>NC_137127.1:12081078-13523994 GCF_949319135.1 Squalius cephalus | reverse complement strand
GAGAGCATCTCTGGGTGTCAATAAATATTTTAGTTTTAGTGTACATGGGTCAGCACCAACAAGATTAACCTATGCTGCACTTCAGTCTCCAAGTTATTCACAGTTGCTTGTGTCCTGGTTTGCAATGGTACATGGGTTTGTTTATATCTGTGCAAGGAGAGGTCAGTCTAACATACTAAAAAGAAACTGCAACATAACAAAAGAAACAACAGGAGACTTGGCACTTTCCTCTTTCATCTCTGCTAGAAAAGCATCAAAAAGATTCTCAGCAAATCAAAGCTTTTTATCATCAGCTCATTATTTCTGTTCAACTCTGGTGGAGATTTTCTTAGCTTCTCAAAATTGCACAGTAGTTGCTGATGATTGTCGAATGGGGCATTTATATGGACAATCATAATAACCTGCTTTTTAGAACTGCCATAACAATCGCTGAGGATCTAGACAGGAACAATCACTGCATCAGAGTATGTGAAGTTCATAATTTTTGAGAAAGCAGTCAGTTCGTAAGTGATTACCTTATTTCATCCATTGTGATAAACGTTCTGCTTTACCACTTTGGCAGATGATAGATAAAAAAAAAAAAATGACTGGAAAATTACAGGAGCTCGATGCTGAGCAGTAGTTCCAGACGCAATCATAGCATGTGTGTGTGTGTGCAATCTTTTTTTGAGAGAGAGAGAGAGAGAGAGAGAGAGAGAGAGAGAGAGAGAGAGAGAGAGAGAGAGAGAGAGAGAGAGAGAGAGAGAGAGAGAGAGAGAGAGAGAGAGAGAGAGAGAGAGAGAGATTTTGTGCTGTATATGCTGCAGTTTTCTGGTCCTGATGGCTGAGCTGATGTTTGGCATGGTGCCGCGGGCTCCAGGCAGTCGAGTGGCAGTGAGATTCCTGAAGTCTGATCCCTGGCGTCTCTGGCTTCCTGTGCTCAGATCGATCCACCGGTGAGCAAAAGACTGGCTATTCAGCAGTGACAGGCCTGCAGCCTCCGCGGTTCCCTCACAGCAGGAAATGTACTCGAGGAAAGAAGTCTTTTGAGCTCGAACGGTAAACCACACCAATGGTCATTTGACAGCATAGGTCACTGGGGAAAAAAAAGCGGTAATGTAGTCAACAATGCCACTTGGGCAAGATCATTGCACTTCACTATGCATGCAGACACCAAAAGAAAGAAATTTAAGCCATTAGACTAGAATATTAAGCCATTAGACTGGAATATAGTGTACAAGTAGCCTAAGTGTTTTTGAGCTTGACAGTGTCTGTGCAAATTAATTTTGAAGCAGCTTAAATATTCTGCCAGGCATCTTCTTTTGGATTCTAAAGAAGAAAAAAAAAGTCATACAGGTTTGGAAACATATAAGTAAATGATAAATGAAAAGCAGATTTTTTTTGCTATGCCTTTAAGGTTGCTAAAATCCCCTCAATTCCTGTCAGAAAGTAAAAAAAAAAAGAAAGAAAAAAGGCTGCCAACAGTCATTCACCTGGAGTGTGCTGATGCGAGACGGGTATAAGCACTCTCACGTGAACTGTCAAGAGAGAGCGGCAGCTGTTAAGCTGAGTTTTTTTTTTGTTTTTTTTTGCTGACTGGTGATGCTGGATGACCCAGAGAGAGAAGAAAGGAAAAAATAGCTCTGACAAAAAGCCATGCTTTTAATAAACCCGTTTTTGAAGTTTGTTGTGATGATAAATTAAGATACCAATCCTCTTTGGATTCCTTGAGCAATTCCTTAGATCAAACACAGATGCTTCAGCCCAAACCACATGCTTAGGAACCTTAATGGAAACATACAAATATATAAATATAAAAGCTGGGCTCAGAATGCCATTTCTGAAGTAATGCAACCCTGGTGTGAGAAACTTCAAAAAGCTCTGCCCTTGGCTGAATGAACTACATATATATATATATATATATTAAAAAAAAGTACCAAACAAAAAAAACTGGTCAGTTCGTATATACTGAACAAAGAAATGATTTAGTTGTGTCTGAAGGATTTTTGAGTGGTTTATTGTTTTAAATGATGGCTGGCTCTTTGTCAGACAACAATTATGCACTTTTTTGTAATTATCTTTATTCATGGTGTAATTAACTCAAGAGATAGCGCTACAAAAATATTCAAGCTCAGGTAATATTTTAAGCACATTTCAACATGATGAAATATGTCATTTAAATGTTACATATTTTACTCTGAAATAAAATATTTTTTTATATTAATATATGGATATTAATCAGGATTAAGGTATGACTCTTCTATTGCTTGGCATTGTGTTGTCAATTTGTTTTTGTATTTTTTTTTGCCTGTATACCCTCTTTTACATCTGTCATTAACATGGGTTTTTGTGATTGAATGGCATTCAGGTAGCACTTAACTGCATTACAAGCTATAACATCACTCATTGGGATTGGATCAGTAAAATACATTTTTTTGAGGTGGTCAGTTTTCTGTGAATTTTATGTTTGATTTGGAAACAGTTGCTGCTTAATATATATATTTTTTACAATCTGTGATACTTTTTTCAGGATTCTTTGATGGATTCTTTTAAAATAGAAAAAGTTTGTAACAATAGTATTCAAAAGTTTGGGGTCAGTAATTTTTTTCTTTCTTTTTTTGAATGAAATTAATACTTTTATTCAGCAAGGATGTGTTAAATTGATAAAAAGTGATAGTAAAGATTTTAATTGTTAGAAAAGATTTCTATTTTTAATAAATGCTGTTCTTTTAAACTTTTTAATCATCAGTGAATCCTGAAAAAAGTATCACAGGTTCCAAAAAAAAAATATTAAGCAGCATAACTGTTTCCAACATTGATAATAACTGAGTATCAAATCAGCATATTAGAATGATTTCTAAAGGATCATGTGACAATGAAGACTGGAGTAATGATGCTGAAAATTCAGCTTTGCATCACAGAAATAAATAATATTTTAAAGTATATTCAAATAGAAAACTTTTTTTTTTTTTTAATCAAATAAATGCTTTTTCAAATAAATGGCTTAATGAGCATACGAGACTTTCAAAACCAATAGAAATAGGAATGTTTCCAAACTTTTGACCGGTACTTTTGTTGTCTTTCGGTATTTTTAATTTGATTTTGAAATCACTAACGTGGTGTGTTTGCTTTTACCAAGTGTTGTGCTAAGGGTTCTAGCTATTATTATTCTGCTCTCACAATGTGAAAAATCAACAGACACTTCTATTTAACAATCTGGGGCCGTATTCACAAAGCATTTTATCTTACCACTAGGAGTACTCCTAAATCGCACTAAAAGATTTTAGCTAGGAGTTTTCTCTTAAAAGTTATTCACAACGCCTTTCAGACCTACTCTTAGTAAAGAAAAATGACAACTCCTAAACTAAGAGTGAGTCTTCGTTGCTATGGATGACGTCATTACTCATGCACAAGCTTGACTAAAGTGACCACCTTGATTGGCTGATGATTGTAACGCGGGAATGATTCCAAACACCTCCCCTACGATGATGAGTGACAGGTGACAGGTCTGAGAATGCGTGCGCTACACAAGTAGTGCGAAGGACGGAAGATGATGAATAACTGAATAAATAGCCTAAATGAATAAAGAGTAAGGCAAAACAAATAGCCTAATGAAACATATGGATTGATGCAATATCTTTGCAACATTATTGAATTAATCTGTCACTATATGCCTCTGCCTACGTTTGCAAAGAGAAGAACATTTTAATTTGATTCACAATGAAACGTTACAATTAGTTTACATGCAATGAGTAGCCTAGTTTTGGTTGTTGTTGGTGGCGTTATTGCATCCCTAGTTATGCCTACAATGCCAAATTGTTCCCTCACGATTGGAAGCTCCTGTAGCCGCCGCATACGCATTTCAAAACATCGCAACGTGAAATGCCACAAAAAGCGGTTTGTGAATAGGTCTTAGTGAGTTAGGAGTCCTCTCGACTTCTTTTAAGCTGTCCCAGGCTTAGGTGCTACTTTTAGGGCTAAAATGCTTCGTGAATTACTCTTAAAAAATTAGGAGCCCTAAAGTAACGAGTGACACGCCCATTATTTTTAGGAGTTGCTCCTAAATTCGCCAGTTAGGAGCTACTTTTAGCCTTAAAATTCTTTGTGAATACGGCCCCTGGTCACTACTTTATTTCCATTTACTTGGAATTACAATTCCTCACTCACGTTTCTCCCCTGGACTCTTTTCAAAGGGCATATTTAAAAATACTTCTAACATAAATAGACCAAAATAACTTTTTATCTGTCAAACAATTTAAAGTTTAAAAATGTTAAAACATCTCATTTATGATTAATGCAATCTCTGATGTAATATGTATTTGTTTTACATTTTGCGCAGGTGATTATATCTCTATCCGATTACATTGGAGGCAACTTGAAATGCAATGTAAATGCAGTCCAGACAACGAATGTCTATTTGCTATCCAGATATGAAACGCATTCTAATGCAAGGTGCAAAAATGATCTCAGACAGCCATTAGAATCTACAACAGACATGAGATGCAGATTTGAATTTGCTGGTACTGGACAGTAGGTATGTGATTGTGTTCAAGTGCCTATTTTTATGTGCATTTTGGGATATCACATAAAAAAAAGCTGGATAGAAACGCCAAGATGCACATAAATTCTAACAATATGCATGCGCTCAAATGAGGTGAATACATTTTTAATCCGATAAGAAGACGTGCATAAACTATGATGGAAACAGATTTACGGAATAAATCCCTCGATGCGCAACAAAAAACTCACGTGACTTTGCCTCGACAGTTAACTGGACTAACCAGACCAGTTTCAGTGCACAGCATCTCAAATGTTGGTTTAATTCCATTCCAGGAGCGTCTCACTCTCACATGATTGCATTCCCAAACACCAGGCATCCGAATGTAAGATAACATGACACAATTTATTGCCTTTGTTTAATCTACATGTTCTGAGACACAAGTCATTTATGATGTAGGAGCCACAGTGGCTTCCCCGATTGCAGCGACTTCCATTTTTATTACAGATATTTTGCACCAGTTTCCCAGGAAGTGATTATTTTTGTTCTTTTGAACACATGGGATGGAAACTGGGCTTTATTCACAAATGTTTTAAACAATATTTAAATTCGCAACTTTGGATGGAAACAAAACTAATGAAACGCCAACTAAAGCAGAAACTGGAGAGGCTTCTTAAGGTACTTTTAAAGTGTATATGATTAAATGTCTTTTCGTTTCTCTAAGAATGCTTCACAGCAGACTCTGCATCTGTTATGACAGCGTTTCCTTCTTTGTTCTCACCTTCCTTGGAAAAAAAGTCATTTTGCCATCAGCAAGGCAGGCTAATTTCTCTGCTCAATTTTACCTAGGGCTCACAATTTCTCTGCAGGAAATGTAGTAGAAGAGCGTAATTTTCCTGTCTGTGAAAAGTAACTGTCATTGCTCTCATTAGAAATGGAGGCATTCTGTCATAAGCCTCAAATCGCCTGATATTCGCCTTATTGCCAGGAGACCTTAAATACAAATAGAGGCCTTAATAAATCGTTCATTGATAGCAAATGACTGATCTGCTACATGTGAGAGTAAGATGCATACAGTATGTGATAATATGATCTAGGATGGTGGGGTATCTGCCATGGGAAAAATACCTTGACGCTGTTTTTTCTCATGTGATCCACCTACCAGCTCAAAGTGATGCAATATTTGCTGAATATGATCGCGTATAACGTCTAACTCTCAGAGTATTCCAAACTGTTGCTGTTGTACTGGATTTTTGTAGAATCCAGAGTGAATGTGTATTGTGACATCTGGTTGGTACTTTTGCGGTTGCTGTTGGTGTTGCTTTTTTTCAGGAAACAGAACATGGCATGTTGATGGTAATTAGGCCATGCAAATATCAACTTAAAGCTTAATTAATGTTTAATTTTAATGTTTATTTTAAAAAATGAGACTGTGTAAGTGAGGAAATGGGTGAAAAATTGTGTGTGTGAGAGAGAGCTGGCTGTGATTTCAACAGCTTTGTGTCGATAACAAACAAGAAGCAGGGTCCCCATAGGGGAAATACACAAAGCAATTACGGCGAGGGAAAGTTGCCTGGAGAACCTTATTAAAATTTAATAAGCCCAAGGTTCTTTTCTGGCCGTTGTTCTGTGATGGCAGAACATTATGTTTCCCAATTCTCAAATTAAATCAGAGTGAGGTGAGAAAAAAAAAAGAGAGATGAAAATCAAAACAAAAATAGAGTGAGTTTACATTGCTTTTCCTCATATCTGTGCCGTATTTAAAAGCATGCTGCTGAAGGAGGAGGATTTTGACATTCTTGTTCACACATAGTGTGTATTTTCTCTTTGCCAGTCTCTACTTTTTCTTCAGTGAAGTAGTCTCGAGAACCCAGAATTGTTTTGAGGTATTGCATTTTGGCAGGAATGATATTTTAATTTTGGCTGATACTGATTAGCTGATTTGAATGTTTTAGCCAATGGCTAAATATATATTGACATTCTTTATTTTTGTGTGTCTAAGTATGCAAGTAAGTCATTAAAATAATTTGTTTTAAATGTGAATACAAGTGAATTTCTGATATTGTACAGGAATTTTTTTAAATTCATTATGTTTAGATTTGCTACAGATTAAAGTTATTAAATTATTAAATATTAACCTGATGCAAATATTGTCTGTCACACTGATTTTTTTCTGATTGCTTTTTCTGCTTAGCTCCAGTGATTAACTGTTGTCTGCCCACTTCCCCCCTCATTATAACAGCAGTAACAACTTAAAATATTCCATCATTTATGGTCATACAGATAAGAGCAAGACATCATTCGAGACTGTACACACAATAAAAACAAAACATTGTGCTTTTGTAAAATAAAGAAAACAAACAGGATGCCACTTTCTGCCATCCCGGTTTCCTTTAGTGGAGTTAGTGGAGCGTGTCCTAAAAATGAATCGAAACTCAGTGTATAGGCTACTAGCAAGCTCTTGCATGCCATATGAACTCTTGTTTTGGGTTGGTGTGTAGATCGTCTCTTCTTCTTCAGCTCTTTTTCCTGTTGTGGCGGTTAGCAAACAGCGTTGCATCACCACGCACACCCCCTTATGGACTGGAGTGTGAATCGCCTGTGACTGACTGTTTTCGTCCTCTGAGTGTATGCACCGTCCCGTCCCTGTGACGTTCGGGATGAATACATGTACCGTTACACCCCTACTGTCTACCATTCTATTGTTCAATTGTCTGTCTCTATATGTCCTGATTTCTTCTGTTTTGATGGGATGTTCATGTACATATGGCTTAATTAATGATCAGGACAGTTGAGAGAGTCTATATTAGTCTGTTGTGGCACATTGTGAATTGTCCTTCATATTTGTTGTGTCCTTATATTTTGCGTGTGTGCATGAGTGGGTGTATACTGATTGAAGCCTGTTGCTCTGGCCTGCTGACTTTTAGAGATAACAAGCAACCGCACAGGAAAAACATAAGTGCATACTCTCATTATTCCACCATCATTACCATACAGCACATACACATACACACTCTCCTGCTGCTAATCTGCAGTAATACACTGTAAACACACAGTGAGTCTTGCTATGAAGCTAGCACAGAATATAGCTGAACTCAGAGGCTACTGTGAGGGAATTTGTGACCTGTAACATTAGAACCGAGAGCTTCAAACACAACAGTTTTTTTTTTCTGACGGCTAATCCACTGATGTGATTTGTTGGATTCGCCTAGAAAAAAAATGTTTGAACTGCTGCCCTGGAGCACCCTTCGTGTATAGAGCTGAAATTGGTTCTCATACTTGATGGCATCCAGAAAACTAGGCTCTGCTTTTGCAGTTATTTTCTGGTCTCTGTGACGGCTTAAAATATCTGACTTAAGTTTATATCGTCACTGGTGTTTTTTTTTAAACAGTACCTGTAACAATAGCAAAATAAAACTAATTTTCCATTGATCGGGTAGATCCCTTGTGCTAAGTTGCATTACATTATGATTTGCCGCACGATTGTTGCAGAATGTACATTGTAGAGAGAGGAAATTACTTTGCTCTGATGTAGATGAACATTCATATTTGTTCCCGGAAAATGTAATACCTGATAGGAGTGTTATACCTGCCACGGTCTTCATCCACTGTTATGGTATTTGTGACACTATTTTTTGCAGCAAGCTATTTATCTGTTAAGGACACATTTAACAAGCAATTGTGTTTGTAATTAGGCAATTAGTTTCCTGTCACTTGATATAAATTAGTTTTAGGTTATGTTGTCTCAGTGCTTTTGTCAGAATACCTTCTGAAATAATTCTAGTAATTTCATTGTGCCCATTGAATACACCAGATGGGGTATTTTCTGAATTTTATACAAGGAAACTTTTATATCATTTTGTTTTTGTTGTTTTGTTATGTGCTTCATAGTTCATAGTCTGGGATTGGGCTACACTTATAGTAAATTGTTGCCGTGGGTTGAAATTCAGGGGAGAATTCGGCCCCCCTACAGAGAAAATCGCATTGGGCTAATTTTGGGCTATATTTTGATTGGCCATTGGGCTAGTTTTGCTGAGCAGACCTGGCAACCCTGTTCATCATTGATGAAACCCAGTTTGAGAGATATCGAGCCTGTTGTTGCCCAAATATTTGAATTTTTTCTTAGATTTTTAAAAAATGTATTATGATGGATTTTTTTCCCCATTTGTTTGGAAAATGCTTTTTTATTTTTGTAATCCTCTTATTAAAATCTAAAAGAGCATTCTATTTATAAAACAAAACAATTAAAGGGGTCCTATAATGCCCTTTTTCACAAGATGTAAAATAAGCCTCTGATGTCCCCAGAAGTGTGAAGTTTTAGCTCAAAATACACCACAGATATTTTTATAGCATGTTAAAATTGTCACTTTTTGAGGGTGAGCAAAAAATTTTTTTTTTTTTTTTTTTTGTCCCTTTAAATGCAAATGAGCGGCTGCTCCCGGCACAGAGGGCGGAGGTTCAAGAGCTTGCGTGTTAGCAGCTCCGATTACCTCACACAGACGCACTGAAAATTTCAAAAACTTTTAGCCTAGAGTCAGACAAAGATGGAGAGACTCAAGAAGAAGTGACAACATGTAGAATGCAACAGGACATTTCTGATTAGTTAGTTGATGAATTTATGTTGCTGATGTGGACTATCTTCTAGTCATTGATTAGCATATTATGTCATGATAATCTGTAAATCCAGTCCCCTGGTGCAGGGTTTATGTAAATTTTAGGGTTAGTGATGTCACTAACCGGTGAAGAAGCTCATTGTAGTCCCTACCAGCTGTTTGTTGTAGTCCTTAAAAAGCGATTTCTGTCAAATAAAATGTCTTCCTTTGCTTTGAACTTTGAGCGTTGTAACTTTGCAGATGTTGTTTATGCTCAAACAGAAACATTACACATTAACTAAAGCTAAAAAAGTGAAATCATAATCAACCACCCCTTTAAACTCACAGCCTATACACCGTGACTAAGAGTATCATGTTAGAGAGCAGCCTTCTCAAAAACACTACATTATGATTATGATCTCATATAAATGCAGATATATGGAAGTAAAATAATGCCAAATGTTCTTGAAACAAAAAAGCCTGTTGAATTGCACTACTTGTAAAAATATGCATTGCATTAACCATGCTTGCATTTTAATGCATTGTATTTTTAGGGCTTGGATTTTTATGGGCTGAAATTCAACATGGTTGAATATTTAAGCTGTGAATATTTCAATTCAAAACATTTCAAACACATTTTCATTATTAAAAATTCAATAATCCATATTCACATTTCATATTTCACTTCCAAAATATTCAAACTTTTTAAAAATACAACCTATAATATTCAACAGGCAATTTCCGGTCCATTTTATTTCGCTTTGCAAATTCGCCTCCACAAATTCAGTGGTTCAAATTCGACAGTAAATTCAACATTGACATCCAGGAACTGCAGGAAAAGCAGTAGATTGCCGAGCATACTCTCCATCTGCTGTTAGTCGATCTCACCAGCAGGAGGTGCAAAAGCGCGTGTTGTTGACGAAGACCAGCAACAGTTAGAACAAGCCATTCATTCATAAAACTAATTTACAGCAATGTAAGTGTATTTGTGATTATTATGACGGTTGTTTTATGTTAAATTCAGTGTCTTCACGGTTACTTTTAAGTTGACCGTGGCTGCTATAAAGGGTTCATGTAGTGTCATTGCGCACCCTTTCGATTTTTGATATTTATTCAAATAAATTGAAGTTTGCTATTGAAGTTAGAAACGTGTATGCCAATGTTGTATGCAACTTTAGAGACGGTCCCTAAATGTGCGAATGTCCAATGTCAAGCCAATTTTACATTTAGGCTACATTTAGTAATTTAGCAGACGCTTTTATCCAAAGCGATTTACAGTTAAACTAACAATAGGAGGACAATAATTATGCAAGTGCTATGACTCTTCCCAGTTTAAGCTAATGCAGTACGCGTAGGCATACTATATATATAACTATATATATATATATATATATATATATATATATAAGAGAGAGAGAGAGAGAGAGAGAATAGAATAGAAGAGAAAGTGTTAGTATTAATTGATCAAGTGTTGATTTTATGCCAGTATATCACGAAACGCTCAGCATGAAACTTTGCGCGTTAAATTCATATTCTGAGTCCATCTGCTTGTCTGTAACGTTAGCCTATATAGTAGCCTACATCCGCAATAAGGTGCGAGTTTGGTCTTTTATATCACTGTATTAGTCCATTAAGCTACGTTAAGCGTTTTGTCCCGACTGAAGGGGAATCCTTGAGCATGAGGTATTGAGGAAAACCGATTATAATCCCGTTCATGGTAGAGAAAGCTGATCACATGTAGGCTACACAGGGAAAGTAACAATGAAGTTATTGAATGAAACATAAACACAGCTTTTGTGTCTTTATCATCTTTTCCGCATATACTAATCTCATTCACGGTAGAGAAAGATGCATGTAGGCTACACAGGAAAAGTAACCGTGAAGACACTGAATTTAACATAAAACAGCTGTCATAATAATCACAAATACACTTACATTGCTGTAAATGAGTTTTATGAATGAATGGCTTGTTCTAACTGTTGCTGGTCTTCGTCAACAACACGCGCTTTTGCACCACCTGCTGGTGAGATCGACTAACAGCAGATGGAGAGTATGCTCGGCAATCTACTGCTTTTCCTGCAGTTCCTGGATGTCAATGTTGAATTTACTGTCGAATTTGAACCACTGAATTTGTGGAAGCGAATTTGCAAAGCGAAATAAAATGGACCGAAAAATGCCTGTTGAATATTATAGGTTGTATTTTTAAACAGTTTGAATATTTTGGAAGTGACATATGAAAGGTGAATATGGATTATTGAATGTTTAATAATGAAAATGTTTTTGAAATGTTTTAATTGAAATATTCACAGCTTAAATATTCAACCATGTTGAATTTCAGCCCAAAAAAAAAAAAAAAGCCCTAAAAATACAATGCATTAAAATGCAAGCATGGTTAATGCAATGCCTATTTTTTTCAAGCAGTGCAATTCAATAGGCTTTTTTGTTTCAAGAACATTTGGCATTATTTTACTTCCATACAGATAGCAGTCGCAGATGAATACAGATTAATTGGCTAGCTTCTTTTGACTATCATTGTCCATTCACATCAGTTGTACTGTATGTATGCTGCAGCAAGTGATTATGTTTGTGTGTGGGCAGGTGTGGGTGGGTGGCTGAGGTTAGGCTCTCATATTTTCCTGCTTTTAACATATTAAGAGAAGTACCCTGTAACTATATGTCGAACTTCTGAAGAAACTTTTATTTATATCACACTCACATGCAGTTTTGGCTCTGTAGGCAGTGACAAGTTTGGATGCTTTTAATAAAGATTTTAGTATAATTTTAGAATTATATATGGTGTTGACTAAACAGTTTAATATTATTACAACTAGTCATAATTTTTATTTAATTTCATTTCATTTCATTTGTATGGTGGCCGAGCGAGCTCAACGTGCTGCAACTGATGAAGACACATGCAAATAGAACAGCATGGTTCTGTATTTGGTTGCGTTGTGAACTTTTGCAGCACATGTGTTGTCAAACTGATGAAGATGTTTTCTTAATTTGCTGGTGTTTTTTCTATTTGCAGGTGTTCGAGAGTTGTGAAAAATTACATGATCTAAGATCTTTAAACTGTGCTTGTCATTGTAAAGAGACTCTCTCAGCCTCCTTTTCATCCGTGTTAAATTCAATATGGCGTCTAATTTGACTAAGGTCTTTAGTAACGTCACTGCTTTTAGCACTGCTAATCATTCACTCCGTTTTATACATTTTGCTTCTCATAAAGTACCAATCCTTTTTAGTACCACACTCTTTTAAATAGTCATATTCCATTCAACCTTTCATTCTAATGAATTACCACTTAATAAAAAATATACGGTGGCAGAGAACGCTTAACGCGCTACAACTGAAGAAAACACCTGCAAATAGAAAAAACTTGTATTTAGCAATTGAAAGATTCACCTAGGGGAACTTCACTATATGAAAAGTTCTCTATAAAAAGATGAGATGACTACAGGTCTGTCTGACTTTGCACACTTCAAACACTCTTGGCCTTGGTGGTTACTTCCACCACATACTTTTAGCCAAATGCAAGTATTCATTCATGCATCATCTTGGAATGTACGTTTTTCATGTCTGAATGCTTACAAATACTTCGTTTAAAAGCTGAATTGTCACAATTCAGACCTTTCTACTGTATCTACCTGACAAGATATAGGGATGGCTTCTATGGATAACCCAACAGAATGAAAGCTATTGAGTAGGTGTATTAATCACAAGCGATGTCCTTTACTCAACCCCATTTACACAGATTATCCAAACCCTCATGTTTAATAGCAGAGAGGACAATTTCTTACAACTCACTCATTTATAATGGTTTTGTGCAGGGACAAATTCTCTCTCTCTCTCTCTCTCTCTCTCTCTCTCTCTCTCTCTCTCTCTCTCTCTCTCTCTCTCTCTCTCTCTCTCTCTCTCACTCTCTCTCTCTCTCTCTCTCTCTCTCTCTCTCTCTCTCTCTCTCTCTCTCTCTATATATATATATATATATATACACACACATATCAGACAGGGGTCACACAGGGGTTACACAGCTGAATTTGCTGGATATTTGCTGAATACCCTCAGATAGGCTTAAGGAACAGCAGGGAAACAAAGTGCTTGGCTTAGGCCAAGGTTGCTCAGCCATCAAGCAGAGCTGAATACAGTTGGCACTAGCTCAGTGATTACCCACGAGCCTAGAGAGATCAATTCACTGAACTTCCCTCATACGAGCAGCTGTGAATGTCAATGGGTTCCTGTAAAAAGCCCTAGTGAAAACCTGAAGGAATTCCGGTGGGTTTGTCTTCCCGGTCCAGACTGAGGTGCAACATTTAACCATCCTTTCCATGACACCGTGATTTAACGGACTGAGTACTTGTGATGTGAGCCATTGTGAGAGAAAAGCAAGCCAAGATGATGAGGACGGTAAGTTCTGCAGGATCAGGCTGCTCTTGTTAAGAGAGCCCTTGAGACCATCGCCAACCAAAGAGGTGAGTAGGTGGAGGTGAGCGGAGAACATGTGGGATTGCTGCGCTGGTTTAGAGCCTTACCTTCAATTACATTTGACATTTTTGTAGTCCGCTGACATGTCTGTAACTCCCAAAAGAGCGAATACGGATACAAGCTGGTGTTTCGATACATCAGACGAAAATGTGGTTGGTTGGCCAAGGGTGGTAATCTCAGCAGAGTGCAAGAACAGCTTTTACCCAAGAATTGATGTCTTTATAAAGCTGTGCAGGCCTTAAGTCATTAAGTAGATGTTTCTCGTTGCTGCTCGCTTGCTTTTGAGCTTCAGATGTTAGCTTTGAAAGGTTTTACTTGTATCTTTACAGTATTTATATGTCAAAACTCAGTGCACTGCATGGAAAATGGGCTTTTGGCCCACCCATGGAGCAGACATCTGTGTTTGTGACTTCTAAAGCGAATGTTAGATCAGCCCTTTAATGTTCTTTATCTGAGAATCCCAACATGAAAGGCTTTAGTTAGAGGCTTCAGTTGAAGAGCCCACAGCTAGAGAAGAACCCAACTACTGAGAGAGGAAGTGGGATTGGATGAGGATTGGTGAGATCAGATGCTGAATCAAACTGGTCGTTTCACCTCTGATCAGGACTACGGGCCACTGAAATGTCATCCCAGTCATTGCCTCCCACTGAGCTAAATGTTGTGTGAGACTGTTTACTCGACTGCATAAACATCATCACATTCTAATGAGCTAGTTAAAGGATTACTGTTGCTCACTTTAAAATGAAAATTAGTCCATGATTGATTCACCCTCAAGCCATCCTAGGTGTATATGTTCGTTTGGCCAGAAGCTAGTTATTTTACTTTATAAAGTTTTAAATATTAATATTTTTCTTACACAAACTCATTCTTTTGCTTCAGAAGGCCTTTATTAACCCCCTGGAGCCGTTTGGAGTAGGTTTATGATGGATGGATGCACGTTTTTGAGCTTCAATCTGTTGGTTGCAATCCACTGCCATTATAAAACTTGGAAGAACCAGGATATTTTTTAATATAACTCCGATTGTATTCATCTGAAAGAAGAAAGTCATATACACTTGGATATAGAAGTTATATACAGGATGGCTTGAGGGTGAGTAAATCATAATTTCATTTGAAAGTGAACTACTCCTTTAAAGGTGATTCAACCATCATCGATTAAAAATAAAGTGGACATTTAACACACAAATGGAATGATATCATATGCAGGGTTTTAAGTGTAATCCAAAGTTAAAGGCAGGGATCAGTGCAGACGCAGCTGATGTAGGCTCAAGCATAATCTTAGAATTACTACCTCAGAATTACTGCCAATCACATGTGACATTTTGTGTGCATAGACTTGCATTGGTCACCCTAAAGGATTGGAATTGCTAATATAACACACTTTTAATGTGAGGCAGTATTACATTTGCTTTTACACTTTCAGTTTTGGACAATTTACTTTTGGTTATCATTAGTTTTGGTTCCGGAAGTATTTTTCATGTTCATTTTCCCTTATTAAATTCCTTAATAATAAGAGATTCGAGACGAATCATTGAATCTCATGAATCATCACAAACTTGATTTGAATAAACCTGAACAAATGAAGGACTTGTATGCAAGACATTTAAGGCAATAAACTTTGCATCCCACAAAGCATTGTGAATAACGCAATCATATAAAAATGGCAGTTCAAAAACTATAAAACTACTGACCCAGAGTTTTTGATTCTAAGTATAAGACAATATTTTTGTTTATTGAAAAAATATTTGTAAACCAATATGTAGAGTTTAAGAAGACATAAACAGTTGCATGCTATCAGTGACTTTTCTAATTTATTATTTTTTTATTATTAAATCTAGAAATCATATTGATTTGGCTTATACATGCATTAATCATCACTTAAGAACCTCAG
This sequence comes from Squalius cephalus, assembly GCF_949319135.1. NCBI lineage: Eukaryota > Metazoa > Chordata > Actinopteri > Cypriniformes > Leuciscidae > Squalius > Squalius cephalus. The sequence continues at coordinate 13,508,552 of NC_137127.1, read as the reverse complement.
AGCTCATGGTAGGTCTGTCTGGAAAGGTTTATGTGTTATTGTTAAAAATCAATTACTCTGTAGACAAAGTTAATGAGATTTTCACTGCCCGGAACTACTGTTGCGGTCTGTTGAGGTTTCTCAGTTGTTGACACAGCTTTAATACGTAAATAAAATGTTGTTAGCAATTATCAGATCTGGGCTTTATGGTTATGTAATGTGCATATCAGTGATAAAATGTTCACTTGTGTATAAGTTCATGTGTGTATTTGAATCCTGACAAGGCTTGTCGCACAACTTCCGCAAGCTAATCCTCATTGCACGATGCAATTTGAGCTCAGAAACACTCATATTAAGATGAGAGAGGTCTGCTATTGACAGCTAACATCAAAGCGGCCCAAAGCCATACGCTCTCCAAAACACTCCTGTCCTCTACAGCAACAAACACACAATACCATCAAACACTCACTGCTCTGCTTTTGAAATGCTTGACACTGCTTGCTTTGCTATTGGCATACTATAAAGAGCTTTCCCTTCTCATTGAAACCAATCTAAAATGGTGTAATGGAAAGGGAAATGAGCAGATGCATGGCGCTTGAGAGATTTACTGCGTTTTTGCTTGATTCTGTTTTCCGCGTAGAATAATCATTTGACTTTGCTATTTGTTAAGAACAAATGGTTGTTTTCCTGACCGTGCTCAATTATACCGGCAAGCAGGGATGTTTGACAATGCTTTTGTGTGTTGGTGTATGCATTCTTTGTTAAAAATGGTCCTGAAAGCTTTTATGTTGAGACAGATAAAAGAACTAACTGCAAAGTTGACAAGGTTAAGTGCTCAAAGAGGAAACTTCAGTGGATTTGATATGTATTGATTTTGGTAGAGACACACAAGCCAGTTACCCTCCTTGCACCTAACAAAACAGTTGGAGATGGAGGGGTGATTGCTCATGTCAGATTGGTAAAAAAAAATAAAAAAAGATTAAAAAAAGAAACACTCAGAAGTATCATATCCGAAATTTTCGAAAAATGCGTTATTTTCTTTATCAACACTTGAATGTGGGTATGTTTAATTAAAAAAGGAACATTTTGAGCAAAAAGCTGAGAATATCGTGTTTTTGTCAAAGACTACACCCAGATTGGATTCAGTACGATGATCAAAACATAGACGGAGTAGAGCGAATCGCTTTCTCATAAAAGACGAGATAAATCGTCAATGCGGGGAAATAGTTAAGGTAGTGTATTTTCAAGTATTATGTGGTTAAATGTCAAAATAACTCCAATAATATACTCTAGAGTTGTGTGGGGTGGATGTAAATTAAGCACGATCTGCTGTGACGTCACAATCATGTTGCGTTGTGGTCCATGGATCTGTCTGAAGTGTACCTATTGAGTAGACTTGCTCCCTCTGTCAAAATCGAGGCGTCAAGGATCTGTCCAAATAAACTTCCCTCGTCCACTCGACGAAGTTGAACACTCTTCAAAATGGCAGCGGGGATTCCCCGAAGGGAAGTGCTTAGGGAAGTTTGCAAGATTTTCCCCTGGTTTCACAGACAGGGCTTAAGACTAGTCCTAGACTAAAATGTAAGTCTGAGCTGTTTCCACTGAAATAAACTTGCACTGACTGATCTTAAAAATATATCAGTGCCTTTTTAGTTTTAAGATGCACATCGGTAATGTTTTTTTCTAAGCATGTTTATAAAAATTACTTAAATGTCCTAATTGATCTATGGTCTAATCCTGGCTTAGTCTAAGCCCTGTCTGTGAAACCGGGCCTTTGTCTAAAAGTGGAGTTAAACGCCGCCTAAGCGTACCACAGAAGTCCTGAAAATTGAAGCCAAAGCATTTCGATCGCCCCCCTGGTAACTGGATGCAGAATAGGTTTTAATCTCCGCCCTCTCCATGTAATCGAAAAGGACGTGAGCCAAACGGAAAAAAAAATCCAATTACACTTCAAATAATTTTTTTCCAAAGATCGTTACTGTCATTTTTGGTAGTTCTTATCACGCAGACGTATGTTCAAGTGTACATCAAGTTTGGTTTTAATTAGTTATTTTTGAAAAAATGGAGTGTAACATCATGATTGACAGCTGTACTTGCGATTGAGTCTGTGGGAGTGCGGGCGGGACCTTGATACCGCGACTCCACTGCCGGACAAACTTGGGCTCTGAATGACGTAATCGGCAACAACCGTTATATTTTGGCTTAATTTTTCTACTGTGGATGGAAGCGGAGACGCGCTGTCCATCTTTTTTTACAGTCTATGGTGTATACTAGAAGAATAGAAGCTTACGCACAATTAAGCTAATCTGATCATTAAAACAGTCAAAACTGCGTAACATTACCGAATAAAATGTCAAACCCACGAAGAGGTAAATGACTGTGCGAGCTCTGGGGACTCTCTGATGGACTTGATCTTCCCGGTCTATGTTTTGATCATCATCCTGAATCCGTTCCTGACAAAGTCTTTGACAAAAATGTGATTTATTTTTTATTTTTTATTACCTATATTCATGGTGTTGATAAAAAAATAATGAATGAAGCTAGAATGTTTTTTTGCTTGTTTGTTTAAAAGCAAAGGCTCTGTTCTTTCTTCTGAAATGTTGAATGTTTACATATTGATACAAAAAAAAATGCTGTCAAAAAAAGAAAGAAACACTGGCAGGGATAGAGTTAAGCAACTCATATTCTTTTAGGTAGAATGGTGTAATGACTAAGCAAGTCTACTGATTTAACTTCGTAACTGCAACATGGTGTGACCTCAGATGATTTCTGGACAATAGTTCTCTCTAATGTTTTCACTTCCCGACAAAGACAGGAAGCTTTTTAGCTTTAATGCAATGTAATGAAGAGTGAAGGATGCACATTAGGTGTGTAATTGCTGTATTTTATCATTCTTATTCTGCCTCAGAGAATGATGGGAATATTGTTGAACAAGTTGCTGTTTTGGCCACCAGCATGTGTCTACATGCAACATCATGCATCATGTTGCAACGTGCATATTTTAACATCTTTATTCTCAGTGGAAAATGTAGTTCCTGTTTGCAGTTTATATTGGATGCCTGATTTTTGCCCCTCTAGATCTCCATGAAGCAACATAGTCGACATACAATTTTCGAAGTAGGTTTTCTACTACTAGGTTGGCTAATTCTGAATTCATATGATGCTGTGAGTGACACAATGACCTCAAATATATAGGGAAAAAACAGCTCTATAATTTTGAACCTATGACTCTTAAATATAATTAAAAATGCATTTTAATTAGGGCTGTGCAATAATTAATCTCATGCAAAATAAAAGTTAGTGTTTACATACTATGGGCCCTATCTTGCACCCAGCGCAATTGACTTTGTACACCGACGCATGTATCATTCCTATTTTGCACCCGCGCAAAGCGCGCTTTTCCCTCCACAGAAGCACGTCGCTAAACTAGGGAATGAACTTACGCTCCCTGGGCGGTTCAGCGCAAAAAAGGAGGCGTGTTCCGGCGCAAACAATCCCTGGTGCTATTTTGCTGTTCCATAAAACAATTGCGCCACTGACCAGAAAAAACCTAGTCTAAAGTCAGTGGCGCGTTGTTCATTATGCTATTTTAAGGGCGCATGCTTGGCCATAATCAATGTAGCGTGTGCACAACGTGCATACTGATTCTCTCATCTACACAGAAGCAGCAGTTTTCATTTTTGCAAATCATACATTATTACGATAGATAGATAGATAGATAGATAGATAGATAGATAGATAGATAGATAGATAGATAGATAGTTTATTATAAAAGCATAAATCTAGCTTACACATTAACCCAAATTATCATACGCCTGTTTAACCGAAGTTAATTTGGGTGTGTTTCTCCATCCCCAATGTCACTTCTCTGTGTTTTACGGCCCTGACGAGAACGTTGGTCTCCTCGGCTGTGAACCGCTGCTGGCGTGCGTCTGGCAAATCCGGCGTTATAATAGGAATCCGCCATAGAACAAGCGCGTCTGCTCTTAAAGGGAATGTGAGATGTCGCTCTGATTGGTTTATTTCACGTTACGCTCAAACCACACCTATGAATAATGAAGCTACTTCAGACCAACCCCTTTTAGATTTGCGCCGGGCGCAAGAGTCATTTATCCCGCCGGGAAAATAGCAACAGCGCCCAAGACCCGCCCACAAAGTTACTTGCGCTTTGCGCTTGACACTTGCGTTTCAGATCGTTAAAATAGGGCCCCTTATGTGTGTGTACTGTGTATAATTAATTTGTATATAAAAATACACACATGCATGTATATATTTAAGATTTTTATTTTTATTTATACATAACATATATATATATATACATACACATGCAAATATTTCTTAAATATATACATGCATGTGTGTGTATTTATATATACAAAATAATTATACACAGTACACACACATATAGTATGTAAACACTAACTTTTATTTTGGATGCGATTAATCGTTGCACAGCCCTAATTTTAATGTATTTTTCTTAAACTGATATGAAATATTGTTTCATGGCCGGTTAGAAATATCTATGGCTAAATCAACAAAAGTGACACTCGCCTATGAGATACACCCATTTTAACCTGCTGCCAGTGAGTATTATTTTATTTTCTCAAGTCCCTCTTTTAACTGTCTGACCTAAGATGGATGGCTATTGTTACACCAGCAATCACAGGACACAATTTGACAAAGGGCTTGTGAGATGTTGAGAAACACACAGGCGGGAAGAAGATTTAGACGAGAGAGGAGGAAACAGCGAGACTATGGAGGCAGATTAGTCTCAATTATAATTAACGCAAAAAAACATGATTCACACATGCATGCATGCATGAAACCTAATTCACGTACACACAATTTTTTTTTTTTAAATTGTACAAGTGGTTCGTGCGTGAAAAAAAAAAAATCACAAAAAGCAATTCACATGCGCAAAATAAAATTATATATTCATAAAATACATTTCACAAATGCAAAACACAATTCGTAGATTGTGAATGTGCAAATTGTCATTCAAGTGTGAATCGCCTTGGGTGTGTGTGTGTTTTTGAGACTTTCCTGGCAGCGCACTCCTCCTACACAGATCAGTCGTACTCTTTAGCCAATCAGATTTAAGCTTATCAATCGACCAATCATTATCACGTGAGGGCGGGCCTACCTGCATGTTACATCATCAGCTTTCGACCACAGTTCATGGCTGAGCAGAGGTATGTGCAGTTGATCAGTTCATTTCTGTGTTCTCAGTTGAAGCAATAATTTATGAACTATAAACTGATAAGCAAGTGCTGTGGTAATCAGATGTGAGATGAGTAAGAGAAGGAATTGCTTAAAGGTGGACATTTAGAATAGAAACCAACAACAAAACACACATGATCAAGTTAAAAGGCTATAGGAAAAAAACAAAGCTGAGAATATAATTACAGCACATGTGCTCCTTTGAGCTCTCCAATTCTGCTGTTGATGATACAACAATAACAGTGATTGGTGGGTAGTTTGACAGACAGACTGAACTCATTACAGCTGAGGTGCAAGAGCAGATCTCAGCACACAACAGTGGCACACACCGCACTGCTACCGTCCCTGGGGCCCGGAGAGAGACATGAACACGGGAGCTCATTAAGACCCTCAGTCTGGCTCTCCCAGTGTCTTAACCCCAGCATACATCACATTCAGAGTGTGAGAGATTGACTCTGACTGTAGTGCTCACAGCAGCTGAGGAGTGCTACTGCTGTTGATGATTATGAGAAACAGTAAGGGAAAGCCGGAAAGAAAAGAATCTGGAATGATCTGTGTTTCCCCTGGTGTTTCAGTGTCTTTTTGTCACATGCTGGACATGTAGTTAGGGCAGTATGTATGTGTTTGACCACACCACATGGTCTTCAATATGTCTCAAGGCATTTTCATACAACTCTTCGAAGCACATTCTGCAGACACTGCAAACTGGAGTTTGGGTATATATATATATATATTTTAAATAGAATAGTTGATATATATTATATATATTAATATGAATTATATCAAAAGTCCATTCTGTAAAAGTTTATCCAGGCAGATAAACAACTAAATTTGGAAATGTTTCTATGTATTTCCTATAATGACACGTTGACTGATGGATCATCATCCTGCTCATGCTAAACTTATATCTGAATGCTCATTCTAAACTTATATCTGAATATGTTACAGTTTAAAAGTAAATATTTATTGATACTTTGCACGTGACGTCACAAGTACTGGCTGGCGGGCAAGAACGTCGTTCTCCAGCAACGAAACCCAGTAAACTAATCAAGGGTCGCCAGTTTTGCTATACAAAAGTTGGTGTTTTGAGGTGTAAACGACATGCCAGATAGTTGTTGTGCAATTGGATGCACTAACCGCAGATGAGATAAGCAACCTTCACAGTAGGCTACACGTCTGTGCAAATTACCATCAAAGGTAATTTCAACATTTGTTTGAATACAATGGGTGTATGATCATGTAATTAATCGTGTCTTTAAGTTACTGTAGTTTTGTCAATCAACACCACCAGTATTCACCAGCTGGTTCGGCGAGTCAGCTGTTTGTGTTATGAGTCTAAGCTAGGCTAACTGTACGTTCACACCGCCGCCGGCGAGAGCGGCAAAATCCATTGAAAATGAATGATTTCCGGGCAATTTGACGCTCTCGCCGGCGGCGGTGTGAACGCACAGTAACAGCTGTCGTCTTTTGCTAACAATAACAGAAGTGTGTGATAGGTTGTTTTGAGGTTTGCGATATCTATGATTTTCAATGAGAACCAGAGATGACCCAACAGCAGAGCTAGATTATGGAGGAATTATTACTGCTCGATTATCTTAAAAAAACGTGTCTGCTTTACACAATTTAGCTACCTTGGAGTTAATCCTAGTCCATAGTTATGCAGCTAGCTCGCTAACAGACTTGATATCTACTAGAAAGACAGGACTCAACGTTGAAAATACCCGTTTGTTGCCCGCCAGGTATCCGTGGCAGTCACGTGACTGCAAAGTATCAATAGTTGTACGTGAAGAATTGGATGATTTTAAGTCATTGTTCTCTGTAAAGATGCTTTTAGTACAACATTTATTGTGAAAAATGCTAAGAATTTAAATGGAAATGTACTGAATTGAAAATGTTTTTCTTGAGGTTTTTCTAATATACTGTACAGGTATTGTTATAAGTTATAAGTCAGTTTTTATTACTATTTTAATTCGTTTTTATTTAAGTTTTCCATTTAAATTTTAGTTTGTTTTAGTGATTTAGTTGTGTGCTTTTGCTATTTTTATTATTATTTAAATATGTTTATACTATTTTACAAATTTTTGTTTTAGTTTTTTTAGCACATGAAGTTAAACTAAATGAAAAGTAATAGTAATAGATAAATACATTTACTTTTTACATTTAAAGTTATTTTAAGTTTATTTCACTTTTATGGTTTTAGTTTTAGTAAACAATAATAACCCTGCTGTACTATAAAGGTGAATTTGAAAGAAACAATAAAATATTATACAGAAAATACACTCACCTAAAGGATTATTAGGAACACCATACTAATACTGTGTTTGACCCCCTTTCGCCTTCAGAACTGCTTTAATTCTACGTGGCATTGATTCAACAAGGTGCTGAAAGCATTCTTTAGAAATGTTGGCCCATATTGATAGGATAGCATCTTGCAGTTGATGGAGATTTGTGGGATGCACATCCAGGGCACGAAGCTCCCGTTCCACCACATCCCAAAGATGCTCTATTGGGTTGAGATCTGGTGACTGTGGGGGCCATTTTAGTACAGTGAACTCACTGTCGTGTTCAAGAAACCAGTTTGAAATGATTCGAGCTTTGTGACATGGTGCATTATCCTGCTGGAAGTAGCCATCAGAGGATGGGTACATGGTGGTCATAAAGGGATGGACATGGTCAGAAACAATGCTTAGGTAGGCCGTGGCATTTAAACGATGCCCAATTGGCACTAAGGGGCCTAAAGTGTGCCAAGAAAACATCCCCCACACCATTACACCACCACCACCAGCCTGCACAGTGGTAACAAGGCATGATGGATCCATGTTCTCATTCTGTTTACGCCAAATTCTGACTCTACCATCTGAATGTCTCAACAGAAATCGAGACTCATCAGACCAGGCAAAATTTTTCCAGTCTTCAACTGTCCAATTTTGGTGAGCTCGTGCAAATTGTAGCCTCTTTTTCCTATTTGTAGTGGAGATGAGTGGTACCCGGTGGGGTCTTCTGCTGTTGTAGCCCATCCGCCTCAAGGTTGTGCATGTTGTGGCTTCACAAATGCTTTGCTGCATACCTCAGTTGTAACGAGTTGTTATTTCAGTCAAAGTTGCTCTTCTATCAGCTTGAATCAGTCGGCCCATTCTCCTCTGACCTCTAGCATCAACAAGGCATTTTCGCCCACATGACTGCCGCATACTGGATGTTTTTCCCTTTTCACACCATTCTTTGTAAACCCTAGAAATGGTTGTGCTTGAAAATCCCAGTAACTGAGCAGATTGTGAAATACTCAGACCGGCCCGTCTGGCACCAACAACCATGCCACGCTCAAAATTGCTTAAATCACCTTTCTTTCCCATTCTGACATTCAGTTTGGAGTTCAGGAGATTGTCTTGACCAGGACCACACCCCTAAATGCATTGAAGCAACTGCCATGTGATTGTTGATTAGATAATTGCATTAATGAGAAATTGAATAGGTGTTCCTAATAATCCTTTAGGTGAGTGTATAAACATCATACCAATTAAATTGTGTTAATATGATGCAAATATTTGCATACAATATTAATTTTATACAATGAAAATTTAAAGCTGTTTAAATTTTGCATTTTGATTATTTAATTTATCAACATCTTGATAATACCATCCTTACTATTTTTCTCACACAATTGTAAATAATTTTTTTAACCCCAACCCCCACCCCCCTTCTTAAAGGAAAAAAAAAGAAAATTTGTTTGTGAATCAGCGAAGACAATGCAACAATATTTTATATCACATTCAATTCTGATTCAATTTCTTTCACTATGGCACTATACATTTAGCGAAGCAGATCTTGAATAGAGTTAAAATCTTAAGTGAATGCTTATTCTCTTAGTGTCCTGAATATTCTAATTGCCTTTATGCATCTCTCACCGTATACATATTTTTGAGTATTTCCTTCAAAAAACGCATAATTTCCTACCTCACCTCCTGCTTCCTGGAAAGAGCCTCCCCCTCATGAACCTACACATGGTTTGCTGTTTTTCTGGTTTACTTTAAGTTTCAAGTGGACACTTCAACTGCAATGTCCTTATTCTTATTATTCTGTGGGTGTCCAGACCGCTTACAGTGTAAAAAAACATTACACACAAAAAGTGAACTCGCTTGAAAGACATTAAGATACCCTTCTCTGCACTGTTAAATGATCTCTTTCGATGGAAACAGATGCTTTTGCAGGCAATAAAGTGATTCTTGATTCGATTATTTGCAGTTTCATCACCTGTGTTCGTGGAGGTTATCGATAGGGTGTCACATTACTGATTCTGCCTCAATTCAATTAGCGGAACCGATATGTGAGAAGCTCTGTGGTCATACTGTGCTAACGCTGTTAGCATCACCGCAATCCTCGCTTGAGTATGCACTGTACAATGCGTTGGTAAACGTTTAAGTGAGAGAACAAGACAATATCTTCCTCTTGCACCTACACCTGTTTGCCTGAGTAGTACATCATGTATTTTTTATCTGAATGTGGCAAGAGTGGTCAGGTAGGAAAAGTTACAAAGTAACAAAGGAAACAATAATCATATGGTCGACTACGCCACCCGGAATATACCGGGAAATAACAGCCCGTTGCCAAAGGCAGGGTGGGCATGGAGACGGGGGCAAAAATATATAGAAAAATCACTTTATTCCAGCATATACAAATGGTGAATAAAACCAGTCAATCAATACGAAACTTCACACAAGGTCTCAATCACAGCACAAAGGCGATACCAAATAACACAAATCCGCAGGTACAATAATAAAAGAAAAGAAATAAAGAGGGAGAAGGCCAACAGAGATTTCTACCTCACACTCAATACCCACAAAACACACTTGTGAAAGCAAGGCAAAATGTTAAGCACAGCACTCCATGGACACACCAGTACAGGATAACCACGGCCAACCCCTCCCACTTTAAATATTTATCTCTACAAACAAAACTATATAAAAATTAACCATACACACAAGAAATCCAAAGTTAACTGGTACAAAGTACAGTTACACTGTTGTAATTAAAGTCCCCCTGTGGTGAAAATCAAGTTTTTAATGTTGTTTATATGTCTGTTTGGTGTTTTTAATAGGCTTTAAGACAAACCATGTGCAAATTCATAAGCCAACAGCACTGCTGAGTATTTTCTCATTAAAACTGCAGTGAACCAAAGACAGTTACAGAAACGTGGTTTGAAATCAATGGTGTTTCTGATGTCACAAACTACCTTGTAACCAATCATGTTAATGTGTGATAGTCAACCAGTGGATCTTTGAACTGGTGGGAGTGAGTGGAGGCGGGGCTAATTTGCATATTCATAGAACCGCGAATATGAGGTTGGGTGTAGTTACATTCAAGCTATTTTTAGGCATGAAGACATTTTTTTTTTTCATGGAAAAATGTTTAAATATGTAATTTTGGTGATCAGAGATGAGTTTTAAGGAATATAATTATTGACTACAGGGGGACTTTAAATAAACCCAAAAATCAATTACACTTTCACAATAATCAAAAAGAAATTAAGTTAATAATCCATTTGAAAGGAACACATACCAATCAAATCAATTCAATGACAAATTATACACAAAAATACAAGACAAAGAAACAAAACAAACACAGCCACTGGCACTGAGGAGAGGAAACAAAATGGCCAACAATGGCCAGATTACGTAAACGTTGCCTCCCAGCTAACTCACACTCAGGTCAGTGCAATGCTGTGTCAGTGACTCAACACAAACAAAACACCACACACATACAAAAATATAACAAAAATGGACCAAGGTGAGATCTAGGCAAAACTGCAAGTTAAAACTATAACAAACCCCCCCCCCCCCCAAAAAAACAGCAGTGCAGTCACGCCACTTGATGTACATTTGACTCCAATTAAAGTAATCGGAAACCCCTGGACGTGCAGTTAAATCTGCCGAACATGAAACAGGAAAACTTACTCATGAAAAAGCTCATTAAAAACAAACGATAAACTCCCATCATACATACCGAGAGAGATTCACAATGTTGCAATGATCGCATGATCGCTCGCCACGCAGGATTACAGCTACTTGTGTGCCCATGACTAAAAACAAATAAGGTAGTAAGCCTCTCCATGTAACAGACAAAAGGACAAAAACTGAAACCTGAAAACTGGCTAACAGACAGTGCACGACGAACAGGAGGATGCACCAACCGCTCCCCTCCATCGTAATGCAACAAAGGGCCGATGTTCCCAATATGGGCACCGATAGGTTCATGGGACTTACAATATACTGAACAATTGTAATGAGGTACAAACACTGATAGGTTCACAGGCTTGGGTGACACTTGCCAATCATACCGGGGCTATACCTCATCTGGATACATGAACTACCTCTGTGGCTCACAAAAGAAGCAGTTTTGGAGAGGAAAGAGCAGTCATGATACATTCATGACGTATATAACGCTTATAACGTATATCAAGACTGGTAAGCAATTAAGCTAATAGGCCACCGGGGCATTATATTGACGTGTCATGCTAAACACTTCTTTTTTTTGTGGAGCTGGCGTTGTCACATCAGTCGGTTTGAACGGAAATGCAATTTCTGAGTGAACGCAAAATAATGTTACTGGCCCTGTTCCAGCTCACTTACTCAAATGAAATCTTCACTGAATGCATTTAAATGGTGTATTTAAACGGGGTGTAGTCGGTTACAGTTCTCACTTAAGCTTTTATCGATGTAATTGAATAAAATAAAAAAAACACTGAAGGTTTAAAGGCTGAATCTGTGAAGATTTTTTATGTTTATGTCTTTGCATTTGAACGCTGATGAGTCAAAACGTTATGACCACCTGCCTAATATGCTGTTGGAGGACCTTGAACTCTTCATCATGTTCCTCAAACCATTTCTAAACAATGTGTGCAGTGTGGCAGGGTGCATTATCTTGCTGAAAGTGCAAAAAATCACTTCCTGAAAAATCCGATGCTCACGTACCCATTGTGTATGTGCTTTCGACGGGGGTCATCATCATAGGCACTCTGATTGGTCTATGGCTACACAGTCCCATACACGGTAGAGTGTGATGCCCTGTGTGTGTTGTGAAACATTCCTTCCATAACAATCATTAAAATTTTGTGTGACTTGTGCCTCAGTAGACCTTCTGTTGGCTCGGACCAGACGGGATAGCCTTTGTTACACTCATGCACTTAATGAGCCTTGGGCTCCCAACACCCTGTCAGTTTGTGGTTTGTCCCTCCTCGGACAACTGTTGGTAAATTCTCACCACCGCTGGTAAATTCTCACCATGCTGACTGGGAGCCTTGCCGTTTCAGAGATACTTTGATCCAGGTAAAAGTAACAGTAAATACATTTATAATGTCACAAACTATTCTATTCCTCAAATAATTGTGGGAAAGAAATGGTTTCCAGAAAACTATTAAGCAGCCCACCATTTTCAACATAAATAATAATACATTTTACTTAAAAAATAGCATATTAAAATGATTTCTGAAGGATCATGTGACACAAAAGACTAGTAATGACTGTTGAAAATTCAGCTTTGCCATCACAAGAATAGATACGTTTGTAATTTATTTTTGATTATTATTATTTTTATTTGTAATTAAGGCTATTTATTTATTCATAAGTTTGAATGGGGAAAAATATTCCGTTAGAACATAATGCATACTCTACTGGCATTTAACATGTTGGGGCTAAATTTCCAGGGATTCTAGGAACCATAAGAAAATATATTGAATGTTTGGCTCATGCTGTCCATTTCACATCTACTCTGCCCAGGTCACCTTGAGTTACAAGAACATAACTTAGAGTGTCAAAGAGGGTGGTAAAAGGAAGGAAAAGAAGAGTTATGGATGAGAGAAAGAGGGATGAGGAAAGGAAATGGGAGGATGAAATGTCACAGAGGACGAAAAGAGTGAAAGCGAGGTATGGAGCGTTGAGATAAGATGGAGACGGACACGATCAGAGGGGATAAGCTGGCGCGATGTGGTGGTATCTTCCTCGGTCAGACCTGATTGGTGAAGATGAAAGTGGGGTCGATATTATTGAGGGTTAAAGTTCTCTATTTCACGTTTATATACATTGATGAATGAGCCATAGGCTATTTTATTTATTACCTGCTTTTAGCTCATGGATGAATGAGCTCTGGGATAGCTTCTTCAGGCATAGTCACCTTTTCAGGGACATTTTCTGCGACAGCAAGTCCATTTTTCCATCAGTCATAAGAGATGTATCACCTCAAAAGAGCCCTTTCTTGACAATTTCCGCAGTGGAAGTGATACTAGGTGACTTGTGAATGAATACGGTCATCCTAACAATGCTATCCGTGGTTAATGCTATCCGTTAACATTCCTTTTCATCTATATGGCGATATATGATATATATCGACTTGGCTCCATATCACTATTTCATGTGTTTATTTCTCTTAAGCTAACATGTCAACATCTTTTCTTTGTGTGTTTTTCTGCAGTGGTGTTTGACGACTGCACTGGAAATGAGGGTGTGGAGTTTGAAGTATCGAACCCTAACTTCCTAATAGACGAGAACCTGAATCTGGTTCCTAGAAAAGACGTGATTGACAGCGGAGACGTCATGTTTGTCCATGGTGTCAATGTTAATGTCGATGACATGGCACAAGTGACCATTATGGGAGCACCGTCCAGATCTCCTCAGACACTCAGGGTAAGCATTTCTCTCATTTTGTATTCTGTATGTGTGTGTGTGTTTGGTAAATGGCCTGAAGTTTTCAATCATGTCATTTTAAATGGTGTTCTCTGCTGGAGACATCGTATGTCTGGACACCCATGATCCTCTTATCTCAGAACTGGATGTATGCGTCAGTCTGTGTGTCTTTACTGCCATCATATTGACAGACTCCAGCTCAGACTGGAAATTACCCATCATGTCCTGTCATTGTCTCTATGAGGACAGCCACATATTTCATTCAGAGGAGATCAGTGTCAGAAATTTACTTTTCTTATTAAGGGGGAAACATTGCCCCCCCCCCTCCCTTTTCTACCCATATATAAACAGCATGTTTTCTAATCAGGTTAAATACTTTAGTTGAATCAATTCATTGGAATTAATTGCCAATCTGACCAGGTATGGCTCTGTCACATGAAATAATACAATTTGTATGAAATTTTCTAATTTAATTGGTGTTTATTTTATTAAAAAAATATAATAGCTAATAGCTTCTTTTCAGCAAGGAGTATCAAATATTAAGCAATATGAAAGAATTTTACAGTACATTGTTACAAAAGAATTCTTTCAAATAAATGCTGTTCTTTTAAACTTTCTTTTAAAGGTGCTCTAAGTGATGTCACACGTTTTTTAGGCCAAAACATTTTTTGTCACATCCAGCAAACATCTCCTCACTTCCGCTAGCTACCTGTCCCCTGAACACAATGTAAAAAAAACGCGATCTCTGTAGACAGCCCTGGCTCCACAAACTGCAAGAAAAACAAACTGGCCCAGCCTTGGGCACGAAACATAACAAACAGTGTTCCAGCCAATAACCGACAAGAACGATTTGGGGGTGGGGTTTGGGGGGTTAGTGCGTGTGCACATGAAGGGGGTGTGGGGAGTGGAGGAGAGAGAAGCTTGAAGAGGGAAGTTAGAGAGATGTCCTAACAACGACTATCGTTAAAATTGAATATTCTTGAGAATTTTTATATGGCCGACACACAACCAAAGAGACGACGTTCCGCTGAACAAATAACAAAGAATAGGGAAAAGGAGAAGGAACGCGAAGTCCCAAATTTACATCGGAAAAACATTCAAAAGGTGGCGAGAACTCCGCCGGCAGAAGGGCTTCCAATCCGACATTCAGGTGGCTCTGTTTTTGCTGGACAGGTGGGTAAATCCAGTTTGTTTTTTCTAAATGGTTCATGACTATTTCAGGAAGCACGGAAGGGAGGGGGAGGGGACGGGATAAGGAGGAGGGAGGGTCGGGCTAGCCTCCGTTTTGTTTGACAATACTTCGAACGTCAACAAGAAGTGACGTCACCCAACATCGCTTAGAGCACCTTTAACTTTCTATTCAAATAATCCAGAAAAGAGTATCACAGTTTCCATAAAAAAATAACAACCATTTTCACCATTGATAAAAATCATGTTTCTTGAGCACCAAATCAGCATTTCAGAATGATTTATGAAGGATCATGTGACACTTAAAACTGGAGTAATGATGCTGAAAATTACATTTTAAAATAGAAAAGAGTTGTTTTAAATTGTAATGATATTTCACAATATTACTGTTTTACTGTATTTTTATCAAATAAATGCAGCCTTGAAAACAATCTTACCGAACAAAAACTTTTTAAAGGTAGTGTATGTATGAATGTATGTATGTATGTACTGTATGTGTGTGTGTGTGTGTGTATTTTTTCCAGCAAGGATACCTCATTTCATTCATATTTTTAAACATGCATTTCAGCATTCTCATAGGAACATTTAGGTTGTAGGTGTATTATATTGCATCTAGTGCCATAGTGAATGAAAAGCACCTAGGTCCCACCTCTTTGAGATGATAAACTGTGAATTATACTCTCAGATGAGATATATAGCTTGAGTGAAGTGATTGCTACGTGAGAGAGCTTGGGGAGAACAGTGGTGTATGAAGAGGCTGAGGCGGGAAGCAGGGTCATTATGGATCATGCATCATGTAATCACAGTCAGGCTAAGCCTTCAAAAATAAACCTTGCACCAACCCACTGGTTTGTTCCCAGCAGAAGACCGCGCATCAGCTAGCGCATGCCGAAGGGAAGCACTTTTTTTTGATGCCATATTTTACTTAATGCCCATTTTATTGGATTTTGATTATTGATAAGTGCAAGTGGAAATGGAAAAGGCCTCCGTCTTCTCCAGAGGCTGACGTGATGTAATTCTTGCTGCTGTTCAAGCACAGCAAGGGTGAAGAGAAGGCCTTATGAGAAAAGTGAGAATTCAAGCTATAATTTAGTATTTTACAGAGGATCAATATACGAATTAATTTCATGATTTGTTTTCCTCCTTGGCGTTTCTATGTGTGAATAAGATGGTTGTTCCTTGTGGAACCACCAAATGGAGTGCAAAAAAATAAAATAAAAAATGCTGTGAATTTGTGAGACCTTGACATTTCATACTTTTCAATATGGAATCTATTGAAAAACTGGAGGCTTGAGGAATAAATATATTGGTTTTCTCTTTCACAGTCATTTTTCATTTATTCTAAAGAAGAGGATGACCCAGTCACAAGGTTACTGGTCGGAAATCGGTCTTGTTCATTTCCATTACTTGTTTATTGGCCTTTCTAGTGTTTTTAGCCTTGACCAGTGGTAGAAATGCAATGTTCTTGTGTCATAGTGAGTGGTACTTTATGAGTGTTAAGTTGCTTACCCTGCTGAGAAAAAAAAAAAAAAACATCTAAAACCGGACTAAGGTTTTAGCTTTTTGCTGGTTTTATACAGTAGGCGTTTAGGTACTTGCCAGCTAGTCTTTTCAATGCTTCCTATGAGAATGTGGGTTTGCACAGGACTTTTGGGATGAATCACTGCAGGCATATCATCTGCAATGCAAACCCACAGGTTTCTGTCTGGCACTCTGACTCGTATCTCCTTCTGGATAAATGAGAAGTCGAAAACGAGTAATGATACATCCCAATATAGTAGTCAGCAGCAGAATGGCAGAACTGACAATGACGTGGTGCCTCTGTTCACCCTGTGTTTTAATTAATGATGGGTTTTGATGACTACGGAAAAAAAAAAAAACTAATTGAGGGTTTTGATCTCATTTTAGGGTTTTTTTCTGCACTGTTACCAAGACTGGAAAGTTTCTTGGTGTTAGAGCTGTGGTGTTAGAGCTCTTAGAGCGTAATCAACCTTATTACCATTATTAATATTAGTATATGCATTTTTATTTTATTTTATTTTATTTTATTTTATTTTATTTTATTTTATTTTATTTTATTTTATTTTATTTTAGTTTTTATTTTCAGTGAAATGGAAACATGGCTGTAGGGGTAAGAGAGGAGGAATTAGATTGGGACATGACCCAGGTCAGACATGAACCTGGGTTCCCATAAGCCAGCAGCTCATTTAGTGATTTAGAAGTTGCTTGCGTTGCAGTTTTGTCCAGAAAAGGCAGGTGGTGCACTGTAATGGTTGAGGCTCAGAACTGTTAACCTAAATTTTGCTGGTTCAGTTCCATGCAAGGAGGTAATCATGAGCCGTCGGATGATTGCAGGGATTGAAAATAAGCTAAAACATATTAAAACTGCTTAACACACATAATTTATTTGCTAAATGGTGGGAATAATTTCAAAAAACATAATCCTCAATGCAGCTCAGCGGTGCAATGTACTCCACGGCTGGGATTCGTATGCCACTAATCTTTAAGCCCCCCCTGTTTCAGTTATTAATGAGAGCTCAAACTAGCTCACAGAGCGGAGAAAGCCAAAGCAGGGATGATTGTACCTCTGTAATTCATGAACAGGAAACATTAAAGATTCATGACTATCTTCTTTTCAGCTTGTCAGCACGCTCCAGCCAACAGTGTTCATCACTGGCAGAGGGAAGGTGTGGAAAACGCATACAACAGGTCTTGTTCTCAGAGCGATTCGGTGCGTTATTCTGTCCTTGAGAATGTGGAGGGTGAAGAGTGGCAAAGGAGTTCATCAATAACCTCAATGCAGACCTTCATTTTTCCAACAGACAAGGTTCTTAAAGTTCCATCAGTCTCTCTCGTTCTCCCTATCGCTCACCACAGAGAGTCAGTGAGTTGACGGAGATGTTTCATCTTCACCGTAATACCCGTCACTCTGTCACTTATGCCTCTTATAGTGTACGTAGTGGATGAGAAGAACATAAACTCCCCTTATTATGGGAGAACATATTGCTTGTTTTCTCTTGAAAATGTGCTCTCAGCCAAGGTGAATTTCACAAAGGAACTGCTATGATGCTGTTCTGGCATGTTATAGGTGTCAATACAGTACAATACAATCTCTGGAGGTGATGCAGGTATGATTATGAGTTTAAAATCCTTATACCAAAGATAATATTGCAAGATTTAATGCTGCAATACGCACCTTTTAATTGGATAGTTCACCCCAAAATGAAATTTACACCGCCTCATGTCAGTCTTATTTTTTCTTTGTAACACAAAAGTTATGTTGAAGAAAGTTGGGGTCCACATCTTTTTTTGTGTTCTATACAGAAGAAAGAAAGCTATACAAACACGAGGGTAAATGATGACAGAATTTCTCTTTTTAGTGAACTATCCCTTTCCAGTAAACTATGGTTAATATCAAAACTGACATTTTAGACACAATACTGCAAGTTACTTTGTCTATTTTTGTTCCAGTAATTAAAATGGCTAAAAAAAGAAGCAGCAGAAGAGCTATCACACGCCTCTGAGCAACACACGGGTTGCTGGATGAATCATTTGAATTCATGATTTAGTGACTTGATTTATTAGATCAATTAGACTAAGTGACTCCCTCTTTAAGACTTGTTGCCACTTTTTTTTTTTTTTTAATCTAATTACAAACTTTACAAATAGAGGGTAATTCTGCTCATTTGATTGTTTTTTTATTTTATTTTATTTGTTGTGATTGAAAAAAAATGTAAACCAAAAGATAAGATTAAAAAAACTGTGCGATAAGTCTCACAATAAACTCATTATTAAAAACTTCCTTCAATAGCAAAAGACTTACAACTAACGTAAAACGAATTGCTCGGATTCTGATTGGAGGAATCACATTCAGAGGTGCTCAGTATACACATAAACAGATTAGTTTGCTCCATCTCTGAGAGTGGGTATCGGATATTGCCAGGTTATGATGATGCGGTGCATTACCTGGCCGTGAATGCTGTGCCAGAGCAACGCAAACAAATGACTTCATTCCGTTCGTTCCATTCCACCTTTGTACGCTCCGTCATCCTGACAGCCTTTGGGGTCCAGCGACACCGAATCTCCAGCCTCTCTCATTCCCCCATCATTCCACTCCTGCTACGCCTGGCCAAAGACATACAGCAAGGACAGAACGCTCTGTGCTTCCGATGTAAATGGAAAGTTTGTGACTGCACCCCAACCACTTCCCACCCAACAAAAAAATGACATACGAGTAGGACACAATAAATAGCTTGTCAAGGGCATCTCTCTGTCTATATACTTGTTTAACGGGTTGGACTTTGGAGGAGAGGAGCAAAAGAGACAGAGAGATAAACAAACACAAACAGAAATAGATAGAAATGGAAATAGAAGCATAAAAATGACTGGATTGGCAAAAAGTGCATCCTTTGAGCTTTTTCAGCCTTGACAAACTGTATGTATTCACTGTAGCTGCTGTTTTCCACTTGCTACTAGGTGACATTCTTTTTTACCCTCCCTCTTTCTCCCTCCCCCTCCTTCTTTCTTGTAATGCAGCTCGGATAGGTTGACTGTTGTAATGAGTTCAGATGCATGCTGGGATCTGTGTGGCGGCATGCTTTCGCTGTGTCCTCAGCTGAAAGGCTGCTTATGTGAAGCAAAAAAAAAAGGTATCCAAGGCTTTTCTGAACACACGGAGACCAGGATTCTTTTTCATTCTTTTCACTATAAAGCAAATTATGACTATTAATACCACATTTTCTCTGATAATAGAATTAATCTCTGTGTTTAATGGCCTTTTTTTCTCATGACAGCAGGATGGTGAAAGTAATTCCCTCAATAAAGGGAGTTTTTGGAGAGAAACAGTGGCGTGCATCTGCTAATGACATCAAAACAACAGGAGCCTGTAATCATTTCAAGAACAGATTTTTATTACTAAAATGAAAAACTATTAAGACTTATCCTTTGGGATTTATGATAAATGTTTATTTTATTTTTTTGCTGGGAAATATCCTGAAATACGTCATACATTAATCTTGATATCAGGCTGAAAAGTACTCAAGACACTCTTCCACACATTAATAGCCCAGGCTGTTCCCAGAGATGGTGGTGTGATGTATCCATTTCGCAAATGGAATCTTCTGTCCGGGTCAGATCAAGAAGGGCCATTTAGGTTCTAATGTGATTTGCTAATGTACTTTTATTTTATCTCTGCATTTGGCCATTCATATTTCATGCTGTACTGTTAGTCAGCTCAAATTGTATTTTATTTTTTTGTGATACCAAAACTTTAAAATGTTTATGAATTATGACTGGTTTCCTCTTGGTTGGGAACAAGGTTGTCTGTAATGCCTTGGAAAAACTGTTTGCATTCCCATTCATCTCAATGGCAGTTGCCTGCTTGACTAGCACATCCAATAACTCGAGCCACTTTGCAAAATAAAAAAAGAGTATCTGTCTATTTTTCCAGTTAAATGTCAAAAAGATTATTGAAGCAAGATAAATTTACTTGAGAAGCAACACTGCACAAAATATTAAGACTTGTTTTCAGAAAATGTATCTTTAATATAAATGCCACCCCCCCCACACTTATTGTAAGAGTAAACAAGTTAACATTTATATTTATTGATTTAGCAGACAAGATGCACTTATATTCAAGATACGACCTAGGAAAGCTAGTCTTAATGTTTCATGCAGTGTTGCTTCTCAAGTGCATTTAGCATTTTTTTTCAAACAGTTTTCCTGAATCAATAAAACTTTTTTTTTTTTTTATCCGGAGCTGACATTAAAAGCAACAGATAAGTAATATTTTAGATTTTACAAAGTCTTACTTTTTTTTTTTTTTTTTTTTTTTTTTTTTTTTTATTTATTTATTTATTTATTTATTTATTTATTTATTTATTTATTTATTTATTTATTTATTTATTTATTATTTTTGGTATGAGATACTCTGCCAATAAAAAAATTGGGGTCAATAATTTTTTTTTTCTTAAAAAATAAAAAAATATATATAAGACAATAAAGACAATTATTGTGTAATGTTACACTGGTTTTCTATTTCGGATAAATGCTTTCTTTTTTGCAACTCTTCATTGAAGAACAGTTTTCCAACTTTGCTGATAATAACAAATGTTTCTCAAGCACCAAATCAGCATATTAGAATGATTTCTGAAGGATCATGTGACTGAAGACTGGAGTAATGATGCTGAAAATCCAGCTTTGTCATAAGAGTAAATTACATTTCAAAATGTATTAAAATAGAAAACAATTACTTTAAATGTTATTATTATTTCAAAATATGACTGTTTTTGCCGTATTTTTGATCAAATAAATGCAGTCTTGTTGAGCATAAGAAAAGTCTTTCAAAAACATACAAAAATCGTACGGACCCCAAATGCTCGAATGTATTTACGAGATGTTTTTTAGTCCATATGGTGCAGTTACGGTGTCTACCAGCAGAAACTAACTTGTCCATGCTTACCAGTTAAGCCTTGACCTATTGGTTTGCGGAAAGCATTTTGAGCCAGGTCATCAAAAGACATTATAGGGCCATTTACTCGTGCCACATGGGCCAGCGGGATTTAGCATGGGTCGCTGCCACCATGCTAATATATTCTGTTTCTCTCTGCTGTCAAGTGATGACTGACAAATATAATTTGTGCTGCCATCTAATTGCCCTTAGGAGCTCTAATTGCACCAGTGTTGACAAAGGAAAGAGAATAGAACAGAATGGCAAAGAGGAAAGAACGAATCAGAGCGAGTAACATGAGAGGCTGAATGTCTGGTTATATTGAATTGAGATGCTAATAAACTGGAGATAGTCACATGGAAGCCGGATCCCACATAAAACCAAACACATTTACTGCATTTAAGTATAGGTAGGATGAGATCTGTGGATCAGATTGCACGTTCTGTATCCTAAAATCTGTACTCTCTGGAATTCTTGATTCTGATTGGTCAATTGTGATATTCTGTTGTCAACTGTTTTTTTCTGTAATGACCACTAAATTCTATAATTGATTACTACCCATGCCAATAGATCTCCTACAAATGGTTCTAATATAACACTGAGAGTTGGTTTTTATCCTACAAAGCTGATGAAGACCTGTTGGTCAAAACGTTGCGCTACTAAATAAATTTGTTTGGATCTGCTATTTTCAGTGTGCGGACTTGATGCTTCTTTTTTCTACTATTGTTATTTTGTTTTCCTGCACCTGAGCCCAATTAGGGTGTTTGGGATGTGCACAACCTTTTTTTTGTATTTCTAATTTAATGTCTCTCATATCACTCTGTGCTCCTAAAATTATTTTAACTTCATGTCTTAGTATTTTCTTATTTGGTGAGTAGCCGAATAATAAGCCGGATAATGTCCACTTAGGCAGTCATTATCACAAAATAAACCCCATCAGGCTGACACACGAGCAATATTTTGCGGTAATGACCAGCTGACTGTACACTATCCCTTATACAGCATAATGTCTCTTTTTCTGTCACTTTTTTCTCTTTATGTCTCAGTCTCTCAACTCAATTCCATTTTAGAGTCAAAGAATGAATGCTTGTGACATTATTGGCTTAGTTTAAGTTTCTGAAATGGGACGTGGCTTTCAATTAAGCTTCTATCTGAATAAGGGAAGCAATAGCAGGAAAGGTAGGAAACCACATAACTGCCATAATGACCACTTTTAATGACTTTGGTAAGAGCACAGTGTGTCTCATTTGTATCGATGTGTTCGCTAGAGTTTTCAATTAGCGCCATCAGATGTCTGCATAGTTCAGTAACTCTCCTGTATGTAATAGGATGCATTGTGGCTGTTTTTATTTTTTATGTTTTTATATGGAAGTATCCACTGAAGAGTTTGTAGTGTCCTTCATGAAGGGATTTACATTGATTTTATGAAGTATTCATAACATTATGGGACTAATGTGGTGTATAATATCATAGTGGTTAAAGATCTGGGATGGCAACTGAAAGGTTGTAGGTTAAAACTCTCCAAGCGGTGATTTATGATCCATCACCATTGTCCCCTTGAGCAAAATACTTAGCATAATGGATGCTCCTGTAGTGTACAGAATAAAGCAATCAGCTAAATGTCCTTTTAGGAAAAAGTCCTTTTACCTAATATGTGTTAAATTTGGTGTAAAAGTAAAAGTCCTCACATTTGAACAATTTTTTCTTCTTGTCTGTGCTTTGATTTAGGAGATGCTGGGTCTGTCAGACTTAATGCCATACCGATCCAAAAGATCCCTGCTGGTGCCTCCCATGTTTGTCCCAGAGAACCAGCGAGCCCCCTTTCCCAGGTCTATTGGAAAGGTAAGACCTTGCATTTGAAATTCTCTTTCACTTTAACTTAGTGCTACTAATGTGCGTTGCCACCATGATTCCATGCGGTGTGGACACCTATCAGTGTGACAGTGCTACTTGATGGTTTAAACTTTAGATAACCCGTTCATTTGTTTTCAGGCTCACTTAGCTCTGATGAAATCAAATGAATTAGCAGAGAAATTATGCATGGGGTGATATATTTACAAAGGCAAAGTTTGGAGTTCACCATGGGAAAAAAAAAATAAAAACAATTTTTTTTTCCATAAGCTTTTGGATTATTGCCGAAAATAATCCCTGTGACAAAGAAAGGTTTATGATTGTATTCAACAATGTAATCTTCACAAATGAACATGTTTTAATGAATTTTGAAGCCTAAATACAATCCCCAGAAATAAAATCTAAAGTTAGGCTATAAATTAACTACTTATGGTCACATGACTTCAGCGTCCCCACCACTAAGCTTCCAAAAAGTCTTTCAAATAAAATAAACAAGTTGGAAAGTTTGTGACATTTAGTGTCCCCTACAACTTCTGTATTCTCATTTAGCCACTAGAAACTGGCTTTTTCTTGCCTGGGAAAACCCAGACAACTTCCGGCAAATTTAGATTTGCTCTGCAAGTAGTCTGGCAAAGAGCTCATTCAAACCCATTTCCATGCCGTCGAAATTGCGGCACCAATCAGAAACGTTGAGGCGGGCTTTACGCGATGACGATCGCTCTGATTGGTTTTAGGTCTAGCCTATCCAATTGCGCCCAGAGGCATTAGAGCGACGTCCACTCCGTTGGTGAAGCGCACCAACTTTTAAATGCATTATTATATTCAAATTGCAAACACATGAGGAGAGTCTCCATGAAAGACCCACTGGCAGATGAACGTGCTACTACATTTCTCTCTGAAACGGTAGGAAATTAAATTAGATTTAATAGAGGATTTTAACTGTGACAAGATGATTGACAGGGCAGTTTACGTGACAGGATGCACGCGACAGATCCGTCCGATAAAGATGACGAAGTAGTATGTCCCAAAGCTTGCCTACTTTTTTGCTACACATTCAAAAGTAAATACCTTTTCTTCACAAAAAGAGTACATACTTTTATGGCGTAGTGTAACTTAGGCGAATTGGGACGCAGCATATGGCTTTACACGATGACGATCGTTCTGATTGGTTTTAGGTCTATCCAACTGCGCCCAGAGGCATTTGAGCGACGTCCGTTGGTGACGCCCCTTTGGAAATGAGTTATTAAAGAAGCTTTGCCAGACCATAACTCAGTTACTACTGAGAATGGTCTGGTTTTAACCAGGCTAGGCTTTTTCAAGACATATAAAATCTTAAAAACAAAACTAGTGAAGTATTTCCATAGTAATGCGTTACAATATTTCGTTACTCCCTAAAAAGTAACGTATTGCCTTACTTAGTTACTTTTTATGGAAAGTAAAGTGCTACAATACGTTTGCGTTACTTTTTCCTTACCTGGGCTTTTCTAATTTTGGCAAATGTAAAGGCCCTTTTACACCAAAAGTGAAATGAATAAGCCTTGAATGAAGGAATATGGACTAAAAATGAAGGAAAGACAAACACTTACTTCAGCAAAAAAAGAAAAGCACAGAAAATAAAATAAAATAAAAAAAATGTGATATTTATTTAAAGCCTATTGGTGTGGTTGAATTGGATCATTGAAGGTCAGCAGCAAAACGTGAGATTCATAATGTGAGATTAAATACATAATGTATACTTCTGTTATTTAACATAAGTTAAATAGTGCAGGTTTATTCTGAATATCTTAATATTCTGAGTTTGCATTTAACTGTTTTTATTAACTTTAAAGAATACTGAATCTGTTTTTGTGCAAGTGAGATGAGTAAATGCCTGCTCACTTTAAGTCTAGAACTACGATAACCATCATGTTTACACAGAGCACACAACATCTCTGCTCCTCACTCCCAATGCCTCTCAGCATGGGGACAAGAGATGTCAGTCAATAAAGGGGAAAACAAACTTTTGAAAAAAGTAACTTTACTAGTTGCTTGAAGTGATCTGATAAAGTAGCTTACGTTACTTGTAATGCAATACCCCAACACTGGGTATTACTGATGTATTATGCACACATTGACATCGGGATGATGGAACCCAAAGTGCAAAAATGCAAACTTGTTTTGGGGTTTTTAGGACTCATTTTCTTCAGCATCCTAAGGCAAAATGAATACTTTACAGCTAATAATACAGATCCTTGCTGCCCTAGCCAGAAAATTGAAATGTTTTCCTTTACATTCTCATTCAAACTTTTGGTCTGATTTGCATTGCTGTGTCCCTGAGGGTTGTTCGTCATAGATGGTGATTTCGAGGAACCTGCTGCACTTAGGTCAGCGTTGAAATATATTACCACTTTGATTCGCACAAGGTCTTTCCTTCAGGCGGTGTTGGCCGGAGTCATTATTGTTGAGAGAGGTGAAGAAACTAGACGAGGACGTGTAGAAAGTAATTCTGCTAAACTTGATTATTCTTTGGAGTGTTTTTAAGAACACATTTAATATGCTTTGAAAATTGTGCTATTGAAAATACCTCAAATTTGTTACATTGTTTGCGTCATCGTTTCGGTTCAGATTTGTGTATTCTGGTTTCTTTGTTTGGCACTTTTTCTTTTATTCTTTGTTTTTTGTCTGGGATCTATATTTTTAAACACATCTGAGACCAAAAATAAGGCAGAAAAGAAAGAAAACATGCTGGAAAGTTGTAAGAAAAGACAACACATACCAAGCTTTGCACGTCATACTTGATTTGCAAGCTTAATATATGGGAGTTTTGCCCTAGTTGTGCCCCTGCCCAATTTTATCACCATACTAGCCTTTGTGTATGGATGTCCCGAGGGAGATTCTGCAGATTTTTGCAGAATATTTCTGTTTGAGCTTTGAGGTGATGCCATCGGTTCAGCCATGGTTTTTAATACAATAGTCGAGTGCTGTTTTACCATTCAGGGTGACCGATAAAAGAAAATGGAAATGTAATGTCGGAGGAAAATAATTTGTTTTGGAGATGCGTGTTTACAACAGGAAACCATGAGGTAGAATCAAATGTTTTTGGCACTTCCTGTTCACTTTCTTTTTGAGGCTGTGTCGCAGCGTGGGCTGGGGTTATTCCTTAGTGAAATAAACGTGTTAGATTACTGTGGCACAGTGAATAAACCACAGTGTGTGGTTTAAACCACAGTCTTTTTTTCTTTTGGTGTTGAATGCAAGGGCTGAATTGTATTAAAATTTTTCCCACCGACAGAATAACCCCTCCACACTGCACATGGATTACTATACTTCAGCAAGTGGAAGAAAATACAGAGAGGTCCATTGAGAGTCTGATGAGGCTGACCTCCACCAGCCTCTTTCTATATACATCTACATATACGCTCTTTCAATCTACAGGACCTCTCTTACAGCAGTTTCACAATAGCGAAACACACAAGGGGACTGACAAGGGGACTGGCTACTGTGACCTATTTCATTTGATAGGACTGCTGTATATTGGAAACCAGGCAAAATGGATTTTCCACATGGATAAATCTTGTTTCCTTGCGCTGTTTACCTACCATATGGCGTACATTCATTTTTCATAATTTCCACTGAATGGGAAGGCTGAAGGAAATTGGGAATTGCCCCCTGGATGATGGAAGCTTCAAACAGAGGGGTTTCCCAGATGTTTTTGTTTTCTCTGGGAAATGCAGTAAACATGTTGGGTGTCTGGAAAAGCCTTCCGTTTTTGTTTTTTTTGTTTACAAAATTTCCATCATTCTAGTGGGACCTTGTTTATTTTATTATTGTCGTACAAAGATAAATCACGCTGCCACTGATTATTTGCTCACTATTTTAGAAAAGCCACTAACTGAATAAGAGACACCACGATAGATTTGCCATCACAATCTTTCTAGGCTCATTAGATTATACAATTTATTGTACATCCTCTTTGATTTTATACTGACACTTACTGGTGTGGATGCATGAAGTTTGTTTATTCATTAAGGCCACTTCACAGCCAAAGCTTTTTTTTTAAAAATGTTTTTATCTCTGTGTATAAAAAAAATTGTTTGGGCCAGAAGGGTAAAAGTAATTTTCATTTAATCTTTGCACTCTTTGAACACTTTAAACATTTGTTTCTTCTATCTTTTAATTATATTTTATAGTTCTAGAGATATGTTGATCCCTGGAGGAAGGAATTGTGATACGATTATTTATAGGGGTTTCATTTGATAAAAAGCACTCTGTCCACCCCTGTTCTGTTATTTCACAAGTTAAATCATACAATGGGGCAAGTGGTTTTACTCCATCCCTTTCTGTAGAGATGAGTTCTATTGGATGGTGTTGACTTGAGATCCACTCTCGGGTAAGGGGACTTGAAGTATTGGAGAAGTAATAAAGAACAGATTTGCCCTGATTCCTGTTCTGGCTTTGACATCAGTCTGCTGTGGGATTATGGGGGATTTATTATGGTGGAGTGTTCACCTGTAGCACTGCAATCTCACAAATGGGAAAAAGTCCAGAGGTTCCCTCTCGGACCTGCCTGTAATTGTCCCTGGGCTGGTTTTTATGGGCAGTGGTGTTTTTCCATTCTATAATGTCCTGGACAAAACCTCCCAAGCGATCGAATTGCTCAGTTTATGTGTACTTTTTGGCACCCAGAGCACTGTCTGTATTTTGTTGCTTCACAGTTTCACTCATTCTCACTATCTGCAATAGTTTTCACCAATCAGAAGAAATATTTGTGCCATAATGTCTCACACAGAAGTGTTGATGGATGGTGTTGGATGTGTTTATTTGTCTGTATGTCTGCGCATCATTAATACTGTTGGGTGCTGATTGTCTTTCATTCTGCTTTGACCTTGCGTTAACAGAAAAACATGAGTCTCATGTGAAAAGAGAGAGAGAGAGAGAGAGAGAGAGAGAGAGAGAGATAGCAATAAAGAGAGTTTCTGTGCTCTAGAGTTTAAGTGCGCCATGTAGATATATTTGTGCCACTTGTTTTGCACTCTAGAGAGTATGACCCCTTCTCTCTCTCTCTGTCGTACTACAGAGTATTTCTTCCCTCACATTGAAAGCCACTTGTCAGCAGCAGACATAAGAGCTGAGATATTTGTTTTGAAAGAAATTAATTCTTTTTTTCAGCAAGGATGCATTCAATTGTGACAGGAAATCTATTTAAAATAAATTATGTTCTTTTGAACTTTCTATTAATCAAAGAATTCTAAAAAAAAAAGAAGGTCAGATTCCACAAAAATAAAACAGCACAATTGTTTTCAACATTGTTAGTAATAAGAATTGTTACTTGAGCACCAAATAAGCAAATTAGAATGCTTTCTGAAGAATCATATGAGATTGAAAACCTGAGTAAATGCTTTGCCATCACAGGAATACAGTATTCCATTTTAAAGCAATTTTAAAGTAAAAACAATTATTTTAAATGGCAAAGGTACTGTATTTCACAATATTACTGTTTTTACTGTATTTTTGATCAAATAGATACAGCCTTGATATGATTTTATTTTATTTTATCGTATTTTTAGAACAAAATGTGGAAGGATCTGTCAGTAATGTCAACCACAAACATTATTTTCCTCAAAACCCAGTAAAACTTCATGTGAGAACCCATTACAAATTACCAATTGAAGAGCTCTGTTTTGACTGTTAGATGTGGCCCAGGTCTGATCACTTAGAAAAGTATTAGCACACATTTTCTCAGCCAGCGGCATGATCTGCAGTATCTTTCATGTCCAAAGCACAAGCATTGTGGGGCATTTTACACAGAGTTAAATACTAAGAGTTAAGGGTTTGTTCAGATCTTCACCCGAAATTGGAGTAGTAGTAATAGTAATGCTTCCCTTAGCAACCTCCACTTAGTTCCTGCTTTTTGGATTGTTTTCAAAGGTGCACTGTGCCTAGTCCCTTTGACATCAATTTCCATTCAAAGTCAAGCATCCGTAATTTGAGGGAAATTATACACCACTGCAGTGCTCATACAGCCGGAAGCTATCACAGTAGAAAGACAGAGTGAAAGAATAAGAAAGTGAGGACGTATCCTCTCCTCCCCTTCAGTGCTGTATTGTCAGAGAAGTTCGAGTCGGGTCCCTCCTTCCTGTCATATACATGCAGTGGCAAGAAACAGCTGCTCTTTCATGTCCTCCCTGTTCCTAATGAGAGCTGATAGAAATAGGTGAGCGTCTCCCTCAGGGCTGTTCGCTGACATCTAATGACTGAGAAGAAAGCCAGGGGAGACTGTGTAGGATTGTGTGCGTTTGTGTACATGTGTTTGTACATACAAATAAACCACCACCGGTGCGCACCCTGCAAACAGCGAGGAAGCACCAAGGAAGTTTCCACGGGCTCAATCGCCCCACCACACTAGTAGCCTTGATCATTATAAACTTGTCTTGTCACTTGTCTTGTCACTTTTTCAGAGCACTTCATGCTTCCTTCATTTTCCAGCAGGATTTGCACCTGCCCACAGTGCCAAAAGAACCAAAACCTGGTTCAATGACCATGGTATCACTGTGTAATTACTGTGTGATTTCATGTAATATTCACATTTTTTGAAATCCTGTTTTCGTGGGTTTTATGAGCTGGAAGCCCAAATTATGTACAAATAAACAACTAAATACTTGAAATCGTTTAAGTTGTGGGCCCTGAATCTATAATCTATGGAAGTTTAACGTTTTGAATGGAATTATGGAAATAAATAAACTTTTCCATGATATTCACATTTTTTGGAAAGGGTCTGTATATGTACGTATATGTGTATATATAATTACTGTAAAAAGTTTAGGGTTGGTAAGGGTTTTTAATGTTTTGAAAGAAGTCTCTTATGCTCAGAGCTGCATTAAATTGAACAAAAACACATTAAAAGTAATATTGTGAAATATTACAATTTAAAATGACTATTTTCTATTTTAATGTGATTTAATGTGAAAATGTAATGTATTCCTGTGATGACAAAGCTGATTTTCCAGTGGCTATTTCTCCAGTGTTCAGTGTCACATGATTCTTCAAATATCTTTCTAATAAGCTGATTTGGTGCTTTTTTCAGGAATCTTTGACGTATAGAATGTTGATAAGAAGTGCATTTATTTGAAATATATATTTTTAACAGTGTAAACGTCTGTACTGTCACTTTTGATCAATGTAATGCATACTTGCTCAATAAAAAAGGCTAAGTGAAAATTGGATTTAAAAAATAAGCTATTTTCCATTATAGGGATGTACAAATTGGTACCATAATGATCACTGGGCGTTATTAGCGATTATAGATTGATATTGGAAATTCAATAGTTGCTCTCCTATTATTTACATTTAGATGACCTTTTCTGTCATCTAATGTGTAAAGTTACTCTTTATAAACAAATAATTTATTAAATCTTCAATCTCAAAAAAAATCTCAAATGAATATCCATACTGTACATTATATTGTCGTCAAGTCACTTTAATTTCTATAGCGCTTTATAGAATACAGATTGTTTCAAAGCAGCTTTACAGTAATAGACAGGAAAAGAATGATCAAGATGATCATGTTGTTTAGCATTTAAATGCTAATTTCACATTATAGCATTAAAACAACTATTTTAGTTTTTAGTGTTTTATTTTTAATTTATTTAGACAAAATAATATAGAATTTTAATGTTTGACCTTTTTGACCTTTTAACATGAAAAAAAAAAAGGCTTTTAATGTCAGTCAATCTCTATTTTCCTCCGATAGTAAAATCTCAAGTATAATGCCACAATCTATGGCCACAATTTCCACCCTCTTCCATCCATTACGTCTCATCAGTCCTCTGGAGCCATGGCTCCTTTTGTTTTTGTTCCCTTCTAATTCTCTCTCGTCCTGAAGGAGACCATCGCACCTTTAATAAAGTACCTCTGAAGTACACAGAGGAAAGTTGTGTTTTATTGTTCTGTCGGATCAATATCGCAGCTGCGTGCAGCAAACAGCAGAATGAAAACAACCTCCATAGCAACCACTCACAAGACATTCCCGGAGCCGTTAAGGAGTTCTTCACAAGGCCAAAAGCAGTGTGGGAGGAAAACGGGCACAACTCAGAGACAAGAGAAAGAAGAACTGAGCCTGACAGACTCTTGTGGCATGGGCTGCTGTAAACAGGCGACACAGCAGTTTGTTCGGGTATCTTTTGGCTCTCTCACAGTGGACAGAAGAGTTAATTTACAGATGACCTGCGGTGGGATTCAAACATGATTGTGTCACAGGTGTAGGCTACCTGCTCTATACGAAAACACTTTGCTGGGCTTCCTGCCTGGGGTTTTTGGGAAGAAACTGCAACTCTGCTGAAAAGAAAACAGCTTAAACCAGCTGTTTTGCTGGTCTTAGCTGATTTAAACTTGTTAAGCTGGTTTTCCAGTCTGACAAATGTCTAAAACCCCCTTAAAACCAGCTAACCGGACCAGCCTGGAAGTTTTGTTGTTGTTTGCTTGAAACAACTTGCCACCCCTTCTGACTCTGTTGTAAAAACATAAAAACATGAACATATGGCTTACGTTTCATGAATTTAATGCAATTATGTTAATTTGTTCAATAATAGCTAATCTAGCTACAAGTTTGGGGACAAATCCACTAAAAGTTTCCAGAAGTTTTTCAAATCTAACAAAAGCATTGCTTTTGGAATGTTTTCAAAGGGAAAACTGGATCACAAAGCTTTCTTTTTTTGATAGAAGATTGCTTACACAAATATAATCTAACATGATCATCAGACATTAATCAGCATATAAATCAAAACTGCCAAACATTACCGAATGAAATGTCGACCCAGGAAGAGGTAACGACTGTGAAGCTTTGAAGTGTTGATGGACGCAATCTACTCCATATGATCGTTGTTCACTTAAAGAAAACAGTATAAAACTAACTAGTTTACAAAGAGTATACTTCAAAGTGTAATTTCAAAAACTAAAAAAAAAAAATGTTCTACAAGTATTTATCTAGTAAACTATCAGTATACCTATAAGTTCACTTGTAGTTGCAATACAAACGAAAAACGCAGTTGTAAACTAGTTGTTTACTCAAAGTATTCTTAAAAGTATACTTTTATACACTAAATTTGGATTAATATAGTCCCAAGTAGTACTGAAATATAGTACCCTTACAAGTACACGACTAGTACATTTGTACACTTACTAAGTATACTTAAAATCATACTTGAACTTTACTTAAGTATACTTCATAAAATGAACTTGAAGTATACTTTTTTGTTGTTGTAAGGGCTAGCATACTTCTCAAAGAGAAATTAATGTCTCTACTCTCTATAAAAAGTAGCAATGTTGCTTTTATCAATACTATCTAGCTTTATTTGAAACAATAAAGCAATTGCATGTCAAGAAAATGATAATGAATACAGTACTGTATGTGTGTGCTTGTGTTTCTGTCAGCGTGACTGCTTGATTTGTTGTTTTCACGATTCTCTTAAGTCCACGTTACAGTCGTGTTCATTAACAGCCCATCCACTGAACTAGATAGCTTTTATTGTGCTATAAAATTCTACAATTTCACAGCTGTTTGACGGCCACAGTAAATACACCAGGATTTGAAGGCCTCCTCCTATGAAGCCTGCATTGTGTTCACCAGAGTCTTAGCGAAACCACTCGCTACATTTCTCAGAATAATAATGTTCCCTAAGTTAACAGAGCCTGTAATTATAAAGGAGAAAAACAGTATTAGTGTATGATCTGGCAGAAAGGATCTGTGTGGGGAAGATAAATAAAGCTAACAGGGGCTTTTCGTGTGGACAATTACTTTACTTGGTTTCATTTTCTAAATGGGATATTTCATCTTAAGCTTAATTACAAGATACCAGAGAGTTCAAGGTGGGCAGCCTTTGTGATTCGATACACACACTGGGGTTTATTGCTCTGATAAAATAACTTTTATAGAGGTTCTTTCACAAAAAGGGCTTCATAAAAAAGGGGCTGTTGGTAATTTGTATTTAAAGCCATTAGGTAGTTACTCAGCCTTCATTAGCGAGGGAAGCTGCTTGCTACAATCTAATTTGCACAAAATATACCAAATGAACTACAGGTGGTAGCACTGGTCACACTAAAGGGTGTTTTTAATATACAAATAGATTTACAAACTTCAGCTACTATATTAAAACCCTGAGTTAACATAATCATATGGAGAGTGGTTAAGACTTCTCACTGTGTGTTCATCATTGCCAGCAAGAATCATTCGGTAATTATTTAAAATGTGAGAGCAATCAAATGAAAGTATATTTAGCATGTGTGCATGTTATATTCACACATAACTGTGTTTGTCTGTGAGTGTGTGTCGGTGTAATTAACGTTTCTTGTTTTCTTTGCTTTTAACTTGCAACACTGATGAAACACAATGGACTTTGCTGCATTTACCCAGTCGCATGTGAGTACTTCTGACAAACTTGAACCAATGAAAAATCTACACACCAAAAGTCTGTATTGTGTTTTATTGTTGATTATTGATTGACCGATACTGATTATTTTAAGTGTCCAATATCAGATATGTGCAATTGGTTTTTAACATTGTTTTGTTTCTCAGTTTTGGCACGATGATAACTAAATAATAATCAGACTATAATAATAATAAAGAAGTATATTATTATTTAAAATAATGATCATTTTATTTAGTTATACAAAAATAAATAAATAAATAATATAAATACCTAATAATAATAATAATAATATATTATTAGTTATTTATATTATTTATTATTTTTATAATTTTTGTATAACTAAATACAATGATTATTATTATAAAAAATAATTAAAATAACCATCCATCCATCCACCCATCCATCCAGAAATTTTGAGCAAAAATGTATTATTCAGTCTAATCTTAAGAAATAAAAATAGATAATCTGTCGTTAACCTGAAAACTAATTATATATATATATATATATATATATATATATATATATATATATATATATATATATATATATAATCTGTCGTTAACCTGAAAACTAATTGTATGTATATATATATATACACCGATTATCTATTTTTATTTGCATTTTTATTTTTAGTGGTTTGTAACTTTGCTTAATTAACGTGAATGTTTATTGGTACAATCATGTGACCTAGGTGATCTCATCTGACATGAAGGAAGACCACATCTTCCGTCTGACTGGAAGGGGAGCAGATCAAGACCCTAAGGGTGTGTTCAGCATCAACCGACTGACAGGAGAGGTGGCGGTTAGCCGAGCCCTGGATCGAGAGGCCATCGCGTACTACCATGTGAGTGCCATATTAAATCTGTTATCTGCTGCCAGTGCTGCGTTCTGTTTCCTCCACTGCATACTGTCAGTGAGTATGAAGAAGTTCAGTTAAATAGCTTTACATGCAATCTGCAGGTTTATTTAAGTCATATTAGACCGTTGCACGAATAACCAAACGTCCCTAATCGAAAAGAAACGATGTTTTTGCTTCACTCCATGCATCAAGGCGATTAATGGCTGCAATGATTCGTGTCTCTTCGGCAGCCAGCGAGAGGCTCAGTGAAGGAAAGCCGACTGCTGTACAGGATGTGGGACCACAGTTAGAGGAGCCAGTTATTCTACACAACGTGTGCGAGATCAATGATGCAGCTGTCAGCTGGCCTGTCAGACATAACGTGGGTTGCGAGTTTGTGTGTGCGAACACAGTGGTCTGACGGTGATTTACTTTGGTTGATTTGACAGCTTTAGAAGAAGGGAAAAAAAAACTCTCTTTAAAGATCTCATCGAACCAAAATTAGAGTTTTGTGGCTTTTAGTACATGTGTGTCACACTACTGCTCAAAAGTCTGCATTCAGAACAATTAAAAAAAATATATATATTAATAATAATAATTTTGTTCAGAAAGGATGCATTAAATTGATCAAAAATTACCGTAAAGACATTTAATGTTACTAAAGATTTCTATTGCAAATAAATTGTTCTTTTAAACTTTTCACTCATTAAATAATTTTTTAAAATTGTCACAATTCGCACAAAAAAATTAAGAAGCACAACCTTTTTCAATATTGATAATAAGAAATGTTGCTTGAGCACGAAATCATCATATTGGAATGATTTCTGAAGGATCATGTGACACTGAAGACTGAAGTAATGATGCTGAATATTCAGCTTTGCATCACATGAATAAATTTCATTTTAAAATATATAAATTTAGAAAATAGTTATTTCAAATCAGAATAGTATTTCACAATATTACTGTATTTACTGTATTTACTGACCAAATAAATACAGCCTTGGTGAGCATATAAGAGATTTTTTTCAAAAACATAAAAAAATCTTAAAAACGGTAGTATAACTTTGAGACTATTTAAATTGTCTTGGAAAAGTTGACTTTTTGCCGATTTACACATTGAGAATTTAACGATGACTCTCATGTTGCACTTCACAAATGTTTTGTCCTATCAGATGCTCTCTAGAATAAGTATGTCCCTCCCCCTGCCAATATTAGTGTCTGCAACTATAAAATAAGGTCTGCATACCTGGAAAAATCAATCTGAAATCCATTTATCTTGTCAGCGGGTGCAGGACTGAAGTTTATTGGCTAGCCCTTTGATAAATCCCACCCCCTTCTTGTTTTAATAGGCAACACATCAAAACATGAAAGACATTTCTTGGTGTCTTAAACCTGAAATAGTAAGACCTTTCAATATGTAGAGCTTTGCCAAAAGAAAGGACCACCCTGTGGCAACTCCAGATAACAAGATAGACATTACGATTCCTTTGAATTGTTTGCTCGGTTGAGCGAGCTGTTACTTTGATTCAAGAATTCGAGAGCTCTTGTTCTCTTTCTCTTTGTGTCCTCTGTCGTTTGACAGATAAAGGAGGGTTTACCTGTTTTTTTATCCCCCTGTAGAGGATAACTAAAGCGGCACTGCTTAGTTTGATATCCACCTGTCTGGCTAACAGCTTTAATAAAATAAGAGTTGCTCTTCTTCTACCCTGGTTTTGTTGTGCCCCACTGTTGCTCCGATAAAGTGTTCTTTGTAAGGTTTTTGAAAAATCTTTCAGCCT
Source organism: Squalius cephalus (assembly GCF_949319135.1). Lineage (NCBI taxonomy): Eukaryota > Metazoa > Chordata > Actinopteri > Cypriniformes > Leuciscidae > Squalius > Squalius cephalus. The sequence goes on along the minus strand of NC_137127.1, from coordinate 13,472,175 downwards.
GACTCCTTGGCTTTTCTTTTCAATTAAAAATAGTCTTCTTTTTCTAATAAGAGATCATTCCTTATATTATTGCTTCTTTTGTGGAGCCATAGCACACATGATGTTCTTGCTTCAAATTTTATGTTGGGCGAGGGTGTGTGTTTGGGTCAAAAGATCTGTGAGGAAAGATCAAATCACTTACTTGCGGGTGTCCTCCACCAGCTGAGGAAATGTGCTTGAGTTGCAAGGGAATGCTAACAGATTTTGGGAAGTACCTGACTTAAAGTAGCGACGCTTAAGTTTTTCAGTAGCTGTTTTCAAAGTAGTGTAGCACTTGTGGTAGTGTATATTTAAAAAACAAACAAACAAAAAAAATTATATTATATATCATTTATTCCTGTGATGGCAAAGCTGATCATTCTAATATGCTGATTTAGTGCTATCATATACTATTTATTTACTTATTATTCTTATCAATATTGAAAACAAAGTTCTGTGTGTATATATAAAAAAACATTTTTTGAGGAAACTGTGATACATTTCTTTTTGACGAATAGAAATTTAAAAAGAACAGCATTTATTTGAAGGTGAATTTTTTTTTTGAATGTAAATGTTTTTTCTGTCACTCTTGACCAATTTAATGGATCCTTGCTCAATATAGTTATTCATTTCTTTAAAAAAATCTTACCACAATTTATTTTTTTTGGACAATAGTTTATGTAGCATTGGAAAGTCAAATCCCAGTCATTTCATGTCATATGTATGAACTATTTTCAACTTGGTTATGTTTTTTTTTTTGCATTTCAAACAAAGGCAGCAGCTATTTGCACTAAGAGCAACTAATAACTAAATTCTATTTACAATAAGTGAAAATAGCGTATTTTCTTAGCGATAGTTGCTATTTACAATAAGTGTAAATAGTCGTTAGATGCTATTTATACTCATAAATAGTGGCAGATACTATTTGCACCTTAGTATTGTTGTACATGAAACGGTATGCAATAATATCATAGTGTAAATGATTATATTTAATACAATTATTAAATGGATGCCACCTTATTGTGACAATAAAGCCCTCCCTACTCCTAGCCCTACCCCCAACCGATAAACACTTTATTATTAAACACGTTAGATTCTTTATTTCCGCTTTTCGAATATTTTCTTCATTTTATTGAAAATAATTGCCTTTCAGATCTGATATGTGCTGGGAAAAGGGAGTATATTGAGTTTTGCCAAAGGCAGATTCAAACTCTGGTCACGCGTCACCCCCATTGAAACTCATTAATGCAGCAAAAATGCAGCTCTGATTAAATCACACATTATGTCATGAGACATAATCTTTTTTTTTTTGTAGCTTGTAGTGTAGCTAACTACTTTTTTTTCCCAAACAGTAGCTTGACTGTGGTTTAACAGCTTTAAATTATGATTAGCTTTAAGCTACAGTTCCAATGTAGCTGCCCCAACACTGCGGATAGCTTTCTATTTTATACAGCACTTTGGTCTGGTGGTCATGGCAGATTGGCAGGTTGTGTGCTCTGAAGAGGAGGGTAAACTCAGGTACGCAGACCCCCAGTCGGGATCAAAGCCCTCACTCAGCAGTGCACTTGACATTTACATCTCCTTATCTCCCTTTCTCTCACATCCACACCACCCGCAATCTCAAAAGCATGCGACGAGCGCATGCACATCAAAGCTTGACATTTTACAGCACTAATGCTCACACACTTCTATCTTGATGAAGGAATGATGCTAACCACATCTGTTTTTACATCTGTTGGCTGTCTCTCTGATAATAACAACTCTTACTGTTAGTGATTCACCGAAATAATTTTTTACAGAAACATCGAAACTGAAATGAAAGTTTTCATTTAGCTGAAAACCATAACTGAAAATAAGGTTTTGGTCATTACATTTAGGTTAAATTAAACTTGGCATGTCGTGTTTTCATGTGATAAATGAAACCAGTTGAAGTAAAGTTCTTCAAATAGCACAGCAAATGTACTCTAGAATCATTTTTGGTAATGTTAAAGTGTCTCCAAACTATTGACATGTTTACCTGTTGTAGTTAATCTGTGTTGTGTGCATGAAAACTATTTTATCAGAAACCAATTCATTTTTTTAATTTTTTTTTATTATTATTTATTCTATTATTTTATTTTTATTCCGCCAAATATTTTCAGTTTTTTTTTTTAAATATCGGTTCATCACTAATTAGGGTCTATTCACACAGAACGTGTTTTTGCATTCCACTGCGCTGCATTTCCATTGTTTTTCCTATGTAAACATAGAGCAGATCAGAGGTACTCAAGTTCAGAGGCCAAGAGAGCCACATTTAAACCACATTAAAGGCACAATATGTAACTTTTTTGCTTTAAAAATAGCAAAAATCACTATATCTATGTTATATATATTTTTTTAGTTGTGTACTTACATTATCCCGACTGTTTCCAACAACTTTCAAACCAGGAGAAATTTGTAATTTAATTTGAAGACACGTCCCGTTTCTTTCCCTGGTTTCCACTCGTATTGCCATAGTAACCAGAGCCCTCTGATAGTAACCAAGGCGACAGACGTGGACAACTGTGTAGTTCGCAATGTCTATCTGCACGCTGTTGTTGTTTCGTTCAAACATTATGGACCAAAGGAGAACTAAAACGAGAATCAATATCAGCGCGGTGTTTTCGAGAAGCCGAGAGCTCCCATAGACAGTATATAAACGAGAGCTCCACGTCCGAGACTTCGACCGCTCCTACATGTACTTTATTAAACAGGTGAGCACATTTACATAAAACTAATCAATGTTATATAGTTCAACAATAATAAAATGTTAGAATATGATCTGTATGTTATTCTAATGTTGATCTAGCTTACTGCTAGTCTCATACAGACAAACTAACACATACATTTCAACACATTTAAATGCAGTTTAGTGTGATAGTGTAATGTTAGACCAAGTGAAACAGCGCTGCGTTACCTCACAAGTTTAATTTGTCTAATAAACTGACCTGTGACTTGTAATTCTGCTCTCGCGTGTAGTTCGGTAGAATGAAATGTCCATATTCCTTTTATATCCATGGGACTCGCGTCGCATGTGGAGCTGATAGCTGTCTCTTAGCAATCCCGAACTGCTTCATATCTCAGTCATGATAAAAACATCGATGTATTCAGTCATCCATAAACATTATTAGATCGGTCGGCTTGACGTTGACGACAAGATCCATAATTCTTAGCAAATGTTGCGTCATCAAACTACGCCTTTGTTATTGTAAAGAGGTTAGCGACACCTAGCGCCGAAAAAATTACATACTGTACGTTTAAATGCAAAAGACCACAAATTACTGTACAACTTGCATCATAAGACTTTATTTACCCTGCTTAAGACAGCATTTGTAGTTCTACTAAGCATTTAGAAAAGCAGTTTGCCAAGTCTCAGTTGTGCTTGACTGACATTCAAAAAATGCAGCGTTCAAGTAAAAAAAAAAAACCTTCTCAAGACCATGCATTTTTTGGTTCCACTGACATGTGCCTTACGTTTCAACCACAAAAACGCATTCTGTGTGAATGTCCCCTAACTTTATATTTCTTGTTTTTCACTTGTGTTGTCCTTTTGCTAGCTTATTACTCCAACGTTGTCATTTTCCGACTTTCTCTCTCGGCATTCTGATAAAGGTATTGGGAACGAGTCACATCCGATAAGTGGGCATTTCAGAATTGTAATAATCCACTAGCTCACCTGCTATGGCTGAGAGCTTTGGGGCCCCTGACCTCTAATGGCATGTTGTTCTCCATCTAATCACACATATGGGCCAGTTCCCTCTCGCCTCAACCACCTCACACACACATATGTAGCGCAACACCTCTGTGCCGCAACACTTCACTTAATTCCCATGCCACACTGGTGGGAATAACCGCATTTTCCGGCTGATCCCTCTACAGCACATCAGGAGAAATTACACCACAGTTAATTCCAGCCGATCTCACACTAGGAGTAATCACAGGCGTGCGGGAGCCGGTGCGGCCCAGTACAGCGCATATGGGGAGGGGCGGGATCCAGGCCAGAGACTGTTTTCGCAGGTGGTGCCGCATCACTGCTGTGTATCTTAGTCTTCGGCTCTGCAGGAATCAACTCACAGCAGTTCCTGGCAGCAACTTTTTACTCTCTGCTGTTTATTTCTTCCCATTGGCATGTGTATGTGCATTAGTTACCTTATGAGCCATGTGAACAAATTGCATTTTTACTTTTCTAAATCAAAAAATAGCTAAAAAATTTCCTTAGCAAGTAGGAGCCAAAACTTGCACGCCTCAAAGGTGCCATTATGATGTGTTTTTTTTATTTGCCATGGTGTTGCAGTGCATTCGCTAAAGTGTTGAAAAGTGTTTTGTATGTTTTAGTATGTTGTTATGTGGGTGCTAGGGTGTGTTGTTGGTTGTTACGGTGTTGCAGTGGAGTTGTTGCAGTTTTTAGCATGTTGATAAGTGGATGCAAGAGCATTTTGGGTGATTGCCAAAGAGTTGCAGTGTGTTTTCTGAACAGAGTCACCTTTTTCAGTGGGGCTGGTTCCAGAAGTATTTTTCCCATTCATTTTTTCCCATAGGGATTTATAAGCAGTTATAAGCCGTGAACCACGACAATCAGCTAAGAGGAGAATCACAACACTGCAAACTTTGATTCAAAGACTTTGTTCTTAAAGGGTTTGTTCACCTAAAAAGTGAAAATTCTGTCATTAATTAATTACTCACCCTCATGTTGTTCCAAACCCGAAAGACTTTCATTCATTTTCGGAACACAAACGAAGATCTTTTTTGATGAAATCTGAGAACTTTCTGTCCCTCCATTGGCAGCTACGCAACTACCACTTTGACGCTTCAAAAAGTTCATAAAGAGATCATAAAACGTATCCATATGAATTGAGCGATTTAGTTAAATGTTTTCTGAAGCAACTTGATCGTTTTATATGATAAACAGATCGAATTTAGGCTTTTATTTACATATAAGGATTCAACTCACACATTAATTGTGGTAAATGAAAGCTCAACCATGTTCGCTTGACATGTGAGAACCAATGAGGTTCATTCTCGTGTGTTACGCACAAGCTGTCTATGGAGGGACAGAAAGCTCTTAGATTTCATCAAAACATATCTTCATTTGTGTTCCAAAGAGGAACTAAAGTCTTACGGGTTTGGAACGACATTAATTGTAATTTCCATGAAGCAGCATAATCAAAAAAAAAAAAAAAAAAAACGATTAAGAAGCATACAACTACTCATTTGCAAATATTGATTATATATATACAAACATTTAAGTAGTGTTTTAAGAGAGATCGACTCTTATTACATTTCGAAGTTCTTCTTGGGAGTGGGTGGAGCTAATGAAATCTTTTGGCTCATGTTGTTTTTTTGGACACTCTGATTGGTGTAATTGTCTGTAAGGCATCATGGGTAATGTAGTTTTTCATCAGGAATTCTGCTGTTAAACATGATTATGTTAAAGATAAGCTGAAATAAAGCGGGCTGATGGCTTCAGAAGAAGCAAATACCATCGACTAAAAACCTAGGGCTGTCTTTAAAGGTTTATAAATTATTGTTTGAAATGAATTTTCCTATGGAGAAAATTAATGAGTTTTTACTACCGGAACCTGACTGTTGCACTATATTGAGTGTTTTAGCTTGTTGCTTTGCGGTTGCTAGGATGTTTTTTGTGGTTGCTAGGGTGTTGCAGTGGGGTTGTTGGTGATTTTCTGGTGCTATGGTTTTCTGGGTGTCTCTTTGAGCTTGTGGTTCCTAAAAAGAAATGGTCATGGAGAAGGACTTAAAAGAGAACAGACAAAAATCATAAGAGGCTTACAAATAAAGACCAGTTATTTATTCTCACATTACAGCAATCTACTGAAACTGTTTAATTCCCACTGTTTAAATTTACGTCCCACAGATCCAACTTGTACCAACAAGCAAATCCACACTTTCATTCACACATACAGGCAGACACAGAGGTGCCCACACACATTACCGCACATGTGTATACACACACACACACACTGACACACGCAAATCCCCCGAGCGATTCTTTCATATTTAGGAAGCGTAGCATTTCCCCAGACCGACTAACTAACCATGCAATTGACATCTTAGAAGCTCTTTCTCTCTGCAAGAGCCACAAAGTGACTCCTTAATTACGTTCTTCTCTGTGGCGTTCATGGCCAGACTGCTGCAAAACACAAGGCCATGATAAAGGCTCTATTATTGGACCGGAATCAGGCTTCTGTGTCATGCCTTGTTAATATCCTCAGAGTCTTCTTACCGCAGGGAAATCGCACTGTAAAATGTTGAGCATGAAGGACCTCTGATGAAGGACTGGAAGTTGTGATCGCTGAATGAACTGATACAAGAGCAGCTTCTAAACAGAATGATTGAAAGAGCATGATTCTGTTTCACAACAAGACGGCAGATCAGACAAGCGTAAATTATAATAATGATAAAAATAATAATAAAAGATTTCAGTTGAGGTTATGCTAGATACTGTATTAGCCCTAGGCATGTTTTAAGAGGATCTGTGATTATTTTGTATGCCCTTCCATGGATCGATTTTCTTGCAGAAATATTTCTATTTATTTAGTGATGATGTAAATATATTTGTAAAATCAATGTTTAAAACTGGATAAAGGATTTTAAGATAAATATAGTTTATTAGCTTGTCAAAGAAAATCTTTAAGCTTTTATATATATATATATATATAACAGGTCTAAGCTGCCCTTTTCTGTAAAAGGGATTCAATGTTTTCCATATAATACAAGCAATAATAATAATAATAACTATTGTTTTTATTATTATTATATGTAACATTGCATCCCTTTTACAGAAAAGGGCAGCTTAGACCTTTTGTAAGATAACTTTTTGTATTCCATGGAAAACAATTGTGTTTTTGAGTGACATAAGTGCGATTAGATTCCTATTCATTTAAAGAACATGTTGCTCATCTCTGTACATACCTCTACTCTCAGAAACCATTCCTCATTGTCAGCCACATGAATAAAACAGCAGACAAACACCTAGTTTTGGAAAGAAATGGAAAGCGAAAAGATGAAGCCACCCATGCATTAATACAGAACATACGGATGATGTTTTTTCCTGTGTAGCTGAAGCCAAATGACAGTGCCGCTCCACTGCCTGCAGAAGAGCCACATGATGATGTGTCGTGGGGGGGTTTGGTGCCTTGTCTCAGGTAGACAGACTCTGTGCTCGCCCACAGCAGGTTGGCACTGAGATATCATGATGGGATGAGGCACGTCTCTCACAAATAACTGCTCCGGTCCATTGTAAGGCTGGAACAAGACCTGTGTGTCCACCAGCTGTTTGTTTCCCATGGACCTGACACACACCCTGATCCGCGGGGCACTGACATGCTGCGTTTGATGGCGGGGGAACGGCGGCATCTGTGCGTGTGTGTTTTTTCTGTGCGTTTATTGGTGTGTGGGTGCGTGCCATCTGTCCTCCGAGTAATTGCTGGTATTTATATGATATTAATTGTATACTGAGCACTGTGTGCTTTCAAAGCTAGTTTAAATTGAACTGTTTTAAGAGATGTTAGATGCTAAACACGAGAGATCTGTGTGCACGGAAACCAATCAGCTAACCATCTGTGACGGCTTGTAGTGTTTTATATGCTTTTTGAACTTATTGCTTCCCACATCAGTCACTAAAAGGACCGTTTGTCCTCTATCACATCACAAAAACTGTCCTTTTGAGTGCCAAACCCGGACTATTAGGTTAGCTGGAAGTGGCCTAAGGTAATATCCCGTTGTAACATCAATTAGAGTTCTCATTATGTGTGGCCTAACACTAATTACTGCAATTATTTCCTGCTAACAGTTATGATCCCTGTAGTGGCTACGCTGAGATGGCCTCTCATTTTTTAAGCGTTTGGGAAATGGCACTCTTGGTCCACCTTGGCTTACTGTTTCCCCCTGCTGGGGTTCATCCATCGGGGACGTCCAAGTGCTTCCTTGCGCGTTACAGTAATGACCTTCACGGTTTTCACAACAGTGTTCTCTGTTTTCAGATTGTACTTGTGATACCTAAAACCAGGCCAGTGGTTGCATTTAATGGTACCCGCTGGTATTGCTGTCTAATCAGCCCCCTCCGTACCTCACCAGTCACGGCTGCGGAAATGAAACATTAAACATTTAATGGGAGATTAAAACCTCCATTAGTCTGAAGAGTGCTAAAATGCTGGGGGAAAATGGTCAGGTTTCCAGATTTTACCGCGTCCTAGTTTATCACATGAAGGTCAGAGCCAATCAACATGTGTGTCAGCAAATAGCGATAAGAAGTGAAGCCAGCGCTGCATAGATTTGGTGATAACTGAAGGCTGAATGGATATTCTAATCATAGTGCTTGCATACAGAATTGATATTTTTGAAATGTTCTGAAAAATAAATAAAATAAAGCGAAGAATTCAATTTGATTAATTTTCCGAACATTTTAATAATTTTGATTTTGTCTGTCTGTCTGAAAAATGCTCAGAGCTATGTATTTTTATTAGGGCTGTCAAACGATTAATCGCGATTAATCGCATCCAAAATAAAAGTTTGTGTTTACGTAATATATGTGTGTGTACGGTGTATAATTATTTTCTATATATAAATACACACACATGCATGTATATATTTAAGAAATATTTGCATGTATATACTGTGTATATATATTTATATTATATATAATTTATATTATATATAAATATTTTATATATAAATAACACATTTTTCTTAAATATATATGCATGTGTGTGTATTTATATATAGAAAATAATTATACTCTATACACACACATATATTATGTAAACACAAACTTTTATTTTGGATGCGATTAATCGCGATTAATCGTTTGACAGCCCTAATTTTTATATAAACTATGTTTTTAAAAAAAAAAAAAGAAAATTAAGATTAAACCTCCCTTTTACTTAAATTGCTAGATTTTAACAGACAACGACATTATCATAATATATGCATACTGAAATTTAAGTGGTCTTCCTTGCATAGTGTAAGAGTTGCCTTTACAGAGTGTCTAGGTTTTGATACTTGCGAACTGACTGAAAACAAGACACGGCTGAGTGTCATGAAAACAGCAAAGCAGCTTTGATTCAGAACTTCATTTAAGCTGAACCGAAGCCTTAAACCCAAGCTTAGCTAAATCTTTAACACTATTAATTTGCTTCCTTGCAAGCGCTGATACTTATTTCAAGAAATGAAAATCTAGCTGAACATCCCTGAAAAGAATTGTGTTTAGATGCTGGTGTGCTGGTGTTCCTGAATGCTGCTTAACTAGCTTAACAAGCTACATTTTCTCAGGCAGACCACTTTATCAGACCATGCTAATCGATCGGATTACCAGTTAAAACTATATGGACCAGCACCTAACCAGCATGCAGCTTTTTCAGCTAAAATTACAATAATTCTTTCTTGAATGTGCCTTTTGTGAACAATTATCAAGCCTGTGTTTTACCAACCAGTAACATACATGTGATCCCAAACAACCAGTCAATCAGATCCAATGATCCTTGAATGTTACATTGTTGTGTAAGTGAGGTTTTGTTCAGAGTGAGGCTTCATGAAGTAAGTGTGTGGTGTCAGTGCTTAGTTGGAAGTAGCACTGGAGGCCTTCACAGGTCTGGCCAGTGGTTGAAGGCTTTATCTCAGTGACTTAACGATGATGGATTCCTGCAAGGTCACTCTGTAAATTGGCATAATAACCACAGTGCTTGAGAGGATAAAATCGATACAGCCTGAAATGCTGCGCGTACGCAGCAGGTGTTTACGAAAATCTGTCCGAGCGGAGAAATACTGTTGACTTGCTGTAGTTGTGTGTAATGTCTGATAAGTTTAACTGAAGCTGAGGGACAAATTGTGGTCAGTTGCAGAGAGACCCTTTAATATTAATATTTGTGACCCATGCTGGCAAAATGAGTCGGAGTGCGCACAGGCTAATTACAAGCTACAGGCAAAAACAAGTGAAAAATGTTGGTCAGATTTGAGGTTTTCACAAAAATGATTCCATTAAGCCCTTGTCTAGCGATCCCAATGCTCCAATTAGCAACCAAACATCTAAAAGTATCTTTATTTGTGCGTTTTCTGAGAGGAGTACCTGTCCTTTGTTCATGAAAAATTTGGCGCTTCACCTCAGCTCAAGTTTGTGTAACCGAGGTCATTAACTCGGGTCACTAATATTAATAATTAGTATTATTTTATTTATATCACTATAAAACTAATAGTAAGAAAAGAACATAAAGTAAAATGTATTTATTTTATTATAAATAATCCCAAAAGAAAGAAAAGGTTCCTGAACTGATTCCTGATTGGTGAGGTGAAAGAATTTTTTTGTCATTTGAAAACAAGATATTGAACTCAAAATTGAGAAACAGGTTGAATTTCAGAAATTGATATTGGGAAATTTTGACTCTGTGTTTATCATTTATTTGAAATACTGTGTGTTACTGTTATCTGTTTGTTTTTCTTTTGTTTTTCTTTCATTCTTTCAATTTCAAAAGATACACTTCCCTTTTCATTAATTAGCTGCATTCCAGTGGTCTGAATGGTTAATTGTTTTTATTCTTTCTTACTTTCATCTTTGCTAATTTTTGCTTCAGTGAGTCGATCCAAGGCCACATCCAGACGAAGCCAGAGCTTTCCCTATCTGATGTTTTTCCCCTCGTTCTAAAAACAAATTCCGACGGCGTCGTCTCAAGAAATATCTGTGTTTCATGCCAGACCAGTATGTGGCGCTGTAATTCTGCCACAGACATACACTAAAAACGTAGAAGAAGACTTAGAGCATGCGCATAAACCTTGCGCACTGTATACAATAATATTAGGCACAGTAGCTTCTTTTTTTTCTTTTCTTTTTTCTTTTTTACCAAGAACTTTATTGAACAATATGAACAACCATAAATGGCCTGGTACAAAATAGGGATGAGTCATGGTTTTCAATTAGTTAGCGGACGCATAAAGCTTGCCACAAAGAACCGGCAAAAGTAATCATTATGAATGTGTCAAATATAGCAAGGAGACATTTTAATTGTTTATTAATAAACTAGTGTTTAGTCTCACTAGTTTCTGTGTCAGTCTCGGGTGCAAAGATATTGACGATGCTGACTCGCCACCTTCGCAGTATTGTGAACGTGCCTATAGAGAGAAATGCACACTTCATATGGATTACATAAGAGAGTTGTCTGTTTCTTTTCGTTTTGAATTGTTTTGTTTAAAAGTAGACATTTCAAGCTTTCTATAGATATATTTCTGAGTTTCGGGTCATTTATGAGACGAGCTCCAGTTCACGAGCAATATAAGTTATATCGCGCCGGTGCCTCCATGTCCTGATTATATTGTCTGCTATATTCTTCTTATTTATTAAATCCAGGCAATTGGTTGATGAAACATTGATTAAAATTAAGATATCATTTATACAAAACTAAATTCACTTTAAAGAAACTTTGGCTTTATACAAAACAAAACTTAATGTGGTCAAAATTACGTCTCCCGATTTATTGCGCATCTTATGATTACTCATGCTGTTTACTTCGAAATATAATTAACATAGATGAAATTAAAAAATAACATATTATTTAAACATAAATATTAAATCTTTAATGGCTACAACACGTAGGCCTACAGTACAGAGAAACTGAATGTCAGAGTGGAATTTGAGCGAACGCCATTTTACCGGTGATCATGTGGCGCAGGGGTGCATTTTTTCAATAATAATCAAATAATTCCCAGCGATCGTCGAATATTATTTTTGCTTGAAATGCCCATCCTTACAAAATACGAAATGTCTTTATCAGACAACAGACAAGCATCATAGCATAAGAAAGAAAATATAAATAGGCCTAAATAAAGAAGTAAAATAAAGAAATAAAATAAAAATACATTCAAGTAAATAATAAATAAAAGAGGCTCAGTAGCTTCTGCAGCACGAACTCAAGCATGTAGTCGGCAGTTGTTGTTGCTATTACGTGACTTAGCAGTGTCTGACTAGTCGATATGTGGTGTGATGACATCATAATTTCACAAAATATACGGATTGGCTGTACACATGAAAACGCAAGGGTGTCGTTTTTCGATTTATCCACTCTGGGACACAGTTTCAAAAAATAGCGGTTTCAGTCTCCCAAAACGCTGTATCCGTCTGGACAAAATGCCGATACGATACAAAATTTTTACATAAACAGCTAAACGCGTCTCCATGTGGACAGGGAGCAAATCTTCTGATTCTGGTCCATAGTTTTGTTTTTATAGCGACCTAGTAACTGAGACGAGTGCTACCCGCTGTGTGCTACATTTGGCATCGTTTTATAGCGCAGTATTCCAACTTTGTGAATATTCATAGCGAATTCTCGATGGCATGAGTCTGAACCAATGAAATGTGATTTTCAAACTTATGCTGATGTAAATAAAACAATCTTACTTACATTGACTGACAGATCCAAAGTGTGAGCACAAAGAGCCTCTGATAGCGCAATGCCAATACACACAATTACAGTATTTTCTAAATATCTGTCTTGGAAAGTATTCACGCAAACATGATCTGTTATGTCTTATGTGAACGTTTGGTTAACTGTTGGGGAAAAACATCTGATGTGTAACATCTCATTAAATGGTAAAGCCAAAATGCAATCTAGGGTCTTTTTGTTAATCTACCTGAGGCGAACTTTCGTTTAAAAGCATAATTAGAATGGAAACGGCACTTTTAAAGGGACACTATGCAAGTCTGAGTGTTTTTTCTCTACGAGCTCCCCCTAGTGTCTGGTAGTATAATGCTTTCAAACACTCTGTCGTAAAAATGAACTGTTGTCCCTCCCCCCTCGCCACGAGCAACCCAGCTGATCAGCTGTCAACCTAGCTGAGCAGAGGAACCGGCTATTTCAAAACCAGTTATGTCTACCGAGGCAAGTAAAGCAATACTTTCTTTCCAACTGATGGCGATTTTTTTATTTATTGTGTTGTCATGCATACTAGTATTTTTACCGGGAACGAACGATATGAACGAGGCGAACTACTGCTTTCGTGTTTGTTTGTTTGTTTGTTTTTGGGAGAATGGGCATGAGCATAAAAAAAAAATATATATCGGAGGCTAATATTTGTCTAAAGTTATATTAGCAAGGTCTATAAGTTCATCTGGTAGAATGATGGTTTACCTTTGCTTGTCTAAGAAAACATCAGAACGTTTTTTCTAGCTCGATCATGATATGTGCAACATTTTGCGCGTCTGATATTGCCTACTATCAGACGCGTTGACTTAGTGACATAAAATAAAAGTGTAAGTTACACAAATAAAACCGACAGAGGAACGGCCAAACAACTACAGAAATCAAACGTGTTTGCTATGACAATGCTAACATCAAAGTTATAGTATCTAGCGTACTAGTAAGCCCCTAACAGACAGCGATCATAATAAAAACCTTTACAGACAATAGCAAACATCCTGAGGTCACAATTACTTGAAATTTAAATATTAAACACAGTTTATTCCAAAGATACTTAACTTACAAGTGCAACAGCAGGATCAGCATCCGTTTTGCAGGCTTCTGTTTCTCTCAGTTCTCACCATTCTGAAAAAGCCGGTCCGATATATTTACTCGAGTCTGACTTCTTGCTCGGTCAGTCTCCCGTTTCCTCTTTCGTTGGTCCTCCGACAAAGATTTCCTAGCTTTCTGCTTCTTTTTTACAGGCTCAGCCTCAGCCATAACTCAATCTATCGTTGCCCTTTGCTTATAGCTAGCCCGCCGGTGCTTGAATAGGGGCGTGTACGTGTGCAGTGCCGTCAAGCAATTCGTTACATCGCGAGACCTGATATCACGCGATACTTCCTGACACCGACCCGCGTCCCAAAGTTGCAAGTGAGTTTTTTCCGCTCTCGGGCACCAGGGGGGTGCGAAACCACCACCATTCAACCCGAAATAAGTAATATAACCATTACACTGACTCCGAAGCTGTTCAGTTAAGGTTAAAAAGTTACCTAGAGCACCTTTAAGTTTGACCGTATTTTCGTTTTCGGTCAAATTGCCTTTTGAATGGGAGTGCTTGGGGCACTTCTATGATAGCATCAAAAATCACTATTTTTAAAACACTAAGAAGGCTCGACACACCATGAAACTTTGCTCGAAGTATCACCAGGGGCTCTACACATGAACTCGAGCATTGAGGACATTGTATGTGTACACAGAGTTTACTAAAAAGAACGATTTTGAACAACTCACTGTAACTGTGTCCGCCTAGCCTGGCAAGCCAGACCTACATCAAGATGTTAGGTCTGGCAACTCACCATTGGCACGGCTCAATCCGAGGGGCAGGATAAACGGTTGTCTTTCAAATTCCCTCTGCACGCAATAGGATAGCGCTACAACCAACCAGAGCGTTTGCCCACCAGCGGAGCTAGTGCCATAAAGAATGACTTAAGTGCCGTTCTTTGTTCTTTTCTCAAAGAAAAGCTTAACTCCAAGTCCTCCAGAGTCGCGGCCAAAGCCGATTCGAAATTTCGCTGTTCGCCAGCAGCAGCCATTCTTTGTTTTCAAGTAGCAGGGAACCGTTGCAACTCTGTCGTCATTATGTTAAGCCCGCCCCACCTACTCTATACACGATGTGATTGGCCTGACTAGAGTTTGTTTTTTCCAGCTCGAAAGTCAACGGAGAGTTGCTAGACGACACTGGCTGCAAAATAAATTTGGCTGCCGCTAGGGTGCATCTAGATTTCTAGGCTAGTGTCCGCCAGCATTTTGACATTCAAAAATAGTCGATCTCCGAATTTTTATAAAATTAATAAAAAAAAGTTTCCATTAATATAAGTAATACTGTCATTCTGTGCATCAGGGAAACCAACATAAACCATTTTTTTTTAGCTTAGTTTTGTGACCTTAAGTAAAGTACCAAGCAATTTCAGATGATTATAGTGTGAGTTGCTTTAGTTGCTTTAAATGGCTTTTAAGTGATGTTTGATGGACTTTAAATTTTAAGAATGAATGCATCTGTGTGTGTGAGAGAGCAACATGTGTTTTGATGACACATTTGAGTTGTTAGAACAAAGTGAAAGATTTGAAAGCTATTGTAGTCATCTTACAACAGCTGTGTGGAAGCACTTTGCATAAGAAAAAAGTTTAAAGATGAAATACATTTCATAAATTTAAAAAAAAAAATGCTGGGAAAGAAAAGGATATTTAACAAACATTTTCTCTAGAAGAAAAAAAGTAATTTGACTGTCAAATCAGCAGAAAAAAAGATTCTGAAGATTAAAGGAAAGCAACATAAATAAGGGATTTTTTTGTAACTTGATCTATTTAATGCATCCCAGCTGAATAAAATAAAATAAAATAAAATAAAATAAAATAAAATAAAATAAAATAAAATAAAATAAAATAAAAAAATCCCCCCAAAAAACAGTAGTGCATTGTATATATGTATATGCGTGTGTGTGCGTATGCTTTAAGTAAGTAGTTCCTCTTAATGGGTTTGTATTGCGATAATATAGGACTGTATTTATGTTAAATTTAAGTTTAATGTAAACAGAATTGTGCTCCTTTTCACCTTTGTCTCCAGCCTGTGCCAGTGTGTATTATGTATGCTAATCTGAGGGGGTCAATAGATTTCTACAGTTCCACTAATTACCTGTAAAGCAATTAAAACAATGGATTCCAGTCTTAAATGCTTTGCTTTATTTGGAAAGAAAGGAAATCTGTTGCTGACCTGAGCTCTTTCCGTATAGCTTTGAGTTACAGGATCCATTATCTCTGAGCCTAAATACATCATCATTTTGTCAAATGAGGATGGAACCTCTCTTGAAATTAGTGGATCATCATGTCACTTAGAAGGTTCTTTGAGAAGTGATAATTTGATGTGTAAGAAAAGATGAATATATAGGAGAGGAGGGATAAGTTTCTCTAGACCAGGGGTTTTCAAACTTTTTGTGTGTGTGGACCACTATTTGTAATCAAGAATTTTCGCGGACCACCTCATAATACACATAATAAAATATGTCTACACAGAGTCCTACCTGAATTAATCTGCACCTCTAAATAGGCTTACTAGCTCTACAACTATCATTGGTCATCACATCAGTACAACAGGCTTGTTAAAAGAAAGTTTACTGCACACAATGGCTGCCACATATTTTATTTATTTATTTACTCAAGCGCCCGAGGGCATAATCAGGTTCATTTGAACAACAGGCTTATTTCCATAGCAATGGAGTATGAAATCTATACAGTAATAATAACACTGGTATATAGTCAACATTTCAAAACCTTTGGCCATTTTAGGGGATTGTTAATCTTCAGTTTTACAACAAGTCCTCAAAAAGTGAGTTTGTCCACTTAACAGCACATCCGCAAAACATTTCAGAAACGCGAGATCAAGAAACTAACTGGAAATTAAAATAATAATAGGCCTTATTCATTCCATTTATAAACATTTCGTTTCATATAAACTGCCTATGCCTAACTGTGCGTTCACACCGGACGCGAGCGCGTCAAATTCAAAAAGGGATCATATGTCAAATTCGCGCCTGCCGCGTCTAGTGATACGCTTGACCACTTTGTATCAATTCCCGCGTCAAAACAAAAGTTTGAAGCGAAATTTCGTCCGGTGTGAACGCACCATTACTGTTCACACCGGACGCGAACAGCGCGTCAAATTCGCGCCTGCCGCATCTAGTTATACGCTTGACCACTTTGTGTGCATTCGCGTGTCAAGAGCGAAATTGACGCGCGTAAAATCAAAAGTTTGAAGCGAAATTTACGCGCGTCAGAGGCAAAAGTTTCGAAACCTGTTGGTGGCCATCTTTTTTTAGATGTTTATCGAGCATTAGCATTAGCATTAATCGAGAGAATCACCGCTCGTATATGCTCTGGAGAGCAGAAACAGCTGCGTAGGGGACATCGTCGCTGTACTCGGGTCCACCAAACCCTCCGGAGGGTTTCAGGAGTTTCACAATTTGCTCCAGGAGGTAGGTTTGGTGGACCTAACGGTGAGGACGCTGACGAGGACAGCGTAGGCCGTATAAGCCTCGGCCTCGAGTGGTCGCTGCCTGACGAGCCCGCGCTGTACAGCCCGGTGCGAGGTTCACCCTCGCCCGCACCTAATCTGTGATTTATTTTTGTTTTGATAATAAATGGAGCTGCAGCCTTCAAAAGTGAAACCTGTCCTGTGATTTTTTTTTTTTATACACTAAATTGTGTTTGTTGTCTTTACATTAGATTAATAATGTTTAATATAATCTAGAATAGATATGGAATAAATAGCATTCAATACAAAATGAGTATCTCTCATATATTGAAATCGAGTTTTATGTTTTTATTTGCTTTATAGTGCATTTTAGTCATAGGCCTATTACAAAATAATTTATTGAGGCCAAACATAAAATAACATTATAAACTGTCACTTCACCACGTGACAGCAGCATGCAAGCAGGCTCCTGATTGGTTAACGCGGCGCGAATTGACGCAGAAGTTCAGATTTTTCAACTCGGGCGGCAGACGCGAATTCGCGTCAAACGCGTGAATGCACAAATAGCACTAATAAAATCATTCGCGTGTAATGCTGCGTTCACACCAAACGCAAATATGCGTCTGGCGCGAGTGATTTCAATGTTAAGTCAATGGTAAGACACGTTTACGCGCGTCTAGAGGTCTTGCGGCGCGAATGAGGCGAATTCGCGTCTGCTGCCCGAGTTGAAAAATCTGAACCTCTGCGTCAATTCGCGCCGCGTTGACCAATCAGAAGCCTGCTTGCTGCTGTCACGTGGTGAACTGACAGTTTATAATGTTATTTTATGTTTGGCCTCAATACATTATTTTGTAATATGACTAAAATGCACAACAAAGCAAATCTTTCACATAAAAACTCGATTTCAATATGAGAGATACTCATTTTGTACTGAATGCTATTTATTCCATATCTATTCTAGATTATATGAAACTTTATTAATCTAATGTAAAGACAACAAACACAATTTAGTGTATAAAAACTTTTAAAAAAATCACAGGACAGGTTTCACTTTTGGAGGCTGCCTCCATTTATTATCAAAACAAAAATAAATGACACCGATTAGTGCGGGCGAGGGTGAACCTCGCGCCGAGCTGTACAGCGCGGGCTCGTCATGGAGCGACCACTCGAGGCCGAGGCCTATACGGCCTCGTCAGCGTCCTCACCGTTAGGTCCACCAAACCTACCTCCTGGAGCAAATTGTGAAACTCCTGAAACCCTCCGGAGGGTTTGGTGGACCCGAGTACAGCGACGATGTCCCCTACGCAGCTGTTTCTGCTCTCCAGAGCATATACGAGCGGTGACTCTCTCGATTAATGCTAATGCTCGATAAACATCTAAAAAAGATGGCCGCCATGGGTTTCGAAACTTTCGCCTCCGGATTTCGCCTCTGACGCGCGTGACGCGCGTAAATTTCGCTTCAAACTTTTGATTTTACGCGCGTCAATTTCGCTCTTGCCGCGCGAATGCACACAAAGTGGTCACGCGTATAACTAGACGCGGCAGGCGCGAATTTTGACGCATTTTCGCGTTTGGTGTGAACGCAGCATAACGTGCTTAACGCGCCAGACGCTCAATTCGCGTCATTCGCGCGAACGACGCGCGAATGAGGCGAATTCGCGTCTACCGCGCCGCGCTAAACGCCTCATTCGCGCCGCAGGAATTTTTTACGCGCGTAATGGGCCTTTCACACAGGACGCGGTATGCGCGGGGCTTGCCGCTGGGTTCAGCATTGCCCTTCAGATACAACGTGATTTGCGCTGCGCTATGACGTAGGCGGAGTTTTAAAAACTTATATGGGGACACATATTAAAAAACTGTTTACACACATTGCCTACCTACAAGTTACCTGACTGTTAAAACACAACTATTTTTAATGTAAATCTGTCTGTCTATGAGACGATCATCCATTTTGATTTCCGTGCTTGTTTGTATCCCCTGATTCTATTGGCCGCGCTGGTAATCGTCACAGAGCGCAGCGGCAAAAGTTGAACTATTTTGAACTTTGACCGCGGCGTGCGCGTGAGCACGCCAATGATGCGCACCGCTGCGCTTGCGCTTTGATCGACGCAGCAACAAAACGTCCATGCGCGGCGCAAGCCATTGAGATGAATGGGTTTTATAGCGCAGCGCCGCGCATACCGCGTCCTGTGTGAAAGGCCCATAACGCGTCTTTGCATTGACTTAACATTGAAATCACTCGCGCCTGACGCGCTACACGCGTCCGGTGTGAACGCACCATTAAAGGCTATGCGTGTGATGTGATAATGAGATAATATTTGCCTCTGCCCTTTTCTCTTCAGAGAACCTGTTGCTATCCACCGAACCAATGTTGTGGTTCTAACGGCACGAACTTGAATGTCACGGCCGAACACCACTAGGCTATTTTAGTAATCACACAATAACTTGACAATTTAATTAAAATGTTATATCAATATAGGTCTACATATTATTTTTATTTTATTTTTATGGGAATTTCCTGGTAAAATGAAGGTAAAAAAAATATTACTTTATATTTTATTTTGCCTTTGCACGGACCACCTGCAGTACCCTCACGGACCACTAGTGGTCCGCGGACCACAGTTTGGGAATGGCTGCTCTAGACAGCTCTCCTGTAGATGCTAGATTTTAAGATGTCTCTCCACTGCTAAAGCCACATGTTTCAAGTGTCTCTGTGGAGACTCAAGTCTCAACATACAAACACACACTTACACCCGGCGAAAAGGGTCTCGTGGGAGCCCATCTGGGCTGACAACAGAACCTGATAACTTTTTATAAAATTATAATTGGAAATGTCTGAAATTTGCTGCTTCCACATATTTTAGATTAGGTGACTAATAGCTGTGAATTGAAATAGATGTGTGATTTATACAGTCAAGATGTTCCAAAAAAGCAAATTAGACTATTTCAGCTTTTTTTTTTATGTAATTTATTTTGAAATTATTTATTATTTTCTATTATGTCTATATATTTTCAGCAGCAGAATCACATGGCCTGTGGCTGAGCTGCCATTTCACAGTTTCACATTAACGGATCGGTGAGCGTAAACCAGCTTTCGTGGCATGAGGATAAAGGGGTGGTACTTTCGAGGGGGATTTCCGATTAATCCAAGAGGCAGGTGGAGGGCTCAGCAGCAAAAAAAAAAAAAAAAAAACACAGAAAGAAAGTTTGATTGTGGTGCAAAGACGGCCTTGAATTCCTCCGATGGAGTGCGCCCGTGCGAGAAGAATAACCAGACAGTTGTCCACTTCATTTACGAGTGGCTTTGGAGATATGTCCACTGACAGGTGATGTTTACCTCCGAATCTCTCTCCTCTTTTCTGCTTGGCTGGCCAGTAATTTACTGGGCATTGGTGAGCAAGGCACGCTGCCCTGCACACAGGAAACTGTCAGTTTTATTTTTCACCTTTTCTTTTTTTTTTTGGTGCTTTTTCTCTCTGTGATTCTCTCTGAAGATAACACCTCAGCCTTTCAAGTAAAACTCAATATCTGCCAACAGACACGTATAAATATTTTATGATGAAAAGCAGCTTTTGTGTTTTAGAAATACACTTTTGTCTTGAATGCTTCTTTCAAAAATCTACTTATTTGAGGCTTTGAGAACGGAATAGTTTTTGTAGGGTTGCCAAGTTACAAATTCCATGAAGTGTAGCTTGTGTGAATGTATTTCCCATTTTATATTTTCTTAATGTCTTTAAATGCTTTAGTGCCACAGAGCAACACTTGTCAGAAGCTTGTTTTTGTACAGATGCAAACTGAGAGGATACAGTGATTCTATTTATACTATGGGGCTGTTGAATGCTTGATTCTGATTGGCTGACGAACATTATATGCAATCATTTATTTTTAGAGAAACGCACGGCTAAAGTAGTTCCAGGCAGGTCTTGACCTGCATTACTTATGTCCATTACTTATTATGTCCATATCACTTTGCCAAATGATTTCAATGGTCCTTACAGTCTACAACAGCAATAGAACCAAAACCCACATTGACACAGACCAAGCAAATAAATACAGTAATCAATAGGATAAAAACGTCAAATTTATTTCCACCTTTTTTTGCCACAAAATTGTTTTATGTACTGTACGTAAAGCACATACTCTCTTTCTCCCTGCTCTCATACAGTATGGACACACACTCGCACAGAAACATGTTGTCAGCGCTACTCTGACGATTTTATCAATAAAATAGTTTAACAGCTTAAAAGCTACATGACATTTCTCACTAGCGAGGTAATAATGGTGCTGTTCTTGAAGCAGATAAACTTGCTGTTAGTAGAGACGCTGCTGCCGAACACTGTTGAGAGACACACAGCCTCAGGTAATGCACACACTCTTAATCTCTATTTCTAATAAGTGCATTAATAACTGCATTAGTCTGCTATCAATGGCTCAATTTTCCGTTACTAGCTCTAAAATGACGTTTTGGATTTAGCAACGGCGGTGTGGGATGAGATGTGTAAAAAATAATCTACACTCAAAAGCGTTTTAAGGACAAAAACCTGTCAAATATCTTGAAATACTACATCTGAACTAGGGCTGAACGATACATCGAAGTTTCATCGTCATCGCGATATGAACTCGCGCGATGAACACATCGCAACAGACAGCCTGACACGATGAATAATGCCTGGTTCAGATTACAAGATTTTTGTGTCTGTTATGATAGTCACGGTGTCAGATTAGGCCACGTTTTTGACTCCTAAAATCTTGTCGTGTTGTGGACAAGAAACATGTCAGAATACACGTTGCTTTCCGACCAGTCATCGCGTGCCGTCACACTCACACATTCACTCGCAAACATTCACTCACTCGCGCTCGCTCACTCACTCGCACACACACACACACACTGTTGCTCGCGCTCGCTCACTCACTCTCGCTCACATACTCAACCCGTCATGGAGGACCGTTAAAAAATTAAACATGCTAGTCTTTCTGTCGTGAAGGACGTAGGTTGTCGCCCACTATGACACACTATACGAGATGAAACGATCGAATCTTGCGTCCCAACGTCCGTTGTCGTTTACGAATCCCCACAACACCCATACATCAAACGGATCGTGCCAAAATCGCGCTAAAATCATGTAATCTGAACCAGGCAGGTAATAAACGTTTGACCTATCACGCAAAGAACCTATTAAAGCACTAAGACATGGGAACAGCATAGCTAACATTCACATTTTAATATTTATCGCAAGTCATATCGTCATCGCAGTATTAAACAATCTTATCGCACATCGCAGCTTTTCCTCATATCGTGCAGCCCTAATCTGAACAATGTCTAGAGGTGTGTTAACTGTAGTATAAGCGGATAATTGACTCTGATCCATCGAAGTATTAGAAAATAATGCACACCCGATAGTCTGGCTATCACCAGACTAAGCTCAATCTTTTAAGATTGAACATTGGTCTGGGGAGTCTGCTATGTATTTTCTACTGCACATGCAATTGGATAGTCCTTCAACCAATCAGACCAACGATCCGGGGGACGTACTTTGCAGAGCTACGTGAAAACTCCAGGCAGGAAATGTGTAACTAAACGTGTTGATCAGCGGTTTGCAGAAGCAGCAATGGAATCGAGCGATTTTTGCAGGTTATGCAAAAAAAAAAAAACATGAACGTTTGTGGTATTTACACCCACTCGAGCGATTTATTTGCTAAAAAGAAGCCATTGAGCATAGTCGAGAGGTTAAAAGGAATTGGGCAGAGCCGTAACGGCTCTGTAATTGGATTGGATTAAACCCGCCAATAGTGTGGCAGGTGGATAAGCCAGTTTGTGATTGGTTCCCACAAATTTGTAAAGGAAGCAGCAGAGATTAATGTACAGGTTTCGAGCCTGGGCTGCAGGGCGAAATCAAATCGCAGGCTGGGTTTACCCAGTCTACACACCCGAGGCATTACCACCTTGGGTTTGCATTATTTGCTAATAAATCGACAGCATGTTGTCAATTATTCCTTACTTTTGGGTTTATTTAGTAAATTTTATTTACATTATATGTTGGTATTGATTAGTTCACTATCCAGGAAAATGTTCCTGAAAAACATTAATTGTTAGAATTCTCACATCAAGGGACTTGCAGGGCGAGATCTGAGCTGGTCTTTGAGGCTTTCTCGGGCGATGGCATCCACCACACAAATGTGAATGAATAATGCCTTTAGAGAGGCAAGAGCAACGGCTCTTGCATGAAACACCTTACAAAGCCCTGGTGACTTTTTTTCAACTCATTTCAGCAAGCAATTATTTTTATCTGTCTGCTGCGAAAAAGGATCTTCCTCTACTCTCATTTTCACTTTTTCTTCATTTATTCCATCACCTCTCTCACTACTTCTTTTTCTTTTAAAGTCACGCTATTTATACCTGAGTGAATTAGTATTTTATGAAAAGAGAGATTTAGATGCATTTGTGTTATCGCTTTTCTTTAATTTTATCTCTCAGAACCCTCAAACATAAGCTCTAATTAGAGTGTTTATGGTCATGGAGAAAGCTAATGTTTTTACTCTTATTACGTGCACTTCATACATATTCATAAAGATTAATGAGCCTTTTAAAATACAGGTAGTAATCTAATCAATAAGTGTTCAATCATGATGCTTTCGGCATGCCAAATATCTCCACAGTACTTCGATGAAAAGTGAGGTTATGTTGAAAACCCACTCAGTCTTGTCTTATGGATGGATAGATTGCAAATCAGTTATTGTGACTGGTTCGAGCTGTTATGGTTTGATTTATCATATTTTGGATGATCAGTAAATTAGCTGTTTAAGATGTTAGTTGTGTGGGGTTGTACACTCTAGTTGGGAACCCGCTGCACCAGCACACTTAGCCACACTGTAAGTTGTAAAATAAGAGTAAACATGACAGTAGAATACATTAAAATAGAACTTAAAATATATTGCGTATGGTGAAAAAATCCAAAACTTGTTTCAAAATGGCAGAGGCTTGTGTTCACACATATCAGGGCTGTTCCCTCAGGTCTGGTTCCTCATGTTTCCATATGGCATTTTGATAATGGAAGTAGTTCCTACAATCTCTAAAGAGACCTGCAGTTTGCAGCACTTGCGCCTGGACTGTATTTGTAGCAAAACAAGATGCATGATTGCTTCATAACCCAGCAAATATGCTCTGTGCAAAGTAATATTGTGCTGAAATGAGTTTCAAGTTCATCAGAGTGTTTTGCAGGTCCAATATACCGTTTTCTTTAACTTTTTAGCATCCCATTAGCCTCTCTTCTAGGACTGGGCGATAAATCGATTTTATCGATTAACTCGAATGTGTAGTTCACATCGACTTGTTTGAATGAAAATCATTTTTCTCTTTAACATCTGCCGACGTTCTCATCTGGGCTCCCGTAGTTCCGAACGGGCTCAGTGTTTGCCACAGAGATACACAAACAACATGGCAAATGAACAAGACCGCGGCAGCACAAGCACACCTGCCAAAAACATTTACAAACTGAATCCGCAGGGCTTCCAACTCTCACGAATTCACCGTGAGACTCACGCAATTGTCACTTTTTAGGCGCTCTCACGCCACACATCCATTTTCTCACGCAGAGAAAATCGCGAAGCAAAGAGGACACTGACACTGACAGACAAGACAGAGAAGGTTACTATTGATATGAAACAAATTCTCAGCTCTCAGATTCTGTCAATTTAATTACAAAATTAAAACAATAAACCGTTTTGGCGATTGTAAATGTTCAATGTTACATTTTCACTGTTTACAAAGGCAGGGCCTGCCATCCTGTCTTTTTGGCTTGTTGTTTCTGATTGCACTTTAACCCCAAGTGGGAAATCCATATCAAATCACAGAAGGGAAAATTAAAACAAAATTAAGTAAAATTTTGTTTTGAACAATCTCTTTGTCATCTGCAGATTGATTTTAAGTTGGGGGAAAAAAATACATTTAAATCGTAAATCGGATTTTTTTTCTAGGCCATATCGCCCAGACCTATTCTCTTCTTTACTCAGCAATGAGCAAAAGAGATAGGAAATGAGTCTAGCACTCAGGCTAGCTCAGCTGCTCTTCAATGCCTCTTTGAAATATTTAAAGTCCATGCAGACACACAGCAGATGTGAACAGGATTTGTGGATTAGATATTGTCTCACAGGAGTTCCCTGGCAAGATGTCCACTTTCCTTTAACACCCGCTGTACATTATAATCTTATGATATCTGCAGAGTAAGACATACAAGATCATTTCATTTAGCTTTCAAAATAACTTTTATTCTCTATAGGAGTCATGAAGCATGGCTTCATTATCTTACTGTGCCTGTTCTCTCAAGAGAAGGTCAAACCATTAAACATTGAGATCTAGGATATGCGTTACAGTTGCATTCCCAATGGATGGGTGCATGGATAGTTGGCTAGCTGGTAAAGACTGCACCTCTGCATGTTTTGCTACAAGTAGCAAGTGCTGAAAACTGTAGTCTTTTTATTTTGTACATTAAAACCTGTCAAATCTGTCACTTCCATCATCACAATGGCAAACCGAAACATTAAGAACCAGACCTGAGTTATCAGCCGTGTACAATTACAAGCCACTGCCATTTGGAAACTAGATTCGGATTGTCTCACCGTACACACAATATTGGAATTTCTATTTTAATGTATTCTACTCATGTTTGTTCTTATTTTAACCATCCGGTTCTTTGTGTTTGAGGGTCAACTACAAGTGCCTTTTCCATATGGCTCTTGTATTCATCAAAGCTTACCATTCTGGACAAATATCTGTCTTTTGACAGACTTGCTACTGTAGATTCAACCAGATCTTCTAATTCATTTTTCTATAGTCGTCTGTATTCTTCTCATATAGCCTCTCTGTTATTCGTACAGCCTTTTTTCTGACCATAAAATCTCATAAAACAGATGGTCACTGGAGGTCTGTCATGTGAGGAAATTTCACCTTCAGACCCATTTCCTGAAGATTTCTAGTGGGAGAACCTCTCAAAATCTTTCAGCCCCAGAGGACTGAAGTCTCAGAGGAGACGAGCATCGCTCTAGAGAACACATATCGAACTCCCTCCATATGTGTAGCTTTCTTTACTTATTCACTCTTTTAATAGATTATTACAACACCAATTCAACAGTTTTGTAGTAAAAGAGACCAAATTTGATAGAGCTCCCATCTCAAAGGGACATTTTCTCCTGGATATTAATTAATCCTCTTTCTCTGGTGCTTGTAAAGCTGAGATGTAAATATACCCTTGGTTTTGTTTTTAGAATACAGTTGAAAAATCTAGTATAACAGAATATAGGTGAATATTAAGGCTGGAATATGCTACATAATATGCTTCTTTTGCACTGATTTTCAGTCTGAATGGGCTGACTCTAATTGCCAAAAGTCAGAGCCAGTCTGAAGATATTGGGCAGTCGGACTTGACTTTACAGAAAATCGGGTAGTGATGGCCACAGACTTAGATTTTTTAGCTTTAGACTGAGTCCATCCAGTCTGAGGATATCAGACATGTTTGATATTTTGAGCTGATTTTGGAACACAAATTATTTTCATTTGTCATGCATCTGATAGCAACGAGGGACACATTTCTGTGTGAATTTGTTGTTCTCGGAATTAGTAGAAAAGTCTGTCAAGTGAGTAATGTAAGTTAGTTAAGCTAGCTCTCAGTCCAAATAAATAAGTTTATTAAATGTTAGAAATTGATGAAAATGAATTGGATATAGTCTGATATAGATAATAGCCATTTAGTCTGACATCTCCAAAATAAGAAAGGGTTCACAAACCTTTACTTAAGACTATGTATGCCTTTAATTAATATTTTACTGTACCCAGCTTTCATCCTGGTATACATATAATATCTATGATATATGCTGTGCACATACTGTGCTGTGTTCTGGCCACTCAATGGATATGTTCATAGAAAGCATGAGATCATATTCTGTGCAGAGAAAAATAGGAAGAGAAGACTGTAGTTATGAATTCTGTTTTACAATGACATAATGAGCTAATGAACATGTCATAATAGTGTCTAGGAGCTAATTTTGGCTATAGAAGCCATTGATGTGAACATCTATAATTTTCACTGTTGTGAAGACCCCCATTTTCTCATTCTCTCTCTTCCTTCACCTTTAATAAGACATTTTCATCCAAATGAAATGACTGTCTGCTCATACACATCAATTTTCGCTTGGGAAGATTTCTATGGATGCTAGCAGAAACCACTACCTTGCTGGTATATTGAAACAACAGGCATTGCATTGGGCTGAAATGAGGAGGAATATTTCTACAGGCATACTGGGATGTGGCGCTGCCTCTTGCTGTGACCCTGTCGGGAGAATTTAACCTTACCGGGAGGCTTTAACATGAACATGGATCTTTATAATCTTTTGAACCATGTCAGTGGAAAAATGTCATGAAGATGTTCATCATGATACAAAGCACTGTGCAGCAGTCTGAAAAAAAAAAAAAAATCCTGCAAAGATAAGAATCATTCACAAACATATCAAGAGTGTAACGGTTCAGTGTTTTTGTGCTGAATGAGATTTCTAATCTTTGAAACTGAAGTTTATATTCTGAATGGTGCAGAAAAGATGTAAGTTACAGCTGTAGAATCTGTGATCCCACATGAAATGAACATTTAAAGGTGCAGTTAGTGATTTCTGAGAAAGGCTGTTGAAAATGGATTGGACTGAGCACCACAACACACTTTTAGCATATACACTCATAATGGGGGAGGAGGGGGAGGAGCGGGAGGAGCGGGGGGGGGGGGGGGGGTGTAGGCCTATGTCTGACGTGATTAAAACACGGTGTCAAATTAGAATGCCATTTTAAATGCTGCTTCCATAGGCATCAGTGTGTATTTAACAAACTATAAACAAACAAAACTTTTTTGCTAGTATTATTTGTATTGAAATGAAACCTAAATTAAACGTTGTTGTTGAAAAAAAAAAAAAACCTGCCCAGTTATATATGATATATGACAATCATTGGGTGCATCCGTCTCAGGCTCAGCGCCAAAGTGCCAAAGTGCGCACACGCCGATTTGGTAAGTGTTAGTGAAAAAAATGCCATAAAAAAATGCCATATTTTCGCAACCTCATGCCATTCCAAACCCACATGACTTTCTTGCATCCTCGGGACACATGTGAAGATAGCCTATTTTAATGAAATCTGGGAGATTTCTTTCCCTCCATTGAAACTCTGACGCTTCCAAATGTTCATTAAGGGCCCTTTCACACCTGCCTTGTTTGGTCTGGATTTTCGGACTGGTCCGAATCAAAATTACAGGTGTGAAACCTCCCCCGGACTGCAGTCCGGACCAAACAGATGAAATTTTGTCCGGCAAAAAGAGGTAGTCTCGGTCCGGATCAAACTGAACAAAGGTTTGGTTCGTTTCTAGTGTGAAAGCATTTTCTGTATGGTTCGGACTTTCAGACCATTTACAGGAAGTTCTGGCGGTTCCCGTGTAGCCTAAACAACTGAAGAAGAATATTTACATGTGCAGATCTGTCAGTCCTGCCCACAGCATTTCTTCCAGCGTGCAAACACACACACACACACACACACACACACACACACACACACACACACACACACACACACACACACACACACACACACACACACACACACACACACACACACACAAACACACACACACACACACACACACTTGTCCTGCGCCCTGCCGGCGACGATAAAATGTTCGCACAACGAGGACATTCATTTGGCGAATTTGAACTAGCCTCGAGTATAGTTGGTGCTGCAGGGAGTAATGCCATAATAATAAAGTATAGTGGCAAAGATATGTGTCTGTTCATTCATTCTTGTCAAAGTTACCCGCCAAATTGACAACACGCTGACGTCAGACGCACGTACATTTACAAACCAATCAATGTCAAGATGCAGCCCATATAGATGATGACAACAGGACGCAAGTACGTCATGTAAATTTCTTTAGTGCACTCGCATAATTGCAATGTGAAACCAAACCAAAACTAACCGAATGTATACAATGTAGCAAAACTTGAACTTTGGTTCGGACCTTAGTGCGGACTTTCAGGTGTGAAAGAAATGCCCTAAGAGTCATGAATCGGGCAGTTTAATCCAAGAAGAGACACGATTGCTTTAAATGATGATCAGATTTAATTTAGACTTTTTCACATATAAACAATGATCAACGAACAATGTTTGCAGAATTCTAAATTTTGTCACGGAAGCAATGTTTAAATATAATAAATAAGGTCAACTCATCAACTGATTTATTTGCTTGGTCAGCAGGGGGCCCCTTAAACCTGCGGGCCCTATTTAATTTGTGGGTTGTGTGGTGGTTAACGCTACTGGGGAGGAGAGAGAGTGAGAAAGAGGTAGATTTGAAGAAAGACTGTAGAAAGAGAGATGGCTGAGAGACATTGCAAAAGAGAAAAGGAATATCACTGGAAAAAGAAGTGTTATGATCATCAGACGGGAGCTTTAGGGCCCATATTAATATTAGAAAAGCTTTCCAGCGCTGGAGAGACCTAAGCGTGAAGGCCTGAAAACAGACTCAGAGTTTGCTTTGTTTCTGCTTCATACGTGAGTAATATTGGTTTTGCTATATTTCACAGAACCAAAATATGCAGTTGTTGTAATGTTTGATAGTAACAGGACAGTTTTGCTGGCGACTAACAACAAACTCTTGCTTATACTCTTGTGTACTGTATATTCATTAGATTCCTTGTCGTTCGTTCATCATCGCTTTTTTCACATTATCTTGCTTTGCTTCTGCTTTGATAAAGAGACATCAACCCTTGTGTAGCGTGTTCATGCATTTTTGGGGCGGAGCAATGAAGGGAGGGCTGTGTTTGTTTGGGTTGATTTCAAATTTCAACTGTTTCTCTTATGCTTATCAAGACTTATCAAGGCGTAATTGCTGCACTGCTTTCATTCAAGCTTTTCTCTAGTAGTTAACACTAATGTTGTTGTTTTGTTATCACTGCATATGTTTGCAGATAACTTCATGGGAATTTTTACATTTTAGCAAGTACAGTATTTAATTACATATTTTGTAGTTTGCAAAGGGCATGAGTTCATGTGATTTGATTATGCTACAAAATGAAGTGAAAACTTTATTAAAGTCATAGTCAGAGTACAGTGTTTATATCCTTAATAATGCCACAAAATTAATTGCGAAAACTTTAAAAGAGTCATAGTCAGAGTACAGTGTTTATATCCATAATAATCTGACTAAAAACTAGAAAACTGAGCATGTCTTAAATATAATCATGTTTATTTCTGTAATTATTCATAGTAAGGTAAACAGCAATTTTCAATTACATTGCAACTTAATAATTGTCTTAATGGAAACAATAGTCTGATTATAAACACAGCTAATGAGGTGTAGTAAGACAAATGCATCATTTAAAGTGTTTGTTTGTACTGGATGCGTGACCAGATTTCTTAATTGCATTATTGTGTCATGACTCAGTCACCTCAGGTATATTGTAGCAGTGTAATGGTGTGCGCAGTGTGCAATAGACAGCTCATGATAATTTCTTTGCATCAGAGCAGATAACAACCTTCATAGCACACAAACCCACAACACAAGTCTCATTGATTTCTTGTTGCTTAGTGATGTTCTAATATAATGAATAATAAATATGGTTACTAATTTGCATAATTAAAGGCCAAACATTTGCATGTGGCCTTTGATGTTGTACATAGAATATTGACATAACTTGTGCATAGTAGGGGTTACCAGTTTGACGATAAACCATGATAAAATTCCAGACGATTAGTATTACCGTTTCATATTTTAATGATCATTAAACGTGTATTTTATTACCACAATTTGAAAATCCGACAGTTAACACTGTCCAGCATCAAGCAATGTTAACAACAGTCTCGTGCACAGCATGCAGCGTAGGATTTTGCTTGTGAAAACATGAGGGTTACAACCTCTAAAACCTTATACAACCGATATATGAATGTGAATCAAGAAATTACATACATCTCTGAAGTGAACCATCTGTATGGCATTTTCCTTTCATCTCTTTCTAATGCCTAATATATGTAGCATCTGGACCAATCAGACACACACAAATTATTCATTATATTCAATGAATAATCCAGCAAACTTACTTTCCCAACAAAGGTCTATGAAACTTCCCCCAAAACTAACATCCCAAATGAAGCTAACACACTGGCAGAACCCGGTGTCCTGTTACAGGATCATTAAGATTGATAAGACCTTTTACGACCCCAAAAAGGAATTTGCAGAGGGCTGTGACGCTCACTTTATTCTTACTGAGGAAGAGAAATAAACCCTGTTAATCCTATATATTCATATAACCACTTGAGAAATGTGTAAACATGTATCTAATTTTCCCATCTCATGATTTTTCTTTAATGTGGTTTGGCTTTTGTATTCTTGTAAACTCTGTTGGGTTAATATTTCAGACTTTTGCATACTATGGTCAACCTAAATCATATGTGTGGCATGTTTGGTCTCTATAAACTCCAATCTTCGTCCCCCATTTGTTAATTTACATTACATTTTGCTAACTTTTGTGACGCATTAGTATTATAAGAATCTTGAAGATTCTTTTCTTAAACACCCAGTGAAATTACATATTCAAATGCCCTGCTAGAACACAATGGGTCGTAAAATTTCCCTCCAAAGGGAAATCTTCTCATTGGCTCACACACCTCCAGAGGGTGTGACATCTTCACGCTTTAAAAATCACTGATCACAAGATCAGCTCTCTTAGTCCCTTTCTGAAATGCTGACGTGAAGATTATGCTGAACTTGAAGTTTCTAAGGACCCCCAAGCTTGTGCCAGGCAGCGGCCTTGTCTTTCCATTCACCAAAGATCCTCTGACTACCACTGGTTCTCTCTCATCAAGACCACATCAGCAAAGATCAACTTGGAGCCTCAACAAATTGCATCCGGACAGTTTAATTCAAATGGGCGAGATATGCTACTATCAAACTTAGTCTCATTATTTGATACATTAAGTATCCTTACCCCTTTTAAAGAAGGGCGTGTTAGAACTAAACTGATGGTTTGCTCAAGGCTGTTGATCTGCTGAATTTCAAACAATGATATAACTTCTTGCTTTCCTGTATTCTGCGTCAGCTCTCTTTCCCTTGGAAAACTGTTTGTATATGTATGTTAGAGTAGTTTACGTGTTTAGTCTAGTTAATAAAGTCTTGTTCATGACACACGTAAAGTTGTCCATGTCTCAAGCTCATATCTGGAGTCTCTAATCATAGATTTTGACTACTTGCTCTTAGTAGTACTGTAAAGTAAGAAAGACATTTCCCCTACCCTGGAAATGTACATTTCTTAGAATTAATAAACAATTAATCCTGAGTGTTCACGGGACAAACAGGTTAATTGATTGTAATATTACTGATCCAAATATTCATAATCAATTATAACAAGTTATTATTGATTATTAATATTTCATAGAGCTGTTTTTAAGCGCAGTGATGCTTTGTGTACAGTGGTTATGAATGAATTTCCATTTTCCATTTTGCCTGTCTGCCATTTTTGCTCAGACCATTGAAAATCAGACTGAATTTTTATGCACTGTCGTAAATTTTAATCAGTTGATTGATAATTAGCTAATGTACATCTTGAAACAATTTGAATAATAAGGTATCTAGAATTAGTCACTGAGCAGATAAAATGCATATAATCATTTATTATTTTGACTTATCACTTTAAAAAAAAATAGTTTCAAGGCTAAAATGTGAGGTTTATCATTTATTGTCAAAACTTTATTTGAACATGTAGTACATGTTAGTAGATGAAATGCGGGGACGTACACATACATTTTGAGGGGCAGTGGTCCAAACCAAGAAAAAGGGCACAAGTTAAATGTTCATTATTGCAACCCTCAACACAATCAAGGTTGTGTGGGGAAAAAAAATACAAAATCATTATATTAATCACGATTACATAGGCTATTTTGATGTATTGACATCCATATTATTTTAAGTCCTGAACTGTGTCAGAAATTACATTTTCTTTTAAGGGGCAGTATTTGCCAGTAGGTGAGTGAATTGAAAGCCTTTAAAGCAGTTTAATCCAAGGAGAGACGATTGCTTTAAATGATGAGCAGATTTAATATAGACTTTTTCACATATAAACATTGATCAACAAACAATGTTTGCAGAATTCTAAATTTGGTCACGGAAGCAATGTTTAAATATAATAAATAAGGTCAACTCATCAGATGTTTTATTTGCTTGGTCAGCAGGGGGCCCCTTAAACCTGCGGGGCCCTATGCAATTCATGGGTTGTGTGGTGGTTAACGCTACTGGGGAGGAGAGAGAGTGAGAAAGAGGGAGATTTGAAGAAAGACTGTAGAAAGAGAGATGGCTGAGAGACATTGCAAAAGAGAAAAGGAATATCACTGGAAAAAGAAGGGTTATGATCAGGCAAGAGCTTTAGGACCCGCGTTAATATTATAAAAGCTTTCCAGCGCTGGAGAGACCTAAGCGTGAAGGCCTGAAAACAGACTCAGAGTTTGCTTTGTTTCTGCTTCATACGTGAGTAATATTGGTTTTGCTATGTTTCACAGAACCAAAATATGCAGTTGTTGTAATGTTTGATAGTAACAGGACAGTTTTGCTGGCGACTAACAACAAACTCTTACTTATACTCTTGTGTACTGTATATTCATTAGATTCCTTGTCGTTCATTCATCATCGCTTTTTTCACATTATTTTGCTTTGCTTCTGCTTTGATAAAGAGACCCTTGTGTTGCGTATTCGTGCATTTTTGGGTCGGAGCAATGAAGGGAGGGCTGTGTTTGTTTGGGTTGATTTCAAATTGCAACTGTCTTTTTTCTTTTAAGGGGCAGTATTTGCCAGTGGGTGAGTGCTCAATGAGTGAGTCATTTAATTTAAAGGACTTGTTCAAAACATGGATTCATTCAGGATCTAAACACCGCTGTGTGTTGCTCTGAGATCTGTTCTGCTGTGTTTGTTAGGAACTATTTTATTGGCAAAATGTAGAGCAAAAACATACTTTATTGTCAATATTATGTCTAAAATCTGGTTATTCTATCTTTTTGCTTTTGACTAATACACTACTGAAACATGACATAGCCTACCATTTGATGAAAATTGAAGAATCAACTTCTTAAATTTCCAGACTGAGTCAGCTTTACAGAACTGAACTGTTTGCTGCGTGATTAAGTCCCGTTTATTCTACATCAATCCCAAATTGATTGTCTATTGGATTCCCAATAGACATTTTCAAGCACTGTGTGATTAGTTCACTTCAGTATTTTGCGCTGCTTCAAAAATGTATGTATTGCAAAAGTCAGATCACGTTGATAAATAGGTCTGTAGTTCATTTTTGTGTCGCAGTGTGTTGTCTGCATTTCATGTGAGCGGCGTGGCAAAAGTCACCCTCGCCTGCAGAGTGAGGACAAGTCGAGTTAACAAGACTTAAAAAGCTTTTGTCAATCTGTCATTCACAGCACATAATGAGAATAAACACCAATATGTATCGATATTTTTGCTTGCTAGCACACCAATACCGCAGACGTTCGCACTCTTACACTCATTTATCTGTTATATTCTGTTAGATTTGGTGAAACTCCCACCTCAGGTGAGACAGTTGACATTGCCATTAATGATCCCCCTGGTGCTGGTATGGATTTGGTTACAGATTTAAAGGGACAGGTAACCCAAAAATACAATTCTGTCATCCTTTACACAATTTCATGATGTTCACTTAAAATCTTGCCTTAAATATCTTGCTTGAGATGTATTGTCCCTAATCACTTTCATTGCATGTAAAAGACCATCTTGGAGAATCTGCTACTATTAACAAGCAAATATGAGTGCAATGTATGAAAGATTGTTAAAGTAAGTGGTTTTTAATTTTCAGGATTTTTATTTTCAGGCAAACTATCCCTTTAAATATACTCATGATGCTATTGTAAGAAACCCTCTCTTCATATTGATGAAAGGGCAATGCATATATTGAAGAAAGCTCTAGTGGGAAAGAGTATGGGTGAATATTATTTGCATAGTATTGGCAAATAATGTGACAACTGTGATCCTTTTTTGCGATTATTCCGCATAGACATAAAGAGAGCGGGAAGCGAGATTGGGAGTAAGATGAAGTCACAAGTAAGGCTGTAAATTCACACAGAATAAATGTGGACAGATGTGGTCTAAGCAAAACAGACAGACTGACACTGGCTGCGTAACAACCAGACTGCACGTCAATGGCCAGATGCCTGCTCTGAATGTAAAGTGGTCCATCTCACCCTGCTAAGCACTACAGCACTAAAAACTAGAGCTGTCAATTGGTTATAGTATTTTTATTGCATTTTCATTATCATAATTTCAGTTGTTAATGTGTTTAGTTTGACGTTACAGAAAGAAAACTCATTTGTGTGGAAACCAGGGTTGTGCGCCATTCAGTACTGAATTGACAGTGTCTTTAAAATTCTAGTACAGTCCAAACAGGATGCAAAATTGCAATTTGAAATTGAATCTTAGGAATTAAATTGAATTGAATGACATTTGTGTAACTGTAATGTTATATGACATATTTTTTTAACTACAAAAGCTTTTGAAATTTATGAGTTGGATATTTTCAGAAATGAAAATTTGCAGTTCAGTAAATTTGTGAACTTTTGTTAAGCATTCCGCCTATGTTTTATTAACTCTTTCCCCGCCATTGACAGAATTTTCCGTCATTTATGAAACAACGCTTCCCAGCCCTTGATGGAATTTTCACTATTAAATGGTAGGGGGCGCTATTACGCATCTAAACACAGACAAAAAAGGAGCAGAAACAAGCGATAAAAACAGTGCTTACAAGTGCATATTCAAGTGTTGATTAAAAAAGAATGCATGAACCTAGAATAAAACTTTTTTTAAAGCAGAGGGTACTTTCTTTTGACATATTGCATGTTCATATATTCATACAACAACATATTCTGGGGGCCGTGACATTTTTGGGAACGTGATCAAAAACGCGGTGTCTGGCAACTTTTTTTTTGAAAAACACTGGAGGGGAAAGAGTTAATAAACAAAATGTCTGTTAATAGGGTCTTTCTCCATGATTAACTCATAAACAAATGCTCTGCTTTAGACTACTCTTAGTGAAAGCATTTACTATAAGCTGCAGTTCTGATCATATACGAGTCGGTTCTGAAGCTTCCGATCGTTTTTGGAACTCAACTAAACCTTTATATTGTCAAAAAATAAATGCATCAACAACATTGAACAACGCTTGTATTCCCGCTACTGCCCTAGTCAAAATCCAGGGACTGCCCCTGTCAGTCCACTATTTTCCTCAGAATAGAGTGATTTCAGTGTGTTTGTGCCATTTGTTTTGTAGTGGATTATCTGAGGACGTTTTGACTGTGATGAGAGGAGAGAGAGCACTTGTCTGTCTCCCGTGTCTCAGGGTTCACAGGGGCCGTGTGAAGACCAGCGGGGTATAAGTTCACTTGACAGGGATGTAAACACCCCTTAGATGAGAGTCAGAAAGTGTAGGCAGCAGAAAGGAAGGGCAATAGGATGAAAACAACAGCAGCATGAATGGCAGACACTGCCAGTTAAGGATGGTGTCTCTGTATAAAGACAGACTAGGATATCAGAGGTGCTTTTAAGGGAATGAGGCTTCTGGATATGCGAAGGGTGCTACTTTTTGAAGTCGGCTTATGTAAGTTTTGTCCTGCTCCCATATACGCATGATTGCATAGCTGGATGCGTGTGTGCATACTTCTCCAGAAAATGAGGCCCAGAACTCTGCGTGCTCCTGTAGTGCGCTGACACGTCTGTTTTACAGAAAATGAGCCACACCAGGGGGTCTGATGGGGTGTAATGATGTTTGATGTATGCTGTAATGTGTGCGGCAAACTTGCTGTAGCTTAAGTCGCTATGAATGTTGTTTAGCTTTGGATTTAATAGGGATACATATCTAAAAGATTTAAAAGGCATACATATGTTTTTCGACAGTTCAGGCTGACAAGATTTCCGCAGGGAGTTTGAGGGAGGCGCTGATCACTTCCCTTTAAAAATGCAATTTTTATTTCTGTCATGAAATCTAATTTTCCTGGATCTTTGGAAATTAAAAGGACATTTTACTTTTTTTAAAAAAGTTAATTTACTCATTCAAAATTGCATGGCTTTATTTGTTCTGTGAACAAGATATTTTGAGACATGTCACTGTTTTTTTGTTTGTTTGTTTTTGTAATAATAAAAATAATTGGATGAACTTTCCCTTCAAATACTTTAATTTATTCTAAATACTGTAAATTTCACAACTCCATTTATTGAAACTAACATGCAAAAACAGCTTGTTTCAGACTTCCACAACATTTGACATTTGAAAAAAAAAATTTTTTTAGAAAAAAACAGCATTTATTTCAAATTTCAGTTACAATGTGAAAGTTTTTTTTACTGACACTTTTGATTAGTTGAATGAATCCTTGCTTAATAAGACTATCATTTCTTACAACAGTTAGTGTACTCTACATTTTTTTGTACACTAAATAGCATCTGTTGTCATCTAAAATCTAATTATATGGTATCTATCTATCTATCTATCTATCTATCTATCTATCTATCTATCTATCTATCTATCTATCGTATAGTTAGATTTTAGATGACAACAGATGCTATTATATAAAAGTCTTTGAAAAAATTTTTTTGATTTTGAATTTCAGATTTTCAGTGTTTTCTCAGACTTTTTTTACCCCAGTGCAAGAGAGTCCCAAGGGATCCCAGCGTTAGGATAGAGTGGATTTTTATACAAGATCCCTGAGCCAACAGTTACTCATTTAAGATGCGTAGAGGGTGTTTACACACTCTTAAAAGCACATCCAACTAGTGGCAGAACTAATCGACTAGTCTGTGTGAACCCTAGTGAATGTTCTCTCTCTCTGTGAACGCCAGAGTGGAGAGCAGCAGGCTATGATGATGAATCGAACCATTAGTGCTATAAACTCTGATGTGGGCATTAAGAGCATGATATCTGTTGAGCGGACTCATGACTGCACTGGTTGCGGCCAGACAAAGAGTCTGACCTATGCTTCCGTGAGAGACAGAGAGAGCAGATGAGAGTGATGTCATGCATTACTGGCAGCGATCGCAGAGCTCGGGTAATGTGCTGGCTGAGAGAGGAACTCCCCCGTTTTGGCCACTCTGCGTAATGGATCATTCCTGATGGGCTCTTAGGGTAATGCAAAATGGCAAGTGCTATCATTGGTCATTTCCACTGGGGTGAGAAGGGAGGGGAGACTCATCATCCGTTAACGCAGCTATAGGAGTTATGAGCAGCTAATTTGAGCTCTTAATGTTTCCGCTCTGAGCCAGGGAAGTTGTGAGTCACGTTATGAAACCGGTGCCTTTCCAGGAGCTTTTAGAAGTAGATCTTTTATTTCTCTATTGATTTTTCTTTTTATTTATTTTTTTATTTGTAATGTTTTAAGCATTCTGTCAGGCCCCTCCACCGTTGCTTAGATAGATAAAAATGTATATATAAATAGATATATAGATACAATGCTGCATTAAAGGAGAACTCTGGTCAATTTTAACATTGAGCTCATTTTTTTGTACATTTGGAGTGCTGTCAATACAGAGAACAACGACAAAAATCGGTGTTGCCTACACCGTGTTATCCTCTTTTTAAAATTTGCACCCTGTTGACTTCAATGGGGCAAGTTTTAAACCTGCTTTTAGCCTCTTAACATCCTTGATGTGTCATTACAAGTGCACAGGTCATGTGATTGATTCCTTCGGAGTGAACGCGGGTGAATCTGACTGCAGTAGATGTGAAAGATATGAATAAAAATTATGTTTATTCAGCCAGCGCACATACCTGTATTTACATCCTGTTTTCGGTCGAAGTCCATAGTAATCGATTGTCGAGTTCACGCGCGTGATCATAGGTACTAAACCAATGCGCGTGAACTCGACAATCCAATCTTCAGTGTCAAATGATCCTTCAGAAATCATTTTCATTTGTTGACTTGGTGCTCAAGAAACATTTCTTCTCATAATCAATGTTGAAAACATTTGTGCCGTTTAAAGTATAATTCCGTTAATTTTAGTGGAAACAGTGATTGTTTTTCAGGATTATTTATTGAATGCATATACAGTATATATATATATATATATATATATATATATATACAATAAAATTACTGCGTTTTTGTTGATGTTTTTAGAATTTTTAGAATTAACACATCGGAAAATATGCCATCAGATATTCATTGCTAAAGTTATGTTTTACTTATTGAATGTGCTATATATGAGGGACACACCTGGCATCTGTTTTATAGAATGATACTTGTATAGTGAAAACTTTGTAAGTCTGTCAGCACACACTCTTTATATCTCCTCTTCTCACCAGAATCTGATACATAAATTTCAAAGTGTTGCTTCAGCATAGTTTACCAGTGCGCACATAAAACATAACTCTACAGGGTAGTGTTAGAGCTGCCCAGTAGGGGAGTTCTTAGCTCTTTTATTAGACAATGATTTGCATCCGGTTAATGTTTTTCACGGGCCACTTGCTCAAGAGTGTCGTGTAAGCAGTAACATGTCTGGCCTGGGGTATTCGGTTTGGCGTACAAGTTTGCGTGTTTGTGTTTGAGAAAGAGAGACAGGACGTGCTGTGCGTTATGCCTTTTTTGCTTTGCGATGCACACCTCCCGGGGGTGTGTGGGACGCACACGGTTACGGCAGCGCTAGGAGATGGGAGGAATGAATAAGTGATGTGGGCTTTGGGGAGGCCCGGTTCTGAGGCGGTGGGGCTGAGAGATATTGAGGCACAGAAGTGAGGCAGATGTAGAGCCTCAACCATCACTGCACTCTCAGGTGGGCCCTTGTGAAACTTCACACTGTGAAAAGCAGATAAATCTTATTTCGCTCCTTTTGTTCTCGCACATCCCTTCTGTCACACTTTCAATATCATATCCCCACGCTGTTTTTATTTTTCATATGCATTCTCATTTTCCCCACACGACTCACTGTTTTGTCTACCTGTTTTTAAGCTTGTGTACAGATTCCCATTTCTCTTTATGAATCCATTCTCTCCAACCGTTTTACGTCTTTTTCAGTAACCTTGGACTCTGTGGTTCGGCTCTTTGCTTCTTAGTGAGGATTTTTTGGACCATTTAGGCTGAAACAAGCTGAGAAAATTGGATAATGTGGAAAAGCTGTGGAAAAACAAAGCATAAAGGGATTGTTCACTCAAAAATGAAATTTCTGTCAACATTTACTCACCCTCATGTCGTTGCCAGAACTCTATAACATTCTTCGAAATATATATGTATATATATATATATATATATATATATATATATATATTTATTTTTTATTTTTTATTTTTTTGTGCTCCGCAGAAGAAAGTGAGTCATGCAGGTTTGGAATGACATGAGGGTGAGGAAATGATGACACCATATTTGTTTTTGGGTGAACTTACAATCACACCAGTCTGTATTCACATAGAACCTGAAAGTTAACTTTAAAACACTGATTTTAGCCGAGGTTATACATGGGTTCTCATCCCAGAAACCTCTGTATTTTTCAGTGTGTCTTCAAGTAGATTCAGAATGTTCATTGAAAAAATACATTAAAAAATACAATTTCATCTAAATGAAAAGATGTATTTAATAATTTAATTTAATAATTTATAAGCAACAATATAATAATATGGTAATGAACAGCAATATTTACAGTACCTGTCAAATTTTGGGGTCAGTAATATTTTCTCACTATTTTCTCTACTATAAGTCTTTCAATAGGGCAGAAATAAGCAATTAGGCTGCATTTATTCAATCAAATATACAGTAAAAATAGTATAGTATTATATATATAATTATAATATATATATATTAGGGCTGTCAAACGATTGATTGCGATTAATCGCATCCAAAATAAAAGTTTGTGTTTACATAATATATGTGTGTGTATGGAGTATAATTATTTTCTATATATAAATACACACACATGCATATATATTTAAGAAAAATGTGTTATTTATATATAAAATATTTATATATAATATAAATTATATATAATATAAATATATATGCACAGTATATACATGCAAATATTTCTTAAATATATACATGCATGTGTGTGTATTTATATATAGAAAATAATTATACACCGTACACACATATATTATGTAAAAACAAACTTTTATTTTGGATGCGATTAATCACGATTAATCGTTTGACAGCCCTAATATATATATATATATATATATATATATATATATATATATATATATATATATATATATATATATATATATATATATATATATATATATATATATGTCATATATGTCAAACGATTAATCGTGATTAATCGCATCCAAAATAAAAGTTTATATATATATATATATATATATATATATATATATATATATATTTTTTATGCAAACAAATCTTCAAACTTTTCATTTGAATGAATCAATTCAAAGCTCGGATTCAAAACTGAATCAATTAATTTAAATGAGCAGTTTGATCTGATTCGGTAAAAGAGTCAAACTTGCCTAAGTTGTATTGCGAGTCATTTTTGTGGCACTAGCATCACAAAATTTCTGTGAAATACTTCTGCCTTAATACTCCCATTAAGTCATACTTAATCAAACATTGCTTATCATCAATGGAATGAATATTCAATATAGAAGCCAGTTTTATCATCAGACAAGCAAGAAGTAGTGCAATTTAATTAAATAGTGCAGTGCCTTTAAAAATTATGAGTGTATTTCTATAAGCTAGTATTCTGTTCTTCCTCTGTATCTCTTCTCCTCAGCACCATTAGAGCTGACAGGCTCTCATACTGCAAATCAGCCACAATCACAGACAAACACTCATCTCCACTCAGGTCTTTCAATAATTGCTGACCACAGGCAGCACAGGTGGCCATTACCCATGAGGCAATCCTAAAGATTTCTTTCAGTTGTTTGTTCTGTACATGTGTAGGTGTTTCTTCAGTTATAGCCACTTTTATGTCACATGGGTTGATTGCATCAACATATTTTATTGATAGATTTAAACTTTTCTTCTTACACTAAAATTTCAACTATATCTTTAAAAAAAAAATATACTTTTCGAAAGGCTTCATTGTGCAGATTTAATTTCAACTGTCTTTCAACATCTTAAAAATATGAAAATTCTCTAAAAATATTAAGGACATTGACAATACATACATTTGACATTATATAATACATACAGTACATTTTCACAGAAAAACAATTCAGTCTTGCAGATTTCATCATCTCACTGCAATGAGAATGTTACACAAAGACATTTTTACTGTGCATCAGCTTCAAACAAATTGTATCAAAAATGTAAAACGTGTATACATTTAAATGTCTGTTAGGTTAAATGCAATTAATCTTAAAACAAAGTTGTGTATTTTATTTCAAAATGATTTCAATTTAATTTCCACCACAAATATGTGATTTGAGTTGATGTGGAAATGACATTTGTTCATGGTGGTTCTGGGATTATTGATTGTATGCAAATAATACTGTATAAACCAGTGAAAAGTATGTTTTATATTAAGGCCAAAAGTGTCCATATTGAAAGAAACACCTTTCTGTGTCATATTGGTGAGCAAATAGTTAAAGAAGGAACAACGTGAAATGTAAAACATCTCTGGATATTAAATCTTGTTTTCTGTTTACATGATTATGTGAAGATTTCTTCAGCTGACAGCACAATATGTTAATGTTCCTTTTTACAAAAATCCTGTCATCCATCTAAAGTTTTCTTCGGGATGTGAATCGTCTCGCATCACATGCAATCTCAACTGCCTGACATGGAAAGCAACTGAAGAAACACTTTAGTTACTTTTTTGTTTTGTCTTTCTTTCTCCCATAGCTCCAGGTATCCACCACTGACCTAAGTGGAAAGTTGGTAGAGGGACCAGTAGACTTGGACGTGTCTGTTATTGACCAGAATGACAACAGACCAGTCTTCAAGGAGCCACGCTACTCTGGGGAGGTCCTGGAGGGTTCCCCAACAGGTACTCTACCCTAACCTGATTATTCATGTTCTTGTGGTTGAAATTAATGTGTCTAGAGAAATGTATTACTGGAAGAAGAAAGCCGAAAGTCTTTGATAATAGTGGCTGGACTTTGCTTCAGTTTGATGGAACACAGCCTGTGCAAGATAAGGACTGTAACTTCTTGTTTTTCATTAGTTTTGTTTGCATCTCCATTATTATGGTGTATACTAAAGGTTAATGGCTTGGAGAAACTAATCCCGCTTTTATGCTACGGACTTGAATGGTATCTCAAATTGTGTGGCTTGTCGAATATGTGTGCTGTTACTTAGTAACTAAGTGATTGAATTTATGATAAATTAGCTGATAGCTATAAATTAGCTATCAACCTCTTAGCTAAAGAAACCTAGAAACCACCCAAGACACCGTAGCAAAATTCTAGAATAATGCAGCTAGTTTTGCACTGGCAAACATCACTTTTCTTCAGAAAATGTAAAAAAAAACTTTTTTTTTGAAAAACTATTCAGTCTTACAGATTTCATCATCTTACTGCAACGTTGAATGTAACACAAATAATGCATTTTACATCATAGTGTCCAAAGTGTTTGCAAAGAGTTGCTTTATCTCTTTTTGTTTCTTCTCAGCATAGCTATAAAGCAAAGATTACCGTTTATTTAAAAAAGTACACTTTCGAAGTCATCCCTAATGAACAAACACATTATCTCCGAGCGTGTCTTCACACCGCGCACCGCAGAGATAGCTTCGCCGAGCTAATCATGAGCATCCCTCACAAATGGCATCCTGCGTTTATCTCGCCACCAGAGAATGCTACATTGTTTTCATGACGTGTCTGATAAATCAAAAAAGAATTGGACCATTTACAGACTGCATGACACTTTCTTCAGTCCCTTGCCCTCCAGAAATAATATATTTAGACACAACCCCGTCCTCAGAGGCCCCAGTACTGCACTTCCATTTCACAATACTTCCATCATTTTTCCCACGATTCTTCAGCAATTCCATCACTGCACTTTGCCTCTTTCCTTTTTATACATACTCTGTGTTTGTGCGGTTTTTGTGGCCATGTCACCATGGAAACCCCCAAAACACAAGGACAATGGTTTTAGTGTTTTAATAAGGAGGGATTCCGCTAACTTTCATCACCCACATACTCACCAAAATGGCACACAACAAACTAACTTTTGTAGCTCTGTCATGCTTGTGAACTCTACCTCAGTGAGCGTGGTGAGCACACTAGGATGGGAGAGATCATATCAAA
Organism: Squalius cephalus; assembly: GCF_949319135.1. Lineage (NCBI taxonomy): Eukaryota > Metazoa > Chordata > Actinopteri > Cypriniformes > Leuciscidae > Squalius > Squalius cephalus. The sequence continues at coordinate 13,427,943 of NC_137127.1, read as the reverse complement.
TCCGTTTCTCTGTGAAGAGTGGGCTGCGCTGCTTTCATTACAACATAAACAAACAGACGTCAGCCTCAAACATCAGTGATAAAGGCAGGATGAACTGATCCAGGTAGAGTAGGCGGATACAATGTGCCTGCTTGTAGATACATTTAGCACGATGAATGGTAATGTGCGCTCAGTCAGAAGAGAGTTAGGGCGGAAGGAGATGAGAGTCCCTTACGGTGGGGAATCTTACCGCCCACCTCCAGAGTTGATGTAACTTAGTTAAGTAAAGTGGGTTTATCTAATCGCCAAAAGAGGAATGACATTTGGCTGAAAGACTTAATGAAATTAAACTAAGACCTTCATGCAACCGGGGAGAACATAAACACCCACAGGCCAAGCACTGTTCAGTCAGAAAGTGTTTCTTTATAGAAAAGCTGTTTTATCTTGTTATAATTAATAATTGTAGTAATAATAATAAATTAATAATTATATCAAATAATATTATTATAAATATAATATCAATATAATAAATATAATAATATTATTATTATAAGAAATAACACAAAATTATACAAAAGTTTATTTTTATATAATTATATGCTATTATATTAAATATTAATTTTTAAATATTAATAAAAACAAATATTTTTTATAATAAATGTATAATAATTTATGTATTTTTTGATAATAAATGCATATTTTATAGCATTTTCACTCACAGGCTACTTTATTAGGTACACCTGTTCAACTGCTCGTTAACGCAAATATCTAATCAGCCAATCGCATGGCAGCAACTCATGGTCAGCATTATCTGCTGAAGTTTAATTTGAGCAGTAGTGTTGTCAAAAGTACCAAGTCGGTACTGAAATTAAAAAAAATATGACCATACCAGCATTTCCCTCTAGCATTTTGAGCACGGTTGAATGGATTCTTAAACACCTCTGATTGGCCTTTGTGTTCACGCGCTCAACATATATATACGTATGTCTCTGATTGGCTACAATCAACGCTGATCAACGCTTCCAAAACAAGTTGTAAACAGACGTCTTTGACGCTCTTCACCGAGCGCTTACACAGATACAAACAGGAGCGTTTGAAAGCAGGCGTCTGATCGTTTCTGCTGATAGAGGGCCTGCTTTCGAACGCTCCGGTGTGTATTTGTGTAAGTGCTTAATGAAGAGCGTTAAATACGTTTATTTACAACATGTTTTGGATGTGTTGATCATTGTAGCCAATCAGAGACATATATGTTGAGCGCTTGAACACACTCGAAATGCTGATATCGTCACATTTTTAAAATTTCAGTACAGATTTGGTACCGAAGTCTGTACTTTTGACAGCACTATTGAGCATCAGACTGGGGAAGAAAAGTGATTAAAGGGACTTTGAATGTGGCATTATTGTTGGTGCCAGACGGTCTGGTCTGAGTATTTCAGAAACTGCTGATCTACTGGGATTTTACCATCTCTAAGGTCTGATAAGTCTCGATTTCTGCTATGACATTCAGATGGTAGGGTCAGAATTTGGCATGGATCCATCCTGCCTTGTATCAGCGGATCAGACTAGTGGTGGTGTAATGGTGTGGGCCTTTTAGTACCAATTAAGCATTCTTTAAAGGCCACAGGCTATCTGAGTATTGTTGCTAACCAAGTCCATCCCTTTATGACCACAGTGTACCCATCTTCTGATGTCTGCTTCCAGCAGGATAACGCGCCATGTCACAAAGCTCAGATCATCTCAAACTGGTTTCATTGTGATGAATGAGTTCACTATACTCAAAATGGCCTCCACAGTCACAAAATCTCAATCCAATAGAACACCTTTGGGATGTGGTGGGACTGCAGCAACTGTATGAAGCTATCATGTCAATATGGACCAAAATCTCAGAGGAATGTTTACAACACATTGATGAATCTATGCCATGAAGAATTAAGGCAGTTCTGAAGGCAAAAGGGGGTCCAACCCATTACTAGCAAGGTGTATCTAAGTGACCAATGAGTGTATATTAACTAAGCTGTAAGAAATGTGTTCCATATTTTCCCATCTTTGGGTTACAAACTCTTTAGGGGTTAAGTCTAATTGATTTTAGAGGACATATTGCTTACATCTTAGTTGCTGTAAAAAAAGAAAAACGTTGACTGTCTTTTATAAATACACTTTATTGCCATCAGGACTGAGTGCTTCTTTTAAATTAATTTATATTTTGGCTCTTATTCTTTGCTACATTTTCATTGGCATGTCTCTCATCTTTTAAGATACCTTAATGGGGAAGATACATGATTTATGGAGAGTAGATCCATTTTAATGTCTATTGCCTCTCAATTATAACCATTTTCCATGGAATAATTTTTAAGTCAATCATTTGAAAAGCCTCACCATTCACCAATAAAAGGAGATGCTTTTTACAGTTTCATCATCTTTCATATTAATCACGTGTTGCTTTTATCATTTTCATAGCATCTAGTCCTGACCAGTTGTTCAGAGGTGCAGAGTTCCTGTTCAGTTGTCCATTGTCACTGCTCTACTCAAGGAGCATGTGTGCAGTGCATTGTGGGTGCAGGTGTGCGCCGCAGGGGCCGGGTGTTTTTTTCCCAGTGACTTCCTTTCTCCTCTTTAGGCTTGTGTATGTACGGGTGCAGATGTGCACAGCGTGCCTCCTCCGCTGTCTCCTGAGCGCATGGCAAAGGAAGGATGAATCTGTACTGCTTTTTAACGCCTCTTTTTAAAGGCCCCGTTAAGCAGAAGAGTAGGCCTATGCCAGTGTGTGTCCGGAGAGGAAATGAAAAATGGGAATTGAGAGCTTTTTAAAGGAGCCTACATTAATCAGCACTGGAACCAACAGTCAGCCTCCCACTCGGGCCTTGGGTTTAAGATATTCTGCCCCTACCCCCCGCCTGCTTTAATCAGCATGACCGCTGGCACAGGTTAGAAATTAAAGGGCTCAGCACGGGGCCTGATTAGTGAAGGTTTGTGCAAGCTGCCTTTTCAACAAGTTGCAAGGCTGTGTGACTATATGTGTAAACGTTTACTCCTGGCAGTCTTATGAAGTGCCAAGTCAAGATGAACTGTGACATTTAAGGAGAGCAAAATTTAGGGCAATACTTGATTTTATTCCTTGGGAAATGTTTGGATCATGAACAATGGTCTCTACATGTATATGACAGATGGTTGGAAAGTAGGTGTTGAAAAACAGGAGTGATTGGTGACATCACCCAAGGGAAATCATGAACAAGTGTGTGTGTGTGTGTACTGTTACATTTACTGAGGTTGACACAAGAATAGTAAAAGGACTTGACTTCTGTAATTTTATACAGACATTCAATCAGTTTTAGAGTCCCACCTGTTTGTAAATGCATTTGTTAATTAAAAACACTGTCAATGTAAATGTTGCCACAATGACCAGGAACATGCATTAGGAAAGTAAATTGGGTCAATGTTGATGGCGGTAGTAATGAACATATGGCTTGAACGTATAATTCTTTCTCTCTTTCTCCGCTGGCTCCTCCCCACCTCCCTTTGCACTCTTTTGCATGTGTCGTTTGAAATGTTTATTTTGTTCCGTATTGGGAGGACAGTTGCTGCCTATAGGGGGAAACACAGCAGCACTCTGACATTTCTGTGTGTGGTGATAACTGAGCAAACAGTTAGACTTCTGGCAGGCCTTTATTCACTCTCCCTCACTTTCCTTTCCCCCCTCTCTCTCTCTCTGATTCTACAGGCTATTTTTGTTGGGGAAAATATCTTCATTTCTCAGTTGCCTTTCCTCTTGTCGGCTCTTTGTTTCTTTCTTTCTATTTTTGAAGTGTACAAGTCTTCCTGGCTTTTTCATTGCGTCTGTGATTTTCAGCAGCTCAAATGAGTGTTCCAGGTTCAATACAAGTTAACCTGTTTCCACAACATAGTTGTCGTGGTATAAATAAATAAATTTGACTCTCTGTTTTAACAAATAAATAATCATTATTTAATAAACCTTAGCTTGGATGGATGGATGGCTGGATGATAGATGGATGGATGGATGGATGGATTGCTGGATGGATGGATGGATGGATGGATGGATGGATGGATGGATGGATGGATGGATGATAGATAGATAGATAGATAGATAGATAGATAGATAGATAGATAGATAGATAGATAGATAGATAGATAGATAGATAGATGGATGGATGGATGGATGGATGGATGGATGGATGGAAGATAGATAGATAGATAGATAGATAGATAGATAGATAGATAGATAGATAGATAGATAGATAGATAGATAGATAGATAGATAGATAGATAGATAGATAGATAGATACTAATAATACCTTTTTTGTTTAAAAAAATGAACTGGTATATACACATTACACAGATACACATGTTTTCCAATGTATCTATTAATTTATTATTTATTTTTTTACATTAAATGCTACTATCATTTTTGCTGAAAGATAGAGCTTAACTAGTACTGAGGTATAATTGTGTGGGTTGTGCCATAGCTCAGGTGGTCTGTCAACACCAGTGACCCATTCAGCACAGTGTAATCAGTGATGTTCACCTCTGTGGCAGAGGTTGGTGACTACCTGCTACTCTGCCTGTATATCCTCACCTTCTGACAGGACTGTTCTCCATCTCCGCCGTGTCGCAGCCTCCGGCCTGATGTGGCAGCTCTGAGAAAGTGGCGTGTGGGGCTGGCGGAGCGTCGGCCTCAGAAAATAAAAGGCTAAAAAAATCAATAGCTAATTGCCAGGACAGGCCCCCGAGGAGGGCCAGCTAGACCCCAGCTCGGATTGATCTTGGCTAGAAAATGATTGGGCAGAGGGTGACACTAATGCCGGCAGGTAATTTGTAGCATAATGGCATGATGTCTGTGCCATTAGGATTTCCCAGCACCAATGTCTCCCTCACAGGATGACCCCTGCTCCCTGCTGCAGAGTGGCTTTTCAATCTCACAGTGCCTCATTATCTGTCGATCAATCCCATGCTGGCTGCCATGTTATGGACTAATACTCAACTATGCTCTGAATTGTTTGTGTTGAAGTAAAACTCTTCAGTTTTAGACCAAGAAAGAAATGGACAAATGTGATCACAAAACCAGTCACAAGTAGCACGGGTATATTTGTGGCAATAGCCAACAAAACGTATGAGCATGAAGCTTAAGCTTCTATCTGTGTTTTGGAACACAGTAGCTGGTTTCTAGCTGGCCCAAGCCAGCCTGACCCTGGATCCCAAAACTAGTCACAAGTAGCACATGTATATTTGTGGCAATAGCCAACAACACATTGTATGGGTCAAAATTATTGATTTTTCTTTTATGCCAAAAATCATTAGGATATTAAGTAAAGATCATTTTCCATGAAGATATTTAGTAAATTTTCTACCGTAAATATTGAATTTATTTTTGTGAGAGAATGTAGCAAAATCGCGAACAAAAATGGACAACTTTAAAGGCGATTTTCTCAATGTTTTGATTTTTCATTCCAACAGTTCAGATATTTAGAATAACACAATATTGTAATTCTGTTCCACTCATATATGCTCTTCCTGACTGACTGTCAGTGCATTTAATCTCTCTCTCTCTCTCTCTCTCTCTCTCTCTCTCTCTCTCTCTCTCTCTCTCTCTCTCTCTCTCTCTCTCTCTCTCTCTCTCTCTCTCTCTCTCTCTCTCTCTCTCTCTCTCTCTCTCTCTCTCTATATATAACTTTTTGTATTAAAGGGGTGGTATAATGCCCTTTTCACAAGATGTAAAATATATCTATGATGTCCCCAGAGTGTGTGTGTGAAGTTGTAGCGCAAAATACCCCACAGATATTTTTATATAGTATGTTAAAGTTGCCACTTTCTGAGGGTTTGCAAAAACGCATTGTTTTGTGCTTGGCCCTTTAAATGCAAATGAACTGCTGCAGAGGGCTGGGTGTGTGTTAGCAGCTGCTATTACCTCACCCAGACACACTAAAATGACAGAAACTGTTCTGCCTTTAATGTTAAAATGGTGTCAGACAAAAATGGAGAGACTCAAGAAGAAGTGACAACATGTAGAATGCAACAGGACGTCTCTGAATGGTTAGTTGATGAATTTATGTTGCTGATGTGGAGTTAACTATCTTCAATTAGGATATTCTGTCATGATAAATCTATAAATCGCTCGTATAGAAACTGTTGTGAGATGCACACAGAGTGACTTTCTATTGCATGGGAAAATATGGATGCTAAAGTTTGAGCTGACTCACAAATGTACTCTTATACAACAACTCTTCCTCTTCTCAACATTGACTGCGTGTTCCCGGGGGCGGGGTTTATGTAAATTCCTAACCCTTTGAACTTTGAGCGTTGTAAATTTGCAGATGTTGTTTATGATCAAACAGCAACATTACACACTAACTAAAGTTAGAAAAGTGAAATCATAATCAACCACCCCTTTAAAGCAGTATCACACTTACATTCATTCTAAATAGCAGCACAGATGTGATTACTTGTGGCCAAATCAGCATTGTACATTAGCATGAGTGCAAGTGATACTGCTTGACACCTGCCTTGTTTATTCGCTCTCAACTGCTATGTGGTTTTGTCCCAGGTTGCAGCTGTGTCTTTCACATGAGAGTTCCTTTCCGTCTGTTTTACACAGATTTACCCCATGAGGGATGGCACAGGTGTTCAGGGCGGCATCTGCATCCCACACAATCACAGCTGGATTAGCTGTCACTCAGAGCGAGATAGAAAGTATGAGAGTTTACTTGGTTTACGTTTCACTTCATGCAGCCCTCTCAAACGCAAAATTACCAGATTACCACTGAACTGTTCATCTATTTTAAGATTTCATCTATTTTTAGTCTGTGAGTCCAACGAATAAAAATGTATTACTTTAAAAGAGGTATGAAGCTTAAGCTTCTATCTGTGTTTTGTAGCTGGATTCTAGCTGGCTCAAGCCACTTAGTAGCTGGGCCATTCCTAATTTGTGACCCTGGATCACAAAACCAGTCACAAGTAGCACAGGTATATTTGTGGCAATAGCCAACAATACATTGTATGGGTCAAAATTATCGATTTTTCTTTTATGCCAAAAATCATTAGGATATTAAGTAAATATCATGTTCCATGGACATAAATGGACAACTTATTTTCTTCATTTAACTCTTTCTCCGCCACTGACGGAATTTTCCAGCATTCCATGTTTTCACGGTTATATGGTGTGGGGCGCTATTACATATCTTCTGAAAGAGTAGAGAATTTCCAATTCAATTTTATTTTTTAGAAATGTGACCTCTCATACCCTCAAAGATAAACACGCACACCAAAAACATTATTTATTAATTAGTTAACCATTTTTAAATAATACAAGCTGATCACTGTGTGGTCGACAAGGGTACCGTGTTCCAAAATTAGCTAATGAGGAGCTTGGACCAACAAGAAACCAGTTAGCATGTTTCAAAACACAGCTACCAACTTGAGTCTCCAAGAATTTATGATTCAATACCCTCCAAACATCGTTCGAATATATTTCATGAATTCAGTGTAAATCACATAAGCGCACTTGAACTCCTGCTAGCCTGCATCATTTCAAAGCTAAATTGCATCATTACGTGCCATTCAAATGTATTTTTTTCCCCCTTTATTCTCTCGTTCACTCTCGCCTCTTTGCTTGTTTATAGTCCTGGGGGTTGCGATGCAAATGGCGAAGACACTCTTGGAGTTTCAGAGCCATGTGAAAGGACAGGGAGCTGCCCCAGACATGAGTGGCTGGTTGGCCGTGGGCTCCCTGTGGGGGTTCCGCTACACGAGCGCTTCTAATCTATTAAAGAGCTTCTGCTCTTTCCTCTACCCACAATCCACCAGCCCTCTGTTGGCCCGCACTTGATTATCTGTCCCTCACTCTTTCTGTTACTTCTCCCATTGAGGAGTAGAAGCAGACAGAGCGTGCAAGACACAAGAAAACCAATCTCGGCCCATCTCCCTGTCTCGTTGTCCCTTGTCTTTGATGGCCGATGCTATTTTAAAGCCCCGGGACTCCCAGAGCTCCAGGCCTGGTTATCTTCCTTTCACTCTTCCGCTGGTACATTTCCAGATGAGATAATTGTTTTAGAAGCGCTGGCTTTTAAAGCGCTTTGGAAAAAATTGAAGGCGAACAGCAGGTTCCGAGAACAAAGCGTTCGTAAATAACATTGCTTTTTTTTTTCTAGATGTGTTTGATCTAAAGCAGGGAGTAATCTTGTTATCATGGCAGGGCAGTAATAAGGTAAATGTAGCACCTTCTGAAGCCGGTTAGTGATGTACAGCCGTATTTTGTGTTGTGTAGAATCAATTGACGTTCAGTTTGCTTTCCTTAGTTGTGTCTGAAACAAGTCAGGGGTTTTACATAAAAATAACCGGCCTCTAATTATGTAATGTCTAATGATATAGACCTAATTCAGGTAGGGTTTAGTGTAATGGTTCTCAACCAGGGGCACTGGCAAACTTCCAAGGGGTCCCCAGTAAGTGTTAAATATTACTTAAATGTTGTTGTATTATACCTGCTCTAACCCATGTCATGTTTTCATGTTAAGTTAACATGCTAGCTAGCCCTTATTAGAGATGCGCGGATGGGCTTTTATTTCATCCGCAACCACATCACAAAATCATCCGTCCGCCATCCATCCGCACCAACGTTTTTTGACCAATTTTCAAAGCCATGCCCGCCATCCGCTGATTGTTTTAAGGTCTATGGGCGATGCAAGGCGCTGCTGACGCGAGCCGTGAGGCTAGAAAGCTCTTGTCTGTTCTAGAAAGGATACTGATCCAATGCAGAAAAGATATTTAAAGGTCCTACTAGTATAGCCTATTGGCTATTTTTGCAAAAAGAAAGAAAGTTTGAATAAAATAACAAGTCATTCACATTATAGACTAATTAACTCTACACACTGTCATGTCAGGGTGACGACTAGGACGAGCTTGTTCTGAAGACTCCCGTTAATTTTGACTGCATGGGAAGAGAGCGCGTCTTTTTCAGGCAGACAGTGCCATTCATTTTATACCAGCAGGCCTAACAATCATTTGATTGGTTCAACCGCCACCCGCCCGAATTTAATTAAAATATTATTTTTCGTCACGTCATCCGCCCGATCCACGGAGTCCACCAACCGCGCATCTCTAGCCCCAAAAAATGTATAGCACACTTAGGTTTATGAACACTGTATGTTTGCTATTTACAGGAAATTATGGATAGGGAAAAAATGCAGCAGCCTACCACACAAATATAAATTATTCGACTCATAAAAACGTATCAAGCCAAGGCACTCGAGAGTAAATGTATATAGCTTATGCAATTAAAAACAGTTTTCAAAAAAAGTGTTTTATTTTACACCCCGTGCTGCTCTTTTTTTCACTCCTTATCGACCTCTGTCACATCCCTAATAAAATAGGGATCTGACATATATTGGTTGAAACAATAATTTAAATATGTATGGTATGCAGTTACGTTTCTTTTTTTCCCCTTTTATTATTGAAATCAACCGCTGAATCGCATTCAGAGGATTGTGGGTGCTTGTGCAAGTGTAAATGGGTGAATGTTAAGTCTCAGGATTAAGGACCAAGTGTCTTTCTAAAGCAAGCTTAGCTGTCAGTGTCATACTGTCATCTAAGAAGCAGAAGTAGTGACACTTTCTTCAAGTGTCATTTCAGATGCTTCAAAACACAGCGGAGAGAACAACTTTTGACGCTTCTAATCCTCCAGTCCATGATCTCCGCATCACGACCAAGTCTTCCATGTCCTGCATGTGCCTCCTCTCTTTCTATCTATTACAATTCACTATTCAGTGTGACAGGCTGTGTAAAAATAAAGACTGGAGTTTGTTTAGGATCAGGTACCAGCTGCCTCCTAGTATTGCTTGTTTTAAAATATACCGGACAGGCTTGTCTGAACAAAAAGGTGGATATTAATATCCCAAACAAGTACTCTTTTTGTTCTTGGCCTAATGTGTTTCTGTCTCGCATTCTTTTTTTATTATTTGTGTCCAACTTTAGCTGCATATGTGCATAGCTGGGAGGATTGCTGTCTGAGTGCACATTTGCTTTAGGGCCTGAACGCTTTGATTGGATATTGATCTCCGATCCCGGCGAGTTTTGGGAGCATGGCAGCACCTGGGCTTGTGGGTTGACAGGTCAGTTGATGGGCCCCATTGACTTCCATAGTTTGGAATATCTTCTTTTCTGTTCAGCAGAAGAAAGAAATTCATGCAGGTTTGAAACAACTTGTGGTGTAGTGGTGCAACAAAGTTTTCTTACATTTTTTCTTAATTTAATCCTTATTGGTGCAACCCACCCTAATTTTGCATCTTGTTCACTTATTTTTGTTTTTGAGATGTAAAACTGACAGGCTTGTGCTGCAGTTCTATGGCAGTTTCCGGATTTTCCTGTGTTTGGATTATTTTGTTCTTTGCCTGGTTTCTTGTTATGCTCTGCCTGGATTTACTTTATAATTGTTTTGTTTAATAATAAATGTCAAACTGCATGTGGATCCAATGCCCTGTCTTTACTGAAACAGCCGCAGTTACAGCGACAGTCACGTGACTGAAAACTATGAATAATGGCGAATAAAATAACAGTCACCATAAAAGTTTGAATACGGTTCACTTGAGAATACGTATGACAAATGTTCAAAGACTATCCTGAAAATTTGCCAAAAAACAAACAAACTAAAAACTGTAAATTGTTACATATTGTGAAACATCTGAAGGTGTAAGCGGAAAATTGTAGAGAAAACGTGTTGTTTTCATGTTTTAATTATACAGAGAACAAGTTGACAGAGTTGGAGAGGTGAGAAAGAAGTTGTGCTGTTTTGATATATGATGTAGTATTCAGTGAAAGCTCTCGCAAGTTTTCGTGACATCCTCGCTTAAACTGTTTTTCCCACTTCTTTGTGTCAACACAAAATGGCATAAAAAATTTCTGCACAGTTTTTCATGTTAATTTTTTCCCCCTGTGAACTCGAAATGTGCTAATTTCTAACTTACAAAATAAAAATACAGCCAGTTCCAAACCTGAATTACTTACTTTCCTCTTAAGGAGTAGTAACTGAAATCATAAATACAATAAAAACTTAATACTGTGAAATATAATTACAATTTCAAACAACTGTTTTCTATTTTAGTACATTTTAAAATGAGGGCAAAGCTGAATTTTCAGCAGCGCTTTTTTTTACAGTCTTCAATGTATCCTAAATAAATCATTCTAATATGCTTATGGTCCTCAAGATTTATGAATATTATCAATGATGAAAAAAAAAAATGTTTTGGGCCCCATTTACTTTAATTATATGTTCAAACACTCTCAGCATTCCTTGAAATGTTGTCTGTACTATCCCTTTCACATAATTCCTGTACTTGTAAATCGCCTCTTTTTTTCCCTCTGCCAGTAAAACTCAGAGATGCAGTCTTTGAGGGACTTGATCCCATCCATGTTCAAGTCTAATAATGCTGCATGAAATACATTAATCGAGGAAGTATGTCTCGTAAACTCGGGTTAAAGCCGAGAGGGGAAGTCCATAAGCCGTCTGGTAAAATCTCACAACATTTCCTGCTCAGTAAAAGAGGTTTTATAGAGGCATACGTGCGTTGCATTAATAGAAGAATGAATAAGGTCATGGCAGCCTCTTTTGAGTTGAGAAATGTAGGAAAGAAATCAATAGCAAAATGTCTTAGAGGCAACCGTGGGTTTGACATTTATGAGGTGGCAGGTGTAGAGGTGCCGAATGAAAGGAGGGAACAGCAAGAACAAACTGTGCACATACAGACCACCATACAGCGTGATCAATAGGCCTCTCGGTCCCACCTGGGCCACCTCAATCCCTTAGATTTAGATATTCAAAGAAAGCCAAGTCTAATAAAGCAGGCAAAATAAAAAGAGGAAGGCTGGTTATATTTCCCTGACGTTTTTTCTCAAATTACTTTGAATTGCTTTCCATCTTTGCATTTGTCAAGATGCATTCAGGTTTACTCTGTCCCCTGGGGTAAACGCAAGCATGGCATTTATAGCTCCGCAAGTGAAACGCTTCTTAATTACTACATAGGCCTTTTATAGTTTCACGCATCATAGTTTTGAACATCAAAAGTGATTTCCAGACAGCACTCAAGAGATCTGGATGGCTTAGCTCGTGCCACAGAGTGACTGAAGTAAGTCTGATGGAGTGGGAGGAGGAACAGCAACTGTATCAGCTCAAATGACAAGAGAGAATGACTGGGTGAGCTTGTAATTCTGTCTTAAGTAACTGGTTATCTGAGGACAAAAGATTGCCTATTACTCTACTGATGTCTTTGTAAGGTCCAGTGATGATTCTGATGAGTTTAAGGGTTTCCGTAAATTAATGATGTTTTCAATCTCCAAAGCTTTACATTTTAATCTCTCTGATATTACATCCTTCCGAGGAACAAAAATTGAATGTGTTGATAATTAAGTATTTGAGGTATTTTGTTTGATTGTCAAATATCTTTTAAGTTTTATATTGATGAAATAATTTCTAATCTTAAAATTAAATTAGGTTTCAACTTAAGAAATAGAACCTTATGTTCTTTTAGTCATATCTCATTCAAAAGATACACCTGACTCTTTAGCATGACACAGTCGGTCACGAGACACTAAAGCCAATGCCATTTCACTATCAAAGCTGATATAACACTTCTACAGGGTGGCAATTTTTTTATGTGTGCATAGGATCTATTGCAGATGAGGAGCCGGTGATCGCTTTTGGGTTTTTTCTTCATACAAATCAATTGTTTGGCTTCGGAACGCTTGGAAATATTGTACTTTTGGAATATATAAATCATCTGCCTGTTATATCCTGTGTTTTATATTAATTGGGTTGGGTTACGTGTTCAAACATGTCTAAATAGATAAAAACGTGTCTAGCGTAGATAAAAACAAAAGCAACATTGACAGCCAATCAGAGTCCACCCAACTAAAGAGTTTTAGCATTTAAAGTGGCAGACAACATACCCAAGCGTTTGCTTATAATAAGCAGAATGTTATCATCCGTTGGTGTGAATGCTAATGTTGTTATAGTTATAATTCTTAGAGTGAAAGAGCTTTGAGTAAACCTTTTTAAAGTTAGATGTATTCTGATTAGCTCTCAATGTTTTTATTGTTCATCGGATGGAAAAGGTCATTATTAAAGTGATTCCGAAGATATCATTGATCTGTGTCATTATCCTTATAGCTGTGGTGGGGACTTCTCTATTTTTTTAATACATTTAAAATTATTTTTAAAATGTTATTGCTATAGTTATCGTTATAGTCTCGTGTGAATAGGCCTATAATGAAAACAAAGGAAACCTTACAACATTACAATATGACCTCTTATAACCTTTTCTTAAAAACCTCATCTGATGTGCATATTTATTAGTTTGTTTTGTAATATGTGCATGAATTAGAATAAGCATATAATGCTAGCCACAGGATGTAGGTTAAAACATGAAATGATATAAACAGATGCTGTGTTAATTACATTAATGTTTTTTAGAGTGCATAGTCCACATTAATCGCAGAAACTAGCATGCTGATTTTCCCAGGTCTAGTTAAAACACTTTTCCCATTCCATCTTAAATCATCTGTTCATATAGGTTGATTTTTGCTCCTTCGTTTGGTGTCACTAGCTAAAGTTTTTTGAATATAGTCTACAAAAGCAGGTAACTTCTGTGTCCTCCAGAGCTCTACTTAAGGGCTTTGTGAGCTCCTGGGCTTTTGAACTCTCAACCTGTACCATTTTCTTTTCAGGATTTGATAAAAGAGAAAGAATACATAGTCAAGTGTCAGCAACTTGAGAGGATTTCAGCTCAGTGCTGACTCAGCCATGACTTCTGTGAACTTGTGAACAAGGAATATTTGAGCGATCAGGACCAAGGCAGTCCGCTGTGAACTCTGTGATTGTTTCATGCACTCATATTATTTTGTGATTTTTGGATTTCTACTGGCATTAAGGGAAATGTTGAAGGGATGGTTCGAAGTAAAATCATCCTAGGGTCCTTTGCACCATGACCTCGAGCCAACCCCCCTCCCCCATAAGCCCCCCCCCCCCCCCCCCCCCCCCGCGAAGCCTTTTTTCCCTTGGTCGAACATTATTAAAGTTTATTAAAGAGCTTATTTAGAAATATCAGCTGAATGTCCAGCCCGTTCTCATCATAGGGCGTCATATATTGACGCTTTTGACATTTCGTCGACATCGAACGCACATGGCACCCTTTAGCGTCAATATGAGACGCAGATAGAAATGGGCCAGAAGGCGCCTCCTAGCGGTCTAACCCTAACCCCACACCAGACCTAAACCTACCCATAACCGAACAAAGCTCTGTGCGTCTCATATTGACGCTAAAGGGTGCCATGTGCGTTCGATGTCGATGAAATATCAAAAGCGTCAGTATATGACGCCCAAGGATGAGAATGCGTTGGAATGTCTTAGTGCAGGAGCTAATGGATCCAAGGTTGTATCTCGTAAATTACCCCACTAATAATGCCCAGGGCCGGGTTTCCCGATAACGATGTATCTTAGCTCTTAAGAGCGCTTTCTACGTGCAAAGTTACGAACGCTCGCAGCAATTCCACGAGCGTTTCCCAAAAATGCACTTAACATGAACGCGCAAGAACGCGCTCTACGTGCTACTTAAGAGTCGCTGTCCATTCGTGAAGTGCTGAAACATAACCTTATATGGAATCGTATTCTGAATGTTTAACCTAATAATTGTCATCTGTTGTGGATTAGCAATCAAGACAAGTCTATTTAAAGCACCTACAGGCGGAGGCACTGACAAAATGGCTGAAAAAAAAAAAAAAAAAAAAAACACACGAAAAGATACCTTTCAAAAAGATGAAATGAATGTCCTTTTAGAGGAGATAGAGCGAAACAAAGATGCAATTTTTAACAGATTTAAAGGATTTCTTTTTTTTTTTTTTGTTCATTCATTTAATTTTGATTAAAATTATTCGATTAAATTATTTCTATTTTTTTTGTTTGTTTTCTGACCTTTTTAATTATTTAATTTATACATTAGTTTAACCAACAACAAAAAAGAGTAATAAAGTGTACAATAAAGTACAATCAAAAACTTATATTATGATCACATACATTTGAATAAAGTTAAAGGTGTAATCTGCCGGTTGTCCTGCAGGTGTCCTCATAAATATGTCTTCTTACGATGCACTTGGGGATGTACGATTACTCCAGAGCACTCGTAGATCTACGAAGATTTTCAAGTGCTACTTAAGCTACGATGCTTTTGGGAAACAGACCATAATATTAAGATCAGTCGTACGATCGTTTTTACGATCAACTTAGGCTTACGATGCTTTTGGGAAACGCAGCCCAGAATGGTACCAAACTTACACAGTAGTACAAATAGGTTCTGTACTCATAAAACGAGTCATTGGACAGTTTGTAAGTACATCAGGAGTTTATTTAAATAACACTTGCCTGATGGCTCATGCTACTGCTAACATGGACGTCGAGGTCACTTCCGTGATTTGGGAAAAGCACGTAAAAGTCCTGGCAGAAAGCCATGCATAAGGATGTATGCTGCCTTCACGTGCTATGGAAAATATGATATTTTCCACTTGTGAACTGGTATTTACCAGTGTGTTGTGTTCAAGTGCTTTTGTTGTCGTAATTTAGTACCCGCAAGGTCTGTGTCAGTAGAGTATCTTTTTTATCTTTACAAAAAAAAAAAAAAAAAAAAAAAAAACGTAAATGTGGTGCTTTCTGATGATTAAAACATAATGAATAATTTAAAAAAAATAAAACATGACATAAAATGATTAAATATGAACCAAGGAAATTGCGGCGAAGTTGAAAATTGAGTGTTAACGCATTATATTACAATCGTTAATGACACAACATTGTATAGGCTACAAAAACTATCCGCTAACAGAATTCACGACTCTTGCGTTGCTCTCCGCCATTTTGAAAAGGTCAAAGGTTATCTCATCTCGGCAACTCGTGCATCAAAATATTCTACGAGTTACCACATGAGGGGGTGTTCATGTGCATTTTCCATGTCGGCTTTTGGTATTTACCATAATTACCATAGCACGTGAAGGCACCAGTAGTGTACGACGCCCAGTTTCAGGAATGCACTAATATTTTGTTGGTAGTACCAGTTTGCAACAATTATTAGTTAACACTAAGTTGTCAACACTGCGGAAAAAAATTAGAATTTGTCGTTACACTACATCCTTATGCATCGCTTTCTGGGATTCAGTTCTAACTTTAATAATGTTCAACCAAGGGAAAAAAGGCTTCTGGAGGTGTTTGGCTCAGGGTCATGGTGCAAAGGACCCTAGGTTGATTTTACTCCGAACCATCCCTTTAACCCAAAATTAAAATTCTGTCATCACCACCATATATTTTAGTCTTTTCTTTGAAAAGATATAAGATATGACTATATATATATATATATTAGTGGTGGGCCGTTATCGGCGTTAACGCGCTGCGTTAACGCGAGACTCTTATCGCGCGATAAAAAAAATATCGCCGTTAATCTATTCTCCAAGTTGGGTTGGGACTTGGGAGCTGGCTCAAGCTACACAAGCTATGATGACGCAATCTACCCGCGGCCGCGAGGAACACCCGGCTGCAACGCATCATATTCGTCGTCATCTTAAGTAAACACGGCTGAAAGTGAAAGCTGGTGTAAAAGATCCGTGCAACATCCATTATTTGGACTTGGTTTGTATTTAAGCCGTCCGACGTAGACTGTGTGGTGTAACAGTTCGGTAAGTTAACACACGACTAATCCGTTCTACCACCTCAAATTCAAAACGAAACATATCACTGAATACCAGCGCGCGCATATTATTCCCAATATATCTTAGTGAGTGGTGTAGCACATAATCTCTTTTTATTAAAAGCGCCCGATTTTAAGAATCGTTGTTGTGTTTCTTTTTAACTGAAAAGACATCAGTTAGACAATATTCTAATTTTAAATTTGGGGTTTCATAAGCTCCAAGCCATAATAAACATTAGACCTACTTAAGTCTCTGCAGCTAGTGTACTTAAATTTTATTTATCTGCAAAATTATGTTGTATACTTACAGTTTTGCACAATATATGTTCTCAAAACTACATACACCCTTTCAAAAAAAAAAGCAGTTTAGCAGTTGTTTAGCAGGGTCTGTGTAACCTGTTCTGAAATGGTTTTATTATAATATCGTTATCGCAAGAGGCTGCAATGTATATCACAATATGGATTTTAGGCCATATCGCCCATCCCTAATTGATAGCCTATAGTAGTTGATAATAACATAGGCCTACCTAATGTTGCCTACGGACGGTAACAGTACAGTAGTAACCTTTTACAGTCTATGAGTAGAACAGCTTTCTCAAGCAGTTTGTGATGCATTTTGGAAACAGGAGATGAGCCCCTGGTCTAATGCGCCACCTGGCTTGAGAAAAGACTTACTTTTATAGTCATTATTTGGGTAGCACACATACTCTGAATGCCTTCGGCAGAATTCAAATGAGCCATTTTAATCTAGATTAATCTAGATTAATTTAAAAATTAATCTAGATTAATCTAGATTAAAAAAATTAATCTATGCCCACCTCTAATATATATATATATATATATATATATATATATATATATATATATATATATATATATATATATATATATATATATATATATATTTATTATTTAGCCAGTGAAAATAGGCTACATAATTTTAAATGACTACTTCTTAAATGTGTGAGAGATCACAGTGTTAACTCTCAAGGTGAAACAGGGATCACAAGCTGTTCAATCCACAGGGTTCCTTGTGCTTAAAGCTCTGATCCTGCCATTCAGACTTGTGAGATGCGCAGACACAACAAAAAACGATTTTACCAAGCCTCCAAATGCCATGTTAGCAAGAATACAAAGCCCTGCCCCACTTTTCTGTGCATTTTAGTCTTTCTGCTGATTGCATCAGTAGGAGAGAAATTGTTACATTTTCTAGGAGAGAAAAAGACAGAAAAGCAAAGAGGCAGATAAAGTTGACCACTCCTTTTTTTTTTTTTTTTTAATGCAGTGATGACCTGTTTATTTGTTCTTTTCTGTTCTGAGAGGTTGAAGACAGTGCTTGAATAAGAGTTTGAAGTGAAGTTTGTTAAGAAACAGTTTTTTTTATTTTTTTTTATTTTTTTATGGATGATATCATATTCCTAATGAAGCCGTGAAGATGCTTTGCAATTTTAAGTCTCCAAAAGAACATTTATTTTACATAAAATGAAACGATGTTCAAGATCTGAGAGTTCAATTGTTTTGTGTTACATATTCTTATGAGACTACTAATATTGTCACATTAGACCTTGTTTCCATGGCATCTGTCGTCAGGGAGACCTGGCAAGCTATTTATTTGATGTGCTCCTTGTGTGTATAAATATCCCAAGTTTTTGGAACAAACTTCTAAGAGCTGTAATGTGTGGGTAGGTGAGGAGGCATCTTTGGATGTGAGGATGTCTATTGTGGGGTTCAAGAGAGCTTAATTTAAAAAGTATCACTCATATCGGAGGTCGTTCTGTGTCTTACTCCATGTACATATTGTGAGGAAGAGAAAAGGTCCTTGAAGGACACAATACCCTCTCATCACAGACAAAGCATTAACCCTCTGGGTTCTGAGGTGTTTTGACATGCCCTGACATTTGTGCTTATTTTGGTTACTTATAACATTTTCGTGGCAAAAGTCTGATTACACTGTATTCAGCTCAAACTTTGCTAAAATAATATGTGAGCAGCATGTATGTAAAAGTTTGTAGTTTTGAGAAAATGACGTTTATGCGTGGTTTGCACAAAAAATAAAAAAATCTGTCTCTAAAATAAGGCAATAAAACTCATACTGAGTATTTGTTCACAATACTTTTGAGAACTGGATCTTGTAGCCTATAATTGTTTCTTCTAAACAAAAACCATCCTGCCCACTCATTCACATAAAACAATATATTGATTTCAAATTTGTAAGAGTTTGGTGTCACAAAGGCTGTATGCGGGGAGGCGTGAATGATCATGAATATTGATGTGTTTTCATGACCATTTATGTATGATGACACCCTCAATGTAAACAATGTAAATGTGCTATGTTTGTCAAAGATATTGATTTCTTATTTTTCTTATAGATTATATATATATATATATATATATATATATATATATATATATATATATATATATATATATATATATATATATATATATATATATATATATATATATATTTTTTTTTTTTTTATCTAATCACAATTGGAATTCATTGTGTTCATTGAAGTCACTTTATATATATATATATATATATATATATATATATATACAAAAAAAGTGAAAAGTGGCTTTAGTGTCCTTTTTAGGGGCACAATAACATTTTGAACTTTGTTTACTCCTATATTGCTGTTAACTCATGATCGGATCACCTGAGAAAGATGTTAATACCAGGTGTAAAAAGGGCTTGATAAGAATATCATCTTATAAAAAACACAACAGCTGGCTGCTGTAGATCTGTAATGTAAAATTTCTTTACACTATGGACCAGATTTACTTACACCTCTTTTGGCGTTAAAAATCTACTGTCAGGATTTACTAAAGACACGCAGTGAAAAATTTGCACTGAAAATTTGTGGACAGTTATTTTTGTGACTGATCCGAAGTTTACCTTTTAGACGCAAAATTTATGGGAGGAGAGTATATAGTTGGATCATGCAAAGTGATTTACTAAGGTTTGCGCTAGCCAATTTTCTGGCATTTGCACCATTATTTACAGCCCAAATAAGCATGTCTTAAACCAAACGCTAATTTGCGCTGCTCTTGGTAGATTGCGTTGAACATTGTGGAAATGATCCGGCTGCATCTGTGTTCTTTAATTTGTAGATCATGCACAAAACTTTCCAATCCCACTGGCACTTTTATGGGATTGCGCTCTATGGGATTGCGCCTTTCAGATTAGGTTCAGATTAATGTATTAAC
Source organism: Squalius cephalus (assembly GCF_949319135.1). Classification (NCBI taxonomy): domain Eukaryota; kingdom Metazoa; phylum Chordata; class Actinopteri; order Cypriniformes; family Leuciscidae; genus Squalius; species Squalius cephalus. The sequence continues at coordinate 13,408,033 of NC_137127.1, read as the reverse complement.
CTGTATTAGTTAAGCATGGTTTGTATACCCCAGGAGGTACTTCAGAGGAAGATTTATTTTTTTACTGTAGTAAACATGCAAGTCTTTGTTACTTGCAAGTCATAACTTCTCATTAAAAGTTGTGCAAAAGCCAATGTACTGTCTTCACATGGGTGATATTTCATACTGGTTAAGCTATTTAAGTTCCACTATAAAAAAGTGCAAATTACTTTTGTTAAACATCCCATCAGGATTTCATTTATAAATATGTTTGCTGTTAGGTCTTTTATAGAAACAGTTTCTCTACAATTGCCTCAGAACTGTTTGTGCAGGATAAACAAGCTCAGGTATCTTATTAAGAATCATCTTGAGGTTTGCAAACACTGATGTAAAGCATCATTACAGTTGGTGTTCTAAAGAACCAAAGAGTAAAAAAGGTATTTGTGGATTTTATATTGTTCCTCTATGGCATAAGTCTGCGAAACACTTTTAAAACTGGATGTAAAAGAATGGCGTCTGTTTGTGCGTATGTGTGATATGGAGTTAGAGAGTGAGTTGGAATCATCATAAAGGCATTCATTAGAGATGAGAACTTGGTTTCTGTCACTCAGCTTCCGATAAAGTCGCATCTTTTTTTGTCTCTCAGCTGGAGTTGTGTGGCCATTTCTCCTTTGAGAGCCGCAAAAAAAGCAAATAGCTCGACAGGGAGAAATGTGGAGAGAGAACTTATTTTATCTTTGTGATTCATTTATGTCGACGCCTGAGTCCATTTCACATTCATCAAGTACTCATCCTTAATGTATGTACGAACTGTATGTACTGCAAGAGGAAAAAACAGATTCTTAGGAACTCGACTAGAAAATAACATTCCATTTGTACTCAACATTTGCATTTCTATCTGAGGAAATAGTCTACATCATTCGAATTTGAGGGACAAAGCTTAGACCCGATGACAGTAGAAGCAATAAGATTTAGAGCTAAGCTTCAGAGGCAATAACGGCAAGACTAGTTCTGTCTTAAACTCCCCAGGTCTCCTCTGAAAATACTGTAATCATACAAGACCAGAAGTTTAAAGGAATAGTTCACCTAAAAATGAACATTTTGTCTATTTGCTTACCCGTATTACTTTTTTTCTTTAGGAGATGAAACACAGCAGGAGATGTTCAGGGTGCTCTTTTCTATACAATGAAAGCACACAGCGGCCTGTAATGCTCCAAAAGGACAAAATGTTCTATTAAGGCCCTATTAAAATAGTTCATTCAGCTCATAATGGTATATTCCAATCCTTCTGAAGCTGTTTTACTAGATTTGTGTGAGGAACAGATTTTCACTATACCTTTCAAAAGTAATACATTCTTTTATTTAGCAAAGATGCATTCAATTGATCAGAAGTGACGGTTAACACTTTTATGATATATAATCTACTTCAAATAAATGCTGGTTTTGTACTTTCTATTAATCAAATAATATTGAATACATAATAGTTTTCATAAAAAGCATATTTTCAGCATAGACAATGCAAACAAATGTCTCTTGATCACCAAATCATCATATTATAATGGTTTTAATGACTCAAACCACTTTAGGGGGTGATTTGAGGTGCATTCCAGATTAAACTAGACATATGTAAATGTTTCTGGTTGTTGGAGCCACATATGTAAATTGTACTGTATATGTAAAAAACGTGAGGGTATGATATATATAGTCAACTGGAAACCACATATGAAAGCGCTACTGCAACACGCAACAACAAGCCGACACACAAACTGACGCAAATGAAACTGAAAGTTCGGTGTCGAATCCTGAAGCTCAACACACAATCATCTTCAATAAAGTAGTGAGACTAAATTATCTTACCAGTGCTGATGCCGCTCTCTCTCCTATTGTGGTCTTTGATCTTGAAATTAGCTAATGATAAATCAAGCTCGTATCGGTAGCTTTTCATTAACTTTCATTAAATTTGCATAGAACGCTGGAATTGAAGATTGGATTTATATTCGTTTTGCAGAGACTCATTTATGTGGCCAAAAGTAATTGGACACATTGTTTTAACAAATTGGATTGCTAACGTATGAAGTGACCAGGTAAGCAGGCCTTATAATGCACCTTAAATGGTTAGTTCACCCAAAAATGAAAATTATGTCATTAATTACTCACCCTCATGCTATTCCAAACCCATAAAACCTTCCTTCATCTTCGAAACACTAATGAAGATATTTCTGATGAAATCCGAGAGCTTTCTGACCGCCCTATAGACATAACCACTTTCAAGGACCAGGACATCGTTAAAATAGTCCATATCACTATAGTGGTTCAACCATAATGCTATGAAGTGACGAGAATACGTTTTATGCCTAAAAAAAAAAAAAAAAAAATCTATTTATTTTGTAATAAAAAGACCTAAATACAAGTAAACTGTGCAAAATGTAACGCTCAATTAAGGGATCGTGTTGATTGACAGCAAAGTTTTTGTACATTGTTCACAAAGTTTTCCCTTCGCTCTCCAATTGAACACTTGGCTCCCATGGCTTCATGATAATGAGTTTTCCCACCTTCTTTCTCATAAAATAAGTGTCTCTCATAATTTCTAGCTTGCAGGTAGAATTCAATCTTAAATGCAAGTTGGACCACACTAGTTGCAAGATATGAGAACGTTACTAAATGCTGGGTGTCGGCTACAGCTCGGATCTCTGAGGAACCATATTGGTTTCTCAATTACTGACCCGAGGCACTCATCGCCTGGTCTACGCTTGGAGAATGCGATTGAGATAAACACAACACAGTTTATGCTGCTTTTCCATGTATAACGCCCTTAATCAAATTCTCCCTCTCAATTTTTTTTCCATTCCCCCTCTTTTTGTTTTTTTTGGCATATCTCATTTAGCACCACCTGCCTTAAACTGTTCATCAACACCTTCCTTATTTCTCGCTTCTCATCCCCAGGAGTCTTTTTATCTGTTCTCTCTCAATGCTCATCTGTTTTCCTCGTTCCTTTCCATGTTTCCTCATTTTCTGTTTCCATCTCTTTTCTCATATCTTTGGTCTATTGGTTGCTTTGAGTATGTTTTAACAAACACAAGCTAATAGGTTTTCGCTTTCATTTGCAGACTTGTGAAATAGATGGACTGTCCCTAATAATGAATAGATATGTCTGTTGAAAGGACTCGCTTCTTTTGAATTGACTCAGAGCAGGGAAGAAACGCTGATGAAAATGCATTGCATACGGCTCATGTTCAGTTAAATAAAGAGGCATTTTAAAATGCCAAAATGTTGTATAACGTTGCCCCCAAGAAATTCATTCAGCTAAACCTGTTTGTATCTATTGCTTTAGTTTTGAGTGGCATTTTACTAAATGCAAATGTTTGGGACTTGAAATGTCAAATTCAAAGCTCTTTGTATTGTTTTCGACTGTCCTTTTGGCTGGCTGACGCCCATCAAAGCAGAAAATACTGCAGAGATGTCAGATCTGTGTGAGTCGCCTTAATGATGTTTAGCTCGCTAGCAGATGTTGCAAAGAAAGGCCCGTCAGTTTTGCACCATCAGCTACTGTCTCAATATAGCTTGAGTGGAAAGTCTGAACATTCACACATGCACATGGCACACATCTTCCTGTCTCTGCTGCCACTCGAACTAGCCTGGCATGACTGCACATATACAGTTTTTCTTTGTTTTTCTTGTGTAGTTGGATTGTCTTATTCGTCCTATATAGCCCAATGATTTGCGTCCACTTGTGTTTCTGTGTGTTGTTGCAGTGTGAAATGCCTGTCCTCAGGGTGTTATCAGATAAAATGTAGCTCATCACAAGGCTTTGGTGATGGAACCATGTCAAATTATGAATTTTCCTCAACAAGGGAACATGACACTTCAAAGCAGCTTGTTTCGATAGATCTCCAATTCCCATGCCCAAATCATGGCCTGCCAGGTACCTATGTATTCACTGCTCATCCCTGTGCACAGAGTGTTCTTCCTTTACTGAATTTTAATGCTTGACATGTCAGCAGACTGTAGTCCATGTGATGTAAAATCATTGTGAAAGTTCTGTAAACTTGTAAGTACTGATAGACGGGGCAAGATGTGTGGTGGGCATTGGCAAACAAAGACTGTATTACAGTTAAAGTCTGTTATTATCAGTTTTCCACTTCTAGACTGATAAAAATAAATCTCCTTGTAAAGAAGCGCAAGATTTTTGAAAGATTAAAGAGCACTTTTAGTGATTCTTTTTATTTTTTATTAACCGATTGAAATCACAATATAGACTTTAAAATGCAGCGTTTTGTGATTTAATCTGTCTGCTGATACAGACCGGAATGATTAATTAGACTTTGTGAGACTAAAGAAAAAATTCACCATATCCCTCAGTAGATTAATGGACTTGTTGTAAAACACGCAGACTACTTGGTTTAGTACTTTTTCATTAAGTGTATCATAGATCATGAACAGATTTAATTAATTGTTAAGTTAATTGTTTTTCCCCCCCACTCACAATACTGTCACAGTCATTGTTTCTACTTTTTTTAATGGTGCAGATTTTCCGATATTTACAATGGGAAATAAAAAATAGGAATGCTTAGCGTCTGTACGATTTTTCAATATTGAAATAAGTCTCTTTTGCTCACCAATGCAACATTTATTTGATCAAAACAAAAGTAATATTGTGAAATATTATTACAGTTTAAAATAACTGTTTTCTATTTTAATATATTTTAAAATGTCATTTATTTAATTATTCAAAGCTGACTTTTCATCATCATTACTCCATTCTTCAGTGTCACGTGATCCTTCATAAATCATTCTAATATGCTGATTTGATGCTAAAGAAACATTTCAGATTATTATTATTAATGTTGAAAAATAACAATAATGCTGTTTAATATTTTTGTGGAAACCATCATACATTATCAAGATTTTTTGATGAATCGAAAGTTCAAAAGAACATGCATTTATTTGAAATATTAATTATTTGTAACATTAAAACTGTATTTACTGTCACTTTTGATCAATTGAATGTCATTGTTTAATAAAATGTCTTTCTTTCAAAATAACAAATCTTACCTTACCTTTCATTTGGTCCAATACAGATCAAAATAGTGCAAGGTAGCAAGTGAAGTGACAAACAGTGCAAGATTTGTGCATTAAAATTGTAAAGTTATTTTGAGAATACACAACAGCGACTTGCATTGACGTTCTTTTGACTGTTTGCTCTCAGGCCAAAACCACCCAATTAGACATGAAGAGATCTTGAGAACCTGTTTATACAAGCTGGGGTTTAGTTTGCCACTGATCACTGCCACTAGACAAGGCTCAGAAAACACTAGAATTTACATTTCTGCTCAGGGATAAAATGTAGTTTCTTTCTTACTACTAAGGGTGAGTCATGGACAGTCTGAAGCTTAAACTATATTACTGCAAATGTCTTTATTTTAGAATCAGTTTTACATCCAGGTTAAAGGAGAACTCCGGTCAATTTTAACATTGATTTTGTCAATTTGGAGTGCTGTCAGTACAGAGAACAACGACAAAAATCGGTGTTGCCTACACCGTGTTATCCTCTTTTTAAAATTTGCACCCTGTTGACTTCAATGGGGCAATATTTAAACCTGCTTTTAGCCTCTTAACATCCTTGATGTGTCATTACAAGTGCACAGGTCATGTGAGTGATTCCTTCAGAGTGAACACGAGTGAATCTGACTGCAGTAGATGTGAAAGAAATGGATAAAAATGATGTTATTTAAGCCAGCGCAAATACCTGTATTTACATCCTGTTTTCGGTTGAAGTCCAAAGTAGTCGATTGCCGAGTTCACGCGCGTGATCATAGGTAACTAAACCAATGCGCGTGAACTCGACAATCGACTACTTTGGACTTCAACTGAAAACAGGATGTAAATACAGGTATTTGCGCTGGCTTAAATAACATCATTTTTATACATATCTTTTACATCTACTGCAGTCAGATTCACTCGTGTTCACTCTGAAGGAATCACTCACATGACCTGTGCACTCGTAATGACACATCAAGGATGTTAAGAGGCTAAAAGCAGGTTTAAATATTGCCCCATTGAAGTCAACAGGGTGCAAATTTTAAAAAGAGGATAACACGGTGTAGGCAACACCGATTTTTGTCGTTGTTCTCTGTATTGACAGCACTCCAAATTGACAAAAAAATGAGCTCAATGTTAAAATTGACCGGAGTTCTCCTTTAACCAGCTTTCCAGGCAATCCTCAAAGTATATGTGCTGGGACATCACCTTAAACCTCACTGGGCCAACAAAGGTTCATTCAGACAGCTCCAAGAGTCCCGGGACCTGAACTACATGTGAGCTCTGTAAGCCACACGGACAGCGATTTTTATAGAACGGGTCCCAGAGGAGACAGTTCATTGCTGGGGTCTAAACCGACAGGAAGTAACCGAGGCGGGCAGGTTCTGACCCTGAGCTGTCAATGATTCTGTAAACAGTTTTGGAGGGTGATGCATCAGGTAAAGATCTGGGATTTCCGTAACTTTGTTCTGTCTTGTTTTACATGCCTCTTGTGCAGGGATCTTGGATTTGAAAGTGCAATTCAGTGTTGACAGACCCAGTTATTCTCCACGGTTCTGTCCTGAAGCTGCAAGGTTCTGAAAGCCTCTGACATGTAAATGACAGTGGTCTCATGAATCTATGAAATGTTCTCGTTCAGAAAGCGGGACTTTTTTTGGTTTTGTCAAAGCTCTTTTATCCAAAGACTCCGTCTTTAGGCTTTCGTCAGCCGTGATGTTGACAGAGATTATTATTTATTTTCACTTTGAGTTCCTATGGACGCTGTGGGGAAAGACTTTGACTTTTAAGTTCACAAAGGGAAACGGAGAGCAATTTTTGTACGGTAAAAAAGGGAAAATAATATCCCCAGGCACTTTTTCGACCAGGGCCAGTGGATTCTCTGAGAGAAGAATTTCGGCTGTGTCTTCGCATGCTGTGGTCCATTTGCTGCTGTCTCCGATCTGTGTTCGATGAGTTCCCCACGTGTGCTTGTGTTAGCATGCATGCTGGTTTCAGTGTTATGCGTTACCTCTGGGCTGATTGTGCAAGTGTGTTTGTCAGAAAGGTATCATAAGGCCTCTGCCTGCTGTCAGGTTATAGAGCACAGTGTGTGAACACACAACTGATGAGGTGTCAGAGATCGTCCACTATTGCAACTCCAAGATGGAGGCTGTGGGTCAGAAGAAAAAAAACAAGTAAGAAAATCTTACTTAATCCAGCAAAGTTTTGTCAGGCGACTATTTATTTAGAAAGGGTCCACCATTTTCAGCTGCCTGTGACTGAGACACAATATAATGTGAAAATGTGCACCCACTATTTCCACAACTAACTATATATATGGCAGCACAGCTGAAAGGTTTGTTTGAATGTCCGTCGCCCTGAGGCTTATTCATTTCACCTTTGCAGAAAAAGCAAATGTATTTCTTTTATTATTATTATTAAGAAACAAACGAGCAAGCCCAGGTGAGAAAAAGTAATGCAAAAGTAATGTAAGGTTTCATAAAAAGTATTTCATACCAAGTAACACAATTGTTTAGAGCCACTCAATATTGTAACGCATTACTTTTAAAAGTAACTTTCCCCAACACTGGTTGTGAATATTAAAATTCATTGTATTATAAAAATGTACAAGTAATATGAAACACAACATTGGGTACTATTATTATTTTTGATATAATGTTTATGAATTGATTGATTGATTGATTGATTGATTGATTGATTGATTGATTGATTGATTGATTGATTGATTGATTGATATGTTATAGAAGATGCTGTCTTGTAACTTCAGTTTTCAGGCATCCTTAAAAAAATCAATGATCTTATATTTCTTAGAGTCTAGAGGACAATGTAAATAAAGCATGGCACAGTTTACTTCACTCTCCCTTGCCTATATTGACTTGGATTGTATTAATTTCAGGTTTATATTAGACTAAGTCAGGCAAATGATAAAGTCTGAGCTGTTTATTTGCTTTGCAAAAAGACTTGATTGCTGAGCAAAATGTTGTTTTGGTTGAGCTTAATGTCTCCTTATACATAAATTCTGCCCTCTGAGGACTCCCATTTCATGGTTTAGTTTGATGATCAATGGCATAGTAAGATACACATTATGTTTACACCACAGCGATGTGTGCATTAAACCGTACATATGCTGCGCACTGCCAGGATTCAAACGGATTCATGCTGCTTTCAAATACGCTGTGAAACAGTTAGCTAATGCAGCAAACCCCCACAGAGGTGTTAATTAGATTTTTTTCATCCGAACACGACTGCACATATACTCTTGCACTCCCCCTCAGATATATACACGCAGACACAAACAAATTTGCTATCTATTGAACACAATTTAATTTGATGATATTCATTCCAATCCATTTCGATTGCATGCACACACACTCGTCCACCTTGGCCTTGTATGCATTACCAGAGCATGTTATGTAGGGGCACTTATTAGAAAATGAATACACAATGTGTTGCTAATAGTAATTGTTTTGCTCCCTAATCAGCTGCCATCCTTGTTCCTGTGAGTGGTGTCTATTTCCTGAACCAGCAAGGTCATTGAGTAAAAATAAGTGCCTTTTTTTCCAATAGTGCTGTTTTTAAAATAATGACGAATTCCGCCAACAAACAACATATCATTGCCCCATTGTTGGGGCAATGACATGTTATTTGCATTAGTGATCAGTTGTTTGGACAGTTTGTTCTGAGATTTTGTTCAGTTCAAATAGAAATGATTGACAGATTCAATTATGTGTAGAATTCCCTTGTTTGGTGTTTTCGAAGCAAAATATCCAGTTAAATGCTACTGTTTGAGCTGAAATCAGTGACAAACAGTAGTGTGGTTTTGCACTGGAAACTGGTAGAATGAGATAACAGCATGTTTCAGTGATGGGAACAGTGTCAAAGGTATAATTTAATTGGTCAGCTGTAGGTTGTAAAGGCGAAGAGGTGGATGGGAACCTCTGCTGCCGCAGGACACTAGACCACCTTCACATAGTCAAAGATTATTATATAGCATTTCAACCTGAAAATAGAGGATTCACATAAGCATATGTGATTGTCGCTATACTAAAACTTTGCAGTGTTTGGCCATTGATTCTTGTGTAAATACAGTTAGGCTATTCTACATCTTTGTCTTTATACAAATGCCAGTTCAGGTGTTGCTTGCATGCAGTGTAAAGACACTTTTTGTTTCCTTTTATTTTATTTTTTTTCCAAACACCCTTACATTGTTTTTTCCTTCTCTGTCATTTGCTTTCTCATCCTGTCTCACTCATCTCGCTCTCTCACACACACGCACGCAGACACATACCGTGTTAATAAGTGCTACCTCTTGCTCTTTTCTTTCATATCAGTAATGGAGAAGCTGAAGACCAGGACGAGATGAGAGAATGATGTGTGGCTTTATGCTGTAGCACTTTCCAATGCAGGCCTGGGATCAAACTGGACACACAGATTACATTTCTGTGTTTACTTGCCCGTGTGCATTGTGAGACTTTATGTGAGGTACCAGAGCTTCAGAGGCTTAATGGAACATAAAAATGTGGAAGTGCAAGTTTAGGATTTGATTTAAAAACATCTTTCTTTGTTCTGAAAGTCAATTTTGGTACTGTGTTGGGTCGCCACTTGAAGTCCGAAGGAAAATCACTGGTGTTATTCTATAACAAAAGGTTGCATAGTGGGGCATTACGACTCTGAATCTTGTTGAAATGAGATTGATTCTTTCATTTTAAGCATCACTAGCTTCAATTCTGAGAAACTAAGTTAGCTTTTGCTAGGTGAAACATGTATCAGTCATTATAGATAGTTTATATAACAATATAATGGTGGAAGGGATTTGTGGAAGGGATTGTGGCTTGATGAGAACTTGTACTGTATGCATTAACTCATTTATATACAATATCATAACAATGACAAGTGCAGGTAGTTCATTATTAGCCTTTTACTGGTGCCCCAATGTTCACCTGTTATGTAAATCATCCATGTTCTCAAAATGTGGAGGTTTTACACACTTTGTATTCCCTTTTGGGATCTGACAAATGGTGCTTTAGAATGAATCGATTATAAATAAGTGCAGAGTGTTCTGTACTTATGGAAACAGTTCACCAAATGTTCTCATTAGTTACTCACTCTTTTGCCATTCCAAACCTACATGCTATTATTTTTTGTTCTCTAGAACACAAAAGGTAAACACAAAAACGTTGCTTTGTTAAAATACAATGACGAAAAGCATCATATAAGTATCATTAAAGTAGTCCAGTTGACTTGTGCTCTGTATTAGTCTTTGAAACCATTCGAAATTTAGATTGTTGTTCAGTGATAATCTTGCCCTCCAGGGAGCTATTAGCTTATGAAACGGATCATTGAGTCAGTGAGTTGAACTCAAATCAAAAGTCTTTTAAAAATGAATCACTTTCATTGAACTGGTTGATCCATTTCACAAATTGGACTGATTAGTTAAGAAATGATCCAGATGCAACACTTTTTCTCACACAAAGCTATCATATTACTACAGAAGAGTTGTCATATATCATATAGACTACTTTTATGGTGCTTTTTTGTGTCTCTTTGTCACTATAAGCCATTGTTATATAGAAAAGACTCTAATATTGTGCTCCATATATGTTGAAACAATATGAGAGTGAATACATATTGGCAAAAAAAAAAAATTTTGGGTAAACTATTCATCATTTGGAGGGAAATCATGCCTTTCATTTGTTCCATCTTCTTGGTCATGAGAATAAACCGTTAGCTGAGGGCTACTAGTTGAGCAGTAAATGTGTAACCTGCAAAAATCCCTTAAATTATCATGTTTTCCTTCCCTTAGGTTCAGTGTGTGAAAGTGTGAATGCAGAGTTTCAAGTGTTTCTTCTTTATGCAGCACTGTTTCTGCCTGAGATTACATTTTAAGGGAATGAGTAAATTGCAGAATGCCCAGCGGTTCAGGGGTTTCTATAAAAATGGTGCGTACTCGCCATGGTGTAATGAAACAATGAGAACGTTGAATAGTCGGACTTTGCCTGCGGACTTCTCTTAGACAGAGCGCTGAATTTCACTTGAATGCCTTTAACCAAGGGAGAATAAGTCAGCTGGTCCATTCAGGGCAAGAAGGCAGCAAATTTCACCTCAGTGCTCCATTCCACATTGTAGTCCATTTATCTTTCTCTAGAACTGCTAGATGTATTGAATTACCTCCCAAAATGAAGGGTAATTCTGCTCTGTGCTTTCCTGTTGCTATATAGCCGAGATGGACTATAAAAAGCCATACTTTGTAGAATTTTGTGCTTTTAGAAGTCTTGCACCCCAGACAATACAATAATCAATCAATGTCCCGAAAAATTTGAAACGTGTCCTTAGAATGAATCTTTCTCCGTCTCTGAACAAAAAAAGTTGTAATTCAGTAGATTTCAGGTGTAAAATTAGCCTCATTATTTGTACACTTTTAACTTAGTCGAAGTCCAAAGTCCAAAGTGCTGTGATCCCTTCATCCAGAAGCTTCATAGTCTGGTTTCCCTGCGGACCGTTCGCCCTTCCTCTCTTTCTCTCTCATCCTGGTATCTAGTCTGATCACTCGCTCACACACACCTGCTCCATCATTATTTCATCCTGTCTCAATCTCTCCCCCGTTCTTCCTATTATAAAGCCCATCACACAGTGCGCTGGCTTCCCCGATGTGAATGAGATCCTGAAGTCATATTGATTTCCCTGGATGTCTATAATAGAGGATGTGCCATGTGTAACACCGGCCTTGTGTTAGCACACTGTAGCCCTTACTTTCTTTTCCAACTTTTTTTTTTTACAGTACTGTAAAAGAAATGAATTGATCCTGCTAATGATGTATTTTTTAATTTGCACAAGTTGTTTGCATTGTTTTAACACCTAAAGGAATTATGTAACTGTTAACAATGCAAATCTGGCTGCAAAATTAGCACTGAATGTGATTTGCGGTTCAAAGTGCTAGCTTGACAGGGATCTAGCATACTATTATGGAAATGCACAATATCGCTCCACCACTGAGATTCACGCACCTGAATCGACTCTTTAAAAAGCCCAAACTGTGCTAAACTATACAGTGCACCAATTGCAAAAGCATTTAATGATTGTTTTATTTATTAATAAAATTCTGTTCTCTTTCCAACGTTGGTTATATTTTTAAAGGAATAGCTTGCATAAGAAATAAAGTTTTGGGATTTTTTTTTTCGAACAAGAAAATATACAAATAAACTAAAATATAAAAATACAATAAGCATGTTGCAACATACCGAAGGAAAAAACAATGTCTATAAAGTATTATAAACTATAATTAGAATATGTCCGAAAAGGAGCGGGATGAAGCAGAAACGTTATTTTTCCCACCCCTTATACACTATCTAAATAGTTCCAGTATATATTATGTATTATATAAATACATAATATATAGTTCCAGTATATATTATGTATTATATATATATATATATATATATATATATATATATATATATATATATATATGTATGTGTGTGTGTGTGTGTGTATACATATATAGTCATAGCAAGATAGCAAATATACCGTACAGTAATTTTAAACACCAACCAATTTTTTTTTTTTACATTTTGCACCAAACACCTGTTCATCCTCATATACTTTTAATAAAGTGTTTTTATACAACTTTTTACTGTTTAATGTTTGTACAATGTTTTAACACCTGCTCCAAACCATTCCACAACCTCACCCCACAAATAGTGATGCATGAGTGATGCTTATTTTGAGCTTTTTAAAGTTGAATTCGTCTCTCATGTTATACCCACCCTGCCTTTCCATAAAAATGCATTTCCTGGAATATTTTTTAGTTTATGCAAAAAAAAATTATAAATCTGAATATCACTAAACAATTTGTGGATAAAGCAGCTTTTCCATACAATGATCATTTTCATTTTTGATTAAACTATCCCTAATTGTGCCAGGCAAATTAAAAATTAAATTCACAATTTGGATTTAAACAGCGATTGCCTTAATTTAAATGTCATTTAAAATTCCGATTTCAATATGTTTAGTGCTTTGTTAAACTAGATTGTATGTACTTAGCAAATAACCCACTGGAATACTTTAACTCACTGCCTTTGAGAAGAAACAAGAAAAAAGAGGGAACAAGAGCAACAGATTGAGAATAAGAAAGAGAAAGAAGAAAACGGGTCTGATTGCTTTGCCTTCTGGCCTGAGGTCGTTATCAGGATATAAATATGCCTTTTTAATGCCGTGACACACTTTGAGTTGTTAGTATGTAAAACCTCTCCTCCACAAAAGCTAAAGGGCCCCGCTTTTTAGCTAGCGCTTGATTTTAGGCAGCTGGGGCCATGTCGAAGTGGAAGGCACCCTGTGGAGAAGCCCACGGTTTTGGATGGTACACCACTGCCTTCGGTTCTGGAGTGGGGCACTGTGATTGGCACCCACCGGGCTTCAGCTGTTGGCAGAAGGCAGAGATGCCCACTAAAATGCCTCGATCTTCCAAACAATACATTCTTCTGCAACATCAGAGAGCGACAGAATGAGAGGATGAAGAGTGTGTGCAACAGATAAAGACATTGCTGCAGGTATAGCCACAGCAAGTCTGAATGTTTGGCATGAGAAAAGTCAGGGGGAAAAAAATACTTACCTGTTCATACTGCGGTTGATTTCAGCATGCCAACAATGTGCCTTAGTTAATGCAGAGTTAGACACAGAACTTGATATCAAATTAACCGCTCAATTCAGGCATTTTATGAGACATTATTCATTTCAATGTTCTGCCTCTTGTTCAGTGTGACAAGATGGTGGAATTAAAAGGGAGAAAGAAAGAGCCAGAAAGAAAAAGTCCTCACTCTGACTGATCCCATAGCCCCAATTAGATGAACAGAGTTGATAATACAGTAATGGAGACCCGCAGATTCAAGTCTAGCCATTTCAGGTCCTCCCATTAAACCTTCCAATGTAGTTAACATTGATTCCGGCTTGGCGCTGGGGAGAGTATGGACTTCATAAAGGAAGACAATAGCTCCTGAATTGGGCTCAGCTTTGACATAATTGCCTCATAATTGCGTAGCAGTGATTTGCATTCACTTTCTGGCCCTTCCCATCAGCCAATTAGATCCGCTTGTTGATTTATGTGTGTGCTGATGGGAGCTGATGGCTTTTGTCATGGTTCATATTGATGAGCGCTAAATACCTCAAGGCTTTTTTTTTTATCTTTATGAGGGTGCAGGAGGACAACATGTTAATAGAACTACGGGAACCAGATTGAACGGTGATTCACAATCAAGTGGTCATGTGGTGATTAGGTTCATTTTGCTATTCAAATATTTGTACAGTTGTAAATTTTCTTGATTATAAATATATTCTACACATAAACAGTGTTGAGTTTTTTTTTTTTGTTTTTTTTTTTTAAAGCCCTATTTGGACAGGACTACTTTTCACAGACAGCAAAAAGTAGACTTACTTTGTGATTCAATACCATGTCCTTAATGGCCACGTTCAGTTTACAGAGTTCCCAATCTTGTCCAGATCAGTATGGAGTAATTGTGTCTCAATTTTAACTCAAATGTCTTTGAATCCTTTTTTTTTTTTAAGCTGAGCAATGATGCGCAGTGCTGCTGTAATTCATTTTGACAGAATTTACAGTCATTGAGTTAACTGAGCTCTAGTGAAAAGATATAAAAGGAACTCTTTTTCAAGCAAATGTACTTTTTTCTGGTGTTTAGACATTTCTGAAGGACAGATACAGGTAAAAGAAAAGTTTGCTTTAGCTATTTTACATGTTCATGTTCATATACTAAATATAAATTCAAAAGAAAAATCATGTGATAGGATAAAAATGAATGCAATTAATTGTACCGTCTGACCTTTATGTAGAGTCCATTAGGCATGCATTTGCTTTTCTTAGTAAATATTGATATATACTACCATTTAAAAGTTTTGGGTTGGAAACATTTTATGTTGTAGAAAAAAAGTATCTTATGCTCACCAAGCATTTATTTTCTAACATTTATGTCATTTATTATTTATTAACAATGCCTAACATTTATTTGATCGCAAATACAGTAAAAAGAATAATGTTGTGAAATACTATTACATTGTTTTCTATTTTAATATTGTATTCTATTCTATTGTATTCTAGTCTATTCTATTCCTGTGATGTCAAAGCTGAGTTTTCAGCAGTCTTTAGTGTCACATGATCCTTCAGAAATCATTCTGATATGCTGTTTTGTGCTCATTATTATTATTATCAAGTAGCTGACAACTGACAAGTACAACAAACAAATGACAAGAACAAAACCATCTGATGACTAACAGGGTTTTTAAACATAAAGTTGCCCTTCATAAAGCTGAGCATGAGTGCTCTCGTCTGGGTGCTTGTCTTCCTGTATGTGTGCGTGAGAGAGAAAGAGGTTGTACGTGTCTGTGTGTGCGCATGCATGGTCGGCACACACTCGAATGTGTGTCAGTGTGTGTATCTGCGAACACGGAGGTCGTATAACTTGGAGTAAACGAACAGTGAAGTGGAACCGCTCGCCTTGACTAGCGGGGTCACGAGAGAGCCCCGCTATGCGCTTCAGCATGTGTAATTAATCATTAGAGGTGTACTTCTTAACCGCCGCCTAATACCATCTCTCTTCCCTTGCAGAAACCCACTTCTCCCTTAATTACTTATAATTGCCTTTTACTCATTCACTCAAAGATGCTAATATTCCTATTTGAGGGTGTTCAGCCCATTTCCTACCCATTTTTTAAAAATGTTTTAGTCTTTTTGGTGCCTTCTGGATTTATGCCGTACAGTGCAGGAGCTCTCGTAAAGGCTGATCGCGAGGTTAACGTCAGTGATAGAGGCCATTAACTTCAGGAGATAGATATGACTTAGCTTCATGTCACTGTCTGGTCACTGTGACTTTGAGAGGCTCCGGCTCCATTTGCGGCCCACTTTTGCGGCTGAGCACATTCAGATGAGATGGAAGGAAAATGAAATAGATGAACAGACGCCACCTGAACTGAGATATCAGCCTCTCTCCGGATACCGTCGAGCCGCTGTTCATTTCAGGGGCCACGTCTAAGAAAGGAGGCGAGCAGATATGTCAAGGATTGACTAGGATTACAATTCATCTGCCAAGAACGGCATCCTTATTTTAGATGCAGTACAATATAAAACTCAACTGTGTTGGGAGAATCAGAACACAGCCTCTTAGAAGTGGAGCTTTGCTCTTCTGTATTTTCTGTCTGCCCTGAAGCCCCATTCAAACGTGGTTTCGATTGATTACAGTTTCGTTTGGCTGTGCGGTTTAATGAAAAATGGCTATACAAGTGGTGTCGGTGTACAGATAAAACCTTAAGGATATAGTTGGCACCAAACCGAGTAGCATCCTGCTCATTTGTCTCCATTATAACTCATCGGTTTTCAAATTGTTTTTGGCAGGCACTACAGTGATGACCATGACGGCTTACGACGCAGACGATCCCAACACGGACAACGCTGTGCTGCGCTACATCATCTTGAGACAGCAACCAGATAAACCTTCACCCAATATGTTCTACATCGACCCGGAAAGAGGCGACATTGTCACCGTGATATCACCCCACCAGCTTGATAGAGAGGTATGCGCTTTCTTTGAGTTCCTCTTTTTTATTGTTGGTTGGACATAAGCTGTACGTTATTGTATGTTTTCAATTAGCGGTGTATCGTGAATCTTGGGCCTCCGTATGTACCATAAGACAAAGCCCCCTCCACAGCTTGTGATGTCATGCATAAACATTTGTATCAGGTGGAAATATTATGATGGAGCTGATGGAGAAGGGCAGTAATGTTATTTTGGGCAATTTATCCTGCTCTTAAATTCAAATTTACAACAAGATTCAATTAACAGTGTTAAAACTGTTGATCTACTGAGATTTTCACGAACAAACATCTTTAGGGTTTACAGAAAAGAGGTGAAAATATTCAGTGAGCTGCAGTTCTGTGGGCGAAAATGCCAGACAACAGTAACTCAAATAACCATTTGTTACAACTGAGTTATGCAGAAGAGCATCTCTGAACGCATAACACGTCAAAACCTTGAAGCAGATGGGCTACAGCAGCAGAAGACCACAGCGGGTGCCAGTCCTGTTACCCAAAAACAGGGAATTTAGGCTATAATTTGCATGGTCTCACCAAATTAGACTAACATTGCCTGGTCTGATGAGTCTCAATTTCTGCTATGACATTCAGATGGTAGGGTCAGAATTTGGCATGGATCCATCCTGCCTTGTATCAGCACTCCAGGATGGTGGTGGTGGTGTTATGGTGTGGGCGATATTTTCTTGGCACTTTTTTGGCCCCTTAGTACTAACTGAGCATCATTTAAAGGCCACAGGCTATCTGAGTATTGTTGCTTACCAAATCCATCACTTTATCACCACAGTGTACCCATTTTCTGATGACTACTTCCAGGAGGATAACACCATGTCACAAAGCTTAAAACATCTCAAACTGGTATACCAAATAAAGTGGCCAGTGATTGTGTGTAATAATAATATATATATAAAAAAAAATAATAATAATAAAAAATAATATATATATATATATATATATATATATATATATATATATATATATATATAAGCATAAAAGATAACAAGTGTATATAACAACTGTATATATATTTTATATATATAATTGTTTAACATAAAAATACTCGTTAATTGTGAATTTGTGATGCCTAATGCACTAACTAAAGTTAACAAATTGAATCTTATTGTAAATTCCTTCCATTCTCTTTGTTTTTGCTGTTCAGGTTTGAAATACTTCCTATTTATCTTTCAAGATTTCTGTCATTTAGAAAGTGTGTATTTGATGGTCTAAAGCAAATTTACCTAATGTTAGCAATGTTAGTTCTGGATTAAAATTTCTCAGCAAACATTTGCAAACATAAAGGAGAAAGGAAGCTATTTTACCATTCCAGCTATTCTGGAATATCTTTACACTGCTGCTCTGGCTTGTCAATCAGCACAGGTCTTGTGTCTGCAAATGAATTTTCCATGTGACACGAATGGTACATTTATCAAATGTGCTCCAGATATTTCAAAAAAAAAAAAAAAACCCATTTGAATGTTTTAAAGACTGGCTGTTTTCTTAAAGCGCCATGAGAAGAACCTCTAACAGGAGGGCCGACAGAATGGAGGCTTTCTGTTCAAACCGAGCTGTGCAAATAAGCAAGCATAACAACAGCAAACATGAGGGGCAAATCTGTGGAGAAAAACAATAACTGGTGTGTTTAAATGTTTAACTATCCTCAAACAACCTTTAGAGCAAGTATATTAGAGCAGATTCTTCGGCATATAAAAGCAGTGTTTTTAATGTTGTTAAAAGAGACGGGAGGTTGGATGAATGCAGGGGAGATGCTACGGTGTCTTGAGGACAGGAGGTGTTAGCGGTGCATGCTAATGAGCAACTGGAGGCAGAGCTTTCCAGCTCCTAAGCAGAGCGAGACAACAGCATGATTGCTTTTTCTGCAGGGTGACGAATGAAGGAACATCAATTCGGCCCGCTGCTGGAAGAGGAATATTAGCTGTTGTCAGACATTTAGAGCATGCTTTAATTGAGGTTATACACACTTATCCACTAGCATCGGCTGTGTCCGACAAGGCCAGTAGAAAACCCCTCAGCTGGAACAGAGCGAAGCCATCATTAAATGCATGTTTGTGTGCAGTCGAGAGCACGTTTGATAGTCGAGTTGACATTATAATTAAAATGTTACATGAAAGGTGTCTGAATGTAGCTGTTTATTCTGATTTCTTTATAGCGAAGCACTGGATGTTGACAAACTCTGCTAACTTTCACTGTCACCGCTACGTCTTACTGACACCATGCTTCCTCTGCCCGATTCCCACGAGTCTGTGCTTCGTCGCAGTTCATCTCATATGTGTGACAGATGTTTTACAGAAAGAGCTCCAGGGGATTTTAGGTGTTTTAACTAGACAGGTGTGTGACGGGCATGCTGCGTGTGCGGTTCTTTGCTATAATTACAACTAGCAGAAATTTGTTGGTATTTTGAAAGTTCCCTAACTACACTTTTACAATATTACCTCCACCACCCACCATGCTGCCTGGAAATTCACTGTAATTGTATACATGCAGAATTGTATAATCTAGTTTATCTCTGAACTCTCTCAAGCCAAATCTTGTCAAGAAATGCACATTTATTCCTCGCAAGAATCGGACAGGTTGATCTAATTAATTTAATTCATGCTCACTTCAAACTATACTTCAATAATGTCAGTTTGGCTAGTTCAGCTAATGGCTTGTCAACAACTTGCAAAAGCATCACGGAGAGAGTTTTCTCAGTGCACGCATTTCTCCTGACAGGTCAAAAGTGCCTGTTCTTTCCGCTATCTTTCAGATCAGCATGCGTGACTAATAGTGTTTGTAGCTTGGTGTTCTAAGCTTCTGGTACAGTACCTGATGTTCCTAATGTAAGATTAATCAGGTAAAACCCTGTTGTCAGAAATAGGAACATCACAGCTTGGTTAAACGTGTTAGTCTTATGTCATCTTAGCTATCAACTATGTGGGATATAATTTATATTAAATGGAAACCAAAAGCTCCTATATACAGTAAGCCCAAATCCGGTTCTCAAATTATCATCTGTCCATGTTAAGCAGACAGCAGACACCCTTTCAAAAAGATGCAAAGGATGATCATCACATGCACCTGTCATGGATTGATCTTTTCCTCTGATCTGATTGGTTCAGAAGCTTGCTGCACTGATCCTACACACATTGCCTTTTGGTGAGGAAAACAGAGTAATGTAAATGATCACACGGTGTTTCCGTTTCACCACATTCTGATCATTAACGGGGCTGTGTGCCAATGTCTGCATGTGATTATGTGTGTGTGTGAGCATTTAGCTTTGAATGTAGTCAAAAATAGAAGTACTCCTAATTTTTTTTGTTTTATATTTTATTTTATTTGTGTTAATGCAATTAATTTAATATATTTAAATTAAAATTGTTAATGTATGTTAATTTGTATGTAATTAATTTAATTACATTTTTGTATTTAATTCTAAAATTATATTATAATTTTTTTTTTTTTCTTGAACTATTTGTAGGGGTGTAACAATATATTGTCACAATATTTCGCAATACAAAAATGCAACAATATGTATCGTGGATAGTGACAATATTTATTGTTCACCCAAAATAAAAATTACTGTGTGAGGAAAAAAATTCACTTTTTTAGAGTTTTAGTGTCAGTACTACATTAAACTGCTATAGCCTATATAATGTTGAATATAATGCATAATAATGCAATGGGGGAATATATGTGGGTCCTGATAATGCCAAATGTCTTATGTTACCAGTAAAATGTGGCCTGCATTATTTTAAATATATCTAGTCAGTGACAGAGTGCAAGCATATTCGTCTAAAATAATTCTGTATTTTCAGCTTTAGAATCATGAATATTTTGATTCTAGTGTCACCATTGTCCTGTGTATTGGGTTACCAACACCAAGTCCAAGCCTATTCATTTACACCCACAATGTAATATCAAATTTAGCATTTTAGTCTTGGAGAATCGCAATAATATCTTATCATGAGTTCAGTATCGTGATATCTATTGAATCGTGACATGAGGGTATCGTTACACCCCTAACGTCCTAGTATTTTTATTTGATTTATAATGTTTATTTTATTAAAAGAAAATCTCAAAATCAATGAGTGGTATTTCATTAGAACACTGAACAAATGATACTCTTTCTTGTGACATTTATTATCATAAAAGTTTCATAAGCGTTTCTAATCAGAGGCATGAAATTCTGTTTGAAGTTTAGTTTTCTGTTTTATTTAGACAGGCTGACAGATTGCTGACTCGCTTTAGGGGGTGGTCATCGTAGGACCTCCTCAAACTAATTCCGTTGGTCAGTCTGCTATCTGTGGCTACCCACAGCGCATCTGCTCCCGGTCCTGGCAGTCAGATGCCTGCCACTAAATCTGACAGCCGATTGACAGGCAGAGTAGCTCCACCTTTGTTTCATAAGCCCAAATGACACAGTAGCAAAATAGACATCTTAAAATCAATATCTTGTGACAGAGTTCTGGCAGTCCTCTTATGGGGTATGTCTAATCATTACAGTCCTGCTTCTGATGGCCAGTCTGTGGTCAGATAAGAGCTCTGTTCTGAATCCTAGTGAGCTGCCATGCTGTCAACTTTCCTACATAGGCTGAGTTTGACATCAGCGTGCTGTTAAGCTAATGATGCTGGTAAGAATAAAAAACACATATTGCATATAAAATAGTATATTTATACCATTAATATATTTTGGTATTTACAAAATATTATCTATCTATTACCATTTCAGTCATATCCGACTCTTAGTGATTATATGTCCATCTCTTGATATACGTACGTCTCTTGAGAGACTGTCCATTCATTTTTTTGCCAATGATTTTTCCGGGGTAGATCGGCAGGTCTTTCCCCAACCCTCCCCGTTACATGGCTTGGGACAATTTAGCGTCTTCAATTCACTTATACTGCATGTTTTTGAATTGTGGGGGAAACCGGAGCACCCAGAGGAAACCCACGCAGACACAGGGAGAACATGCAAACTCCACTTATATTATACTATTATATATTTTTTATTTTATGAATTTAGCAGACGCTTTTATTGAAAGGGAATTTTGATTGCCTTTTCTACATACAATGTTGCCCCAGTCTTCACATCAGAAATGCCGTCTAGATCAGGTTTTGAAACAGAGCTAAAGGTGTGTGTGTGCGAGCATGCGTGCGTATGCAAGAACGATATTATTGCCTCTCAATGGTACATTAAACAGCAATTGTGTGAATATTGCTCTTACAACCATTTTAATATCACATAATCAATTCATATGTTGCAGGGATTCTGATCAAAGTGTGAATTTTAAAGCTTGTTGGTTTTGTAATAATACAAATTGAATGCAATGATTACGGACAGACTTTGCGATTTAAGGCCCATTTTACAAGCTTCATCAAATGAAAATAAACTGCATATAAACGCATCTTTACGCATTCCTTATGCGGGCACATGCACTGACACTCAATAGACATCCAATTACTGTGAGGTCGTAGCGTTGTGATTTCCCTTACTGTCGCCACGTTCAGCCAGGACCCAAACGGTCGTTCAAATTACAGCTCCAGCCTCCCCTCCGCGCTCGCCCGCAAAATAGCCTTTTCAGACATGCTTTTTGGACTTCTTTTTAATCTGATCTCTCTCGCATAATTGAATGTCAGTCACCATATGAAGATTCTTCCCCACTCTCACTTAATGAATCATTGTGTTTGGCAGGACGGCTAGACAAAACAGACAGCAAAATATTTACTCCTGCAGGTGGTTCCTGAGTTATTATGTTATGTCATCTAAATGCAAATATTACAGGGAACGCAGGAGGGGTGTGGGCGGCAATTGAAAATACTGCATTATTGCATGATTTGATGTGCACTTCACTGCATAAAAGATATAAACTGTCATTTACTCAGTCATTATTATGTAAAGATCGAGTTTAGTTGTGTAGGAAATAGACTTGTGAGTGAGTTTTTGCAGGACGGAGAATACTAGGATCGCCCCAGGATTGGTTTTAAATAAATTGGTCTTTTATTCAGCAAAATTCCCCTCTCTGTTATTTATAATTTTAAATTCATTTTTACCTGGGGCTTTATTAATGATATCCAAAATTATTCTTCAATATAATTGCATCAGAAATTAAATAGCTGAATTATTTCAGTAGTTATGAGAAGATTTTCACTATAAATGCCATTCAAACTTTTTTGTGTGTGTGTGGATATTCTGTCCCAATGCTGGGAGGCTCTGTCAGAAACATTTGTCATTTTCATTGTGACACATTGTCATTAGACACATGATGCCAGTCACCAAATGTCAGTGCTGGGCCTTTGACGTTATACTCATGAAAACTTCACCCATTCCATCAAGCCCAGGGGTCTAAAGAACACGAGAAACTCAATCTTATGATAGACTCTAAACTAAACTTTGTAAATTTCTATACACTAGAGAAAGGTGCAATTTTTTTCTCTCCTTCGGTTTTTCTGACTTCCAGTCTTGTCATTTTCTCCTACACGTGTTGCCATATGTGTGCTAACCTTTAGGTAACATTTTACAGTGTTAATTATATGAGTTAATGCATAAGTATGTCACAAACTCAAAATGCAACATACTCTTACAGCATTTATTCATGTTGGTTAATGGTCAGGTTCTACATTCATTGAAGTTATTTATCATATTTTTATTAATTTATCTATCATAAAACCAGGGTCTTGAAGCAAATGTATTGATGGTAATGTCTCTGTGTTGGGAATCTCTTGTGAGATTCATCCTAACCTTCCCCTTTGTAGCAGTGAGCAAACAAAGCACTCTCGCAAGGATTTTGACTGCACAAGAGTTCAAATCTAGACATTTACTTGGTTTAACTAGAGAGCTACTTGACAGCAAGCCAGAAAGTTCAGTTGTGGTCCTAAAGTGCATAAAGCAGGTGGAGTCCATCTTGAGTGATTAAAAATGGCTCCCTCTCCCCTTGCACTCCCTCTCTCCCCTTTCTCCTCTATCACGCCTCTGTCTACTTGCATTAGCGCGGAAATGAGATTCCACTAATTAATTAGATCTCCAAGTGCTAAAGATGAAGATTACATCCCAATGAAGGTTAGGAGTGTCAATCACATTTTTTTCACTAGTTCTGGATTCCTGGAGATAAATTGTGCCCCATGGGAATTGTGGGCAAAAAAAAAAAAAGGTCAGCCCATTAATCCTTCTCCGTTATTAATTGAGCCTCGCTGATCTACTCAGTCAATAAATGTGTGGAACATCAGAAATAGAAAGAAAATGTAAGATGAGTACTGTTGAAATTTGTGGAGAAAGACGATAAATAGAAGAGAACTTTGAGATGAACAATAGAAGATGAATGGGAGGTATTAAAAGGGGCCTTTAGTTCACAAAAAAAAAAAAAAAAAAATATATATATATATATTTACTTGCCCTCATGTTGTTCCAAACCTGCATGACTTCCTTTCTTATGTAGAGCACAAAATAATTTTGACAAAAATATAATGTCATCACTGTCACTGATTACATCACCAGTATTATCCTGTTTTGTCCATACAATGAAAGTCAATGGGTTTTGGACACCACTGGCTTTTACTGTATGGATAAAAGTACTTCAAACTTTCTTTAAAGTGTACATATATATAAATGGGGGTGAATAAATGATAACAGAATTCTCGTTTTGAAGATGTTTCTAGGGTCCTTCCTGTGAGTTTTACTAACAAGAACTTTCAGAGAGACACTCTGATATTGATTAATATTGTGCATATTTTCTATGATTCACCTCGATGAACTGAGCAAACAAGTTTAGTGCACTCTGGATGTCCATTAGCACAAACCAAAGAGAAAAATACTAAATAGAAAATATATATAACAGTGGTACTTTTGCCTGCTATGGTGTCCCTTCCCTGAAGAGTTATTGGCACAGAAGTAGATCTCTCAAGTACCCTTTAGCTCTCTTGTTTAGCTCTGGAATCAGCTCTAAACTCCCATTTTGTGTCATAAAGGTGCCAAAGTCCTCATGTTCTCACAGGCAGGCCCGCATGGAGGCCCGTGTCTCTTACAAATGCACCGACTTAGCACTATTGAACTCTCCAGGACTTGGCAGTAACACTTTAAGTGTAAAATATGCATCTTTTATGTTACTGGCAAAGAGTTGGGAGTGATCTAAGCACAATCTGTTCCCATAATGGCATAATATAATGGGCAATTGTCTGCATTTATAAGGATGGAGCAGGTAGGTGCTATAGTCTCTCCTTATCCCGAGAAGTTCCAAATGTCTCCAATTACCGCAACCCTTATGTTCTGGAAGGAAATGATGAGTGGGTATTTTAAATATCTCCAGCTGGCTTGCAAAAGTGTATTGGTGTTTTATTGGGAGCTGTAAAGCCGGGCCACGCCTGAAGAAAGCCGTACAAAACTAAGTACTGAAAAAGGCCATATTGTGTGAGTGTAAATGGAGAAAAGTAAAGTCTGGTAGACTTCTGATTCCAGCTTTGCTTTAGATCAGAAAACTATAGCTAAGTTGGTCGCACTTTCATCAAACTGTGGAAATAGAGTATCACGCATCAAGGTCAGACTTTAATTCCTGGACATGCCTATCGGCTTGACCGCTCTTCCTGTTAATCCCACCCTAAGAAACCCTCACCTCCCGGCCCACGCCCTGATCTCCAGGGTGGGATGCAGCCATTCAGATTCATGCGTCTCAGATGGTTGTGTGGGTTGAGATAAGAACAGAGCCGGTTGTGTGTTGAGGCAGGAGGACTGAGGGGTAATGAAGTGAGTGATGAGTTTCTTCTCTTACTGACTGAGCTTTGGGTCAGAGATCACCAGGTGTCCATAGAGAGCGAGAGAGTGAGTTACAGCAGATGAGAAAGAGGAATCATTCTTTCTTTTTTTTTCATTTATCAATCTGACTGGTTGACTCGTGAGGAGGTGGAGAGAAGGATTTGGTCAGATCTGATCGTCCTGAGCGGGTCACTGGGCACGGTTCACAAAAGTAATAGGGTCCTAAAGGAATGTTTTCCTCATGCCAAAACCAGCAATTTTGTTCAGGTTGTGCTGTACTATTTGTCTGAGCGCTACATTTAAAGTTATTTAACAAAATTTTTATAAATGGACGTTCTCTATTGATGCGTTATACCAAATGTATTTCTTTGCATCATTTCACAATGCATTTTGTGAGCCAGCATACGTGTAGATGGACATTATAGTGTGTGCGTGTGTGGGTGTGTTTGAAATATTTGTGAGCTGATGATGACCTTAGTAATGTAGAGATGATGATGTTCATGGTGATAAATGAAATCATCTTAATTTTTAAATGGAGCCTAATATTTGTATAAAACATTTGCATTTTAAGAACCTAAGGTAGTGTTTGTTTGTTTGAAATGCAGTGCATTTTGTGAGTCAACACAGGTAGAGGATAATGCTGATGTCATTGATAATGTGATGTAATTTTTAAATGTACTTTTCATTTAATTGCAATGCATTTCGTGAATCAACCCAGTGTAGTTTTTGTTTGTTCGCTTGAATGTATTTTCATTTTTGAGCCAACATGGGTAGTTAGAGGACAGTGCTGATGATGTCATCATCAGTGGTGGAATGATAATGGCAGTGCAATAAATTTGCTTATGTTGTAATGCAGTTTTTGTATGGCCGCAATGTACTACCTTGTTCTGGTATAAAACCGCAATTTAAAACTTCTCAGTACATTTCCCCTGCTGATGACAGTGGTGACAGCTGGAGGCAGAGGCATCAGTAGCTATGGGCTATTTTGTCTCTCTGCCAGAGTCTAGAGCGCTTTCCCAAACAGTGGACCCACTGTGCTGGATTCACAGGCTGCACACTCACATACGCACACACATTTGTCAGAGATGGAATGTCATGTCACTAAGCTCCAACTGTTTTTGTGTGTGCCATGTGTAGAGCAGTGATGGCACTAGAGCAGGGCTATAGCAATATCGCTGTGTCATATTAAAAGAAGTTTAATTCAAAAACACGTCTCGACCCTGCACTCACATTTTTAAAACACAAGCGTTCTGTGTGCACGGTCTGTTAATTTAGTTAACAGCAGGTTTTTTTTTTTATTCAGCCTGCCTTTACATAGCCACTGTTGAGCAGTACCTGTTCCAGCCATTAGGAGGGACTGTCAGTCGGCAGGCTTCAATAAACCGTCATTGATTTAAGGTAGTAATAGAGAATGTCTAGAGAAACTGATAGCATATGTCTAAATTCTAAAAATATTGGAGAGAGTGTTTCCTCACGTGGGTTGCCAGATTGAGGACATGCAACAGGAACGAGCACAATTGACAGTGGAAAGCGATGAGCCTTACACTGTAAGTTGATCAGCTAATGTATCTGCATTTTAATATGTTGGTCATAGAGCTTTTTAGATGTATGTCAAGGCTTTTTAGGCCGGGTAGAGTCTGCAATCTCTGACCTAGTTTGTTTGCTGGCTTCCATGGTTGCAATGCGTCATGGAACGCACATTTCAAGGTAGAATAACTGGCTGTAGCATTGCTTTTAGGAGAAACAAGTATGTGAACTTAGCATATTTTCTAAATACCTGCAAACATATTATGGTATTTTTATGTTTCAGTACAGGAAAAAAAAAAAAAATACATACAGCACTTTTTAAAGTCACAGTATACAAGTTTTGCGGCTAGAGGTCACTTATTCAAAACAATAACAAAGGCGTAGCTTGATAATGCCGTTAATGAGCGTGGAACCATGGGAGTTGTCCCATGGTCTCAAAATTATGGGGTAATGCAGCACTATTTTACTTGGTCAAAACAATCATACTAAAAAATAAATTTAAGTGTGTTGGAAGTTGTTATAATGTTACTTTGTGCATTAGCTCCATGGCATGGGTGGTATGAGGCACTTGTTGCACATTGCAGTAAGCTAGATCGATTTTAGAATATCATATTAATATAAGCTGGATGACTTGTGTTGCTAAATGGCATGCAATTAATTTGAAAATATATTGAATGGTGGAGAAAATGCTGTATTACTGTTACTACAAATAAAGCTCTTTCTGATTATGTTATGTTAGCCACTGGACAAAGTAGTGTTGTCCCTCTGAAGCATGGCACAAGAAAACAAGAGATTCAAACAATAAGACTAAACGTGTTGAGCTAGTATATAACAACGATATAAAGAAATAAATAAATGATGAAAATAAAATTGAGCACAGCTATAATTGGTAATGTCTAAACATAAATTCACATGTAAATCACAACTATAAGCCATTCATTCATTCATTCATTCATTCATTCATCCATTCATTCAGGGGCATGTGTGTTTGTCTGGATACATGGGTATATAGGCTTGTTTTATCTGTATTTAACAACAACACTTTATGTAAAAATTCACCTTTGTGACTCCATAAACACAACATCTGTTCTTATACTGGGGTCAGACACTTTAATGAATATGCATGCATTCTACCGTTAAGCTACTGCAAACTTCAGAAGACATTCCTGCAAACTATGAAATACAAAGTTTGAAGTTTGAAGTTTCCATGCAATCAACTGAATTATCGATTCTTTTTTCCATATCATTGATCATAGTCACAAATAAGAACAAATGCATCTCATGGTTGCACACTAATGTGTCACGCCTTAGAAATAAAGGTGTTAAGTGGGTCCAGATGGAAGGAGAGACTCTTGAACCATGAGTGCTTATGGATGACTGATGGTATGACACTTGCACAAATACCATGGAGACCTTTTCAAAATTCAAAATTGCCAAAAATAATCTATTGGCGTGGGCAGACAGACTTTATCAGTCTATCCAAAGGAGCTTTCTGAAAGGGCAGAGAGGATGGATAGTGAAGGAAAGAGAGTGAGAGAGAGAGAGCAGATGTTTGGACATTGGGACCTTGCTAGGGCTCAAAGCTACATTAAACAGCTGAGAGAAACTTTGTATTGATTAATACAGCAAGGATTTTGTTGTTTAGACTATTTCAACACTTAGAAAAAGTTAGAATCATATCTCCATTGTAACAGTTATTTTGTACACACACACACACACACACACACACATACACTATATTGCCAAAAGTATTGGGACATCCCTCTAAATCATTGAATTCAGATGTTCCAATCACTTCCATGGCCACAGTTGTATGAAATCAAGCACCTTGACATGCAGTCTGCTTCTACAAACATTTGTGAAAGAATGGGCCACTCTCAGGAGCTCATTGAATTCAAATGTGGTGGCAATAAGTCCATTTGTGAAATTTCCTCACTACTAAATATTCCACGGTCAACAGTTAGTGGTATTATAACAAAGTGGAAGCAATTGGGAACAACAGCTACTCAGCCAAGAAGTGGTAGGCCACGTAAAATCACAGAGTGGGGTCAATAACAACAGACCTCCAAACTTCGTGTGGCCTTCAGATTAGCTCAAGAACAGTTCGTAGAGAGCTTCATGGAATGGGGTTTGGCGTTTGCCAGGAGAGCGGTACTTGCCTGACTGCATTGTGCCAAGTGTAAAGTTTGGTGGAGCAGGGATTATGTTGTGGGGTTGTTTTTTAGGGGTTGGGCTTAGTTCCAGTGAAAGGAACTCTTAATGCATTGCATACCAAGACATTTTGGTCAATTTCATGCTCCCAACTTTGTGGGAACAGTTTAGGGATGGCCCCTTCCTGTTTCAACATGACTGCGCACCACTGCACAAAGTAAGGTCCATAAATACATGGATGAGCGAGTTTGGTGTGGAGTAACTTGACTGGCCTGCACAGAGTCCTGACCTCAACCCGATAGGTTAGCTGTAACACCTTTGGGATGAATTAGAGCGGAGACTGCGAGGCCTTCTCGTCCAACATCAGTGTCTGACCTCACAAATGCGCTACTAGAAGAATAGTCAAAAGTTCCCATAAACACACTTTATGTAAAAGCCTTCCCTGAAGAGTTGAAGCTGTTAAAGCTGGAAAGGGTGGGGCAACTTCACAGTAAACCCTACGGATTAAGAATGGGATGTCATTAAAGTTCATGTGCATGTAAACGCAGACGTACCAAAACTTTTGGCAATATAGTGTGTATGAGGGACACAATTTTTTTTGGTTAATGACTCTCTACCCTCTTGTTTCTCTAATATACACACTTTCTCCTAGGTTCTTGTTGAATTAGGAAATTTGCCATCAGCCAATTTCCTTGGTTCACCCTGCATAGCTCAAAAGATTCTGAATTCAAACACAATTCCATCCATCTCCATTTCCTCCAGGACAAATAAAATAGTAGGAAAAGGACTTTGTCACCTCCAGTACCTCTTTTTTTTTTCATGAACTGGACCTTCATACTTGTACCACGAAGGAAGGTTGAAAATTTATGGTAAGCATTAATATTTATTGCATTTAAAATCAAATAAGGTCCCTTATTCACCATAAACCAACATTAAGACCTCTCATAAGTCCCATGCTGTCCAAGTTCATAGATAACCACAGACCTGTCATCACATAATTGGCAAAAAATGAGAGCAGAAATGAGCTGAATCCGCACAATGGCTCAACAGTTCCGGCGCCCGTCTCATTCAAATGGAAGTGCCACAGCTTCGACCCATTAGTGTCACCGCAGGGATCTAAAGCACATTATAAGGCTGTCCAAAATATTCACAGTACAGAAAGTGTTCCTTATAATTTTGACAGTTCAAAGGGCAAGCACAGGGCAAGCATGAGCCGATTGCTTCCTGGCCAGTAAATTTCAATGCTTTCTCTGCCTCTAAAGACATCCGTTATCCTCTTAACTCAGGAGCTGTTGCCTGGGGCCTCTCCGCAGGGGTCGCAGAGGTAATGTTGAAGGAGGGTAACCTCTAGTATGACTTAATTTCCCAATATATGTCTTCATAATGATGGGATGCTGATAGATGATCTCAATTCTGGTTTAGACTGATCTCAGACCAGTGCACATGAACAATTGATCCCAGAGCATGAGTGAATATGTAACATTGTGGACTTTAAAGTCAACAAGAAATCCAAATTGACTCGATTTACTTACCAGGGGGTTAAAGTGGGTCCAAATGAAGATGAAAGTGACAGATGTGACTGTGTTAGGGCTGTTCTGCTTACTTTCCTTGTTCTCAGCCAGTAAGATTAATGTTTTAGACATGCTTGAATAGTGCAAGTACATACAATGGCAGTGATCTTGCCCCCTCATACACAAGCACTTTATTGACTATTGTGACCTTGATCGATTTCTTGTTGTGCTGTAAAAAAAGGTTTATAAGTGATATAAATGACTGCTGCAAAAGCTGAAGTTAATGCTGCATTTTATTATATCTATCTATCTATCTATCTATCTATCTATCTATCTATCTATCTATCTATCTATCTATCTATCTATCTATCTATCTATCTATCTATCTATCTATCTATCTATCTATCTATCTATCTATCTATCTATCTATCTGTCTATCTATCTATCTATCTATCTAGTGTCATTTTGTGCTTCTGATGTTAATGTGACATTTATCTTTAGAGGTTTGATGCATTGCTGATGGTTTAAAGGAATGTTATGAGTCGAGTCTAAGTATAAGTTCTTTTCGACAGCACCTGTAGCATGTTGTTGTTTACAACACAAAATAATTTGGACTCCACCCTCATTTTGGGCAAGGGCAAGGCATTTCAGACAGTTTGAAAGCAGATATTTGAGACTAATTCTCTATGAGGTTTATAGAATGATTACAACATTTAAATGTGTTATTTGAGCTGTAATTTCTATTGAAGACCTAATTTTTACCTAAAAATTTAAAGAATAAAGTAATTATGAGAATTGAAATAGAAAGTCTCAACCGTGATTTAGAAAGTCTAATTGTAGTTTTATAAAGTTATAATGTTGTACTCTATGAGGTGGAGTACAGCTTTCATAAATGTCTGTGCACATATTGAGTGAAAGTCACTTGGTTTATCAGTTTTATATGGTCATGGCAGTATACAATTTTTACCTTTACGCAAACCACATTGGTCAGCAATTCTGTCACACTACTTTTATATATAACTTCTCCGGTTCCACTTTTGAAACAATATTTCAATGTTTGTGATGCAACCTTGCCCATTGACTTCCAATATAAATACACTTCTTTTTGGTTTTAGAAATGAGTTTTCTAAGATAATTATTTTCTATGGTATATTTGACATCATGCCACAGATTCTGTTAATAGACCTTGAGTTGTATTGGGCCTTGGGAATTCCACAATGTTATGGATTACATAAACTATATATTTATCAAGCCAATCTGAGGCCACAGTTCCAGAAAGACTGCGCTTATGTTAACAATGTGTGAAGCATTAGCATTTACAATGAACAGCAGCTGTGTGAATATCTGTTGTTGTGAAAAGGGCTCATTACCCTCCTTTCTCATTTACTGAACTATCATCAGCTTTGCCTTGTGGCCATGCCAAAAGCACTATTTCTCAGCCCCCTCACCTATTATATTTTGAACGTATTAAGTCACATAAGCACCCATAATGGGCTTAAAACAGGCATTGTTTACCAAAAATCAAGCATGTCGAATTTACATGTTTGATTTCCCTAATACCTCTTTATAATGAATTATTTAATTTACTATTTTTTTCCCCTCTTTTTAATTAAAGGCTGGTTTAACTCTTGAGAATTACCAGTGGAAGAGAAACGCTAGCCAAATGAGACTCTATTGCCAAAACGAATATGATATTTCCAAAAGTTCATAAGAGCATTGACAGGACAAATGGTTTTAAAAGATTGCAGTAAGAATTGTGGTAAACAGATGGGAAAGTTTCTATTTTTAAAGCATTTACTCTCTTGTGGAGTCACTGTCAGTGAACAGCTGAATTAGCAGAGCTATACTGCTTACAATACAAGTTATCTAGATGTGGCCTTGTGACTGCTGCAATATGATAGTGTTACCCATAATTAGACACTAAACTTGTAATTTGATATAGAGTGGATATGTTAATTATGTACAGATTGTACACACTTTATCAGGACTGAGTAAATAGGAGGCCAGTTGCATTGCATTAAGAGCTCTCAAAGTCATTCAAGACAAGGAAAATTAAAGTGATTCTGCCCTTTTCACTAAAATAACAAAATGGAAAAAAGAAAATAGAATGCAAAGGATAAGAGGGAATAATATAAGCCAAGGGCAATTATTTGAAGTTACCTCCATCCGTTCATTTTGTCTTCTTTCATCTGAGGAGAAGGAGGTAAGGCCAAGTACAAGAGCTAAAATGGAAAATGTGCCTAATTAGTTATTTTCTGGTTTAGTCTTAATTGGTGGAGAATATGATTTTTTTTTTTTTTTCTGGCTGGCAAATAAGCACATTAATCACTGTATGCTTATGTGCTGTACACTGTGAGTTTTCATTTGAATCCAATTTGTAGTATTTTTGTCTTGTTTTCCAGTGGAAATATTTAAACAACCTTAAAACAGGTAAACCTTAATTGAGAGACGATATAGTTCATGATTAGACTTAAGAAAAACATTATTCTTACCCATTTGGCAAATAGTTTTTAAGCATGCTTATATGACTGGAGTAAGAAAAGTAAACAATACAATATATATTCTTAAAAACTACTGAAAAACAAGATACAAACAATTTTTCCCTTCTTTTTTTCTTATTTTTTTGCCTTTAGAATACAGAGGACTGTGTTCACACACACACACACACACACACACACACACACACACACACACCTGAGTTATCCTTATCCTTATCCAAGTCCCTAACAATATTGAGCCTCATGATCTGCTTGGTGTTTCACCAAATGAGGAGTAAAATTGCAATTAAAAATGAATTTACACAACACCCTAGCACATGACAGAAAGTTTAGGAGATAAGACATTGCAGCTGTTATTTATATGCTTTTAGCAAGCGTTTATGACTGTGTTTATGACTCGTGCCGAGGAGCTCCTTATATTATAGTCTGTTTATATTGTGGGTGTGTGTCTGTTGGTCTGTGTAAACCGAGTCCTTGTGTGAGAACAATACACAACACAGAAGAGCCGGGGGTCATGTCCAGAGGTGGTTCAATGCAGCATCATTGACTGTTTCATTAGATTCGCAGAGGGAGGTTTTGTCCCTCATATCACACGCCGCTCACACCCAGCTGAGCCATATAAACTACAGCACTAAAATTAGCATAAGACTGGTACCGTGCAAGATTCTGTCCCTCACAGAATAAGATTGGACCCCAAAACAATTATGTTGGCTAAAAGAACTTTTAAATTATATGTAATACATCATATTATATAATCAAAGCTATAAATGGTCAATTAAACCATCAGCTAGCCTACTAGCTTTGCATAACATTTGCTGATTAGCCTGCTAGCCTAGCATATAGCTATGCTACTACACTACTAATATTTATTTGTGCTACTTATTTGTAGCTATCACTGTTACAAATGATACTTAGAAAAGCTATTTTGATTGTCTAGAAGGATAGTGTGATATGTTTTTGAACATGGACAGACATTATAGACAGCTTCTTCTTGGGGTCCTAGGCGGATGGATTGAATCTTGCATATCAAAGCACATTTGACATTAGACAGAGCTGGTTTAAATCCTCCCCTCCTCCAGGTTAGTGTGGTAGTTGTTATGTGTGTTTTTGTAGTTTATGTATTATGTTATTGTATCATGTAATTATATTTTGAATTTTAATCATCACATCACATTGCAGTCATTAGACAGTGAGTTTGACTACTATTTCTTTCCATATTCAGGTTAATGCGGTATTTGGTATTTTATATATTCCTGCAATCTGTTAACATATTATTAATGTTGTATTTGGTATTTACCATTGACAAGCAAAAGTTCATCTAAATTATTCTCCTTAGTGATTCTTTAAAATTGTGCAAGCCCGTGCTGGAAATGTGCATGTTTGGACGCAGAAAGTTCACGGAGCGTTCATGTGGCATTGGAATGCGAGTGTTTTTTTGTTTTGTTTTTTTTTAGTTTCTTTTTCGCTGAGCTACAAATCGCTCGTAATCAGCCATGGTGACATTTTGTGGCAATTACGCCCTTGCTGTTGACACTTTCCTGAGGAGTTTTTCAGACAAATTATGTCATTTGAACAATTTTGCAGTGGTGGTGGAGGCAAAGGTTTTACCATTAATCAGAGCTTTATTCTCCTCACTCATTCACCTGTACCGATTGCACATTATTCAGTTGTGCGTTTGCATTTTAATGTGAGCCTGCGCATAATTATTTGTGTGTACACGCCTCTTTTTAGGAGCTGTATGACTAGAATAGGACCATGATGGACACTTTTGTTGAATTGCATTCACACTCTGAGATAAAAGGCCTTTTCTATATACATACACCATATGTGAATTTTTAGGGAGATGGATTTATCCCAGATGATGGGCTAAATCTCTCATCCCCTCAAGCTCCATCCATCCTGTTTCACTGCCTCGCTATCTCTCACTCCCTTTCTTTGGGCATTTGTTTACTCGGTCTCCTAAGCAGATTGAGCATTTCCAGCATGTGTGCTCTTCTCCAGAGTTCTTGCACTTAGAGACTTAGACCGCAGACGGCGGGCCCACTTTAGTACTCAGTGTGGGGTCTTGGCTCCACTCTCGGTAGCTTCTATATGCTGCTGGAGGACTGACAAAGAAGAACTTCTCTCTGACCCTTATATCTGTGGAAGCTCTGCAGCTTTTTTTGCCAAAAACTACTAAAGGCTTTCCCCACTGATCTCCAAGAGAGATGGAGAGTCTTTTCCCGTGCCACCTACAGGGATTTAAACTGTTTAATTCAGGTCGTAAGTTGGATTATTTAAGCAGTGTTATTTAAGCGTTTAAAAGCCTCCTCTGCATATTTATAGTCATAATTATGAACCTAATTATTAGTTTTGCACAAGTTATGGTTATGTCCACTAGCATTTCCAAGCCCACGCATTTGGGAGGCACAGTTGTAAAACCTCTCGTGCAGTTTAATGGAGTAAATTTATGCGCACATATCCAGCACTATCTCTTCTACTATTTAAATAACAAACTTTCATCTGTGGCCTCTAAATGTCACATATTGGTGTCCTTATGGTGACTTACTAATAATCAGATGCTTCCCTGTAGCTATATGCAGGGCTTGACATTAACTTTTTTGCTCACCAGCCACTGTGGCTAGTGGCTTTGGTTTTCCAAAGTTACTAGTCACTCAACATTTTCACTGGCCACAATTTTGACATCGATACCATAGGGAAAAACTGCCATATAGATATTTTTTAATATTATCTCATACTTTGGCAGCCGGTAGGATATATTGGGCTGCTGTCACTTTAAGACATGACGCACGGACCCATTATACTGTCTTATATAGCCAATATACTTGTCTTTATCTGCACGCACTTCAGGTGTGAGCACAAAATCTGTGAGTAATATTGAATGAGTAAAATTATGCTCAGTATCATGCGCGCCGAAATTCAAGCCCTGTAACACCAACAATATTCATCCAGATCAAATGAAACGAGTGAGTAAAGGGTCGCGGGTTTGTGCGTCAATTCGCTGTCGGAGAGATGAGAGACAACACTAGATTTTTTACAACACTAGATTGCACTTATTTTATTATTTCAGATGCCTTTTTAAAAGACTACAAATGAAAAATGTACAGTAAATTATATAAAATTCAACCCGCCAAAGTGGCTAGTTGGAGTGACTGCGTTACACGCCACTGCTGAAATCTACCCGCATTTGGCGGGTTGGCGGGTGTTAATGTCAAGCTATATGTGATGTGGCATATCATTATAGCTATATCACAAAGTCTCAGCTTTCAAATTGTCAATTTTATCATGAAATTCAAGCAAAAATGTCAATGACCAAAACATGTAATTTGACGTGACTCTTACCTCAGGAAAGTCAGTCAGGAATGCCCATAGTTTGTTAGTTAACTTTTAAGGGTAGAATGTTGCTAAAATTATAGATATTAAATATATGCACAACATATGCATTACTGTATTTTTGTACTAAGCTGTCTTGTCTTGTCAAGAATTTAACTTTTCAAATTTTTACAAGAAAATGCAATTTCAGTCTTTCTACTTCAAAATTTCATGTTTAATTTTACGTTACTTGCTGTTTCATTATTTTAATTAATTATTTGTGAAATGTACTAGCAATTTCTGAGTGACAATTGTTTTAAAATAAACCCTACATCATATTTATGATCTTTTTACTTCTACAAAGGTTAAAAAAAATGTCTAAAATAGGCCCTTAAGAGTGTATTTTTTTCATACAGTACATGCAAATTCTTGGTGAAAACGACTCAAAAATGACGGAGCAGGACACACACAGTATTTCAGAGATTCCAGACGGCTGCATGAATCTGTAGTGTGGGGCACCGAGTCGAGAGTGAGGGTTTTAGTGGTGCATGGACACACACACTTGGCCATGTGAGCAGACATAGATACTGCATGAAAGCTAATGCGCCAAAGCCCGGCCTGTCTATTGCACAGCACGGCGTATAAATCTACACTAAGCTCCCTTCCTCCTGCACACACATACACACGTCCGTTGCTGTCCGCGGAGATTGAAGCTGCAACCTGCTGACACATTGCCATGGAAATGATCCAAGAGCCTTGAAAAATAAGGGACGAAACAAAATAATCAAACACGCTAACAACAGATACCACTGCGCATGAAAAAGCATTGCTTTCCGCATCAAAGCATAGCCCTAGTTGTGCCACTTGTAATGACTTTTACAAGTTGAGTCTATGTGGCAGCCCCAGTTGGGTGCGTTACACATGTGCATTTTTCAGGCATGGGGGATTCTCTCTCGGCTCAGGAAGATGCACGCCTTCCTGGATACTGAGGGGTTGAGATAGTTCTTTCCCATAGTTGACAGTACTTTGTCACAGAGGAGATGTGTAGTCGCAAGCGATCAATGGCATAGTTGCAGAAAGAGGAATCCCACGGCATTCTCGTTCACACAAAGAGAGAAAAACGTGCCAGGGGTTTCAACAATGAGTTTGTGTCCTTTGTGTTCTAGGGTTTGACTGTCCTGCTGCAAGTTTGAAATCAAGGCTAAAACACACGATCTGAATTGTATATTGTGTAAATGTGATGTCTATATTTTCTATAGACATCACATTTACACAATATACAATTCAGATCGTGTGTTTTAGCCTTGATTTCAAACTTGATTAAGACCATGATTTTGCAGGTTAAGACCATGATTTTGCTGAGTAGGAAGTTTAAACAGTTTAAAAGTTGTTGGTCTTGGAACAATATGCAATCAGAGCAAAATTATCGTTTATGGCATGTTGGGTGTTAAAAGTGTTTATGCCTATTTGTTAATAGGGATTTGTGGGCACACTCATTCATTTAGACATTATTTGTTTTATTTTGAAGTGAAATGTCAGACCGTTGAGGGGGGATGACCACCTGAGGCAAGATGACCACCTGTGGAATGTTAGTGCTGATGCTTTTAATATTTACTTTATTTATTATAATTAATGGATTTTTTTTCTTAAATCAATTCATATTCATAGTTCAATACTACATAATTCAAGTAAAAATAGAGTCCTATATATAATGTATTCAATTATATATTGTACACTCCAAAAGGGGGGCTTCGCTGCAATGCCATTGAATAATTTTTTGGTTCCCTAAAGAAACATTAAGTGAACAACTTTTTTTAATAATATTTTCCACTATAAAGAACATTTTGTGCCGTGGAAAGCTTCATGGAATAATAGACGCCAATAAATAACCATTATTATTTTTCAGAGTGTAGTTGAGATGCATCTCTTTGACTGTTCATTTGTAAATTATGTCTCTGTAAAACTGATTACTGTACTTTTGGATGGAGTTAAATTTTGCTTACTCTTCCTGATTGGTGGTTTTAAGCCAGAGCAAGCTGCAATGTGAACCAGACCACACTGGAAATTTGATTGGTTGATAGAATTTTTCTTCCAGGATTGTTCCTGTGACCTAGTTAATGTAATGTTAACTGAAGAGCAACCAAAAACACATAAGTTGATCTAATCCTCATATATTCCGAAATGACAGAACACAAAGCATACTGGCTTGATCGCAGTCTCAGTGGAAACCAGCGAAACTAGCTTTGGTAAGCTGATTAATCTATCTCAATCAGTGGGATAGGAAGAATTCGTGCCCCCCAGTCCCCTTAGAGACCTCCCCGGCCCCTGTCGGCAATGTAACTGCTCCCCGGTGGTGGCAGTCTGCCTTTGATCTGTGCTAATCTAATTAACGGTTAAACATCAACACCTGTGCTCTTCAGCATAAGTGCTCCTGCCACGTCCCAGATGGGCTTTGATGGCCATGATGAAACACCTCCCTCCCTTCCCTTCTTCTTCCTCCTCCTCATCTCTTCAGCGGGTCTGGGTGTAATAGAGACTATTTCCTCCCCATTACTGGACTGTAATTGACAGCGATTAGTTTGTGGTTGGATGATGCGCTTGATTAGATTAGCCAGGCTCCTTTTTTCTGCTCTGTTTCATCAAACCCTGAAACCCCAACCTTGACCCCAATTAACCCCACACACGTCAGGAGATGCTGCATCTCTCCTGCTTATCATCAGCTCATTAATTTGGTTGATGAGTTTCTGTAAATACAGCCAGTGTTAGGTGTTTGTGCTACGAGTCTTTCATGTACTGCAAGGTGTCCTGAAAACTTTATCATTGGCATAAGTACAGGATTGAACACTTTGAACACTTGTGGTTTGTTGAGTGTGGCTCACATCCTCCTTACATCCTCTTCTTCCTACCATTTCCTGTCTTCTCTCTACTTTTGAATCTATAAAAGTGGTATAGCTTTTATCATGCAGTAATATTAATTATTACTCTGCACTTTTCATCAAAGCCTCTATGAATCTGTTTTGCAGTGCAAGATGTCCTGAAAAAGTTCAGCAGCATCATATTCGCAGGGGCATTAAGTCTACAGTCAGAGCCGTGGCTCACTAGCTAGTGCATTTGCTTATTAGGCTGAGGTGCTCATGCGGGTGATGCTTTCCTGATCCTCTTCTCCCCTGTATTTCAAATCTTCTCTTTATTTGACATCTATGTGTCCAAAATACATTTTAAAAAGACAATATCGTTTTTAAACCTGCTTAAAAGACAGCTTGCTGTGCACTCTTCTTCAAAGTCTGCAGCTAAAAATCTTTCTTGTAGTGCAAGGTGTCATGAAAATAGCATTATAGTTACAGGAATGTTGAAGGGATAGTGCATTTCAAACTTCTGTCATCTTTTTCTGACCGCCCTTCTTGTTCCAAATTGGCTTTTGGCCCTGTTTACATCTGTAATGTATTAAGATGTATTAGACGAGGAAGACACATGCTAGCTAAACGGGTACAACGGGCACATCCTAAAAAAGTGATTTTCACTACTCCCATAGTGTGTGATTGCAGAAAAAAACGATATGTTTGTATTGAACTTTGATGGCGCAACAGATTTTGTGTGAAAGGGACATAAAAGAAGATTTTTTGAGAAATGTCGGGAACTGTTTTTGACCATATAATGAAAGCCAAAAGCAACATTAGACTCCACTGACTTTCATTGTATGGAGAAAAAAAAAGTCATATAAGTCATACAGGTCTGGAATGACATGAGGGTGAGTAAATGATAACAATTGTTGTTTTTTTTTGTTTTTTTTTTGGTCAACTCTCCTTTCTAAAGGTTGTCCATGAGGTTATTATGGGTGATGCAAGTTCACGTCTGACTGATATCATTGCATCATGTAATTTATGTACTCTTTAATTATCTTTTTATAAATGGTTATAAAATGGTTCTATACTTTAAAGTCCACAGTGTTTTGATCATCTGGGAAAATAATTAAAATTATTAATGCTATGCACAACCATTCAAAGTCTTAAATTCATGGTTTTAAGCACATCTGTTATGGAAATACCTGTCTTAGTTCACAGCAACATCAGTGTGTGTGATATTAGGTGATTGCATCCAGGTTCTTTAGTTGACATCATCCCCTCTGTGTCTCTCCGGATGCCAGGATGTTGACTCAAGAGAGCCACGGGGCAGAACTTCTGTTTGAAATGTCAGAGGCAGGAAAGCGCCAGAGATCAATCCGTGCCCGTGTGACATGGGCACACAAAAACACACTCTAAATCGAGACAAAAGGACAACAGATGAGGTTGGAAAAAATAAATGAGGCTCCCCTCTGCCTCTTTCATTAGAGGCTGAACTCGCATTTTGCGTGGACGCTGTGCGCCAACAGCAGCCTTTCTATTAAGAGTTATTTTTTATTTTTATTTTTTTTGTTATGGATTGGCTTTGATCCTGGAACCATAATCGTTCAGCCACAGTTGATTGTTTTGCACACTCACCTTTACAACTGTATTAGGGCCAGCACATAATACTTGCGCTGCAATGACAAGTATTTTCATACTCAGGACCGTTCAATGACTTCTCTATTAATATTCAAGCACTGCCTCAGACTATAATAAATTGGGTTATGTAATTAGCGGGAAACGATATCTTGGTGTGTATTTGCCAAAGGGAGAGGAGTCTTAGGAGCAAGCGACATCCTTCTGTGAGCCAGTGTGTGGCGAAATCTGAATAGCTTTCCAAATTGACATGCAACGCTCGGATGATCGTTAATCATAATTGGACACATATTTGCATATTGCAGTGTCACTGGCTTCGTCATTGGGATTGTTCATGCTTTAGTGTTCATTTTTTAATGGCAATTAGTCTCCATCTCATGATTCATTTATAAAATACGGCTGGATTTTTGAGCTCCATTAGTGGATGTCCAATGTATCAAGCGACCAAGCGCAAAGAGATTCATCAGATATGACGGCTGTTTGCTGCTTTTAAGTCATCAGTGAATAGAGGGATGAGAGACATGCTGAAGGAGGCAACACATAAAGAGTTTCGCAGGAACTTCTAAAACACTACGTAGCTGCACACGTGGCTTTGTGAGGAAAATGGGGAAAAAAGATGAATCCCATTCAGCAGTGTTCATTCAGGTGTAGTGAGCAGTATGCAAATTGGGCTGAATCTAGAAGTTGTTCAGTGAAATCTCTGCAGGATTTGTGAAGTTTTTAAGCAACTTTTGTAGGAGGGAATGTCTTCCATTAAAGGTGCTCTAAGCGATGTCACGTGTTTTTTAGGCCAAAACATTTTTTGTCACATCCAGCAAACATCCTCACTATCCGCTAGCTGCCTGTCTCCTGAACACACTGTAAAAAAACGCAGTCTCTGTAGACAGCCCAGGCTCCACAAACGGCAAGGAAAACAAACTGGCCCAGCCTTGGCCACGAAACATAACAAACAGTGTTCCAGCCAATAACCGACAAGAATGATTTGGGGGTGGGGTTTGGGGGGTTATTGCGCATGCACATGAAGGGGGGTGTGGGGAGTGGAGGAGAGAGAAGCATGAAGAGGGAAGTTAACTAGAGGAGAGATGTCCTAACAACGACTAATGTTAAAATTTTATATTCTTGAGAAGTTCCGATGAACAAATAACAAAGGATAGGGAAAAGGAGAAGGAACGCGTTCAAAAGGTGGCGAGAACTCCGCCGGCAGAAGGGCTTCCAATCCGACATTCAGGTGGCTCTGTTTTTGCTGGTCAGGTGGGTAAATCCAGTTTGGTTTTTCTAAATGGTTCATGACTGTTTCAGGAAGCACGGATGGGAGGGGGGAGGGATGGGATGAGGAGGAGGAGTCGGGCTAGCCTCCGTTTTGTTTGACATTACTACAAGAAGTGAGGGGCTGCTGTCTTTACTTTCATTTTGTATTTGTTTATTTTACGATTATTAAAGTTTTTGAATG
The DNA here is from genome assembly GCF_949319135.1 of Squalius cephalus. Taxonomy (NCBI): domain Eukaryota; kingdom Metazoa; phylum Chordata; class Actinopteri; order Cypriniformes; family Leuciscidae; genus Squalius; species Squalius cephalus. Next base: position 13,365,760 of record NC_137127.1, on the reverse strand, counting down.
TTCGCCGGTTCCCGTCTCCTCCTTCCCACAATATCTAACCTTATATAATATAATATAATATAATATAATATAATATAATATAATATAATATAATATAATATAAAAGGAATAATTGATGACAGGCCGTTGAAAAGTGGCCGTTACACCTCGGGTGTGCATTATTTTTCAATAATTTTAATGGCCTAGAGTGAATTATTTCATTTATACTACGGTTTCCAAACCTCAAAACATACTTTAGATTATGCATTTCAAGACATTTGTCAGGTTTTTGTCTTTAAAACGCACTTGTGTGTAGGACTAATTTCTTACACGTCTAATCCCAAGTCTCCATTGCTAATTCCAAAACGTAATTTTTGAGCAAGTAACGGAGGCTTAAATCTGTACGTTTATCTGCTTCAAGAACAACGCCATTATCACCTTGCTAGTGAGAAATTTCATGTAGCTTTTAAACTGCTAAACTTTTTTAATTTATAAAATCATCTGAGGAGCGCTGACAGCACGTTTCTGTGTGTCCATACCATGTGTGTGTGTTGGTGTGGGAGAGAGAGCGGGATAAAGAGAGTATGTGCTTTCCGTACATAATAAAATGTAATTTTCAATAGCCCCGTAGTATAAAATATAATATAATGGTCACGGGTGGCTGTATATAGAGTGCACAAAGACGAAGAATGCAAGGAAATAAAAAAGTACATTTTGCACCCTAACAATGATACTTTACACAAAGGTGAGTCAAAAGTAGGTTCAGGAGTCCCAGAAACAGCCTCTCTTTACTTGAATCTCTTTCTAGCTATCTTAAGCCTTGGCATAATCATTTATCAAGTCTGGTGTGACCCACAACCCTGTTGCTTCTTGAATTTAAGTTTACTCTACTGAATATTTACTCTGTTTACAGTTATGAATTGACTACAAAGGCTCGCTGCAGGTGGCGTTTCTTGACTAAATTCACTGACGTTGGCTCAATTTCCAGCTCGCCACCTGACTGTCAGGCATCCAACGCATCCGCAGCCAAATTCTACACAAAACACCCTCATTTTATTTGCACCAGCTCTTAGCCATCATCACATTTAGACAACTGTTACTGAGCGCTATGCACATGGTGTTAGCTGGGGATTTCCAGGGGAGTAAATTTGTGATGTGTTCCTGGATGTGCAGTGTTCAGGCTGACTGGCATTGTGACTCCCCTCTGAGCTCAGTGGGATACAGAACAAAAGGCAATGTGCCATGATTCAGCAAGCTGCTCTGCCAGTCGGCTACTAATGTCTGTCTCACTTGGCCCGGACTGTAATGCAAACAGTTTGCCGAGATGAATGTGCGAATGTGAATTATTTGGTTGTTAGATATCATCAGGACGACAACTAATGTAATTTATTTAATCCTAAATGTAAAATAATATCTTGCAACCATTAAAACTATTTTAACATTTTGATAAAAGACAATAAAAAATGCTATAGACTTTAATATAGACTTTAAGTGATGTTATACCATCATACAGTATGTGCTGTACTGAAAATGGTATGCACAAAAAAAAAATACTGAATGACAAAATGCAAAATGGCTGCATAAAGTGAGAAAAAGGGGAAAAATGGCAGATTTATTCAAGGTGTTGATGGCAATGAAAAAAAAATGTAATAAGAAAAATGGAAAAAGAGAAATGAGAATAACATTCCAGGGATTGAGTGGATACCTGAACCCATATAACCATCCAGATTGCAATCATGTAGAGGTATTAAATCCGCCTGTGAAACGTACAGGAGACATTAGCATATCTACAACTTACACCAACTTAGTTAAAGCAATATGAAAAAAGCGCTTCAGATAGTGAAAGGTGTGAGAAAACCAGCTGGGAAAAAAGTGAAATACTGTAAGGAAGACATGGCCAGCAGAAAGATAGAGACATTCCTTTATTAGACAGCTTTATTCATCATTTCAGCTGCTGCTTCTGTGGCTTTTGTATGGATCATTATGTTCTTGGGGAATGAAAGGTAGACCGGTGAATAGGCTGAGAGGTTAGGAAAGGCAGACAGTTTCTTTCAAAGCACTTGAGAGAACAAAAAGAGGCTACAGAAGCAGAATTATGACATCACATCCATTGAAGCGGACGAGGTGGTATCTCATTCACTGGTCAGAGCCAGGGATATATCTCTGTGCATATATTTCCTTCCAAAGGCTATATTATTTAAGTCTTTAGACACTCTGGCCATGGGGAAAGCCTTGATCTATTATACAAGATGCTCTTGATTGAATTTAGTCTGATTCATAATGAGCATTACTGGATGGCCGACATGAAATGGATGTCATAGATAGAATCTCAAAAGACAGTCAAACTGGATCCGGCATGTTGAAATGATTGACGTAACTGGGGCGCAATACCAATTGTTATTCAACGTGAAGTTAATGTATTGCCTCGTTTCACATTCACAGTCAGACCTGCGACGTTTCAACACTCTTACAGATTGTTTAGCGGGTTTTGTATTTTTTGACCTTCAAAAGCATGCGGCGAGGTCACGGGTGCATCACTGCGAAAGATCTGAGCGAGAGATGGGAGACTCATTAAGATGTTGTCACGCTACGCGAAAGCTTCGCGCAAGTCTTTTGACGGCACCAAGATTTGATCTGCGCACACCTCCCTCTTATCCAGATGGGTTTCTCTTCTTTTTTTCAAGTCACAGGTCTGTGAAGTACCATCTGTTTATCAGCAGTAAATAAGTTCTGAGTCGTTCGTCAGTGACAGCCGTTCTAGCCGATCTCAGTCACCGGAAGCACTGCGCTTCATGGTGGTTTAAAAAAAAAAAAAAAAAAGATTTCAGCATGATATGTCTGATGAGGTGTAAAGCTCGATCGTTGGTGGTATTAAACAATGCACATCGGTAACTTCCATCTGCGTTTATTAGCATTTCTTATTCCACTTCCTGTGAATTACAAGCCGTTTGGGTTGATTCAAGTGTTGAATCACATCAACAACGTAGATCTGAAGTGTCATGCCTGTTCAAATGTGTTCAGATGTTTGAGATTTTTAATCGCAGCTTTAATTTGCAACCAATGCTCAAAAAAAAAAAAAAAAAAAAAAAAATGCACGTCTACATTTGGTCAGTTTAGTCAATTGGACCAGACCATTGCTTTTATATTTCCACATTCAACGATTTATTGGGTTTCTTTAAATGATGTGCCTTGGTTAAACAAAAACAAAAAGTCACGCATTTTCTTTTTATCTGCAATATACTGTGGTTTTACACTTTATTAATTGCAGCTTTGTTAGAATGACATACCTCTGAGACACTATTTGAAGCCTGAGATAGCAAGAGTAATTTATACAGAGAGGCAATGCACCATGGGTAAATGACTGCAACGCAGGCCTCCTGGGCATTATGTGAAACAGATGGATGAGTTTTATTAAGCATGTGGTACTTAACACTGCGCTGAGTGGGATTTCAATAAAGGAAATAAATGTTTGCATTAACAGCACCTCCCTGTGTAATGTGCCATCATGGCTTTCCAGTAGGGTGACTTATTTTAACAAATGCTTGTTGTCTTGGATTTATGAATATTGCGCTTTTGGTCTAGAGAAGAAGGTTTATTTCCCATATGATGAGTAGGTGGTGTTTGATAGAGATGAAGCGGTTTCAATCACTCCGAAAATTTGTTTTGATGCATTTGTACCATTTCTTTTGCGTCAGAGAAACCAGATGTCTATATAAAGCTTTTTGTGCCCATTTCTTTAGCTTATGTATTATTCATGCAGTGATTGCAGGATATTTCTCCTGAAATAACCTTGGCTTCTCTCAAAACTTAATTTCAGGAATGTGTCTGCTGTCTTTCACAGTCTCTAAAGAAAACTATGTAATACAAGTAAACTTTATAAGAAAGGAGCATCTTGAAGAAAAACGCTGACAATGTAGGAATTGTTCTCTTCTGGTATCTCTCTTTCACCCAAGAACTTGTTTCTTCAATGCGGACTTGTGGCTCATAGTTGAAGAAAATAAACGCTTTTCTTTTGACACTCTCACTTTTAATTTAATGTTTATCAAAAATATATTTTATAGCATCCTTTGCCGCAACTGACATTTAAAAAAATGTGTCTCACAAATGCTGATTTCATAGCTTTATGTATCCTAAATACACACAATTATATAATATTTTGGTAACACTTTACAGTTAGGTACATTAGTTAATGCATTTTAACATGAACTAACAATGAGCAATACATTTGTTACAGTATTTATTCATATGTGTTAATGTTAGTTAATAAAAATACAGCTGTTCATTGTGTGTTCATGTTAGTACATGATTAACTAATGTTAAAAAATACAATCATATTATATACTAACATATTAGTAAATGTTGAAATTAATATTAACCAAGATTAATAAATGCTTAATACCAAGATTAATAAATTAATAAAAATAAAATAAGTATTGTTCATTCTTAGTTCATTCTTAGTTCAAGGTAGTTAACTAATGTTAACTGATGAACCTTATTGTAAAGTGTTACCAATATTTTTTTTAATAATTTGACAATTACAGCTTTGTCGGAAATGACACAATATAAATATTTTACTCACTAGTGAAATTTAAAATTTAAAAACTATCCAAACCGGTTTCAAAGTGATTGAATTTTAATATAATCCACCATTGGGACAAAAAAGAGCCCAAAGTTGAATCCCACGCTCATTTTTTTTTTTTTTTTCTAACTTTCTCTCTTGACATTCCAGTTAAGGATGTGGCCTTGAAGGAAAGGTGGTGTGGGTGTTAATTGGCATTTAGATGTCTTTCTTTCAGTATTACCTTTGAAAAGTGACTGAAACTTGACATTTGTTTAGACTAGCACCTGTCAGGGAGCATAAATGCTCTTGCATGAAGCCTTTATCATTGTTTTAGGACCATCCCTGAAGAAGGCCTTACACAAGAGTAAATGTAAATAAACAAAAGGATATTTTGGTCTCATAGATCACGGTCAATCATGAGCAATAATGAACTTTTTGTAACGATTGACTTTAGCGTTCGAAATGTCAATGATGAACTGCTAGGCCCTTTTTAGGTGAAGCCATGATTCAATACAATGATTGGTTAATTAGATCCTAATTGCTCCACTTTACCAGTTAATTTACAATGTAAGCACTCATTAAAAGTATGTGGTGCTTTTCATTGCACATTGACAGCTTCTAAGCAGCACTAAAGCAGTTGTAAAACAATGACTTGCTCTCCATTTAAGCCACTTAAGTTCTTATCATGGCTGTACTCCATCTGTCTTGAAGCTCTACTAACTGTTCACAACTGTGTTCTCTTGTTTCCGCAGACTCTTCCAACCACGCAGTACGAGCTGGAGATTGTGGCGAAGGACATGGCAGGAAGTGAGGTGGGACTGACAGGAACTGCAACAGCCACCATCACCATCACAGACAGGAATGACCACGCACCTGAGTTCACACACTCAGTGGTAGGAGGAACCTATTTTGGGGCTTTTTTTCATCTCCCTCTTCATTTTGTCTTCCCTTCTTAAAAATGTTGTTCACTGACAGTATGTGACCTTCTCCATAATTTTCAGTCGTTCTGACCCAGAAACGATGTACACAAAAATGTTAGCGTTCTAAGTACATTTCAAGTACATATTTTTCAATGTAACTAACAAGATATGGATATTAAATACCTTTCCTGGGGTAAAAGGTCGCACCACATTTAGGTTATTTTAACATTATTTTTACATTATTCATTGTTAAATTTTGTAATAAAACTGATATAATTTGAAAGCTGTTGAGACTGTTATATCAAAAATAATTTAAAAAAAAATATTTTTTTTTTCTTATTATGACTCAAAATAATAGAGCATGCCACATATAGTCATTGTTTAAACATTGCAGGAGTGCTATACTGACCAATCAGAATCCTGGATCGTAACTCTCCATTTTGTAATTGAAAATGTAACCCTTTGAACAGCTGACTATTGTACTTCATTCACTTTTGTTTGAAATGATTCATAGCAGTTTGAAGCAGCTTAACACCTGCTGTGATCTACCATGAGGACAAACACTCAAGCTTCTCAGTCCAGAAGGCCTTCACCAATCATTTCCAATTGTCAATCACTCAAGTCACACGTATACATACACAACCCCTCAATGCTCAGCCAGGGCCTCAGCTATTCACTCAGATACACTGACCTTGTGAGAAAAAGCCCCCCCATGCATCAATCACTTTAATCTCAGGTGCACTGCAGTGACAGCTGTGATTCACAAATACTCACGCACAAAGGTGATGGACTGGGTCCTTCTTGCTCGCTTATCCTCTGCGACCTCCTGTTTGCAGTCTAAAATGATTGTGTTATAATACTCAGGGTCTGCCCGGGCAATGGTGTTCTGTCCATGGATGGAGTGTATTGTTTATGCGTGTATTGTTGTTGTAATCATTGGTTTTTCTGGACTTTTTTAGCTACACATTTTAGCTATAGGCCATAAAATATACATTAGTCACAACAGTCACAAATAGAGGCCACCTATGCCATTCAGCAATATAAAACCCAGAGGGCAAGAAAACTGCACTTATGCTATGTGCAAACTTAAGCTGCATGTCCATTTGAGCCCACCTGTGATGAATTTGTCAGAAAATGCTACAATTGCACTTTGGCTAGCCAGCGGAGGGAAAACAACTACGCCAGGCTGATGCAGAGACACTTATTTTGAGCTGTATGCGTTTTTAGAGGAAGTGTCCAGGACTGTTGTCATATTCTCAGAGACATTTTGTCCACCGTAACTTGGCCCATTCCCAAGATACACTGCTGTGCCAGGGAGAGGGGCTTTCTGACTGGTTGATGTGGACACTCATTCGGGTTACTTAGAGCAGGGGTTTTCAAATTGGGTGAATGTGAGCCTCCCCTTTTAGTAGGTAAGGACAGCCGAGCCCCCCCTTCCCCAAAATCCTGTCCGTCCTGCCCTAACCCACACGTCTCTGCAGTAAATGACTTCATCATCTTTTGTGTGTTCATGACAATGATGAGTTTCAATAACAACTGATAAAATGTAAATATTATTATATTTCCACAACTTTCTTAAAAGTGCATTCATAAATGATTATTTGCAACAGAAAATAATTTCCAACTTCATGCAGGCCTAATTGAGGCTACTTTTAAAATCACTGAACATCAGTAGGCCAAACCACAAGTCAACAGAACATGCTTAACATGTGCAATCGGTGCCAAAGCTACCGCCGACGACACCTGACGGCTGAAATCGGCACGGTGTATCTGGGCTTTAAGCTCACATTTGAAGGAGATGCACATCATCTCGAACAAAATCAGCAGTGGTGGAAAGAGTACTGAAAAAACATACTCAAGTAAAAGTACCATTACATTCCAAAAAATGTAGTGTGAGTAAAAAGTACTTCCAAAAAACTACTTGAGTAAGAGTAAAAAAGTAGCTTATTTAAAAGTACTCATGAGTAGTGAGTAGTGAGTACTGAGCTGTGGATCCTACCCCCTTATAATAAACACTGTGCACTACAATTTATAAATTAAAAAAATTGCACTTACTGTAATTCACATTATATTTTGTTCTTTGTCAGAAAGATTGAAGAATATCTATCATCCATCTTTTTAAAATGCATCAAATCAGTACACATCACCATTTAAATCATATTACAGTATTAAAAAAACGATTCAAAATTAGGCGAAAGGCCACTGAGCCTGAGCATGCTATTGTTGCACATAAAATATCAATATTCATAACTGTGCAAAGAATTAAAAAACCTTTAGAAACTCATATGATAGTTCAGCATCACACACCATGAGATGGGTTAAATAGAGAGATTAAAAAATACCCAATTTCTCTCTAAAATGGTACCAATTTTAGTGTTTTGATAAATGAGAATCACTAATATTATATAATAGGCTAATATTATCAGTTTACCTCAGCTAATGCACTGAAAAAGGCTAAGATATGAGCTAACACTAATTCCATGCTATTAAATATGTTACAATTTAAATGTAAATGCACATTGTTCCATAAGGGTGGCATCATTCCCTTACATTTTACACGGCTACATTTACTCACATTGTAATGCTGATAATATAATTTGTAAGGAAAATTGTGCATTAAATAGGGAAGTTATAACCGGGAAACTTTTACAAAAAAAGAAACAAAGAAACACACACACACACACACACACACACACACACACACAAATGCATGTCTCTTTGTAATATCTGCGAAGCTGTTTTATCAGCAGCATCCACACACAAAAAAACAGTTGAACATGAAAAACGTTTTTGCGCAAGTGCACTTGCCAAATGAAGACGGGTTGTATGAAATGGATCAATTAAAAAAACGAGCTATTGTTTATTAACGAGCTGTAGTCACGCACTGACAGAAATGCAGTTCAAGTTAACGCCAAGTTAAGGTGCACTGATACTGAATCTGGCTGCATGACGAGCGCGAGACGCGGCAGTGCACAGATCGTGACGCGCGTCTCTATAATGTGATTGTGAAGTAAATGGGAACGGGAATTCACCGCATTATTAACTCGTCACGCAATACTACGTGGGAACGGATTGCGAAAGCGTGGGCACGGTTTATGAATTTGTGGGTAGAGATTTCAAAAACTGAAGGCACGGTTAACAAGTCTGAGAGCGTGGATTAGGAAGTCGTGGGTACGGTTTAATAATCCGTGGGCACGATTTGTTAAACCGAGGGAACAGTTTGAGAATTCGTGAGTACTATTTATAAACTGAGCGGATGGTTGCAAAACCGTCGCCACGGATTGTTTTTTTACTCACACAGGTGACTTCCCGGGCTCCGTATCTCCCTTAATGCTGACTTCTGTTGACTTGGGACAATGAAACGACGCATTTTAAAGCTAATACTCGCACACACAATTACAGTTATTTTTTCTTCTCGTGTCGCGCCTCCCCTGTGGCTCTTTGGCGCCCCCCAAGGGAGGCGCGCCTCACCTATTGAAAACCGCTGACTTAGAGTGTCTTTGACTAATTCTGCTGTTTTAGGTTGTTTACTGGAATTACTAATACGATGAAAATGCAAAGAATTTGCATAAAATTAATTGCTTTAAAATTCAGTAATTTCTATAAAAACAATATGATCTGCATATGGAACTAGCTCAGCTAACTATCATTAACTAGTGGGACTTATGTTAAAATCTGACAAGGAAGAACAAAAATGAACATATATTACACAAGAGTATATACAGGCAATAGTTAATTGTAAAACCAATGTCACTCACTTATGGAGCAGAAACAACGCAACCTTGTTGTCTGTTTTGAGGTCTTCCTGCTTAGGTCTATCCCGTGCATTTCCCTTAAAATAATTGCACACCTTAGAACGTTCATCAACCAGTCAGATTCAAGCATTCAACAGCCCCGTAGTATAATTTTACTATATTGTCTTTTTATAATAATATTATTTCCAGAACCTAAAATAGAATATAAAATATCTGTTTTCTGCAAATTAATTGCATCTGCATAAAGAAAACAGATTTTAAATGAGCAGAGTATACCAGGTTCACCAACAGGAACAGCGATCATCATAATGGTGACTAGAAGATTAAACAATGTAATCGACATTAATTAGAGCTAGTACTTTAGATAGTGACATTTATGTGAGCATTTTTAAAAGTCTGTATTTCTATCTTTATCTGGATGCCACTTTACCCCGCTCCTTAACGAGAAGTGTGTTTGTGTTTGGTGTGTTTTTAACAAGCACTTTCCATGATAATTTTTCTCCATTTACCAGTCTGACAGAGTCTGAGCTGACTGCAGCACCTCCTCTTTGCACACGCTTGAAAAAATCTCTTGACTACACTGTGAAATTCAGCAGTAGGAAAGCCTGCTGTCTCCTCACAGGTGCCTTTTGAGTGCATGTCTTTGTTTTTGGCACAAGTCCACCCTATGGGATTAGAGAGCTGTAGTTGTGGATCAGCAGAATATCCCCTCCTCTTCCTCTTACAGGCCACTATATCTGACAGACCTCATTAAATATTCATGAAAAACAACTTTGAAAGTGGATCATTTTGAAATTTCAGTCCTTCTGAAAATTGTTTGCTGGTCTTAGCCAGCTGGCCTCCAGGTTAAACCACCCAAGCACCAGCCTGACCAGGCTCGGAGACTATGTAAAAGCTACTACTGTAGCTAAGACCAGCAAACCAGCGTGGGCTGTGTCTTTTGGGAGTCAACCTGAGGATTTAAAGGGATAGTTCAGCCAAAAAAAAAAAAAAAAAATTCTGTCTTCATTTACTTACCCTCATGCCGTTCAAACCTGTAAGACTTACTTTCTTCTGTAGATTATAGAATACATTTTGAGAAATGTCTGTGTTTTTTGTCCATACAATGGGTATCAATTCTGCCCTACAAAGGCAAAAGACCTTAACTCGCTAGAGTGTGGAACTAAGAAAAATGACTTTAAAGATTTTTAGTTGTCCTGCCAAATTAATGATAGGTAGGACACTGGAAATCTGGCAAATAGATGTTTTAGTAATGAAAATCATATACATAAAAAAATCTTGAGCTCAAACTTGACTTTTGACCACTATCTTAAAGTTACTGTACTCTGCCTTTGTATTGTCAGCAAAAAGTGAGAAGTCATGCCAAGGCAAAAGGCAGTAACTTCCACATTATCAATATTTGGTTGCTGATCACCATTAACAAAATCATTAACACCTGTATAAAATCTAGTGATCATGGCATTTATTTTGTATGATTTACAATTATTTATAGCCATCTACTTATTGATATCCTGTGCTTTGGTTGCATTCTGATGGCATTATTAATATATTTGACGTGACAAAATACCTCCATAGATATATTAGTCCAGCGCTGGCTCGACCGTGTTTAGGGCGGTGCTGAAGGCGCCGGTGAAGTTTTGGCACTCTGCCAGCTACCTGTAGATGCATGAGTGTTTCAACCAGGTCCGGAGGCGAGGCTTTAGTTCTTTGTTGTATTCATCTGCTACGGCATGTGTAACATTTTTCTGTGAACTCTGCATAATCCTTCGCGATCGATATCGCACGTTTGTCGATGGAGCGGTTTCAGACCATACTAAATGATCTGACCGCGTTTGTGCTGGACAAAGCTCTGAGGACATCAGAAGTTAGAGGGACTGATGGCAGCTGTACAAAGTACACAGGCTACACCGTAATTTAAATTTTAATGGAGAGTAAAACAAAGGCAGATAACTGTACAGTCTGGTAGGTAGCATTATTTGATAGAACACTGGCACATTAACTTCATATTGACGCGCGGCTAAACAAAGGCAGAGTACCGTAACTCAATTTGAGCGTTCCAAAACAAAGCCAAAGAGCGGCAACTGGTGTTACTCATTATTTTCTCGAAAAAACAACAGAATTGATTCAAGATACTCATCCACATGATAAAGGAGGTCTTGAATGTGCCAAAAATATAAATAACTCATTTTCGACCAAAAACGAAGTTACGGTCTTTTACCTTTGCACGGCAGATTTGACACAAGGGTGAATAAATGATGACATAATTTTAATATTTGGCCATAACCATCTCTATGTTTGTTGTGTCACTTTCTTATCAAATTCTAAACAAACTCCATTCTGCCCCACAAATTCCTAAAATCCACCATTTTATATTACATGTATTTGGCCTATTTATACTGTGCATACTGCTTCACCATTTACCATTCTACGATAAAGCCTAGATTGCTACTTTCCCCAGAAGTGAGATAATACTTCCTTATCTCTCACAAATTTTGCAAAAGAGCAAAAGTCTCTTCACTTCAGAAACTCTTAACTACTTAATAGAATTTATAGAAGAAACAAGCGAAGAAAAACATGCCACCTTCTCACGTTTCCTCATTTTCTCTGAATTAGCAGATGTTTCACTTTATGAAATCACAGGCTGGTATTTACACTCATTGCATAGTCTTCCTCAGAAAGATTTTGTGGATACTGTATGATCATATCCACAGTTTATAATTTCTAGTCGTTTATTGTCATTAACTGGTCCAGTCAGATCTAGAGGAATGGATGCATTTACATTTAGTAGGGTTGTAGCATCTCTACTTAAATGTAAATCCACCCTTTTGTTTGGTTGTTGTAAAACCAATACAACTCTTAATAAAAACTAGCAAGCCTACACAGTGAAGCTGTATTATTTATTTGCATCAGCAGCAGAGCTTCACAGAGATCTTTCATTCAATATCTCGTTCTTTATGTTGTATATTGCTCATCACAGTGAAAATCAATTGGAATTTAAACTACAGCACTGAGATCATATCTTCAAATGAACCTGAAGATCAAGGAACGTTAAAATCTGAACCTCTTGTTGCACATCGACAAACCGCTTGGCCTCCACTAAGCAGCACAGCAGAGCACGGCAGAGCTATATTGTTTTTCCTTTGACCTCAATTCATTTCATGTATTTAACATCCGAGCCACCATTGAACATTCGTCTTTTAAAAATAAATGTCTGCCGTGTGTGACAAGGGAATTATTGTATGCCCAGAGATAATTCTAGGCCTCGGCCAATGTATGGGGTCACGTAACTGTGTCCCGCAGCGGGAGTATTATTAGGATAATTGCAGACCTATACATGCTCCCTCTATTATCTCTGTCTCCCCGGGTCCCTCCGACTCCTGTTTCCAGTTTCGGGATCTTGGAGCTGTGGAGGGAGAGACCAGAGGCTGTGGTAGTTGCCGCAGGTGGTATGTACATGCCTGCCCACCCACTGGCACTTTGTGATAACTGGCATCTATTTCCGATGAACCTCTTCCAAGTGTTGCAGCAGCCACTGATCCGGCTTATCATGCCTGTCACTCAAGGGAAGTGACAGCTTATCTGAGCTGCCTCTCTCCCCTGCATTGACAGCACGCCGCAGCCTCCGTCAAAATGCTAATGACATCAACTTTGATGGCTACAAGTCCGCAACATGATTGTAACAAAAGTCGGGTGTACTTTGGGGGTCGACTCTGATTTGATGGATGTTCTTATTTCAATGGCCAATTGACTTTTTACAGGGCTTTTACAAGGCTCCAGGCTGACATTTAAGAGCAGTGGCACTGGTTCCACCATGTTCTACAGATGATGGCACCAGCACCTTATTTGGTAGCACCAGGGTAGATAGCCCTGTATATAGTAGATGGCAGATAGCACCAGGGTGACAAATCAGTTAATATTGCTACATATTTTATCTCTTGGAAAGGCATATTTGACAGCAGCGTGAATTGACAGCTAGCAGTAGCTTGAGTTGGGATAAGGATGCACAGTAAATTCATTTCCATGTACAAAAACAGTAAAAATAAATAACAGCCAAATCTTTATAGGGTAAAATTTAAATATGCACTCAGAATTAGGAATCTACTCTTATTCAAATCAACCATTGGTTTACCTTTGTATTGTGAAAACCACAGGTACCACGCATGGCACCTCACTACCTTTCTTACATCTCAGGATGATTTTAAACATACAAAACAATGAATACTACTACTCAGTGTGATTAGCTTTGTTCCAAACTCCCTATGTAGGCTGCCAATCTCAGAATAATTATACTGCATTCTGAGATATCTTGTTTTGGCCAAATTTTAGGGCAGAGTTGCATGTATGCTTTACAGAAAAGACGATAGAGCAAAACCACCAGAGTGCAAAAAGCTCATTGAAAATAAAAGAAGAAATCCAACCAATGGTAGATGAGGTGAGAGAAGTTTCCATTTATACCAAAAGGATAAATGGGACAATGAGACAATAAGGCATCTTATCTGGGTTTAGAACAGAACCAAGGGATCTGTTGGACCCACTGATCTATATAATGACTGGATAGCTCATGATCTTCTAAACTGCCAGCAGGCAGTGAAGCCACCGGAAGTGTTCAAGCGGCCATCTTACGATTCCCTACCAGCAGAGGGCTCCAACAGCCGTCATACAGAGATTGGTAGCTCCGACAGCACTTTTAAGATGACCCGCTATGCAGCATACAAGTGTAAAACGACGTTCACCAAAGGATGTAGAAAAATTGCCCACATGTTGTAATTCAAGCCCTATAAGTAGTAATTTATATGCACAATTGTCACTATTCCTGTGTTGTTTTCTCCGAGGCAAGAGTAATGTTTCTTCAACAAAAAAAAAACAACAAAAAAAACAATAAAACAGTCAACAGTAGCCTATAAGAAACCTCAGAGCAGCAATAATCAATGAAGTGTCCAATAGCGACACCATTTGACAGCTTATAAGTACAGCAGCACTGGAGGAGATCCTGGATTCAGTGAAGAGGTACTAACCTCTCTCCAAGCTAAATCATCAGCAGCACAGGCCAAGGAACAGGAGACGCTCTGTGCACTAATGATGGATGAAATGTCCATTATGAAGCACATTGAATGGGATGGCAAAAGAATGACTGGTTATGTAGACATTGGCACAAAAATAACAAATGAAGGCATACCAATGGCAACAGAGGTACTTGTATTGATGACTGTCTGCATCCATGACCACTGGAAAGCTCCAGTGGCATATTTTTTAACACATGGAATGGCTGGGTCAGAGAGGGCTACTCTGGTGTGGCAATGCATTCATAAATTGTAAGATGTGGGAGTGAGGGTGGTATCCCTGACTTGTGATGGTCCATCAACACATTTTTCCATGCTCAAGGACCTTGGAGCAAACTTGCATTTCACAAACCTGACCCCCAGTTTCCCAGATCCATCGCACAGCCACAGAAGGATCCATGCCATCTTAGATGTCTGTCATATGCTAAAGCTGGTACGCAACACCTTGGGGTCATGTGGCATTATTGTAGATCCTTGTGAAAAGTGCATAAAATGGGAATACATCAAGTCTTTACACCAACTGCAAAAGGACAAAGGGCTACATCTAGGCAACAAACTGAGATCAGCTCATATAGATTGGCAAAGTCAAAAAATGAAGGTAAACCTTGCTGCACAGACCCTAAGTGCCACTGGCTGTGAGCCAACATGTACATTCCAGGAGACATTCAACTGCCTTTTTGATCTGATGAATTCCAGAAATCCCATCGCCAGGGGACTTAAAAGTCCCCTGAGGCCCGTTAATGAAAACACCAACATGGCCTTCTTAATGGAAGCTTACAGTTACATTAGTGGATTGAAAGAGCCAGGCATTAACGGACGACCCCTTGTTGAAACAGGCAAGACAACTGCATTCCTTGGCTTCCTGGTGGCAATAAATTTTTTTAAACAATTATATGACATGTATGTGAGACCACCGACATCGCAGTTACAATATCTGCTGACCTACAAATTTTGCCAGGACCACCTTGAGCAGTTTTTTGCTGCCATTCACTCAGCTAATGGATGCAACAACAATCCCACAGCGAGGCAGTTCAAGTCAGCATTCAAAAGAATGGTAGTGAGACATGCCATCAAAGCCGAAGTGGCAACTGCTCTCCACTGGACAGCACAGTGGTACTGGAGGCAACACCTTCTGATATGTTGTCATTTCGGTGAAGCGACATGCAACCTGAAGCAGAAGATAACACGGAAACAAATATCACCGCAAGCCTTCCCAGTCTGTCCATGTTTAAAGAGGTTGTGGTCGGATACATAGCTGGCTTCATAGTCAGAACAGCTACGAAGAAGATTCACTGCCCTACCTGTTTATCAGGACTCAGTGTAGAGAGCTCTTTCCAAGATGAGTTTGGACACACCCTCATCAACATGAAGTCCCGAGGTGGACTTATCAGACAGTGTCCTAAAAATCTGCAAAACAGCTGAGAAGTGTATTCAACAGCACTTACTCACAAGGCACATCTCAGAATTGGACAGCAAATTTAAAACCAGGCTATCCACACAGGTTCTGGAACTCCATGGTGGCTCTGCATTTAAGGAACTTGAGACTTGTTCAACCTAGAACCATACAACAATCATATTTTCCTTCTCATTGAGTACATTGCAGACAGCTACACCAACATCAGGCTCCACTTCCTTGCAAAGGAAACATCTGCTGCATCACACTGCAAACGGCTGCGCAAAACTCTGGCCAAGCTTGTTCTGCACTAAAATCAATAAGATAAAGAACAATTTCAATTTCCATTAATCTTTGCCCGGCATGAATTCACTGAAGATAAATTAAACCTCTAATTTTAAACCTTGACCATGTTGCCGTTTTAGTTAACGTTTTGGGGTTTTAACTAGCTATACCACTGATCTTAAGCTACACGGAAGTCCCATAAGTGAATAACGAACACTGGACACACAAATTAAATATTGTATTTTAAACATGTATTTTAATGAGGAGGTAAGCTGCTTTTTCTTCTTCATTCAAAGGGCAAATCACAAAATAAAACGCTTCATTACTGCCACCTGCTCGCCCACAGTATCAAAGCAATTTTTAAATAAGCAGGAAAAATTTCCGACTTTAAACAAATACCTATTTAAATGCTTAGGATGTTTGTGTTATAAGAATGTACAGGGAAACTTTAGATTTAAAAACGGTGTCTCGTTAGGCAATGTTTTCTCAGTCAAGTCATAAAATTTCCTATTGATTCAATAGAACGCGTGAGCTCACTAGGGAATACCAATATGGTGGCGGTGGCTTCACTGTTTATGACGTCATAAGCTATCCACTCATTATATAGATCAGTGGTTGGACCATATGCAGTATTTGGGCTGAAGTCATTTTGACTGATGGTTCTTGACCTAGGAAAGAGGAAAATAAAGAGGGGCTGGTCAAGATGTTCCCTATCACTCCTCCATATGTGGCTTTGACATTTTGTCCATTGTGTGCAAATAGAGCCGTAGTTCACTCAATATTTTTATGGATTGAATCATTTTGACTCCCACTTGATTTTCTCAGTAAGTGATTGACCTTTTGGTTCTGCAAATATTCCTTCTTCATTATTTATCTTAGCAACCTTTCCCACTCTCCTGTTAATTTTTTTTCCCCTCCAATAAGAGGACAGATAACATTTCCAGATGCCAATTTGTGAAGTGAAAACAATGTGATTAACAACATTAGAAAATCAGTTTTAGCTGATTTTATCCATATTATCCATGATGAGAAATTATGTCCCATTCCCTACTGTCCCCAGACCGCATTTCAGGCACCCCATGTCTGATGTAGCTCAATTCCTTCAGCTACACCAGCAATTATTGATGGTCATGGAATCTTATTTATGGATTTTGTACTGTTTCTTGCTCTATGTCTTAAAGTTTCTGAGCAAAATATTGAGTCTCAAATTTACATCTCACTGGATGAATGAAAAGTAATTTCCAAAAATGACTTTCGGTTTCATTGACATCTGCGTACAGACATTTTGGAATAATAATAATAATTACTATTTAGTCTTCAGTGTCACATCATCCTTCAGAAATTGGTGACAAATCAGCATATTGGAATGATCTCTGAGGGATCATGTGAAACTGAAGACTGGAGGAATGATGCTGAAAATTCAGCTTTGCAATTACAGGATTAAATTTCATTTTAAATTAGCCTTTATTCAAATAGAAAATGGTTATTTTAAATTGTAATACTATTCTACAATATTACAATATTTTTTATCAAATAAATTAAGCTTTGGTGAGCATAATAGGATTTGTTTTCTCAAAAACGTTAAAATCATCACTTATTTGAAACTTTTGACCAGTAGATGTGAATGCTTAAATCAAAGGGGAAAGTGTAAATGTGTATGTATAGTGTGCATTGCAATAACATGTCTTAAATGAAACATATTTATTTGTCCTTGAAAAAGGCACATATATAGCACACATATGTACAAAAATAGGTGACTATATTTTGCTGCCTGATGCTAAGTAATCATGAAGGGCACTTTCAGACCCACAGTAGCACTTCTAATTATGATAATACTTCAAAAACACAGATTTTCAAAGAAATGTTCCATTTATTGTCTATGGAGACTCTGAGAGACACTCTAAAATATCTTCAGGCCTAGAAAACACATGCATATTTGCTGGAAATTAAAGTACATGCTGTATATTGATAACACATAACCTTTCTTAAAGGAGAACTCCGGTCAATTTTAACATTGAGCTCATTTTTTTGTAAATTTGGAGTGCTGTCAATACAGAGAACAACGACAAAAATCGGTGTTGCCTACACCGTGTTATCCTCTTTTTAAAATTTGCACCCTTTTGACTTCAATGGGGCATATTTTAAACCTGCTTTTAGCCTCTTAACATCCTTGATGTGTCATTACAAGTGCCCAGCCAATGTGAGTGATTCCTTTAGAGTTAACATGGGTGAATCTGACTGCAGTAGATGTGCAAGGTATGAATAAAAATGAAGTTAATTCGGCCAGCGCTCATACCTGTATTTACATCCTGTTTTCGGTTGAAGTCCAAAGTAGTCGATTGTCGAGTTCACGCGCGTGATCATAGGTAACTAAACATATGCGCGTGAACTCGACAATCGATTACTATGGACTTCAACCGAAAACAGGATGTAAATACAAGTATGAGCGCTGGCTGAATTAACATCACTTTTATTCATATCTTGCACATCTACTGCAGTCAGATTCACCCGTGTTAACTCTAAAGGAATCACCCACATGGCTGGGCACTTGTAATGACACATCAAGAATGTTAAGAGGCTAAAAGCAGGTTTAAAATATGACCCATTGAAGTCAACAGGGTGCAAATTTTAAAAAGAGGATAACACGGTGTAGGCAACACCGATCTTTGTCGTTGTTCTCTGTATTGACAGCACTCCAAATTTACAAAAAAATGAGCTCAATGTTAAAATTGACCGGAGTTCTCCTTTAAGATACATTTTATTCAATACCAACAGATCAGTCAAGTATGAGTAACAGTTCAGGTGCTAGTTTGTATGTATAGAATGTATATCCATGCAAATTCATGTTTGAACTGCTGATCTGTTAAGCACCACATCATTTTTGTTAATGTTATATGAAGTTTTATCTATGTAAGTTTTAGATATTTAATATTAATATCAAAGCACCATTATACATTGTTTTTCAAAGAATATTAATAGGATAGCCTTTCAATTAGAACTTAAATTAATTTACTCAGAATATGCTAACATGGCATGTCAAGAAAAGGAAAGCAGCTTCTAACACTGTGTAATCATTTATCAAATCTGCAAAGTAATTTCAGCATATTTAGCATGCATTAATATAAATTAATGTTTCTCAGCAGTGTGTATGACAGGACTGAGCAGTCTTTCCGTTTGTATAATGAAAAAGAAAAAAAAACACTAGACCACATTATAGTTGTTTAGCATATTTCAAATTATGCAAATATTTTCTTTGGTATCTCTTAATTTGCATTTCTGCGTTTTAAATTGTTTACAAATCAACATGTTTGTCTCACAATGTACCAGATAGCTTTGCAGCTTGTTAGTTTTCGGCATGTTTATGAATTTATGATTTTGCTCATCATGAGCTGCAGTTATACTGCATCTGTTGCCATCTATATGTCATTTTCATATCCATCAAGAACAGACGTATTCATTTGTGGGATGATGACTTGATCATGCCCTCATTTGTCACTCAGTATGAGCTTGAGTAGCTACTAGTATACATCAGTTTAGTAAGAGATTTAAGATCAACTGTTGTACATTGTCCTACTACTATAGACAGATTAAATTGGTATTTTTAAGGTAGTGAAACAAGTGGTTCCAGTGACATATAAGATATGACATTCAGGATTATTCAGGCTCAATTTAAGCATTGTATACAGAGTTGAAATGACATCCTTCCTTTCTAGTACAACACATCTAGTACAACACAATGTTCTAGTACAACAGTAATATCCACTACTGAGAGAGTAAGAGAGTGAAAGATTTATTAAGTATAATTTTCAATTAGCGGATATTAGCATGTTTACAGTTCTGTTGTGGAGGCAAAGTCAGAGCTAGTGAAGTGAGATGTTGGTGTTTGCTTTCATTCGTCTCATGGCTTTTATTATTTGTTTCAAGGAGAGCATTGAATGGTTGTTATACCTGAAAGCATTCTACTCAATATTTTAAATCAATACAGTTGTGCCGAAATTCTTATTGTTTGAGACTTTTAGTTACATACGTAACTCTCATACATGAACATTCTGCTCTAATTGGGGCTAAGAAAGTGTTTGTAAAAAAAAAAAAAAATCCATAGCAAAACTCTATAGCAGAATCAAAAATGCAGTGAACAATATTATCAGCTATATCTTTATAAAGTTTAAAAGACCATTGATGAGCCTGTCAATTATGTTGCTCAAACCCACTTTAAACTCACCTGTTCTGATTTTATAGCTTTAATTTGATTGTAATCATCCAGACATCCAGTTTTATAATGCTACACACAGGGGTCGGGAACTACTTACTTGTTGTTTATATGGCAATGTAGTTCTTTTAAAAAATATGAATAGATGAAATTGGCTTGTTTTAATATTGTTGTTTAATATATAAAGGTCAATTATTGATTTTTCATTAAAGAGTCATTAACATATCTGTGCAAACACATTTTTTTTGCAAGAAATATTTTACATTTATCTATTACTGAATTTATCTCATAATTTGTTATTGCATTTGTTAATTTCCAAGTATTTGAGAACTAAAACAATTGTTAATGGAAAAGAAACTTGAAGTGCTAAAATGCCTTTGAGATTAATTCACTTTGATTTTGGCACACTGACATATAGCTTATATATATATATATATATATATATACTGTATATATATATATATATATATATATATATATATATATATATATATATATTAAATAAATTGGACTGTCACATGCCATTACACTTGTACATTTAATTTATACCCAGTCAAATTATAACTCTAAACAAATTAATAAATGTTTCAAGATAAACAGAATTGCAGTTTTAAATGCTTTAAATTTTAGTCGTGAAACTGAATGATGTGGGTATGATTATCTTTATATTTATATATACCACATACCAAAATAAATGACATTTTACCAAACAACCAAACGTCCAATAAGACAACAGATAGCAGTAGTTAGTAGATCATATTCCCACGTGTACAGTTTTAATGATTTTCTTTCTTTCTTTTTCAGCATTGACACTTTCCAAACATATTCAAATAGTTAAATACTGAAGCATTCTCAGTTGTTTTTACTGTGACAAACTGCATCCCATATGGATTTAACACAAGTCTGTTCTCTTAATACATAATAATTCCATCTTACATGGGACGTTTGGCAACCCTAAATGTAAGACTACAAGTCATAACTTCAAGATACTTTTATGATTCCCATCTGTCCTGTGAAATCCAGCTGGTAATTAATGGACCACAGATACCTACAAGTAGTTCACATGTCCTCATAAATAAAATCAGTTTGTGAACAGTCAGGGATTTCATTACATCTCAGGGGATGCAGTGATATATATATCGTCATGACATCTTCAGACTGATAGTGTCCTTAAGGATGAAGAAATGTGTCGGTTATAGAAATTGCTTAATAGCAAGCAGGCATTCAGACAAGGCTGTTATCTGTATGTAAAATGTTTTCTTGCAAAGCTGTCATATAGGTAAGGGATGCACTTGGCTTCATTACAGTTTGTATATTATCCATCATTACTTGTATGTAAAATTAGAATTATAGCATCCAAAATTATAGTACTTAAAATAGTATGATATGCTTAAAGTGCTTGGATGGTGTACTAAGTATGAATGTAAAAAAAAAAAAAAAAAAACCTGTAATGACTCTAAGGGTACGTTTACACGACAACGATATGCTTAAACCGGAGATGTTTTTCCTTTGAGTTTTCCCGCATACAGATGACACCATTGATAAAAGTGATCCCCATTCAGAAGGATCTATTTAATGAAGTATTATGCCACAATACTGCCACAATACACAATGTACTGTATTTTAAAACATGCAAAAATTTGTACATTCCCATCGCCAGCAAAGTGCATACTTATAATGCATGGCAGAAGAAAACAAATTAGGATGCAGCACTTCATTTTGTGGGTTTGGCATTTAGTTTAGCGCTTAGTTCCATCACTGCTCTCACACACCTGTCTGTAATTTTCAAGTGAGCCCAAGACATTGATTAACAGGTTCAGGTGTGTTTGATTAGAGTTGGATCTAAACTCTGAAGAAAGGAAAATCTCCATAAGCAGGATTGAACTCCCTCGGCTAGTGCAATATGCTTAATTAAATGATGTCTACACTATTTATTATTCCACATATATTTGCTCTGATTAAAAAAGGAAGATGGCAGGTTTACAGTGCAGTGTATTGACATTAACATAATTCTTTAATTATTGTTATTTTATTTTAAATAATTAACATAAGACCTGGAACCAAGCTACTATCTACGAAAGCTTGATTTCATGCATCTCGCTGATTTCCAAAATGCTGTCACGACGGAGCAACAGTTTGCACTTACATCCTCTCTTTAAAGGGGTAGTTCAACCAAAAATGAAATTTGTCACCATTTACTCACCCTCATGACATTCCGTCTTTTACGGAACACAAAAGAAGATTTTTTTTTGAAGAATGTTTCAAGTGTTTTTGAGAGTTTCGAAATATTTTATTTTGTGTTTCACAAAAGAAAGATAGTCGTACAGGCGTGGAATGACATGAGAATGAATTTAATAACAGAATTTTCATTTTGCCGTGAGTTATTCCTTTAAAATATTTTACCATATTCAAATCCATTCTTCAGACCTTCCCTTACAATCAGATTCTGACGGAATAACTGACACCTTCGCCGTCAGACTGTGAAACGTCTCAGTCTGTCACTCTGAGAGGCTGTGAAGAGAAAGACTATGAGTGAGGTTTCCTGTGGCATAAAAGGCACCTGTATTGTCATCCACGGGCACATCAGGAGAGACCCTTCACATGACTCTTGTTCTCTGAAGCCTTTTGGAGTGCCTTTCACCTCGAAAGCTATCCAAGTTTGGCTGCACGTTGAAAGTGTTATTTTCAAGAATCTCGTTAAGCTGTGAAAACAGCATGCGGCTTTTTTCTTCACATTCCCGGTTTGAGATGTGCAATTTGAGACTTGTAAGTCAGGCAGAGTTTCTCGAAAGGTCATGAATGTTGATTTGATTCCTCGAACAGATGTCAAGACGAACGGGGGGTTACAGTATCAGGTGTGAATTTTCTGAGCTATTTGTCACTAAAGCAGTAGCACAGCTCAAAACGAAACTCCAATAATGCCGTCACACTGCGCTACATTACTGATAATGAATGGCATGCCAAATAATCCAAGTCATTCTTGGCTCCTGGGTGTCACCGCACCGGCAGCTCTGTAGGAAGTGATTTATCTCGCTTTGGCCACACTCTCTCTCTCTTTGCCCTGTGTTCTGTTGCTGGGGGGCTTCAACTAGGCGACATCTACCTCACACACACAAATCCACCCTGTGCTCTCAGTTTTGAGGTCTAGCCTCGGGTTGATAACTTCCCCGTTTGTCACACTGTTGGTTGCTTTGTGAACTCGAAGGGATTGGGGTCTTATCAGTGGTATGGCAGGGCCAGGGTATCAGCAGCCAACAAAGATTGAATACATCCATCTGACCGCTTCACTGCTCCAGATGATTAAATGGAACACGAGCGGTCAGCGAAGTGAAGATGCAGAGCGTGAGGCTGTGCGGATGCATTCGTGTCCCTCTGTAAACATTTGTGAAAACATTTGCTTAATTGTTTATTCCACACATGATAAAATCTTGGTTGATAGCGGGAGAGTATCTGATTTTGACAGTGATACGCCTGCGGGGCTCACTGTAGACACAAGGCTCTCATTGGAGCTGAAGTAAAATGTAAGTGATGTAATCGCTTCATGGCCTTCTGCAGACAGGTACAATCTCATCTCCTTTGAGGCACACACAGGTTTTAGGGACTGGTTTTAAGGCCTGTGTTTCAGAAATAAATCAATGAAATCTATTTTCAGGAAAGGATAAAGCATGGCTTATATGTGAGGCCAACTCCAGGAGTCTCTCTCTCTCTCTCTCTCTCTCTCTCTCTCTCTCTCTCTCTCTCTCTCTCTCTCTCTCTCTCTCTCTCTCTCTCTCTCTCAAGGAACAAAATCACTGGGTTCTGTCTTTAAACTACTGAAGAAGTTATTCTTATTGGGAGATGGGCCTTTACAAATGAAAAATCTATATTTTCAGGTGTAATAAAATGACTGAGGCTAAAAGTCTTTGCTTGCATCTACTGCCTGATGTGTCTACAGCAGATTGTGAAAAAAGAACATTCTCAATGTGGTCTTACGCTTTTAGGCTAAATGGCCTAAAAAGTGCCTATTGTATAGTTAGAGTATGATTATGATTAAAAACAGAAAACAATAAAATGGCAAGAAAACAAATCATACTATAAATCATATTAAGTGATGCTTATTGAAAATGTAAAAATGCAGAAAGTGTGTGTGTGTGTGTGTGTGTGTGTGTGTGTGTGTGTGTGTGTGTGTGTGTGTGTGTGTGTGTGTGTGTGTGTGTGTGTGTGTGTGTGTGGTCCTGGTATTCCCTAAGGTATGGGGAGTAATATCAGTTCATTTTGACCTTGTGGAGACATTTTTGTGGTCCCCATGAGGAAACAAGCTTATAAATCATACAGAATTATCTTTTTTGAAAATCTAAAAATGCTGAATGTTTTCTGTGATGGGTAGGTTTATAGGGTTAGTGTAGGGGGTTAGAATTTACAGTTCGTACAGTATAATCGATTATGTCTATGAAGTGTCCCCATAAAACATGAAAACCCAATGTGTGTGTGTGTGTGTGTGAGAGAGAGAGAGAGAGAGAGAGAGAGAGAGAGAGAGAGAGAGAGAGAGAGAGAGAGAGAGAGAGAGAGAGAGAGAGAGAGAGAGAGAGAGAGAGAGAGAGAGACAGATGGCAAGTGAAAAAATTGAGCGTCAGTGTTTGTCAATGTAGATGTGCCTCCTTGACTTTAAGGGTTTCACTGTTAATCTTGGATGGTTCACAACTGTGGCTCTTAACTCAATAGCATTAAGCATTTAGTTAGAGAGAGGGCTTAGTGGCAATATTTCTTTCCCACAGGGGTTTAAACTGCTGAGCTTCCCTTTCCAAACTTCTCTAATTCATCCTGCCACCCAGATCCAGCTGCACCCTCTTCAGGACCAAATGATGACATTTGCATTTGGTCCCCTACACCCTCCCCGCTGGACAGCTCTTATAAAGGCAGCACATCCCTGAGGCATAGAAGGGGTGCTCACTTTACAAGCCACTAAACAGAAATGATAGCAGAGCTGATGGGGACCAGAGCTCATCTGGCCCTTCTAGGAACACTTCATCTCCCCAAACAGGCCTGTGACATTGGGCTGGTTTGGGCAAGGACTATGGAGATTTGTGACACTCTGAATAGAGTGGCTTTCATCCAGTGACAACAACAGGACAAGAGCTGTTTCATACAGGCTTAGCTTAAGCCTTATCTTTGACAAAGGGACAGAAAGAAGAGTAGGAGGGAGGTGAATGTAAGATTGAGATTCTGCGTGTACCAAACAAGGAAGGAAGGAATTGATGCAGCTGTAGGTTGATCAGTGCTTCTTTCATTACTCAAAATGGTGCTCGGTTAGCCAAAAACAATAGACCCTGTCCCCCTGGCTGTGTTAATCTCTGTAAACATAAGAGGCACAATTATAGAGATCTAGTAAAAGCATTCATTTCCACACCCCGCAACTCCTCCACTGCTCATTCTGTCTTATTGTTTAAAGAGATTGGAAAGAAAATATTGATATTGATTACAGACTGCAAATTCAAATAATGTGCCATTGTAAATGTAATAACAAATGCTAAAGTGTTGGTTTAATACAATTTTCTGGTTTATAACATTTGCCAGATCAAGCAATATGTGCTGTAGTTCCAGGCATCTGTGAATGAGGGATCAACCGGCGTGGTAGTGAACCTGACGGTGGACGACAGAGACGACCCAGCCACCGGAGCATGGAGAGCCATTTACTCCATCATCAATGGAGATCCCAACCAGAACTTTGAGATACAGACCAACCTGGACAACAATGAAGGAATGCTGTCAGTGGTAAAGGTGTGTTATGCCTCTTTCAGTCATTTGTTTGGTTCAATTTATTGATTGCATCATATTGGTGAAGACTTTTGAAGGTCCCCTTCTTGGCTTGAACCTTTAAAGTGTAGGTTACCAATTCTTAGATCACCCAGAATTTAACCACTTATCCAAAAGTGATCAAGGATCTTGATTGGTATCTGAAACTTTGAAGGTTCAAGCCCAAGAAGGTGACCTTCATGAGCCACTAATGTAGGGATGTCCAATCTAAAGGGACAATTCTGTAGAGAAGGGGTGTGCCTGCCCTGACACACTTGCCTGCGAGTTTCTAATATTGAGGACCTTTATTAGCTGGTTCTACTGGGTTTAATTAGGGTTGCAGCTAAACTCAGGATAGTGGCAGGATATTGGCCCTCCAGGAGCATTATTGGACACTCCTGCTGTAGACTTTAGCACCAACTCAAATAAAACAAGAAAGCATGTACTAATTGAAGTGTAATGATAAAGAGTAATTTGCTTGGTATAGGTACATGCTGGTTAGTTGATCACTCTTACATAATTCCATTTGTCTTTTGTCTTTCGCAGCCTCTAGACTATGAAAGTGCCAAATTTCACACACTTCTGATAAAAGTAGAAAACGAAGACCCTCTGGTTCCTGATGTTGTGTACGGCCACAGCTCTACAGCGACAGTTTACATTACAGTTATGGATGTGAATGAAGGACCGGTGTTCTTCCCAGATCCTCTGGTTGTCATCAGGAGAGAGAATATTCCCGTAGGGAGCTTTGTGGCCATGCTGAACGCTACTGACCCAGACTACCTACAAAGCCAGAGCATAAGGTTGGTGCTAATGTCATAATTATGACTATGACCCTGTCCCAAATGTGATTCTCTGTCTTTGTTCCTCCAAGTCCACACTTTTGTGTTGTAATGCTGTATAAACTGTATAGCCATCAACTGTGATGTGTAGCAAAAGGCTGTTGAGAGAGCATCACTGGCACAAAAGGGAAGCTCATGAGCACCTTTCTGATTGATATAATTACATATGGGACCAAGTGCACCATTTCCTGAGCCAATATTGACAAAAAATGTTTTGTTTATGTTACACTGTTTGTGCTAGACATGGGAAGAAGAACTTTTATGAACTCTGAAACAAATTTCACAGACCCCTGCCACTTAGACATGTCTCGGTGTAGTTAGTTTTGTCTTACTGTTCTCTCTCCTTATTTCAATACATTTGCTGTGTTCTCAGAGAAATATTTGACATGAGCACACGGCTCTGCACAAGAGAGATTGACCATCTGGGCAGGCATTCATCTTGCAGCCCAACTACATTATTGACTAAGCATTTGGAGCTGCTACTTCTCAGAGTCTTGACAGATCATTACTTTAATATAGCTTTTTAATTTTCTTGAAACCTCATTACCTTCTCAAAGCATAGGCTAATATTTTAGCCCGGTGTGATAGCTCTTATCTAGTATGGTTGGTCAATTGCTTCTAATCTAAATCTCTTAGAGGATGTACATCTGGTTTGTGTTGTCAGTTAGCCTGTGTAACAGGATAAGGATTTTAAAATAGTGTCTTTTTTAGCAATAAGGCTATGCAAGGTTGTAGCAAATGTTGTAAAATCAAACAGTAGCTGAAGTGAAGTGCTTGTTTTAACTCATTTTTTCACAGTCTTTCTCTATTCCTACCTTGTTCATTCCCTCAGCCTTCTTTGCTGTGGATGTGGTGTTACACATTTGCATTGGTAATGTGATCTCAGTGTAAGCTGTGCCATGCTTGTTCAGATCAGGAGAATTTAAACAAACTCCTGTGATTTGCCGTGTCCGCTGAGCATCTTTGAAACTCTCAGAATGAAACTCGTTGCTGTGATCATGTGCTCGGCCATTATTACCACTCTGTCCTGCTAGTTAGAGCGAGCCCTCCTCATCACAAACCATATGAGCTCTCTCCCTTCTCTTTCTCATTCTGTCCTCTCCTCATTCTTCTCTTCTATATCTGTCCTCTCACTGCTTGCCTCACCTCTTTTGATCTCCTTTTCCCAGTAAAAGGCTCTTTGAAGTACCATAGCTTTCACCTGAGGCTATAAGTGGCAGGACTAAGTAAGAAAAAAAAGAACAGGCTCTAGGAAAATGAAGAGGAAGGACAGAGGGAAAGCTTTAGAGGAGGCGACAGAAGGAAGGCATGTGCAGAAGGTTCTTTTTTATGTATTATGTATGCTAGTTTATAAAATCCGTCCAAAAATCGGAGACTTTGTTCTCTGAAATTCATACTAATTGTTTAAACACATTTCTGTGTGTCTCTGTGTGTGTGTGTCTATCTATCTATCTATCCATCTATCCATCCATCCATCCATCCATCCATCCATCCATCCAATAATTCTTTCATTCTGTCTACATTTCCATCTCTCTATCTTTCTATCCATCATTTGTTGTGTACTTTTTTCATTCCCTGTAACAGTTCTGATAATATTAGCAGAACCTGCCCCATAGATTGGCCCATAGCAAGGACAACGAGTACAAAAAAAAGTGAAACCCCACTGATCTATCTGTCTACCTGTGTCCCATGGTAGTACTTAAGGACTGCATTGTAAAATATATGCAACCAGGGTCACTTGATAAAAGAAGAGCATAAAAATTGAGAAATGACTGCAGAATTAGTAGACTTATCAACAACGACCAATAGTGGAATTGATATTGTGAGCAACAGGATTATTATAGTCATTATATATACCTCTGATTTGAAGCCCAGAGAAACATGTGCTTTGCTGTGCACATTGCTGTCGAAAGATGAAGTTTAAAAGCAACTCTGTTGTATTTGTTTCTATTGTATTTGTTTATATTCTGAAAACATAGAAATAGAGAAAAAAGGAATCATTATTAGGTCTTGTTTGGCGTCTGATTCTTTTTTCTGTTTTAATGTATACTCTAATTTTGTTGAATAGTGTACTTTTTCAATTGACAGAATTGTCATTGAATTTTTTCATACAAACATTTTGCTCTCTAGATTTATCATAAAAAGCTTATGAAAGCTTAACCATAATTTACAAGGGACGCTTTTCACGTCCTGCCAGTTGTATCTCCCTATTGATGAAAGATAAAAGGAAAATGGTGTAGAGGGGGATTCAGTATAATTACAGTATTTATTACAGATAGAGTTTGTTTGTTTGCTATTTATCGATGCAATCGGATGAATTACAGGAAATTTCCCTGTTCTAAGAAGGGTCAGATTGTTTAGTCTCTATCAGCGATCCATACATTTAGCTTCATTTTTTTTTTATGTTTTTTGTAAAATAAATCCTGCCACACTTTGAATCATTGAGCTTTTCAACGGCATCATGTTGCAGACATGTTTAAAGCTCTCATTTGAACTCTAATCAGTCTTTATCTGAAGTACCTCTGATTGCTTCTCTAAATTAGTAATTCAGAGGAGCATGTCAGACATGGTTAAGATTTTGGGGTCTCTGATGTGTTTGCTCAAAGGTTTTACAGAGTTTTCTTCCATCCCCATCCGTTTATTTAGCTCTGTCAGGCTTGTCAGGATAAGGTGAGCTGTGCATCATTGCTAGCCTGAGGGAAATCACAAACACAGACACTATCAGAATTAGGGGAAGGCTCGTTGAGTGCAAGCTCCCTCACCGCCAAAGGTCATTAGGAGTGATGCTGAAAATTACACTGGCTAGAATTTGTGAAATAGATGCGATTCTATTTACATTAGCTTATAAAAGTTCTGTTATTGGCACAGTTTTTGTACTTTTGGTACTTTATTAGATTTATTTGTTCATTAATGTTTAGTGTTACAACAGTAAATCATGGTAAATGTTGGATTGAAAAGCCTTCTAACTGTATTGTTGGGGCTCAATGTTTCTCCTGTTTGAGGCATTTGATTTGTGGTTTGTATGGGAGAACTCTGCAGTGATTTGGAACAATTTTCAATGGATCTCACAGCGCTGTTTAGTGGTCACGTGATTGAGACGGTCAGCGAGTAACGGTGCATTCACACGGAGGACGTGTCTGAAGCTTGGTGCTGACGCGACCGTCATAGTGACAACAGCCAATCACATTACTTTTCAGGTGCTGCATTAATGCAATTGGCTGGCGTCTGCGCTTGGGTTTTTGCATAGGTGATCTGATCGCCTGACGCCTGCATTGGCGCTTGAAAAGTTTTAAACTTTTTAACTTCTGCCACAAACAATGCCAGTGACGCTACTCAACGGAACCCACAATTCAGTTCAGCAACGCATGACGTCGCCCGTTCAAAGTAAATGAGAAGCGTTAATGCAGACACCCAGTGTGAATTCACTGTAAATGCATTCGCTCTAAGCTTTTTATGCTTTTTATACGTATTTTGTGCTGATAAATTTCGCTCCTCATTGGCGCATTTGCTGTTTAATGTTTCTCATGAAGTACGCAACAGAAATGGCAACGCTTATCAGTGATTGGCATCAGTGCGACGGTCTGTAACACGCATGCGCAGCATTATTTGCATAGTGCATGAACATTATACCAAACACTTATCAAACTTATGTTTTAATTTTATTGAGCAACAATAAAAAAAAAGTATAATAAAAATTATTTTATTGATAATTATCATTATCGTTCTATCGCCTAGTCCACACAGGGAGACTGAAGCCTGCTGTAGTGGTCGCTCTCCTGCGGAGTACCATCCACATCCAAAATGTAGCGCATTCCCCTAGATCAGTGCATAAATCCCAGTTCAACTCTGCTTCAAAGCTGTCTTTGAGTTAAAAAAGTGTTCAGAACAGCTCTGTATACATAATTCAAAATTTTGTTCCTCCCTTTGGCTGTGCTACAGTTTAAAGCTCTGAGAAAAGGAAGTGAGAGACAGGGAGAAGATGGCTGGAGCTTGCTTGTGTAGGGAATTTATCACATCTCCTTATTTGCCGCATAGTCGAGACCAAGAGTGAACATTCCAGAAGATACTTATTAAAGGAACCGTATGTAAGATTGTGGCCAAAACTGGTACTGCAATCACTTTCAAATTACTGTAGAGCGGTGTATCCCCTCCCCCTCCCCCCTGACTCGAGGTTGCCAGTTAGGCTGCAGGATCCAGCAGGAACGTAGGCTGCTACAAGGAGCTTCCAATGGCAAGTGACGAGTCCTACACAGTAAGTTTTTTTTCGGACTTTGTCACGACGTATTTCGGATTCATAACGAGGTCTTTTAGGTTTCATAACGTTAGATATTTTGTATCCGTCACTTTTGTAGCTGCAGCTGTGGTAACTAGAGCAGAGCTGGCAACCCGGATGCCGAAACACTACTGACTTCGTGATTGGTAGATAGGTGGAGGGAGGAGCATCAGGCCAAAACACAACATGACAACATCAACATCAGTTGAGGGCTGCAACTTCACTTTTAAATGACAATATCCTGGCCGGACTAGGTTGTCAGTGATATAAGTATTTGAAATGAACATGATTTCTTAATGTCTAGTGACATATCAGGGCCATTTTATGATTAATTGAAATACATTTCTTACATACGGTTCCTTTAAAGGAATACTCCACCGTGTTTTCATATTAAACTATGTTTTTCCCTTAACTAAGACGAGTTGATACATACCTCTCTCGTCTCAGTGCGTGCACTTAATCGCTCAGGCGCGCGGTGACACTTTGAAAGCCCAGTTCATTCAATATGGGCCAAGCAGAGAAACAACCAAACACCTCCACGTTTTCCCTATTTAAATACAGTTACTCGCGTAGTGTAACTCGACCTAGGACGGTGACACAAAACAAAACGTTGCGCTTTTCTAAGCGTGTAAAATGGATAACTATATTGTAAGGCGGAATACCATTGCAAGTGCTTGTAAGCACTTCGTCTTGGCGGAGTAATATCTTCACTCGTGAAAAATCCTCTCACCGGCCCCCGCTCCCTCTAGTGAAGATATTACTGCGCCAAGACGAAGTGCTTACAAGCACTTGCAATGGTATTCCGCCATACAATATAGTTATCCATTTTACACGCTTAGAAAAGCGCAACGTTTTGTTTTGTGTCACCGTCCTAGGTCGAGTTACACTACGCGAGTAACTGTATTTAAATAGGGAAAACGTGGAGGTGTTTGGTTGTTTCTCTGCTTGGCCCATATTGAATGAACTGGGCTTTCAAAGTGTCACCGCGCGCCTGAGCGATTAAGTGCACGCACTGAGACGAGAGAGGTATGTATCAACTCGTCTTAGTTAAGGGAAAAACATAGTTTAATATGAAAACACGGTGGAGTATTCCTTTAAAGCGTATAGAGGCACATTCTAAAGCGACCAGATGTTAGATTGCTTTCTCAATTTAAAAGTTTGTTTTTATTTGATAGAATACAGTATAACTTATTATTTGGGTTTTTTAATACACTACCTGTCGAAAGTTTCAGATCACTCACTTTTCCAGTTAATACCTTAGATTACTTTGAAATTAAAAATCACATTAAATAAAAATAAATAGAACAAATAGAAATTAGAGATTAAACAATTAATAATCAATCATTGTGTTAAACAAACAAACAAAAACATTCTAAATGCATAACATCAAGCCTAAATCAACCAACCTGAATTGGTAAATTTTTAAAAAAGCAACATTTTGAACAAAAAGCTGAGAAAATCGCAGTTTTGTCGAAGATGCATGCGGATCGGATTTAGAACGTTGATCAAAACATAGATGGAGTAGATTGCTTCCATCAAACCCCCCAAAGCTTCACAGTTGTTAACCCTTCCTGGGTTGACATTTCATTCGGTAACATTAGGCAGTTTTGATTTATATGCTGTTTAATGTTTGATTATTATGTTATTTTACATGTGCATAAGCAATGCTTCTGTCGCTTGTTTCTGCTGATTCTTCACCTGTGTTTTGATCCAGAGATTCTGTATTCTTTTAGAAGATGTGTAATAGCGCCCCCTACCATATAACGGTGAAACATGGATTGCCGGCCACCGTGTATCATAAATGACGGAAAATTTTGTCAATGGCAGGGAAAGAGTTCATAAAAAGAGAAATGTTCTTTAAGTGTTCCACAGCTGACTTAATTCAAGGTCTGCTGTATGCTTTTATAACAAATATATTTAATGCATGTTAAATAATATCTCATTCTAATAACAGCATAATACCTCATCTGAGTAAAATATCTGTTCATGTTTTAAAGCAGATTTGAGCTGTTTGTGAGCATTTATTGCTCCTTATGTGCGTTACAGTCTTTGTAAGATGAAAAAGTGAATAGATGTATATTTGTCAGTAGTGAAAGCTGTTCAGTGATTCAATGGTTTTGGACACAGGTGCAGTCTATGGAGACATTGTATCATCTATCTGTGAATATCACACCTGTACTACCACACTTGATATTTAACAAATGCTCTTTTATATATCGCAGCCAATATGCTGGGTGATATTTAAAGTTAATTCATAAAATTTCTCACTTTATCAATGTTAAGTTGTTACTGACATTGTTGTTCACATTGTGTATTACGCATCTGCTGGTGCAGTCTGGAAAGGTTGTAGTGATAGTGACAGTTAATGATATGCAGAACATGCTGGAATATGTTGCTTTCCAGACAGGATCTGACCAAACAACTTTCTCGTTTGTGGGTTCAGTTTCCTGTGCACCCTTCTCTCATTAGTACAGTATGTGTTGGAACTGCAGTACTCAGCAAGTGCTGAAAGATGACAGACCGTGTCTAGATGTCAGGCCAGTTTTCCTCTCATTAAAGTAGAAGATCTCAACCTTCATAACTCCAAGGTCTATTGTCAAAGGTCACCCTACACAGGCTATTATTTTCTATTTATGTATTTCTTGTTTTCAAACCTTTTTTTAACAGAAATTAGAAGTATAAACTAAAATAATTGTGATTGATCTTAAAAATGTCAAACCTTTTATAACAGAAATTAGATGCATAAACTAAAATAATTGTGATTAATCTTAAAATCTTTTTTTTTTAAGACAAAATTAGTTGTTTTAATGTGGAATTTGTTGTTCTGGACATTCACTGTAACTTAAACTCACTACTCATTTTGCTTAGCTAGATTAAAACTTATTAAAGGAAACATAAAATAGTAAAATATCTCTGGAGAATGGAAATAAAAACTAAATTTGCCAATATGTTTTAGATCTGCTGACATTTGTTGGCAGGACAAATTACAAATTTGTAAATTTAGTGTGCCAAGGTTCTATGCTGCCAAAAAAAAGTTCTTGATTTTTCTCCGGATATGTCCGTTTTCATGTAGAACTAACTTGATAGTTACCATTTTTAATTAATTAATTATTTTAATATGACATTAATTATTTCAAATGATTTTAAGACATCTTGCTGCCCTATAGTTTGTGTAAATGTATTTGGGTTTTACATGGTATATTGCAGTGACACAAAATCCATTTACATGCAAAAGGTTTTCAGAATCGCACTTGACTCTTCCTGAAGTACATTACGTGGGTCTGTATATATTAATTGTCTCTTTGTGTATATGTGGGCGAACCATTAATTAATCACCAGTTTTAAATGAACTGTTTTGCAGCGTTAAGCTTAAGTTTGCTGTAATTTCTAAGGGTTTGATTAATCACCGGTAATTGTAAATGTGTGCATTGTGTTTATTTGAAGGTCTCTCTGTCCCTATTCAACAATGCAATACTGTTGAATGGCTGTCTGTTTTAATGCAAGCATGCGGCATTCAGAGTCTCTTCTGAGCTGCGTTGAGTTAGGTGACAGAGGGAAGAGTTCGGTTCACGTCAGGTCTCACTTACTCTGCAGTGGTTGCTGAAAAGAATAACTGCACTCTGAAAACCTGAATTAATCGTGATAAATGTGAAGACTCCTGGCCTCTGTGACTCCTTTCTTTACAGAGTTAAGCATTTCACCTCACAGAATCAAGATATGGATTGTTTTCCTCATTAGTTCCACAGTGTCAGCTATAATTCCAAGCATGTTTCTTATCTTATTTACTCGTACAGGGCCGGCAACGTCCTCATGGTTGTTGTTTACACTTTATTGTATGCTGATACATTAAATAACAATTAACAATTGTTAGATCATATTAAAAAAACTAATTAAACACCATGTTACTCGGTTTTATTCACTAGCGTTCAAAGGTTTGGGGTTCAGGACGATTTTTTTAATGTTTTTGAAAAGTCTTATTACCAAGGCTGCATTTATTTGATAAAAAATACAGTAAAACAGTATTTTTTTTTATTTACAATTAACAATTTGATACTTTTTTTATTTTTATTTCAAAGTGTAATTTATTCATGTGACGGCAAAGCTGAATTTCTTTAGTGTCACATGATCCTTCAGAAATCAGTCTAATATGCTGAGTTGCTGCTCAAGAAACTTTTCATCAATGCTGAAAACAGTTGTACTGCTTAATATTTTTGTGGAAACCATGATTTTTTTTTCAAGGGTTCTTAATCAGAAGTTCAAAAGAACAGCATTTATTTGACTTAGAAATCTGTAGTAACATTATAAATGTCTTTACTGTTACTTTTAAACAATTTAATGTATCCTTGACTGACCCTAAACATTTGAACAGTAATATTCTGTACATACATACATATATCAGGTGCAGAATACAGTACCCATTTAATGTTCTTTCAGTCAATAGAATGACTTTGGGGGTCCAAGAGAAATAGGATTCTGGGAGGGAAAGAATCTTGCACGACCCTGATTGTGTGCCACAGGACAGAGTCCTGCACGGGTCAGATTTTGTAAATCCGCACCCGCCCGTACCCGCAGTGCTTAAAGCCGCATCCGACCCGTTTTCCGACAGCAGCACTAATTAAAATCCGCACCCGACCCGACCCGCTTAAAATAGAACCGACTACCCGACCCACAACCGAAATAAAATCAGTTTAGACCATCACATTATAGACACACTTACAAAAATATTTATTGCCAGGTCATACAGAAGTTATTACACGACCATTAACACAAGGACAACTTCAGCCAAAGCTATCAAAAGGCCGGTACATGAAGAACATGGCTAACGTTACCAATCGAACAGACGCGGCTACAACACTATATCTGCCACGCAATTTCGTCTAGCCTACATCTGACAATTTTGCGTTCAAACACGCCCTGCTCACCACACATACTTAACAGTGTTAAATTTGAAAAATACTGTTCGATAGAACGGCTTGGTTTGTTACCACAGTTATCTGCGTTCTTCCTCAGTGATGAAGTTCCACATTTGCGGCTATCCAACATGAAAATGCATGCGGCAAAGCCTTTCACAATATTGTTTTCTTCAGATAACTCCAAATTTCTCCCACACACTGGACTTGATTTTTGATGACGTATTGTCGACAACTTTACCATCTCCACTAGCTCTTCTTTTCTTCAACTCCTCAGCATCCATCACGACGACTGCAAGCAGATCACGTGCGCGGTTATTATGAATTTTTAAAAGTGATAGTAGGTATAGAGACTCCTGGGAGGGCGTGGGCACAAATAAACTGATGTGGATTTTAAATAATTTTTATCAACTTGAAATACAGGCATATTTTTGTAGATGTGTTCCTAAAAAATATGCATATATTTTTACGTTTGCACTTGATTGTTTTAAACCCGTGTTTAGACCCCCGTGTCCGACCCGACCCGCACCCGTATCCGACACAGTTGGATATTTTTCACCCGTTTGAGCCCCCGTTACCCCTGCGGGTACCCAAACCCGTGCAGGACTCTGGACATTTGGCTGGTTTTCATGTAAATTCATAAAATATAGGCCTGTCCTACGGAAATAGACTGCAACAAAACTGTATCTGATCTCTATTTCCTCTTGACATTAATAATGAGCAAGGTGGCATTAGTCTGGGAAACAGTTGTGAGAGACAGCCATTATGTGGTTAAATAATTAAAACTATCTAAAAGGTGCCAACAGGAAAGATTGTGAGTGGCAAGGCCTCTCTGAAGCATGGACAAATTGCTTTTCTCTGACTTAATTACAGGGTTATGATTTTCAACCGATGCAAAGAGCTGCTTTTTGTGCCTTATTATGATAATAAATTAGATTTTATGTATTGCATTGCTGAGGCATGATAATTTATGGAAATGAAGCTGAAGTAGTGGTTCCTGTTAGCTCAGTTTTGCAGTTTAGTTCTCAGGCGGTGAGCTCTTGCACAAGGCAAAAAAAAAAAATGTGAAAGAGATAGAGGATGGATCTATGAGTGTGTGTGGTGTGTCCGCGCGCTTGACTGGTGATACCACACCAAGAGCTTTGATGATTCTCACAGTCTTTGCTTAAGCTTACAGTAATCAAGTGAACGTTCGTCTGAACACATGCTCCAGAATCCTCAGTGGCTGAATAAACTTTGCACAGCTTGGCACATCTTTGCTTATGGGAGTCTCCATTTGAAACGGCATTGTTCTAAGAGGTCCAAGCATTGCGTTGTGTCAAGCTAAATTGCCTCGTCCTTACCATACTTAGGCAGGTTCCAGATACTGTATGTTGACATATCAAGCTGAAATTATGAATGTAAAATATAATAATCATAATATATCATGGTATAAATTCACATACTCTAACAATTATCAACATATTTGTATTTGTTTTTCATCATAATGTCTGGTCTTTGTTTTATATAATATATAGTAACACTATTTAATAACTAACATGAAATAACAACATGCTATAGCAATACTTTTATATCATTTATCAATCTTGGTTTATGGTGTTAATTTCTTTATTCTACGTTTTGCCTATTACATCAGTCATTCAACATGTTCACATGCACACCAATATGCTGATAAATAATCAGTAATGCAAGTCAACAGCGTTTACAAGACTTTATTTTAGATAGATAGATAGATTGATTGATTGATTGATTGATTGATTGATTGATTGATTGATTGATTGATTGATTGATTGATTGATAGATAGATAGATAGATTGATAGATAGATAGATAGATAGATAGATAGATAGATAGATAGATAGATAGATAGATAGATAGATAGATAGATAGATAGATAGATAGATAGATAGATAGATAGATAGATTGATTGATTGATTGATTGATTGATTGATTGATTGATTGTTATGAATCTGTAATCTACTGCTATTCCTGCAGTTCTCGGTTGTGAAATGAATTTTCTGTCGAATTTGAACCACTGAATTTGTGGAAGGGAATTTGTAAAGCGAAATAAATTGGAACGAAAATTGCCTGTTGAATATTATAGGTTGTATTTTTAAACCGAATCAATATTTTTGGAAGTGAAATCTGAAAGGTAAATTTGGATTATTTAATTTTTAATAATGAAGATGTGTGTGAAATGTTGTGAATCGAAATATTCACAGCTTAAATATATTTCAGCCCATAAAAAATGCAAGCCCTAAAAATACAATGCATTAAAATGTAACCACGGTTAATGCAATGCATATTTATTTTCCAAGTAGTGCAATTCAACAATTACATTTTTTGTTTAAAAAAATATTTGGCATTGTTTAGTTTAATTGCTTTAAAATAGGAGTAGCTAATAACTTGACAAGCAACATTTTCGAAGTAGTTTCCCCAACCTTGGAGAGTGTATGTGTGTTTGTGTGTGTACTGAACCTGTGAAGGCTGTCAGAGGGTTAAGCAGCGGAGTGAGATGAATGGATGGCGAGCGGCAGTGTGAACTTTAACGAGGAGTTAATGGACAGGTTGGCAGAACGGACTGCACCCACAGAAGGGGTCTGATTCCCTCTGAGTCTGACCATGGCTGATTGATGGGCCGTCTCCCCTTGTTTATATTTCCCTGCCTCCCTGTCACATTTATTTCCTTTGTACAGCTCTTTCTGCCAATATGGAACCGAAATATCTGCAGGGGTGACAACGGCAATTTGTCCCAGACATGAGAGCGAAGGGAAAGTTTATGGCGCAGCTGTTTTTCATCAACCTCTGCATCTTTGTGCACGCATCTGATCTGGGGTCCGGTGGATGCACATATGGGAGTTGAGTCGAGTTAAGCCATGTGACTGAATCCCATCGAGAGATGAACTTAGAACGAGAATGATGCTGAGTTTGGGAAAGGTGATTTTCGCTCAGAAAGTGGTCCAAAGCAGTTCCAAACGACACTGCCATTGAATTACAATGGCTAAAAGTAATATCCTAATGGGGGCATCCATCCTATTTTACAAACACAGGGCAGTCAGAGCATTAGTATAAGTGTGCCACTTGCTTGTCTCTGCTTGATATGTGTTTGCTGATAAAGAGGTCTGTTTTCTGGGCCATAGCATGCAATAAAGCTCAACATAGAACAGAACATTAAAAATTTAAACACATATTAAAGAGGACCTATTATGCTTTAGGTCTTATGCAACTTTATTCAGTGTGTAATGTTGCAGTTTGAGCATGAAAATGAGTTATTCTCTATATCAGTAAGCAGTGTTTCTAAACTCCCTGGAACTTTCACGTCTCTCAATATTCCTCATTTAAATATTTCTCGCCCAAAGCATATGCAAAAAAAGGGACAAGGCCTGACTGAGTTGTTGTAGTGTGTTGTTTCTGAAACAAGCTGAAAGCGGTTGACCAATCTTAACCCAGTCAACCAATCAGAGCACATTGTGCTTTTTTTTTTTTTTTGAAGGAGGGGCTTCATAGAGACTGAAACTAAACAGAATGTTGACAGACTGGGAAAAGAGGTGCTGCAACAATGTAAAATATGTGAAAAGTGTTTTTTGAACATTCAACAAAATTTGGAACCTATTCTAGTAGACCCCAAAAGAGGGCATAATATGGCTTCTTTAATACTGGGACGAAAAGGGTTTCACATCAAGTGTAAATTTTTAGCACAACAAAATAATGTGTATGAACAAAATATTGTACTGCACCGATATCTACAGTACATACTGTATACACACATATTATTATTGGGAGGCTAGGTCATTTTTTTCCAATACTTTGGTGCTGATTAATTCAATTCAGTTCACTTTATAAATGTTAGACTTTTTATCTTAAAATTCTGGTTCACAATTACGAGCTTACATCTCTCAATTCTGACTTTTTTTCTCAAAATTGCAAGTTTAAATCTCGAAATTCTGACTTTATAGCATGCAATTGCAGGTTTATTTCTTGGAGTTGTGACTATAATCACAATTGTGAGTTATAAAAATCAGAATTGTGAGGTACAAACTGCTGTCTTTTTCCCCCTTAGAATTAGGACTTTATAACTCGCAATTGCGAGTTTATATTTCACAATTCTAAAAAAAAGAAGAATTGCGAGATATAAACTTGTTGTTAGTTGACGTGTAGTTGCAAAGTTTATAGTTAGTAGAATGTTTAAAGTGTGCCGTCGAAATAAAGTGTAAACGATGATTTTATTTTATTAATCGGTTTTTTTTTTTTTTTTTGTAAACTAACTTTTTTTGCAATTGAGCTGTTACTGGCACAGGTGTTTTACACATAAAAATACACCTTTCATTATTTGCATCATCATTATATGGATCTTTATTATAGAAATAGTTTTAAATCAAGCCACAGGCCAGCGTGTGAGGCAGCAAAGATTTCTCCTCACATAGATCCTTTCCGTGAGCACAAACAGGGATAAAAGGACCAGAATTGATGTACGGAGCGGCCCTCCTGCAGCAGAGAAGCTCTCCCCTGTTCTCTATTAGAAGGTAATGTGGAGAAAAGCCCCTCTGGCCTCCGCCCCCTCGCAGAGATAGAGGAGCATAAATATGCACCGCACCCCAGGCCCTCTCCAGGCCTGACACATCATGAAAGGGTGTAAGGAGTAAAAAGTATATAAAAGGTGTCTCAAGGAGTGGAATTTCTTACATTTTAGATTGGATGAAGAATATCTTTGTTTTCTTCTTTTTCTTCTTTTTCTTCTTGGTTGGAGGTGGAGGTTTAAAGCTACTTCTCTACAATGCCCTAACCCTGGTGAAGTGAGGTTGTGTGTATTTGTGAGCAGTCGCTATTGTGCGATTGTGGCTGAAATATAGGTTTCTTGTCTTCAGTCCAGCTGTCAGGCACATTAGCAACATAGAGACTTTAATGAGCTGCTAAACACATGACAAGCTAAATACACATTTTTTTCGTTTTTTTTTTTTCTTCTTTCATGTCATATTTTGGCCATTTTTGTTTTATGACTAAAATGCCATCATTTTAATCAGCAAAAATAAATGTTATTTAAACCAAATATGCAAACGTTTTATATATGAATTTACAGTACAATGTTTTTAGAAGAGATATCTAGTAAGAATATGATTTTTCTTCTAAAAGCATTGTACATTAGTCATTGTTAATATCTTGCAGTTTTATATTTTTCCTCCTCATGGATTTGTCAACAGTATGTTTTAATTAAAAGCATTCAATTTAGTCAACCGAATTCCTTTGATGTAAAATATATATTTTAAGTATACCCCTGAGATTCACTTGAAAATGATAACTCTGTCATTATTTACTCCCTTGAATATTTGGTTTGTAACTAAAATGTATTTTTGTTGATTCAAAATGACATGCATGCCATTTATTTAGATTAAAACCAAAATGAACAAATATGACAAGAAATATTCACTATATTTAAGAATATTTAACTCAAGGGGGGAAAAAATCACTAAAACAAATGAAAGGTTAGGAACAACATGAGGCTTAGTAAATGTAAACTATCCTTTCAATATTTCAATAATTTAACAGCACATTTGCATGTTCACAGTTCTCTGAAGTCAGTTAATGATCAAAACATGAAGATAAACAAATACAATATTTAATATTTTTTAGTAAGTGTTGTACTGTTTTTTTATTTATTTGAATTTGACATTTTTATGATTTAACTAATGATCTTTTCATAAACTCACAAACTCCCTGCAGTTTCCTCACGAATCCCCAGGGATTTGCAAACTCCAGTTTGAGAAACATTGAATTATTGTTATGATGTGCATTTTCCATCTTTCCATCTTTAGGCCTGTTTACACTTGGTCACTTCATGCAATTTTACTGATCAGATAGCGATCCAATTTGTTAAAACTTCCATTTACAATTGTCCACATAAATGTATCTCTGCAAAACAAATCCAAATCCAATCTTCAATTCCTGCGCTATATGCAAATTTAATGGTGTTCACGTCCATGGAAGCAACAGATATGAGCTGCAATTTATTTATTATTAGCTAATTTCAAGTTCAAAGACAGCAATTGGAGAGAAAGTGCTGGTAAGATCATTTAGGCTCTTTCTGAAATCGCCCCATATACCCTCATTCACTATTCCCTTCGTTAGTCCACAAATATATTAGTCCACTGCCACATTTGCACTTGCTGTTTAATAATTATCTGAAACAACTGGGAGCTCCAGTAGTAACATGAAAAGATTTATCTTGAACTCTGTCATGGAAACTATGTATAAACTTTAATTAAACAATTTAATAATCAATTAGAATGGAATTATACCTGTATGATATTACGCTGTAGCCACATTGGACCAGCGGTTTGGAAAATGGATGGACGGATGATTCAGATTCACAATCGGATAACTCCGGTCAGAGAAAACACATGAAGTGACCAGGTGTAAACAGGCCCTTTGTCTTCAGAGATATTATATTAAAAAAGCATTTTCTTTAGTAATTTTGTTGATGAGATTAGATATATACAATTTCAAGAGGGTAGATATTTTTATATGCGTTTCCAGCATGTGTCTTAGAAAATTTTTATTTACTTTTATTTTAAAAATATTTTATTTATAGTATGAATATGGGTAGTGTGAATGAAATTCGGACGTACTACATCCACCATGTTGTTACAGTCACGTGACCTACCAACATGGGAAAGCACACTTCGGAATCTCAGCGGAAGTAGTACGTCATCCGGGGACTTTTCACCTATTGTTTTTCGAATACATTGTATTCAGACATACTCTTTTTGTCATACTGTTTTTTCACAGCCAATATAGTAAGGAAGTATTCAATTTCAGGCGCAGCGTTTTACAGACTAAAATATATGCTGATGAAACTTTTGTGTCTTTTATCCTTTCTCTGTGGACTTTGGGACTGGAGAAGTTCCGACCCAGATTCTCTTCAAGACATCCCAGCTAACAGGGAACGTTCTCAGAATTTCGGCTAACATTCTGGCAAGGTTCTATCAAAGTTATGAACAAATGTTCTTCCGGTAACATCAATAGAATGATTGTGTTATCAAAGTTTGTGATATTTAATATTGTTCTTAAAAAGTTAGCACAAAAAAAAAAAAAAAAAAAAAATGTATACATCGTTCATGGCACGTTTTTTCTGAAACGTTTTAGTTGGATATTCGTCTAACGTTTTATAACGTTAACGTTCAGAGAACTGAACTGAATTTAAAAGTAACATTCCTATATGTTTGAAGAATGGAATATTACCATAACGTTTGCATAACCAAGAATTCCTTTTTGGTTTTTTTTAACTGGATGATTTGAACATTCTGAGAACATTGTGAAATAACATTTTCATAACCTAATAAGAACATTAGCAAAATGCTCTTTAAACATATTTTTTGTTAGATGGGATGCTGGCAAATCACTTTTCTTGAATAATTGCCTGTGTGAGCAAGAAGGTACACAACTTTGGCCAAAAGGACAAGGATTTTGTGGTATCCTTCGTAGTTTTTATCATTTTACCATAGTGTGATAATGTGTGGAAATGAAAACACCTACATCAGCCGAAGTTTTGATTACATGTGAAAGGTCTTTGACAGCTTATTTGTGGTCATTAGCACGTATCGTTATAGATAACATGTTAATTTGCATAATGTGTTTTTAATGGCACGCTAATGACATTGAGAGGAGGCTAATTGAGTGAAGCACCGTGTGTGTATCAGTTTTCTTACA
Organism: Squalius cephalus; assembly: GCF_949319135.1. Classification (NCBI taxonomy): domain Eukaryota; kingdom Metazoa; phylum Chordata; class Actinopteri; order Cypriniformes; family Leuciscidae; genus Squalius; species Squalius cephalus. The sequence goes on along the minus strand of NC_137127.1, from coordinate 13,322,100 downwards.
ATATTATACTTATGAACAAGTGTCTAGGCCACACCCCCTTTGCAAACTTTCAGGCTGTCTGATTAATGGCAGTGTAAAAGGTCTTAGAAATAGATTCCAGAAATGAAATATCCATTTGTTTTGTGTCAATATGAATTGCCAGTTCATGCAAGTCTCTCAGAGTGTGCTGTCGAAAATAAATGAAGGGTTGTCAGAGCCGTGATGCTGCACAGCAGACAACACCAAAAAAAAGTCAATGGCATTGACTTACTTTCTGTGGGTTTGCTTGTGTTTATGTGTGTTGATTTTATTATTATTATTATTATATACAAGAAAATGTCACACTATTCAGATTTTTGTACTTTGCGAACTTGCATGTGTCTTTGTATTATTTTCAGTTACAGAAGATTTTTTGTATTATTATAAAAGATAATGTCACACTTTTCTGATGTTTGCACTTGGCGTACAAAGCTGCTCTCCTATCCAGTGGCTCAAAGCTATTGACTGCATTTTAAGCCTTTGTGACACACTCCAGGCCAGAAAAAAGTGTCTCTAACAAATGCCAGCTGATTTTACAGGAGAATTACAAACTATCCACTTGCGCATCTGAGTCAGGATGTAAGGTATTTGTACCCAGAGTAGCGTGATGGTAATCTCATGCTAGCTTGTTTCCGGCAGCTTGTCCTCGTGAATCAGAGAACATTTCCCTGGGATGTGTTGTGATGTAATGTTGATAAGATAGAATTGCTTTGTGAAAGGTGCTTTTTGCTGTCAGAAGGGAATAGAAGGGGGCACAATGGAGCAAAAAAAAAGAAAAAAAAGAAGCAGTTTACTTTTTTTGGCCTCAACTGGTCTCAAAATATATGACAATTAAAAAAACATGGTTTAAAAATAATGTATTGCTGCTGTGGGAGAACTTTCTATTTAGTAAAGAATCCTGAAACAAAACAGATATTTTAAACTATTTAAATATTTCACAGTATTACCGGTTTTTACTGTTACTATTTACGCATATATATATATACATATATATATATATATATATATATATATATATATAAATGCAGCCTTGGTGAGCATAAGTCCTTTCTCTTTTTTATTTTTTCCAAAAAATCTTACAGACGGTAGTGTATAAGTTTTAATCAAATATTTTTTATTTTATAATTTGTGTCTTTATTCCCCATTTCTGTTTTTGCTTTAGTGAGCAACTCCAATTTTTTTAACCCCTTAGGACAGGAAAAAGTCTTTGTTGGTTGTGTGACTGTTTGTGTTCTTTTTGGAAAGGTATCCGAGTCAGCAAGACTTTTCAGAAAAAAAATTAAATCCCCCTCCTCTGTTTTGAAAGAGTCTCTATGGGTTTCCTGAAAGCAGTAAAGCCAGAGAACTTGACATTTTATTTTAAGTCTGTAAATCTGTGACTCAATTTTAGATTTCAGCACTACTGCATCTATTTTATCCAATCGCGCATATGCACATGCTTAGTTGTTCTGGGGGTCATGGCTGAGATATCACATGGTTAACCAATTACAAAAGGCTCATTACTCTTAGAGGTGTCGTTGCAGGTCATTCATCCCTCCTACATGTTTCAGGCAGTCTTTTTGCTCCATTTCTTCTTATTTCACTTTCAGCTTACCTTCTTGATAACCCGTCCACACTCTGTAGTGCTAATGCTTGAGGTAATGTTGCTTAAAGGTCAAAAACCTGCTTTGGGAATCAAAAGGTTGAAGGTTCGAACGCCGCAAGGGGGTAATCCATGAGCTGTCAGCATTGTGTTCTTGAGCATACATCGGTTGGTCTAATGGGGATTGTCACTGCAATAAGTGGACAAATAAACTGAAAGACATATAGAAATCCTTGAGTTTTGATACACTTCAAAAAAACGACCCATTCCAAGAGTGTATGTAATGGTCATGTGTGCCCCTCAGGTTCGCTGTGTTGAGAGACCCGGCAGACTGGCTGATCGTGAACCCGTTCAAAGGCAACGTCACCACCAGGGCCATACTGGACCGCGAGTCTCCACATGTTCACAACAACCAGTACACTGCTCTATTCATGGCCACAGATAACGGTAGGGCTTTTTTTTTTTTTTTCGAACACACACACATTTACTTAAATTTTCAAACACACTGAAACATACAATATTGATATATCAATAAAATGTGAATTATTTACGTATGAACACCTTTTAGAAATACAAATGTGTACGAATCCTTATTTATCAATATTAAAATCTAGAGCTGTCAAAAAGTAGCATACTGACTTCGGTACCAAGTCGGTACTGAAATTTTAAAATTGTGGCGCTTTGAGCAATATTGAGCGGAATCGTAAACACCTCTGATTGGCCATTGTGTTCTCGCACTCATCGGATGGATATGTCTGTGATTAAAATGCGCCAAAATGCAACATAAATTCCCAAAAGTAATCAGTTTTATTTGTGTGCTGTAATCCACATCTTTACAATCCATACGTTTGCGAGACCCAAATTCAAGACCTTCATCTCAATTGCTTCTCAGCACTGACCGCAACCGTGAAAAATCCTGTGATCGTTGCAAATAAATGGAAGCCGCCAAGGAAGATTTACAACATGTTTTACGTTAGTGATACATATATATATACACACTTCAAAATAAAAGTCCTTCAACACAAAACTGGGGAAACAGTTTTGCTCTTCAAACAATTTGCTCTTCAATAAGGATTTGTACAATGAAATAGTGGTTTCAAAATCAAGTGCTCAGCACATTGAAATGTTTCTGAAATGTCCGATCAAGCAGCATGATATTAAATGCATCATGCGTAAGACATTTCGCTGTCTAAAACGTGCTCATAATTTGCACTTAACCTTCTATAAATGGTGTGGACACTGTGGGGCATTTATGAAAGTGCCAACTTCAATAATAAATAAATTTTTACTTTTGTCACCTCAACTGTCATCGAAACTAAACACTATCACGGTGAGCCCATTTTATAGTATTCTCTTTTCAAGTCATCAGCCACGGATTATTGTCCCACCACATGAAATTACACGCTTCTGCAGGTCGGAGAACACAGTTGTTACATTAGTGCTCTCTGGGTAGTGTAGTAATTTCTCTCACTTGGCATAAACAACATTTAATTAACCTCTGAATGAGTCACTTCTCAATGTCAAATCTTCTGACAGGGACACTTGGAGGGATTAGAGTAAAAAGGAATGTTCTCTCTCTCTCTCTCTCTCTCTCTCTCTCTCTCTCTCTCTCTCTCTCTCTCTCTCACTCACTCACTCACACACTCACTCTTGGTCTGCTTTTTGTTTGTCTGAAGGAGGTTGGATTTGGCATTTGAGAGATGACAGATCCATTAAAGGAAACAAGCCAACCAAAACACTTCTCAAAAGTGCTCATATTTGCAGCTTTTAAATTTGTGATTTCATACTGTGAGAATTCATGCTTTCAAGGAGGCTAAATGCACTTTTCCTCTCTCTATGTACATCCCTGTGTTTGAAATAGCACACAAATACTACTCGTATTATTTTTTGGGTAACACTTTACAATAAGGTTCATTAGTTTACATTAGTTAATGTATTAACTAACATGATCTAACAATGAGCAATACATTTGTTACAGTATTTGTTCATCTTTGTTAATGTTAGTTAATAAAAATACAGTTGTAGAAGTATTGTTCATTCTTAGTTCATGTTAGCTAACTAATGTTAACTAATAACCTTATTGTAAAGTGCTATTCATTTATTTTTTATTCTTTTTGCAGTGTGCTTACTGTGTGTGGTATCTACTGGGAATTTATTGGGCCTGGAAAACTGGGTATTCCAAAACAGAATGGAGTTTGCAGTCAATTATTGAAGTTGGCACTTTCGTTACGCTTTAATTTACATTTACAGTACATTTACCATTCAAAAATTAATTATGGTAATTATAATAGTAATATTATATTACAATTCAAAATAACTGTTATAGATAAATTCAATGTTATATATTCCAAATAATATATATATATATATATATATATATATATACACTCACCTAAAGGATTATTAGGAACACCTGTTCAATTTCTAATTAATGCAATTATCTAATCAGCCAATCACATGGCAGTTGCTTCAATGCATTTAGGGGTGTGGTCCTGGTCAAGACAATCTCCTGAACTCCAAACTGAATGTCAGAATGGGAAAGAAAGGTGTTTTAAGCAATTTTGAGCGTGGCATGGTTGTTGGTGCCAGACGGGCCGGTCTGAGTATTTCACAATCTGCTCAGTTACTGGGATTTTCATGCACAACCATTTCTAGGGTTTACAAAGAATGGTGTGAAAAGGGAAAAACATCCAGTATGCGGCAGTCCTGTGGGCGAAAATGCCTTGTTGATGCTAGAGGTCAGAGGAGAATGGGCCGACGGATTCAAGCTGATAGAAGAGCAACTTTGACTGAAATAACCACTCGTTACAACTGAGGTATGCATCAAAGCATTTGGGAAGCCACAACACGCACAACCTTGAGGCGGATGGGCTACAACAGCAGAAGACCCCACCGGGTACCACTCATCTCCACTACAAATAGGAAAAAGAGGCTACAATTTGCACGAGCTCACTAAAATTGGACAGTTGAAGACTGGAAAAATGTTGCCTGGTCTGATGAGTCTCGATTTCTGTTGAGACATTCAGATGGTAGAGTCAGAATTTGGCGTAAACAGAATGAGAACATGGATCCATCATGCCTTGTTACCACTGTGCAGGCTGGTGGTGGTGGTGTAATGATGTGGGGGATGTTTTCTTGGCACACTTTAGGCCCTTAGTGCCAATTGGGCATTGTTTAAATGCCACGGCCTACCTGAGCATTGTTTCTGACCATGTCCATCCCTTTATGACCACCATGTACCCATCCTCTGATGGCTACTTCCAGCAGGATAATGCACCATGTCACAAAGCTCGAATCATTTCAAATTGGTTTCTTGAACATGACAATGAGTTCACTGTACTAAAATGGCCCCCACAGTCACCAGATCTCAACCCAATAGAGCATCTTTGGGATGTGGTGGAACGGGAGCTTCGTGCCCTGTATGTGCATCCCACAAATCTCCATCAACTGCAAGATGCTATCCTATCAATATGGGCCAACATTTCTAAAGAATGCTTTCAGCACCTTGTTGAATCAATGCCACGTAGAATTAAGGCAGTTCTGAAGGCGAAAGGGGGTCAAACACAGTATTAGTATGGTGTTCCTAATAATCCATTAGGTGAGTGTGTATATATATATATATATATATATATATATATATATATATATATATATATATATATATATATATATATATATATATATATGAATACCATCAACTGAATGCATAATATTGAACGTTAATGAATCTTGAACAATAATTCCTAGTTGGAAACTGTTTAAAAATACTAGTACTTAGTAGTAACATTTAGCAAATACTTAAAAAAGTAGGCGGTATACAGTATATATACTGTATACTAGTATTCTATTTCAAACATTGCCTCACTCTATTTACAGTATATCTCTCTCTTTCCTCCTTATATTCTCTTCACATATAATTTAGTCACAAGGTCTGGATGAGATGTGCTCATTTCAGAATATGTATATGCGGCACTGTTGACTCTGAGCAGTCTTCCTGTCATCACCACCCTCCCTAATTCACACTCTTTCTCTCTCTCTATCTCTGTCTCACATGCGGGAATTGGGGAGTGTGAGAGATGTTGATTTTAGGCTAAATTGCTTTCTGTGATCGTGAGGAAAGCTAGATTGTGAGGCCAGAGAAATGCAAGTGGCTTCGTTTGCGTTGGAGAGTATATCAAGGCAGGTGAACCCCACAGCAAAGAGCAAATAACATATAAGAATGCCACAGCCCAGACATCAATCTGAGTATATATGCAAATCCAAGTTTAACTTAAGATCGATAACGGTTATATATATTTTTTTATTTCATACTCGTAATAAGTTATTAATCATTGTTTGCTGAGGTTTCAAAAAGGTTACGGTGACTTGCGGCTATGTGTCATATTTCAGAGTTGTTATTTGCATTGAGATGTAGACATTTGAGATGCAGACCAGAGGCTTATTTAAATAAATGTCAAATGTCCAAAAATAAGTTTTACTTTGAGGTCACTTACTGCATTATCTTTCTCCGTTTACTAGTTCAACTGAGTTCACTTAGTGGGAAAGGATATCTTATTTTTAGGCGCTATTAAAGTCACAATGAAATCAAAATGAGCTATTTAAAAAAAAATACAGAATGATGCAGTGTTTAGTATAAATGATTTATCCGTGGACATCATTATTTTTTTGTTTTTTAATTCATGTGCATTCATAATCTTTAATCAAAAGCACTATCACCTCCCCCTCCAAACAACATCTTCATGATGTTTGTTAGTCCAGTAGTCGGCACGCGGCGTATGGTCTAAAAGGGTTGTCCCTATTCTCTTAATGAGTAAAGAGTGTGTTTTGGGCGTAACGTGCAATAAACCAATCAGATTGTAATTTCCCATTCCCTCTAAAAGCCAATTGCACTCGCACCATGGCGGGTTGCTATTTACATGGCGGAATTTGCAAGCGGAAAGACTGAATGCTTCTCCAGAGAGGAAACGAATCTGCTCGTGCACGAGGTTAAAGCGTGGATTCCACCATATATTTATGTACACAATATTAATCTTTTACATCCTTTTATTTTTAATATGTGGCTAGTTTGTGTGCTGCTGCGCATCCCTCTGTGTTTAATAAGCAGAGTGGATGAGCATTGTGGACCTGCCTATAGGCGCATATCACTAATGCGCCCTTTAAATAAAAAAATAAAAATAAAAACTGCGCCATTGACTTTAGACTATGTTTTTGTTGGTCAATGGCGCAGTCTAGCCTATTTCAATTGCCTCACAATAGCAACGCACCAACAATGCGTCTGAACACACCTTGTTTTCAGACCAGCATGCCCATGGGCGCTCAAATAGGCGCAAATGCATTTGCTATTTAAACAACGTGGCGCAGGACCTGAAAATGATAACTGCGTCAGGCTGAAACTAGCAAAAAACACTTGCACCACATTTCACCAGGTGTATGATAGGGCCCTTAATTTTCTCCCAGGTTATTGAATGTCTTTAGAAGACCTGGAGTCTCGCACACAAAACTTCGGCACCATATTGATGATCCTTTTATGTTGCTTTTATTGTTATTTTAAAGCTTAGAATCACAAGTTTTCATTTATTTTCACTATATTTAAAATAGTGACTAGGTTATTCTTCAAAAAATAACGAAATGTGAAAAATATGAAAAGTCATAGAGGTTTTGAACAACATGAGGTTGTGTGAATAATGGATGGATGAACTATCCCTTTATCTTTCTCTGAGTCAATAGAAAAGCTTGTCTTTTACACACTCTTTTAGACTCATATTTGTCTTTGATATATTATTATGGTGAGGACTTGTGTCAATGCTTCAAACAGAGTGTTAACGGTATGCTTTTCTTTTGTGTGTCTGTACGGCTGTATGTATTGTACAGCGCTGTATTTTGCACCGCCTGTGTTTCCCTGGTATCCCAGGCAGATCTAGTCTATCACAGACTCCCTATTCTGTGGCAATCTGTCCGATGATTGCATGACATGAAAGTCACACTGGTCACTAACAGGCTATCGATCTAGACTGGAGTCCCATGTCTTTATTTCAAGGGCTCAGATGAGTGTTGCCTCTCTATCTCTCTCTCTCTGTCTGACCGCTGACCACAGAGAAGTGGAGAGCGTTGATTGAACAAGAATGATAGAAGGGAGAGGGAAAATGAGAAGATGCTGAACTGATAGAAAAGAGTGCAGATAGGACTAGGTGGAGACAGAGTCGATGTCGCTTAGTCTGTGTGCACTTGTAGTCTGTTTTCTACCCATGCGTGTTTACATGTATGACTACATGCTAAATGAATAGTTCACCTAAATTTAATTCTTGAGATCACTTACTCACCCCCATGTCAATGTAACCCTCATATTAATTCATTTTTATTTTGTAAAGCCCATATGAAAATGAGAGACAACATGTCTTTGCTTTTATTCTTTACATATACTATCATTTAAAAGTTTTGGGATCGGTAATTTTTTTTTAAAAGAAATCTCTTCTGCTCACCAAGGCTACATTTATTTGATCAAAAATACAGCGAAACAGTAATATTGTGAAATTATCAACAGCCATCACTCCAGTCTTCAGTGTCACATGATCCTTCTAATATGCTGATTTAGTAAAAAAATGTCTTCTTATTATCAATTTTGAAAACAGTTGTGCAGCTTAATATTTTTTTCTGAATTCTTTGATTAATAGAAAGCTCAAATGAACAGCATTTATAATTAAATAGAAATGTATTTTTAACAATGTGTAGACTTTACTGGCACCAATGCATTGCATCCTTGCTGAATAAAAATATAATTTTTTTTTTTTTTTTTAAATCTTTCCAGAATTTGTAATTTATCTGTGAGGAACAAAGACCAATTTCATGTAATGTAGCCTGTAGATTTAACTTATGTTGCTTATAATAGCGAAAATGCAGGCAAGTTGTTCCAAACCTGTATGAATTTCTTTTTTCTGCTGAATTTGGAACAACTTGAGGGTAAGTAAACGATGACAGAATTTTCATTATTGGGTGAACTATCCCTTTAAGTCCAGAACACAAACTAAAATTTTACAATATCAGCTTGGAACAATCAGACCTACCAACCTCTAACCTTGAGTTGGAGTAAATGGATCAATTTTGCAGCTCCCAGTGTGTGAAGTTGCAGACTCACTGGAGTGGTGGGGAGATGCTGAAGTGCAACACTTCTCTGAGCCTGGATGGCTAAGTCTTGTCTGTCAGCCTGGGGTTAATGATTCAAGTCTTTACAACACCTGCTGGAACCGCACATGCTCAGAAGCGTGGAGATGGAGGGACTGTGCTATTTCAACATGGGCAGAGGTTCTGTCATTTAGAGGGCCTAATCAGTTGTTTCGGTGTGAGACACAGGCAGATTTTTCTTCTGTTCCTTCATTCCCCACTGTGCCAGCAGATGTTCACCCATTCCATCACTCTTCAGTGTGTATGTGTGTAAACCGCCCACCATGTTTATGTCCTGTTTCCTATGGAAGGTTGGTTATCTGTATAAAGTTAGCTTTCTTTCTAGAACATTTTCTAATGTTCATTTAGCCCTTGTCCTTTTTTGTTTTTTCTTTTTCTTTTTTCCCACGAAGAAGCTACATAACAGAGATTTACATATATTCCACAAGACAAAATAATAACGAAATGTACACAAATGATTGTGTTTAAAAGTTGACAAGTTTTTTTTTCCTGTTTTGCCTCAGTGATCGTTTGCTAGAGCTGGGATTGGATATGGATTTCCTGATTAGATTTAATTTAATTCTATTTTATTATACAACACACTCAATTGTGCAAATACTCACAATGCAACCAAATACATAAACGTGCTGCAAATACTCACAATGCAATCAAATACAGAAATGCGCTGCAAATACTCAACGCAACCAAATACAGAAACACGCTGCAACTCACAATGCAACCAAAATACAGAAACGCTCTGCAAATACTCAACGCAACCAAATACAGAAACACGCTGCAACTCACAATGCAACCAAAATACAGAAATGCGCTGCAAATACTCACAACACTACCAAATACAGAAACGTGCTGCAAAGACTCACAATGCAACCAAATACAGAAATGCGCTGCAAATACTCACAACACTACCAAATACAGAAACGTGATGCAAAGACTCACAAAGCAACCAAATACAGAAACGCGCTGCAAATACTCACAACGCACACAACTGGCTGGGACCACTTATTGTTCAATGTCTTCTCGTCAGTGGTGTTGTCCATGAACTGAAAGGTGATTTTTTTTGTTTATTTTAACAGCGCGTTTCTGTATTTGGTTGCGTTGTGAGTATTTGCAGCATATGTGTTGGCAGACTGATGATTGATTTCTTAATTTGATGGTGTTTTTTTTTCTATGTGCATGTATTTTCTTCAGTTGTGATGTGATGAGCTCGCTCGGCCACCATACATATAAGGCAAAAGAAAATCGCAACTTGCTGCTTATAGAGTGAATTTGCTCCCTCCTTTACATGAAGAATATGTCTTTTTGAATAAGCCTCCTATGTAGGGCACATCTTCCTGCCTCTAGACATCCAGTGTCACCATTAAATATGCCCTGGAAACAAAATAATGTCACGTAGCTCAACACCACTCCTCTAAGAAGCATCATGCTGTTGTCGCATGCTGTGCTTTCATGTTAAGTCACAGTTGCCCACATCTTTGCATTTTATTTAAAAACTCATCTGCTGATGTTCACTTGTCATTTAGGGCAGGCAATGTATTATCAGGAATGTTGCTGCACAATATAAAAGGCTCTTTATGTATGCATGAGAGGTTTGCTTGGAGCATTAGCATATACCGCTGAGACCTTTGAACATCCGCATTGTGGAGGGAGGAACTGTATTCATCGCTCCAGTGCTACCAATCTAGCTCCGAGGCATTTGTTTGGATAACATGCTGTTTTCTTGTATTCGGCCTCCACACCTGCCCTAGTTTTGCACAGAGATTGTTGTGAAGTCCTTGCTAATTTAAGGTCAAATCTTTGCATTTTTGTAGCCAGTGTATTCAAATTGGTCAAACCTCCAGGGAAAGAAAGATATTATGAGCCTATATAACAAAAATGATTTTTTAAGAAGAAAAATGATTTTAACTTAATAGTTCTTAAGATCAATTTGAATTTGATAATGTGTAAGAATGTGCAGTTCTTGAAAAAATTCTTACATTCTTAAATATTTTCTTAAGAATATTTTATTAAGTATAACAAAAATGTTGGTCTATAAAATTCTCATTTATTATAGGAATGTTTTGTGAATGTGGTGAGCATCTTATGACTGCAATGCCATTCAGATTAATAGAAAGCTTGTTGAAATATTTTATTTGTATCGTTCAGAATTTCACTTATATTTTTAGATTTCATTCATTTTTACCATTTTTTACCAGAGAAGAGTAACAGTTAAGGGAAGTCCACATATACTTGCCTGTGGCACTGTCATGTCCATAATTGGTGCTCTCCATTTTAGAGACTTTCCTTTTAGATGAGAACTCAAAGTGAGGGACAGATGTCGGCAGAGAGGTGTTTCTTCCAAGCAGATCGTCTCTCACTATACTTTGAAGAAGAATGAAGATGTTCAAGGGCCCTCAATAGCTATATACAAGAGCTATAATGGTGCCATAATGAGATCAGAAAGCCAAGGACCTCACAGTTCTTACCATCCAAAGCTTTGGTTTCTCCACTGCTTCTCTTGACAAACTCACACTGCCCTCTCAACAGTCAAAACTTCTTTCCAACTCTTCTGGCTCTCAAGGGCCATAAGATAAAAGGAGGGTGGACTTCTGTGCAGGAGACCGTTGCTTTTTGAGATCAAAGAAACTTGGGAAACTTGGAAAAGTTGTAGGTGTTGCCTGTTGTAGATTGTCCAAGGCTTGTGGAGAGCAAGTGTTTTGGTTGGTTGCTTTACCAAGTTAATAAGACAGAAAAACACAGGAAAGCGCCGCACACTCTTAAATTATTGTGCCTGTCTGCTGGCCTAAATTGACACTGATTGGTTTTTGCAGACACTACGGCATCTGATTTGTCTCTGGACTTTGAAGTCTGAAATGCTGTTGGAAGAACATCCTTGTCTCTAATAACACAACTCCTGTCACGTCCACTTGTTTGGCTTTCAAGGGGGAAATAGAGCTTAATCCCGCATCCTCTCTTCAAACTAAAGAGGACTTTGACGTAAAGAATGATGCCAGGCCTTGATTCAATATTATATACTGATGAAAGGATGGTCTAGGCATTGTCAAAGCAGAGTTAGAGAGTTCCTTCACTCCAGGTTTCTCATTAAAGGGAACCCAAGAGGCTAATCAGAGGCTTTTGTTCTAAAGGGACTTGCAGGTTTAATCGGATACTCATTGTCAGGTTCCAGCTGAGCTTCCTGTGAAGCAAGAGGGCCTGATTTTAATTGCAGATCAATTGTCTCCCTGGTTAAAGGGATAGTTCACCCAAAAAGGAAAATTACCCCATGATTTACTCACCCTCAGGCCTTCCTAGGTGTATATTACTTTCTTCTGTCAGACGAATACAATCGGAGATATATTAAACAAATGTCCTTGCTCTAAGCTTTATAATGGCGATTAATGGAGGATGATATTTTGAAGCCCAAAAAAGTGCATCCATCCATGATAAAAGTTATAAAAGGGTTTAATAAAGGCCTTCTCAAGCGAAGCAATGTGTTTGTGGAAGAAAAATATCTACATTTATAACTTAATCAACTAAAATAAATGGTTTCCAGCAGACGGCCAGAAAGAGGAACACTTGACTCGATGTATGACGTAGGATGCGTAAGCATAAACGCCTCTCGCGGTTCAAACAAACAGGGCTAGGCAACAAACTCAAGCTCCCCCGACATTTCTCTTTAAAAATTCTCGTTTTAGACTTTAGACACTAATTTGTGACTGGTGTTTTATTTTGCTCTATCCTCTATGCTTCCGTGTTCGTCAATGCATCATGTGTCAGGTCAAGGGTTACTCTTTGGGTCCCCATGTGAAAAACAGCTTTAATTTCATACATAATTTTGTTTTTGAAAATGTAAAAATGTAAAAATGCAGAAATAGAATATACAGTTTGTACAGTATAAAAAATCATTATGTCTATGAAAGGGCCCCATAAAACATAAAAACCCAACATTTTGTGTGTGTGTGCGCGTGTGTGTGAAAGAGAGAGAGGTCATCAAATGTTAGTGGAATCCATTGTTAACATGACGATCCACTAAAAATCACTTTGAGACCAGTTTGCATCATGTGTCATTCATTTTGCATCCAAGCTTAGTAAATTACTCTGTGAATTATTTCTTATACTTTGCCACTAGCCATACGCTTTAGAATAGATGGAGTAGCCAGAAACTAGGAAATCGTTCATTTTCAGTAAGAGCTGGTAATTTGTGTTGCAGTGTGCAAAAGTGCGACAGATTTGAGCAGAGTTTAACCGAAATACAATGACTTCCAATGGGAATGCAGACAGTGTAGCTCAAGTGTCCAGTTAGGTAGAAATTGCTGTAGAGCGTGGCAATAGAAAAGCTTGGATTTCCAGGGAATGCACAAAATAATAAAATATATACCTTGAGTGCAATGCAAGTTGTTTTAGATAAAAAGTCTAACCAAATGCATAAATACTTGGTGGTTTTCAACTTTGCTAAAGGTCTGAAAATTTGGTTTAAGAGTGTTTTCTCTGATTTCTATGCTTAATATAACTTTACTGCATTTACCTTTAGGCATTTAGCAGATCATTTTATCTAAAGCGACTTACAAATCAGGAACAGTGCAAGCAATTTATCACAAGAGTCAACCATATTTGTTACACAATGCCAAGTACAGAATACAAAAGTATACAAGTTATAGAGCAAAGGTAAAATCCAGAAAAGTAGAGAAAGAGAGAACAATAATTTATTCTATACCAGAGTATGAGTCTATGCCAGCCCATAGAACCATATGAGAAATAGTTGTGAAATTTGGCACAAAGATAGAGGACAGTCTCAACAATAACCACAACAATTTTGGACTCTCTATCTCAATCCCTCTAGTGCCACCAACTGTCCAAATTTGCACTTACATTTATGCTAATGACTTTTGAACAGTAAGTAATTCAGTAAAAACAGTAAAAAATCTTTTTTTCTCTCTGATTCCTTGGCTCAAGACGATTTTTTGAATTTTAGAACTGGTAGGTCAGACAGATATTGAGTGAAAGAGAGAGAGACGGTGAACAGACAGAAACAGACAGCGATACAGACAGAGATACACTTGGTATTAGCCCAAGCTGTTGGTAGTCAATTGGTCCATCTTGCAGAAAAGCATCAGGTGGAACAGACGCTATGGGCCAGTGGGTCAGTACCAAAATAAAGCAACTCCCTGAACCGAGGGTCTGTCTTTTGGGTCTGAGGGGATGAGATAGGGTCCTGTACTGTCACAAAATCATTAATGCAACCAAAGGCATCGTTCCCCGACCTGTCATTCAAACTTTACCTAAACAAGGATGGTAGATTTCAGATATTTTTTTCTGGGTGTTTCTTCAGCAATGGCTGCTTTCTGTCTCTGTGGACCTTCACAGGTTTACAGGGTTTGTTTTTGTTTTTTTGTTTTTTTAGTTCACTAACAATGTCCAACAGTTTATATAGGCATCACTGGTTAAATTTGAATGTTGAATATGAATGACAGATTTTTTCTTGTTGTTGTGTTTCATTGTTTTTTGCTAGCCATAATATTGGAACAGTTTTCACAGCTATAGAAACAATTAAAAAGTGTTTTATAATGCAGAGAGGAAAGACAAAGAACAGTTTTGTATTTGATTGTGAATCTGCTCACGAACTGCTGAGGCTGAAAAACGATCTCTTCCATATCAACAATGTTTAGCGATGCATTAGGAAGAAGTTTAGAGAAGAGGGAATTGGATCTCAGCAAAGTCAGACAAGATATGAGCCTATATATATCAGTGCACCATGACAAAGGGGAAAATAAATCACTCTCATTATGGACGGGAAAGAAGACAGCATTCGAAACATCCAGTCCCATTACATGCTGCATATGTAATAGACATATTTATGCAAACAACTCTTTCTTATCCTTGTCTCATGAATATCTTTTATGTCAATGCTGCATGTTAAACAAAGCGGTGTGTGCTCAACTATTCATGAAGTCTGCTGTTTATTTCAGCTCACGTTTACCTTAATCAATACTGATGTTACAGGGGTTGCCGGTTTATAAGATGAAAGTTATTAAGTGATAAACTGCACTACTGCTCATTTCTAGAACACTTTATGGTGCATCTAAATGTGTGTAATAGGCCTTCAATGTGAGTTAGAGGAGGAGGGAGCTCTTAGCACTGCTGAAGATGATTATGATGATGATACTGATGAAGATGGTAAAAACTAGAGCGATCAAGCGAGGGAATGTGTTTTTTTCTCAGTGAAGACAAACAACGTTAATGTTTTCTAACCACGTACAGCAATCGTATGTAAATGGGGAAGATTTTTTTCATTCCCTCATGCATATATGTCTTCTCTGAGTCCCACAGCACACATAGGAAAGCTTTATAAATCCTGACTGATACGATTTAACATCATGATGTATTTTCTAGGAGCAGATTTGAAGAACTTTGTTCTAGTTGCTCCATACCTTTTATTATTATTTTATTATTTGTTAATATTTGCTCGCATTTTAAAATGTATGAATGTCATTGCACTAGATACAAAAGACCAAAAAGTAGCATTTATTTTTATGAAAGAACAATAAACATTAAAGCATTTTAAAAGAAGAGGAGGGTCTTGTCTTACAATAATTAAAATTATCACAGAAGTACTTGGATAAAGTTTTCGGATATATAAAAATGATGCCTATGGTAGCCATTCAACATAGAAGAAATCACCTTTTAAAAGTAACTTAAACCAACAGTAACTGCTTTAAATAAAGATTGCATCAATTACATCTTTACACCAGTTGGTGGCTGTTGGAAATGTATTTGTCATTCAATCATTCATTCAAGAAATTTGTTCAAAAACAATGATTCATACAGAATGTACATTTTATTTGCTTATAGTATGAATATGTTAGTATGAATAGGTTATGAATAAGCTGGTGTGTTCCAAAACAATGACAAAATTAGCATTTAGGAGATATAAGCATTCAAAACTTACAGTCTCCCACTTCCGCTAAAATGGATCACAGATTTTTATGACATCACCGCGGATTTCAGCTTCTCATCACATCTTCTGTCCAATCAAATGCTCTCTAGAATCTAACGCATCCCGCCTCCTATGTTATAAATACCACCTGGCCAAAGCGACTGGCGTTGACACGTCACGGAGCAATATGGGTTGGAGATGTGTATTCGGTTGCTCAAACACTTGAGTTTTATTCCATTTTCCAAATGTACGTTGGTTAAGAATGAAATGGCTAGAATTTATTCACACCTCTACAATTGAATCCAACGTATCATTAGCGCTCGAATTCACTTCCATGGTGCTGTCAAGTATGAATTGCAGTCTGTGAGGTAAACTAAACGCTATTGGCTATTTGAAAAGGGGGAGGAGCCATTGAATATGTCCCGCCTTAGCTTCCTGTTTCAGTGGAAATCACATCAACGAATCAAGGCACTTCAGTGGGCCTTTAAATAGACTGCAGCAACTAACAATTAGCCAGAACCTCTAGTAAGAACTGCATGTTATTTTATTTAATTGTCTATTCAGAATCATTGAAAAATTTTGATACTGTTTTAATAAAAAAAATAAAAATAAATGTGATTCTCAATTTATCATGCAGCTCTACATTTAAGTATCCAAATGCTTTTTTGAGTGCCAATATAGGAAGTGAACAGGAGACCAATGTCCAGAGACAGAAGTAGGCTACTCATACTACACTGTAAAAATAATTTCCCAAAGATTATTGGAGTATGTTTTACAAGAAAATAGTATTTATTAATTCCATTTGACAGTGAAAAGTTAAAAAAAAATTCTTCACCAAATTATTCTGTGTACAGGAAGTTTCAGGTTGTCTTCAGCATTATTGTTAGACACTGGGCCACCTAGACTCCCAGTTTCCCTGAATGACAGATGTGTAAGTCAATTATTTTTGTCAGCATTGACGAGACACATATGCAACTGCGGCTAATGAAAGTCCCAGCCACGCTCCTCTTCCCAGCGGGCGCACCCTTCTAGTGCATAACCGAGTGATGATGATGATGATGATAGAAGGGAAGAAGACTTACAGTCTCAATATGCACAATAATTCCCTTGTGCAAAGCTAAAATACTTCCATAATCTTTGGGGAGAAAATAAATTGGAGGTCAGTGGCAGTATGTGGACGGTTTGTCTTCACCAGACCAAAACTAATCGTGATGCAATAACGTTTCATATTGCTGCTAGCTTTCAGAAAGGTTGAAATTGTTTGCTTTTCATGTATTCAGATGCATTTTTATAATATCAATCAAAATGTGAGAGAGAAAGGCAAAATATATGAATATAAACTATAGTGTGTTTTTGTGCAATGTCTTAATGTAACCTTTATTGCATTTGCCTTTATGTATAAACCTCACTTGGGCAGATAGGAGTGTGGTGCATTAAATATGAATGCATTTTGGTGTCTATATGAGTCACAGATGTGATCTCTCATCCGAACGCTCTCCGTTCCAGCGGAATAACACAATAACATGCTACCAGATACGTCACCGTGACTGATCTACAGACAAACA
Source organism: Squalius cephalus (assembly GCF_949319135.1). Lineage (NCBI taxonomy): Eukaryota > Metazoa > Chordata > Actinopteri > Cypriniformes > Leuciscidae > Squalius > Squalius cephalus. The sequence goes on along the minus strand of NC_137127.1, from coordinate 13,304,846 downwards.
GAGGCTATTTTCATGTTTATTTATAAAAAGTGGTTGAGAAGATTCCAGCTCGCAACCTCTTGCACTTGAGGACAGAAATATGACTCTGAACCACATCAGCTCATGCTCTGGAAGGGTGCCCAAGCTCCCCTGAATATTCTAAAGTCGCCCCTGCATGCATCTGGGATTTTTATGTGATCCATATCTTGTGCTTTTAGCTTTTTGGGTCAGAAAGCGGTCAATAGCGGTGGTTATGAACATGAATCTAATCTATATCCAGTCACTATACCATATACCAAACCAGCTGGTGGTATTTATGTAATACTTGCCTTGACCTTTGCCATCTTTCAATCATTGGTTTGTTCACTGATCTTGAAAGTGAAGCAATGGATATATTTACGAATGCACACACAAGCCAAGTCTAAATTTTTAAAGAGTTCATTACTTATAAATCAGATCACTGTTATCGCTCATGGCGGGACGTGTTTTCTTCTGTGAAGCATAGTGAGAAGTCTGCCGCTTTTATGGTGTTAGGCGAGAGAGTTTGCTTTTGTCCATGGATACGCGTTTCTTTTCGTCTTGTGAAACGTCTTGTTATGTACTTGGCAATCCTTTTGAGCAGAAAATCAATAAAACATGGCAAGGACGTCATTGTTCTGCCTCTAAACGCTGTTCTGCAGGTGTACTTTAGAGGCAACAAACCAGATTTCTTTTTTTTTTTTGCGAGACATTACATTCTCCCATGTTTTGACACTGTCTTTTCTTCTTCCCTTTGAGGCCTGAGTGTTCCTGGGAACACGAGGACAAAATCATTCTGTAATTACTGATCCTGTCATCGGATGTTAATTGCGAGTGACCTCCAGGGCTGTTTATAATTATGCAGTCCTGCAATAACTGCTAATCTCTCAGAAGCAGAATTTTTTTTAAGCCTTAAATAATATGTTTTCTCCTGTGCAATATTCAATGAAGTGCAATCTGATACAAAACGAGGTTTCTTTCAAATCAAGATAATTGCTGTTACTCCAAGTCAGAAACTGAATGTTTTGATTTGGTGTTATTTTTTCTTTCTGTATAGACATTGATTGCTGATGTTTGTGATTCTGCATCCTGTCTGACCTTTTGTAAAAAGTCTTTAACCCACTTTGCTTTACAGTAACAGTGAGATGCCGGTGCTTTGATCGCAGGGATTAGCGTTAACTGCAAACCTCCTATGCATTTAAAAGAGAACTATTGATTTGGCCTATAAAGCCAGAAAGCTTTAGACTGGAGGAGAACTTTTATGTGATTGTGAGCATCAAAATCTTACCTGCCCTACTTTTTTGTTGCATATTCTATTTAACTCTACCTTTTGTCTCACTAGGTAATCCACCCGCCACTGGCACAGGTACACTGATGATCACTCTGGAGGACGAGAACGACAACGCTCCCTACGTCTTCCCCTCCGTGGCCCGCGTGTGCGAGGACGCTAAAGACATAAATGTGGTGGTGATCGGGGGACGAGACAAGGACATTCATCCTAATACAGATCCTTTCAAGATCGAGCTTGGCAAACAGCCAGGACTAGAGAAAACATGGAAGATCTCCAGGATCAATGGTAAGCTAATTCTCAGATGGGACAGAAACAGGCACGCACTCAACGTTAAACACATCCCGGCTATTTCTAAGGCCTGTTCGAGGAAATATACAAGGTGCTCTTACTAAAATAATAGTTTACCTTAATATAGTTAAGCAAAATTGAATTTTTTGTTGATTAATCAATTTCAGCACAAATGCATTTAGTAATAATGAAATTAGATTGTGAAAACACTGCATATACAGGCATAAATGACTATATTTTAATGTTCAATAAATGAATTACTTTCACTGCAAACATTGTACATTGTAATGACAATCAATCATGAACATTTTCGAAAATAGTAATGGAGTGCCACTTTAAATCAACTTGAAATTTTGGAAGAATTGACTGAGATCATAACAGTCCTGAAAACTGGCATCCCTTTAGTGAATAGCATTATTGCGGTAGTCTACCAGCTATACTAGCACCAAACCAGCACTAACCAGCCAGTACAAAGGTACAAATTGTGGTGTTTTCACCAGGGTCAAATGGACCACATGCTGCTGAGATGGAAAACGATCACTTTGTTGTCACAGACAGTGAGTGTGCCATTAGAGATCACTCTGACCAAATAGCTGAGTGTATTTGTGGTTTATCTTAACAGACTCTCGATTACCCATCTCTCCTGAGAGAACACACTCAAATATAGAAAGGCATGCGAATCTCCAGACTTCTGTCAGCTGTTTGAGAAGAGAATCAGTGGCAGATGATGTGATACAGAGACAGAACAAGAGAGGTTATTTGAGATTAAGTGGTTTATAGTCTCCTGTAGCCAAACCTTTTGTAGTTTATTCTGCCTATTTAGCGAGGGAGATCCAGTCTGTCTGACATGTAAAGTAGCCAGAACGGTATATTAAATTGTTTTCTGATGTTTTTTAGACACTCACTCCCAGATCATGTTGCTGCACAGTCTTAAAAAGGCCAACTACAACCTGCCGCTGGTTCTGACCGACTCTGGCATCCCTCCCATTTCCAACAACACAGAACTGAAAGTTCAGGTGTGCACCTGTAAGAAGAACAGAATGGACTGCAGCCGTGCCGCCTCGGTACAAACAAACCTCTTGCTTCTGCTCGGCCTGGTTCTGCTCTCCATGCTCTGTAAGTGTCCTACACGACACACACTCACACACACATGATCCCTCTCATCAAATTGCTGGAAATTCTAGGTGATTTGCTTAAATGTGGAGTTTTAAAGTTTGATAGGTGCTGCATATTTCATGTTTTCTAATAAAGTGCAAATAAATATTGCAAGTGTTCCAGAGCCACGATTCTGCCTGACAGTAAAATAAATAAATAAAATAGGCCATATGGAAAGTCAGAACTCTGCAGAGTTTATTATTGTACAAAACTCTCTTAATCCTTGAACTTGGAACCTCGTCCATTCTGTGCAGAAGCGGTACATCTGAACTGCTGACTTAATTTGCAGGACTTCCTAGGCTTTTAAACCTAGATTTTTTAAATCTCTTTGGATTCAGGTATTAGTAGAGTCCAGTTTACAGGCTGCTTTCAGAATCACTCCCATTCATTCAGTTTGTTTATGGACCATATTCTCGAAGGGCTAAACACCAGTCTGCTCTCATGTGGCACCTTCGCACACACACACACACACACACAAACACATTTAAAATGAAGGGCAAAACAGAAAATGGCAAATAACACAATTTTCATTCATATATTCAGAGTTATGACTATTTAAACTTTTTACTAAATATATCATCTGATTTACATTCATGTATTGTATTTATATATTTGGGCTTATAACTATATTCAGATTTACACACACATAGTGTTTACTGTAAAACTGAACAAAGATATATGCAGTATATATATATGTTGTTTTTTTTGTTGTTGTTTTTTTTGAAGATTTCCAGCATTTATGTGTTGCTACTTTAGCTCAGTTTCGATGTTGATAATGAACACCCTGTATACCTTGCTTTACAGTTTGACAGGAAATTGGCTTCTCTTCCTGAGTGTCTTCAGTGACCCCGTATCTATTTACTGTGGTAAAGCATGGAACTGCATTAAGAGTTGATCCATATCTGGCTAGATTTACAGCATATAGGCCCACTATTACAGCCACTAGAGAGACATAGAAGCATTTGAAGTAATATGCACGAATTAAAGGTTGCTTTACAGCAGGTCTTAAGCTTCTCGGTGTGTGTGTATGTGTGTGTCGTTGTGTAATATATGTTTGTCCCATAGTTAATCTCCCATCCAAACCTGCACACAGTCCCCTGGTGACTCTTTCTCCCGGCAATAACATAAATAATTCACTCCTTTAGAGGGGCTGGAACATAATGGAACTCTATACAGCCATTCTAAAATAGAAAACAGAGGAAAAATAAATCTTTTCAGAAGAGACATCATGCTCTGAGGATTTCTATTGCTAGGTTCCTCGCCCAAGCCCTGGTTTGATGCCAATGTCGTGATGCCAATGTCTCCAGATCTGCATTAAACCTGGAAAGCAGTTCTTCTTCACAGTTTCTCTGTCCCCCAGTCACTTTCTTATTTGTGTTTTCTCTCTACATTCAGATACCCATTTTTTCCCTTCGATTTTGTCTTAATATCCTGCAAATTAACATTTGAGGTGAATTCACTAAAATTACACCCTTTTCTTGTGCTGTATATCAGAGAAAAACACACATCTTATTCAATTTAATTTAGATTAATTGGGTACTAAAGACGCTATTTATTATCATTTTATTATTTATGTTCGGCTTGTTGTAGGTTTTCTATGGATTTTATGTTAATCATGGTCGCAGTTTTTCATCTAATACCTGTCGCACAACAACTGATCAAATGATGGAGAATTATAAATCAAACATATATACAGACATACGTGAATGAGAGGTGCAAATAATTTAAATTACCTTTGCCTATAGTGGACGCAATTCTTCTTAGTGAATTCCCATTTTAGCATTGTCTCTGCGTCTTTTTGCCCTTTCATATCAATCGTATGGGTCAATTTGACTGTTTTATGCATCATTTTCTGTTTTTTTTCCGCAGTAGCTCTGCTAACAGTCATTGTGTTAGAGTGAATGTTTAATTTGTGACTGTTAATAGACTGAAATGATGGGATTATCAGCTACTGCCCTGACCGACATTAACATCCACTCTATTATGCCATGCTGGTTTACCCAAAATGGCTTCGGAAGTGTTTCTGGGGAAAAAAATAAAAATGTATATATGTATATGTATATGTATATATATATATATATATATATATATATATATATATATATATATATATATATATATATATATATATATAATTTACAACAAATAATTTCTATTTTAAAATCAATTTTAAACTTTTCAGTCAAATTATGCTGATCATATAAATTGCAATTCATTGTTTTGTATTTAATGTGGAAGAATGCAAAATAGAAGCATTTTCACTAGTGGTCGCAGATGTTTAGACCCCACTGTAAATTATGTATGTATACGTGTGTGTGTGTGTGTGTGTGTGTGTGTGTGTTCCACATTCTGGCAGTGATGCATTGAAACAGGCAGTCTGAAAGTGTGTGCACATGTTTATATCTTGTGTGACATGACACAAAGCTGGTGCATGCTGGTCTCAGAACTGCACTACACGCACACTAATGACTCCTGTAAGGATGCGTTTCACTGTCGCGCAGGAAGACACAGTCGAGGAGGGGCCATGTCGCTATGTCGCACACTGATCGAGTAGGAGGGAGAGAGTGTCTGACTTCAATTTCCTTATCACCTTAATGAACCCTGACCCCCGCTGATAGAGAGAGTGGTGAGAACAGGCAGATAAGCCCAGAAGCTCAGTGATGGAGCTCTGCAAGAGAGAAATGGCCAAAAGATTAGACAGAACTCGCTTCATCTGTCTCCTCTACAGGAGACACGTACTCACACACACACGTGAATTACTGTCATGTAGTTCATTAGTTTGTGCCATTCCATTTGTTAGGTAGTTGACATTAAATACATGATAAGTTGATGATGTACTGCAGTGTGACACCTCTCTGAGGCCTGACACCTGCAAAACATCATTTTGATAATTATTTGATAATTATTATTTTATAATTAATTTCCTCAGGACCATTTAAAAGAGATGAAAATTTTGTCATTTTCATCTGTGGAATGCAAAGTTTTGGAAGATAAAAAAGTATATATACAAGATATTTTGGGGAGAAATTACCTTTTAAAATTAGCTAGTGGAGGCAAAAAGATGATTCAAATAGTTAAAGATTAAAGAAATGTTATACATTATCTATATGTAGCTTATGGATGCATATACATTTTAACCTTTGATCTTAAAGATAAAAAGGCACATAGATCTGTCACCTTCCCACATGGTGATAATTGTAAATCTACAACAGTTAATATTTATTCAAATTGTTTTAATTCTGTTTCATTCAGCTTTTTAAATGAACAATGTATGTTTGTAAATTGTTTGTCTTCTCCACTGAGCTCCTGTGCTCACCTTCATGGACCTCCAGGTTAAAAACACTGGCTCGCTAGCTAGTTTTGTCCCAAGTGTGAGTGTGATTTCTTCTATTTCTCTGTAACAATGTTTCCTGAGGAAATACCAGAATAGTGTTAAAGTTTTAGGTAAAATTATAGTTAGAAAAGTTGTAGACCCAAATACCAATAGAGGGAGAGACAGAGAGTGAGAGAGATTGTAACATGCAATAGAGTGCAACAAACCTGTATACTTTTTTTAGTGGCCTTGGTTACCGCAGACTTTTTCCCATTCATTTTTCCCATAGGCAAATTATATTCGTTAAATAGTTATAAGCCATGAACTAAACCAACCTGCTATGAGGTATATAACAATTACAATCTTTGATTTGAAGCCAAAAAGTACTTAAAGGAACACTGTATCCACTTTACCACCATAGGGGGAAAACCGTTCTCATTGCTTAACCGTTCCATTCCGTGCCGATCTGGCCCAGCTGGTGCGGATATGGTTTCATTTTCCACTGTGGGGCTGATAACAGAGTTCTTTGGAATGTAATACAAATGTGTCCGTCATTGCCCTGGTAACGCAAGAGTTTACAGGCGATATGAAATATAAATAGTGATTGATATGGAGGATGATCAGATATTTCTTTTAATTTTATTATTAAATTGTGTTTATGTCGCTCAAATAGTGCATTTAGCCAGCTACAGAGAAACTGGTAGCTGGGCAACAGACAAATGACCAAGTGTCACTACATGCGTTCTACTGCTAGCCAACCGTGCTGAGAATTACGGGCTGAGAATGGTTTTGTATTCGTGTCGTGCCGTACCAGGATCAAGAGGAAATACAACTGGAACCATTCCTTACTGTTCTTAGAACCTTTTGGCCTGACAGTGGAAAAGCGGCTCATGCATCTTTTGGCCCTCTTTCCCAACCCTGCTCCTGAAGGACCCCCAACACTGCACGTTTTCTTTGTCTCCATAATCAAACACACCTGATTCAACTCATCAGGTCATTAGAAAAAACTCTAGGACCTGAAATGGGTGTGTCAGAAAGAGGAGACTTTTAAAAATTTAAAGTCTCCTCTTTCTGACACACCCATTTCAGGTCCTAGAGTTTCTTCTAATGAGCTTATGAGTTGAATCAGTGTTTGATTAGGGAGACAAAGAAAACGTGCAGTGTTGGGGGTCCTTCAGGAGCAGGGTTGGGCTCTAGCGCTTAAAAAACAAAACTGCATGCATTTTATGGAAGAACATTGTTTTGGCTGTGCTTTGGCTCTGTGCGTATGAATATGGTTATCCTACTGTTCATAAAACATTCAATACTAGGCTTAAGAGATATAACCAGTTTAGATGGAAAGGATTTCAAGCTCACTAGCTGAAGATGTTACTGTAGCTATTCCCAATTAATAGACATGGTACTCAATTAAAAGTAAATTTCTAGCACAGCACTAGAACAGCCTGTAATGAAATGACCCTTCACAATAGATAATGCTTTACAACGAACTCTGTTAGAGAGCTACATATGACAGTTTATCTGTTCAATAAAATGCCTTACTCATTGAGTAATAAAAATGCCATCTCCACATTGCTTTTACAACATTTAAAATCCCTCAGTACTCGTCATTTTATTATGAACTCCATCGCGTTTTGCCAGCAGACTCTCCTCATTTCCACGTGTTTTTTTTTTTTTTTAAACAAGTGATTCCCCAGAGGTTCAAGATTTAGCGTGGTCCATGTCAACTTTTCACAGTTGTTGTGACAACTTATCTATGCCACTCCCACATGCGTTAAATTAGCCGGAGCAACTTTTCTCTATGTATGATGAGACACACGGGGAAGTGACCTATGTTCACAATTTCCTGTGAAAACCATCTCGACTGATCTAAAATATAAACACCTTATAATAGGCTTACCATAGTGAATCAGGATAAGACAAAAAAAAATATTTTGGTAGAACGATTGATGGTGCATTGAAATTTTGAACACAAAAAAGTTACGTAGTGTACCTTTAAAGCGTTAGAGAAATTTGTGTTTCACAGACGTACTTTGGATTAAATTTTAATCCAGTCCAAATCTGTCAAGTCTGTGTTTTTCTTACACAACCTCTTTAAAAAATTCCAGGGCAAATCATCTGTTTTTCGGCAATCTTGACGGTCCTCTGGAAAATCTAATCCCGTCCGAATAAGAATGTTTGTGATTGCCAATATTGTATTATCCAAATACTTGTCCTCATGTGTTTTTGACTCACCTCAGCTACCGTTTGCACACCAGTCTTCGGCATGCTTTCATTTCAATATGGATAGTATTTGACGAAAAAATTTAATTAAATTAAAAAATAATATTAAATTAATAAATGGAGAAACTGCAAATACTGCCCATTTTAACATTTTAATCATGTAAGAGTAAGATGCTTGTCTAGATTTCTTAGCTCACTTGTTTATTATAAACATCCATTTCTATAAACTTGTGAAGTTTACTTAAAAAGGGTTTTTAAAATGAATTAAAATTATACCAATACATAATAAATGAAAAAGCACAGCAGATGAGCTTCTGTAATGCTCACATCTAAAAAACACACACTCCCACCTCTGTTATAAACACAGAGATAGTCCCATCCAGATCGCTACATGAAACAGACGTTGAGTGATAAGAATTGTTGTTGAGTGATAAGAAAAACTAGTCCCTATAGGCTATATAGAGATTTTCAAACTTAAATCTTTAGTTCCTTTTTTAGTTATTAATCATAACCAAAAATAAATAGAGTGAAATTAAGGTTCTGGATTTATCTCCCATATGGTGTGAAAGACATTTAATTGCTGAAAATGGGACAAGAAGAAGAATCATACTCAGTGGGAATTTCACTTTAAAGTAACCGTTTGTTTGTTTGTGCGGCTGTGAGTGTGTATGTGTGTCAGTGGATGTGTATTTTTAGCTTCCATGTTGCTAACCTGCTGCTTCACGGACTGAAAACGGACTGAAAAAATCCATACTCTCTGTTCTTTCTCCGTTCTCAAGGATAAAGGAGTCCAGTGGACTTGCATTTGTGGGCTCTTAAATAATGTATGGAAGCCTCTGGGAGAACACAAACAGATCATCTATGAACTGACACCAGTTCCCCTCTCTTTAGACCCCCATGAAAGTTCCTAAATCTTGCACCAGATACATGCGTGTGCCACATCATGGGGGGCCCGACTGGCACCGTCTCACACGCACTTAGTGGTCTTGACGTCTTCGATCCCACAGGAGCCATTGTTGCGGTTTCTGATGACAGTTTGCCAAACATCACCTTCTGTGCTGATTTGCCCTTTGAGTCCATTGATTTTGTTTGTCCTTCGAAAATGTGGCTCCATTGAGCTGTGTATCTGATTACACCGGCGATGTTAATTGCAGAGAGGAAGAAAAACATCATTTACGACACAAGACGAGGCCAGATTCTTCAACAAATATTGTGTGGAAATCAAATTATATTTTACACTGACAAAATAGGCTTTGATGTAGCAATTGAGCTCAAGTCCAGTTCACAGAGGAGACTGTTAGGTGCACATGTTCAGCAGAGGAAGGGTCAAACAATGCCAAGATGACCTTACTGCCCCCTGTAGGACTGGTTGCAAACTACAATTTAGAGATTACTCCTTTGGGGTAAGATGGGGTAAGACACAGTAAGTTAATCAAAAGTAACATTTGTAATGTTAAAAAATAGTTCTAATAAATACTGTTCTTTTGAACTTTCTATTATTCAAATAATCCTGGAAAAAAATATGTCAGTTTTCTAGACTGATAATAATTAATTAAGCAGCAAATCAGCCTATTAGATTGATTTCTGAAGGATCATGTGACACTGAAGACTGGAGTAATGGCTGCTGAGAATCTGCCATCGCAGAAATAAATTTCAATTTAAAATATATTAAAATAGAAAGCTGTTATTTTAAATTGTAATAATATGTTTTGTATGTATTTTAATCAAATACAGTGTGTGCAGAATTATTAGGCACGTTGATTTTCTGATCATATTTTATTTCCAGGAACATTTTGCCAATTCCAAACCATATTAAACTTAATAACTACTATTAATTTTCTATTTAATCATGTATAAGTGATATATAATTGTTCATGAAGGCTGGAAATGAAAAATGTCTTATTTTCAGGTGTGCAGAATTATTAGGCAAGTTTTCTTTTACAGATAAAATAAGCCAAAAATGAGATTTAACAAAGACTGAAAAGTCAAAAATTATTAAATCCCCATGAGAAGAATGCAAAACTAATGCAATACTAGAGATTACAGTTAAGGCATGACCATTGGACAGTGAAATGCTCATTGGGTCAGCAGGGTCAGACAAAAACAGGTGGAGAAGAAAAAACACATGTTAACTGCAAAAGAATGAAGAATTAAGGTGAAGAATTAAGTGTGAAACCATCGGGAACCCTTTAGTCTCCAGCACCACCATTTTCCAGAACTGCAACCTACCTGGAGTCTCCAGAAGAGCAAGGTGTCAGGGTCTCAGAGACTTGGGTTAGGCAAAGAATCCTAAAAAATGACCCCCTCTTAATAAGAGTCACAAGCTGAAGTGTTGTTAATAAAGACTGTTTTTATAGGCTTTATAGACGGGCAGATTGAGAGTGACTCTTGAAGGACCAGCACCACATCCTCTTCTACCACTGTTTGAAGAATTCATCTTCCAGAATACGTTTTAATACGTTTTGTGAGTTTATTTTTAGTCCATCTCCTACCCTGAAGTCCGTTTTGCAGAGATGGACTAAAAATTAACTCCCAAAACGTATTAAAATGTATTCTGGAAGATGAATTCTTCAAACAGTGGTAGAAGAGGATGTGGTGCTGGTCCTTCAAGAGTCACTCTCAATCTGTCTGTCTATAAAGCCTATAAAAAAACAGTCTTCATGTATTTTACTACTCTTCAGCTTGTGACTCTTATTAAGAGGGGGTCATTTTTTAGGATTCTTTGCCTAACCCAAGTCTCTGAGACCCTGACACCTTGCTCTTCTGGAGACTCCAGGTAGGTTGCAGTTCTGGAAAATGGTGGCGCTGAAGACTAAAGGGTTCCTGATGGTTTCACACTTAATTCTTCACCTTAATTCTTCATTCTTTTGCAGTTAACATGTGTTTTTTCTTCTCCACCTGTTTTTGTCTGACCCTGCTGACCCAATGAGCATTTCACTGTCCAATGGTCATGCCTTAACTGTAATCTCTAGTATTGCATTAGTTTTGCATTCTTCTCATGGGGATTTAATAATTTTTTACTTTTCAGTCTTTGTTAAATCTCATTTTTGGCTTATTTTATCTGTAAAAGAAAACTTGCCTAATAATTCTGCACACCTGAAAATAAGACATTTTTCATTTCCAGCCTTCATGAACAATTATATATCACTTATACATGATTAAATAGAAAATTAATAGTAGTTATTAAGTTTAATATGGTTTGGAATTGGCTAAATGTTCCTGGAAATAAAATATGATCAGAAAATCAACGTGCCTAATAATTCTGCACACACTGTAAATGCAGAATAGTAAAATAGGTTATTAAAAGGGGAAAAAATACTGTATTTGTTGATTAGAGATTACTGATTCTCTTGTAGACAGTTGCTTTTTGCGATTTGGATGAGTGGCAAAGGTTTAAGTTGTTGATGCTTTTAAAATATCTTAGTTTCTGATTACTTGTTGAAAGGCTACTTTCACTATCTGCGCCCACCATATTACATGAATAGCATCTATTTACATGCAATGTAAATAACATCTACTTTTATTTATTTGTTCATTTTCAAATTTTTTAATACTCCATGGTTAAACAGTGAGGTAGTCCAGCTGGTATAAGCACACACATTTGAAATGTCAGTCATTGTTTAATTAATAATTGCTGTAATTGAAAATTAAAAATGATACAGCGGTTTGGTGTATGTTGCTAAAGTGATATTTTTCGTCAATTGAAGAGTTGTGATATACCCAACAGGCCTCTAAAACCGCCCTTTAATCTAATGAAAGATGCCCAACAGGGGTAAAATATAATTAATCCACAACAGGGAAATAAGCCTGTGCCCGAGCCCACTGAAGTTTAAATCCCCTTTTCTGCCAAGATGGACGTTTTTACTCTTTAATCCACTCTGGTTACTAATGTGGCCTGTCTTGAGGGGATGAGAAATTTCCACAGCATCGACCTGTTTACTGGCTCTTGTTTTGACGTGCCATCCGCGGTGCACCTGGCAGATAAAGCATAACCTCTTCTTGTTAATGAATTTTTAAGCGTGAAAGGAACAATTAATGCAGCAAAATTACAATTTCTAATACATATATATATAAACATCGATGTAGAATATTGCTCATACGCTGGAAGTCAATATCTATCTATATATATATATATGTATATAGTAACACTTTAGTTTAGGGTCCAGTTCTCACTATTACATAGTTTCTTATTAGCATGCATATTAGGATATTGGCTGCTTATTAGTACTCATTAAGTACATATTAATGCCTTATTCTGCATGACCATATTCTACATCCCTTAATCCTTTATTGAGGCAAAAGTCGTAGTTAATAGTTAGTTAATAGTGAGAATTGGACCCTAACCTAAAGTGTGACCATATATATATATATATATATATATATATATATATATATATATATATATATTAGAGGTGGGCATAGATTAATTTTTTTAATCTAGATTAATCTAGATTAATTTTGAAATTAATCTAGATTAATCTAGATTAAAATGGCTCATTTGAATTCTGCCGAAGGCATTCAGAATATGTGTGCTACCCAAATAATGACTATAAAAGTAGGCTAAGTCTTTGAGAACGGGTTTCTCAAGCCAGGTGGCGCATTAGACAAGGGGCTCATCTCAGGAACTGTTTCCAAAATGCATCACAAACTGCTTGAGAAAGCTGTTCTACTCATAGACTGTAAAAGGTTACTTCTGTACTGTTACCGTCCGTAGGCAACATAGGCCTATGTTATTATCAACTACTATATCAATTAGGGATGGGCGATATGGCCTAAAATCTATATTTTGATATACATTGCAGCCTCTTGCGATAACAATATAGAGTATATTATAATAAAACCATTACAGAACAGGTTACACAGACCCTGCTAAACAACTGCTAATTTTTTTTTTTAAAGGGTATATGTAGTTTTGAGAACATATATTGTGCAAAACTGTAAGTATACAAGATAATTTTGCAGATAAATAAAATTTAAGTACACTAGCTGCAGAGATCTTAAGTAGGTCTAATGTTTATTATAGCTTTGAGCTTATGAAACCCCAAATTTAAAGTTATAATATTGTCTAACTGATGTCTTTTCAGTTAAAAAGAAACACAACAACGATTCTTAAAATCGGGCGTAGACAGAGATTATGTGTTAACGTTACACCACTAAAATATATTGGATTGAGAATAATACGCGCGCGCTGGTATTCAGTGATATCAGTTTCAGTTTCGTTTTGAATTTGAGGTGGTAGAACGGATTAGTCGTGTTAACTTACCGAACCGTTACCACACACACTCGGATAGTTTGCTGCTGTTTGTCGGACGGCTTAAATCCGAACCAAGTCCAAATAATGGATGTTGCAGCTTTCACTTTCAGCCGTGTTTACTTAAGATGACGACGAATATGCGTTGCAGCCGGGTTTACCTCGCGGCCGCGGGTAGATTGCGTCATCATAGCTTGTGTAGTAGAGCCATCTCCCAACCCAATTTGGGGAATAGATTAACGGCGATATTTTTTTTATCGCGCGATAAGAGTCTCGCGTTAACGCAGCGCGTTAACGCCGATAACGGCCCACCACTAATATATATATATATATATATATATATATATATATATATATATACTGAGTTTCATGGCTGTAAACTTGAAACCCATCATGAATAACTTTACTTCATTGCTGATGAAAAGACAAATTTATAGGGAGTGAATTATGATGCAAAGGGGGTGCAATATATCTATCGGACCAAAGCACTGGAGTGCAGGGATCACATGTGTTATTGTGTCTGTCTCAAATGCAGCTGACTACTGCCACAACCACTTTCCTCCAATCAGGCTGATGGTAATTAGATCAAACACACTTTCGTCTTGCTGCCTTCATAGCACGTTCCCTGCACACTTACCTGTGTTTTACCCCTTAGGAAGATGGAGTGAATAGTGTATGTATGCAGAGATGAGAGTAGAGAGGATTTTTATCCACTGCTCGCTTGATTTTATTGCGGGCGAATGTGGCGAGGTGAATTGATTTAGTTATATATTTTGATGGTCCAGGCTCACATTTGGTTCGCCTAAGGGGGGGGGGAAGAATTACCTGGTCACATTTCAGGCCCTCGGCACATATAAGCGCGGCTGGAGTCTCATTAGAATTTGCAAATGGCATTTTGTGGAACAGAGCAACCTCACCCATGCTCTTAAGGGCTGTGCAAGTCTTATTTTCCTTCCACTGTCATTTAGGACCAAGCAATACAAACATATCTAGTGGAAAGAAACATCAAGCAGCAAAAGGGAAAAAATCAATAGTCCTCCCCCCCCTCCACATTTAATATTCTCTCGCATCGGATCTGGCACGGTTCGATCGCCTTTGAATTTCTGAAATCCCCAGGCCAATTCATTTCGCTCAAGTCTTGCGAAATTAGACCTTACATTTTTCAAAGTTACATTTTAATCATATTTTATTATGATGGCAGCGTGGAGTAAGAAAGGAAAGAGAAGGAAAAAATAAAGGGTTGACTCTAAATAAAGTTTCTAATTGGTTTCATTTATTAATTCAATGCTTTGTTGTGATTTGTCATGTTTTTATACAGTACATTCATTGCATACAAATATCTCATGTTGACCTAAAAAATTCAAACCTGCCGCTGAGAGTTTATTACCACCACAGATGCTCTGTTAAACTTTCAAATGCTGTTTAATTACCATTTTTCACAGTCCTATTTTTTCTCTTTTCTCTTTTAGGCTTGTAAATTCCGCTGATTCTTTCTGTAGTCCTTTTGCAACACTGAAGAAAACCTTCTTCTCTTCTCCACACGCAAAGCAGGCAGAGAGAGACCTCTTCCCCAAAAGACACCTCGCACCCTTCATTTTTGCGCTCCTCCTTTTCACCGTTGTCTCTCTCCATCCCAAACCGACCTCCACCTTTTCACCAGGAACTCTCCTTCTGTCCTTTTCCCTTCCTCCCCTACACCACCTGTCTTCTCATATCTCTGCAATACATCACGGACGGCACCGCCTCGATGAACTCTCTCTGTCACTGGACTAAGATATATTGGATGGTGGGAAAGCGATTGGACATTTCGATGTACTTTAGTTTCCTCTGGTTAAAGACTACTGTATTTGATCTTGTTTACTAATGTAAGGGAAGGACACAAGGCCTCTTTAGTCTGCAGTGGTTGTGTTTTCTTAGGGCAGGTTGATAGCCAGAAGCCTTCAGAGTCTAAAAAAAAGCGTCTCTTGAGTCTTTTATTTTTGGTTCAATTGCATTAGTTGTTATGGAGTGGAACACAATATATCTTTATAGTAATGTGTGAAATGATGGGGGGAAATGCACACTATATATATTTTATTTTTTACCAATGTACAAAAATATTAATTAACTTATGTACTTTGATCGCTTATTCTTTAATGACCCCTCAAGAGAAAAAAAAAAAGTTAAGAACTGGATGTTTTTGCAAAATTGTAGGGACTATTTCTAATGCCATTGATGTTTTTTCCTCTTTTTCATGTATGAGCTCGTGTTTTAGAGTGCGGTTCTTGAGTCTAGGGAGCGATTTGCAGACAGAGAGTGAATCTGTCTTGTGATTCTTGTTTCTGATGGTGCAGCGTTTATTTAACATTTTTCCCCTCTCCCATTGGGTCAAAGGCCGGGGAAGGCTGTTGATTCAGTTGTTCTTTATATAAATAATTTTCCCCCTTTTTGCGCTTGTGAGAAGAACAAAAGACAACAAAAAAGAGAGACAGAAAAAGATAACATGAAAACAAAACAAAACGTGTGTGTGGGTTTGTGTGGGAGACCCCGTAAGTTCTGAAAATGCAAAGAAAAAGATGACGTGGTGAATGAATTGTCTGTTTTTTGCACTAATTTAATAAAGCTGTTACTTCCCACCACTTCATCTTTTCTCATTTGTTTAAAGACCAAAATGATTGATTGATGTCATGAAATATGCTTCTACTCTTGCAGTTATAGTGGAGACTGAATGGATTCCAATGGGGATACGGCTGAGACAGTAAATACACCAACATATGTGCATGAGATCATTGGTATTTCAAGGATATAGAAAACTCAGAAACCTTACAAACTTAAAGAGCCTCGTCCATTATGACATTTTATTATTGTTATTAATATTATTGAAAATTACTACTACTACTCATAAGTGTATATACCCCATGCAAGATACTAACAACATAAATTGGTATATATTTGGTAATAGAGAGACCAAAAATTGCATGTTATATTTTTCTAGCATCTTCTGCATATTTGAAACCTTTTCCAGCAGTGACTGCATGATTTTGAGATCCATCTTTTCACACTGAGGACAATTGAGGAATTCATACACAACTATTAAAAATGGTGAAAACATTCGCTGATGCTCTGGACGGCAACACGATGCATTAGGATCTGGGTTGGGGGGAGGGGGGTACATTCTCTTATTTTGCTTAAAGATCCTATTCTTTTCATTTAGCACTGTATAAGTACAATTTACCCTGATCATCCCCCGGCTCTTAATGCATGTTCTGCAAGAGGTGTATAAACTTATGAGCAGAACTGTACATGATTTTATGCTGTACATATTTAAATAATAAATTATAGGTAATTATTTTTATTTATATATTGTAGAATACACTTATAAATAATACATTGTGTAATTCATACACAGGTATAGTTGGATGATTAAAACGGCACAATCTGTATATATAAAAAATGCAGGCATCCCTTTGTACCTTATTTTCATCCAGACATATTTTATTAAGCTCACTTAAACAATGTTGTCAGAAGGGTCTAAAAAATAAATACTTGTCCACTGTAAAATGGAAATGTCTTGGTTTGAAGGTCAAGGTACACTTGCATATTAATTGTGATTTAATGAACTAGCTCAGGCATTTAACTAGCTTTTGCATAAATTTTGAAGTCAGAAAAAAAAGAAAAAAATCTACTCTGGCCGTCTCGAGTCATCATCACTTAGAACAAATATCATCTGATAATTTCTGGCCAATTTGATTAACTGAAATAATTAGCTCATACACCAGCATTAACATTTCCCAGGAGATGCCAGAGTACAGTCTAAAAAACCAACTCCATCAGTATTAATAATCTGAAAATGAACTCTTGAAACCCTGAAAGTTGCTTTCAGTTTTAAAAAAGTGATGCTTAAACTTTGACAAAAGAACAGGGAACTTTTGCAGCTATACTTGTATCTGAATTGCCCAATTTAAGGTCTGAATAACAGGCCTTGATTGGAATTTTTATCGTTGTTACTACAATTAAAAAAGAATAATGGCGAGCCAGCAATGTAATCAGCCCTCTCCTCCTCCCTCAGCTGAATGAGTCTCCTTTTGATTTCATACTGTTTTTGCCCCACATCAATTCTTAATCACTCTATATAAATACTAGAGCCACTGTCCTGACAGAAGTTTGTTATATGAAGTCACTGCCTTTTTTGTCATAACGATTACTCTTTGTGAAAGCGCAAACGTGCAAGACCTCGCTGAATGGGTTGAAATCAATAAATGAGCATGCTTGGCCATTCGAATCTGGGTAATGACATGCAATTGGAACATGTGTTTGGTTCGATAAGTGTGCACAGGTATTCGTGGCCTCGATGAAGTCACTGAAGCAATGATTAATATTTCTAAGATTAGCCTCTAGCTTGATCTGAGAAAAAGTTTGAGATGTAATGAAATCAATTAAATCAAAGGGCATCTGTATTCTAATATGCTTTCTCTAACACAAAAATGGAGCAAAAATATCCATGACCTACAGTTCTGCTCATACGTTTGTTAACACTTTTGATTAGGGAACACATATTCACTATTAACAAGGTGTTTTCCCTCAATAAACTCATTACTGCTTATTATAAATAGCTTATGTCACACTGTAGTTTCCTCTGTAACAGATTGAAGACTCCAATTATAGATACAAATTCAAACACATAGAAAACACATAAACGCCACAAAGACTGAAAGAAGGGGTGTATCTTAGAAACGAGATAACTAATCATACACAGCTGGGACAAATGAACTCATAATGATAGTAACCATAGAAACAAAAGAATGGCGGGAAAAGAACGTACACTGTAAACCCTAATGTTGTCTTTACTTAAACAATCAAGTGTACTTGACTAAACATTACTTTAAATTTTGCATTTTGGTCCTGTCACTCAAAAATATAAGTTCAAATAACTTGTTTACCTTCAAAATACATAAACTTAAGATTTCAAGTGCTGTGAGCTCAAAATCATGATTAATCCTTACAAAAGGTCATTTTCACAAATGTTGTTTTCTTGACATGATAATACATTCATACATGCTTTCTTCAAGGAGTGCAATGAGTCATTCTTATTTTGACAGAAAACATTTCATTATTTTACAATTATTGATCGTAATGGAAATTGATTTTTATTAAAAAAAAAAACTAAACTAAAAAAAACCCTGATACTTTAAACTTGATAAATAAACTTTAATACCCAAATACAAGTGTTTTTGTAATACTGGGGGTTGCAGTTTTCACTCAGTAGCCTTTTAATACAAGCTCATACATTTGTAACAAGCACGTGCACATATGCCACATGCCAAAATGCATGAAAAAGTTCCTCACAGCCACCGTCCAAGTCTCATTAAAAATATACAAAATAAGAGAAATACAGAGCGACGACACATTATGTTTAACGTTAAATCAAATTAATTTCAAATCGGTCTAATTAAAATGTCTCTCTCTGGTCTTCCTTTGATGCGATTGGCCACGCAAGCAGTTCTGCCTGGCAACAAGATAACTAATGCACTGATTGGTGGATTACAAAATTGGGGATTTTCGCATCTGTTGCTGACACCAGTGCAAATTTCAAGACGGTTACGGGAGTTTTTCTTTGTGCACCATTCTCGGTAAGTACAATTATTAAGCCATAAAGTTATTTTGTGTGACTTTTTAAAACTGAAATATGTTTATTTAAATCCTTGCACGGTTCTATAATAAAAGAGAACGCAGCCATAACTTTTATTACAATATATCCTGGTCAAACTTTGCCAACATAGCTGCTAACGTTTACGCGTTAACTATAACTGCGATATTATGTTCTTTATTTTATTAGTAATAGTTAGTTAAATATAAACTTAATCTTTGTGTAATCGTGTATTTCTCGGCAAAAGAACATGGCAGCTAAGTTCCTTGAGACCAGTTAACGTTAGTGATGTTTTTTTCCTGTCAAACTTTGACAACCTCGACATTAATTAACTATATTTTCTTCATGATTTTGTGATGGTATGATTATTGAAATGTCAACAGCTTATTTCTTTACCTGTGAGATACTATTTGATGATCTTTTTTTCTGTGCAAGAAAGAACATGGCAGCTACTGCTTAGACCAGTGGTTCCCAAACCTGTCCTGGAGGACCACCAACACTGCACGTTTTCTTTTTCTCCCTAGTCAAACACACCTGATTCAACTCATCAGCTCATTATCACATGGGTTAATGAGCTGATGAGTTGAATCAGGTGTGTTTGACAAGGGAGAAAAAGAAAACGTGCAGTGTTGGTGGTCCTCCAGGACAGGTTTGGGAACCACTGGCTTAGACCATATGGGTTATTTTTCCCGGGCAAACTTTGTTAGTTTCACCAGTAATTGATAATATTTTCATGATACATTTCTGATTGATTAATTTGTGAGCAAGTGACGTGATGCTACAGTTCTCCAAATCTTTTCAGATGAAAAAAAAAAAAAAAAAAAAAAACTGCCCAAGTCTTCAAATTAATAAACTTATACGTATACTGCATAATTACAAAAAAGTATTGTCTTTGCTGGAAACATTTATATTTTCATAAAGTCAAATGCATACTTGTCCATTTAATTTGGGATTAGGGTTAGTGATTTGTGTTTTTAATAAATGTAGTGCACGTTCTGATAAACATGCATTGATAAACATTTGATTCCTGATAGCAATAATCCATTTATGCCTGTTTTTTCACTAGGTGTCTGATCATCGCAATTCCATCCTTGATGTGCCAGTGGGCATCTTATTTGAGGACACTGAACTCCAGCCCCCCAATTCCTTGCATTTAACTACTACGATTGGGATAATACTTGAAGGTCAAGTGTTGATGGAAAAAATGCAGGACCTCCCACAGGCTATGTGTCTCCTCTTCTGTTCTGATCTACGCACTAGACCTGAATTACCCAAAATCACTTGGCAACATGTTTGATTTCATCCAGTGTACGTGCTAATGTCAATGGGACAGAATTCTCCCAAGCCTAAATTGCAGTCTCTGGCAAACCAGCTTTTTGTTTAAAAAAGCATCACTGTGAGACTTTAACACCACTGTGAGAATGTTCTTCAAATGATTTGTAAGAAATAATATGGTATATCGTTACCATTGTTACTACCTCTTCAGTTTGTGACCCAGAAAATGTTTAAAAAAAGCCACTGTGAGACTTCGCTGACAATGTTTTGTTTTTTCCCCTCAATTTACTCCATTATCCATTTATGAAGGAAAAAATGGTTTAAATTGTTAAATGCTCAAAATTCTATAATTAATGTGCAGTAGTTAATTTAGTATTTTGTCACCATTGTTGCTACCTCTAGAGTGTGTCTGACAATATGCCAATTACAGTATAGTTTGTACTGTATAATAATATTGTGCAAATTTGGTCATTACATTAACACAAATGTGAGACTTAAGTGTAATGTTTAAGTGATCAGAGTTGTACAATTGATGTAAGTTCACTACTTAATGTTGCACATTGTTGCCATCTTTAGAGTTATGCACAGGGTGTGACTCATTTCCATCTGACATTTTGGTCAATAAAGACTCAAAGGTTCAATATGTTGTTCATTGTTTTATTTAAGTGCAGTGTGCACAAAGCTTACAGTCAAAAATAATAACTTTAATTATTATTAATTAAATAACTAATTAAATAACTAAATTTAATTTTCAGTTAAATTTTCTTGTTGAGTTTACTTAAATATACAAGTACACTTGAAATTAACACTAAGTTAAGTGAACTTTATTGTTTAAGTACATTAAATAATCGTCAAGTTTGGTGAACTAAACAATTCAAGTCAAGTCTACATAAGCACCAAGTTAAGTAAACTTAAATATGCACGTTTTGGGAGAGCCCATTACTCAATTAAATTGAGGGAACGAGTTTACTCAAATCAATTGAGTTCAATCAACTTATTAGGGTTTTCAGTGTAGGAAAACAGGAACCAATCAAAACACAAACTGAAACTGAACACAAACCAAACATGAACTGACATGTGACTACTTAGTTGTTGTAGTGGTTATGTTTAGGTATTTGGTGGGGTTAAGGGATCTAGAATATGGTCATGCAGAATAAGGTAATAGTACATAGTGTTTCCTAATGAAACCTTTACCCAAAGTTTAGAATCCCCTTGCACAATTATGGGGGGTGTAAACTTTTTGAATTGGATGATCAGGGTAAATCGGTAACATATTGCATGCAAAAATGATTATATGGTGGCACCTGTGCAATCTGACTGGTTTCTATTACACTCAGATGTTTATACTGATCTTGATTTTATTGAAACTGTGAACGCTTGACTAGTTTCAACATCATGTATTCATCACATTCAGATATGTCTAAAGCTAATGAGAGAAGGCAAAAGCTAAGAGTCACTGTCAGGCAGGTTGGTAGCCCTCATGCTCTCCATTTATTCTACACTTACTACATTTAGTTGTAGGCTTTCATCTCCTATCCCTCTCTCACAGGTGACATGAGGGATTTGTCTCCACAAATGTTGATGACTTCTAAATCCTCTGAGAGTGCTCTTGCTTTGAAATGGCAGATAGAGCGGAGAGGAAAAACCTCCAGACCCGACCTATTACACTTCCACAACCAACAATGTCACAAAATATTCAAAATTGGAGGAGTTTGTACTTTTTTCCATACAATGAAAGTCATTGGGATGTTTTTCATATAACACCAATTTTATCGTCTCTACAATGAATACATGATGTTAGCTAACTGCGATTTGTATTATCTTAGAACTGTACATTTCTGGACATATGGACATTACTTGGACACAGTCACCTCTGATAACAGATCACTCTAAATTGTAATGTAGAAACATGCATTTTCTGTGAAGCTGCATTGAAACGATATACAGTATTGTGAAAAGCGCTATACAAATAAATGTGAATTGAATTGAATTGTTTTGGACCCTATGAACTTTCACTGTATGGATAAAAACTGTTGAATTATCCAACATCTTTTATGTTTTTCATAGAAGAAAGAAATTTGTAAGATTTGGAATGACATTGGAAACATGGAATGACATAAGCGTAAATAATGGGGTGTACTATCTTTTTAAACGGATGTAGTTTAATAATTTTGACAATGTTATGAACTGATTAATTTTCAAAAGAAATTATAGAATCAGTTGAAACACTAAAATGGGCTCATCGAGAAGGAACTAATAATTTATTTACAAGGGATTCCTTTTTTAAAAAATACTAAATTGTTCCAACAATAAATGAATTTACAGTTTAAGCTGTATAGATGTTCAGTCAGGATGAGAATGTACAGTGCTTTCAAAAAGTATTTGGACACTTAAGCCATAACTTTTTATCATCTAAATTAAAATGGCATATCTGAATGTCACTGCATTAGAAAGCAGAATTTCAAACCAAGTGGCATATATATATATATATATATATATATATATATATATATATATATATATATATATATATATATATATATATATATATATATATATATATATATATATTTAGCACAAGCACTTGACGAGCAAAACATTTTTGTGGCCATTGAATGTTCTTGTATCTGGGTGGCTGTTTGATGAAGTGTCACAGATGCTGGACACACACTGTGTCCGCATCTGTTCTGCTTGGTTGGAGACTAGTAAATAAAATTCTGTTTATTTGTGGGCATGAAAAAGCATGAATCTAAGACTTGTGTTTTGTTTTTCAGTCATGTCTCTCTCTTTCTCTTATTTCTGCTTTCCCTTCACTTTCTTGTGATCCTTTTATATCTCTCTTTGTCAAGCCTTCTCATCTGTGATGTATTTTTTTCATGACTGGACTTACAAGCAGGGACATAGAAACAACCTGAAAAGGTAGAAAGAGTGTGTGATTACTTACATCTTATAAACTTTTAATGAATTTGGCATCACGCAATTAATATTCTATTTGTTTATATAATTATTTGGCAAATGTTGAATGAAGGATGCCTATTTAAAGTGTGTGTGAGTGGAAGGAAGATTTTGTGCTCAAAATTATGTGTACTGGAGGCACTGCAGGTGTGTGTGTGTGTTTGTTTGTGTGTGTGTGTGTGTGTGTGTGTGATGGATGTGGCAGGTGAGAGCCCTGGGGGAAAATTCCATCTTACACCAGAAGAGAAACCGAACTGTCGGAGACCTAATTGTCCCTCAGAGCTCCTGATTGGGTAAAACTGAGGAAAGAGAGAGAGCCTCAAGTGTGCCTGCTGGAAATAAGAGTGCAATATATCAACAGACTGGAACTCTTGTGTGTATAAGACAGAGTCTGTCAATACACAACAGTTATTTCTCGAGTTTGTTCAGGGGAGCACTGAGGTCTAGCTGTCTTGGCCCACGTTTGTTGTGTAGACATCACCTTCTGTCTGAATGCCGTTGTGTATTCATCCAGGTTTTTGGTTTTTTAGGACTGTTTTGTCTCTGAGTTCATCTTAGTATGATGCTGCCGCTGACTGGAGTGCTGATGTACTACAGTTTTTGGCCACTAGGAAACTAGGTTTTAAAATTTTCTGAAAGAGTCCTCTTTAAAACATGTGACCATGGCTGGATTTCCCGAAACCTTCTTAACGCTATGTCATTCTTAAGTTATAACTTAAGCTGTACCTTATCGTTAATGCGTGTTTCCCCGAAACGTTCTTACCTTCTGTGAGTCATACATTCAGAAGGTTGGTGACTCTGGACCACTCGTAGCTTTACCTTATCACTGTTAACAGGTGGCCACCACTGCAAAAACGTATTTAAATCTCAGTCTATACAAATATAATTCTGAAGTTAATACACCCAGTGTTCAATTAGGCTAATTCAAGTGTTTTCATGCACAGAATAAAATTGTAATTACACTGATTGTAGTTAGCTTTTTAATTGTATTAACCAAAGGTACATCAGCTGGCAAACCATTAGGCAGTAAAAGCTTATGAGTCTATATAAGAGGAATGATTGTGGTGGGTAGTTTGCTCAAACTATAGCAGCGATACTGCGAATAGTTGTTCTAAAAGATGGCGCCGTCCGCGGAGCACTTTCAAAGGCCAGTGAAAGCACTGCTAGTTAAGCCCTATTCAGACAGTAATTGTTTCTCATGGGGTCGTATGGTATTTTCAACATTTACAGGGGTTAGTCTGTGATTTTATTGCCGTCCGAATCCAGAATGTCAGTGTTTTCCTCCCACCACCTGCGTAAAAATCCCAGGCTAAATTACCTACTGTTTTTTGACGAACACCAAGGTCATGTGGTGATTTAATTGCCGTCCGAATCCACATCTCTAAGTTTACAAGAAGAGATCACTTCCTTTTTTATCACTGCCGAGCACCGTACGTACGATGTACACATTTAATACTGAAATGCTGGAAAGTATTTACAAGAACAATATTTAATCACAGCTCCACCTCAGCGAACAAAAAGGAGAAAGAAGAAAGCACGTAGGCCCTAAACATTTGGAATGGCCGTTATTGTGGCAGCAATGTATGATACAATTTTAAAATATGTAGGCTAGGCTATTATAGACTATTATAGTTTGGATTATTTTATATAATATTCCATGAGTCCTAATGAATGCAATTTCAACTATTTCTGAAGTGCTTCTTTTATAAAGAATACCGCTTTTTGACATAACACAGTGAGGCAGCCCCAGCACGAGTGAATAATTGATTCTCGAGTCATCGATATCAACAAATTCAGCACCATCGTCACGGACAGCACCTGGTAAAATCGCACGTAAGAAGGTATATCTTAAGCAACTTCATAAGGTATGGTTCGGGGAACACACATAGAAATGGTATACCTTTAGTTAAGTAATACCTTAAGAGTCTTCGTAGCACTAAGAGACAACGTTATCAGGAAACGCAGCCCAAAATGAGTGTTGTGAGTGGTATCCAGAGAGTTGCTAAGGGATCTATAGTGGTTTTTATCCAATTAATATGGTGTTGTGTGTGGTTGCTAGGGCATTGCTATGCAGTTGCTACGACATTTAGAATGGTTTTTACTTGTTGCAGTTGCCAGGATGTTGTAGGTGGTAGCCAAGATGTTGCTATGCAGGTGCTAAGTTGTTC
Organism: Squalius cephalus; assembly: GCF_949319135.1. Taxonomy (NCBI): domain Eukaryota; kingdom Metazoa; phylum Chordata; class Actinopteri; order Cypriniformes; family Leuciscidae; genus Squalius; species Squalius cephalus. The sequence goes on along the minus strand of NC_137127.1, from coordinate 13,279,307 downwards.
ATTATTTATTTATCATTTGTTAGGTTGTTGTAGGTGGTTGCCAGGGTGTGTTGTTTATGGTTGCCAGACATTACTATGCAGTTGCTATGCTGTTGCTAAGAAAACAACATTTTGTGTTTCATTTTTTTTTCCAATATCGTGCAGCCCTACTATGGTGCTGTGGGTGTTTGCCAGGGCATTGCTTTTCAGTTGCTAAAGACTTTTGAAATGATTTTTAACCTGTTCCTTTGCTCTTGCTAGGGTGTTTAGGGTGGTTGCCAGGGTGTTTCTAAGGGATTCACAGTGTTTTTAGCATCTTAATAAAGTGTTGTGGGTGGTTGTCAGAGTGTTACTATGCAGTTGCTATGATATTTAAATTGATTTTAAACCTGCTGCTATGCAGTTGCTAGGGTGTTGCGGTTGATTGTGAGGGCATTGCTATTCAGTTGCTAAAATGTTCAAAATATTTTAACCTGTTCCTATGTAGTTACAAGGGTGTTGTGGCTTGTTTCCATGGTTTCGTTACGCAGTTGCAAAGATGTTCAAAAGGATTTTTAACCTGTTGCTATGCACTTGCTTGGATGTTGTGGGTGGTTACAAAGGTATCACTATGCGTTTGCTAAGGAATTCAGTGTGATTTTAGCAGGTTGCTTTGCATTTGCTAAGGTTTTGTAGGTGGTTTACAGGTCTTTACTTATTAGGGTGACTACCATCAAACAAACCAAATGTGGGATGATTACTAAGTTTGTGTGGGACAATGTGGGACATGTTACCAACACTAAAACATAACCTGAAACTGTTATATAATGTCTATCTAACTTAATAAAAATATTTGTATTCTGCCTTTCAGCTGATAAAAATACTTTGTTCTTTAGTCCCTTCCAGAAAACACCATTACGTCACAATGCAACATAACATGTCTTTATTTTACATGTCATTTAAATTCAACACCACTGAGCCCAAAGGCAGCAGGCATCATGCAGATAACTATTTTTGAAACAGTTCTGACCATGTCCAACAAAAATCCAACAAAATAAATAATGAACAAATGAAATATTAAACACCATGAAATTAGTTTATTGACAGGCTATTAAACCAAAAACTTTCATATTTTTAGAAAGGATGTGAATTAAAACAACCACAGCAGGCAACAAGTTGATAAATTCTGTTCTCCTCCAGCACCAGAGAGCACACTTGGCTGAACCACAAGAAAACAGCACATACAACTAAATATTAAAATCATACTGGAGGCTCACATTATTCTATTCTGAATAAAATTTTAATTTTGTTTTCTGACAGGGAACACATGGAACGAAGCACCACTCCACATTTTGATTGACAGCCGTCACAACCTACTAGTGACCGTGTTTACTCATTTATTTTCAACCACTGGATAGGATTTTAAAAAACTGCTGTTGTATTTGTACTTCTGATGAAGCGCTGTTAAATATAGGTGAAAAACTATGCCGCAAAAACAATAAATAAAATGCTTTCTTAAAAGGCAAAAGAATGCATGCACGTTTTCTTAAAGGGGTCATCGGATGCAAAATTCACTTGTATTTGGTGTTTGCATATAAATGTGTCTTTGCACTTTGTGGACACAGCCACCATACAATGAAAGAAATCCATTCACTCCTTTTTTTAATCCTCAAAAAGCCTAAACACTCTCAATAATCAAGCCATTTGGAGTTTCTTAGCAATATGATGTCATATTGCTCATGCTCCGCCCACGACCACTGATGGACTTTCCTGTATTAGCATATTTCCGCCCTCAGCCATTTGTATACTGTCCACCAAGGCAGAACTGTGTGTCTTGTGTTGACACCCCACATGGAAGAGAGGGGTGGGGTGAGCAGTTGCTCATTATCATTTAAAGAGACATGCACCGAAACGGGTCGCTGCGAACAGAGCTGTTTTTGAGGAGGTAAAAGGGTGTTGTTTTACACAACCATTGAAGAATTTTAACCAAAGTATGTTACAAACTTTATACGAAGACCCTAAGTATCATACCAACTTGTGGAAAATGGGCATCCGATGACCCCTTTAATATGATAATTAAAAACCAACAGACTGATGAAAATGCGGGATATTTTATCAAAATGCGACGTGCGGGACAAGGGGTAAAAATGTTGTGTAGTACAACGCAAAGCGCCTAGCGTGAAATAGCTAAAACGTTTGGAGTGCATTTTAGCATGTTGCTATGATAGGGTGCCTCCCATAACACCCTATCATAGCAACATGCTAAAATGCACTCCAAACGTTTTAGCTTGTCCTGCTCTAGCAACCATGCTCTGGCATCCACCCCCATTGGGTGGCTGCCAGAGCATGGTTGCTTTAACACGCACATTTGTTTATTCAGAAGAAAGAAACCTGAGACATTTTATAGGTCAGATTCATAACTTGCATTGTCCCACATAGCATTGCAGCTCAATTTGTGAAGATCACATGTACCAATTCTAACATGACTACATTTTCCACCCATTTTCCATAAGAATATTCAGCTATACCATCCGTAGGATAGGAAGATTTTTTTTAGATTTTGAATTATTGGACAGCAGCAGAGCTTCACACCTTTTGTTAGCATTGTAATAGCCTGCAGGGATTCCATTCTCACCATTGAGGGCGTGAAAATTCAGGACTGTGTTTGATTCACAGCCACCGAAAAGGACGCAGACTTCACAGCAGCCACCCTAGATTACCATGATCCGTCGTTACATCAATCCGAGCTACAGCTAAAATGAGAGCAGAAGTCCAGCTACATCTACCTCCTCGTTCCATTCTCCCACAAGCCATGCTAAAAGTGAAAGGGGGAGAGGAGGAATACACATTTCTTTCGCCTGTTTTTTGTTTTGTTTTGTTATGTTTTGCAGAATGGGGGAACAGTACTGTGTAGCAATGTTGACTCATGAATTATTGACTGCAGCCACATCACCTGGGCCATCTCATTATCGACTCTCTATGAAGAAAGAGCCAGCCAATCATTCTGCCAACAGTAATACGGCTAGCACATCTCCATTGCAATTACCAGAAATTCAAAAGAGGCTTACACACACACAAGCTTTAAATCTAAAGACTATATGCATGGATTTATTGACTCGCATATGAGTCTGTCCAGATACAGTACACAATGAATATAAGTGCTACGTTTTCATTCTGTGACATAATGCATACACATACACATGCAGGCATCACCTTGGCAAGGGCACCTTACTCAGGAATCAATACCTGCCTGCAATGAGTGTATCAGAAATGGGGAGTTTAAACATACACACACGCAGTTAACAGCGCACACACATACTAAACAACACACACTTCATCACCCTAGCTTAGACTATTCGCTCATCGATACTCATCAGCACAGGATTAAAGAGCTCCATACTGACGGTGGGGGATGATCAGCGCTTAATCACATGTCCAGGTGATTCACACTGTTTTTAGAGTAGTAATGAATAAGGAATGCCCATGCAGAGATTGTGTATAATGGGATTTAATTGATTTGCTTACAGTCTTGTAGCTGTTTTACAAAATTAACATTTTCATTATCTCACTCCAGTGAATGCAGAAATGTTCTTAATATAGAAAATGCATTTTCTGAGTGGTCAGATTTTTTTTCCTGGTGTTCACAATCACAACTGTTAACAAGTTAGGGGTTGGTAAGATATAATATATTTCAAAAGAAGTCAAAAGACTTTTTTCAAAAGAAGTGTCCTACTCTCCAAAGTTGTATTTGATTGAAAATACCATAAAACAGTAATATTTTTAAATATTTCAATTTAAAATAAATTTTTTACATTTTGTGACTTTTTATCTCACAATTCTGCCTCCTTCTGGGCCTCCATAGAAATGGGCTTCCATACAATTCTGACTTCATAACTCGCAATTGCAAGTTTATATCTCTTCTCAGAATTGTGAGATATAAACTCACAATTGTGATTTATAAAGTCATAAAGACTGACTTTTTTTCTTAGAATTACAAGTTTATATCTCACAATTCTGGCTTTATAACTCGCAATTGGTCAGATGTTCTACAAGGCAGAAAAACAGTCACAAAAACGTCAGAATTGCGACAAATAAAAACTCGCAATTCCGAGAAAAAAACTTTTTATCTCACAATTATGACTTTAACACGCAATTGTGACTTTATATCGTGCAATTCTGACTATATAACTCGCAAGATGTAGTCAGAATAGTGAGATGTAAACTCGCGATTGCAAGAAAAAAAGTCGCTATTACCTTTTTTAAGCTTCCATATTAATGCACCCTTGCTGAATAAAAGTTTTAATTTCATTTAAAGAAAAAAAAATCTTATTGACTTATCTTATTAAATCTTTTTGAATGTTAGTGTACAATAAAACTGGCAAAAATATCACATAGACTTACATTGAAGGAGAAATCCTGAACATATACAAGAATATATAGAGAAGTTTAGGTTATTTTGGTTAGGTTAAACTGGTTATAGCAACCAACCAGAAGATCTCGGTTATGTATGTAACCCTCGTTTCCTGAAGGAGGGAACGGAGATGTTACGTCAGTGACTGACGAAATGGGGGTTTCGCTTAGAAGCCTATCACCTTCGAGTTCTACAGAACGAGCCAATGGTAAAACAATGCCATGGGTCTGCAGAATTTGTATAGCGCAACTCCACCCCACCGTGTGGGTATAAAAGGAGCGCATTATGTTATGCTGAGGAGCCGAGACTGAAATTCCAGCGGTACAGCGGTTATGGCAGAGGGACGTAACCATAGCAAGTGCTTGGAAGCACTTCGACTTCGGCGCAGTAATATCTTCACTCGTGAAAAATCCTCTCACCGGCCCCGCTCCCTCTAGTGAAGATATTACTGCGCCGAAGTCGAAGTGCTTCCAAGCACTTGCTATGGTATTCCGCCATACAATATAGTTATCCATTTTACACGCTTAGAAAAGCGCAACGTTTTGTTTTGTGCCACCGTCCTAGGTCGAGTTACACTACGCGAGTAAATGTATTTAAATAGGGAAAACGTGGAGGTGTTTGGTAGCTTCTCTGCTTGGCCCATATTGAATGAACTGGGCTAAGCTAAGTGCTAACAAAGTTTCGCCGCAAGACAGAGCGATTTAGTGCACGCACTGAGACGAGAGAGGTATGTATCAACTCGTCTTAGTTAAGGGAATAACATAGTTTAATATGAAAAAACGGTGGAGTATCCCTTTAAAAGCATTTTACTCAAGAATATATTATAGGGTGAGCTTATTCAGAACGTTTCATATCCTAAAGCTGTTTCAATAAGGATGGGTGATATTTAAGGTCTGTACTGAAGCATTGTATACAATATGACCTATATATATATATATATGTATATATATATATATATACATAACAAGATAAATGTACATATTGTACTGAGAATGTGTGTGGTTCATTACTGCACTGCCAAAGCAACATTACTTGTTTACAGCATATTAAACATTTGGTGTTTTAATATTCAGGAACCTGTTTTGCAACCATTTCAAATGTTCTGAAATCCACATTGAACAGTTTGGTTGCAAAATATTTGTAAAAGAGAAACCATAAAAAGGAAGCCAATCAAAATAAGCTCCTGAGATGGCAGCCATTAGATGTTTAGGAATGACATTGATTTAATAACGTGGTTCTTATCTGTAATCTCTGGAGGTGAACGTATCATTTTCATTCCACGGTATCCACCAAGTGACCATGTTTTATGGTTGAATGATAATGGTGTTGAGGAATTATTTAAAATGGCTTTTCACAGTGGCAGCTGGTGTATGTTCCGCGTGCTGGAGCGCCAGCCAACCTGAGGCCTGTTAAAGTGATGCTCGGTTAAGCAAAGTGCACTTATAACGCTGCTTAACATTCTAATACGCCACCTCAATAACTCTTTTGTAAACACGATCATCTTGGCAAATAGCAGTGTGGAGATTAGCGTTTTTAATTTACTTGTTGAATGTGCAGAGCGGAGTGGGCAAAGTAAACCATGCGTACTTCATGATCTCCAGTCGAGACCACTGGAAACAAGGGCAGGATTCTGTCATATCTTTATCTTTTGGAGTAGCACACAATAATACTAATAGTTTGTTCCATTTATATAGTGCTTTTCTGGGTACTCAAAGCGCTTTACATATGGAACAATGGAAGTTTGCCAGTGTTTTCTGTTACAAGTTACTAGTATTTGAGCATTGCATTAATGAAATGTAACCCTACGCATACACTAAATCAGGGGTGCCCAATCCTGCTCCTGCCGATCGACTGTCCTACACAGTTCATCTCCAACCCTAATCAAACACACCTGAAGCAACCAATTAAGGTCTTCAGGATCACTTGAAAATTAAAGGCAGGTGTGTTTGATTAGGGTTGGAGATGAACTGTGCAGGACAATCGATCACCAGGAGCAGGATTGGGCACCCCTGCACTAAATGGTTACAAAGCCTCTGACCAGAAGTAACCGTTGGAATAAAATATCACACTGATTGAGTATACACTCACCTAAAGGATTATTAGGAACACCTGTTCAATTTCTCATTAATGCAATTATCTAATCAACCAATCACATGGCAGTTGCTTCAATGCATTTAGGGGCGTGGTCCTGGTCAAGACAATCTCCTGAACTCCAAACTGAATGTCAGAATGGGAAAGAAAGGTGATTTAAGCAATTTTGAGCGTGGCATGGTTGTTGGTGCCAGATGGGCCGGTCTGAGTATTTCACAATCTGCTCAGTTACTGGGATTTTCACGCACAACCATTTCTAGGGTTTACAAAGAATGGTGTGAAAAGGGAAAAACATCCAGTATGTGGCAGTCCTGTGGGCGAAAATGCCTTGTTGATGCTAGAGGTCAGAGGAGAATGGGCCGACTGATTCAAGCTGATAGAAGAGCAACTTTGACTGAAATAACCACTCGTTACAACCGAGGTATGCAGCAAAGCATTTGTGAAGCCACAACACGCACAACCTTGAGGCGGATGGGCTACAACAGCAGAAGACCCCACCGGGTACCACTCATCTCCACTACAAATAGGAAAAAGAGGCTACAATTTGCACGAGCTCACTAAAATTGGACAGTTGAAGACTGGAAAAATGTTGCCTGGTCTGATGAGTCTCGATTTCTGTTGAGACATTCAGATGGTAGAGTCAGAATTTGGCGTAAACAGAATGAGAACATGGATCCATCATGCCTTGTTACCACTTTGCAGGCTGGTGGTGGTGGTTTAATGGTGTGGGGGATGTTTTCTTGGTACACTTTAGGCCCCTTAGTGCCAATTGGGCATCGTTTAAATGCCACGGCCTACCTGAGCATTGTTTCTGACCATGTCCATCCCTTTATGACCACCATGTACCCATCCTCTGATGGCTACTTCCAGCAGGATAATGCACCATGTCACAAAGCTCGAATCATTTCAAATTGGTTTCTTGAACATGACAATGAGTTCACTGTACTAAAATGGCCCCCACAGTCACCAGATCTCAACCCAATAGAGCATCTTTGGGATGTGGTGGAACGGGAGCTTCGTGCCCTGGATGTGCATCCCACAAATCTCCATCAACTGCAAGATGCTGTCCTATCAATATGGGCCAACATTTCTAAAGAATGCTTTCAGCACCTTGTTGAATCAATGCCACGTAGAATTAAGGCAGTTCTGAAGGCGAAAGGGGGTCAAACACAGTATTAGTATGGTGTTCCTAATAATCCTTTAGGTGAGTGTACATCTAAGATCTACATCTCTCTTTTAAAATGTAAATGAGTATTATATTTTTTATTAGATAATGTAGCACAAAAGCAATCATAATAGTGCATTTTTCCATGTCACTCTGTCACTAATTGTACATTCCAGGTATCAATATGAAAATATTAATTATTAATAATAAACACAATATAAATATTTATCATTTAAAAACAATTTGAAATGTTAGTTAATATAATATTTTTTAAATATTTTATTATAATGAATAATAATATCATAATATTAATTTTAAAATAAAAGTATTTTTATTTAAATATGTGTGTATCTCCTGATATTTTTTAGAGACGGTTAAGAATAAAGTTAGTCAGTTATAAATTTCTGACTGACTAATTTAATTGTCAAAAGTTGACAAACCATGCAGTTTTTAGGTTTCTGCGTTCTTTGACTTCAGCCAAGAGGTCAGTCCGTGATGTTTAGAGCGTGTGCTGGTCAAATATCACGGGTCAGAGAGAACTTGAACTTTGGCTCGAAGCAGAGGTTGAAAATTCCTTGTATTAGTTTTTGTTTCTGGTCTCTTGCATCCACGTGTTGAAATCAGGGTCGTGCGCCATTCAAAATTTCCTGAATTTAATTTGAGTTTAAGTAAAAATTAAAACTCAAACTTTTTGAATTCAAACTCAAATGGAAAAACTTTTCCATTAGAAAAAGGGATGAAGAATTACAGTATAAATTTGAATGTAACAAAGCAGAATTACAATAAATTGAAATTCATATGACCGTAAAAAACAAACTTCTGCTTGACAAAACCTGGGTGGATATTTATATTTTGTTTTAGTTTTTTTTAATCACATTTAATAAATTGACATTTGTGAGCCAGGGTCCACTTCATTTCCTGTCTGTTGTGGCCAAATCAATTCACAATTCTCACAGGGAAAGACAGATAACCTTTTTCAAGATTACCCTTTAAAAGCATTTTCCTCAAGAATATATTAGGCTGAGCATCTTCAGAACATTTTTCATATCCTAAAGCTGTTTCAGTAAGGATGGGTGATATTTTCAAAGGTCTGTACAGAAGCATTGTATACAATATGAGCAATATATATATATATATATATATATATATTAGGGCTGTCAAACGGTTAATCGCGATTAATCGCATCCGAAATAAAAGTTTGTTTCTACATAATATATGTGTGTGTATGGTGTATAATTATTTTCTATATATAAATACACACACATGCATGTATATATTTAAGAAAAATGTGTTATTTATATATAAAATATTTATATATAATATAAATTATATATAATATAAATATATATACACAGTATATACATGCAAATATTTCTTAAATATATACATGCATGTGTGTGTATTTATATATAGAAAATAATTATACACCATACACACACATATATTATGTAAAAACAAACTTATTTTGGATGCGATTAATCGTGATATATATATATATATATATATATATATGGGAAACATCTGGAATATAAAAGACTTAGGGCCAAGTGTTGCTGACCTATTGGAAAATTTTAGCTTGAAATGAATACATAACAAGATAAACGTACCATATTGTACTGAGAATGTGTGTGGTTCATTACTGCACTGCCAAAGCAACATTACTTGTTTACAGCATATTAAACATTTGGTGTTTTAATATTCAGGAACCTGTTTTGCAACCATTTCAAATGTTCTGAAATCCACAATGAACAGTTTGGTTGCAAAATATTTGTAAAAGAGAAACCATAAAAAGGAAGCCAATCAAAAGAAGCTCCTGAGATGGCAGCCATTAGATGTTTAGGAATGACATTGATTTAATAACGTGGTTCTTATCTGTAATCTCTGGAGGTGAACGTATCATTTTCATTCCACGGTATCCACCAAGTGACCATGTTTTATGGTTGAATGATAATGGTGTTGAGGAATTATTTAAAATGGCTTTTCACAGTGGCAGCTGGTGTATGTTGCGCGTGCTGGAGCGCCAGCCAACCTGAGGCCTGTTAAAGTGATGCTCGGTTAAGCAAAGTGCACTTATAACGCTGCTTAACATTCTAATACGCCACCTCAATAACTCTTTTGTAAACACGATCATCTTGGCAAATAGCAGTGTGGAGATTAGCGTTTTTAATTTACTTGTTGAATGTGCAGAGCGGAGTGGGCAAAGTAAACCATGCGTACTTCATGATCTCCAGTCGAGACCACTGGAAACAAGGGCAGGATTCTGTCATATCTTTATCTTTTGTAGAGGCACACAATAATACTAATAGTTTGTTCCATTTATATAGTGATTTTCTGGGTATTCAAAGCGCTTTATATATGGAACAATGGAAGTTTGCCAGTGTTTTCTGTTACAAGTTACTAGTATTTGAGCATTGCATTAATGAAATGTAACCCTACGCATACACTAAATGGTTACAAAGCCTCTGACCAGAAGTAACCGATAAAATATCACACTGATTGAGTATACATCTAAGATCTACATCTCTATTTTAAAATGTAATTAATTATTATATTTTTTCTTAGATAATGTAGCACAAAACCAATCATAATATTGCATTTTTCTATATCTCACTGTCACTAATTTTACTTTCCAGGTTTCAATATGAAAATATTAATTATTAATAATAAACACAATATAAATATTTATAATTTAGAAATGTTACTTAATATAATTTTTTTAATATTTTATTATAATGAATTATAATATCATAATAGTAATTTAAAAATAAAATTATTTTTATTTAAATATGTGTGTATCACCTGATATTTTTAGAGACAGTTAAGAAAGAAAGTTAGTCAGTTATAAATTTCTGACTGACTAATTTAATTGTCAAAAGTTTTTTTTTTTTTTTATTACAGATTTCAAGTCTTATTAGACTACTTTTACAAATTATGCGACTGTACATTCTTGTCTTAAGAAAAAATTGTGCAACTAAATTAACTACCACGTTAGGTAGAACTAGTGTGATCTTAGGAAACACACACACAAAAAAAACAATAAAAAAAGCACAAAAAATAAAACAAAATCACATTAAATTATCACAAAAAAATTGTGATAATGGAGAACGGTTATTATAATCACCATAATGTCTATAACGAATGTAAATGATTATTTGAACAAGAAAAACCTTTATTTGTTTAAAAAAAAAAAAAAAAAAAAAATAGTTTGTGAGCTGCAGGAGCCCATCAACAGTCAATGCTGAAAAGCATCATATCTTGGTTTTCTTAGAAAATTGGCCACCACAGTGCCCTTTATGACAGGCATTTCTATATACTCAAACAAATATCTTATGGTAGTTTGATGTTGAATGTGTTTGTGATGCTCACTGATAAATCTACTCATTAATGCTGAAGTCACACTAGGCTTTGAAAAATTACTTTGGACCCAGCAACTGTCACGGTCTCACCAGGCTCCACCATCTCACACAACCAATGCTCACTCTCACCTGAATACTGATCACATGCACCTGTCCCTCATCAGCATGCCAATGGACCGGTATAAGAGCACACACCTCACAGTCACTCTCTGGCTGTGTCCCAAAACTAGCCTACTTGCTGCCTCACCGCCCTATCAGGCAATGACTTTGTAGGCAGCATTTGCGCACAAAGGTATCTCACAAAACTGTTTTCAGATAGGCTTCTGAGGCAAGTCAGGCAACGCAATGGATTAATCTACAGCAAAATAGAGAGAACTTTGGTGATAACTAAGTGTATATTTAATTACTACAGTAGTAATTTCTCACTATAGAAATGACATCAGAAGTGGAAAACGTTGGTCAGAAACATACGTTTAACACAAAAGCCGCTTTTCCACCGAAATTACCCGGAACAATTTGTCCCAGGAACTTTTTTCCCAGGAACCTTTTTTGCCCCAGACCGGTTGCTTTCTGCGTTTACACCGCGGTCTAAAGTACCGGGAAGGTAAACTGCGCGCAACTGCTCCTCCCAGTCTGCGACGGACAGTAATCAGTTTTGAGCGCCACATTTATAAGTATGGAGGAGATTCAAACTGTGCTGCAGTTATTGGTTTACTAACGAGGTAATTAACATAACAAAATAGACGAGCACTGATACTAAAGCGTGTTCAGAAAGCTCGTATGCGTATAAAATTAGACAAGGTATGTTGTGAGATGACTGGGACGAACGCGCAAAAATTTCCTTTCGCGCAAATACGCTTAAAAAAAGCCTGAACCCCGTCTATCAATCATAAATAGTGACAGTCTTGTAAATAGTTGTTTGTTACCAACCTCAAAGCGCTATTTCAATCCTGTTATAGTAAATTTGTAACATGGTTTGCCTTGCAATAGATGACAATGTGTAAACATAATGACTTAATATTAAAAGCTGTGGCAGAAAAGAGACGAGCACTGATAAAGCGTGTTCAGAGCTCGTAATGCTAACGTTAGATATAAAATTGTATGTTATCAGCTATTGCGGACATTGGCCGTGAGATGGCTGTGACGAACGCGCAGAAAGTTTCCTCTTCCACAAATACCCAAATAATAAAGCCTGAAACTCGTCGCCAGTCCCCCAGTTTTTTTTATTAAATTCCATATTTGCAGACAGACAACTTTACTGCATGAAGCCACTTTTTAAAAGGGAGGTTAAAAATAAAGAAAATGCTGCGTGGAGTCATCCAACCAAAATGCGGCGTGAACACAACCAATCAGCTTGTGCAGCGCACAAGTCCCACCCCTGAAAGTTCCTGAACTTTGAAAAAGTACTACCTCGTGAGCAGGGACTATCGGAGGGGGAAATATTTACCCGGAACTTCATTTAGACCCTGGTTCCTGCGGTGTAAACACATCGAGTACCAGCCCAAAGTTCCTAGTTCCTGGGGAAAGTTCCTGCGGTGGAAACGCGGCTAAACTGACCAACAGCTGGAACTTTCAGACGCCAACTTTCTTTTTTTAGCTCAACTGTCATAGGATTGACAGTTATTGTCAATAGGATTGAGCTATTGCACAATCTGCATAGGATTGTGGGATATCAAAGGCACCAAAGGATACATCTATGCTGCCTTCAAAAATCAATCAGATGAAGGTATCTCAGGAGACAGGAAGTGAAGCTAACATTGGATTCAGACATGCCTTGATGCCTATCTTGGAACGCATCCTCTGAAGTTTTCAGACGCAGCCGCTGTCTGGTCTCCGAAGTAAATTACCGACTACTTACCTGTTATACTCACCTGAGAATAGACCCCTTTTCAGTTGGTAAACATGGTGACGTTTTTTTGTAGGTGGAGCTTAGGTGGTGGCAGAACGATCCCTCTGGCCGCTTCACTAACGTTAGTTTGCAAGTTTTGTTAGCTTGTTTTTTTAACAATGACTGGAGAAAATCTGATTTTATCTTAATGTGCAAGGTCACTCACTGTCCAGGACCGCGATTGTTATTTTAGACTTGACACACTCAGTCAATGGATGGACTATCTGACAGGATTAATGTTAACGCTACCTCCGGTTGAGTGGCCTGACTTCTACACCTACCCGATATAGAGAAACTGAGCGTAAAGAGAAACTGAGGGCATATAAATCTTTAGATGCCTATAACTGTACTAAATAGTCACAAGACTTGTGTGGTAGCCTACGATCCTCAGTTCTGCCTAGCCAGCGCCAAGGCCAGACAGAAGACGACAGTGTAAAGAGTGACATTACGGTGCAATTTTAATGATGTGAATATTTTCTAGAGATAAAAATTCCAGATACAGCATATTCATTTTTTAACTATGTATTTGATTACCCTTTCTTACCAGGTTCTTCAAAAAGTCTAGTCACAATCAATCAAAACAATGTATACAAAAATGCGATAAAATTTCAAATTGGAGCCTGTACTCGGTCGATTCTTGCACCCAACAACACAACAAGATGACATTTAATAACAATAATAATAATTTAAGCTCCTTATTATGTAGCCGAATCTGTGCTGGTTTGTATTGGCCGCCTCCAGTTTTCCCTTTGTTTTACCACCAGCTAACGCTGTGACGTAACTGTGACGTCGGCTCGAAATTGGTCTATAGTCCAAGCAATCTCCTTGCCAAACTCCAGCGAGTAAGAATCTACCTGTGATGCTCCAGTGATCTCCTGTCTTTTGAATCCGTTTATTTACCTGGTATCATACCACTATCATGTGTGCTCTCCAGCTCCAGTTATAGTCAATATCTCAGAAACCTATAAGAAGCAAAGACTCTGGTTATTCTGCATTCATCTGCTCTTATCTTCATAGACTTCTCCAAATTTCTCACCTGCTTGCGTTGTTTATCCTCGGTATAAATAAATTCCGGTTTGGGTTGGACTTTCTCTGAGTCTAATATTCCGGACAGCAACACTGCAAACCATGCAGTTTTTAGGTTTCTGCGTTCTTTGACTTCAGCCAAGAGGTCAGTCCGTGATGTTTAGAGCGTGTGGTGGTCAAATATCACGGGTCAGAGAGAACTTGAACTTTGACTCGTAGCAGAGGTTGCAAATTCCTTGTATTAGTTTTTGTTTCTGGTCTCCTGCATCCACGTGTTGAAATCAAGGTTGTGCGCCATTCAAAACTTCCTGAATTTAATTTGAGTTCAAGTAGAAAAAGGGATGAAGTTAAATTACCGTATAAATTTGAATGTAACAAAGCAGAATTACAACAAATTGAAATTAAGAAATTCATAAACTATGACCGTAAAAAAACAAACTTCTGCTTGACAAAACCTGGGTGGATATTTATATTTTGTTTTAGTTTTTTTAATCATATTTTATAAATTGACATTTGTGAGCCAGGGTCCACTTCATTTCCTGCCTGTTGTGGCCAAACCAATTCACATTCATAAATCGAAAGGGAACAATTCTTCAATTTTGAATTGTAACCCCTGCTAGAAATGGAAGTAAATGGAATGCAGAGGATTGTGTTTATTAATACAGAATTAGACTATAGTTTTTTTTCCTCACCAGAAGTTTATCCATTTACCCTATTTATTTGTGTCATTGCAGTTCTGCATTTATTATTGTGCATTTGATATTTTTAAATGCACTAAATTCAGACTCTTATGCTCTTGTAAAGTGTTTGCAAGGGAAAACATGATGCAAGAACATAACCGACCATTGCAGGTGCTCCCCAGAAGTACATCAATATATTCCATGTAACGTTACTGCAAGCTCCAGTGCTTAACGTGAGTGGAGAGCTTCCGAGCAAAGGACAGCAACGGGTCATTAAATAAATTTCCCTTCTGCTATTGTTGTCTTGTGTGCAAGCTCTTGGTGATATAGATTGTTTTCAACTAACGGGTGGTGAAAATAGTTGCCTCATTATTTTTAATGGGGATTTCAAATCGCTCCATTTCAGCCACGCGCTGTCATTTAGTTGGCCAGGCATACCATGGGATTATAGTGGAAATGTTCAAGTTGCCAGGGGAAATGGGTCTAATTCAGCATCACGCCTTATCTCTATGCTATTAACATTGGTCCAGAACCTAATGCCATCGTCCTGAAAATGTTTTAATTTGTTTACGTTGATCAGCAGTCCTTCATTTGAGATGAGAGGGGCAGCGAGAGAAAAAGTTTGTTAGATCTTAATGGTGTTTGCGTCTGGGTCTGACCCAAGTGGCCATCACACACTAATTGTTATCATTTTTCAATTTACATTAGGCAGTTGTTTAGCGAACACCCCACCCCTGCCTCCCGCCCCAAGATTTCCCACTGTCTCCAGATTACTTGTCTCCCAACTGCACTGCGGCCCCTAACAAATGACATTTTCCCCTGCATTTTCAATCAAGATGAGCTTTTAATTAGGCCTTCCCTTCATACTCTCTTGTGGGGTTTCTAATCAAATCAGGGGAATCAAATCTCTCCCGCTGCTGTTTCTGAGCGATCACCAAGCATCTGCTTCATTTTGTTGCATTCTTCTCGCACAGCATGTTCTTTGAGGTTCGCTTATAATGTTAATAAAGCTTTTTGCACAAAAATTATATAAAAAAATGTGTGTGTGTGTACAGTATATGTACTTATGTATGTATTTTTATTATTATTATAAACCTGTGGACTTTTGACTCAAAACCTAATAGTAGACCTTGTGACAGCTTCCCATGTAGCCTAATAACCAGCCCTGGTCTCCCCTTTTTAATTTACACTGAAACCTCTGTTGTCTGGACCGGTCAGGGGTGCGTTTCCCGTCGCTGCTTCACTACCATAGTACGATGCATCGTTGAAGAAATCAACCAGCTAGTCACGACTGTATCCCGAAACCATATTGTCTCAAATTGGTCATTCAACCATGTTGGTTAATGATGTCATGCAAGTGGTGGAGTAATAACTACTTTCAATGAATCTGTTTGAGATCGAATTATGGTTTTGCCATAAATTACGGACATGTCATCTGAGGACTATTTCTCATTTTTCTCAGTTATTTTGCTATATTTCCAGATTCAATAGGCTCTTTCCTACGTAGTAGAGCATGTGCGCACATGCAAAAACGAGGCTTTAAATCTCTTGACAAACTAAAAGACGTAAATTACATTTGTATGTATTCTAGATAAAAGATATAGATTGCACTGAATGTCAGCTTTCTTATTTGGCTCAAGATAAGGATTTATTAAAGGTATAGTGGAGGATCTTTCCGAATTTTAGATAAGACCTCTCCACTTTTTGAACAAGTTTGATTGATTCACCAGAATGATTGACAATTAGGAGGACCAATAGTATAGGTGATCCACCCGGAAGTAAAAAATCCTCCACTATACCTTTAAGTCCACATGTCATGCAAACAAGAAACTATGCTTCTAAGCACAGGTCAAGAGCTGTCGTTCCAACCACATAACTTTGCGATGCTGTTTGCGAATGTTCGTTGGAACTATGTTTTCGGGAAACACCGACTCTTTGAACTACGATGGAATTTGCCACCAAAGTTGGCTAACCATGCTTTTGGGAAACGCACCCCAGGTTAGGTTCCCTTGTGTGTTTAGCTGTTTTTTCTTAAAGCATTTTTTAAATGTTACCTCTAAACACTAGCAAACACTGCAGCAGGGTCAATGTGACCTTTGCAGCTTGATTGATTTGTATGCCTCTTGTTGTTTTTTTCTTATGTAAAATTCTTTTAGGTTTGGACTGAGAGTTCTGTGACATTTCATATAAATGCAAACCATGGGAAAAGATTAAATGGAAGATTACACAATTGTATCCTGGCTTGTGCCAAAAGCAGTCTAAAAGAATTCGGCAAACAAATGTTTTCAAAATAAATGCTTTGTTTAATGAACTCTGGATCTAGCCCAATGTGTCATGGTGCTATACAAGATTACATGCATTATGAATGGCATCACACACATATGCAAAGCAGGTATCTCTTGGCACACATGCTTTGTCCAAAGACACTCCATGACGACTGGATTAAACTGCCAGTTAGAAGACAGAAGAGAAGTACTGCTCGAGTCGCAGCATCTTAAGATACTAATCGTCTTAGCAGCGGAATGAATCAAACAGTATCCCTGAAAGAATATTACTAACAAATAAAAAGCTATATGCTCGGAGGAGAAAGATTTGCTTTTGCTGGCTCTCATTCCATTCAGCTGTAGCGACTCTATGAGAATACAGCGGCATCTGTATTCTGAAGGATCATTGAGGAGAAGGAAGCGCCCCTTCATTTGGAATTCAGCATCTGTCATGTGATTCGCACCAACCACATCAAAACAATTTCAGAGTCTATTTAGAAGGGAAGCTGTATGCAGATGTATACATCTTAGATCCTACCACTGCTGCTATCATTTACTGCTGTTTATTGCTTCCTTCTTTCAATCCATTTCTTTGGGGCTTTTTCTAAAATTGTCAAATATCAAAATGGCCTGTAAAATCCTGTCAAAAAATATCTTGAAAATTTTGTTGAAGAGCAGCTATAGTTATTTCAATTGTATTAATTTATTTTTATTTTATTTATTTTTTTATTTTATTTTTGCTCATACTTGGTGCTATTGATTTGAACAAACCACTCATTTTTAACATGAAAAGTTGGGGTGGGTTGTTAGGGGTTTTGATATTTTTATTTAATTTACACAGTATCTGTTTTAGTTTGTCATTTTAGTTCTTCAACTTAAACTTAAAACTTAAATTTTATCTCAGTTGGCAAGTTTTTAAAGTTATTCACTTAGTATAAAAATGTTGCAAATGGCAACAAAAAGTATTTTATTTGAACCAAGTGCAAATAGAGTTAAATGCTCTATAAAAGTGAAAATAGCAGTATTTTCTTTGCAGTAAAAATAGAAAAGGGGGATTCAAACCTGGGTCGATAGCTTTAAAAGATAACGCCATCTGCCTTACTCTCCACACACTAATTCTGTTTTCATTTTTAATTTTGTCTGGCTTAATCAGACAATAGTGGGCAGAGCTTGTGTAAGTAGCATCTGAAAACAAGGCGGCCTATAACGACAAAACCCGGAAGACTAATTTGCCAGTGGTTCCCTGGAGATTTTCCCTATGATTTTCCTGACTTTTTCCCATATCAAAAATGCACATTTTAAAGCTATTTATTAAAATAAATTTGCAGATTACGGTGTAGAACAAAACATCCAAGTATCATCAAATTATGTTTACCACAGACCTATGTACTGAGATGAAAACAGGCTACATAACCCTGGGCAGAGTAGTGTTAAAAAGAGTTGTTATACTAGCATCAGGTGGACATCAACACTGTTGAATACAAATTGAAATTCAACTTGCCTATGTGCCTAATCACCTAGAGGATGAAATGTTTTGACCAGTTCAAATGTGTCCTTGTATACTTTATATTCTGTTTATTTGTTGGACAGCCTTAAAGGTCAGTGGTTGAACAACAGGAAAATGTTGATTTGATTTTCTGTGGCCTGAGGGCATTGACTTTCATAGAGGAATCCTTTTCATGGAACAGTAGAGCTGCCGAGAGATTCAGGTAGTTCAGTCTGGACTGGAGAAAACAAAACCTAGTGTACAGATTTACAAGCTATATGCAGGGAAAAGTTTGAGTGTGGTATACTGAGGTGGGATTTAGGTATGGGACTATTGAGAGGAAGTGTGTCTTTCCAAGCCCTCAAACCAATGAAACCTTTAGGTGTTTCTGAATGAAAAACTCATAAATAAACGAGAGAAGTCCTGTGATGTACGGTCTCGTCTGTTCTTGGCAAAGGGCCATCTTGGGAAATATCTCAAAAGCATACCGAACTGCTTAAATGCTTATCAAAAATGCTCTTTGATCGATGTTTCCAAGACCCTTTAGTGAGCTGCCGGAGCACAGGTGTTCTTTCTTAGACGTGTTCCAAGAGTCTGAACAGTCTGTTGCAATATTTCATTGCTGGCAGTGATAAATTTGCTCTGAAACCTATGTAAGGAGCATGGACAATATCTTATGTCAGTATATTGGCCCTAGTGAGATGGTGACTGCGGGTCTGTTAAAATAAACCTTGATATGCTTCAGGGGGATTTGTCAGCTTGACAGGGTTAGAGAGTCTGAAATGAGATATCTGAATGTCTTGGGTCCATGCAGTTGCTTTTGTGTATTAAATATGTTCTCCAAACAGTCTAATCAGTTTCAGAGACTATTGTTACTTATTGGGCTCATTGGTTTTGATCTATCTATCTATCTATCTATCTATCTATCTATCTATCTATCTATCTATCTATCTATCTATCTATCTATCTATCTATCTATCTATCTATCTATCTATCTATCTATCTATCTATCTATCTATCTATCTATCTATCTATCTATCTATATCTGTCTGTCAGTCTATTTAATTGTCTATCTATCCATCCATCCATCCATCCATCCATCTATCTATCTCCCTCCAGTACAACAATTTTTCCTTTTATTTTGATTGTTGTTGTTTACGGCAGTACAGTGATTGACTATTGCTTGCTATGCCAAAAGTGTCTACCGTTTTTGGCCCCTTTTTGAAACCATTTATTTTTTCTCTGTAGGGTGCTAGATGGTCTCAGTGAGAAGTCACCAGAGTATTTGTAGAAGAAATAAGAAAGAAAAAAGAGAGAATGAAAGAGTAGGGTATTTGTCGTGTGCATGCAGTCTTGGAGCCTGTTACCAGTGTAATTTTGGCGTAATTGCGGGCGTGTCGTCTCTCTTAATGTCGAGTGATTGCTGTGAAAGTGGTTGATAACTGCAGCGCTACGCCTTGCTACCCAAGACATTACACGGTCCTGCCTGTAAAGTAATGGAAATGTGTGATTGTATCAAAGGCGTCAGATCTACGGCGCTCTCTTTCACAGGCAACTGTGGAGTTTTCCAGTAGTGTCATTTCCGAGTTCAACATTGGCATGCTGGTAAATTGAACTGGGTATGGATCATGTGGTGCTATTGTGCGTAAGAAAAACATATTGACCATACAATGCACCTGGTTGCTTAAAAGATAGTGGAATAGTTCATTCTTTTAAATAAACATGCTTGCTAATAAGTCTTCGGTAGCACTTTATTTTACAGTGTCCCTGTTACATGTAGTTACTATAGTAATAACAATTAATTATGCATAATGACGTAACCCTAAACCAAACCAAACCCTAATCCTAACCCTATAGTAAGTACTTGCAGTTATTACTCAGTAATGTTTAATTACATTGTAACAAAGACATCTTAAAATAAAGTGTAACCAAGTCTTCAAATTTACTCATATCGATTTTTCAAACTCGAAAGGCTTCTAATGTTTACAACCTTAAATGCTTACAGCAAGTAAAAATGACCGTTTTCCCTTGAAGATGTGGTGCTTGCTATTGCTACATACTATTTTGTCAGGTTTGGTTTGTGACTATTTCAATTTCAATGCTTTGTGCTGAAAAAAAAGACATTTAAAAAATGTACATTGTTTTTATCATTTCCATTATTTAAAAAATAAATAAAAGTAATTTCATTACACGTTAAGCACTGGAGCTTGCAGCATTTTTTATTTAATACCAGTCAAAAAAAAGGCTTTCTCTGTGAGAATCATTATAAATTATCTGAAAAAGTTACCAGCAAATTACAATTTCAACAACCACATTAGTTATGGTTATTAGTAGTTATTTTTTTTAATCATTGAAAAGTTAAAACATTTGTGTGATCAAATTCAAACTTAAATTATTTCATTACACTGAAAGTAAAAATAAAATCCTTTTTGTTAAAGAACCATAGAATCCATACAGACCTTTTGACCACCTTTATGCAAATATGATGCAAAATAACTGTAACTCAATGACAGTGTCAGAGGTTACAGTGAAATATTGATCGGCGGAGACACCCCTACTGGTCTGCAACATGTCCGAAATCCTCCAGGACATCCATCACGTTCCTTCCACACAAGACTAAGATGCATTATTATGAGGAACAAAATAGAGAGGTATGTGTTTCTTTACCTGATTAGAATTATAGTGTGACAACAGTGGAGATCCCTGATCTGTAGCTCAACCCTGTCAGACCAGAAGATAAATTGCTCTTCCACGGGATCAGCTTCAATGCAAATTCATACGTTACACATCTCAGGGCTTAGGTTCTCCCGTCAGGACACACACAATCACACATATCAAGGCAGCCACTCAGTCATAGGCTGGGAAATGAGATGTCTTGTCTTGAAGTGGACCTGAACTTTACAAGCATTCAAACCGGCCATGTGAGGAGTCACAACACAGAGACTGCCGCAGGCTGATTTGAGTGGTTTATGTAAAGCGGGAGGTACAGAGGTCGATACTGTCCAGCCGAGAGCCATCGCAGAAATGGCTTAATGGTAAAATCACCCAGTGTGACGATTAGAATGGTCATTGTGGAGGCTGTAGTGCAGCAGGACACCTGAGGACATTGGCGCACTAGACGAGAACATGACAGGTAGGCGATGAGGAACACACCAATATGATGTTTTTTTTGTTTATTTTGACCTAGTGGAATTAAAGTAAATGCACAATTTTATCAACTGTCAAAACAGTTGCTTTTTATCAACTGTTGCTTTTAAAGCCAACATAAACTCAAAATTGGCCCTTTCTTGTCTTTTTGTGTACAATTCATCAGCACGTTATTCCGATAACACTTTAGATTATGGAACACATATTCACTATTAACTAGTTGTTTATTAGCATGCATATTACTAGCATATTGGCTCTTTGTTAGTACTTATAAAACACATATCAATGCCTTACTCTGCATGATCAAGTATTTTAGGTCCCTTAACCCTACCTAAACATAACAACTACAACAATTACCTACTTACTATTAATAAGCAGTAATCAGGAGTTTATCGAGGGGAAAAAAGATGGTTATGACATCTACCAGCAGGGTATCAGGGGTACCAACATCCCCACCATCCTTCTATTTGTTTTAGTCCTTATCCAATCACCTTTCTCCATTATGATATGTACTTTTCACAATCCAATCCATTCCAAATGCTTGATTTCACTGTAAAAAGTAATTACAAAAGTCTTTATAAATGCTTGGTTTTCATGAATTTTTAAAAATGCATTTATTATTGAAATTAGTGAAAATATGGATTGACGGAAAACTCTGTCAATGTCGGGGAGATCTTAACATATTTTAAATTCAACATTATAAATTCATTTTATTTCACACTTGAGAGATTTGTCTTGGGAAGTTTTGGGACTTCATCACCTTGTTCTAACGTACGCTTAACTTTTGATGTCCTTTTAAATTTAATACGGGTGGAGGAGAGAACTTCCCCTTTGCACTTCGCCTGGAGAGGTAGTAGTGGATTATGGGTAGTGTCGAGATATGTGCTATGCAAGATTATGCCAGAAAGAAAAACTAATTTCGAGGTCTGCTCTGGTGTTAGCCGCTTTACTGTTTACGCTGTATTAACTATGTTGGATTTCTCTCCTTGAGTGTTTGTGGGAGTATATGCATGTGTGTGTGTGTGCACGTCAGGTTCGCCCGGCTTGGAGAACGCGTGTTGGCACTGTCAGTCGGCATGACGATAAACATGCATTTCAGTGAGGGCTCTTGCTATCTTTAAAGCCCAGGCGTCGAAAAAGACAGACAACATAGAGGCAAACATTCATTCTCATTATCCTTTCCGTTAAATTATTCACACTGTGCATTGCCCACTATCTCCCAACAGCACCATTCTGCTCTAAGCTGCCCTTTAACCATAATCAAGAAGCTGAAGACTTGCCTCCTTCCTCTCCTCTCGCTCTCTCCCATTCTCCCTCTTTTCTTTGCCTTTTGTTTTTCTGACATTGATCCTCACAATAGAGGTATGCGTCTCTATTTCTACTTTCTTTAGCATTCCCAGCAGTCTGTTCATCAGCGCCAGTGCAATGCACGAACAGGTGGGAGTATTTCAGGAAGGGAATTAGAGCGGGACCCTCAGACCAGGAAGGGCTCCGGGAGTCGTTGATGGAGGCCAACCCGCAGGTAACTGGATGTCGGTACACATCAGTCACACACACACCCCAGGGACGGCACAGGCCATGTGTACGACAGCGGCCCCCTCTCACCCTCCTCCGCGTGCATGTTTACGTGTGACAATCTCCGTTTTTTTTCACCGATGTTCATTTTTATACTCATTAATACTAATGAGGCAATGATTAAATACGATAAAGAACATTTTATCAAGGCCTATTAGTATAATGCATCAGATAATAAGTCTAATTGTGTAATTAGATTAGCGGCAACTGTTTGTTTAAAGATCATAAACAGGCAGCTGTGGCAGAGATTGCAGCGTAAAGATAAAGAGAAGACTCCTGAAAGAAGTCATTATGAGTGCTTTATTGTACGTAATGGCTTGTGAACAAAAGACATGCAAAAATGTGCACGTCACTGACATAGCTTTTCTTTAGCCTGCCGTCTGTTTAGCTTTTGTTAATTTGGCTTCGGTGTGAACAGGTAAACAAATCCACTTCCTTTGAGGAAATTATCCACTGTGAGACGTCAGCGCTGCATCTAGCGGCATTATTACTTTCCTGCTTTTGTTCAGCAGCATGGAGAAAAGCATGTGTTACGCAAACCCGTCACATTTTGGAGATGGCACAGGTCACAGCTTAAGTCTCTTGGTCAATGCCTGATCGCTCTCTTTTCTACTCTGGATGTAAGCCACTGAAAGCTCTGGCTAATCCACAGTTAATTAAGCTTAAATAGAGCTCTCTTCATGACAGAGAAAAAACAAGGCATCCAAACCCTTTCCATCTGTTTCTGTCAAAAACACATTTTCTTCCCCCTTCTCGGTCATATACCTTGACATTCTTTTTTCTCACCGGCATACAGTACGCTTGCTTATTTGCTTTGTTATATTGTGTGGTCGCAAGAGCTAGCTTCATATTTCAGTTACCTCACTTTTAATAACACAGTGAGTCGTCTTATATTTACATTGTCCATGTATATATAGGAAAATAGCTCCTATAATTTTTTTTATGAGGGATTGTTCACTCAAAAGAAAAGTCATTATTTGCTCAAAAATGCAGCGTTAAATTAGTTTTCTTCTCATGTGAGAACCAGTTCCGTTCTGGCATCAATAATCTGGATGCAAATGTTTGTTATAAAATACATAAGTGTGAGATAATAATGACAACAACAAAAACTTTTTTGGGGTGAATTATTCCTTTAATGTACTGTAGTCTAAAATCCCAAATAGTGAAAGAGCAGGAATAACTTCCTGGATCAGGAATCTGGAACAACATTCCTGTTAATCAAATAGATTTTCTGGATTAGGCTTTTTAATTAAGTGTCAGTGGGACGGTTGCCCATATATATTTAGAACAGTAATATCTTAGTAAAAACCTAAAGTAATATTGACAAACTATATATCATTTGAAAGCTTACAATCTCTAGTTTTCATATTTGGTGGCTGTTTTTTTTAAATAAATTACAGAGGAGCCGTAATTTATCAATTTTCAACAAGAATATTTCATATTCATTAGGCATGTTTAGGCCTTTATTTTGAAATAGAAATAAAATCATGAAAGATTGGTAGAAACCTCAGTTTGTTTTCATGCCAAGAGTTCAAAAGATAACACCAATTACATTTTATGAGAAAAAAAGGTCTGAAAATGTTTTTTTTTTTTTCTGAAAAGAAAAATATTATGGATTCTTGATTTGTGATGCGGCAGCGAGCTATAATGCAGATATGTGCTCTTTTTATGTTTATTAGAGGTTAAAATCAAATCAAATACTGCCAAACCACCCATACTATTTCTGATGTATACTTCATAAATTGTATGAAATTATGGAGATAAATGGTTCAGATCACTCAAAACATATATGAAAATGGAGGCGCCCTTACGTGGTCAGTAAGGAAGCTGACTGTCCATCTATAGTGAAAAAGTTTGGTACTGCGCCCAAATAAAATCTTGGAACACAACTTGTTTAGATTTTTGGCTTTAATTTTCTAGCAGTTTTAGAGTAAAATATATTTTGTAATATATATATATATTTTATATAAAATATAAATAATTATATTTTTACATTGTATATTTTCATAAACTCAAACTTATATAACTTTTTTTCTGTTTCACTGTCATAATTTATTTCACTTCTACAATAATCTGGCAAATGTCTTCTTTAAAACAAGACCAACCATATGTCTCCAAAGCATTCTTGAATTACAACCATTTAAGTTTGTATAGTGATTTTTTTGTCTATGCGAAAAAAGGGGGGTGACAGTAAAAGGGTTAACCTGTTTACACCCAATTTATGAAATTTATCAATTTAAGCATTGACCATAGATTATAATCAATCAAAAAAAAATTGATTACTAAGTTAATGTTATTTAAAATGCCAATTAATGTGGTCATTGGTTGTGCAAAAAAAACTGCTTATTATACTTTATAATTCAAAAGTATTTATTCATAATTTATTCAACATGTGACACATTACATTGATACACAAAAGTGACAGTAAAGACATCTAAATTGTTATAAAAATTATATTTCAAACAAATGCTGCTCTGTTGAACTTTCTATTCATCAACGAATGCTGAAAAATGTTTTTTAAAAAATTACATTTTAAATATATTAAAATAGTAAGCAGCTATTTTAAATTGTAATGGTTTTATTGTATTTTTGATCTAATAAATGCAGCAATGGTGAGTATAAGAGATGTAACAAAGTTAAAGGATAAGGGAAGAAGGAGGCAGGAACCATAAACAAACACAAAATGAAAGTAAAAGCGGCAGCCCCTCATGGACGACTGCCTCACACACATAAGCAAAACATAACGTAAAGTCCAGGTCTGTTCTTCTCTCGTCCTTCACGTCGCTCCTCCTTTTAATGCTTCCGAAGCTCCTCCACGAGAAACTCGAGACTGGTGTGTGTGCTCATTATTACTCACGCCACCAGCCCCGTCCTGCTCGCCTCCAGAGACTTCTTTCAAAAATTAAAAAATCTTACTCACCCAACACTTTGAAACAGTAATGTATAGGCCTATATGAAAATCTCACTACTCACATTGTGGATAATATATAAGCAAAATTATTCAACAGCTTTGTTTTGTTTTTTTTCTATTCAAGAGTTTCTTTTCGAGCTGTCACATCTGTATGTGAAAATGAATTCAAGGGCAGGATCGGACAGAAACAGAACGTTCAGGCATCAAGATGTGTTTACCTCACATTCCCTTCCTCCTCTGGTCATCTCAGCATCTTCAGAGAGCAGCTCTTACTTTTGGGTGACATGTAGCTGTTTATTGGAGAAGGGATCATTTCTGCTCTGCCGTCCTGTTCCCCTACAGCGGGCATGACTGGACATCGGCTTTCGGGTGGGTGAGATACTAATCCGGTGTTTGCGGTTGCAGGGAGCGTGAGAAGATTACACCATTCCCTGAGGCAGAGCTCTGTCCAAAGGTCCTGTTTCTCTGGGGCCTCGTATCGTCTCGCCATCTCTCTGCAGAGTTCTCAGTCAAGGGCACAGCTGATGGATCCTCACAGATTAGGTAAAGGTTATCTGAACACTTTGCTCAAGTGGGCCTCAGAGGGCAAATGAGTAGGTGACGGTAGTAACACACAGCTCTACTGCCGCCAGGCTAATGTCCACAACTGTGTTGATGAGGAAGGCTATGTTGAGGAAAACGATTTTAGAGCATTTAGTTAAAGGAGAAGGGTGCTATTTTTATTAGTATGTTGATTTTCTTGTAAAAAAAAAAAAAAAAAGATAACACAACAGAAACCCTCTGTATAATTTTGCAAAATAGACTGATTTCCCGATCAGTCCAACAGTGCAACTTTAGTTCAACCAATGCCGTTAATTTAGGGTGAAACCCTAAAGAGAGAGAGAGAGAGAGAGAGAGAGAGAGAGAGAGAGAGAGAGAGAGAGAGAGAGAGAGAGAGAGAGAGAGACTTTTTTGGACTAGGTTTTTTTGGAACTGTGTTGATTTCTTTGAGCTACAATTCGTTTAATGTTTTTCCCTGTCATTCCAATTGAAAGTCCTATGTTGTTTCGAAAAGGTAGCAAATTTCTTCCATTCTAAATTTTGCACAAACAAACTCCCAGTTCCCTTTCGAAAGGAAACTCGCACTGCGTCGAATGATGCTTTGGGGAACGCCTCAGGTGTCTGAAACTGCTATCGAATCACTGCAATCTTATTGCCCTTTGATAGCCCATGATGTCATCATCATGCGACCCGGAAGTATAAAAGGGGTGTCTTGCAAACATGACGTTCATCTTTTCGTCTTCTGGGGCTGTTCTGTTTGTAAACGCTGAAGGATTCCGACAAATTTAAAAATGAAACGCACGGGGAAGGCTGATTGTTTTCAGAAGTGTGCTGACCCGTGCCCAAGATATTTGATGCTGGGTGACACACATGACCTGTGTGTTTTCTGTCTGGCTGAAGAGCATGCACAGGCGGTTCTCGAGGGAGTCGCCTGTGCAAACTGTGAGCGTTTTTCTTTGAGAACGCTACGCTCTCGTCTGGCCCTCTTCCCGAGTGAGGAGGGCTCACCATCTCGACCTCGTAGTAGTGGTTAACTGTCAGCTTTGCAGTCCCTCGGGTTCAATGGGAGGAGATCCTCTCTCAGAGGAATGGGCCAGGGAGGGGCTGTCGCGAAGAACACTAGTTCCGGGAACCAGGTCCGATTGGGCCAATATGGCGCAACAAGCAAGACCTGCTCCTCGTCCTCCCTGACTTTGCACAGGGTCTGTGCAAGAAGGCTCACTGGGGGAAACGTATTCTTGCGTAGGTCCTGGGGCCAGCTGTGTGCCAGTGCATCCCGGGTGACCCGGTGCATCGCCTGGTGACCCAGTGCATCGCCTGACCGACGGAACGTGTTGGTCAGTTGCCGCACAGAGCTCCTGGAAGAGCTCTGGGTCAGAACCACCCTCGTGCATGTCCATGACCGGTTGCCCTCGGTCAGGGAGAAGAACAACTGGCAGTGGGACGTGTCTGGGGCGGCAAACAGATCTACCTGTGCGGCCCCGAAGCGCCTCCATAACAGCTGGAACACCTGGGGATGGAGTCGCCATTCTCCGGTAGCACCTGCTGCCGTGAGAGCTCGTCGGCTGCACAGTTGAGCAGGCCCGGAATGAAAATGGCACAAAGTGACCTCAGATGCTTCTGACTCCAAAGGAGGAGATGGGGGACGAGTTGTGACATGCGGCGGGAGCGTAGACCACCCTGACGGTTGATGTACGCAACGGTCGCAGTGCTGTCTGTACGGACCAGTACATGCTTGCCTAGTAGCGGCGTTTTGAAGCGGCCCAGCGCAAGATATTGCTAACAACTCGAGCCAGTTGATGTACCAATGCAGTTGAGGCTCCGTCCACAGACCTGAAACTGCATGCCCATTGTACGTGGCCCCCCAGCCGGTGGCAGAGGCAACTGTGGTGACCACAAAATCCCTGGACACTTGTTCTAGAGGAACACCTGCCCGTAGGAACGAAGAGTCCGACCACAAGCTGAGAGTTTGGCGACAGTGCGGGGTAATTTGGACCCGGCACGAGCCGCTCTGCCACATCCATCTCGGGACTCGATCGTGGAGCCAGTGTTGGAGCGGCCTCCTATGAAGCAATCCGAGCGGTGTTACCGCGGCTGCAGATAGCATATGCCCCAGGAGCCTCTGAAAAAGTTTCAGTGGTGCCGCTGTTCTGCGTCTGAGTGAGCTCACGCAGTTCAACACTGACTGGACACGGGCCTCTGTCAGGCGTGCTGTCATGTTGATCAAGTCCAACTCCATATCGAGAAAAGAATCCTCTGCCCGGGGGTGAGTTTGGTCTTTTACCAATTGACCCGAAACCCTAGGAGGCTGAGCACCATGTCCCTGTGTTTGCACTCTCAACTGGGCCAGGATGAGCCAGTCGTCGAGGTAGTTGAGAATGCGAACACCACGCTCGCACATGGGAGCAATGGCCGCTTCCGGCCAGATTGGCCCAGGGGCCAGTGGTGGAACAAAAAGAAAAGGAAACAAAAGATTCTCTGCCCGGCCCTCCACCGGGGGAAGGAGTGGCGCGTTCACCATCTCCTGAAGAGCAGTCTGATCCACCGTCTCAGGGTCGTTTGCACCTCCGCTTGCATGCTGGTTTGGCCGCGGCCTGGACGGGTTCCTTGCTCCACACTGAGGCCTGGGTGATGGCTGCTGCGGTGGCTTAGCGGGAGCGGAGGACGCCACTGCGCCCGGCGGACGGGTGGAGGCAGCAGCGGTCCGCCGGGTAACACAGCTGAATCCTCATCTCCAGAGGACTGAAGCTCCCCCTCCGATGCTGCAACCGACATCTGGTCATCAGGTGGAGCTCCAAAGGACACGACTGGTCGTCCATGAGAAGGACCAGCACGCTCCTTTGGAGGCTCCAACAGCGGCAGCGTTTGTGAGGTGTGAGGGACCCACGGAGATTGCCTCGGTGGGGAAGCCCTCACGGTAATCCTCAGATCACCCTGGCTGATGTGAAGTGCCGAAGTAGGCCTATTCTGAGGTCCAGAATAGGCACTAGATCGAGGCATAGGCGAGGGGACTGCACCTCCCTTGAGGTAAGCAAGTCTCGATCTTAAAACTGCCATAGTCATATTCCCGCAATGGGAACATGAGCTATTCACAAAAGCTGCCTCAGCATGCTAAATGCTCAAACACGTGAGGCAGCTATTGTGGCCGTCTGCTGACACCAGGGAACGACCACATCCAGAAACGCACAGGCGGAATGACATCCTGAAAAAGATGCAGTGTCGCGCCTGTGTTGCTCTTTTGTGGAAAAAAAAGCTCTTTTGTGATTCTCACACAGTGCTGAGACACCTAGGAAATGCCCGCTGTGTATTCTGTGTACACTTCAGGGGAACGCCCCATCGAACCGACACGATACTCTTTATGCTGTGATAACAGCAGTTGTATTGAGCTTTGAGCTTGTGGCCACTCACTGTTCGCGCCGTCACACCAACACTGAATAGTGAGAGGGAGAAGAGAAGCTTCTTCAACGCAGTAGCAGTCTGTTTCCAGGAAGACAAACAGGAAGCTCAGCTCCGAAGTGAAAGACAATGTGTGCGGGCGCCCGCTTCATCTTTATACCCTCGATGCGGGGCGCGTGACACGATTCACGCACGCCAACGTTCTGTAGACACTCAAAGATGATAGGGTTCCCTGAAGTGATCCCAATTATGTTGTCACGTCGACGTAACGTCGAACGTGAGCAACTGATAGGGAATGAGAAACACAGAGTGACAGAGATCCAGAGAGAAAGAAATAGAGCCAGAGAGTTCATAAATCATATGAAAGAGAGGAGCAGTGGGGCTGGCTTCACTGTTTTAATTGACTTTGCTAGCGTGGTTAATAAGGTAGACGTTCTGTAGGCAACGAGATGAGCTCCTGAACATAATGGGTCTCTGAAGATAACTTCCTCTACGAGACAACACACTGACCTCCCTTCGCCATCTGTCCTTCAGTCCGAGCGCATGCTGAGTAAATTATGCTACGTATAATGGACTTGAGTGAAAAATAGGCCGCTCTCAGTGCCTGAGTGCTGGGTTTAATGCTGGGGTTACAGCAACGATCTGAAGATACTTGGCGGTAAATTGCAACAATGTTCTAATGTCACCTCTTATGAATGAATCCCATCTGTGATTTATTTAATGGCATGTAAATTGAGTAAATATTATTGAAAATGCCCCATCCTTTGAAACACCAGAGTGGCCCTATTTCAAAGCGGATTTGTTTAATCCTATGGCAAATTGATGTTATTCCTATAGGAAATTACACAAAATCGTTGGTAAACGGCTCTAATTCTATGATAAATTATCCCTCCTACTCCCTGCATATGGGGTTGACACTGGCATAAATTGGCCTTGGAAAATAGAACCAGAGAGTCATTTAGGGACAAGAGGAAGCAAAACACCATTCAGGAGAGCGATAACTAAGATGCACTAGCCAGTGTTTTTAACGGAAAATTTGTGGGGGAAGCTGGAATGACTGTAACTCTCCTCAGCTTTTGCTCATTTATTCAGAAAACGTTTAGCCAAAAGCTTAGAAATTTTACCCCAGACATCTTTGTTAGTGGTTGTTACCTTAATTATACAATTTGCACAATTAGACGTGCACAAAGACTGATGTTACATTCATATCGCTTAGGCTGCGTAATAATCGTAAATGTAAATGAAAAAAAAAAAAAACTGTGTACGGTGCATTTACATTGGGTCCAAATGTCTGAGACCACTATAGGGAAAAAACTTACTTCTTTATTCTAACATAAATTACACACAGTGATTTATACAACAGCTTCCACAAGGATGTGAACTTGTTAAGGATGTGCTTGATAAAATTGGATACTTGTAGAAGTATTTATGTACAGTTTTTTAGGACATACAGCTGTATAACTGTACAGAAATTCTGCATGTGTTTAGCTTCAGAGGTAAACATGTTCTTAAACATGTTTAAACATCACAACATTCTCTTTTTTATATTTGATATCTACACTTTAAGAACTTTTCCGCAAGTGGAGGATAATTGAATCTTATACCCAGGCAATGAAAAGTCATATTGACCCCTGTGGTTAGAGGCATAGCTGAGTGGAATAAAGCACATGAGTCTCATATCAAAGCGAGCATGAAGTAAACATGGAGGACAAACTTGTCCCCCGGTGAGCGGCTCATCTCTTCTCAGCATGTTAGAGGTGCCTGAGTGCCAGCAGATCCTGTGGGACCCCAGGAAACTAGACCAGAGTGGGTTTGTGGTGCGAAATGCACCAACCCCGTTCTCCCTTTGAGGAGCTGTGTGCACAGATTGATCTCAGCAAGCTTGTTTATTCACTTGTAAAAGCTCACCATCACAGGCTCTCTGTACACAGTCGTGTGGGAAGTGGATTATGCCACAAAAAAAGCTCCTTGGCTTTCATTTTTCAAGAGTGTGATTTGCTGTTGTTGTTTGTGAGAATCTGTTTGTGTTCTGAAAGGCAAAGCAAGCGAGAGAAGGAGATTGCATTACATTGTCTTTGTCAAAAGAGCAGAAAATGAAAACATGGCAAAGTGGGATGATGAGAGAGCGAGAGAGAGAGAGTGAGAGAGAGAGAGAGAGAGAGAGAGAGAGAGAGAGAGAGAGAGAAAGAGAGAGAGAGAAAGAGAGAGAGAGAAAGAGAGAGAGAGAAAGAGAGAGAGAGAATAAGCTATGGTGTAACGCAGATCATGGGAGCCCTCAATGAACCATGAGATGTCGGATATTATGTTGACGTCATGCATGAAATTTATCATATAAAGTCAGTAAAAAAAAAAAAAAGAAATGTCCCTTTTTCAGGATATTGTATAAGCTTTACAGATCTTAATTGGAAAGGGTTTAAACAAAGTTTTATTTATTTATTTTTTTCAGGTTTGTTCAATATATAATTAATGCAAATGCAGTGTGTGAACAGTCCTTAAGACACTAAGTCAGTTTACTGGCGGTTGAGGTCACAGTTCCAATAAGGACACTTAGGACAGTAAAGAGACATTTCTTCTGACTCTGAAACACCAAAAGAAAGTGCAGGGTCCCTGATCACCTGTGTGAACATGTCAGTCTTGCTGCCAGGAGGCATGAGGACTGCAGATGTGAACAGAGAAATAAACTTTAGTGTCCGTAATGTAACACGCCTACGACAGTGCTACAGATAGACAGGAAGGACAGCAAACCACATGTAACCATATGTGGAGTAACATATCACAGCAAAAAAACTGGTAAATCTGCTGCAGTCCTTGAGGATGAGATGCACTGGTGCACTGGAAGCAGCTGTTAAGAAATTTGCTGGAAATAAATGCAGCTGAAAGTAAGAGGACGTTTATTTTTTGCTGAGTTTATATTGAATTACATAAATTACATTGATCAAACCAGACAGAAAGGACATTTGTAATGTTACATAAGATTTTTAT
Organism: Squalius cephalus; assembly: GCF_949319135.1. Lineage (NCBI taxonomy): Eukaryota > Metazoa > Chordata > Actinopteri > Cypriniformes > Leuciscidae > Squalius > Squalius cephalus. Next base: position 13,246,431 of record NC_137127.1, on the reverse strand, counting down.
TTCAAATAACCACTGTTCTTTAAAACTTTCTATTAATCAAGTAATTAATAATTTTTCAAAATAAAAAATTAATTCATATTAATTAATATTAACTTATTTAAAAAACAATCCGATCTCTTCTAAAAAAAAAATCTATAATAAGAAGCAACTGGAAAAATCATGGAAATCCATTGGATCAAAAGTTGTGGGTATATATAGCTATGACCAATTTATGAATGAATCATTCAGACTGGTTTCAAATCAACTGATTCTTTCACACAAGTCATCAATTCTTCTCTCATTAAACTTGAGGACAAAACTTCTGCTATGCACATGAATTGTGGACTTCATCAATCATGTGACTGGTTACAAATGAACGTACATTTTCAAATATTTTGAAGATACTTTTTTGTTTTTTTGCTAAACTCATTAGAGACAGAATACAGAAGTTCTTACTGATAAAACACAAATAGGTTCTGATTGGTGTCATTGGAAGGCAAACAGGCGCCCCTGGCAGGATTTGTGGAACTTAATTAGCGCTTTTAATGCTCCATCAAATGTGCATTTTGGGTTGGAGGTATTACTTAACCTTGATGAGATCAGCCAGTGTGATATTCCAACATGTACCTCCATCGGTCTTTATGGATGGCTTTCAACTGCTAATTGAGATCAAATGTTCATTTATGAGGCATTTTTGCAGGAATGGGCAAGGAAAGCATTAGGATAATCAAAGGTAAAGATAAGAGCAGCAATTAAGACGATTTGTTAACAGAACTACATTATTCAGCGTTATTTATTACAATATCACTTATTATAAATAATTTGTATTAAACTGCACTGCTAAAAAGGAAAGTAGGCCACCCCTGTTCTGATCATCTAAAGAGACGTTGTTTGAAGTCAGTAATTTACTGACAATTTTATAAAGAGAAACCTTATAGGACTACTCTAAGAGCATGCTAAAAAATGTATGTAAACAACACAGAAATGCCTGAATTGAAGTGCTCAAGTGTTCTAGTGTCAGGGTTCGCAGTGTCAGTGTGCTTCTCTGTCCACGTGAGTTGTTTTGTGTGCGGAGAATGGTTTTGGGTCCCTGCACATCAGTCTAGTTTGGTTTTGGTTCTGTGTCAGAATTCTGACATTCATGCTCTGTATGTTTGTCATCCGTTCGCTCATTCTCTGTGCGCTCCAGTCTTGTTGTGTGAGTGTGCGATTTCGAGTTCGCTTGGGCCGTCCGTATACTCTTCTGTCCACTTGTGTTCAGTGTAGCACACGGCTTGTGTTTTTTTGGCTGCGTGCTTTCATGTTGTCGTGTTTGGTGTGGACGCACAGTCTCTGAGTGCTCTCATTGGCGTTTCCGTGTCAAGTTTTGTTTGAGCACAGGGCTTGTGAATGTGGTCGTTGGCCATGTGCTCTTGTTTTTTGTCATGTTTGGTGAGAGCACATGGCTTGTCATGTTTGTTTCTATGTGCCATGTGCTCTCCTGTCTATAAAGGGTATGCATTGACGTCACTTTCCCGCTGGAAACATCTAACATCTAGATAATCATGGAAACACTGAAACTTTGCTGTTCATCTCTTTAGATGCTTGATGCAGATACAGTATAATACCACTCATGTGCCTATTTACCTGCTTTTTTCCTCTCTATATATTTTTATAATAGTCTTTGAAGGTGCACTGTGGGTCGGGCTCGGGACCCATAAGAAGGATTCTGCTTAAGGCCCCCATTTGGCCATGTTTGCCTCTGTATTAAGCTGGGATAGGAGAAGGTAAAAGCTTCAGCTTTAACAGACAGCTTTCCCCTTGCATTAGATACACCTTTCATCGTTCTTGTTAAAAGAGGTCTGGAAGTTTTTAGCGTCTGATGATCAGAGAATTTCTGTTCCTCTGGTTTTCATGTCCTTGACTAAGCAAGGTGACAGAGAATATATTAAGCTAAAACGAATCTGTGTGCGCGTGTTTATGACCTGCCTTGTCTGTGTGTGCACTTAGCAGAAAATTAAATTAGTTCACGAAGTGTAATCAAAAAACACACACACACACACAAAGCTCCGGGCTAAAAGCACATGATTTTGTGGACTCATAAATCATTATGTAAGTCTCTTAGTCTCAGCTTGCAACACAACATAATGGATACGACTGGTATCCTGGGTGAAAAACAACTTAGAGCGGTGGGCTTCTCCGAAAGGTGACTGAAAATGACTGAAAATGAATTTAATCGCCATCCAGCAGAGAGATTTCTCGTCTGTTATATACCCCCACCCCCATCCCGTTCGCATAACATTGCTGTCCCTTTTGGCCCCTAGAGGAACCGAATAGGTGTGGAGGAGTCTGGAATGTGTTTCTATGGTTACATATGGCAGTAGAAAAGAGTGGTTTTAGCCGGAGGGAAATGGTCAGGATGCAGGACGCAACCTCCTTTCACACTCCTTTTCCATAGAACTTTCACCTCAATTTTTGCAGCAGGAGACCAGAGGGAGGAACAGGCAAAGGTCACTTCACTGAATGCCTACTGCGTTTCTCAGTGTTCCTGCATCATCTCAGCATCCGCTGGACAGTTTTAACTTGTTCTCTGCTAGGTCTGAAAATGTTTCGCAGCTAACTCGTAACAATATTTCTCTCTCACTAAGGGGGCAAACATGCTTTTGAAAACAGAGCAAAGCACATTGGAATAGAACACAAGGGTATCGAGGTGTTTTAACCTATTTAAAACTTCAACAAGCCGGAAATAACTGAGACAATGGCCAAATCTGTCCAGAAACATACTCTATGCAAGTAATTGGCCAACACTTTGTAAACGTCAGTTGTTAAGTTTGATAGAGTTATCTTCAAATATCTGTGCTATTAAATGTGACATTATTCAGAGACGGCTATACATTTTTTAACTTTAATTTGCTCAGCAAGGGGAAAAAAACACTAATTGACTTGGAAGAGAAAACCAGCTGTAGAAGACAGTTTACTGTAATGCTGAATCTGAAGGACATTATACAAAGACAAAGGAATTTGTAGTGATTTTTTTCTCAAACAGAAAAATGTTGAGGAATGCAAGGGCGAAGCTGCCACAGTTTTTAGGGCACCTACACACGTGAGTTTAATATATGAGCGAGTTGGGGATGGTGTGTCAAGTGGACATTTGCAAAAGTGACACTTTATGTAAACAACAATAGTAAAAAATTGTGGTGCCATTGACCAATGAGCATTTCAAACAAACATTATTTAGTATCAAAGACAGAAGACGGGGAAGTGACATTTTTGCATTTGATATGTTGCTTGCAAATTTTTGTTAAAACAAATTCAGTATACATTACCATTGAAAAGATTTGTGTTTTACTTAAAATAAATGAGTTTATTTATACAGGAAGGGCACATTAAATTGATCAAAAGTGACAGTTAAAGGGATAGTTCACCCAAAAATGAAAATTCTGTCATCATTTACTCACCCTCAAGTTGTTCCAAACCTGTATGAGTTTCTTTGTTCTGCTGAACACAAAGGAAGATATTTGGAAGAATGTTTGTAATCAACAGATCTCGGTCCCCATTGACTTCCATAGTAGGAAAAAAATATACTATAGTAGTCAATGGGGACCGAGATCTGTTTGGTTACAAACATTCTTCCAAATATCTTTCCTTTGAGAAACTCATACAGGTTTGGAACAACTTGAGGGTGAGTAAACAATGATAGAATTTTCATTTTTGGGTGAAGATATGTAAATTATTACAAAATATTTAGATTTTTAAATAAATGCTATTCTGAACTTTCTATTCACCAAATTCAAAAAGAACGAGATATGTTGAGAAATGAGAAATAATGAGAAAAGTTTCTTAAGCACCAAATCAGAATGATTTCTGAAAGATCACATGACACTGAAGACTGAATTATGCTAAAACTCACTTAATATTCAACAAAATCTTTGATACTGACAAGTTTGAGAGTAGAGAACTGAACTGAGCTGGAGGATGACATCATTTTTTGCCAAACTGCTTTATAGATGAAATGAACTAATTTAATAATTGATGATCTTTACAACGGGACTGAATCACCATTGAACTGACTTCAGCTTAACAACAGCTGAAATGCAGCATTTTCCTGTTATCACTGTAAATCTGCTTTGAAACAATCTATATTATAGGCTATAAAAGCACTATATAAATAAAGGTGACTCGACTTGGCTAAAAATTCAACTTTGCCATATTATCAGGAATAAATTTTACATGTATTAAAATAGTTTAATATACTTTTTCTATATACTATTTTTCTTTACATGAGGTGCAGTTACAAAATTGACCAGCAGGTGCTAATTGGATAGCTAACCAGCCAAACCTTGACCCCTTTGTAAATACCCTTAAAAAGTACTAATACATGTAAGACAAGAGAGCCTGTGGTATCAATATGCATTTTTTATGACATAGTAATGTCTAAATATTGGTATATTCCTACTACACACTCAAATGTATGTACTTTTCCATCAGCAGCAAAGTATACTTACTTTTAGTGTAGTATAAGTATGCAAATTGGCTCATAGTCGCTCTCTGAAATTTCAGTCTAATGTCCATCACTCTCCGTCTCTCCGTGTTAATTACTGAGATCAATAGGGCTCTTTCTCAGGCACACTAACCTTGAGCACTCGGGAAATGACTAATTAAATCTTTGCTGCCCACCGTGTGTGTGAAGAAGAAGATATGTAATTTAAAAGAGGAGCAGTTGGTCACGCCTTTAGGAGCGCTCCCCTTTCCCCTGAGTGGAAAGAGGACGACCCAGACAGGGACATTAGACATCTTTAAATACCTTTAATTTATCCAGCAGGTCAAAGCAACAACAAAGTTAAAAGAATGAGAGCGTGAAACTGGCGTTTACAGAATACCACAGAATTCATTTTTGTTCTGTTCATGAACTTTTCAGAAATAAGGAAAATAGTACAAAATATTAACACAATTTTGTTTAATAAAAAAAAAAAAGAAGTAGTAGAAGGTGATTTTTACCTTTGGAAAAATATGATTGCCAAAATCACCATCAATTTTATTTGTATATTTTAATTTTTTTGTAATTTGTTAAAAATCAACCTCTGGAGGTCAAACTAAATATATATATATATACATTGGCTATCAAATAAATTAAGCCAAATCAATTCTGTATAAATAAGGGCTAGCTTTTTGGGGGCCAGATGTGTAGTTGTTCATATAGTAAAAAATCATCTCTGTTGATCCTGGAACAACATTCCAATCAACCAATCAGATTTGAGAGACAAGTTACAGTTTATGTCAAGTTTAAGCTTACATTCAGGTGCTTCTACGTCAAAGTTATTCACCTATCATTTCTCTCTGATTTTAGTGATAAATTTTAGGTTTAGGGGTATGGATAGGGTTAAGACTACATTTTCGGACAGGAATGTTGTTCCAAGATCATAAATATTAAAATATTAAAAAAAATAAAATATATTTTTAGATAAGAACATTTAGCTCTTACAACAACAACAACAACAACAACAACAAAAACATGCAAATTATTTCTGTAATGCTATAAAAAGAGAAAAAAGTAATGGGCAAAGTGAAGTGCAGTATAACTCCTTACTGTCTGTTGACATATAGGATCAGTTCTAGTGTTCACCTTAAATCTTCCCCTTAATGAAAGTTAATGAGTAAATAGTTAATTGGCTGTAATTATAGGCTTCCCTTGTTCTGTTGAATCTAGACAAACGCTTGTGCTCCAGTGTTGCTAGTGTTTTCCCAGTGAATTGGTTTATGGTGGTAAACATGTCAATCTCTGAATTCACTCATTCACTTCAAGACCTCTTGTTGTTGTGACCTAATGCATTTTTGAGCAGTGCATGTTTGAAAAAGAACAGATGAATATCTTCCCTATGTGGGATTTAAAAAATGCAACATTGATGGCTCAAAACAACTCAAAACAAATTGCCAGTGAATGTTTTAGTCAGTATTTAAGATGGAAATTCAATTGAATCAAATTTTCTAAAGAAAATATGTGGTGTTTGTCCAAAGCAAAAGTGGAGGTGAAAGAGACGAGGGAGAAGACTCTTGTTTGCTTTGGCTCGACTCTGATGAAACTCAGCTCTGACATTGACTGTTGCGCTCTCTGACACTCTGGCCTGTAATTTGCACAGATCAGCCCTTTGTGTGACAAAACCCGGCAATCACCAGATCCAATTAGACAAGCAAGAGGGCCAGAACAGAACCCACAGAGGAGCACTGAGGGGATTACAGCGTGAAGAGAGGTGCACGGAGAATGCTAAACTGAACGCTTCCCGTTCTCGACATTAACAGGCACCGCAGCACGGCATATAAGCTCCGTACACAACCTCTCAAACGGTGTCTATTGATGAATCGATTCATCCATTTGTCCTCTCATTCGTCTTCATTTCAAAGCAATGAAATGTGTAGTTTTAATTGTGCTTCTTTGTTCTTTTTTTCCACACAATCCGAACAGACTCGCTTTGTATTTTGCTCCCGGAGGCCTGCAGCACAATTATGTGAAAAATGTTCACAGTGAATGTTTTTTTGTAGGATTGCTTTGTTTTTATTGTTCGCTCATGTTGATGAGGTTCACAGATGTTGTAATGATTTGAAATGATTTTTTAAAACGCCGTGTTATAGTATTACAGCACATCCTCTTCTATTTAATTCAAGAGCAGTTAGCTGACCTCGTGGCAGCTGGAGGGCAAACGGCTCCTTTTCAAAGCATTTCAATAAAAGCTGCTATTGTTGAAAATACTAAAAATATATTTACCCAGCATCCCACTTGCTAGCCAGATTTTTGAGTTAACATAAGTTTTTGCTACTTATTCTCAACCCGTTCTCATACCCAAGGCGTCACTTTCAACCATGCTTCAATATCTGACGCTCAAAGCACCCTTTAGCGTCCATATGAGACGCATAACCCTACCACATACCTAAACCTACCCAACCGAAGCGTCACATATTGACGCTAAAGGGTGCTTTGAGCGTCAGATATTGACGCTTCCGAAAGCGTCAGTTACATGACGCCTAAACCTACCCATAACCGAAGCGTCACATATGGACGCTAAAGGGTGCTTTGAGCGTCAGATATTGAAGCATGGTTGAAAGTGACAAAAAGTGACGCCTTAGGTATGTATTCTGGCTAAGAACGGCCACTGTTAAGCAATTGACCACTGTAAAGTTGTAAGGTTTTTTTTTTTTTTTTTTTTCAGCCTAATCTATAAAAATAACTGAAAAATACATTTGTTTATCAGAATTTTGCGCATGATCCTTCAGAAATCAATTTAATAGGCTGATTTGGTGCCCCAGAAATCATTATTATCAATGTTGAGAACAGTTGTACTGCTTAATATTCCTTGATTCTGTTTTGTTGTTTTGTCAAGTATTTTGATAAATATATAATATTCTATTAACTTAAAGGATTCATAAACATTTGTACATCTCTAAATTTGTTTATACGCAAATTGCTGACATTTTAGATTCTGAAAATGCATGAAAAATGTATGAAAATGCATGTGATAGAGCCACACTTTACATATAAATATCTACAATCCCATCTGGTTACAAAACAACTAGATTAAACTCATTATATCAAGCCAGAACCTTTTAATTCTAAGGCTGAGATGTCATCACTCTGAGCTGGATCATGTATTACATGACAAACAACATCAAGCATTCTGATTGTGACTTATGTAAGTTGTGTTTTGTCGTGTCTACGGAAGACGTGATTGTCTTTTATTGCAGGGGGTGTTTTGTTGTAAATGCACTCCATTGATGCTGCAAATTTGTTTGTATAAGTCTCAGAGTCTTTCTCTCTGCACCTCAGCATCACAGCTGGAACACTTCTGGCTGTCTCTCTGAACACTTGAGTGCTCGCTCATCTTGCCCTTTATGAAAAGAGCTCTTCTGCATCTTGTTTTTACAGAGCGAAGGTAAATATGAGGATAAGTGCTCGTCTTAATACCTTTTTCTCTCTCTCAGACACTGTCTGTTTGCATGGGGCGGAGAGTGGTGGGCGTTGGGGACTGGGTGAGCTAATTGGCCCTGAGCATAGTGCTTAATCCCCATCTAACTCATTAGACAGAGAAACAAACAGGGCGGCTCAGAGAGAGACTATAATTAAGAGAGATCTGTGACACCAAATCCTGTGTGGCATGAATCTGATGCAAACACATCTGTCAAAACAACCCTCCTTAATGTTGTTGTTTTTTGTTGCCCATTTTTTACTTGTTAAAGATTTAACTTTTTTTGTTTTTATTTCCTTTTTCCTTTATTGTACCACAAAACAAGTTAATTCTTCCATAAATCTCTCATTTCTACACACTTTAATGTTGGGAGATTTGATACCATGAGAGTTAAAAAGAATACTTTCCGGGTGGACAGACAAGTCCATCTTTGTTTTCAGTAAACACTGATCAAATGGTTGATCATACTTACAAACACTTGTCAATTTTAAACAAGGTATTAATTAATACTCCATTGTGTTGAACATATATCCATCCATCCATCCATCCATCCATCCATCCATCCATCCATCCATCCATCCATCCATCCATCTATCTATCTATCTATCTATCTGTCTATCTGTCTGTCTGTCTGTCTGTCTGTCTGTCTGTCTGTCTGTCTGTCTATCTATCTATCCATCTATCTGTCTGTCTGTCTGTCTATCTATCTATCTGTCTGTCTATCGTCTCTCTGTCTGTCTGTCTGTCAATCTAATGTCAAGGCTTTTTAAACTTTGTTTCCAAGTTTCAGACTAGTCTTTGTCAAGCCAACATTTAAAGATTATTTGACAAACTTTGCTTTTCTAGTTAAAAATAAGTTTCATGAATTAATTGAAATCTCAGTTCATTTTAATTCCACCTTCTTTCATTTACAGTTTTTCTCAGTCGCTTTGGTGCATTTCAAAGAAGTTTGTGCACACAATTCGTACAAACAGCACCACTCATTGGATTACCTTCAAAAGCCTGTAACTTACTCAAAATCTTTAGTTCATTTCTCAAAAGTAAGTATTTATGTAAATGAACATATCAGTGCCATCAGAATGAAAAGTCCTTGTGCCATTGTTAACAAACAAGACAGTCAAAATGCTTAGTCATGTTGTCAATAAAACACTGCACTCTGTTAGTATTACATGATGTAAACTATGGCAACAGTTTGGACGACAGTTACTGTATTAAAATGTACAGAGCTGTGCTTTGACGTGCCAGTCTGTTGGGCCACAGATTCTCATCTACATCACAACGAATATCTTCCCTTGCAATGCAACGTGGAAAAAATATTTTGGAATGTCTTATCCAACCTCTCCAGGTGTCTACTGTGATGTCCTCACAGGCTACATCCATGGCAGCCGGCAGGGTCATCTGAGTGTGTGGCTGGTGACCTTCCACCTCCATGCTGAGAAGAACTCCTCAATTGGGTTAAGGAATGGAGAATAAGGTGGGAGGAATTCCATCAGCATCCTATAGTGGGACACAAACCATTGCCTGATGGCGTTTGAGTGATGGAATCTCACATTATTCCAAATTACCACATACTTTGGTAAATCATCTCGAAATGGACCCCTCTCATCATCAGGGATGAGAGTCCTGTAGAGGATCTCTGAGAAGGTGAGTATATACAGTATGCTTGCCAGTTGAAGGTTCATGAGATGCAACTTTGAGCTATTTCAGAGAACTGGTTTCTCATTGGTTGATCTACATTCTCTTCATTAGTGAAAGTCAAGATTCACCTGCACAATTCATCAATTCATGGTACATTTACAAAAAGTCTAATAGAAATGTGTAGAAAATATTCTTGACAGTTTATGACGACTAGATCAACCATTTTGCATTTAATGACTTACACGATGAACTAATAACTAGATGTTTTGAGGGGTAAGACTATTGCACATAGAACTATTTAATACATTTTGAGCAAATGGCATTAGCAACTGATAATGTAGGAAACCACAGACAATTGTACATAATCAATTGCATGAATGTACCAAAGCAATTGCAACTTGTTCAAAAGAATGAGAAACTGCTTTTATGATGTGCACAAGCGACTAGATGATGTGGAGGTTGAACAAGTAGTTTTGAGAATTTCATTTCTGATCTGAGAAATGCACCAAAGCGACTGAGAAAAACTGTAAATACAAATACAAATTGCAGTTCTGCATACCTCAACAGAAACTCTATGTAAATTTCATTTACTGAAATTACATTTAAAAGTATTGCAAATGTGAATTCAACACATTTTGACAGATTTGTCATTTTCAGGTGAATTTATGTTGTAATGTTGTTTTATGTTTTTGTTTTCCCTCAAAATATATGATGGCTCAGTGTGCCCCCCACACAACCCAACCCTCTCTCACTAGAGTGACATATCGACTAATGCATCCCCAAAGCACTCCACTAATGCCATCTCGAATGTGTAATTTAATGATCGCACACACACTCTGTCACTTCTCTTCTCCACCATCATAATCCCCTTTTCTTTCACTTATTCTCTTTCTTTTCTCAATTTCAATCGTGCATGATAAGCTCCGGCATTAATCCTGACTGTCGGAGAGAGCCACGGGCCCGTTCTGCCCTCCATGATGTGATATTTACACATGGCAATCAGCTCACACACACACAGACTCTGTTCTCTGCAGGGCTACAGATTGTATCATTACAGTGCAACATCACACATCCATCAGTTTATGATGCCAAATTATTGTGTGCAAACATCAGTCATGCCCTCTGGTCAAATTTGTACTCTGACAGTTACTGCTTAGAAAGGGATAAAATTCGCTCGCTGATAACAAACACGGGCACACAACACACCTGATCAGGACTTTGTCATTCACTGTCACCGACTAGACTGATAACACCCAAACCAGGGTTAATATCGTTGACTAAAACTTACACTAAATATATTAAAAACTTTTATGGTAATTGAAATATAGCTGAAATAAAATAAAATATAAATATAGGTTGAAAAACTAAACAAAAATTTGAAATGTTGCCTTGGCAATAAATAAGTTTAAGTTTAAGCACATTGTTGCACGTCCTGATTTTGCAGAGTTAGCCGCGTTCCTGGGTATATATAAACATATTTTGTTGATCCTGGAACTACATTTCAGTCTGAAAATGTAATATGCCTACCACTAAATCTAACCCTAGTTATCCCTAAAATCAGAGGGAAGTTAGAAGCGCCTATCCCTGACTGTAACCCAAACTGTTTCAAAATGCGGAAATAAAAAAGTAGGGTCCAAAATTGAATGAAAATGCTTATATAGCTTCACTTTATTCTTTTTTAATTTTTACTAATTTAATCAATTTTAAATTACAAATTAAATTACAAAGTTGTTGTGAAAAGTCCATTTTAATTTCAGAATTGGTCCCAAACATTTGACTGGAGACCAAGAAATAGTGCACAGTATTGTATTTATGATATTATTACATTTATTGATATATGAATTAATGAATGAATGAATTACATTTATTTGTATTGTTTATATTATGTTTAGTTCATAACATTCTTTGTTTATATATTACATTAATATATATATATATATATACATATACATACATGTACATATATATTTAATGACTTATTCAGTCATATATATTAATATAACATTAATATATTAAATGTTATAATTAAAAATAATAATAATAACATTATATACCAAAAAAAAATTGGTATAGATAAAAAAATCTAGACTTTCAATGTGCTATCAGACTTGTTTACTCCACTGTATCTTAAAATCAGAAGAAAGAGGCAAAACAGTTGAGAAATATTGAGAAATGTATGGTAGTTCAGTTTTTTTATTATTTTTTTATTATTATTTATATAAAGTTCAAATGTGTGCAGGCAGCATATCTTGTTCAGAGACAGCAATGGCCTCAGGGAATGGTTGGATGGCATGAATTAATGTTGCATCTTTGGACAGAGGTCGCACCACTGCCACAGGGCTGCGGTCCAGCACTTTCTGCATACATGCTTGTATTATCTAGCAGAGCATGGGTGGATGACACAGGGATCAAGGCTTGAACACAATTACTTATTCAGTAGCACTGTAAGTGCCCTGAGATATGCACTCAACTCTCACCTACCTCGTACAGTAATATTCAAACTAATGATACAGCACCACATTTGGAAAGACAGTAAGCTGCCCACATGCAAGAGAATAGAGACTTTTGTATTCAAATAAACATGAAGCTAAACCTGCAAACTTGAGTATAGGCCTACAGTATATATACATGATTAATGTGTAGATGTGGAATAAAACCTTATTACTTTATTGTACAACATGATTGTTACACCACTTTTAATATGATCTAGATTTGAATATTCGAATTTGTCATTGACCCATTTACAAAAATTACTACATTTAAGTATGTTGAATTATGTAAAGCACTAATACTACATCTTGTCGTCATAAACCCAGAACAGTTCACATAGACTGAAATCATACCGTCCAATGACAGTTTCTACCAGGTAAGCGCTTTGGCACAGTATAACCTTAATCAGCCTTAGGAATGAATAAATTACCAAACCATTTGCCTCCATTAGCCTATGCAGATGAGACTGAGAGGGAAATGACACCTGACCTGCACTGGGGAAGCAGCTGCCATTGATGGAGGACAATCCAGCCTCATTTAGCTTCAAATTACCCCGGGAATTATAACACCCATGATCACCTTCAACATGGATCATTCCACTCCCACTCAGCCAATCACAAAAGAGCTTTAAACGCAATATTTCGGATATCATTTCTCTTGGGTTATTCTCTCAATAAGTGTAGTGTTATGGTCAGTTGACTGGTATCCTTTAAGACTGATTAAGTTCATTAGTTTCTACACTCAGGACACACGGTGGAGCGTAGAATATCTCCATCCGACCCCGTCCATCTTTATCCAGGTACATTGCTTATATCCTCTCCACTTGCCAACATCTGCCAGTAGTCATCATGATATGAATAAAAATGGAAGCACTTTTCAAAATTGAATCTTTTGTTGCAGTTTGCCCGTACAGAGTGAAATGAAGCAAGCGTTCTTAATTATACAACAGCTGAGGCCCCCAATGTTCCAGCCGTGAGAGAGAGAGGCAGTGAGAAAGAACTTTTTAATACTTTAAAGTTTTCTAGAATGGTTCACCTGAAGACATTAGTGAACAATTCATGTTAAGAGCTTATATAAGTCAATATGCTATATGATTGAACCAATTATATCCCTGTTCTTAAAGGCCTTTGTTAATATTGCATTGAGCTACTGAAATATTTTTAAAACCAAGTCACGTGACACCTGAAAATTTCACATGCCACGTTGTACAATTTCAGACCTTTTTTCCTGTATGTTTAAATGAACAAAAAAGAGAGCCAATTTCACTCTTTCCTTTCATTTCCCTTATACACTTGAGCAATTCCATAGTCTTATCAAAAGACAGTAAAATCACTTTTCCCCTTTCGATGCCCCGCTTTTTTTTGGACTAAGCTGTCTTTCCAAGGTAACCTTTTCTGTGAAATCCTCCGCCTCAATGACTTATTGTGTGAATTCAGTGAGGTATTAAACCGCATATTTGCTCATTTCAGCCCATTCTCATATCCATCGTTTCACATGCATTTTTATGAGCACCCATGCTTACAATACAAGCTACTGTGTCTCAATTAAAAAATGGTTTGCGAGAAGACCTCAGGTAGCACATCAATATGTAGAAATGAGAATTCTAATATTTTCTGCATGTGGAATCCATAAGAATGGCAATCAAACAGCAAATTGATTAATGTGCTGTTGGAAAATTTGCAACAAGGCAATTGAACATTGTTCAGCATGTGCTTTACTTAACTGTAATGACTAACTCACAGCCATTAAAAAGGGTGTAAAGTGCCTCCTGCCTGTAATTGCGTATTAACAAATGGGCACTAAAATGTTAATGTGCGGTTGGCCGGTAGCTGCGGGTGTGTTGATGAAGGTGTTGTGCTGAATCTTCCAGGTCACTGTGAAATGCTCTTTGAGGTCTTGAAGGCCTTGTGTTTAGATATAGCGTTGCTATTCTGGTCGGGCAGATCACTAGTGATATTAACACAGTATCGTATTACGCAACTTTCATTATTACATAACAGTTCAAGTCATTGGAACTGCGAGCCAAGAGGCAATAACAGTCCAGCAATAATGAGACTTTTCACTGTTTGTATCACTCCGCTTTTCTCAATAATTGGCTCTTTGGTTCCATTGTAGCGATTCATTGAATCATTTACTCAAACGATTTATTCAACACGAAGCGAGTGGGTTAAATCATCCGCCTAGTCGAGTCTCTCAACAGCACATTCATTCAGTTTGTGAAACAAGTAGCCTATATTTTAGTCATTTGAATCATCACTCAAACAATTTGTTCAATAGTATTGATTAACCCTGGACCAAAACAAGATACTTATCTTTATGAATCAATGAATAATTCACGCAACACCAATTTGCCTCCAGTGTTTAACACTAATTCATTCTTGTCTACCAGCAAGGGACAGTGAAATATAAGAATCCTGTACTCACATCGTGTAGCAAACCATAAATATATCAGCAAAGAGTCGCCGACTCGCCATTTGTAATCTTCCTTTGAAGAGACCACGCGCTGCTACATTTCTTTCAGATACGGTAAATGCTAAATCCAATCGGCGGTGTCACTTGGATTGTGCATTGTTATAAATTATATCCCAAAAATCATCTCCTTGAGAACGATATTTCACGACGGTCTGGTGACATCTGCTGTTCTTCCAGAAACGCCAACTCTATCATCATTGTTCATTTGTTGTGCCTTAAACTCCAATGGTCTTATGGCTCTTTGAAAAAAAAAAAACTTTCAACCTCTTTTAATCCTGCGGTGATCTACCTGGTTTTTATTAAGAAATAGAAAATAATATTTATGTATTTAAATGTATTAATTTAAAATTGCGTATTTTTATTTCCATTTTTATTTCATCGTTTAGGCTATTATTTCAATATTTTTAAATCCATTTTATAACACATTGTTAAAACGGTAGTAGGCCTAATGTTCAAAGCAGTGTTTCCTGTGATTCTAATCCCTGTGTAAATGCATATGCAGCTTCAGAGAAGCAATACAATTTATTTTTTTATTTAATGCCGCTTCAGATTTGGTTTCTGTGCCACTTTTTCTGTGTAAAGATGCCTAAAGAGCCCATTTATTTTTGTGTGTGGTATTTAATTGCATAATGTATGTTTTCATGTAATTCTAAAAAAAATATATAGAATCAATATTTATAAAAATACACACGTACATTCTATCAAACATCCCAATTTTCCATTAATATAAGTTTCTAAATCCTACCAAAATAATTTCATTTAACGTTTCAAAAATTGTGCCATTCATCATCTCTGTGAGTGCCTGTATATGACACAGAAGCATGATTTGAATACCAACAAGTACCTGAGGCTTATTTGCAAAGTCTGAATACAAATGATGAGTAACACCTTTAGTCGTCCCCAGAGTCGTCCCATTAGTCCTCAAAATGCATCTTTTTCAAGCAGCGCTTCTAGCACAGTAAACTAAATTATTAGGTCACAATCGCCAACTGAATTCTTGTTCGCTTGGAAATATGCTGGATATTTTACTTGTATGGAAAAGTCTTTTTTCATGAATGACTAGCCTACTCTTTACACTTCATTTCCTGATCCATTATGTTTTTGTGAGACGGTAAAAACGAATAGCCTTTCGGTTTCACTTCAAATGTCCTAAAACCATGCAAATAATGCAAAACAGACACATATTTTATACTTAATAAGCTTCAGATTTGGGGGGAAAAAAATCTGAAGAGGACAAATTTACTGCGTTTGAATCGTGTCGTGGAAGTTATACTAAGTTGCCCAGCTGTTGCTATGGTAACCATGTATTTGCCTCATAGTAAAGCACTTGATGTTGTGAAGTAAGGCCATCCAGCCTTGGGCCTGTGACTACAGATGTGTTTTTCTTCACTTCCTCTCTCACTGTGGGAGGAGTTCCTCAAGGGCATCTTTTAAACATTGTCCTCTTTGTTCCGTTTCCACCTCGTGCTCAGTTTAAGTGAATATCATAAATTTATCATCAATTCATTTTAGCTTTATTTCTCACTTCATTAGATTTTAGGGCACCGCACGGAGGGAGGGGGGAGATGCGTGCCTCCTTTGAGAGTTAAAAATGCAATTTCACAGTCAACTTACACTGAGATACTTTACACAACAATAGAGGGAGAAAAAGACAGGAGGCCTACTTGAACACTGCAGTCTGTTATCAGACACCAGAGTCACAGAGGAATAAAGTGCTTGCTGGAGAGTGCTAAATCTCTTTAAACACCGCCAGTTAAAACGCCATGGAACGGATCTGTCCAAACGTGATAGGATCTGGCCCAACGAGATAGTGTACTGTCCTCCTGTTAAAAACGTTTGAACATCCTCCATTGCCCAATATCGATCAAACATCCGAGATAGCACATCATGTTTAGAATAGAAACAAAAGAAAGAAAATCAGTTTTGGAAGTAGAATTTTTATATATAAATAAATATTTGTAGCTAGCACACAATCGTGCGCACATTGAGTCACATTTGAACATACAGACAGCCATTTCACAGTGAATCAGATCACGCTAATGAAGGAATCAAAACATCATTTATTACAGCAGCTTCCACTCAGTCGCGCTGGCACGCTCTCGTACATACACACGCTGAGAAGGCAAAGACATGACAGGGGCTGATAGATTTGTCCTGCTTCATTACCCACAGTCTTTCAAAGTGTAGCATAAGTCCACATCAAAATCAGCAACCAGCTAATCAAACAGAGGCATAACTCAAGCACTGCTGAAAAGTGCCAAGGCAAATAGAATCGTTTGGACAATTATCCTTTTCTTCCTTGAAATTAATGGGTATTTGGCACACCTTAAAAAAAAATGGCGTATGGCAATTCACATTTCAGTTTTTTCTTCACAAAAAGCTGTTGAATACCTTCATGTAATACAGTGCACACATCACATGGACTACTAATGCTTTATCATCCCTTTTGGACAGTATGTATGTGGTCATTGTGAACTACTGTTGAAGGAAAGGCGGCAAGAAGAGTCTCTAAGGAAGAAAGAAATTCATACAGATATTCAGGGTGAGTAAAATGTCCCTTTAAAATTAGATTTATTGGATTATTGTCTTTCAGAAAGGCAGAGTACAACTGTCCATCTCAATTAAAAATTAAATGTGACACAATCTGGTTTCAGTCGCAGAGCCCAATGGATCTGTATGAGGCTCGTTTAACCCTCATTGCGTTTATCCACCCAGTGCAGATCAGATATTAAAAATTATAACCCTGAATTAAAGTGCAGATCATCTTGTCCCAATGCAGAGCCACAGATTTGATTCAGAGTTTGCTGCTCTTCTGGAATTGCGACACCAGTCCCAGCACCTGCTCCGAGGCCTTGATGAATTTATTCTGCATGTAGGCAGCGCTGTTAGTGCTGGTCTCTTGCAAAAAGTAGCGATAATTGACCATTATGCCACAGGAGTTGGCGATGCCCCGCGGGCTCGTGTCCGCTTGCCAGTTCAGCCTCCACATGGTGGCACCGTTCTGAAGGTGGAAGTTGGCAACAGGGTTTAGGGCATAGCCCCGTCGTTTCTCTCCATACAGGTACCAGGCACAGAGCCGCATTAGCGCAGGTTCCAGAGAGCGGATCAGGCGATCCGAGCGGATCCACTCGCTGGTGCCGATGAGCCTGCGCAGGGCCTCCAGAGCCGGAGCACCGGGAGCAGCTCCTGTCACATCCTCCACCTCCCTCCACTCCTGCTCAGAGAGGAGCTCCGTGGCACGTCCCTCCTTCTTGTGCTGTCCGAGAGCCCCTTGTAGCCATGTGGAGAAGCCAGGGATGGGAGACAGACTGGAGAACTGGGCCATGTGTGGGAACTCACTCTGCACAGAAAGATAAACAGACAGTTAACTCTCAAATATCTATCTATCTATCTATCTATCTATCTATCTATCTATCTATCTATCTATCTATCTATCTATCTATCTATCTATCTATCTAATATCTATACTAACACATGCACAAAGTAATATGTGGTTTTATCAATCCATCCATCCATCTCTCTATG
Source organism: Squalius cephalus (assembly GCF_949319135.1). Taxonomy (NCBI): domain Eukaryota; kingdom Metazoa; phylum Chordata; class Actinopteri; order Cypriniformes; family Leuciscidae; genus Squalius; species Squalius cephalus. The sequence continues at coordinate 13,228,393 of NC_137127.1, read as the reverse complement.
TCTGCATTTATTTGATCAAAAATACAGTAAAAAGAGTAACGTTGTAAAATACTATTACAATTTTAAATAACTTTCCTATTTTAAAATATTTTAAAGTATGTGTGAAAAATGATCAGCAGGCATTACTTTTCAGTGTAACATAATCCTTCAGAAATCATTCTAATATGCTGATTTCCTATTATTAAAAATGTTAAAAGCAGTAGTGCTGCTTTTTTGTGTAAAGAAAGTTCGTAAGAACAGCATTTATTTGAAATCTTTTATAACTTTATAAATGTACTTACTGTCTCTTTTGATCAATTGAATGCATCATTACTGGATTTCTTTCAAAAAAGAAACTTTTGGACAGTAGTATATCCTCTCTACTTCATCTTCTTTTTTCTCCTTATTTCCTATCCCACACATTCCATTTGTGCTGATTTAAAAACCATGTTGAACAAGTCCACAGTGTCTCTTTCTCTTCGCCCACAAGGGTATAGATACACTCATTTTCTTTCCCTCTTACGCCCACATTCAACCAGAAGAAAGCACTGAACAAACCAAATGTGTCAGACTGCCCCCAGAGGAGCAGAGATTTTAAGTCCTCCACATCTCAAGTCCATCACACCTTTCATTCTTTGCCATGTATCACTCCTTCAGACAGGCCGGAGAGAAGGAAGATTAAGCATGTCCAAGGGTCACCTTTCATTCATCAACTCAATTTACTGTAAAACATTGGTCAGCAGGTTTAAAGCTACACAGAGCGAGAAAGAGAGAGAATGAAGATCAAGGACAAGAAGAGAGTGAATGTAAGACAGAAAGTGAGTGCAAAAGAGCCCCATGAGGATTCTGCTGAAAGACAAGCAAACCCTCCTCCTCTTCTCCTAAATCACACCGTTACCTTTCTCCACCTCTTTTTTTTTCTGTCTATCATCCATCCATCACGCCAATCATCCCCTTGTGGCATGGTGAGTCACCTTTACTCTTTCTTCAGCGGAAGGATGAGCTCAGACACTCACACTCTTAAAAATAAAGGTTCTTTATTGGCATCTATAGATGATTTTCCACCGTCGAGCCAAATCGTTCTCATTGCTTAACCGTGAAAACTTGAGAAGACATGTTAGTCTTAAGTTTATAGACCTTAGTCGGGTAAGACGCCATTTTGAATGAAAACGAGGCTGTGAGAAATAGACGTACAGTTTTTACAATGGCACGCACTGTACAAAGATCATAGGTCACGTAATTTTCAGTTTCAGTTTTATGGAGTTTTTGTATACTGAACGTTTTTTCAGAAAGATGATTCATCGGAATGTTGTTAAACAACAGTACAATCCATTGAATTGTATTCTATCCCTCAATGCCTCATTTTCATTCCTGTCAATTAAATATGGCGATACCCTGACAAAGGTCTTTGTAGTTTGAAAGAACGTATAAAGTACATGCATGCTTAAAAATAAAAGGTTCCAAAAGGGGGTATTCGCAGTGATATCATAGAAGAACCATTTTTGGCTCCCTAAAGAATCTTTTTGTGAACAATTCTTAAAAGGTTACATGATTACACTAACTTTTCCTCAAGTTAAATCACTGTCAACAATAATGACAAAAGAAATCCTCCTTTACTTGTTTAAACAGTTAAATTTGCCACTGTTCTTCAGAAAATGGAAAAAATCTATTTATAATTTACAATAGTAACTATAACTGGTGGAAAAAAATTATTTTGCTAGAAGATATGTGACCCTGGATCACAAAACCAGTCACAAGTATTTTGGCAATAGCCAACAATACATTGTATGGGTCAAGCCAACAAGTAAAGATCATGTTCCATGAAGTCATTTTGTAAATTTACTACCGTAAATATATCAAACATTTATTTTTGTGAGTGAATGCAGCACAATCGCAAACATAAATGGACAACTAAGGCGATTTTCTCAATGTTTCGATTTTTTGCACCCTCAGATTCCAGATTTTCAAATAGTTGTATCTCAGCCAAATATTGTCCTATCCTAACCATACATCAATGGAAAGCCTATTCATTCAGCTTTCAGCCGATGTATACATCTCAATTTCAAAAAAATTAGCCATGTGACTGGTTTTATGGTCCAGGGTCACATATGGTTGTAAGGCTAATGTGAATATTTATGGACTGAGATGGAGAGAATTCGATTCAAAGATAAACGAGCGATCTAGACACACACACTTCAAAAACAATCTAATTCAAACACAAATCCAGAGCATCAACATGCACAATCTGCATGAAATAATATCTATCAGCCGTCATTTCCACTCAAATGATGCCTTCAATCTCTCATTCGGGTAAATCAGCACTCAGAGAACTGCAGCCGCTCGCAGAGAGCTCTTTACTAGGGTTTACATCTATTACACAAACAGCCACCCGGCACTTTGTTTCACCAACACTCCTGCTGAAGAAAAACTCATCCAAATCTATAAAGCTGAGTGCCTCTCGTTTCTTTTCCATTTAATTCCGCCTTCATCTAGTAAATAGGCAGCTCTGTGACATGCCATGTGTCCCTCCTTCCTCATGTTATTGAGGGTGACAGCTGAAATGTTATTAGTTTTCCTGCTTTTTTCTCCCTTCCAGATAGAAACACACAATGTACTGTATGTAGATAGAAATGTACAATGCCTGGCACTAGGTGATGCTGTGGGACAAATATATTAAACATATTATAGTATTTAAGGTTGTCAATCAATGACATTTTTTTATTGAATTCATTAAAAAATGCCAATTAATTAATTGCATTAAATTGCATTTAGTATTTGTTGACTAAATCCCCTAGACAAAGATAATTTGAATACATTACATTATAGATTAACATAGGCCCCTTTCACACATTAAACCTGGTAAATTACTGGAAAATTACCATATAGACATTTCTAGTAAACACACCATATATACTGTAATGTAAATAATAATATATTTTTAAAAATCAAACTTTATTAAACTGCTAAAAATTATAAAATCAAGAGGTAAACTGAAATTTAATTTATTTTCTCCCTTAATAACTACTGTTTATTTGAAGAAATTTATTAATTACTATATCAACCCTTTTAGTTTCTGTTAGTAATATATTACAGATTCATTATTATAATAGTTTATTATATTATTATAGCATTATATATAGGGGGATTCCTAGCATTTATTGTTCATTAACCGAGTTTTCGATGCAATAATTCTTAAAACAGCTGTGATGAACATAACCAGCGCTAACATCATTTTATGATTTATGTTCTCATTCATTTGCCCACCTGCAGTTCTCGGACCACCCTCTTGATGAGGTAATTTCCAAGCTCCACCCCCTGCAGCCCAGCCTGAGTGGAGGAGATGGAGTAGAAGATGGCAGCATTGATCTTGTTCACATCCTCGTCCGCATCTAAAGTGGCAAACTCTCTCACGATTCCCTGGGAAAAATAAGAGGCACATAGTAACAGACTCACAGGGGACTCACTGGAGGCATTGGCAGATTTCTGTACATTCTGAGCACATCGTCTTTGTTCTCTGTATTACTCCACTACTGTCTCTGAATACATTTGCCTGATCCTGCACTAGGACACTTTCTACCATTCATGGACCCAATAACACATTTACACTATTTAAATTTTAACCATCAAGCCATCAATTATTCTTTGTGATAAAAACAAAAAAGTGGTTTCCATTTGTATTTACCTGGATATTATTTGCTATGTCCTCAGTTAAGGCAACATGCAGCACCACCAGTGGTTCTCCGGGCATCGAAGCGTGGGTGAAGGCATAACATCGACGGTACGGCCCCACTCTGCGTTTGATATCCGTCCAGTTCCGCACAGGGTGGACCGCCTCGTACCTGTACGATCAGACAAAAGAATAGAAAAGAAAAAAGGCTCAACTGGGACGTCAAATAAAAAGGAAATGTTTACACGTATGAGAGAGATCTTACTGGCTGATCTTCTGAAGGATCTCGCAAGGGGACTGCCAAGTGATTCTTTCGAGTCGGAGTAACCCAACAGAGAACCATTCTGACAGAAGACTCTTCAGAGTGCTGTTCAGATCCTAACACAGCAAGATACACAAACACAGAAGAACAGATGAAGAATGTGAATCTAAAGTCCCCTATTTTTTAAGTTTTGAAACTTATTTTTTTATATACTATTATTTATGTACTATCATATTTTATGAATATTTTGAATAAGGTTTAGGTTTAATTTTAGTGCTTCAACAAACTTATTTTGAATATAATATTTACATTTCATTTTATTTTAATTAATGTTTGTTTCAATTAACAAAAATAATAATGTTATAATAAGTTCATTAATAAATAAGTTTTTAATAATTTTAGCCTAAGCATAATAACCTTGGATTGAACCTGACCCGAATTAAACCAAATCAATCAGACTCAAACAAAAAGTAATCATTTACTTTTCAAATGTGATTCCAGTCACACACATTGTTCTATAGGCACAAAGTTATGTTAAAATTAAAACTGTTAAATTAATGTTTTAAAAATGTTTATTTTATATTTTTTCACTACAAATCCAACACAAACATTACATATGGAAATACTGAATTGAACCGCCTTGAAATGCAAGGTTTGGAATGCAAAAACGGAGCAATTCCAAGAGGGTCCTCGCACAATCAGTGCTCGGGCCCTAAAAATGGGTCATCCAGAAATCATCACAGTTTTGCGAAGAGGTTATTTACATATGGTCTTAAAAGTATAGCTGCAAAACCAGCCTGTTTAATCATAAAGGTCAAAGATAGTGTTGAAAATGGTCATGCAAAACTAAATCACGTGCAAAAAACTTTTTCACCTGAAGTCCAATATTATAAATGGACTTCAGGGGGAAAAAATAATATGCTGCAAAAGTGAAGATCATTGCCGGTTTAATATTATAATTCATGTGCAATACCCAACGATTTTCAAGAAGCGTTCTCAGTACAGCTGCGCTCATAATGGTGCCTAATTATAAAGTGTGCGGCTTCCGTTGGTGGAATTAATATTTCACAGGCGCTTTCACAGATATTGTGAAGCAACCCCACCAACTCACAGTTGCTGCCATTTCATCTGTCCCGTACACAACACTTTCAGAGGAGTCTCATTTCCCTCTGCAGCTCTTAGCGTCTGTTTATTTGCTCTTGCGGTGTTCTCATTAGAGCACAGGGAACGGTGTTAGCGTCCATTCGAGGACGCTGAAAGATTTCTGTGGTAAACACAGTTCCATTTCATCAAAGAGCTGTTGCTCTCAACATGAGATATAGTTCTGCACTCTCCCTCAAGGGTCAGATTTCTTTCATAATGGTGATGAGCAACACAGCACACATACAAATATCTAGATCTAGTCGCTGGCGCACTCACACAAAGCAGCTTTAAAAATTCTAGGCTAGCCTGTCCCACAGATGCATGCGCTTAAAATAATTGTGGGCCTGTCAATCAAACATCAACACCGGCCGCCTGTGCGTGCTTCGCCCTCATCTATAGGTAGTACACGTAAAATCTGATCTTATTGTAACACTTTCAGCGGTACCTGCAAGCAAAAGATCTCGAATTATCATTTCTCAGCACGCTTTTCCCTATAAAACCCGCTTGCTTAGATCAGCATACATAAATGTGCCACTAAGTCATGCATTTGCATGTAGAAAATAACCAGGGGGTGTGAAGATAAGATGTCTGAAGCTCCCAATAGCTCAATAGCACCAAAACAAACAAAGTTCGGATTGTAGTGTTTCCTGAAAACAGGATGGCTGTTCAAGGAAAGCAGGCCATTGGGGACTGAACTGGAGTAGTAGTCTACAGCATTTTGCTTTTCTGTCTATCTCAGCTTTACTCAGAGTGCAATCCACAGCCTATGGCTGCCCCAGAAGTCACCGTTCTACTTAACATTAAACTCATCAAATCCTCTCTGGGCTGGGAAATTACTTCTAAGCATTTATTCGATATTCTACCTTCAAATTTAGGGCAGCTGAATGTATTCGCCCAAAAAGAGTTTTGTATTTGCTTGCACGGCTGAATTTACTCTGGGGCCAAGCGTGCATAAGTGGAATCCAACTTTGATATGTACCATCGCACTGCAGGCCACAACTTTCAAAAGCACCGTACTGTTTGGGCCGTTTCAAATATTTTCTTGTGTGCCTAAGAGAAGGGAAGATATCTAACTCAAACTAAACTATAAGCGTCAAGGCAGATGCAGAGATCACAAATGATTAATCCCACCAAAGTGCTAGAAAAACCTTTGCCACGCTGAAACTTAAAAGGGCAGAGAACATTTGCTGCGTGGAATCTGCACTGCACAAAAGCAAGAATGTCAAGGACGTGTCAATGCCTGCACCTGAAATTGGGCTTTTGACATTCTTAGATTTTACCGACATAAATGAAAAGTGGAGAAGGCAGGTGCAAATGGAGGAAATCATGGCATTAGAGCAATACCTGTTCACACAAAAAATGAAAGCCTGTTTTACACCGAGAGCATTTAAGAAAAATACTTGGTAATACTTTCTATGTAATGCCTTATAATTGTATTATAAGTAATTACTTGCCTTGTAATGCACCTTATAATGTATTGTATGGTCTCATGAATAAATGTAACCACAGATATAATATATATAATAATACTTTTATACATTATTATAATACTTATCTATTCATTAAACTCACCTTTAGCAAGTATAATGCATTAAAACACATGGCAAACTAGCAATATCAGATGTAACAAAAATTCTGCAAATGTTATAATGGATTTTAACTTTGTTTACAAGAATTAAAGAAAATATATAATGCATTATAACAATTATAAATACCTTTATAATGCATTATATAAAAAGACTTTAAGTAAACGTTTAAAATCATAAATGTAGCTTTGTAAAATATGCTGTAAGATATATAAATGGCTTAGAGGGATAGATCACCCAAAAAATTTAAATTCGGTCATTATTTCCTCGCCCTCTAGTGGTTTAAACCCGTATGATTTTCTTTCCTCTATGAAACACAAAAGAAGATATATTTAAAATGTCAATAGGGTCCAAACAATATTTTTTTGTGTGAACTCCTTTAAAAGCAAAAAAAAAACAACAACATATTTTGTTATAAACTTAAATTACTGTTAAGTAGGCTATTCATTTATTTTTTTACAACAAAAGCAACACATGTAAACACTTTCAAAATATTAAATTCATAAATGCAGCTTAGTAAAATATGTTGAAATGGCATATAGAAATATAAGAATGTAAATCAAATTGACATAGTTATTGCTGTTTTTGTTTTAGGATTCAAGCCAAAGATTTTTTATTTCCAGTACATCACTAATGCTTCAAAATGCTTTTTTTTTTTTAAATGCTTCAGAGAGTAGACTACTCCTGCTATAATATAAACCTAATGTAAATCTCAAAACTAATGGACTGAGGAAATGTAAATGGCTTACTGAAATGTAAATGGCTTACTGACAAGGCACCCAATGTAACTTTCAATCACTAATATTGCAGAGGGCAAATCAGTGCAGTCAACCTAAATTGCTCTGAGGAAAACTGTGGAAAGCTTGCTGAGAGTCCAATACAATGCAGACTCAGAAGAAATCTGCAGGACACCTGTTTGAGTCCAGACAGACTACATCTGTTTATCGATTATATATCAAGAGGTGCACCTGCCCAGAGATTTGAACTGACATTTCTTTGGGATCCTGATAATTCTGCTCGGGAGCGTTTGGGAAGTGCGATTAAAGTTTACTGCAAAGCTCAGCATCTTAGCTGTTCTCTGTCTTGACCGATTATTGTCATTTTAATGCATTTTGCTCTTCAGCACTCTGGCTGGTAGGAGGCAAGCTAAATCAGTTCAGGTGCTAGTTCACAGTTTATGGGTTTTGGATCTAGTTTTCACTCTCTTTGTCGGTGAATCAGAGTTGTTGTAGTCATTTATAATACTAACATAAGGTAAACAGAGTACTAAAGCAGTTTATTTTTACACCAATCTTGAGAAGTGACTCCCAATTAACAGGTAAATTAATGTTAATATATTCCTGATTATTAATTTGAAGCAGTGAGAATGTTGAAGAAAATATGGTTTGCAATGTCACACTTCATTCCAGTCCATGTACTAATAATATCTAATGTATTTTTTGATCACTTTATGAACACATTTTACTGAAAATTGCGCTGTTCAATTCGTAAAGCTTGCGGAGCCTGCAACAGTAACTAATCTTAGCAATGGTTCAACTGATGGACAGTTTGGGTGACAGGACACCTCCTTACGCTGCATCTGGCTGCTATTTCACCCCACTGTCACTAACTCAGATATATTAATGACACAGAATCTGATTTCTGATAGGGCCTAGCGGGCTGGAGGTGTGCCAGACGGTTTCTCTGAAGCATTCCTTGGGGATATGCTGTAATGCAATATTATTATAGATAGAGAGAAGCAAGGGAAGCCAACGCTGAGAGCTGTGCTAACACTCACTAACAGGTAAAAGGGCTTTTAAATGAAGTGCAGAATACACAATGAGTGGTCATGTGGCCAAATTATTGCTTGGCTGAATGTCAGCTTGACATCAATTGTGTATTCAGCTTTCATTGATCATTTCCCACTCTTATGTCAAATTACAACCTATTTAAATAGAAATTGTATTAAGTAATTCTGTATCATATATACAAATGGTTGTTTATAGTGGAAAATGTTCTAAGTTGTTTGTTTCTTTTAAAACTGCTCACTGGAAGGTTTCTTGAGGAACCAAAAATTATTATTCTATGGCATTGCAGCAATATATATATATATATAAATATAGTACTAAAATACTCAAGTACTCAAAATATTGGAACCTATATATATAGAATCTGATTTCTATATAAATTTCTCAAAATATTGATTTTGATTTGATTGATTTAGAATCTGATTTCTATATTATTTCTCAAAATATTGGAACCTATATATATATATATATATATATATATATATATATATTAGGTTCCAATATTTTGAGTACTTGAGGATTTTAGTACTTTTTCACATTTTACTTTTAAGAAATAGCAGTGTGTAGTAAGCAATACACTAATATTCTTTTTTTATGAGATGAGCATGAGAGTGCAATCCCATAAGAGTGCCGATGGGAGTGGAAAGTTCTGCAAGTGATCTACTGATGACGTGCACATTAAAGAACACAGACAAAGCCGGATCATTTCCACAATGACCAACACAAGAGCAGCACAAATAGCGTCTGGTTTAAAACATGCTTTTTTGGGCGGTAAATAATGGTGCAAATACCAGTAAATTGAACTGTGTCTGTTCAGCACAAATTTTTTCACTGCGTGTAATAAATCCTGACAGTAGTTTGTTTTAACGCCAAAAGAGGGTTCGGGCTGGTGCAAGCTGTTAAATCAGACCCTTATTCACAATTCACCTCATGTATTCAATTCTTATGTTTTTCAATCCACCTGTGTTAAAAAAAAAAAAAAAAAAAAACAGTTGAGAAGGCTATATAAAAACACTGACAGAGTTTCAAACTTTCCAAAAATCACTATGAAGTCCTTTGTAACAAAATGGGGGAAAAACATTGGAGTTTGGACTGCTTCAAAAATAAGCATCAGAACAAAATACTGTGCAAGTGACCCAGAGGCCGTCTAACAACACTAAGAGCATTGCACATCTCTTTGTCTGAAATGGGGGAAACTGTCCAGACTTCAATGATTTCTTTGCACTTCACAGAAAAACTCACTTTTGAAAAAGGCTGAGAATGTCATACTGATGTTTGCTAGGCACCATGAGAGAGAACCTGAAATATTATATATATATATATATATATATATATATATATATATATATATATATTTGGTCTGGTAAGACCTACTTGGCCTCAAAACACTCAAATCAAATGAAGCCCAACATGCAGTAATTCCTCATCTTATTCAAAGTAGATGGCGCATTAAATTGTTTGCAAATGAAAGCAAGGCTGTCTTTTAAAAATCTGAAGAACCTTCTTCCACTATAAATAACCTTTTGTGCAGTGGAAAGATTCCATGGATGCAAAAGGTTCTTCGTGGAACCATTGATGATATTTTTTTAATGCTGTGTATGCTGTGTGAAGCATGGCATTATCTTTCTCTTTCTATGATTGTTGCCATCAAGGGCATTATAGATGAGGCCAATTACAGATACATCTTTGAGGAGAAACAGTGTCAATCTGTCGAGTTCATGGAATGAAAAACAATTTTTCAACAGAGAAATGACCAAACCAGACTTGAATCCTAATGAATGTCTTATTCTCAGTATGACCAAATATTTTCACATTTTCTACACTGATTTTGAGGGAAAAGATGTCTGGATTCTGTAGAAAGGATTTTAAACACGGTGAATGTGTAAAATAAAGCTGAAAGCATAATCAAAGTTGCCAAAATATTTAACACACAAACATGCAAGTGGATTTGTTGAATTTTGGGAATGACAAGTGTTACGATACTGCAGAATTCTGCAGGGGGAAAAAAGGGATAAAAATTCTAAAAGCATGAAGTTCGAATTTGATTTCTGAACAATTAATTCAAAAATAATTTATCTTCTTTAACAGATGCGAAATTGTATCAATTTGACCAAATTTAGAGGAGCTAAACAAAATGTTGGACTGACTTGTACACACAGACGTGTCCATGTGACGTTGTGACTTAAATTAAAACAGGATTCCATGAATTCAAATGTATATTTGGCACCACAACATTACAAACTATGTCACAGCTGAAGCCTGTGACGTTCACAAATGTGGGACAAAGGTCATCTGGCACCAAACACTACCAGCCATGTGAAATCAGAGACCACCAGGATCTAAAGTAGGGGAAAGGGCAAATCACAAGTTTCCAAGCCATGTCATAACCAAAGCCCTTTTTTAGGAATGCAGTATTCACTGACACCATCTGAATAGCCAAAAGGTCATTCCATGGCACAGGTGCCTGCCTACACAGTGTTTATTAAAGAAATGACGATATGTCTACATTTCTATAACATTTTCGATAGTAAGTTATTTACTGTACAAAATCACGGAAACAGAGCTATAGGGGGAAAGAAAAAAAAAAAAGGTTGTGAGACGTAGCCTGGGGACACAACTCAACTTTATTGTTCACTAAATTCTAAATATATATGTAGGTCTTTATGTTTTAATTGTTAATCATACTGAACATTTCTGCAAACAAAGCAAGGAAAATACTGCATGTAGGCCTATAAATATATGTAGCCTATGTATAGTGTTGGGGTGACCCATTACAAGCAAAGACAGTTACGTAATCAGATGACTTTTTCAAGTAGTAAAGTAACAAATTACTTTTTTTTTTAAGTTACTTTTTCAAATAAGTAAAGTAAGTTACTTTGTTTTCTGATTTATAGAGAATTTTAGAGTAAGGTGCAGAGCCTTTGTGTGCGCTGGATCATAAAAGGATCATCTCACTTTTGGTGTGAAATATGAATTTCACTTTTGGTGTGAATGGGACTTTATTTTGGCCAAAAATGTAACTTTTGTTTTTAGCCATTTATTTTTGGTATTAAAAACAAACAAGCAAGCCCAAACCTGGTGAGAAAAAGTAACGCAAATGTAACGTAACGTATTGCGTTCCATAAAATGTAACACAATTAGTTACTTTTTTTTAAGGAGTATAACACAGTGTTGCAACATTACTTTTAAAGGTAACTCTCCCCAACATTGTATGAAGAACACAAACTCCACCTTTTTTCTCTTGGAATGACCCCAAAAACAATTACATTTGATACCTAAAACGATGAAATTATGAGTATTTACCCTCATATGTGGGCTGTCACTAATTTTTGAGGATGCGAACTCGATGAGATCTGCCCTGAGGTCCACCAGAAACTTCACCCCTCCCTGAACCTTGCTGATGTGCGTGAGGAGCTGTCGGTACCGAGGTGTCAAACTGTACCGTAACCTGTCCTCCACCTGCAGGATCGTGGCCACATCCCGCCCCTGAGTGTCCAGCAACTTCGCAGCCAGATCCGAAGCCCATCTGTGATCTACCCCGAAATCATGAGACAACTTCTCGAGAAACTCAAGTCTTTGCTCTTTCTCTAAACTATTGTAGAAGAGCATAAACTCCAGACTGTTGGATTCAGGTGGAGGTGGAGATTTTTCTCTCATCTCATAGGTGGGCAATGGGACCACTGTCTTTTTCAGGATCTCCTCCATGCTATTGTGCTCTGCGATGGAACTGCATGGATACATGTTTCTGAACTCCCACGCTCTGAGTCCCTGGACCGTCTTTAATACAGCTCTGTGTCGATAATACTTTAGCAAAGAGCGCGCGGCTGTAGATAAGTGGAAAGGTGTCATTGCTCGCCTGACAAATTCGCACCAGAAATAAACCTTGTATACAATGTTGAAACGCACATGTACTTCCGGGATCTCTTAAAGGAACCGTGCACAATTGTATGTCAAATGCATGACAGTACAAAGAATAGCTTAATATTTCCTCTGTATTTGTATGTTGTTATTGTTCTGTTATGCAATAAAAAACAAAAAGATCTTACAAACTCACAAATTTGAACTAATCTAAAAAAAAAAAAAGACGCTATCAAAAATGCTAACACTAACCAGGGCCCAGTTGTTCCAAAAAGTTTAATCTGGATCAGAATGATCTGGATTTGAAAATCCCATGTTGTGCTATCCAGGATCAGGTAATCCATCTTACTTTTTTGCTGGTTTTTCAAAGCAAAATTGGATTGGATCACCCTGATCCAGATAACCTTTTCATTTACACTTTCAGATACACATATTTCATGTTTTTTGCCTTCTCTCAGACAATTTTGTGTAGCGTTCACCCGAGAAACTTTGTGTTCGCTCGCAAATAACTTTTGTCAGGTTCATCTCTTATGATAGTGCCAATGCAGTTTACAAACAGTGATTAAAAAAAAAAATGTGTATTACTAAATGTTATTTTTTGACCAGTCTTAGTTTTATTACATTTTTGTTCCTGAAATCCACCCTTCTGCTGGGATAATCAGGTATCCCAATATTACTAGAAAACTTTTGAACACAAACTGGTGATTTGATCCAGATCAAAACCAAGATTGGATTTTGTGTTCTAAACTGATTTCAGAATCCTTTTTTTTTAACAACCCATTTTCAAGATTTGATCCAATCTGATCCAATAACGTTTGAACAACTGGGCCCAGGGGATTAAATTGAGATTTTGAAGGGTAGGAAACCCTGTTAAATTATGGAGTGGCCCCAGCTAAATTATTGTAGTAAAAGTACAAATAAAAGTAAAAAGAAGGCTATGTAAAGCAAAAATAAGTAAATAAATAAATGAATAAACAATTAAATATGACAAAGATATTGTCTTCCTTATTCAAACTGATTTTTTTCCATGAATATATGATTGACCTGAAGAATGTAAGTTGTATTATATACTTATCACAAACTTAACATCATGCGAAATAGCTCTATATATCAGACGGGCTGCAGCGTTCATTTTATGTTATTCTATAAAGTCTTTATCAAAAGTTCAGATTTCTGTTCTGGAAATGTATGCAAATGAATGCATATTTAATTAGAAATTGCCTTGAGTATTTAAGCATAACATTTCAGAAAACTTGTCATACAAAACAATTGTCTTTTTGTACTATGTGATTAATCAACTGGTGAAGAAGGCTATTAGTTAAAATCTACAGTTCACCGTGGTGTCTTGCCTTTAAAAAATCAGACCATAACAAATTATATTTTAAGACATGTATAATACTATAATGATTAACTATTATTAAATATTATTTTAATAGTGATTGTCCGGAGAAATCACTCTTATCTTTCTCTGAAGAGTGCTTTATGTTGTTTTTTTGACAGGAGAATAACCGCGGTGTGTTAGCCAATCAGAAAACGTAGAGACGGCTCTCTAACAAAATCAACCAATGGCGTGATCTTGAGGCGGGAATACCTTTTTGTCCGACCAATGGCAGACGTATTTGGAAAGTTTTTTTTTTGGCGCAAACGCGTGCAGCAACTTTTACACTCCTCCGAGACCTTTCAAACTCACATGCGACTTTATTACCGATTTTAAATTATTATTTGCTGAACCAGGTAATTTTACAATCACATTTTAAAGATAGGATAAACTGGATTTAAAAATACCCACGACATCAAAACCTCAAACCAGTGGATCGTCTGTATGATTAGGAACCACGCGGATTCATAACAACTGCACAATATACGGATTTGCTGGTAAGTTATTGCATTAATGTTTATTGATTTGACTCATATGTCAGAGCTAAATTCCAGTTTTAGCATTATCTTTTGTGAAGTTTGTGAACCAATTAAGACACCTGATTTGCTTTCAGTGTCAGTGATATTGTAAAGTTGTTGAATTTCTGATTTGCATCAACTTTTTAGGAATGACAGAAGACTCCAGCTCTGTGAAAGCCATGGAAAAAGAGTTGAATGATAATCCATGCTCGAGTGAAGATGCATTTGCGTGAGTAACTTACAGCAGTTATTAAAAGTAACTTACACTGTACATCGCACTACTAGGCCCTTTATACATCACCACCAAAATGTTGCACTGCATGTCCAATCACATCACATCCCCAAACACTTGTCCAAATGTTCTGTAGGCAAGAGAAGCTCTTGTTCTTGGCTTCTTGACATCCTGTAATTGTGCTCTTGCTGGCACACACTGCATTCAAATTCACACATCACCTCTAATGCATCTATGAAGTCTGTAGATGAGTGTACGAGTAGGCTAAATATGTGTTAGTCAACTGAGAATAAGCGCTATTTAATGGCAACACAAACAACAGCTGCGCATTATTATACACAGCGCTGCACTTTGCAGCACGAAACGCCTTTCGTGTTACTGCGAAAGATGGAGACAAATTGAGCCTCCCAAACAAATGATGTGCACCAGAAATCGTAAATCTAACCAAGTGTGAACTGAGTGCCAGAGAGCTTGCATTCATTATTCAGAGAGTTGTACTCCATCTTCTTTATGAATAAATTATTTTACTTTGATATCTAATGCATTATATGAGCGCGATAACACCGGGGACATCCATCCGTCTCTGGCATTTGTAATTAATCTGATGAAAGACTTGGACACCTGTAAGTGTTGCTGACAGCAGCCTGTTGTGATGAAGCCTGCTGGCAGACTGTCAAACACTCCAGTGAAGGGAGAAGTTTATTTTTAATGCGACTATATGGATTCAGAACTCATGAGCATCGTCTCATCTATTCCCAACCCTTTTTCTTTTCTGATATGTTTGTCTTTTGCCTCATATCCCTTCCCTCGTCATTTGTGTTCCTCCACAGAGTAAACCCAAAGAAAAAGAAATCAAGGGCCAAAGGAAAGGTGAAGACTCAGCATGAAGGGAAGGAGAAAACGCACAGGAAGGTAGTTCTTCAATGTCACCATTAATTTTCTTTCGTCATGCCCCTGGGATTCTCTCAAGTCCAGCTTAATTAAGAGACCCTGTTAGCTTTGCTGTAAAGGAATATGTATGCAGTCATATCATTCAGAGCTTTCAACCTGTTTCATAGGTTACAGGGACACAAATATAACAAGAACGGACTGCTACACGGAGCATAACCTAAAAGCGTTTAGTCAGCGAGCAATCAAGTCTGTGATCGGGATGACAGATTCATAGGTTACGGAAACAGAGATGTAACAAGAATGGACTGTTACGCAGAGCAAACAATGCAATCTTCCCTTTTCAGAGCGGTTGCACCAAACCACTCATTATCTGTGAACGATAGTAATAGTATGTTCTCTAGTGCAACCCACTTCAAGCCATGCAGATATTTTTGTAGTGGAATGCAGTATGATTCTCCTTGACAGCTTCGGGCGCCAGTTTGGCCTCAAGTGGTCTAGATGTCTTTCCATGATAGCAGGTTGTAAGCCATTTGATTAGACTGGGCTTCCCTGTGGTGTGTCAAACCTACAAATAGCCCTCCTTTCCCACTGCAACTTTACATTTGCATAATGCGGCTTCTTCATCTCTTTGATATTTCCATGTATTGCCTCTTCTTTATTTATTACCTGCCACCTTAATACAGTGTTTTACTGGTTCTTGCACTGTGGAATGAGATGGAATTGTAAAGGAATGTCCTTGTCAAGACAGTAAGTAGATTGCTTGGAACTTTTTTTTGATTTTTATTATTCAATTTGTTGGGATGTACATGAACACACACACACACACACACATATATATATATATATATATATATATATATATGTATGTATATTAGTAAGTTTTTTTTTTTTTTAAGAAATTTATACTTCTTTTCTGCGTGGAATATGATCAAAAGTGGCTAAACTCCAACCTTTAAGGACACCAATTTTCTTTGTGAATGAATAATGTATCGTAAATAAATAATGGGGTACTTTCCATAAGATCATCTCTTAATGCAAATCAAACCAGCTATTAGGCTAACTGAAATATAAGCATGCCAATATCTAGGTATGGTAAAGGGTATGTGATGTGGGGCTATTTTAATTCCAAAGGCCAAGGGAACTTTATCAGGATGCATCGTATCCTGGATCCATGAAGTAACTGGCCTTTAAAAATAAAAATCTGCTTGCCTCTATGGGAATTTAACATAGGGGTGTCCTGACTTATGCACCTTGTATTTTAAGGAAGAACGTTTATTTATTTTCGATACATTATTCACTCACAAAGAAAATTGGTGTCCTTAAAGGTTGAAGTTTTCCTAATTTTTTTTTTAATTGATGCATTAAGATCAATTTCCAAAAGATTATATTTTTAATCCTCTTTTTAGTCAACTTTAGTCATTTATGCTAAGCACTATTATTCAAAAAAGTCACTGTTAAAAAATATATTAGGCAAAACAATTACTTTCAATATTGATAATAAGAAGGAGAGTTTCTTGATCACCAAACCAACATATTACAATGATTACAAAGGATCATGTGACACTAAAGACTGGAGTAATGATACTAAAAATTAAGCTTTGCTGTCACAGGAATAATGTGATTTAATTATTAATGTAATGAATATTTTATTTATATTATTTTAAATCCATAGTTGCATTAAACCCTGTGCTGTTTAACTCAGCATCCATTGTTATTGATAACCATCCAGACGATCAAGGCAATAGTGCCACCATATTTGGGAAAAGCAAAACAAAAGTTACCATCAGCTAGTTGTCATGATTTTTTTTTTTATGTTTCAGATGAAAACACCTAAAGAGGAGTGCATGGACTTTGAAGAAAGAAGGTACAGTGAGACCACTGTCACATGTGAGGGTATTTTTAATAGCTAGCACTGCACATGTAGTATTGCAGATCCAGACTTTTGATTTAGAGAAATGGCATCAGCAGCCAGCAGCTGCACTTGGAAATGAGTTTTAATCCATTTACAATTCAAATATGCAATCATATTTTTTTTTTCTCTTTCCTTTAGAGTTGATGAAAATTAATTCTGATGATTTGAAAGTGCGCAGTTCTGGACAATATCCATTCCGATTTTCTCGCTACATTGGCTGTCTTTCAGGAAATTAATTTATTTATTAGAAAGAAAGATGTGGCATGTCAGAAAAGTAATAAGTGAAAAGCATTCAGATCAGAATGGGGGGGGGGGGGGGGGGGTAGATTGGAGCCTGAGGCACAAGTCTGGGAAAGCAAACGTTTAACATGAAGCTGTATTTCATATACAGAAATAATTTAATATGTAAGATTTTCAGATATAAAAGTTAGACCATCTCAGATTTCTCGTTGACTGTTTCTGTCTCACGATAAGAACACGGTATGTCTCTAATCAGGGACTTTGACAATCAGACGCTTTGTAAATCAATTCCTGCTGGTGATTGCAGGTGGGAGGTTGATTTACACGACAGAGGTCAGACTTTAAAACTGCTGAAGGTGTCCGAGTGTTCTTTTACACTTAATCTTTCCTAGAAAGTTCTTTGCTGAATTGAACCATTTGTTATTGTGATTGTAATTAATTGATTTGGTCTGTTCACCTCCCACCACATCTGAATCATGCTTTATGGAAATTGAAGCTTGCATCTCTTTGCAATTATCCTTGGACTTAATTACTGTAATTATATAATTATCATCAGTGGCCATTAAGCATTATTGTGTAATCACCATAATTTAGTCATTGTCATTGGTCAATGCGTTTTTGTCCTTTAGTTTTTTTTTAGACTGAAGTTCTCACAGCCTTTTAATGTGTTATTGACTGTTTGTCTTGTTTAGGTCTCTAGTGATTGTGAAGGAAGAGCCAGACAAAGATCCAGACTTTGTAACAGAAGGGAACGGGAAAAAGAGGAAAAGAAAAGCGGATAAAACGGATGGTCCCTCTTCTACCTCTGAAGCACCTTTGTAAGTTTTTTTTTTTTTTTTTTTTTTTTTTTTTTCCTGGGTGTAGCAATGAATAAGCCAATAACATATCCCTTTTTCCTCTTCATATATTTCTTATGTATAGGTAAAGTGGGGTAAGCTGTGCCACTTTTTACTTAAAGCGATAGCTCACCTAAAAATTCCAAACATGTATGACTTCCTTTTACAAAAGGAGATGTTTAGCAGATTGTCAAAGCTGCTTGTTGTCCATACCATGAAAGTGGAGGGTACCAAGGGCAGCCATGGTCACCATTTACTTTCATCTAATGGAAATGAAATTTACAGTACAGTACATAAAATGAAATGATTTTATGGGCCTAGAACAAACAGCTTGTACATTTAATTGATCATTTATGGCTAATCTTTAATCAAATAATTAACATGGTTTTGTAAATTGGAGGATCACCAATATACATGCTATACCTGAATTTGTGCATAATTTAATGTAAAATTAATAAAAAAAAATTGCATTTAAATTACAAAGACCTTGCAATTTAAACATTGTCTAGCTTATTAAATTATTCAGTTTATTTAATGACCATTTGACTACTTTTACTCAAATACTATGCAACTAGACAAATTTTGGCATGTGTACTTTTATTGTAATGTGTGTCTTGCCAGCGGAGGATGGAATTTCTTTTGATTGTCACAGTTGCCTTTGAATTGCTCCCTTTAAAGTGATAGTTCACCCAAAAATGAAAATTACCCCATAATTTACTCACCCTCAAGCCTTCCTAGGTGTATATGACTCGGAGTTATAAAAAATGTCCTGCTCTTTTCAAGCTTTATAATAGCAGTGAATGGAGGATGATATTTTGAAGCCCAAAAAAGTGCATCCATCCATGATAAAAGTAATCCATTCGTCTCCATGGGGTTAATAAAGGCCTTCGCAAGCGATGCGTTTGTGTAAGAGAAATATCCATATTTATAACTTAATCAACTAAAATAACTAGTTTCCGCCAGACGGCCTGCGCAAGTCGAATTACACCAAAAGAGGAACACTTGACGCGATGTATGACGTAGGATGTAGGAGTAGCGTAAGCTTAAACGCCTCTCACGGTTCAAACAAACAGGGCAGGGCAACAAACTCAAGCTCCCCCGACATTTCTCTTTTTAAAAATTCTCGTTTTAGACTTCTATTTCGTGACTGGTGTTTTGTTTTGCTCTATCCTCTGCACTTCTGCATTCATCAATGCGTTGGGTCAAGGGTTACTCTTTTGCTGTAAATCTGTCGTAAGCTAGTTATTTTAGTTGATAAAGTTTTAAATATGGATATTTATCTCACAAAAACACATTATTTCACGTCAGAAGACCGGATCAGTGTGGAGTACTTTTATGAAGGATGGGTTCACTTTTTTTAACTCAGATTCTTTTCGTCTGAAAGAGGAAAGTCATATACAGTGCTATGCATAAGTTTAGACACCCATGCTAAAGTTGACTAAAAAGAGGAATAAAAAAATCATCTTTTGGAAATTGTACTTAATGCCTTAAAGGAGAACTCCGGTCAATTTTAACATTGAGCTCATTTTTTTGTACATTTGGAGTGCTGTCAATACAGAGAACAACGACAAAAATCGGTGTTGCCTACACCGAGTTATTCTATTTTTAAAATTTGCACCCTGTTGACTTCAATGGGGCAAGTACTAAACCTGCTTTTAGCCTCTTAACATCCTTGATGTGTCATTACAAGTGCACAGAAAATGTGAGTGATTCCTTCTGAGTGAACACGAGTGAGTCTGACTGCAGTAGATGTGAAAGAAATGTATAAAAATGATGTTATTTAAGCCAGCGCAAATACCTTTGTTTACATCCTGTTTTTCGGTTGAAGTCCAAAGTAGTCGATTGCCGAGTTCACGCGCGTGATCATAGGTATTAAACCTATGCGTGTGAACTCTGCAATCGACTACTTTGGACTTCAACCGAAAAACAGGATGTAAACAAAGGTATTTGCGCTGGCTTAAATAACATCATTTTTATACATTTCTTTCACATCTACTGCAGTCAGACTCACTCGTGTTCACTCAGAAGGAATCACTCACATTTTCTGTGCACTTGTAATGACACATCAAGGATGTTAAGAGGCTAAAAGCAGGTTTAGTACTTGCCCCATTGAAGTCAACAGGGTGCAAATTTTAAAAATAGAATAACTCGGTGTAGGCAACACCGATTTTTGTCGTTGTTCTCTGTATTGACAGCACTCCAAATGTACAAAAAAATGAGCTCAATGCTAAAATTGACCGGAGTTCTCCTTTAATTAAAAAAATTAGGAAAAATCCAACCTTTAAGTTCCCTTGACCTTTGGAATTAAAATAGCCCCACATCATCACATAGCCTTCACCATACCTAGAGATTGGCATGGAGTACTTTCCATAAGATCATCTCTCAATGCAAATCAAACCAGCTATTAGGCTAACTGAAATAAAACCATGCCAATCTCTAGGTATGGTGAAGGCTATGTGATGATGTGGGGCTATTTTAATTCCAAAGGCCAAGGGAACTTTATCAGGATGCATAGTATCCTGGATCCATGAAGTAACTGGCCTTTAAAAATAAAAATCTGCCTGCCTCTATGGGAATTTAACATGGGGTGTCCAAACTTATGCACCCTGTATTTTAAGGAAGAACATTTATTTATTTACGATACATTATTCATTCACAAAGAAAATTGGTGTCCTTAAAGGTTGGATTTTTCCTATTTTTTAAAATTACGGCATTAAGTTCAATTTCCAAAAGATGATTTTTTTATTCCTCTTTTTAGTCGACTTTAGCATGGGTGTCTAAACTTATGCATAGCACTGTACACCTAGGTTAGCTTGAGGGTGAGTAAATCATGGGGTAATTTTCATTTTTGGTTGAACTATCCCTTTAAATGGATGATTTTTTTGTAAAGTCGTTTAACAACATGCTGAAACATTTTAGCATAAAAAAGATAATTTGTATCAATCACAGACACCTGTATATGATGCACTTGTAAATGATGGTGTTGGTATTATTTTTTTGAATGTCTCTTATGCTCTCCCAGGCTGCATTTATTTTATTCAAAATCCAGTAAAATAGTAATATTGTAAAGTATTACAGTTTAAAATAACTGCAATTTATTCCTGTGATTGCAAAGCTAAATGTTAGTAGCCATTGCCCCAGTTTTCAGTATCACATGGTTCTTATTCAGAAATTATTCTAATATGCTGATTTGGTGCACAAGAAACATTTCTTGTTATCAGTGTTGAATGAAATTTAAGAGACGAAAAAGTATTGACTGCTTACTGTATGTCCCTGAAAGGCCAAAGAAGAAGAAGAAGAAAGCTGCAGAAGAGGGACAGGGAAACTCTGCAACAGCAAAGAAGAAAAAAAATAAGGACAAAAAAGAAAAGGTGGGCTTTACCCAGAGTGCATTAGTGGTACATTGATTATAGAGAGAAGAACTTAGTGACTGTGTGCTGAAATGCTAGTAATTTTGGTATTGAAAGCCAAAAATTATTAAAAAGGACACATGCTGAGATGAGTTACATAAAGGCACAGTTGGAAATTTCTGAGGTACTGTACATTAGTGAGTTTTGCATTATTATAAATTGATTTTATATTAATGCCTCCACCAGGTTATTTTTTTTGCGTAAAACGATGATTTAAAAAAAAAAAAAAGGAAAGAAAAGAAAATAGTCTTAATTGAAACTTCCATTCACATGGTGAAAAGTCATGTTAGCACTTTCTATTTTTTTTTTTCTCACAAATCATTTCATTCATCTTTTGCTATTCAGCTAAACTGCCATCTCTAGGTCAACGCAGCTTGTCCTTTGAGGTCATCTTACAATCTGATGGATTTAAAAGACCATGTCACAAAAGCGATTCCCTCTGCTGAAAAGCCATCATTTTGTTCAACAGCTTTCTGTTGATAGTCATTTTAGTGCTGCGGAGAGCAGTTTTGAAGAACATTTCTCTCTTGCAGAGTTCAAAATCTTATTCTCAGGAGAAACCGTTTACAGTTTTGTTTTTAGCTTACTGTGAAAAGATGCTGTCCATGTCCACGCTGCCCCTCAGGAGTTAATTTTGGTCAGGTGTTCCCACCGTCTTGACTTCTGTGCGCTTAAATTTATCCAAGTATTTTGATCTTTGTAAAAGTAAATGTTTTTTGTCTCCTGTGGATCCACCTACATTTCAACCAGGAAAGCTTTTTATCAGAATAGCCACTATTGACGCTATTGCATTCCTCCATTATAACAAAAAAGTCATGTCTAGAGATGCCCTGAAAGTTTATCATAAAAAACTCTCTAAACACCAAGAACTCATGACAAAATTGTCAACAGCAGTTAATCATGTTTGTACGTACATCCTATTTTCACAGTTTCATAGTTTTCTTTTTTAACTAGAGCCCTCTTTCAAATGTGCTTCAGAGCATCAAATCTGTTACAATTGTATTTGAAAGTAAGCAGAAATTTTAAATCAGTTTTTCAGGAAACAGGATTTTAAGTACCACATTAAGAGAAACTTAAATTATGAAGAAATGGAAAGTCTCAGTTCTCCACAGGTGGCTTTGAGTCCAGCAGTGCTTATTTAAACTGGCTATATTTTTGAAAATTTGCTACTTCTGCAAAATGCAGACAAAATGTTCACAAAGTTTGCAGTGATGACCCCCTTTTCCCTTTCAAAGGTGATAAAAGAAGGAGGGTGTTCTGTCTCCACTAAGAAGAAAAAAACCAAGGAGGAGATCCAGGCAGCCAGGGATCTCAAGATAAAGAAGAAAGAGGAGGAAGAGAAACAAAGATGGAGATGGTAGGCTCTCTGCATGCAACTTCTTGAGACCTCTTTTAGCCCAGAAGTTTTGTTTGACACTTTTCTTGACTTTTTTTCACAGGTGGGAAGAGGAGAAGTACGAGCATGGAATTAAATGGAAGTTTCTAGAACACAAAGGGCCGTATTTCCCCCCTGATTATCAACCCCTTCCTGATGATGTGAAGTTTTACTATAACGGTATGTGTTCAGACATTATGAAGATCTAGTTGCTTCTGTCTTACTTGAGTGGAAGCATTTCACAGCAAAATGTGTAAAAAAAAAAAAAAACATTTGGTTCAGAGAGGGGGTCAGTTCACTGGTCAGTGCTGTTCCCATTCATTTTTCTGGTCTGGGCACACAGCCCAGCTCAAGGTTGACCTGTTCCTCTGTTGGTGTCAGGCCTACTTCAAAGAGCACAGGAAGAGTCTTTAATCTCTTCGCTAAACTTTAAGGTCAGCTTCTTCTATTAATATCCACTCTGCCATTTACCGTAGAGAGGCGTTTCTTAAACTATAAGTGCGTTTTGGAAGGCCCAGACCATTAATCTTGGTACAATAGCCCTGAGGGGGAAGTATTTGAATTTCGTACCTGAGACTCCCTGAACGGTAAGCTATAAATGCAGTTTTGATTATATTTGTCCTAGGCCATGATTCTCGGTGATGCATTTAAAGTCCTATATTGAAGGGTTTGCTGTCGAGTCCTGTGGGAACGTGTGTTTGAAGACTCATTTTATTGTGGTTAAAAACTTTTTTTCATTGCTCACTCGTTCTGTTGGAGATCTGTGGAAATTATATCTCGCTTATCTCTGTGCTTTTGTTGTCACCAGTTATCTTGTGAGAAATTAAGTTAATAATAATGTTTATCTACTTTCTTTTTATTTGCAGATAAACGCCAAACTCTTAGTCATTAGCGATGTTGATTATTTACATATTTGGGGTTTGAGGGGGTTTTTGGGCCCTAGAGATGTTTTGACATGCCTTGACATTTGTGCTTATTTCAGTTACTTATAACAGATTGTACCTCTCGTTGGTTTCATACAGATTACATAATCAGAGACTATTTGTTTTCATTTTCATTTCAAAGTAGACATTTCAACCTTTCTATAGACATGTTTCTCATGTTTGTTTGGCAAGTATTTGCTGAGTTTCGGTTCGTTTTTTGTGACGGGTTTCAAAAAGAAATTCACAGAGACTCTTTACAGTTTCAAATGATGTCTTTTAGGCCTCGTTCAGACTGTCAGTCCAAATCCGATTATTTGTGTATCCGATTCGAATCTGATCTAAAATTATTGATCCACACTGTGTATCGCAACTGTTCAGATCCGATTTGTGTGTCCATGCAGCTCTTCCATTTTCCGGAATGTCTGTATTGGTTTAATTCTATGGCAATGACGTTGCGTTGGTAGTCATGCGCCAATAACAACAAGAACCGCAACATGGAGGGGTTTGCAATAGAGATGTTGTCTTATTTTAATTTTACAACATGGAAATGTGTAGCCATGCACTGGACTACTGCGTATTTTGAGGCAGCGGCAGAACCGGAGGCTGGTATGTAACGTTACGCCTTTTTTCCCGCGCTGTCGTCTCCTCCGGTTTCAAAATATGTCTCCGTTATATTGTCATTTTCTGCTCGTCCGGCACTTTGCAACAACACAACATTGTTTGTGCAGCGACTTTCAGCATGTTTCCTATAGCAACGTCAGACAATTATGTTTTATGTGCCGTGAGAAAGTCACATAAACAACACAAAATCCAATCAGATCGTTCAGAGACTTTTGGCGCATCCAATGGACACTGTATTATCCCATGAGGCCATGGAAGAGGAATCACTATATTTGCTATGGATTTAGTGAAAATTTAGGCCAATCATTTTGATGTTATGGCAGATTAGATAAATGGCTAAAATTTATTTTCTGTTCTAGTGTCAAAAAAAAAAAAAAAAAAATGCAGTTCAAAAAGTGATTTTAGATATCACTGTTATTATTAAAAGTACGAAATGAACATATTTTTATTTGAGATATGCTGAAGGTTACATTTAACAGCATTATTAAAGTTGCAATGAAATGGAAGTAGCAACAGTTCTTTTCATACATATTTTGATGTACATTTAAATGTAACATTATCGAAAAAGGAAAAAAAAAATGTAGGGCGAGTACTTGGTTCTATTAAGCAGTTGTTGATTGAATTTAGAAATGTGGGCATTGCACTCAAAAATGGAGGCAGATGAATTTGAGTTTGCAGGGGCAGAGTTTAAACAGACTAAATGATTGGTGAAGTCCTGCATACGTTACCAGAGAGAAGTCTTGTCGTTTTTATCGGAAGATCCAGTTATGACATTTTGATTAAAAATTTTTTTTTTATGAAATGAAAGATGTGCATGGATGATTAGTTTAAAATAAAATCACAGATGTTTTTTTTTTCATGCCAAAACTAGATGGTGTTAAATCATATGCATATTTATATTACATTTTTTATTAACAGTATGTTGTTCAGTACATACTTTAACCCAAAATACTCATAATTGGTTGTTAGCTGGTTGCTTTTTTTTTCCACACTGATGTCCTCATGGTAAGTGAATATGTTCTTTTTGTTGTAGGAAAGGCAGTGAAACTCAGCCTGCCAGCTGAGGAAGTGGCACTTTTCTTTGCTCAGATGCTGGATCACGAATACACAACAAAAGAAGTCTTCCGCAATAACTTCTTCAGGGACTGGAGGAAGGTAAACCATTCCTTCACTTGTAAGCCTAGCTCAATGTTTAACCAGTAGCTTTTACAGTGAGGAGGGATGGGTGTCAGGTTATGAGTATGGAACAGTTCTGAAGCTTGCAGCATCCCAGAAGGCCTCAGGGCGTATCATGCAGAATTAATTTCGTGCTGCTTAGTGCTCAATGCTCTTGAAAATACGATTTGTGTAAAGGCATTGATATGCTAATCCAGACAACTCGCTTCCCGCATATGAACAAATCCAATTTAACTGTTTTATTATAACACGGAAGCCCCTGCTCGCTTCACTGAGCACAGTCTCCGCCCCGTCCCCGACTGTCAATCACGAGAATGAGCAAGAGAGGAATTCAAGTGATGAGACATCGGCTCTATTATTACAGTGCTTTCGAAAAGTGTTGTATGAGTGTTTTTGTCTCTACCTGATTGTTGCTCGCTGTTTTCTTCTGAGTTATCTGTAGCATGAAGCAAAGCAAACGGTTGTTAAAAAGTGTTCATACAGATGTTTCATGACCTTTTGACCCATTTAGTACTCATCAATGAAGACTAAACCTCCGAATACAATTAAGGGTTCAGTGGATAATGAATTTCTTGTTTCAGTAAATGGCCACCCATAGTTGTGCCCACATTCTTTGACTGTGCAGTGCAGACAGCAATTAGATAAACAAGGTCAATGAAAAGTGTGCTGAGAGGGAGGAGGCATGTTTATGTACTTCTTAGCATTTGGCAATTACTGCACATTAGAGACCCGCTAGAACTGGGCGCCACAGGAGGTAATCGGAGAGCAGCCTAACTCCTGTCTAGCTACAAAACTGTGTTCAGGATAAGTGGATTCATCTTTGATTGTCTTAGTGATATTGAAATTCTAGCTGATACTGATTATATATATAATGTTATGGCAGGTAACCTAGAAATCTATAATACTTTAATAAAAAAAGTAAATGCTTTATTATGTTTTATAATACACTAAAAGCGGTATGGTAGTGAATTTAGGCATCACAACAATATATACAGCATGAAAAATAGATAATAAACTGTCCATACAGCCATACAATGAAAGCCAATGGACACCAAAACTGTTTGGAAACTCATAGGTTTTTTAAAAACATGAGTAAGTAAATGATGATTGAGTTTTCATTTTTGGTGAACTATCCCTTTAAATGAATGTCATCATTATAATAGAGGAGGGACCTTTGAGCTGCTGGTTACATTGTACCTGAAAAAAAAAAAAAAACATCTTTGCAATAATCTACCACTTAAAAAAAAAAAAAAAAAAGTTCAGTTAAATTTGATATTTAATTTAAAAAAAACACAATAACCATTATGGTGCCAATATGTTGGTCCCTACTAGTTTCACACTAGTGTTGGTAAAATCTGTTTTTGGAAGCCAGCATTGAATTATCTCTCAAATAAATTTGTGTGATTACTTTTTAAATAATCAGACTTAGGTTTTCTTCATGGCAGATGATAAAATGGAAAAAAAAAACCCATCTCGTAGGGTGTTTTCACACCTGTAGATCGTTTGTTTTGTTCTGAAACATGGACTTAATTAGTTACAATGTTGCATTTTCTTCTTGGTTCGGTTCGCTTTCACAAGGCAACCTTTCAAAGCATACCAAAATGTGTTTATGCAAGTCACATGTGAGTACAACTGTCCTCTTATTGGTCAGAGTTTTGTCTGCGTCATCCATCAAGATGATTGACAAGTTCGCTCCTTAAGCTTATTGTGGCTTTGTTTGTAACTGTCGAGACACACACAAACACTATACGAATGTAGCCATCATTCGCGCTGTTAAATTATATACTACATTCGTATTAATACTGCAGCAAATTCAAACACGCTCTCTCTGGATCTCCCAGCGCTGTCTAGAGGTTAACTGTGTCAAGACACACGCAAACATACTAATGTTATAATGCAGCTAGAGCAGGAATCAAGGCTTCATCGGGACAGCATTCTCACACAGAGAAGCGCAATTACACAACATTTTAAGATGAAGAGGTGCTCTTTTGGTTTTCAACCTTGAGAACTAATGTGCACACTCACAGAACACTGACACAGACACTACTGATATTTACAGGTGAAACTCAAAAAATTTGAATATCGTGCAAAAGTTAATTTATTTCAGTAATTCAACTTTATTTATTTATTTATTAATTTATTTGACAGGGACAGTGTACATTAATTAACATTGCTGAAAATGCACCAGAATTAGCCAAAAGGCTATTTTTCATCCGTTGTCCCTGGACAGATCTTAAAATTGTCTACCTAAAAAAAAAACACAATAAGATGATTACAGTGAACAATACAAATATAAAAAGCAGTAAAACAAATATAACTTCAAATCCTGTTGATAAATACAGTGTACAAGTTTACTATAATACAGACATTGTTAAAAAAAAATATATATATTTTACACATTGACACAGCAGAGACACAAGTTAAAAGGTGAAACTAATATATAGACTCATTACATGCAAAGTGAGATATTTCAAGCCTTTATTTGTTATAATTTTGATAATTATAGCTTACAGATTATGAAAACCTCAAATTCAAAATCTCAGAAAATTAGAATATTACATGAAATCAATTTAAAAAAGGATTTTACATACAGAAATGTCAGCCCTCTGAAAAGTATAATCCATGCATATGTACTCAGTACTTGGTTTGGGCCCCTTTTGCATGAATTACTGCCTCATTGCGGCGTGGCATGGATGCTATCAGCCTGTGACACTACTGAGGTGTTATGGAAGACCAGGATGCTTCAATAGCGGCCTTCAGCTCTTCTGCATTGTTCTGTCTCATGTCTCTCATCTTTCTCTTGGCAATGCCCAATAGATTCTCTATGGGGTTAAGGTCAGGCGAGTTTGCTGGCCAATCAAGCACAATAATCCCATGGTCATTGAACCAGGTTTTGGTTCTTTTGGCAGTGTGGGCAGATACCAAGTCCTGCTGGAAAATGAAGTCAGCATCTCCATAAAGCTTGTCTGCTGAAGGAAGCATGAAGTGCTCTAAAATGTCCTGGTAGACGGCTGTGTTGACTCTGGACTTAATAATTAAGCCATAATCATCAAAATTATAACAAATGAAGGCTTGCAATATCTCACTTTGCATGTAATGAGTCTATATAATATATTAGTTTCACCTTTTAAGTTGAATTACTGAAGTAAATGAACTTTTGCACAATGTTCAAATTTTTCGAGTTTCACCTGTATATAGCACATTTCCCGTTATGAGTTATAATACCATTTGGTTCATTGGTCTGTTAGGTTGGATTGCTTTCAGACCTCAAACGAACCGCCCGGTTCAGGCGGTCTTTGAGCGATAGTTTTAGTGTGGATCCGAGGGCGATTGCCGTGTTCATATGCCTAAAAAAACCAAACCAAGGGAGAAAATGTACCAGGTTCCGAAACATACTCTCAGGTGTGAGAGCACCCTTAGACTTAGATTGGAGGGACCCATACCACAACTATAGATCTGAACGTCATATAGACTTTAGGTCAGTTAGTAACCACTCTGAACATGCTAGCTTTAGTATAGCAACACAAGTTAGGACACAACAATTAGTTGTGTCCTAACTGTCCACTATATACTATGCACTATGTACTCTAACATCTAGTCCATCTGTCAATGTTATATATAGGGTTATATATAGTCTGATAGACCCTTACATTTTAATTTATTTATAAACATTATATTTGGGGTCAGTAAGATATATATTTTTTCAGTTGATCAAATGTGACAGTAAAGACTTTTACATTTGTTTTAAAAATCGTCTATTTTAAACGAATGCTGTTCTTTTGAACTCTATAGCCTACATCAACGAATATTAGAAAAAAAGATACTATTTTCAACATTGATAATGTGAAATGTTTCTTGAGTGCCAAATTATTATATTAGAATGATTTCTGAAGGATCATGTGACACTGACTGAAGACTGGACTAATGATTCTGAAAAATCAGCTTTGAATCACAGGAATAAACTATATTTTACAATATATTACAATAGAAAACAGTTTAAAATTATAATTATATTATTTCACAATATTACTGTACTAGCATTAAATCTAATTTAAACAATAGACATAGCAATGCACTATTTGTAATACTGCCGCAACATGAAACGGATTATTCACAACAAATCATGGGCTGTAATAAATGGATAACATTGCACTTTTTAGCATTGTACTCAAGTTAATTTCCATTTGTTGCCACAGAAATGAAACTTTCCTTTTAAATGCAGTGACACATTTCTCAATTGCCAGTTATCTGTGATCGCCATTTAGTACATTTGATTTATTCAACAATATAGAGGCATGGATTGTGCTGCGCTCTTGACCTAACCAATGTAGTTGATTTGTGAATCTGTGAGGTTTGAGAGTGTCTGTTTGTGTGCCATTTTTTGGGGGGCATTCTTTCCCTTTCCATCTCATTTTACTCTTTTCCTTCTCCATGCTCTGGGCTCTGCTCCCTGGCTAATGGCCCAGGGGTGCCATTTATGGCCGAGGGTGTGTGTGACAGAATGGGGAGATGGAGGGGGGCAGGTCAGATGAAATTGCTTGTGTGAGGTCCCGTGGCGCAGGTTCTCTTCACCAGCCCCTGGAGGAGAGATTAGAGTGAATCAGTGTTAGTGTGACATTTAGCACCGCAAAAGTGCAAGAATAAATCATAAGCCGACAAAAGGGAAACGCGTATGTCAGTCCTCTGTGACCCCTCCATCCGATACTTACTTTTCTCTCCTCTCAATTTTTGGTTGTCCTCGTCCTCTATCTCCTTTCCTGTGCCACATGGGAAACTGTGATCATCACAGGTGAGGGGATCTCGGCCCTCTAGTGTTGTTTTGATGATATTTAGTGTCTTCTGATGTAGGAAGTCCTTGTTGTTATTGAATGTCATGAAACAGGCCATATCTCGAAGCAATATCAGTGCAAAGGATCAGAAGGCACCCTTTTTTGACATTGAGATGTATAAAACTGCTAAAAAAACATCAGAAGTGGCTCACTTAAAAGGACTTAACTTTGAAGTAGGGCTGTTTCACATGATATATCAGTTAATTAGTGACATATTTCAGTATTCGCTCCCAAAAGTAAATAATTTAAAGACATTATTATGAGAGATGATTAAATCTTTGAATAAACAAAATGGAGCTTTAGAAATCAATTTATTGTTTGCTTTGTATGTGTCATTGAATATTCTGTCTGAGGTAGACTTGGGCGTGGTTAAACAAAACGTGTTCTTGTATTTTATTTTATTTTTTTCAAAGCAGCACAAGGCAACAAAACCAATTTTGACTAGGCATAAATATTGCGAGCAAAGGGAGAAATGTTCTTGCCTTGGCATGTATGATCAGACAGCCATTGTCTGATCAATTTACCCTTCAGAATAGCTGCTATGCATCACAAAAGTCTCAAGCACTTCCACTGAACTGAATCTTTTGCCTAGTCTGAAGTAAAATGTATGATATTCCTCTTACAAAGTTGCAATTCATGACAGGACTGCCAATTGGAATCAACCTGAATGCAAGGTCCACTCAAAAACCTGTAAATGCTCAAGATCTTGACTCCTAAGCAAGGTCAAAGTCAAATTTAAGCCTTTTCCCAAAATTTAGAAGAATTAAAATAAAGATTTAAAAGTTTGAGGTCTGTAAAATTGTATTTATTTATTCATTCTTGAAAAGAGGTCTCTTATGCTCACCAAGGCTGCATTTATTTGATCAAAAATGCAGTAAAAACAGCAATATTGTGAAATAGTATTACAATTTAAAATAACTGCTTTCTATTTTAATATATTTAAAAATGTATTCCCATAATGGCAAAGCTGAATTTTCAGCATCATTACTCCTTTCTTCAGTGCCACATGATCCTTCTTAAGTTATTGTAATATTCTGATTTGGTGCTCTAGAAACATTAGAAAACATCTACCCTTGAAAGATGAGATCATGCTAAAAGTGTCTCCAAAGTAGTAGCTGTCTCATGGAAGATGTATTGACCTGAAGATGTACTGATTGCTGTCATGAATTGTTTTCGTCCATCATTCTACTCCGAGTGTGATAATTCAAAGCCTTTTATTACAAGACAAGTTGGATAATGTTTCATTGATTCTCTCACATCAATTTATTTTCACATATTATTCTCTGTAGCCGTTTTTGCTGCTGTTACAGCATAAGGCGATGTTCTGATATGTGAAAATCTTGCAGTCAAGAATGTTTGTGTTGCTAAAAAAAAACATGAGGGTGTGAATCTTTTCTGATCTTCACACATATACGCTTACCCAAGGACAGCACTCTCAGCTTCTTTCTTATAAGATGTCTGGTAGATGTATGAAGCGAGCAGAAACTATCTTAAAACCCTGCATGGATGGGACTTGTTTTCCCTGAGGAGTTAAGTTAAATTTCTGTTTCACAGCCTTTCGTATTGATTTTAATCCTGTCCAAACTGTTTGTTTTTTTTTTTCACCTAACCGTGGGACAAATTTTGGTGCAAATTGTCTACAAGGGTTGGGACGATACACCTATCTCCCGATTCGAATCTATCACGATACTTGGGTGCCGATACGATATGTATTGCAAATTATTTATTTTTTTATTTTATTTTTTTAAGAATTGCAATTCTACAAGTATTGCGATTTGATATTGCAATTTTTTTTTTACCACTAGACCATCGGGAAAAGTTAAATCATACACTTATACAGACTGTACATGATGTATAAGATGAGTCATATTTACAAAAACAAATCATCACATCTTTCTGACTTTTATTTCAGAAGCATCATACAATACTACATTCTCTTGAATAAATGATTCAATAACAAATACATTTTTTAACAGTCACTTGTCGCCACTTATTGGCGAAACAATGTAATCGGTAAATGCGTTATTTTAAGCACCAAGTTTCTATCAAAAGCTGATCGCTATCATAGACATCAGTGTTCATATTTGAACTTTTATCCAAGTACTTCTGATAATTTTAACTGTTGCATCACAGAAATAATGATACTATGAGGTTGAAAAGACTGTTTCATTACAACTTTCTCCGGGTCAGCGGCAGCGCCAACACAGCTTTGAATGTTGCGATATGATTTTTTCAAAGTTTAATAGACAGACGAATTGAATGATCGCGTGGGTGTTTGAATCGAGATCACAGTCTTTTAAAGATTAATCGTGCGGCTCTATTATCTTATCTCTCTCAGCATATGAGTAGCGCAAGGGCTTTTCAGTGCTTTCTGTCGTCCACTTGGGATATTACGTCACTCAACACTCATAGATAACGACACATTTCATCTGTTGGAACGGAAGTGGCTAACTTCTGTCAACCTCATCTACAAGCAAGGACAAAAA
This sequence comes from Squalius cephalus, assembly GCF_949319135.1. NCBI lineage: Eukaryota > Metazoa > Chordata > Actinopteri > Cypriniformes > Leuciscidae > Squalius > Squalius cephalus. The sequence continues at coordinate 13,195,284 of NC_137127.1, read as the reverse complement.
TAAAGCAATTGAATTTGAATTAATATCGATTCTGGAATAAAAGAAAATCGATTTTAGAATCGTAAAAAAAAAAATCGCGATAGCTAGGTAAATCGATTTTGTCTCCCAGCCCTATTGTCTACTGTGTTTCGTCTACCCTGGGGTATTATTTTAGCACAATGATTCTCCTAATGTATACGGCTACTAAAGCCGCATTTACATCACATTTTTCAAATGGCCCAATTCAGATTTTTTTTCTTCCTCCCATGTGGCACAGATCAGATATGACACATGAATGTGTAAGCAGGAAAAAAGCACATTGATTCTGATATTCTCAGATCGGTTTCAGGCCTCATTCATATGTGGAAATAAATCAGATATGAATCGGATACATGCATTTGCGTCTGCCATGCTAGCTGACAGATCAGTAATTCCCCTGTCAAAGCGAATCTTACGTTATTGAAAAAGCGATGGTGGCAAATGATGTTGACTCGGGTGGACATCAACCGTGATCACATAACTCTTTTCAATGCCGCTATGGAGGACGAAGGCTTAACCCAATGTTTTGCTGACCTTTAAAGATGGTATAGAAAGCAAAAGCTTGTATTCATCTGCGTCCATTGCAAATCGCATCAGTTTTACTTCCTTTTTGGCCTAAGCTTTTCCAGGTCAGTATGTCTACCTTGGGTTGTTTCGCCAAGTATATAGTATAAATGCAGATATTGGAAATGGGGCACTTTTAAAAGATGTAGTGAGCTGGTAATCCAAAAAATTACCTTAAGTAAAAAAATAAAAAAATAAATAAAAAAAGTTTCACTGCCTGGTGAGCCTTTAATATGGACTTTTTGCCAACTTTTTGGTTAAAATAACAGTTGGTGGTTTAAGTACAGCTGACATCTCACCCGATTTAAATCAATAAGGAAAGTTACAGACTGCTGAGAACACGGTCACTGTAGAGCAGTGTGTGGTCTGATCTGATAGTTCACCCAAAAATTTTAATTCTGTCATTAATTACTCACCCTCATGTCGTTCCAAACCCAGTTAGACTTTCGTTCATCTTCGGAATACAAATGTATCTTTTTCTAATCTTTTTGATGAAATCCGAGAGCTTTCTTTCCCTCCATAGACAGCTACGCATATGACACTTTGACGCCTCAAAAAGTTCATAAAGAGATAGTAAAATCTCTTTATGAATCCATATAAAATCCATATGAATTGAGCAGTTTAGTTAAAATTTTCTGAAGAGACTTGATCACTTTATATGATGAACAGATTGAATTTAGGCTTCGTTTTGATGGTTTGACACTTCCTTCTTGATGGTTTTGATGGTTTATGCATGTTGTGTACAGGAGATGACTTTGGAGGAGAGACAGCTAATCATGGATCTGAACAAGTGTGATTTTGGGGAGCTCCATACTATGCACAAAGAAAAGGTGGAAGCCAGAAAGAACATGAGTAAAGAGGAGAAGTTGGTGGGTGTCCTTCGAAACATCTAAATGTTTGAAATATAAATCAAAGTTACAATCTTTCAGTGGACTGCCTCATCCCTTACACTAGGTAACCAATGTTCCTCTGAATTGATAAATGTTCTCCAGGTTAATAAAGAGGTCAATCAAAAAATTGTTGAGGAGTATGGGTTCTGTGTGTTGGACCACCATCGTGAGCGCATTGGGAACTTTAAGATAGAACCTCCAGGGCTTTTTCGAGGCAGAGGAGACCATCCTAAACAGGGAATGCTGAAGAAGAAGATTCGACCTGAAGACGTTATTATCAACTGCAGCAAGTGAGGCTTTCATGTTGTAACACTCAGTCAGCATAGCCATATTATATGTTCAGAAATGGGATTGTTTCTGTAGCACTGTGGCATGAAATGTGAAGACTAACAAAAGCACATTGCTGATATGTTTGATAGAATGTTGTTTGCAAATGGGTAAAAGCAATTTTTACTCAAGATCTCTTTTGAAAAACCATATATATGCAGTTTCAAGTGATATTTCTTTCATCAATCAGTATTTTGTTTTCAGAGGAAGTATAAGGTATGAATTTAACCCTACAGAGACTCTCGTATCCCAGAACCCCCTGCTGGTCACCGCTGGAAGGAAGTTCGTCATGACAACACTGTAACGTGGTTAGCCAGCTGGACTGAGAACGTACAAGGATCTTGCAAATATGTGATGCTCAATGCCAACTCCAAACTTAAGGTATATATTATAGTCTCCGCTTCAGATTCAAAGCTTTAGCACTTGTGTATTTATTATTTTTATATATTTATTTAGCTATTTAACTGCACAATTTTACTGCATGTATACGGTTAATTGCATTTTACTTTTTTACTTTATATTTTTACTTTACTATTTACTATTATTATTGTATCTTTAGTTATTTTTTTGTTGTTCTTACCTTTTTGCTACTCTATCAGAACAGATTTGTTGCAACCCACCAAAGATCTAGATCAGGGGTTTTCAAACTTTGCAGGGAACCCCATAAATTATTATAAATGTGCATGAAATATGGAAAATGATTTAAGTATAATGTCAAATTCGGTAGATTTTAACTACCATTATTGTTGTTATTATTATATTAGCTAACTCTGGTCCCTGGAGGTCCCTGGACCCCAATTTGAAAACCCCTGATCTAGAAAAACGTACTTCAGTATAATCTACCTATATAAACTAATTCAGATAAACCCATCACTAAACAACACATAAAAACAAAACAAAAACTGAGATCGGTCACTTTATGTCGGTGGGACATTCTGAGTACATTAGTGCCCGCCCACTTTTTAGCAGCATTGGTTAGCAGAAGTATTTTTATTTTAATTAATTTTTCCCATTGGGATTTTTAGTCTTTGTTAAAGTGTTACAAGCCTTGAACCAATCCATGCAGCTACGAGGTAAATCATGACATTACAAACTTTTATTTGAAGCAAAAAAGTATTTGAAAATGAAGCTTCATGGGAGTGGGCATTTCCCGCCAGCTCTTTTGGTGTGATTTTACTCTCCGAGACTGTCTGATTTGTTGATTTTTCTGTACGGGGTCATGTAGTTTTCACTGCAAATTCACAGCAGATAAATATGATTATTTAAAGTTGAAATAATGTGAACGGATAGCTTTAACAAAAGCATACCATCGAATAACAACCTTGGAACTGTCTGTCCAAGGTAGGTCTGTCTTTAAAGGCCTAAAAGTTATCATTAAAAATCTATTTCCTTATGGAGAAAATGAATGGAGATTTGATTGTTTTATTCTATTAATTGGCGGTTCTTGGTCAGAATAAGCTGCAATCTGGATGCAACTTCTTGCTGTTAGTAAAAAGTCTGGTGGTGTGATGGTGATATTTCCTTACTATTGACTTGATTAAAATGTACTTATTGCCCTCTCCTTTCTCTCTCTGCCTGTAAATCCCTTCATTTACAACTCAGCTTCACGTCCTTTTCACCTCATGACTACCTGTCTCTGTCACCTTGTTAATAATAGATGTGATTTGATGTTGCCTTTTAGCACTGAGTCTGGGCCAATCAAACAGAGCTGATGTGTATTCTATTCTCGCGTTCTGCTGAATCACGCTCACTTAGTTTCAGCTCAGCACCTCATCTTCACCCTCGTTCCACTCACTTCCTCTCACTAATTAAATTAGGAAGAAAAGTGATCAATTTCATCAGAACTTAGTGATGGACACCTCTCAAGAAATCTAAAAATCAAAACAAATTCACTACACCGTCTCCCAGCCGCCTCATTGCTTTGCTTTTCTTTCCTAAATGAGTCCATTCATCTGTCTGCTTTCTGTTGCTTTTTATGTACTGAATTAGTGTGTGAACTTGAAGGTTAAGTTATTCTACACTATGCTGGTCACTATGCTGTTGCTGTGGCAACTTTCTGTATGTGGGTCATTGACGAATAAGGTTTTTAAAAGTGTAAAAAAAATAGAATGGAGATATAACTATATTTGAAACTATTTTTTTAGTTTACCTAGGTGTTAACAATACGATTTTGTGGTTTGTCATTTTTTTGCAAGATGGAAAAAATGTCACCAAAAAAGTCATTCGGTTTAACCACTGATTTGAAAGTTAAAAACTGATTTGACATTGATGTTGAGATAGTATATAGTGTGTACCACAGAAGAAATATTTTAAAAAATGATCACTGATCTCATAAATGTAATCATTTATTGGACTACTCTAAACACTCCATCATATTCAAGTAGAACATTGCACAGGGAAAGGAGAAAAGGGGAAATGTAAAAAAAAAGAGCCTTATCTGCTTTATATTTGTATTATTGTAGTTCCTTTAGTTATTAAAAACAATATTATTCCATTTAAATATTTACTATATCGGTTTTACCGAATGACCCTTTGACACTTCAAAATCTTTAAAATACCTTTATATGTAGTAAAATATAATTAAAACCTTTTGGATTCAGTAAAAGAGATCAAGTTGTACTACCTTACATACTTTGGATGTTATATATTTGTTTTTTTATTTTTATTAGGCCTTTGGACAAAAAAATGACCCGTCACGTCATTGACCCATGTACAAATTAAAGTGCTTGTAGCTGGAATCAGACAACCTGACTGTAACATGCAATAAGGTTTTTTAAATACCTGTTTTCAGGATTTATTAGATGGGAGGTGGCGAGGCGTGCTACAATGTTCTGTTCATTCATCATCAACTGAAAACAGCATATAGAAATATATTGATTCTTGGAATTTAAGAATTGGTATCGTTTCATAAAAATGAGAATCAATTCAAATCGATTTTTTTTTTTTTACCCAGTCCTAATCTATATTAAAGTTATGTACTTGTAAACGTTAAACTTTTAGCTGAAATATAAGCCCTTAGATGTTCTGACCCAACTTCCTGTTTCAGCAGAAAGAAAAATTGCACTGAAAATGCTGGCAAGAAATTTGCATTTGTTTTGTGGAGTCTTTAAGATCATTTTTCCTAAATCTCTTGATATGATTTTTATTTTTTCATCATTTCATAATTTCAGTCAGTTCCTTTGGAATAAGATGGTACTTGAAGACAGATCACTCATGAAGTGTCAGGCTGAGCTGCCCCATGTCATGTAATTTAGTTCCTTGCTTTACTTTGTTGATTTATTTTGTTTCCCGTAGGGTGAGAAGGATTGGGAAAAGTATGAGGTGGCTCGTAGACTGAAGTCGTGTGTGGATGCCATCCGAACCCAGTACCAGGAGGACCTCAAGTCCAAACAGATGGGCACACGCCAGAGAGCCGTTGCCCTCTACTTTATAGACAAGGTCAGGCCACACAAGCTGCTCAGAAATAATTTGTGCACATTAGAGGGCTTTCAATCATGATTGCTTTATTTTGGAAAAGACCAAAGGGTTTGAGTGTACTGGTAATCACTTCACGTCGATTAAGCTGCCTGTGAGAATAAAAACAGCAGAGAGTGAGGAGATATCACAGAGGACCTCATGGTGCATTTTCTATTTCTGCAGGTGTACTAAGTTCTGAAAGTTACAGTATGTTTTCATAATATAATTAACTATTTATTTTAAAAGATCAAAGTTCAGTTCCTCATGTTATGGCCAATTTAAAGCGGTCTCATTATGCCCTTTTACGAAGTCTTGATTTGGCTTTTGGGGTGTACTAGAATGTTTTCATGCTTGATTTGTTAAAAAAATGCATTATCGTTCACATATTTTACATCATTACAGTTCCTCTCTCCCCAGTCTGTCTCGAACACAACAATTTCGATGAAGCCACCCCTTCCGAAATACAAAATGTGCTGTGATTGGTTAGCTGGCCCAGTGTGTCATGATTGGCACCGCATAGCGCGTGTTCTGGAAATGTCCCGCCCCTCCATAATTTCATAATAGCAAATGTCTCAAATGGGACTTTTTCATAATTGTGAATTCTTATCTCACAATTGCGACTTCTTATCTCACAATTGCAACACAATATGACTATTCAAATTCAACTTCATATCGCAAAATGAAAAATATTTCTTGTCAATTTGAGTATCTCATACTAGTTTTTTTTAGATCTTTTAGTGTGACAAATAACATTTTTTGGAAGGCAAACACCTTTTCCTCAGTTTATAAAAACGCACACAAATCCTAGTTCTGTGTGGAGATACTGGATCAAAGGTTACATCAGTATCAAAGGTTTTCAGAGTCTTTTCTCATCACACTCAATACCACACTGCACCTTTCAGTCCACTGTCATGTCCAAACATGTTCACAAGCAGCTGAGCATTGACTCTAAGATGTTCTGAAGATCCAGTGTCATGTCTTTATGAAGCATGTGTATGTGTGTGTTAAACTCTTCAGCTGGCTCTGAGAGCAGGTAATGAAAAGGAAGAGGGTGAGACGGCAGACACCGTGGGTTGCTGCTCACTACGCGTGGAGCACATCACTTTACACGACACACTAGATGGACAAAAGTGTGTGGTAGAGTTTGACTTCCTGGGTAAAGATTGCATCCGCTACTACAACAAGGTTCCTGTGGCCAAAAGGGTAAGAACATTTTAAAAGTAGACAGATTGTGCTGGCTTACATTTACATTTCTTACATGAATTAACAATGGAACAGCACGAGCTTAACTAAAACACTTCCAAATGGAAATGCAAATCTAGTGCAAATTGGATTCATCGCATTTATCAATTACCTCATGTATGATAATTTTAGTCATAACAGGTGGGTTATTATTTTAACACAGCTCGTAGCTGTAGAAAGTACGGTTTCTCCACTGTTCGCTAGCGTGCAGGTCAGGCTAGAGGGGCCGTGAGACGTGTGCTGTACTCAGCCGCTAGATCTTGTTTGCTTGCATAGGTTTCAAAATGTAAATGAGAACATTTGAAAGAAGCTCATCAAGTGAAAATTAATTAGTTTCTGAATATCTTGTAAGTTTATTTGGCGTCAGGCAGACTTTGCGGAAATGTCAGATATAATTGCAGGTATTGTGAAAACCGACCCCCACTTTCTCATCACCGCATTACGACATAATGAATAACAATTAAAGCCTTTGGAACTTGATTCCACGTCTGTGGCTGCATTACCATCAATACGCTGCTGTTCATTTTCCTTTTTTTATAGAATAACAAGTTTGTTTGAATAACAAACTTTTTGTATGAATCTATCTATGTCCTAAGGTCTGAGATCACATGAAATATGTGTGATTCAACACCTCATTTTAAAAATTAAGGTTATGTTTACATTAATCCGGATACATATTAAAACGACGCTTTCGTTTCTCTGCCAACAGTCCCAAAAGTTTGTCATCCGCACTGAAACGTCTGAAAACGCTAAATTCACCTTAGTGCGCATATATAAAAACTCGCTGAGATGATACAGATGGAACAGGCATAATCACGTTCTCACGTTATTTTATTTAGTAAAATCTCACCATTCACTGAATTTGCTGAGTTTGGTCTTTGTATCATTGTACGAATGATACTTTCTGTAATTCACATGAATTTAATTTCACTCAAACTATTTTGCCGATAATGTAATTTGTAATGAAAAATGTTGAGCTATATTAGAAAAATGCAAAAAGAAGCATTTTCGCTAGTGATCTGTGAGCTTTGGACCCGCATTATTTGGTCATATTAGTGTGTGTTGAATATGTGATCATGTTAAGTGTCGATCTCCCCTCTGTGTACTTATTAGACAGGAAGGTCAGCATATGAATCAATCATTACTAACATACGGCCGTGTTAAATTGGGGGAAAATATTCCAGAAATATAAATTGTCATTGCTTGGCGAGCGGTCTGTTTACTTTCTTCTTCATGCATTTGGCTCAAGGATTGTTATTCAAATGAGACTGATTTAAAAGCACCACATCTGCTACCGTTAATTAGTTCCATGCATATTTTAGTTGGTTTATTTAGTAGGAGTGGGGAAAAACAGGACTTCTGCGAAATGTCAAATATAATTGAGAGTGCCTCTCCCTCTTTCCTTTCCTTTTTCTTTCTCAACCTCTGTTCTATGCATATGATAAACAAGCAAACATGTGTTTTCTGTTTTAGGTTTTCAAAAACCTCAAGCTTTTCATGGAAAACAAGCAAGGAGGAGACGACCTCTTTGATCGACTCAATGTGAGTGTAATGTTCTGAAACAGCGGCAGACAGACATAGATTTTTCATTCTGAGGGATACGATTCTCGAGAGGCTTGCGTCATACGGGCTCACACTAAAGGATGGTAGTTTTTCTTTTCAGCTCGTTTAAAAAATATATATTTCAGTCTTAATTTTTGCAGACAAAGGATTCTGCCCTCGCTGAAGGACAGACAGAGAGAGAGAGAGAGAGAGAGAGAGAGATAGATTGTGAGAGAAAATTGGAAAAACTGTGTGTGTGTGTGAGAGAGATACAGTGACAGAGAGAGAAATGTGCCCCCTCGATGAGGTCAGGTTGGTAATGGTGGGCCATCATGGAGGGGGGAAGTTAATCTGTACTTTGGGCTCTTCCGATTGATATGGCGAAAGGCCGGGCAAAGGGGTGAACGAGGGAGGATGCGGCAGAGACTCTAATACTGGCCCTCTTCCACAAAGTGCTGCAAATCTTATTACATGCAGCTGTGCTTTTAAGCTCACGTATATGTGTGTGTGTGTGTGTGTTTATATATGCTGCTAAAAAAATGTCTTGAACTTGGCTGAACCATCACCAGTTTTATATATTACATACACTCAGACTCATTTTTCTAGATACATAAATTGTAACTTTTAATGAGGGGAGATTGCATAGGAGAGCCGCTTAAGATTTGTTCCCCCAGTGTACCATAAAACGGAAGAAAATATACCATAACATGGGATGTTTTGTTTTGTTTTTCATTTCATTTGAGACATGGCCAAAGGCTTGAGTCTGTAATTTCTGTATCTTTCTATTATAGTTTTGTATCTCACTGTTTTGTACATACTGTGCCTTTTTTTCAATTTTTTTTGCCAATGTCCCCAAAAGTACTTTGGCAGGTTTAGCTAACATTGGAGGACATTGTGCAGCAGTTGTGTTCCTAGAAGTATAGCTTGGGTAAACGCTTAACACACACACACATAAACCTTTACCTGAGTTCCTTTGAGTCACTGGGTGTCTATGGCAAGCCGTTTAGACTTTTAATCATTCGCAGGATATGAATTTGTGATCTCAACAATTCAATTTTCAATAGTTAATTCAATTCAGTGTGACAAAACAAATGTTAAAATGCTAATTCTTGATATTCTCGATATCAGGAATTTATATTTTTACTAGTTACAAAGTAATTGTTGAAATCAAAAATGATGATTTTTACTAGTAAAAATTGTATTTCTGATATGTGAAATTTTAATTTCAATTAGTAAGAAATCAGTTCTTGATATCAACAATTGAATTTGAATGGCAGCCAATAGTGACATTTAACTAGTAAAAATACAATTGCAGATATCAAAAATTCACATTTTTACAAGTGGAAATGTAATTCCTGATATCATAAATTACCATTGTTACTTGTAAAGATCCAATTTTTGATATCAGGAATTAGCATTTTAACTAGTGAAAATCGCAGGGATGCACCGATATGAAAATTTTGGTCGATGCTGATAAGCGATAATTCTTTATATTTGAAAGCCGATAACCGATATATTCGCTAATAAATCTAAATCCAAATTTTTATATACTTTTTGAAAGCCTGATTACACAAACAAAAGTCTCACCATTAAATCCATGCCCTAAACACACAATTATAATGATGTTCTCATTATAATTGTATGTAGCCTTAGCCTGTATGACAGACTTGCGCTTCACATGTTGCACTAAACTATATTTTCCTTTTTTGAAATGATTCCAATCATATTTCAAGCAATTCAAAATCATCATGGTCAGCAGTGTGCATCTGAAGTGTTTCAGCTAAAGGACATTATCCATTATTTACTGGCTTTAATATATCAGCCAAATTTTCTTATTGGGCTGATATACTGATATGGTGGCCAATATATCGTGCATCCCTAGAAAATTGTAATTTTTGATATCACAAATTCATATCCTGCTAATGACTGAAAGTCAAAACGGCTTGCCATAGGGTGTCCTAACCCAAATGTCACAGTGTTCCTTGGTGAACAGACCGACATGTTCAACATGCTTCAAGCGCCTTGCCATGCGCGTGTCATCAGACGGCAGCACGTGCTGAACATTAGCAGTGGTTGACATGCTAGCACACAACTGGTATCATTAGCATTTAGTATCTTTAAAGATATCACATCTAGCTTCATTTAGAATACAGATGCGTGTGACACCTTCCCTTGGGTCACACAAAACCACAGTTTCTGAAGTGAATATTTGTACTTTCGGTTTTAAAAGAAAAGTGAGGAAGGATTTTTCAATTTAGACGTTTGAGTCTGACGTAAGTGTGCACGCACTTGTTGATCGTGGAGCTTGTCTGCGAGTCCTTTTTAAGACGCTCATCTTTAAGATGTAGTAGCAGATTTAATGGATATGTTTTCTTTATGTCTGGAACATACAGTCCGTACTCCTGCACTCATAAATCCATTAAAGTTGGTACGAAGCTTGCTCTGTTGAGAACTGCTCTTTTAGACATCTTTTTTTGTGTGTGTGTAGTATATTTATTTCTAGACAATCAAGGCAAAAGCGCCATCTAGGGGTTTGCAGTGAAGGTGGATAGTAAAATATTTCGATTTTTCTGCTTTTGTGTGTGAATACTACCTTTTAATATCTTGTTTTTGTCTACACAGACTCAAGTGCTGAATAAACATCTGAGTTCCCTCATGCCAGGATTGACTGCAAAGGTTTTTAGGACATACAACGCCTCTATAACCCTGCAGCAACAGCTGAAAGAACTCAGCAACAGTGAGTGCCTTGTTTTTCTACCTCTCTTTCTCTCTCCCCTTTCCTTCTAGCATTCTATCAGTCAAACTTCAAGTGAATATTCAGCTTCAAGACAACTTGTACAATTTCCAGATGTTTAGCCATGCTGTCAGTATGGATGTGAATTAGAAACATTTGCTAAAATCACTCAAATATGATGCCAGTATGGATTGCTGTCAGAGTGTTGAAAAACAAAACGTACATTTTGACAACTGTGAGTCCACAGGAACATATGGTTATTGTTAGTATGACAGTGTGTCTAAACTCAAGAGAGTGACATTATAATCAACCAGGTTTCTAGTCTGCGAGCGTGCAGCGTGACTGGCCGCAGTTTCACATCAGTGTTTGAGTCTGGAGTTCATTGCAAGCTCACTGATTGTCCATCAGGGTTATTATAGTTTTCATTTTTTTGTATAACTTAATTATTATACAGTTTTTATTTCTGCTTTTTCATTTAGTCTTTTTAATTTATTTACATTTCTATTTGTATTAATTAATTGCACTGTTTTTATTTCTGTTATTTTCTAAGTTTAGCTTAATTTGATTAGTTTTTAATTAGTTTTTATTTTAGTTATATATATATATATATATATATATATATATATATATATATATATATAAATATATATATATAACTAAATATATAAAATATTTTTAAATTATTTATATATAAATAATTATATATGCATGTATGTATGCATGCATTTATGTGTGTGTATGTATATATGTGTGTATATATATATATATATATATATATATATATATATATATATATATATATATATATATATATATATAAATTAGTTTTTTTTAAATATAAATATATATATATATATATATATATATATATATATGAAAAACTAGTTTTTTTTTAAATATATATATATATATATATATATTATATATATATACAGTGCTATGCATAAGTGAATACACCCATGCTAAAGTTGACTAAAAAGAGGAATAAAAAATCATATTTTGGAAATTGAATGTAATGCCTTAATTTAAAAAATTAGGAAAAATCCAACCTTTAAGGACACCAATTTTCTTTGTGAATGAATAATGTATCGTAAATAAATAAATGTTCTTCCTTAAAATACATGGTGCATAAGTTAGTACACCCCTATGTTAAATTCCCATAGAGGCAGGCAGATTTCTATTTTTAAGTATTTTTTTTTTTTAGGATACTATGCATCCTGATAAAGTTCCCTTGGCCTTTGGAATTAAAATAGCCCCACATCATCACATAGCCTTCACCATACCTAGAGATTGGCATGGTTTTATTTCAGTTAGCCTAAAAGCTAGTTTGATTTGCATTGAGAGATGATCTTATGGAAAGTACCCCATGCCAATCTCTAGGTATGGTGAAGGCTATGTGATAATGTGGGGCTATTTTAATTCCAAAGGCCAAGGGAACTTTATCAGGATGCATAGTATCCTAAAAAATTTTAAAAAAAAATACTTACAAATAAAAATCTGCCTGCCTCTATGGGAATTTAACATAGGGGTGTACTAACTTATGCACCATGTATTTTAAGGAAGAACATTTATTTATTTACGATACATTATTCATTCACAAAGAAAATTGGTGTCCTTAAAGGTTGGATTTTTCCTAATTTTTTAAATTAAGGCATTACGTTCAATTTCCAAAATATGATTTTTTATTCCTCTTTTTAGTCAACTTTAGCATGGGTGTATTCACTTATGCATTGCACTGTGTATATATATATATAAACAACAAGTGACAATATATACAACTGTAAAAAACGTATTACTTTATATTACTGTTTTTTTTTCTCTATTATTATATTACTATATGGAAAAACGACCTGTTTCTCTTTGTTTGCCATAGTCATAAATAGTTAGAACAAAGACTGTTTATTAACATGGAAGAGATCGCTGGATGACGGACATGTTCTAGTCTGTGTTGCCGCTAGCTGTGTAAATAGGATTCTCATCATTAATTACTGAGTTGTGTTTTTGCGCTAATGAGACTGTTATGTTTGTTTGTGGGTATTGTAACTATCCGAGTATCTCTAGAGCGAGCGCTGCAGTCTGTGCATGTGATGTGTGTGTAATGCTGGGGTTGGTGTGGTGTGTGTATTGCTGAGGTGTCTGAGCGCCGCTGAGAGGGAATCTGTTTTCTGCATCCACTACAAGCTCTAATTAAATCAGCTCAGTGTGTGGCAGGGTCTCGCCCATCAGGTGCCATGTGCTGTGCGTGTAAGTGGTCCGCATGTTGGCTTGTAATTTACACATTTATACAGAGAAGCTTGTTTAAAGTCCTAGAATTATCCATTTGAAACATTTTCAGCTCTGTATTTCTTTCATGTTAGAAGCATTACAATACTTAATAATATTCTATTAGAATGAAAATATTAATTATAATGAACCTCAAAAATGCTTTTTGATGTGTAGGTGATTATTTCAACCCAAAAATATTTCTATTGAAGCGAGTGAAGCCTTGTTTTATAGCTATTAATTTATAATTATAATTATTTATTTGTATTACAATTATTTATTTCTGTAATGTGAATATCTCATTCTTATTTTAATGGGGAAAAATAAATGTAGGCTATTCTATTTAAATTAATACTTTATCTATGTACTGCCTTGTTAAATTTTCATTTTAAAATCATTGTATTCAAATCAGGGTTATTATTATCATTAACTAAAACTATTAAAAAAAAATTAAAATAAAATATAAATATTAGTTGAAAACTAATAATAAAAATAAATGAAAATTAGAAATGTTGCCTTGGCAATAAACTGAAATGTAAAAGTTGAAGCACTAAAATTATTAAATTAAAATTAATAAAAACTATAACTAAAACTGAAATAGAAATTAAATTAATTATACCTTAATAAATCAACTGACAAAAGCAAATGACAAAATTACAAAAAATTAATAACTATTATAAGAATATTATAATAAAACTAAAATGAATAGGATGATTACAGTAATAAAAATAACCATTTTATTTATACAGAAGAATTATTTTTGGGAGGGGTGAAATATGATATCTTCATTTTTTGTGTATAATTTTGGGTTACACTTTATTTTAAGGTAACGTAGTTAAATTGTACTTAGTACTAGTAATTTTAATAAGCAATTGTTTTAAATTAGTTACTTTGTTCAAATGGATGTGACATGATTTCTGAAGGAGGAATCTAACATTTAAATGCATCTGTAACTCAACATATATTCTCACTCTCTCTCTCTCTCGTTCTGTATGTGTGTTAATGTGTCATTCTTATTACAGTGAAGGATAATGCGGCGGAGAAGTTGCTCTCTTACAACAGGGCAAACCGTGCGGTTGCAATTCTATGTAACCATCAGCGGGCGCCGCCAAAGACCTTCGATCAATCTATGGCTAACCTGCAGGCAAAGGTACTGGAGATATGAGACTGAATAGTAAAAGAAGAAACATTTAAAACACATGAAAGAAATGTTTAAATATGATGCTGTTTTATTAGGTTTGTTTTTCCTCTCTTCTCTTGCTCCTTTTAGATTGACAGCAGGAAAGAGCAGCTGGACTTGGCTAAGAAAGAGCTAAAGCAGGCCAAGAAAGAAGCCAAGGGGAGCTCAGACAACAAGCTGCTCATGTCAGTATCTCATTCCAGAAAAGCGGCGTTTATTTGCTCTTCCAGCCTTTGGAATGGTTTATATACATGAGTATGATATACTGTGTTTGTGTTCAGTGTGGTGGAGAAGAAGAAGAAAGCTGTGCAGAGGTGTGAGGAACAGCTGCTGAAGATGGAGGTTCAGGCTACAGACAGAGAGGAGAACAAACAGATCGCCCTGGGCACCTCCAAACTCAACTACCTGGATCCACGCATCACCGTGGCCTGGTGATGATGTCACACTCAAACACACAAACATGCTATACTGATAGTTTTGTTATATATTATATCAAAATTATTATTTCAGTGTTTTACTTTATTTTCTGCTTCTAGGTGTAAGAACATGGAGGTGACACTGGATAAAATTTACAACAAAACCCTAAGGGATAAGTTTGCCTGGGCTGTCGACATGACTGAACATGACTTTGTGTTCTGAGTGGGATTTGGTCATTTTTCAATTCAACACATTGTTTTATGCAAACATATATTGTAATCTAAACTGTTAACTGAATTGTGCAGCCATGTTCTTTGGTGATAGTGTTTTTATATATATATATGTATATAGTATATACATATATATATATTGTTTAATCAAATTCAGCTGTTCTAAATTATTTTAAGAGTTCAATAAATGTTCATTCCTTGTAGGGAAACCTTTTAAGTCCTTTTTTTAATGTAAATGACCACAAAAGTTTTTTGGGAGAAAAATGTTTTACATTTCACCTCAAAATCAGAAAGAAATTTAAATATAAGTTTTTTTTTTTTTTTTTTTTTGACCATAAGGATTTTTTGTTGTTGTTGCTGCAGTGTGACATTATCACAATTATTCTAATTATAATGATGTGAAAAATAATACAGCAATGAAAGCCTTCTAGTCCAGAATTAATTTTAATAGACTTTCTTCTTTTATTATTATTAAAAACTCCATTCATTAAATTCTGTGACATATAGCCTACTGGCATGATGTATGAATACTCTTCAATTTAATTTAAACTATTATTGAATTAGTTTTTTTTTTTTTTTTTTGTTAAAATGTTAATTTTTATTTATCTTGGGGCAAAATGCAGAGACATGTTCTTGACAGATTTTTGAGAATGATCTGTTTAGATCCAGTGTAATTCACCAATATACATCACTACAACTCTTTTTTTTTTCTGATTTAAAAGATTTTCTGATTTGAGATATTTCATGAAAAAAAAAAAAAAAAAAAAAAACATAAGTCTTTGATAATGGTGTGACTTGACTTTATAATTTCTAAGGTGTTAAGGCATTAATCATCAACTTTCCCAGCTTACATATTGACCAATTATAACACAGTCATATAGTAATTTTACATTTCCAAGAATTCACCCTGTTAGTGTATTTGAGGCATACACTTTCATTTTGTCATTTGCATGTCAAGATATGTTTCTTTGACATGTTTAACTTGCCCCTGCCAGCAAATAAATGGAGGTAAAATAGTGAATGGTTTAATAAATCTACAAATATAGAGAGATGAGGGCACAGGTTTTAAGAAACAACTTTAATTCAACAACAAATTTATTTGAACAGGAATGGTGTTAGGTTGGCACTTGGGCTAGTGCTGTTATTACAGTAATGCAGGGTTCGTTTCTACAGTTGGATGTCATGTTTAAAAAGTTATTTGCAGTCCATAAAGGAAAAGGGTAGCATATAGTCACAGCATTAAGACTGACTTGAATTCCTGCTAAATATTTTTTTAAAAAAGCATCACATCAAACCAAAATATGTTAGTCACCATAGAGAAAATCTTGCTGCTCCTGAATAGTGTGTATAGTGTCTTCTCAGCATCCTGTGAAAGATAAGTGCATTTTACTACAGTATGCCAGAATTAAATGCCATTTAGAATCAAACCTAAAGAACTTTTAAACAATAGAAATCAAATTAAACTACCTCTACTAGGAGGCCTCTCCTCCCTCTTTGACCTTGTTCTCTCCTTCATTCTCTTCCACTCCTGCCTGAGTCATCAGGTCTGCTATGTTCTTCTCTAGATCATCGATGCGGGTGCTCATTTCATCAAGTGAATCTTGTTAAGGAAGATGGGAACTAGTACAGGTGATAACCCACATATTAAGTGAGAGGCTAAAGGAATATTTGCTTATGATTTTGATTTGTAAACAGAAGTGTGTATTCTAAACTTCCAATCTAATAATACTGAATTAACCCTCAGACGGTCCTCGGTCATTTCTGACCGAAGCATTTTCTGTTTTGAATTTCTAAAAATCACAGCTTCATCGGAATGTTATGAAACTTGGTGACTTCTATGGCATTAGGTATGTGAATACAAAAAAAAATTGAGGTCATGATCCGAGCATGCTAAGTGGTCATAAAAAAAAAATAGTAACGATTTTGGTCTTCGGTCAAAAATGACCGACCCATAGGAAATGAATGGGAAATTGAAAAAAAAAAAATTCTTCGAATTTTTGTGTGTACAATCTACAAATCGGCCACAATACTAAAAAAAAGTACACAGCTGTAAAGGGGTGACACTCTACAACATCAAGAGTGCAAAAAAGACACACATACAAACACACTTTTATACACATACACACCAATAAATTTTGATTACAAAAAATCTGTTTTGAATTTTTAAAAATCACAGCTTCATCGGAATGTTACAAAACTTGGTGACTTTTATGGCATTAGGTATGTGAACACAAAAAAAATAGGTCATGATCCGAGCATGCTAAGTCGTCGTAAAAAAAATAGTCACACTTGTGGTCTTCGGTCAAAAATTACCCCCATAGGAAATTAATGGGAAATTGACAAAAAATCTAAAAAAAATAATAATAATTTAAATATAATTTTACATAGAGTATTATAATTGAATGAATTGCATTTTTTGTTACAAAATCTGTAAAAAAAAAAAAAAAAAAAAAAAAAAAAAAGGTAAATGTGTCCATAAACAGCTGGGGAATTCACATGCCTCTCCATAGAAAGCTGTACATGCCATCTAGTGGTTACACCATGGTTCTACGCTTTCTCTCCATACTCTCACCAGATGGTGCTAATCTGCTTAAAACATTTTTTTTTTTGAAGGCCTAGACTCTATATTAAACTAAAATACTGCATTAAATATATATTTTTTAAATACATATATATATATATAATTTTTTTTATTATTTTCAATGGCAAAAATAGACCATAAATATTAATAAATTCATAAAATTCTCTCAAAATACAAAAAAAAAAAAAAAAAAAAATTATAGAAAAAATAAATTGCATTGGTTTTACTGGGATGGAGGACGTTTCATTTTTAGGTGTCCGGTCACTTCTGACCGGGAAGGCCCATGATGTGACTCCGAAACGAAGACCGTCTGAGGGTTAAAACATTCATGCATTTGTATTTTTGTAGAGTTTAGGCGATTAGGATTTTGATGATGTGGTTGTCGTGAATGCGGTAAATTCTGGTTCTGTGAAAATGTGGAGCTTTCAGTTCAATAATGGTGGTTGTGGCATTTTAATGGTTAAAGACCTGGATTAATCTCTCCAATATTGACAGTTTGACCTGCCTCACATTTATACACATGGGGCCGTATTCACAAAACATTGTAAGGCTAAAAGTAGCTCCTTAATTGCAGATTTAGGAGAAACTCAAAAAAAAAAAAATGGGCATGTCAGTCCTAATTTTGGAGTATTTCACAAAGCATTTTAGCATTGAAAGTAGCCTCTAAATCTATGGCGCGTTACTAGTCAAGAGGACTCCTAAGTGACTAAGACAAAATCACAAACAATCCTAATGGCTGTTGCTGGCAATCCGACCAAAGACACTGTACACCATTGAGGCAATAGCGATAGAGCCTTGGGTGCTGAACCTTCTTTTCATAAATGCAATTTAAAAAATTACTTATCGATTCTAATCTACAATTAAACACCAAAAATATTTTTTTATTAAACAAATAAATAAAGTCTGACTACCAGTGGCAGTTTCCACGAGTTCACACTTATAAGGTGATTGAATAAATGAAAAAAATATAATAAGTGTATTTGGCATGCTGTCTAAGGGGATCGATGGCTAAGAGCTTGGAATTTAGCCCAAACTCAGGTCTCCCCTGTATATCCCCAGCCAAGAGTGAGGAACGGGGTAGCGGAGGGATGCAGAAAACTGTCGATGAACATAGGTGAGCTTTGTTTATAAAACATATTCTCATTTGTCGCTTGAATTCTGCAATCTCTTTGAGATGCAGACATGTAAGAGGCTGACAAATAGCTGAACATATACTAGTTTAATTAGTGACACTTTATTTGAATATGGCAATATTTTTATTTTAAAATCATTATTTGAATATGGCAACATTTTTATTTTAAAACCTTTATTTGAATTCTACAATATTTCATATCATGCTATGGTAAATCTTCATTATGACATTAAAAGTCATAAGACATAATAAGTGTTATTTATAAGATAAAAAAAAAATGACAAGTCATTAAGTAGAGTAAATTTCGAGGTAACACTTTAGGGTCCAATTCTTACTATCAACTAGTTAGTTATTAGCATGCATATTACTAGGATATTGGCTGTTTATTAGTACTTATAAATCACATATTAATGCATTATTCTGCATGACTATATTCTACATCCCTTTACCCTACCCAAAACCTAAACTTAGCAACTACCTTACTAACTATTAATAAGCAGTAATTAGGAGTTTATTGAGGCAAAAGTCATAGTTAATGAGAATTGGACCCTAATCTTAAGTGTGCCCAAATTTAAAATATGACATTCAAAGTCAATTTTAATCATAACTTTGTAAGTCACCATTTCGATTAATTATGACGTAATTTAAACTGCATCTCAATTATGACTTAGTATGGTAAAATTTATGTCATAATGCTTTACAAAAGCTTGCTTTTTCTTTTCTTATGTGGCGGAAATGGGCTTCCAATACTATTTAAATAATAAAGCATAGCTAAATATTAAGTAGCCTTACTTAAACACCTCTAAGTAGATCTTAAAATTTGAGGTAACGACGTTACAGTATATCGGTGACTACTGGCGCCTACTTGGAAAAACTCTATAGCTCTATAAAAAACAAGAAAGGATATTTCTCCCGATGATCTGGTCTGACATTGTCTGGAACTTGTCCTGCATCTGCTGCAGCAGTGTCTGCACCTGTTAGGAAAAACATGCATTTAATCTAGCGTTTATGACTGCACAAACTAGATATGTACATATGTTCAAATAAAACATTATAACAAGTAAATCTGCTTCTTTAAAACACAACAATAATATTATCCGACAAATATCTAATTCGAAACGTTAAACGAAGTTTATATCGCATCAAAATCATCTTAAGTAGAACAGATAAACATGGCCTAGCATTAGCCTAGCTTCGCAAACCACAACAATTTCGTTCATTTTCAAACCTACCACTGCTGTGAGATCCTGAACCGATTTCGGGTCTGTTTCGGCCATTTTTTATTTTAATAAATAGATTCGTACAACTGCAAAATATGTTTGTTCTTCTTAAAATGTTGTATCCTCCCAGCTCTTTGCTTTCTAAAAATCAGCTGTTGGCCAAATCACGGAGTCATGACAAATATCGCGAGATTTTAGAGACCTCTCGGTGAGAGATTACCTCAGCTGCAGGCACGCAAATCTGCTTCTGGCGTGATCAGACAGACAGACAGACGCGCAGCTGCAAGTCAGTGCTGCTCATCCAAAAGATGCTGCCATTTCATCTATTAAAACCAGCGACAAATTACAGCAGGATATGCCAGAAAATGCCAGAAAATTCAGCTGATTTTGTTGCTTACTGACAAAAATGGTTGTTTTGTTCATTTATTTATTAGGTGTAGGAGAGGCAGAGATTAGCCTACCAAAGTCTTTTTAGTTGATATATTTTGGCCTTTAAGTAGTTTTAAAGTCACACTTAAGAAGACTATAGGTTCAAATGGGCAAAACAAAATATATATTGGACGATAATTTATTTTTAAAAAGATGTTGTGGGCAAGTTGTTTATTTGTCATATTTGTTCAGTTTATAAAGGATAGCCTGACGGTCGTTGTTTTGTTGTTGTTGTGACGTTAAACTTTACTGTCAAAATGAGTACAATGGTAGCGCTGTATTTGGTTTGATAAGATCTACGTGGTGTTCTCCCTGTTTATTTACTTTTCCCTCTTCCTCTGTAACATTAAACCGATGAAAGCTGCGCGCGGCCAAGCCCACATCTCCAAACTGCATCAGCCTGATTTAGACTAGATGATGGCTAGATGAGACAGCATATGCTCATGAGTGTGCAGCTGCTATTATAAGGCTAAGTTGTCAAACAAGTCTTCGCCCGAAATAAGGTATGCTTGAACTTACTACGGTTTTTTTTTTTCTTTACAACTTCTTTCTGTTAATCAAGCAGTTACAGTAAAGCGAAACCTGCTGAATATGCAGAGAGTTTTGAGTAGTGCTTAAAGCTTCGCGGTGCATGCCTGAAATTTCTGATCTGAGAGTTCTTAAAACGCGATACTGCATTAATGTTCACTCTGATTCATCAGGTTCACTTTATTGAACAAGACAAAACATGCAGATAAGTTGTACACGCAGCATATCCATAGACAGTATATAAACGAGCATATCCCTGAGTGGTTTGTCTATATCCTCCTTCGTGATCGTTTAACGAATCGTTTTTTTGAGTCGGATCTTTTTCGATGAATCGTTTAAATGGATTTTGTTCACGATTCGAACTAATTCTGTAAATGCGGTTCTCGATTTGAAATCCTTTCGTAATCCGGATAGCCTGCCCTATTCATAATGGCTCGAGAACCAGTGGGTGAGATTATAGAACGTACTGGTAAGGCGAAAAGTTACTTTAATTGGCAGATAAAATAGCTTAAATAAAAGTGACTGTTTGTTTACAACTCGATTGTTTGACCGCTTTTTATCAGCTTGCATGTGGATCATATTGTTTTAAATAACTTTTACATGACTTTACACCTGATGATGAATTAATTTTAAAAGGCCGTATTGTAAATTCAAATCAGCCTTGGCTTCTTCTAATTTAGGCTTTATGTGACGAACTTGACTGGGACACGTAGCTACAATTAAACTATTACAAGTTGTAAATTACAGCTAAAACTTAATTTAAAATGTAATAAACAGCAACGATGACGTAAAATATCCACTAAATCATTTTTTTGGAACCGATCGATTGACTTATCAAAAGAATCGACTCGCGGAAATGATTCAGACTACACATCACTATTGTATGCTGCAATTTATACAGCTATAGCGCGTGACGGAATTGAATTGAGGTCTCGACTCTCGAGACGTTTATGGTTGAACTACTTGCAACGTGCAGTTTGGAGATACTGTCAAAAAACTGTGTTAAAAAAAAGGTTACTACTGTGTGAAGTTGAACCGACTCTTCAGGTTGGAACCCCATGAGGAATTTCTCTGCTGTCTCAATGTGCTATCCGGTTTCTAAATACCATAACACAGACGTGCACATGAAGTGCATGAAGTGCCTCAAGCATACCAAACGTGTTTTATGGCCATGTTTGCCATTCCAGAAAATGATTGTCTCTTCTTCTTCTTCTTCTTCTTCTTCTTCTTCTTCTTCTTCTTCTTCTTCTTCTTCTTCTTCTTCTTCTTCTTCTTTTTGATCAGGAATCTAAATCTATTTACTGTACAAGTGTGCATGTAAACATCTGTTCATGCAGGAGACACAAAAGAGAGAGGTGGAGACATGTCAGAAAAGCCCAACCCCCCCACGGAATGCAGAAGTTATGCAACACATCTATGTACAGTAGCACTTCTCAGAAAATATACTTTACTGATAGACCTCCACTATAGGACACAAGCAATGCGAAAGTTCTTGGTTCCAGTTGAATTTATATGGATTATACATTCCTTACTAATCTGACTGCTTAAACTCATAAAATCCACTTTAAAATGTCGCAGGGCCCTTCAGCTTGATTTTGATCTTGGTTTTTGTTCGTTTGTTTGTTTGATAATTGCTTTAAAATATTTTTGCTGTGAAATGTACTTTGCTAATGCTGCTTTTCAACCATCAACACTTGTCAGCAAGGTAATAGATTTTCTAACTGGCTAACAAATATAAAGTTATGATGAAACTGACAGTCTAACATCAGTAATGTTTTGCCTTGTATGCCATATTTTTCCAGCAATGCTGTTTATGGATTTATTTATTCCTGTTTTGGAGTTTCATATTTAAAATGTTGGCAGGTCAAGTCTGAATTACAGTTGAAAAAACAACTATAATCCAATGCAATATAAACTGGGGGAAATGTATGGGTCAATAACACAGTGTTGGTTTAAAAATGAGCTTCTTCCAGGCTTTGTGTTAGCATAGATTACACATCCTTCCTTTTTCTACATCCTTTAAAGAATGTTCACCCCCCTCAGAAAACATATCTGTCCAAGACTTGTGCTGAAAAGGGGAAATGATGCTGCAACATAAGCTCAGTCATAGCTATTTTGAAACTTCTCAGCAGTGTATTCTAGATCTTGTGACTCAGCCTATATCATTTTGAGGAGATGTTTGTCAGGTCAGAGACAAAGAGAAGCCTTATCTTTTGGTGCACAAACATCCTGTTTAGCTGAGATACTGTCAGATTGGGTGGCAGCGTGTATAGACGACTGTAACTGTTTCACTACTATGAAAATGGCCTCTCATAGGATTTAAGTTCTAGAAAGGCACACATTAATCCTTTACAATGTGTTTATTGTAAGTCTATTGTTGATCCTGTGAGAGCTTTAAGGATACTGAAGGTGGCACTGTTGCTTTTATTGGTGCTGCAAGGGCATGTATATGCCTCTTTTTGCATTGTATTGTACTTTACTATGTATGTGATCAAATGTAAAAGTGTCCTAATCTCTTCTTTCAGGGGGATATGAGTGTAAAGAGAGTGTTTTGTTAAGGACTAAGTGATGGAGCAAGGGTCAGAAGAGAACATGGAGAGTTCGTGGACTCTGCTGTCCTGGCTGGCTTCTGGTGTGTTGGTGTTTGGGGGTGCGGTGCCCTACGTCCCCCAGTACCAGGAGATCCAGAGGACCAATAATGCAGAGGGATTCTCCACAAGAGTCTGTCTGGTGCTGCTCGTTGCTAATATACTTCGCATTTTCTTCTGGTGAGTGGAGGAGAGTTAATGTTACAGCAGCATCAGATAGAGTTCATTGATGTGAAATGAACAGGAACAAAGCTTAACTAATAAACGTTGATTTTTTTTTAGTAATTTTGTAGGCCTGTTCTTTTATTTATTTATTTATTTGCTCCCCCTTTTGTTTGGAGAATAGACTTCATTCTCAATATAAGCTTTATTGTGCAGTTTTATATATGTTTCAAGCTCCTTTTGTCTTTCTTTAGTGGACATTAAAATGAAAATTGTTTTTAAGTCAACACTCAGAAATGGAACTTCACCCTATCTACCCTGTTAAAAACAAAGGTTCCAAAAGAAACCTTCATCAAAAAACACTTTAATAACCTAAATAAAAAATTTCCACTATAAAGAACCTTTTGTGCAATGGAAAGGTTCCATGGTTGGTAAAGCTTCATGGATTCACAGATGTCAATAAAGAACCCTTAGTTTTAAGAGTGCATGTTCCAAATGCATCTTGCCGATCTTATTGCAAACAATTCTTATTGCAAAAAAAATCATTATTGATCTTTCGGCGAAAAGGCATATGATGTTGGCCAGACATCTCCAGTCATTTGGTCTACTTAAATCTGCATTTTTACAATCGACTACAAGCTCATTTTTATTTTTGATAAACCATTTCACTCGAATGTACGTCAAAATGTGGGAGAAAAGTCTCTGCTTTGATTACATTGCGACTTTAACATATAAAGAGAGCCATAAGTTAGCCATTCATATGTTGTATTCTCTGAAAAGCATAAACATTTCCAGCTCTGTGGCTTCAAAAATGGCTTTGTTTGGCGTATCCGAACCAGCCCAACATAACAGCATAGCCATTAACAACATAATGGCTCAACCGAGGGTGTGATTTTGGGGCAGGGTTTTCAGTTTGTTTGACAAATGCAAAATGGCAGCACAGTCTGGGAAACCTGTGTGAAAACAGGTGTTATTTTTGCAGTTCTGTTTGGTTTATCTAGAGGCACAGCTTTTACAAGCTTAACCTTTAAATTAAGTATTTATTGCTTTGTTTTGCAGGATAGGCAAACAGTTTGAGCTGCCTTTGCTCCTGCAGAGTGTGGTGATGATTCTCACCATGTTGGCTATGCTTCATTTGTGCTGTTCCATCCAGAGCAGCAACCGTGTCAGTACCAAACAGCACCACATCACAGGTAATCACATTAAACAACACCCCGTACCCAGCAGTATAGTGTGAAACAGTTTTCTTGAAAGCTGTGCTCATCTCAATGTAATACCATTCATACATTTTTAAGTGTGGTTAAAGTGTCCAATATTTTTGGGGATCATATTAAGACATAACTCGTTGAAAAGTATAGTGAGAATCTCTTGGATGAAAGTAGAAATTTGTTAAGTGCCAGTTATATTGATTGCTACAAGGCCTTGCCGTATTCAAGTGTTGTATTTACGCCTGAGGTGATGTGAATGGTATATATGAAATATATATATGCAAGAACATTACTAAACAGATAACGGATCTTTCTCTTGCTGTCATGTAGATGGGATTAAAAGAGCATGAATGTTACTCATTGCCTGGGGCGCCAGTCTAGTCGTCACACATTCATTTATAATGAACATGTTAAGTGTCTGAGAATATTGGCATCACGTGGACCAGGGTGCAAACTGTGTGTAATTTCCTTTTTGCTCTTCCGCAGAATTGATTTATGATAAAGTTAGGCTTCAGTTGATTGGCTTTCTCTGGTTTTAAAACTCAATCTCAAGTGAGTTTATGAGATCACTGTCTTGGAGGGAGATTATATGATAACATTTTGCTATGTTGTAATATTCAGAAAATTGAATGTGAAATCAGACAGAGTCCTAAATCACCTGCCATGTTGATTGATTAAGCTGGAGGCGATAGCTCTTTCTTTCACTTTGTTATAAAGTGTGCGAAGCCTGTGTGAATGCTGACCAGCACACATTGTTGGACTTTTGTAAAATAAAATACATTTTAATGTGGTTAACCAGCAAACTGTTTTTTTGAATGAGTCAGTGATTAACTTGTGAAATAAAACCATTAATGCTGAAGCTGTAAAAAGCTTCTTCTCTCTTCTCTATTTAATGAGACACCTGAGCTTTGACTGAGAGTTTTGACAGTTGTGGAAGAAACCATGGTGAAACTTTCTTGAAAGTTTTGGTGAAATTCAGAGAGAGACTTTCCTAATTGTGAATTTATTTAGAAATGAAAATCAGATGGGATAGGCTACCAAAAAGTAATGTTATTAGTGTCATTGTCATTGACACTAGGATGATTTTAATGTTTTGACAGCCCTAATATCACCCCACTATACTAATAATACAGTCACAATTTGTTTTTATAAGTTTAACAATGCATTCGTGATTTTACTTAATTAATTTTACCCTTATAATGTGTGGAAAAGGATACACCATGTCAGTTAGCTTATGTAAAATAATGTTTTCCAACTGAAAAATAACATTTGGAAATGTTCACATTATAATTTTTGTTGTTTTTGTTTAATAAAGCAGACTGTTCAGTGCTGAACATCCAGTTTCACAGAGAACTGTGTGTGTCAGCAGGTTTGCCTTAATGGCAGTTAAGGTGTCCGGTTACAGCAGGAACAGAAGGGAAGGGTGTGTGCTGGACCCAGAATAGTACGGACATCGGGTCCTCCCTCTGAACGTTAGTCGTCAAATGAGACCCTCTTTAATCACTGGCTGTCCCGCTGGCTATGTGTGACCTACAGCCCACCTGTCCCTGCATAACTTCACACCTATACACGCACACACACACACAAGCTGTGAGTGTGAGGCTACAAAAACAGATCTTTAAAACACAAACACACACACGTGTACACTTGTGAAGGTATGCTCAAAGTGACCAATTAACCTATACGCTTTTGTAAACATACTGCATGACGTTCCCTCACACGTTTCATTTGTCAGTTATGGGTAACGTAAGGTTGTTACGTGTAAAGCTCAGGTCTGTTTAACGCTGCAGGAAATGAATTATTTTGCATTGACTCACAATGATTGCCCTCAGGCTGTTCATAAGATTCCCACTGTTGTTGATTTGACATGAATTCATAGATGTTGAGAGAAGTGTTATGGTATGACCTTTAGGAGACTGAAGTAAGAAAGCCAATGTCCCATATTTGTTTCATCTGTTGTTTTAGAGTATGCTTTAAATGCCAGTGAGCTTTGCCCTGGAGTTTGTGTCAGTTCTATTTCACACAGTCTACTTTTCTGTCTAGTGGCCTTTTCAGAGTATATCTGCATATTTGAGCACAACTGTGTCACGGCTTCACAATAATTAGCAGTTTTATTACCGTCATAATGACAAAAGGAAATTTACCCTGCAGCTAACAATTACACACAATTTGGAATTGTAATATATATATATATATATATATATATATATATATATATATATATATATATATATAGTTTTTCTGTTCATCAAGGGTGCATTTATTTGATAAAAATAGGCCTAGTTAAACCAGTAATATTGTAAAATATTGTTACTATTTAAATGTCTTTTCTATTGTGGTATATTTTAAAATGTAATTTATTCCTGTGAAGACAAAGCTGAGTTTTCAGTAGCATTTAATTTCAGTAGCACTTCAGTGTCACATGAAGATTAGATATTTGAGTGAATGGTAACACTTTTAAGCATTTTTTATTTTATTTTTAACTGTAAGACATTAAAAACCAGAACAGCAGAGCCCTCTTGTGGAGACACGTGGTACATGACTTGAGTTTGATGGACAGTGCCCCCAAATGTATTCAGTAATGTTTATGTATTTATGTAACGGGAAATATATGAAGTTAAAATGAAGAAACACACTTGTGTAATTTGTTTGCAGATGTCACTTGGTTTGATATTTTTCAGTGAAATTTTTTTAAGTGTGACTCAGGTGTCTAAATACTTTTTGGGTCACTGTGAATTAAACCAGAAGTGGTTGTTTGAGCATGCTCACTGAGTTTCTTGGATTATCTGGGCAGAGGAGTGGCAGGTGCCGTTATCTGTGTCTCGCAGAGCTGAATTGTGACAAATCAAGTGTGGCCACTTACTGGGGTGTCAGCTCTGATACTCAGATATCATTACGCCCTGGTGTGTGTCCAATTGAAATTTAAAAAGTACATGTATCCAAGTGAGACCATTTGGCCAATTATGCAATTGAATAAGGTTTAAATTTTCAGAATTCGTATTTTATTACATTTTCATTGTTTATTCATTGTGTGCACATTTTCAGTTTTACAGCAGTGAGAACTGACTCATGTTTATGTGAAAAGCATAGGTGGAGCTCCCACTGTGTTGCTGTGTTTTATATTGGTTCCTGTGTAAATGTCAGATTATGTGATATACCTATGTATGATATCAGATGGCAGGAATTAATCTGATCACATTTCCATCTTCTTGCTAAGTCAGGCAAATTGTAATGCAGCTGTGCTATTACTCATGCTATTATCCAGGCCAATTATATATATATATATATATATATATATATATATATATATATATATATATATATATATATACACAGTGGGGAGAACAAGTATTTGATACACTGCCGATTTTGCAGGTTTTCCTACTTACAAAGCATGTAGAGGTCTGTAATTTTTTATCATAGGTACACTTCAACTGTGAGAGACGGAATCTAAAACAAAAATCCAGAAAATCACATTGTATGATTTTTAAATAATTAATTTGCATTTTATTGCATGACATAAGTATTTGATCACCTACCAACCAGTAAGAATTCCGGCTCTCACAGACCTGTTAGTTTTTCTTTAAGAAGCCCTCCTGTTCTCCACTCATTACCTGTATTAACTGCACCGTTTGAACTTGTTACCTGTATAAAAGACACACACTCAATCAAACAGACTCCAACCTCTCCACAATGGCCAAGACCAGAGAGCTGTGTAAGGACATCAGGGATAAAATTGTAGACCTGCACAAGGCTGGGATGGGCTACAAGACAATAGGCAAGCAGCTTGGTGAGAAGGCAACAACTGTTGGCGCAATTATTAGAAAATGGAAGAAGTTCAAGATGACGGTCAATCTCCCTCGGTCTGGGGCACCATGCAAGATCTCACCTCATGGGGCATCAATGATCATGAGGAAGGTGAGGGATCAGCCCAGAACTACATGGCAGGACCTGGTCAATGACCTGAAGAGAGCTGGGACCACAGTCTCAAAGAAAACCATTAGTAACACACTATGCCATCATGGATTAAAATCCTGCAGCGCACGCAAGGTTCCCCTGCTCAAGCCAGCCCATGTCCAGGCCTGTCTGAAGTTTGCCAATGACCGTCTGGATGATCCAGAGGAGGAATGGGAGAAGGTCATGTGGTCTGATGAGACAAAAATACAGCTTTTTGGTCTAAACTCCACTCGCCGTGTTTGGAGGAAGAAGAAGGATGAGTACAACCCCAAGAACACCATCCCAACCGTGAAGCATGGAGGTGGAAACATCATTCTTTGGGGATGCTTTTCTGCAAAGGGGACAGGACGACTGCACCGGATTGAGGGGAGGATGGATGGGGGCATGTATCGCGAGATCTTGGCCAACAACTTCCTTCCCTCAGTAAGAGCATTGAAGATGGGTCGTGGCTGGGTCTTCCAGTATGACAACGACCCGAAACACACAGCCAGGGCAACTAAGGACTGGAGTGGCTACGTAAGAATCATCTCAAGGTCCTGGAGTGGCCTAGCCAGTCTCCAGACCTGAACCCAATAGAAAATCTTTGGAGGGAGCTGAAAGTCCGTATTGCCCAGCGACAGCCCCGAAACCTGAAGGATCTGGAGAAGGTCTGTATGGAGGAGTTGGACAAAATCCCTGCTGCAGTGTGTGCAAACCTGGTCAAGAACTACAGGAAACATATGATCTCTGTAATTGCAAACAAAGGTTTCTGTACCAGATTTTAAGTTCTGCTTTTCTGATGTATTATGTCATGCAATAAAATGCAAATTAATTGCTTAAAAATCATACAATGTGATTCTCTGGATTTTTGTTTTAGATTCCGTCACTCACAGTTGAAGAGTACCTATGATAAAAATTACAGACTTCTACATGCTTTGTAAGTGGGAAAACCTGAAAAATCGGCAGTGTATCAAATACTTGTTCTCCCCACTGTATATACCCTCAAAAAGGGTTCAAGTAAAACAATATTCTTCAAAAAGTTCCCTTGAATACAATGGATAAATAAAATAATGTTAAATAAAATGAAATAGTCAAAGCCTACTTGCACTGGACACTGGTTTCTGCCTCATCACCGGCTGCAGTCCAGTCCTCATCTCAAATATAAACACCTCTGATTCACAACTACCTGCTAATTCATTCGCATTCATGTAAAGTAGCCTTGTTGACAAGTTTGTTTGAGGAAGGGCAAAACTCATAAGAAGTAGTACCTTTAATGCCCTGCAGATGGTGATATTACTTATTTTGTAGCAGAAATAAACTGCAGAAAAAGTTAGGTGCCATGCAAAATGTAACAATTAATAGCATTTCTCATTACAAATGTATTGGAGTAAAGAGTGCACATACTTATTCAAAAATGTAATCAAGTATAGAGGTTGCTAATATCTTTGATACTAAAACTACAAAGCAGCCAAAAAGAAGTAACTAATTACATTTACTCAAATACTTAACACTACTGAAAAAAGCTCTTTATTTCTTTGTTGTCTGACTATGGCTGTATCTGCTGGTTATGTGTGAGCCGTTTTTATAAATTCACGAGTTCATCTTTGACCCTCGGTTCTCGAGTCTGGTCTCAGCAGGGGATTCTTACTCACTGAATCAGCAGTGTATTCTGACAGGCAAGTCCCCTCCCCATCCCTCAATCACTCTGTGCTCTGACAGAACAGTCAATGGCATGTAACAAGGTGAAAGCTAAGTAAGTGGACAGTCTTACAGAGCTTGAAACAGTGCAGCAGGGTCATCATCTCTAGCTCTTCAGTGAGTCAAATCTCTTTCTTCTTCTATGCACTTTCATTTTCCTGCTGCCCTTTTGCTGTTCTTTCTCAAACCTCATCTCCATAATACCTTTGGCTCTTACTCTATCCTTCCCTAACTGTATTTCTATCTCTAGATGGATGAATCTTACAAAACCCATGCTTAAATTTCATGAAAATGGAAGACCTCATTTTCTTTATGCATTTTTTCCCTTTTGATTTTGGGGTGAAATGTGACCCTGGGCATGTCTTAATGAGATTCACCCTTCTGGCTTTCGCTTTGTTGTGAGTTTTTACACTCATTAATGCTTTTATAGGGGCTTCTGCATTGGTTATTCCTGATGCAAGATCCCTAATAAAAGTCTGATCCGGGTCATCCCACTATTTTTTTATTTGCATTCGACTTAAATTACTGTTCAAGGCTTGCAGCCCAAATTGCATGACGACTCATGAGCTCACACCCACAATCAAGTTTCACAGTTCAAAGATGCTTTTTGGGAGCATACTGCTCCTAGTATGCCTAAACACCATTCAGTATGCAACATGTGATCTTGTCATGATCAATTTCTGCTTCATCGTCTTGTTTAGTTTATAGTCATAGTGTTCATTGTCACCTTTTGTCTGAGTTCTAGTCATTCATTAGTTGTCATGTCATGGTTTCTCATTAGTTCTCACCTGTTCCCTGTTTTGTTGATTGCCTTCCGTCATTGTATTTAAGCCCGCAGTTATCCTCTGTTCATTGTCTTGTGGTAAAGTTATGTTACTGTGTAGTGTTCATTAAAAGTGTTTATATTGTCTCTCTGCGTCACTCATCTCGCTTTCCCAGGATTAAGCTACACGCAACCCCTGACAGATGTACAGTAGATGGCACAATGGCTCCTAAACTCTCCCGCTTTTTCACACTGTAGATGTGAAAGCTCTGGTGACAGAGTCCAGATGGATGAAAAATGAGAGTGCTGGTTAGCCCCCACTTACCCCCAGAAGCCTCTATTCCACATGTTGCCTGCCTCATTTCTATTATTAATGAGAGTTCACTTAGACCCAGCACTGTAAGAAAAAAATCCTGTTCAATTTACAGTAAAAAGCTGACAGCTGTGGTAGCCAGAAATTCACTGTAAAAAAAAACAAAAAAAAAACACCTGTGACAAGTATTTTTAGTATTACAGAATGGAATATTGGTGCCTGTTTATTTAACAGTTTATAACTGTATATTTCAAGTGATATAATGTTAATATACCAAGCTACCTTAACCACCAAGGTCTCTTTTTTATCTTAAAATGTACTGATAATCACCATAATTATGGAGTTGACACAATAGTTACGAGTTCATACCACATTAATTCGAGTTCATTGTAAGCATGTTGCAATAGTCTTTTCTTCGCTATTGTTATGTATATATCTGAGTGAAACAGCTTCTTGAATGAGAAACAAATGTGGGGCGGGATTTTGACTTGATTTTGTCAATCGGGAATTGATTGGATCTTTGGATCGTTGTTGTTTGCTATTGCTGTGACCTTGTGTGAGTGACTGACAGGTCGTCCCAGCCGAAAAACACGCCATCAGAGCAGAGAAGAAATGTTGCTTCAAGTGGATGGGGAAGTTATTTTGACTAAAAATTATGAGGACACATGAATTTAAAAAAAAGAATGATGTGCACGGATAAATCATTTATAGTAAATACTGCAATAAAAAACAAGAATTGATTGTGATTTAATGGTGACTTAAATACATGGCCAATACAATATATTGTGCACAGGGTCATACACACAAAGGCAAAACACCATTAACAAAATTAAGGGAAAAAAACCAAGTTATTTAAAGTACAGGGTGGGCCATTTATATGGATACACCGTAATAACATGGGAATGGTTGGTGATATTAAAGTCCTGTTTGTGGCACATTAGTATATGTGAGGGGGCAAACTCCTCAAGATGGGTGGTGACCATGGTGGCCATTTAGAAGTCGGCCATCTTGGATACAACTTTTGTTTTTTCAATAGGAAGAGGGCCATGTGACACATCAAACTTATTGGTAATGTCACAAGAAAAACAATGGTGTGCTTGGTTTCAACGTAACTTTATTCGTTCATGAGTTATTTACAAGTTTCTGACCACTTATAAAATGTGTTCAATGTGCTGCCCATTGTGTTGGATTGTCAATGCACCCCTGTTCTCCCACTCTTCACACACTGATAGCAACACCGCAGGAGAAATGCCAGCACAGGCATCCAGTATCCGTAGTTTCAGGTGCTGCACATCTCGTATCTTCACACCATAGACAATTGCCTTCAGATGACCCCAAAGATAAAAGTCTAAGGGGGTCAGATCGGGAGACCTTGGGGGCCATTCAACTGGCCCACGACGACCAATCCACTTTCCAGGAAACTGTTCATCTAGGAGTTTTTCCCTGAGTCGTTCCCTGAGTTTTTCCAGCAAGATGGTGCACCACCACATTATGGGTGCCAGGTCCGAGCATTCCTAGATGAACAGTTTCCTGGAAAGTGGATTGGTCGTCGTGGGCCAGTTGAATGGCCCCCAAGGTCTCCCGATCTGACAGATCTGGTCAGAAACTTGTAAATAACTCATGAACGAATAAAGTTACGTTGAAACCAAGCACACCATTGTTTTTCTTGTGACATTACCAATAAGTTTGATGTGTCACATGGCCCTCTTCCTATTGAAAAAAACAAAAGTTGTATCCAAGATGGCCGACTTCTAAATGGCCACCATGGTCACCACCCATCTTGAGGAGTTTGCCCCCTCACATATACTAATGTGCCACAAACAGGACTTTAATATCACCAACCATTCCCATGTTATTACGGTGTATCCATATAAATGGCCCACCCTGTATAATCATGGGGCTTCTGAGAATGCCCTTTTATGTTTTTAACTGCAAATGAAATGCAGTTCATAGTTTTTAACGTGCAAAAACCATACATTTGACAGTATTTTACAGTAAAATTACACCCAACTTTTTACCATATATGGTACGGTAACTTAATTCACTTTCCAGGTTTCATTTGGAATTTGTTCTGCCTTGACCATGCGTATCATGCTGTGCTTTCTGGACTTCAGTTCCCTCGCTGCCTCATTAAAAATGACCGGCATCAGATACATCTCTCCAATGCCCACTCGGACCTCGGAGTTGAGTTCTGCCTTACTGTTTGCGCTGCTGCATATTTCTTGTAATGGATCCCCACTATTCTTCACTTCTTCCTTTTGCTTTCTCCAGTGAGCCCAGATTCTTTCCTTTGATTGCACTCTCTCGTTCTCACTCGGACTCTAGCTCTCCATCTTTATCTCTCTCTCTTTCGGCTGTTTCTCTCATTTCCTCACTTGCTCTATCCCTTTCTCCTTTTATTTGCTTTCTCTCTCAAGGCCCATTAAAACCGGATCTGTATCATCAATCAAACGCATGCAGACAGATTCCACCTATTTCATCAGGTAGGAGATAAAAGATGCCCACTGCTCTGTGCTACACAGAGCTACATGAGCAGAAGACAACTTTTGTTTGTCTACCAACAAAGTTTTAATTGTGTATCCGTGTGTGAAGGCTGTCATTTGTTCAATTTTGTATTTTTCTGCAGTGAAAATGACACAATGAACACTTTTGTCTATTTGAACAGAAATCAAGGTAAATCTCATTTGTGATCAGAATATGTTTCCGCTCAAGCTGTAATTTTATGACATTATGCAAGAAAGGTGAAAATATTATTTAATTGTGAGAACTGTGCACGAAATGTCA
The DNA here is from genome assembly GCF_949319135.1 of Squalius cephalus. Lineage (NCBI taxonomy): Eukaryota > Metazoa > Chordata > Actinopteri > Cypriniformes > Leuciscidae > Squalius > Squalius cephalus. The sequence continues at coordinate 13,161,080 of NC_137127.1, read as the reverse complement.
CGAAATGAAATTAGTCTTAGCAAGACAAAGCTAGCCATTTAATTCCAAAAATGTTCAAAATGTCGTTTCCACCACAGAAATGTATTAAACAGAATTCATAATTTGAGATGTGGTGGAAGTGACACTTTTGGTAAGAATTTTCATGACTTTCCTATAAAAGAAAGAAAGATTATATATATATATTCTTTATATTTATATTTTATGTTTTGTATATTCACTGTTGGACATTGTTAGGAGACATAAACTAGTGTAAAAAAAAAAAAGGAGTTTTAAGGCCCACAGGGATAAAAGTGCCCATAATTGGGTGTCACTTGATTTTATACATCATTGTGGCATCCTTGAAGACACAAGGTCATCTGTGTCCTCCTTTATACACTTATGCATCAAGTTAAAGTGTACGTATGACCTTTCACCCTCTTGACTTTGTGGTGAGATGGTGAGATGAAGACTCACATTTTTAATGTAAAGCATCAACATAAAAAATGAATGACAGACAGAAAGCAAGAGGAGGTTTGTGGAAATGCATTTGCTAAAAAGAGTCACAGCCTGTTAATGGGATGGACTGTTGAAAGTGCGTGTGTGTGTGGCCTACTAAACCCTACATTAGATGGCAATATCCCAAATCAAAGATGGCAATATCGAAAAATCATTGTCCTTATGGGAAAACATTTTTGGTCTCCATGAGAAAAACAGCTTATAAATCATATGATCATTAGAGTGATGTTTTTTGAAAATGTTAAAATGCAGAAAGTTTTCTGTGATGGTTAGGTTTAGTGTAAAAGGATAGAATATACAGTATAAAAATCATTGTATGGAAAGTCCCCATAAAACATGAAAACACAACGTGTGTGTGTGTGTGTGTGTGTGTGTGTGTGTGTGTGTGTGTGTGTGTGTGTGTGTGTGTGTGTGTGTGTGTGTGTGTGTGTTGCATGGCTCTGTAGTCCTGTCCATTTCTTTCTGTGTCTAGAGGGGGCAAATAGCTGACAGTGGTGGGATCTTAGCTCCTACAGGCTGCACTGCAGCATTTCTTAATTCAGAGAGAGATGCAGTAAAAGAGACGGTCAAACTAAATAATTCATTCAAGTCCTGTGGCTGTACATCCTGCTTTTTTATTATACAGCTCTCTTGAATATTTGAGTCGTGGCATTCACAGCAGCGGAAGAATAACTAATTGCCATAAATATCAAAAATTGGAGCACTTAGTGGTAAGTCTGTAGACACACTTATTTGGTCAAAAATAAATATTTACACACTTTTTAGTATTTTTTCCCCTTTTTTATTCATTTACTTTTTAAACTTATTGTGTTGAAATGGCAGTGGTGGAAATTACATTTTAAACATTTTATATATAAAATAATAATATATATAAAATGAATAAAATAAAATGGCTAATTTCATCGCTGGAATAATATCTATCAAAAAATATATTTATTTTATATATAGTATTTTCACACTTTTTGCAGAATTTGTTTCTTTTTGCAGAATTGTTGTCATGGTGGAAATGATGCTACAACCGAGAAACATTTGTTGACAAAATTGATTATGCGTCATTTTCACACACTAAATATTGAAGTTAAGGCTTGAAGGTAAATCATATGCATTGATTACATGATGAAAGTATCAAATATAAATGATGAAAATAAATGTTGAAAGTCGTGTTGAGAAATGTGTGACCTTCATATAACAAAAAGGGGTTACACTTTATTTTAAGGGGTCATTGTTACAGTGTAATATATTTAAGTACTGAGTAATATTAATCAACTACATGTACTTACTATAGGGATAGGGTAGGATTAGGATTTGGTTGAGGGTTAGTTGCATGAAATTATGCATAATAACTGTTATTACTATGGTAAGTACATGTAACATATGTAACAAGGACACTGTAAAATAAAGTGTTACCCAAAAAGGTTCTTGAAACCTTAAAATCAACTCCTCCTGGAGCACAAAAGTTCCCTTATTTGAAGAAACCCATATTTATGAAGAGACAGATTCACCTTGCGCCATTAAAATCCCACATCCTGCTGTAGTTGTTGATGAATTGTTCTGCTCTGACTTTGAAATGAGTTTCTAATCTCTCTTTTTTTCCCCACACCCACTCTCTCACCTCCATCTGTACATTGTCCGTTTTTGTCTTGGTGGCACTTTTTCCCCCTATCTCATTAACATGAGTTTCACGCCCTTCCCTTTCACTGTGAATTATGTAATTGAATGAATTGTGCAGCACATCCTGGCTCTCTGCAGTCTTTACGCAGTCATGGTGCGGCACAAACGGCTGCATTGTCATAGCAGGTAAATCTTGCATTGGCTCAGCTTAGTTGTTTGGGGAATCCCTCCTGCAGCGTCTGTGTGTGTGTGTGTGTGTGTGTGTGTGTGTGTGTGTGTGTGTGTTCTCTATGCTGTGTCCTTGGCTCACTGTCATTGTGTTGCGTAGTCTTATGTAACCCGTATCTGAGTTGCTTTTAGTGCTCTCCTCTCTATCTCATCTAGCCTTTCTCTCCCTCTCCTGCATGCCTAATGCTTCCTCATAACTCCAGAATCCCTGATGAAATACTGGTCAGTGCTGACAAGCTGTCCGTTGAGTTTTTTGGCTGGGTAATCGCTGACATGAGGGTAAGATTTCATCATACAGCAGAGAATCCATCACTTGACACTGATGTGGTAGTGTGGACTCATGAGTTAAGAGTTACTTAATTGGTTTTGAGTGACCTCACACATCCCTTGAAAGTGGACTGTGGGGTTTTATATTGGTTTGACCAGTGTAATTCTACATACCATTTATTTCCCTTATGGCGGACGACCTTTAAATAGCTGATATGCAATATAAATTACTATATTTTATATTTACGTAAATGTTATTAAATAAGAAGTGTTTTTAAAGATTAACTTTAAGTGACCGTTTGATAATTGTTGCTAATGATCTGATATTTAATCTAAATCTAAAAATAAAAGCGGGCGTGCTAGTGCTTGTCAGGGCCAGTTGTGTTTCCACTGTCGCTTCCAGGGCTTGATCGGGCCTCATCTGGGCTTCCTCGGGACCAACGGCCACGTTTTTTTGGCCCGATGAATCCCTTGGTCCAAAGCGGTCCAACTCGGGCTCGAGGAGTGGTTACGAACAGAGGCGGTGTTTACCTGAGTCTCGAGACGGCAGCGCTGGATGATTCCATGTACCAGCTATCATCGGCATTAATGACTTTTAAAATCATTTTAGCTCAAAACTCACTTTCATGTTTGAATACCTTCTGTTTGTGATACGATGTGGATTCTGATCACTGTATAAGGCAGAAATATTTATATGCGATGCAAAAGACTATGAACGCTAACCATTAGCCTACCGTAGTAAACATGGTACATATGACCGCTTGAAGAAATCAGACAAATCATATAGGCTATCATAATCATGTTTTTATTTTATCTGTCAGTAGGCTATGTCTCATCTTTTTATACCGGACTGTCTGATATCCATATTTAGCTCCGCATATGTCACAAAATAAAGCAACTTTAAAGCAATCTTCCTCTGTTTCTCTGACTAAAAATATAACTGTATTGGGAGAGAGTGCTAAAGCTCCTCAGGTTGTATTTTTGGTGGCATATTTGTAGAAGTTATCATTCTTCCTATAATGTTATGTAAATATGTCCTGTACCTACAAATAAACACACGACTGAATAAGTAGCCTATAGTGTGTCCTCTTTCTTTTGTGAAATAACGGTACACTGTAAAAAATGATCGTGATTTTAATGGTAAAAGGCCATAAAAATGCAACAGGTAAAAGCTGTTAATTGGTTAACTGAAAGTTTCCGTACTATATACGGTAAATAACTGTGATAGATCTAACCATACATTCATGTTTAATGTTAAATTTACAGTTTTTGGAAGTGAAAAAGAACAAGTCATTTGAAAACCCATAAATTGACATTCCCACAATTCCCTGCGTGACACTTCACATTTGAAGTATTTTTGTTGAAATTACTGTTTCTTCATAGTTTTTCTTCATTTTTTTCTAATCAGTTATGTACATTAGGGTTTGTTGTTACATGTTACATTTAATGTTGTTAATGATTATTGCATTTTTTAAATGTCATGTGTGTTACCATGATGGTGTTTAGTGTTTGCGTGAATGACGCTGTGCAGCTTCTATATATCAATTATAACTTTCTTATGGAAAAGATAATTGTGATGAGCTTTGATTCAGTATATGACTGTGATTGGTGGTTGTCAGTGTATTACAATGGTACAAAACAGATATTAGTACTTCAATAGGTTGGTAAATTTACATTATATCAGATATAAACTTAAGTTAAGTCTGTAAAACCTAAAATGTTGCTACCGTATTTTTTACGGTAGAATTCTGACATTCTGGAATTCGTTGCGATCTCACTAGTTTCCAGAGATTTCTTTCTGATTCGTTTTCTGATAAAACTTCCATTTATTGGTGAAATGATGGGTTTGTGTGACGTAGTAGAGAGGCGTGTTACGGGCGGGTTTTAGTGAGGCGCTGCAGAGCTTCTGGCCCGACGGTGGAAATTCAGCATGGTTTTGGGCTCGGTGCTACAGGCCCGGGGCTTTTAGCCCAGCACGGCCCGTTTAAAGCCCTGGTTCGCACTGGCCCGACAGTGGAAATGCGGCTATTAAATACCTTTATCTGCTTTCCTTCATCTCTGAGTGCACCCGTGTTACAGTACAAATATTGTACATCTTTAATTCAAAGCTGAAGTCCTAACGGTTATGAATGGTTAACCTCTTTGCTTTATAAACATTTGTGTGTTTGTTGCAGGCTCAGGGGGCATGACTGTAGATAAACTTCTGTTTTCTCTGCACAGCTGGGAAAAGTGATAGAGCTTTCTGCATGAGCCCTCCCTCCATGGCCACCTGCACTTACCGCATTTAGCTGGAAGATGACTGAAGGCACAGGTGGACCTAAATAATTGCCTTTGCAAAGCGATCTCGATGTCATTTCCTGAGGTTAGAGATTGGTTAAGGATGACTAGTGAACTCAAACAGAATAGACATGCAGGCTACAGTCTGAGACAATACTTTCACACTCCAATCTCTCTTTTCCCCTCTCATTTTATGGCCACTTAGATTTATCACTGAACGATTTAGATTTTGTAGGATAATCCAGACACATGCACAATCATTGAGCGAAGGTGATCTGTATGACCATCAGTGGCAAAGCAGCTGGACAGGGGGAAAGTGTGATAAGCAGAGATGGTCTGAAGAAAATTAGGCCTCTGTTCAATAATGGCTTCAAATATCGACCAGTATACACCATTAACAAGAGAGCTGAGAGGAAGATAGGCAGCTTTAAATGACTGATAATCCCTAGTGTACGTGCTCTCTGATGTGGTTGGGAGACCTTCTGCCATATGTTTAGTTTGCGATGAACAATGACTGACCTTGTAACTAAAAACCTGGTGTTGGGGAGAGCGGGGCACAACCTAACACATTTTGGTTTTGGCTCAATTATGAAAAAAATATTTAAGTTAGATTAATCTTTTTTTCTTTTTTTTTTACACAAGCAGCATATGCAAATGAACACTTAACAATTGAACCATTTTCATACAGTTGCACTGAAAGTGACAGAAGTGCAAATGTTACAACTTACCCCATATGCGGTGTTAATTGTAACAGACAGCGGAGTTAGTTGTAACACTTGTAACACATATAATTCAGTACTATTTTATCTGTATAGTTTGTACATCTGTATAGATAGATGTCCATACATCCATCCCTCATCCAATCATGGATCAATATCATGGATAAAGATATAGGAAAGGGCTGCACAATTTTGCAATAAATAAAATCAAATATTGTAATTGCAATTGAATTATATTTGTGTGTGGCAGCTGCATGCAAAATTATTATTATTAATAGTAATATAAAAATGAGCTCAAAACCACATTTTAAAGGGTTTATTGTATGAAAAACTGGCTAAATAAATAAACAAGTGATCAATGTATAGTAAACAAATGTGAAGAAAAAAAATCATACTTTGACATTTAAATTCCAACATTGTTTGTGAAAGTCCAACAAAGTTAAATGTGGCAAAATAAATACTCAAACCTGAAAATTTGTGTGGCTCCGTTTTCATTTCATTATCGTTGTACACTTGGCGGCTTAGTTGTAACACTGTTCTACAACTAACAACACTGTGTAAAAAATATTTTAAGCCTAGCTAACAGTAGGCTCATTCACTTGAGTGACAATCACGCAGTGTGAATTATCAAAGATGATCTAAGTGATTCCCTGGAGGTTCGAAATTCCATGTCAACCTTTCTTGGTCATTGTGAAAACTTACCTATACCACATGCGTCAAAGTAGCCGGAGCAACTTTTCTCTATTTATAGATATGAGACACGCACAGTTGAGTGACATTTGTACGTAATTTCCCGTAAAAAACCTTGACTGGTCTAAAATATAAATACTTATAATAGGCTTACCATAGTGAATTAGAGTAAGACAAAAATATGTTTTGGATGAAGGACTGATGATGTATTGACTCGTTATTAAAATTGTGTTCATTTTAAACATAAAACAGTTACATAGTGTACCTTTAATTACTCTTTTTTTTATTGCTTCAGTACCTCTATCCTAAATTAATATTCATGAGTTGCAGTACTGCCATTGCGTGACATCACAATCAGCGAATTATCAGCTCTCCTATTTCAAGCATCACTGTTGGCTACCTAGTAATCTTGCTGTGCTGTGATTGCACTGCAGTATGTTCTAGTTTTGGTTGTTGCGATAGAGTTCCAATGCCGGAAGGTTGTGGGCGATGTTACGAGTGAAGTTAATCCGCAAGAGTCGCCACCCTCTTTAACCCAAGGGTGCTTTGTAAGAGAAAAGCATAAACCTTCATGGATCACAAAAGGTCACACTGTAGTGCTGTGAATTACTTAGGTTAAATTAATCATTCGACTTTGTATTGTCATGCAGTCAAACCCCTAGTGACATCTCTCTGGCGTCTTCACAGATGTTCAACCTCTAGATGCTTAAGTATTTTCTCAGCACAAGCTGTTTTAGTCATTCCCCTTGGGGTCAAATGCTTAATTACCCTTCCTGATCCCCTACCTAATTATCTTTTTCGTCTAATTTGAAGTCACTTATAGGTAGGATCTCGATCGATTACCTATTTCCAACGCGAAATGTTATCCAGCCAAGGGCAAACCTTGAGGCGACCCATCACACTATCATAGTTTTCTCAATGATATATTGCTGTAAAGTTGCATCAGTGCATCAGGGCTGTCAGAGCTCACTGAGGTCACCTGTAGGTTGTGGAAACATTTGGGTCGGGGTGTTCGAAGTGGGACTTTTGTGCTTGACCTCTCCCTGTTCCAGATGTTTCCTCATAATCCCATCAAGCTGTTTCACAACAAATTTGGCACATGCATGTAAAAAGCACTTTTCCTTGATTAACAGCTTCGCTAATTAACCCACAAGGTTGCTAATTAAAATTCAGAGAGCTCCACATGGATGTTAATGTAGATAGACTGGTCACACTTGGCAGGAATTAAGTGCATGCTATGAGCACACATGCATGAAATCCTATGCAAAGTAGTGTGCGTATCACTGTATTGCATGAATATTCATTGAGTGGATCAGCTCAGAGTAGTTTTGATTGTGTCAGTCAAAAAGACAGAATGAGAAGGTTCATTAGGACTCATACTGCTTATCATGGATAAATTGTGTGCATGTGAGAGAGAGAAAGAACTGCTTAATATAAATAGAATGGTCACACTTGACAGAAAGTATGTTGAACACATGCATACTAAGCATCAATGCAAAGTAGTATCACCACGTTGTATAAATATTCATAAAGTGCATCAGGTCTGAGTAGTTGTGATTATGTCGGTCAAAAAACACTAAGAAAGCTGTACTGAATATTTATGGTTTATGGAGGTGGAGTCAAGACTCATGTAGGTTATTGATAGACTGACGTGTGTGTGTCTACTAAACATGCTATTTCTGAACAGTTCTGGGCATCTGTTCTTAAGCATGCCTACTTTAATTAGTGTTCTCAAAACCCAGAAACCTAGTGCAACCACCATAGATGGCATCCACACATTGGCAGGGACATAGAAAAATTCCAAACACATTATAAATCTCATCAGGCTCTTTTCATTAGTATGAAATGAATGCAAGTGCCATTTAAAAGCCTAAAAATGAAACTTTCCACAAATGTATTCATTCTGTCTGAAAAGTTGATTTATTAGGCCTAAAGTATTATTGCAACAAATGTCAATCTAAAATGCATATTAATACAGTGAAATCACTCTGGAACTCTGTCCTATCTTGGCTGCACTCGAGGAGGTGACTAATTAAAATTTCGGAACTTTTATAGCGTGATCGCCCTGTTCACACTGCCAGCAGATGCCAGATTAGCCAGAACCGATACTATATAGTAGACATACTACACACATATACATACATGCATACATACATATATTTGCTTATGCATCAGATGCTCACCAGGACTCCATTTATTTATTTAAAACAGTAATTTTGTGAAATATTATTTAAGTTTTTCAAAAAACTTTTCTATTTAAATACATTTAATACATTTTAAAAATGTAATTTATATGTAATTATTATTATTATAAAAATGTAATATATATTAATTTATTAGTGATGGAAAAGTAGTTTTTAATCAGCCTTTATCTCCGACTTCAATGTCACAATCCTTCAGAAATATTGTGAAATATTATTACAATTTAGCATATTAGAATGAAAGATAATGTGAATGATCTTATCTTCACAAAGACTGCATATATTTATTTATTATTTTTTATATTTGTAAGCCTGTCTAAATCGGTCCAATGGCAGTATCCGATAGAACGGGTGAAGGTCTCTGCACGTTACTGTTTTTTCTGCGTGGCAAAGTAATTTAGTTCCAATTTAACTTATCTGACTCCATTTCATCACAACCTCAAATTTTGGTTAGAATGCCAATTGGTTAATGGTCTTTTATATAATAGTTTAGCAGCACATTTGATTATTCTTTTCAACTCTTTACTTATATTTTACCCATTCATATTAGGAAGCTATGTCGCTTTGAGGTCCTCACGCCTTCTGTTTAACTCGGGACTCACGATCACAAGCTCGTCAGTTTTGGTCATTAAACAGAGGTAATTGGCTATATATCTAAGATGGTCGTATTCACACTTGCACAATCAAAGATACTTTGGTATAGCCCCCGTGGTTTTGCATACATTTGAATTTAAAGTAACGTTTATTTCAGGCAGAGGTATGGCCACTACTACAGATATAAGTAGACCAACATTACTTCTCTTATAATAGCTTTGGATTGGCCATGCCGTGGTTTCCCACGTACACTTATCTAAAGTAACATTAAATTAAAATAGAGGCAAGACACACCCAAATAGATTGGTCAAGCAGCACTTTTGTTGTTCAAAATTCACTTCTTTCTTCTTTCTTCACTAATCTGATGCAGACTTGCGGTAACATACAAATCTGTTTAATCTACTTGGGAAAACAATTTCAGAGTCAGTCAGAATACAAACAAATGTTTACAGTTTATTATTTCAGGTAAATGTATCATGCCAATTTCATAAACAGTTCAAAGATAATAAATACAAAACATCAAATGCTCTGGAATAAAGAGAAAAGATGTGAACCTGACATTAGAAAATACATGATGCTGAGTGTCTTGCCCACACTCCGCATCACAGGCTAATTTGAGCTGCAAATCGCGCTGAGCCTCTCGTTGCATTTCTTTATATAGACAGAAACTTCTTTCACATGGAAACATTTGCTAACAATGGGAATTTGCATTCAGAGTTTACACCTTTTGGGCAGGATGGCATTTGCCTGGAAGACACACTCTCCTCTGTGTGCAAGTTATCTCTAAACTCTTAAAAACTTTATTAGGCTACCTTTTGGTTTACTTCTTTGGGAATGAGACCTTTGTACCAGTCGCACTGAGACATTTCAAATGATACCAAACATGTATAATACTGTATGATAATTATTCACATTAAACCATATAGATTTTTGGGTGAATTTTGGTGATCTCATCTAGCCTAGAAATCTAGACGCACCCTAGCGGCAGCAAAATTTATTTTGCAGCCAGGGTAGTCTAGCAACTCTCCGTTGACTTTCGGAGCTGTAAAAACCTAAATTGGGTCAGGCCAATCACATCGTGTATAGAGTAAGGCCATAGACAGTAAAAGAAATGGACACAGCGACCCCATTGGATTCAACGGAGACAAAGTGAAGCCAATTAGAAAATCTTACTTCCTGGGGGTCCAGCGTACTGCGCAGACTCAAACTGAGCTCGACGACGTAGATGTGACGTGAGCAAACCGTCTGTCTTCTAGTAGCTGTGCCAAGATCAATCTGAAAATGAAAAAAAAATCTACCTTCCGAAACTCGCAGAGACGGAGAGCGTGAGTAGGAGCTGTCCATGATCTTGGAGCAGGAGAAACTTTTTGTAGGTGTTCTGATTAATTACTTTGTCATTTTGCCTCGACGTCCTCCCGATTGCCCGCGAGCTTCTCCTCCTGTCCATACGGTAATTCTCTACTGTGCGACAGAGAGTCGCGTGGCTGTGACGCAATCGTTAGCCTACTTTTACAAAAACTGCTTCTACAGGGCCATAACGTAAGATACAAGGTAATGGAGCATTTTATACATTGTCGTGTTTCTTTAGAAATAAATAATGGACAAATGGAGTCTTTAAACGCCTCAGATGTGAAGTTATTCGCTGTCAAAGTGACGCCAAAATGAATGGGAGTCAATGGGATGCTAACTGCAGGTGGGGTTCCGTTAGCCAATGGCGGCGTCCGGGGGTACTTCAAAATAATACAAATCCCTGCACCCTTGAGTAAGGCGGGGCGGGCTTAACATAATGACGACAGAGTTGCGACGGTTCCCTGCTACTTGAAAACAAAGAATGGCGGCTGCTGCTGGAGAACAGTCTTTCGAATCGGCTTTGGCCGCGACTCTGGAGGACTTGGAGTTAAGTTTTTCTTAGAGAAAAGAGCAAAGAACGGCACTTAAGTCATTCTTAAAAAAGGAAGATGTGTTCGTAGTTTTTCCGGCCAGATTCAAAAGTTGAATCTATCAACTAACGTTAGCTCAGCTGTTGGGAAAACGCTCTGGTTGGTTGAAGCGCTGTCCTATTGCGTGCAGAGGGAATTTGAAAGACAGCCGTTTATCCCGCCCCTCGGATTGAGCCGTGCCTATGGTGAGTTGCCAGACCTAACATCTTGATGTAGGTCTGGCTTGCCAGGCTAGATCTCATCATGAGAGAGAGAAGGAATGGGGGAAGAGGGAAAGAGATGTAAATTAGGATGATTTTGAGCTGAGACTTGCGTCTCATATGGTGATGCTAACTTCACAAGAGAGAGTTTAAATGTTAATTTCCTTTGTTTTCTCAGTGAGTTGCCTTCTCTTCCATTTCTTCCAGTTTTTCCAGTCTTACATATTTATTGCTTTATCATTCATTTTTTTGTGGTAGCACATAATCAAGCTTTCATAGCATACCAGAGATATGTGCATCTGCAAATTAATATGCATGATCATGCATGCAAAATGAATCTGTGTATAAATAAACACTCATGGAATTCTGCAAACTGGACAACTTCTTCAAAATAGCCTTAGTGTGCAGTGTGCAGCTTATGGGTAGAGCCAGCAAAATTGGACATAGGGCCCTTGGTTAAACCTCTACATCCAGGCATGGACAGAATATAAGAAAGGCTTGATCAGGCTGTAGACCTTGGGAACAAAGGTTTCTCCAAAGGTTCCTTGTTCCTTAATGTTGTTGCTGAGATTGAAGTTCCTCATAAAGCAGTAGGGATGGTAAGACCTCTTGTATCTGCAGATGTTGTGGCCTGAAAACTTCACTGATGTGAGTTTTTTTTTTTTTTTTTCAGAGAATAGAGCCACTGCAAATACAAAGGTTAAGCCAAACTTCCGACAATGATAGATGCTATAGTAATTGATATGTTTGATCTGTCGACATCTGAGAAGAAAAGGCTCTGCTCTTGTTTTTTGCACCTTTATATTCTGTTTTGAAGTGTGACCGTTCCGTTGAATGCCACCAGTGGATAACAAGACGTTCTGGAGCATGACAGGTTATAGCTTGCACATCAGCCAGGATGAAGGATGATGGCATTTATAAGCGGTTTCTAGGGTATTCTGGTTGTTTGCAGGTCGAAAGAGAGAAAAAAAAGCAAGAATCTATGACATTCTGGTCCAAAATTATGGTTTGGATGACCTGTTCTGTGTAATTCTGTGGTGTGTGTGTGTTTTTTGTATTATTTTATTTATTTTTTTGTCTGTTATATTGATCTGTTAGTTATGTACATTTGAGCAAGATTGTGGGTTTGCTTTTTCTTACTTTACTTTCTTCTACTTTCCTTCCTAGCTTAGCACTTAACTTTTATGTGATTTCCAAGGCTTTCTAATTCCTGATCTTATCTGTACTCTCATTTCAAGCTGTGAGTTTTCTGATAATATGATGCATTAATTACGCAAACACATTGAGATGTCCTTTACAACACAATCATGCAAATATTTCCGAGCAGCGGATGGCTAGGCAACCACACTACAGTACCGGTGCCTGTCAGGTAGATGCATACAAGTAATCAGAGCATAAAACCTACTAAATGACAGCGTGTGGTATGTGGGCTCTCTACCACTCAACGTGACACTCCAGTCAGAGCTGTAACAAATAGGGCTATTATTTAGCTATCAATTCTCTGGAGCTGATGTCAGCTCATTTAAGGATCCTGTGCTATCAGTATGGGAGAGAGACAGGTAGTCATTGATCATGTCAGGATGTCTTACATGGTGCGTGATCACTAATGTAGAGATGACCAATGTGACGAAGAAGCCTGTCTTCACTATCCTGTGTCTTTTTTTGTCTCCTCACTGGTATTTGAGAGACTGGACAGAACATGTCCTACATTTGCCATATATTCTGAAAATATTTCCATCCATCCATCCATCCATCCATCCATCCATCCATCCATCCATCCATCCATCCATCCATCCATCCATCCATCCATCCATCCATCCATCCATCCATCCATCCATCCATCCATCCATCCATCCATCCATCCATCCATCCATCCATCCATCCATCCATCCATCCATCCATCCATCCATCCATCCATCGTTCGTTCGTTCGTTCGTTCGTTCGTTCAAATAGCAAATGCATTTGCACTCATTTGTGCGCCCATGGGTGTGCTGGTCTGAAAACGAAGTGTGTTCAGGCGCATTATTGGCACATTGCTATTCTAAGGCAACTGAAATAGACTGCGCAATATTTTTCTTGTTATTTAAAGGGCTCATTAGTAATATGAGCCTATAGGCGGGTGCACAACGCATGTACACTCTGCTTAGGGCAGCAGCACACAAACATGTCAAATATTAAAAATAAAAGGATTACAATGTAAAAGAATATTATTGTGTTCATAAAGATATGGTGGAATCCGGTCTGCTTGCGCGCTTTAACACGAGCAGATCCGTTTCCTTTCTGGAGAAGCGTTCAGTCTTTCCGCTATGGCGCGAACGCAACTGGCTTTTAAAGGGAATGGGAGATGAGACTCTGATTGGTTTATTGCACATTACGCCCAAAACACACACCCATTTTTCCCGTCATTAAACTAGCAAAAATGGATTCGGACATGACCTAAGTGCACTTGTGCCGTGTGGTTTAGATCATGTGCTTAGATTGTTAAAATAGGGTCTGTATGTCTGTCTGTCTAGGTTGCAGCCTCTGTATAATCTCTTTAAATATATTATAGTTGTATATTTGATAAAATAATCTATGTATCTATCCACAGACATCCCACCTCTCCTGAAAGTTCTGGGAGTCTCCAGCATATTGATAATTCCTGACGCCTGCAAATTATAAAACATATCCCCAAAATCGAGCGTGCGAGAGAGAAGCACTGTTTCCACTTGGTATTAAGATGGTGATGATCAGCCAAGACACATTAACATTTTCACCTGGTATTATCACACATTTCAAATATGTCTCATGTGACCACTTGCGTTCGGATGTCCTATTATATCATCTACATCACTTTCACTTTATATACTGTACATGGAGATGTTATATTGCAATGGCGATGCAACATTTTCAGTGGCCATCACTTCAATCTTCAGTGTTTCTTTCCAAAACAATTAAAAAAAAAAATGTACTGCCCCTAAACTTTTGTATATATATCCATGTGCATATATAACAGTAGTATATATGTAATACATATGGCTTTCTTTGCCTTGGACTCAATTACATTCATGGTTTTGTGTCTTTATTTTATGTGAGTGCTTAATCTTCACTGCTGAATATTTGGCTGTGTTCCCCTGTAGAGCCTGGTCATTTATTTCATGGCTCTCAGGAAAATTCTAAATGAAATGTTGAGTTGTCGTAAATGGGTTTCTTTATATAATGCAGAATTGCAGAGAGAGGCATACAGGTTTCAAAGCTCATTTAACTTTTCATAGCGTGAGAGAGTTTGTGTGAGGTGTAGAGCATTGTGATATGCATACTAATGATAAAATGCTTCAAAGTTTCACTTTCCCTTTTATCTTGGGTAGTGTTATAGAGAAGATGCTTGGAGAAATCTTTTTTTCTGTAAATGAAATACTTGGAGAATATTTTTAATGCATTTTTATGATTCTTTTTATCTTTTACTTTCTTTGTCTCTCTTCCAGATTTGGACCTTCGGTATTTCTGGAGCTGGAGTTCTTTTGAGGACTATCTGGTGTTCTGCTTTGCCTTCATGTTGTTGTGTGCTTTCATAACATTCCTCTTTCTGGACTGGGTCCTATTTGTGGAGACCCTGGGCTCTTTGGCGGTGATGTTTGAAGCCATGTTGGGCCTGCCTCAGCTGCTGCAGAACTACAACAACCGCTCCACCAGAGGCATGAGGTAAACAAAGGCCAAACTATAATTGATCATTCTTTTAGATGCTTCATTTGGGCCCTTTAATTGTTGTGTATAAAATTTTGCATTAAGGGTGTGTTCTATAGGTCTTTTAAAAATAAAAACCAGACCTGAGGCAAACCCAGTAAAATTAGACCAGATTCCGACCCGACGGCAATTTTTTTTCTAACCCGATTGGACCCGAAAGTTTGGCCTTAACTGCATTTAGATGGTTTTCTGCAAACAATCTAGCAACAGTACATTGTTTTTCCACTTGGGCGAGCACCTCCAAGTATATAAAACATAATCATAAGCATTATATTTCACCTCAAATGACAAGGAAATGTATTTTAATATTAAGAAGCAAATCCCCAAACTCATTCTCGGGAATGGCTTGGGTATTTGGTTTATGGGAAGTGAGCGCTGCTGCTACATGGACCAGTATCCTGGAGGGTTTGGTCATTTATACATGGAAGTGTGTATTGACAGAGAAGGGGTAAAATAACATTGTCATACAATTATTTAATATGCATTTGTTTTAAATAATAATATATTGTTAAACACCTGAAACTAATAGTGGAAAGTTGGCATATTTTAAAATAATTCAGATCTTCTTGGGTCCATTCGGTAAAAGCACTTTTTTTTAATTACCAGAGACCCAAGGCTCCTGATCCATATCCAAGGTAAAAGTTTTGGACCCAAACTTGCTCAGGTCTTGGGTCAGACCTCGGGTTTTCGGATCCAAGTGGACTTGTGAAGACCTTTACACTTGTAGTTTGGTTCTCTTGGTTCTTTTGTTCTAGAACCAAAAAAGAAAATGATACATTTAGTCCTGGTTCACACTATCATTTTTAACACTGACCATGAAGATAAAATAAAAATTATGTATATTTTGTAACGGATCTTACCAAACATCCAAAACATGTATGTGCTTGTTTTATGTGCGCACATATGATGGTATTTTTTTACCAGCTGAGAACTCACGAAGAGCCAAAAGGAGTCAAAACAGAGTCAGGAATTCCACCGTTGCACACAAATAAAGATCTACTTCAAGGAGATGGCGGTTTTGGCGCCTGTACCAAACTGTAATGGGTAACATCGCTCCTGCGATGAGAAGAACTAGGTATTCTTGAGCATTCTGTCCTTTTTAGGATCACATCTTCTGACATCACATCCTGTTTTTGGTTTGTTTAGATGTCTTTAGTATGTGTTGTGTTCATATTTCAGTCGAACCGTATCGCAGGTGGGTCTCGGCCTGCTTGTTTGGTGCGCACTAGGGTTTGGATGGCAGCTTTCACACGTATTTCAATGAACTGCACTAACAGAGAAATTGCACTGAAGTTAAATTTAATCAAACCAAACCTGCTAAATGTGAACACACCCTGTGGAAAATGCAAACCCAGAATGAATTGTAATAAAAATGCATTTAAAGTAATATTGACGAAATATTAGGGATGCACAATATACCATTATCATGTAATTTAGCAGCTGATATTAGAGGTATTGGTCGATATTTGATACTTAATTATACATGAAGGTGTAGATGATGACAATGGTAAATTTAATTTTTAAAAACACCAATCATTTATTAACAACTCTATCCTAAATAAATCTCAAAATGGTTATACATTTTTCACACTGTACATTGTAATGTTGTGATGCTTAAATTCACTTGTACTATTTTAAACAATTGATTTTAGTTTTCAGTGTTTTATATTTGAGTTAATTAGACAAAATAATATATATTTTTTTATATTGCCACTTATCGGCTTATCTTTCATTCAGTACTAAAATTATTTCAAGCTACTGGAAAATTGACTATTTACCCAGTATTGGTGAATATAATGAAATCCAATCTTCTTTGTGCATAGAACTTTTGCCCATGTAAAACAATCACTACAATAATGTATCTACTACCATGTATGTTTTTTTTTTTGGCAGTTTTTGGCCATTGGTTGCCATAATGTGTGTTAATGTCATCTGTGCAGGTGGAAGGAGAGAAGGTTAAATTCACACAGTAATTGTTTGCAGGATATGCCTCACTTGAGACATCCCTCATTAAAGGCACATAATGAAGATTATTAAAATTAGACAGCTAATGAGCTTGTTAATTGATGTTACAGCCCACACTGCTCAAATCCGAAGACTCCTTGGTGAAACAAAGTTGACCTTACTGGTACTTTTTGAAAAAACCTTAAAATGAGAGCAAGAGAGAATTTAGAGTAAAGCTAATATCTTTAGCCTCCAGCTACAGTCAGCATAATAATCACAATATCAGCTCCACCTTAGCTGAAGCCAGCACTTTTTTTTTCTCTTTCTTTTTTTTAAATAAAGGGAAAAAGCCCTTCATCTCATGGTCTGTTCCACAGAACCTGATGTGACACACGCTCCAGGCTCCTCTTTATGAGCCAAATTAAACATTGTGAGCACAGTTTAGGCTGAGAGAGGGAAAATGGAGGCCAATGTAAATGGTGTTTCTCCGGAAATCCATCTTTTTGTGAACACAATGAATGTGTCACCACCGTCGCGTGTAGTGTGTAATGCCTTTGCCCTTGATGTGATTTCAGTGTCTGCAGGCGTTGAGGGCCCTCGACCGATCACTGCACTGACATCTGTGTTTTTTGTACAAATGCATGTGTGAATTTATTGTTGGTGAAGCCTTTGGAATCATGGTTCAGAGTGTAATTTTGAAGTTGTCCATCAACATATATCCATGGAAGATAACTGTCACCAAGACAGTATGTCAGAGTAAATGTGCTTCTACAAACTACAATACTAGTTCCCCCTGCCAAACAAAAAAATTATTTCAGCATTTATTCATCCTGAAGTATATATGTGTCGTGCCAGATTTAACATAATTGGTTCTCGCATTTGTGATCTCTTTACAGAGCACTTTACAGAGTGCACCTCTTGATGGAAATATTTATATCCATCAGGAGGTGCATCAATTTTTGGTCAAGCTCTTGTATTGACAATGCAAGAGTCAAGCACTCTGTAAAGTCTACTCTAGCACATCCCAAAGACTTTCAATGTATTTAAGGTCTGGACTCAGTGGTGCCAATTCATGTGTGAAAATTATTCTTTATGCTCCCTCCCAACCATTCTTTCATAATTTGAGCCTGATGAATCTTGGCATTGTCGTCCTGGAATATGGCCATGATGTGTCTTCTTACATGGTTGTTTAAGAAATTAAAAGATACACACTCCATCAATTAGGGTTAGAAGAACTGTTGCCAAACATATAACCTGCTAGACACATACAGTAATAATCACTGCAATAATGATCCAGTCATCGACTCTTAAACATTTGCCTATTTAGGTCCAAACAGCAATTTTTAAAAAAAAATTGTCCGGGCACTGTATATTAGTTTACTATCATGCAATATGGTAAAAGTGTTTTAATGTCATGACATAGGATAATACAAGTACCACTAAAAAATGTGTCCTTTTTGTCCCTTAAATACACGTGAAAAGGAATGAAAATAGTTGGTGTTTAACTGCCACTAGTGTTCATTTTAGCTTAAAAGTGTGTGAATTGTATGTACCGGTATATGTTTTGGGAGTTTGTTTTCAATGAGCCTAGGTTGTAAAATGCTGTCTGTGCGAGTGTGCGCAGCATACAACTCTAGGTTGTGGAGCAGAGCTTGTGTTTGTGTTGCCTTGCCCTTGTAGAGAGAGTTTTATGAGTTTTATTGTGACAGTCTTCACTTCAGTACCTTCACCAATGACACGTGAAGTACTGTCTTTAACAAGACCAACCACCCATACCCCCCTACAGCCCTTAATATAAGTGTTGGTCCTGGGAGGGTCCAACACTGTGCCCTTGAGCCAGACATTTATTGAACCTGAAGGATTTAAATAGCCCATCTCCCCTTGCTATTTTTTTGAAAGCGCCCATCTCTCTTGTTGACCTTTTTTTCTCCTTGTTTGAATCCTGTGTCCACTTCTGCTGCTGTTTAAATTCATGTGTTCATTTCTGGTGGAAACACAGATGTACAGTAGCAGCGTGTGTGTCAGCCTGTGACTGACATTAATGGACCAGGTACCCAGCGGCTGTCAGGGTTTTGCCCTGGCAGTCTTGTCTGTGTTGTCTTGGTTTCATGTTTCTATGTTTGTCTTGTGTTTGAGCACATGGCTCTGTCTTGGTCTGTGTTTGCCATGTGCTCCTCATGTCCCGCCTCCTTGTTTCCTGTTACCACGCCCCCTTGTTTTGCCCCCGTTTCACTAATTGTGCTCACCTGATCCTCATGTGCTCTGGTCCCTATATTGTGCCTCTTTCCCTCATGTCTTTGTTGGTTTGGTTTGTGTATGTGCTTTATGGTGTTTTCTAGTTTGTGTTCTGGAAATTATGTTAGCACTTAATCTTTCTGGTATCAGAGTATCCTTAATTGTTGCTTTTTTGTTTTTCTGTCTTTGGTTTGCTTAGCTTTTGCTTTTGTTCTTTATAATCTAGTTTGAGTTCTCTTGTTTTAGAGTTTTAATTTTAAATTTAAATTAAATTTTTCAGTTCTTATTTCCCTGTCTAGTGGAAGACTTGCTTTTCTCTTGCAATTCCAGTTTTGGTCTTAGATCTTTTGTTTTACATTTCTCATTAGTTTGGATTTGTTATATTTATTTCTCTACTTTAGTTTCTCTAGTATCTTATCAGGTTTATTTTGGTTCTCTTAACTGTTACTATATCTTGTCTCTCTTGTCTTGAGTCGTCTTGTGTGTTCCTGCCCTGAGTCCCCTGGCCACTGACTCTTAACTGCCTGACTGGTGCAGCTATCTAGCTCCTGTTTCAAGCCTCTGGGTCTGTGAGCCTCTACCTGGTGGCAAGACCGGTGCAACATCTGAGATCTACATCAAGCTCCGAGTCCCTTGTGTTCCTGTCTGGTCTTTGCTTTGGAGCTGCCTCTATTGCACTCGCCTCATTGCCATCTTACTGACGGTCTCAGTGGTCATCCGTCCTGCCCGTTGTAGTGTCGTCTGCCCTGCCCTACTGTTTGAACTGTGGTTCACGCTTCACTCTCTCCCTGCTCTCTTCAGTCTTGTTAATAAAACCCCTTGTCTGCTCATTTGCGTCTGGGTCCTATCTCTTGCCAAATTGTGACAGTGGCACGCTGACTCCCCTCTCCCATGAGCCTTTGCCCCATTTTACAACTTGTAAAAGGCCCTCATAAATCTTGACAGTGGCTTTTTTTGTGAGTTCACATTTGTATTTTTACTGAAATTGATTCCTAATCTTTTTCATTTTAGATTTTGGACCCTGAGGGAACTGTTTATGTGATCAAAAGGAGCTCATCCTATTTTATCTGATGTTATCCCTCACACTATGTGTGTTTGACAACCATATTCAGTGTAAATTATATTATGAATATATCATATTTAGCTTTGGGGTGGACTGTTTGATAATGGTTTTAATTATTGAGATAATGACCCAGCGGACATTAACTCTCACCTTGCGAACCCTCTTTTCTCTTACAGATTAACACTCATTATCCTTGTTTTAAAACATCTCGTCTGATGCAAGCAAAGACCTCAGATACAGGTTGTATAGGGACGTGAACGATAACTATAAAGTTTTAATAATCATTCTAATTCTAAGAGAAAAGGGAAGTACACACCACAACTATAACAAATATAGAGGAATGATATCATTGGAATCACATTCAGGACAATTGTTTCATGCTGATGTACGATAAAAAGATTGATAGCCAATCGGAATCCATACAACTTTACAATGAAATCAAAAGGGACAGTTCTTGTTTTTTTTTATGGAATATTGCAGTGTTTATTATAAATTATTTATCCATGCACATCATTCTTTAAATTCATGTGCCCTCGTAATCTTTCATCAAAATTGTATCCCCTCCCTCTTGCAACTATTTCTTCTCATCTTTTCTCCGATGACGTGTTTATGGGCCGAGTTATCACTCACACGAGATCACATCAATAGCAAACAACAATGATCCAACAATCCAGTCAATTCCAGACAAAAATAAAGTCCCGCCCTACATTTTTTCTTGTTTGAGAAGCCGTTTCACTCGCATATACATCATAATAGGGAAGAAAAGACTATCACAACTTCCATTCCATGCTGACTTTAAACAGCTTAAGCATTTAAAGTAGTAGATGACATAAACAAAACATTATCATCTTTCATATGGACGTTAACATAGTTATCTTTATTGTTTGAATTTCATTTTATAAGTCTTAACTATACTCAGATCACAAACAAGAATCACACTGCTGTCACTGTCTTTCACCTGCTGTCTCTCACCTGATATCTCTCACTTCTCCCAGTTCAGACGCCTCCACACAAGCTCTAAAACATTTTTTAAAAAGTTAACCAAAAAAGTTTGAGCCACTCAGCTCTAATGTCGGCTGAAACCAGTTTCTGGGGTTTGGGCTCCATGCTAAGTCGAGAGCGTAGTTAGCATCAGGGCCCTGCTGTGTTGATGAAGCCAAGTGCACTGTAATCTGTCTCCCTAACAAGCAGGGACACGCAGCCAGATTCTCCCATGAGACCGAGCTTCGCCATGGGCCTCGCTGCTCACACAGAGTCCTGATCGGCCCTGATTACCCCTGGGAGTTTCACGCTCATAGGAAACGTTTCCCGTGTTTATAAAAATAAGGAAGCAGTGGATTTAACTTAGCTGTACTGGGTATCTGGGGAACGGAAAGTGTCCTCGCTATCATAGATTCTGTTTTGTTGTGGCTACTGTTATGACAACTGGTGGGAGCTATTTGTCTTTCTGTGGTCTGTTTGTGCATGTGATCTATATGCTTCAAATGCTGCTCAGCAAAACACCCAGGTGGCAAAAATTCATTTATCAAAGGAAGCGGAGCAACATCCATGAAAATGGACACAAGCAGAGTGGAAGAAATGCTTTATTAACCTTAAACAAGTCAACAATACTGAGGGAACCTGTTTCTTTTTCTTATTTGCCAACAAGAACATGACCTATACTGTTGTTTGAATGGAGAGTACTGCTACAAAGTATACATTTGTATATTTGTAGCCTATATTGTATACTTACTGTTGTTAAAAAATATGTGAAACAGTTTGCATTATGTAAGGAATAAGTGATGACGGGCCATTGAATTATTAGAAAATAATGCATACCTGAGGTGGTAATGCAGCCACGAAGCAGAGTGTGCATTATTTTTCTAATTATTGAATA
Organism: Squalius cephalus; assembly: GCF_949319135.1. Lineage (NCBI taxonomy): Eukaryota > Metazoa > Chordata > Actinopteri > Cypriniformes > Leuciscidae > Squalius > Squalius cephalus. Next base: position 13,139,017 of record NC_137127.1, on the reverse strand, counting down.
ATTAATTTATTGGACTTTTAATCCTTTTTGGTGCAAAAAGTGTTTTTGGTAATCTGATCAAATTAGTCAAGATGGAGATGTTATAAAATCATTGTATACTGGTTGTTCTGGTAATGCGTATAACACTGTATAATAATGCTTTTTTTTCTTGTACATATTTGAATTTAATTTAATTACCCACATTGGCGTATTTTTCTTTACCTATATATTCAATTATTTTAAGCATTTAATGTATAATCTCCAAAAAAAATAGTATTATCTTACACAGTTTCGCTTTGCAAGTATATTTAGGATTGTTTTAGAATGTATTTTGATCATTTCACTGCAAAATGGAATTAATTTTTGTGGCAGTGTACACTAGTTCAAAAGTGTGAACTATACACACTTTTTTTTTTTTGTCAGTAAGATTTTTTTAATGTTTTTCAAAGAGGTCTCTTATGTTCACCAAGGCTGCATTTATTTGATTAAAAATACAGTAAACCCCATAAGTGTGAAATAGTATTACAATTTAAATAGCTATTTTCTATTTTATACATTTTAAAATGTCATTTATTTCTGTGATGGCAAAGCTGGATTTTCAGTATCATTACTCCAATCTTCAGTGTCACGTGATCCTTCAGAAATCATTCTGATGTTAATTTGCTGCTCGAGAAACATTTCTTCTTATTATTAATGTCGAAAACAGTTTTTGCTGCTCAATACTTTTGTGGAAACTGTTGAAAAAATCAGGATTCTTTGATGAATAGGAATCTGAAAAGAGCAGAAATTATTTGAAAAGAAATTTACCAAATTTATGAATGTCTTTGTCACTTTTGATCAATTTAACGCATCCTTGCAAAATAAACAAACAAAAACATCGTATTGACCCCAAGCTATCCCTTTAAATATGCCCTTTAATGATATCAAAATGTATCTTAATAAATCTTAACTAAATAAATAAATCGTGATTGACTTTCTGAAACCTGAAAGTGATGGTTCACCTCAGCACATATTAACAAGGTATGTTTTGACACACTTCGATCTTTGAGTTGCTATCGCTTAGAGGCACGCAAGCATACAGACCTCTGTCAGTAGAGTTGTTGCCCTCACAGTTGTTGGCTGTCATGTCTGGGTTAATTAGAGAAGAAAAAGCCAGTGGAGTGAATCCCCACCCGACCCAAGATGAGCGGAGGTACGCCGGCTTCCAGCACAGTCCCCATTGATCAGACTGAGCCTTGTGATTGAATTAGATGAGCCGCTAGCAGCCACGGCTTGCCAGGACCAGTACCGCAACAGAATTATTCACATTCCCTCCAGGGCAAAGCACAGCAGAGTAAGGGAGGAGACGAAAAAGCAAAATTAAAGAGAGCAGAGTGCCGGCATTCTGGAGGGAAAGACAAACAAGGGAAAGAGGAAACCATCAGTTTTTCCAGCTGACGTATCTTTGTATGACATTAGCATTGCTCTTAATTGGTTTGTGTATACAGAAATAGAAATATATCACAGGGGACATTATAATGTCCAACTGAATTGATTTAAAGGCTGCTGGAACACTCCATTTCCATCCAGAGCACATCGCAGCTGTGCTGTATGTATTTCTAGATTGTTTTGTTTGTAAGACAGTGATCTGTGTGAGCTTGTTTGTTAGCCATATGGTAGAGAAACATAATTCAATTCTAGGGTTTTAATGTCTCCCATCACTTTATCTTTCTCTTGGAGGTTTTTCTGTCTTTTTTTCCTTTTGTGTGGTGGAGACTGATCTCTTTTAGAAAGTGTGCATACTCTCCTGTGTTTGAGCCGGATGGATCGATCTACATACATATTTCATTTTCTTTCTTCTTTTTTTTTTTTCTCTCTCACCAGCCTTTTGAATTCACTGGCCAAAGTTTTGCCGAGCCCACTTTTCCTTTCTCTGACGGATTCTCAAGGTTTTGTTTTCCGCTTGTCTTTTTCTTTCCATGGGTGAAGAGCAGGACTAGTTTAATCAGCTCTCTTCACTCCATTTGTGAACATTTGTACTGAGTGGGGGTTTTCTCTCCCTTCTCTCTTTCAGAGGCTTCTCGCTGGTCACGGTTTATCCCTCCATCGATGTAAACTCAGTAGAGAGAAACTGGAGAGACTGCAGAAGGAAGAGGAAGGATCTATCTGTCTATCGTCTGTCTAACATTCTGTCTATTCATCTATCTGTCTGTCTATATCTATGTCGTTCATTCTATGTATCATTCTATCATTTTGTCTCTATTGCTGCTTTCTATCGTTCTATGTATCATTCCATCATTCTGGCGTTCTAGCTATTGTTCTGTCTTTCTACTGTTCTATCTATATTGTTCTACCATTCTTTTGTTCTATAGTTTTATCTATCATTCTAATGTTATATCATTTTAATTTTTTTCTGTCATTCCATCATTCTATTTTTTTGTCTATTTTACAGTGTCCTTGTTACATTACATGTAGTTCTGTAGTAATAACTATGAATTATGCATAATTACATGCAACCAACCCTAATTGCATTGTATTGTATCCTAACCCTAACCCTATTGTATTGTTCTATCACTCGATCTGTTTATCATTCTATATATACTGTAGTTCTGTCATATAGTTCTATCTTTTGTTCTAAATATTGTTCTATAATTGTCATTCTGCATGTCTATCATTCCATGTATCATTTCTATAGTTGCATCATTCTCATTCTGTCTTTCTTTCCATTGTTCTATCATTCTACATATCATTCTGTCCATCTGTTGTTCTAGCTAAAACAAATTATATCATTCTATCTGTCATTTTATTCTATCATCCTATCCTTCTTTCTGTTGTTCTATCTAACATTCTTTCCCCTTCCCTGTCTGTCTGATCTTCTTTAATTCTATCTGTCAATCTATGAATTTAACATTGTCTACTATTTGGATCTTTCTTTCTTTCTTTCTTTCCTTCCTTCCTTTCGGCGTAGGGATGAGAGTGTCAGGTTGAAGAGGATCAATTGAAGGCTTGTCAGGGTTGAGTGCAGGGCTGTTCAGTGTGGATGGGAGTGCTGTAACCGTGGCCTCAGTTCTCCTAATCAATGCAATAATCACTTCTACCTCTCTCACAGGCCCTGAAGCGCTGCTCGCTGTTTGCAGAGCATTTCTTTCATCTGCTGTCAATCCGCAAAGTGCTCGGAGGGGAAGGAGAGCGGGGGGAAAGATAGCGGTTTGTTTTTGTGAACGAGAAAGAGCGTGTTTGTCTTAGAATGAATGTTTGGGAACAATTAGATGAGTTTCTATTGTTTTTCTATAAGGTTTTTATTGTGTGGCACCACTGCCATCAGTGCTCTTGTACAGATGACCCAACCTTACTTAATTACCTCATTAATGTTTCATCACCATTAATGATGTTTGAGAATGGTCTCTAGAGTAAACTAATGTAGAAGACAAATGAAGGAGGAGAAAAGAGTGGGGTGTAACTTTGAGATCGGATACAGAAGACACGTTTTCTCTCAAAGCACTTTAAACGGGACATTTTAATGGAGATTTTCATCTATGAAAAGTTCCATTTCATGTAAAGTATTAGTATAACTTTCAGGATACATAGCCTTTTCCAGTTCATCATCATTTTCACAACCACATCACATAGTACTTTTTAGTTCGCACCAACTATGAGTTGAAATAAACTATGAAATAAAATGTAAGGAAGTGTCTATAAAAGGTCGTTTTAGCACTGGATTTCACACTAATTAACTGATTAGCAGATGTTCCTTCATCCTCATTCACAATCTTCCTGTGATACCAAAACAATGCACAAAAAAAATAAAATAAGGAAGAACATAGTTAATATCATGTCTAGATGGCTGGGTTTGTATCATCAAGTAGACAAGTTGGAAGAATGTTCAATTTCATTAGTTGTCTGCTTCTGCTGCCTCACATTGTGTAAAAGACACATTTCTATTGTGGGGATGACCGACAGGAGCACAAGAAGTTCAAATTCTCATCCCTCTCCATCTGTGACTGCTGATGTATAGTCTGTGCTCATCTTTAGACCACTTTTCTCTCTTTAAGCTTGAATGAAAAGAATGAACTCATTCAGCATAAATACCGCTGAGAACGCAGCGTCCCTCTTTGCCCGAGAACACTTTAGCTGATTCCTGGAAGTTTTCAAAGATGAACTTTTCTCTGCTTTTCAAAAAGAAAGGAGGATTGACATTTACAAAATATTACAAAATTATACAAAATAATCCCCCAAGCTTCCTGCAGGTGGTTCGGTCCTTCTCTGACTAATAAAGAGCAGGTTATGTCCCAGGATGCACTGTTCCTCCTGTCGCTTAACCTCACACAGTCAAATTGACATTTGTAGAATGTAAATTCTTCAGCATAAATTGCACAAATGGATCTATTTTTAGATTTTATGAGCTGTTATGTACCAGAAGTTAGACCATTGGACTCTACGTGTTACCTCGCCTCTTCACAATTTAATATTTTATATGAAATAATTGCATCCTCAGATTCTTTAGTGTAGTCCCATTGGACTCAATTGCACAAGACTTCAGAGACTTGCAAATGTGTGAGATATACAGATGTACGACTTTATCAAGTGGGAGGACAGAACATTGTACGATGCATTAGTTTGATGTATTGGTGACGCCTTTAAAAGGTTTCGAATTAGGTTAATTTATCAGAACTTTATAGCTGAGTGGGAATCTTTCCAACTGCTGAGACTTTTTATATTTCTGAATGCTTCAGTAAAATGTTCTCTTTCTTTGTCTCTCTCCCTCTTTTTCAGCATAAAGATGGTGCTCCTGTGGACCGCTGGTGACATCTTTAAGACCACGTATTTTGTGATCAATGAAAGCCCCACTCAGTTCTTGGTCTGTGGTGCGGTACAGATCTTAATTGACATTGCCATTCTGCTCCAGGTGGGCTTCTACGGCCAGGACACGAGAATCAAACTGGGCTGAACTCACTACAATAACGATGGTCATCAACACCTAAACAAGGGCATACTACATGCTGCATACCTACAAAACTACACGCTCTTACTTTTTCAGTATTTCCTTTGTACAAATACACAGTGGGGTTCAAAAGTCTGAGACTACTATGAAAATATTTCTATTCTGCTTTTCTTTTATTTAATATAACTTACTAAATTAATAATGATATTAAATCATATATTTATATATCATTTTAATTACTTATTAAAAATGCTTTATTATAGCATGACAATTAAAGTAAAAAGTTCAATTGAAAAATGTTAATGATTTATTAGGGGAAATAAATCGGACCTTTTGTCATAAATTAGTGGCCTAGAAATAAAGCAAAATTTGTAATTGTTTTGTATTAGTTTTGTCATGATGTATTTTTAATTGTATTCAAAATCCTAAAAAAAATATATATATATATATTTAGCTTTAATTTTGATTTTGGATCCCAGATTTTCATTTTGGCCTTGGTCTTTTAAACCCCACTGCGTATTTATATTTGTATTTATTATATTTTTCATAAGAGTTCAGGTTTTTTTCTCTCTCTTTTCAAGTTATTTTACGTCTTACCAAACAACAGGTCTGTTCAAAGAAGAGTGAACAGGCCTTAAATGAACCTGCTGAACATCTTAAAATTTAAAAAACAAACATTTAACTAATCCAGTCTACACATTGGGTCTCATTCATGAAACATTCGTAAATATACGAGTAAATATGTGAGTGATTTGCGCGTAAAGAGACCTTCCCGAAAACTCTTCTCCTGATTCACAAATACTTCATAAACGTCAGATGTGATAGTGAAATGTGTGTGTGTGTGTTAATGAATTCCAATCAGTCGTAAATGGGACGCGCGTGCACGCTCATTCCCAATTACCATAAATCCTGCCCATTAAATCCGACTGACAACTATATATGGGCATCATATTATGACACCAAACGAAGGATTTCAACATGTCTTCTCAAAAGCGAATGAAAAAGAAAAATTTCTTGGATGCAGAAATTTAAGTTTTATTATCAGAAGTTCATTCAAAACGCCACATTTTATTTTCAAGCGTACATAGTAATCTTGGCAAGTAAGTCTGCGCGGTCTCTGAAAATACGCCTTTTGCGCAGCGCTCTATCTGCGCTCTATCTATTAGTTTGCCCAGCCCTATTGAAAGCAATTAATTATTTGATTAAAGTGTTCCGTTTGCAGATGCTATTACTGGCTCTCATAATAAAAGTAAAAAGAAAAACCGTATGTAATTACTATATGTAATATTTTTTCACAATGCTGTGTAAATATGTACCCGATTAAGGTGAATTAAAATGCAGCCTTATTAATGAGCAAAACGTTCGGATGTTAAACGCACTATTTACGCGTGGCTGGGAGCAGGTGTAGATTTCTTTCGTACCAACTAACATTTGGAAAATACGAACATTTAAATGAATCCAAAGATTTACGCCAGAACCACACGATTTACACAAAAATTCTTTATACTCGTGTTTCATGAATGAGGCCCATTCACTCCAACCTGACAAATTAATCTTTCAACCTTTCACTTTATTTTTATAGAATTTGTCTTTTTGCTAGCTTTTGTGAGAGCCAATATGCTCTTAGTGCAATGAAATTGCTTGGAAATGCATGTGCCAAATGCATCTGCTAGAAACTGAACTCAAACTGCTAGCTCATTTGTCAACCATTTGTGGTCCTTTTTCATTTTAGAGCACTTAAATGATTGTTACTTGCATAGTTGCACACAAAAATCCATATTTTAAGCAGCAGATTAATGTTAGACATTTAAACCTGATCCTTTGAGTCAAAACCAGTTGCTGATGAATGATTTTATTACCAAACTTTAATTACCTAACTGTATCAGTGGAACAGCATGAGGGTATACCATAAATATATAATGGACAACTGATTTATCACGTATGATTGCATTGCAAACAAGAAAAACAGATGGATTTGTTCTGTTTAATTATCACAGATCGATAGCCAAGTCATTTTGCTAAAGGATCACTTTACTATTGCTGCCAGCATTTTGCAAATGCAATATTGTTTTTACCCAAAGTTTTTGACTCAGAAAGTAGAATGGTAATGCGTAATGGTCCAGAGGAAAACCAGTTCATCGTAACCACACAAAGCCAATGATGGACAATTTTTGAGCCATCTTGGGTTGATAGTCTGCTATGTCCTGTAAAGATGGCAATGATTAATTCTCCACATGACCACAACCAGTCATATACTGTATTGTCCATGTTTATCCTGCACATCACGCCAAGATGAAGAGCAGTCTGCCCGCAAATAATTGACATTTGGACTGTTTTTATATGGGAGTTGATGGGACTAGTGAAAAAAAACTGCTGCTGCAGTTGATCAGCTATGAGGAGTCTTCGTCATAAAAGAGTTCCACTCTATTAAGTTACCGTTCACATCAGCACTGAGTTATGTATTTATCACTGCAAGGAAAAGGTCACTATAACTTTAAATCCCACTATAGCGCCAGGCTACTCAGGGAGGACTACAGATGTGGCCTTAAAAAAGCACTTTCCAATTCCATCTCAGTTTTGGCTCTCTTTCTACCTCCCGGCCCATATTTCACTGTAGGGATTTTGACACTGCGATAGACTGATTAAGCCTGGTGGCTCCTTTGGCATTAGTCGAACGTCAAAGTTTAGCCATTGGTTATTACAGATGGTCACAAAGCCACTGCCTCTCAGCTGTTTCGTCCCTACATGGGGAGGTTTTTTGGCTTTAGTTCTCATTGTGGTGAGACTTTGTTTGCAGTAAATCTTTGTTCTGTTGTGCTGTTAATCACTGCATCAACATATCTCACCCCAGCTAAGGTCAAAGCCACTAACACATTCATTCACAGGAAAATACAGATAGATTGTATTATTGCAATTCTGTGCAATATTATTAGTGTTTAGAATGTACTTTTGTACATTTTAAGTTAAGATGGCCTCTTGGATAATGTACACTACCATTCAAACGTGTTTTTTTTTTTTTAATTAAGGATACCTATACATTAAAATTGATCAGGTAAAGAAAGTAAAGTTACTTTCTTTTGAAGTTTATGTTAATCAAAGAATCTTGAAAAAAAAATGTATTGTGGAAATGGATTTTTCCACCAAAATAGTAAGCAGCTGATAATAAATAAGATGATAATAAGAAATGTTTTTTGAGCAGCAAATCAGCATACAAATAATTTCTGAGGGAAATGTCTCCTGAAAATTCAGCTTTGCCATCGCATGAATAAATTGCATTTTAATATGTATTAAAGTCCCCCTGTAGTCAATAATTGTATCCCTTAAAACTCATCTTTGATAACCAAAATGACATATTTGTGTTTTTACCTTGAAAAGAATTTTCTTCATGCCTTAAAATAACTTGAATGTAACTCTACACCCTTGCCTTATTTAGTATATGCGGTTCTATTTATATGCAAATTAGCCCTGCCTCCACTCACTCACACCAGTTCAGAGATCCACTTGTTGACGATCACGCGTTGTCGTGATCGGTTACAAGGTAGTTTGTGACGTCAGAAACACCAGCGATTTCAACCCGCGATTTTGAGACTGTCTTTGGTTCACTGTTGTTTTAAAGAGAAAATACTCAGCAATGGTGTTGACTTATGAATTTGCACATGGATTATCTTAAAGCATATTAAAAACACCACATAAACAAATAAACAACATTAAAAGCTTTATTTTCACCACAGGGGGACTTTAAAATAAAAAACAGTTATTTTAAATTGTAATATTATTTCACAATACCAACCCCCAAACTTTTGAACGGTAGTGTACACAATTTTTGTCCAATCAAATTGTCCCATCTCACACCAATACACTCCTCATGACAAAAGTTTAATTGATCAGAGGTTGTGAGATTTTGTTTTTGAGTTCATATATGTATTTCTCAATTTTGAGAGCTGACTTTTTTAGTTTGAGATATCTTATGAAACTCTAGTGTGAGGTTGATCTTTTTCGCTGTCTACGAGAACTAACTCAGATATGAGAGATTTTCTTTGCTCTTTCTTTCTTTTGGGCCAACTCGTTTAACCATTCTGAACCTCTAAAAATCTTGCTGTAAAAAAAATGGTTGTTATATCCAAAGACATTCTTGTTATGTTCAATAATCACACATATGTTTCTATTGTGTCTTATTTTTTCCAATTTTCATTGTTTTGTTAGTTGCACATGACTGGTACAGTAAATAGCTTTGCCAAGCTTTGTAATTCTCTCATCATCAGTGAGGAAACCACACTGATGAGCAAGATAACGGTCTATTATGTGTTTAATGTTGTGTGATAATGACCATTTAATGTTGCCTTAATGGTCTGAACATTTTTGGCATTCGTGTCAAAAAGGTGCCTTAAAAAGTGACATGACAAGATCATCTTTTACCTGTCATTATGAATATGGTTAATGGACATAATTATTCCTTTTTCAGGATACTATAACATATGCACCCTTGATTATGGCATTTTGTATGTATGAAAAAATGGGGTTGGGACTGAGTCCAGGGTGGGAATTTCATGGGGGGATGGAGTTCCAGTTCAAAATGTAGAGAATTTTCATCTTTTATCCGCGTAATAGCCTCCAAATGCTATGCAAAAAAATACATAAATAATGGGATTTTTTCTGCATTTATAGCTTAAAAATAAAAATAAAATATGTTCCCAATGGGTCTTGGCCATTTTCACCACTATCATTTCCTTGGACCTGCAAATACTATCCTGTTGCATCTCGATGAACCCACAATGTCAGCATGTTATGTAACAATTGCTTGTTGAATGATTTTTTTTATTTTATTTGTATTTGCAAAGCTGCGGCAACATACTTGATTTAATAGCATCTGATGCATGATTGCACATTTTAAATTACATGTAAATTGCTTGTGTGACCAGTGTAGTGGGGTGTAAAATTAAAAAAACAAGTTCCATCCTTTTCTGATTCTGTACTAAGTGTGTGTGACAGGAGACAGTGAATGACCATTATGAATAATACAGACAGCATCACTGATCAGAAAGTTTTCGGCTCTACCGCACCGCAATGACCCACAGTCCTGAACTTGACAGGACTGCACTCTACATGGCTTTACATTCCTTTGATGTAAGCAGTGAAAGAGACTCGGTATGAAATATTCATGTTTGTGGGGAAGACTGGATTATAGATGAGTCTAAGCCTTCAGGATACCTGTATTACAGTACCTCATACCTCCATTAATCGAAGTTCCATACATTAATGATATGGTACAGGATGTCACATTGATGACTGCGGGAATTGGGTGTTCTTGCTCAATCCCAGGGATTTGGGACATTCAGGTGGGCGGAGAAGAAGCCTGATGCAGGGATAGGGAAATGACGGATTGAGTTACTACATTTGCTCGTTTTTATCTCCTTCTGTAGACACAGTCCATTACAACGATGAAAGCAGACGTTTCAAGTTTCAAATGCTCCAGTAACACAAAGACAAGCAAGGGGGTTAGGCCTACTGCAGTTTAAAAGTTTGGGGTTGGTATGATTTATTGATCAAAAATATTTTTAACATCAGTGTTGAAAACAGTTTTACTTTCAGTTTTAATCAATTAAATGTGTCATTGCTGAATACAAGTAATACAAAAAAAATCTTACTGACCCCAAAGTTTAGAACGATAGTATGTTGTGGCAGGCCAATGTTGGAGAAAGGAGCCCAGGAGCAAAGAAGTAGGTCCCAGCTGGGGAAAAATCATCAATTATGAGTACTTCCACCTGTTTACCCTTCAAACAAACGGGTTGGTTGAGAGGTTTAATCAGACCTTAAAGCAAATGTTGAGGAAACTGATAGAGGTGGATGGGAAAAACTGGGATCAGTTGCTGCCCTATATTCTATTTTCCATTAAGGAAGTACCACAGAGCTCTACGGGATTCTCACCATTCGAACTTCTCAATGGACGAAGGCCCAGAGGGTTGATGGATATTGCCAAAGAGGTCTGGGAGATCCAACCATCACCACATTGCACTGTGGTAGAACACATGGAGCAGATGCACCAGCGGATGACTCAGTTGTGGCCAATTGATAGCAAATGAAACAGGCTCAAGAGGCCCAAGCACAAATCTACAACAGGGGGGCCCAACTAAGAGAGTTTCAACCAGGAGAAAAGTTCATGGTGTTGGTCCCCACCCACGAATGCAAGTTTCTTGCCAAGTGGCATGGGCCATATGAAGTGGTTGAGCGAGTGGGTCCAGTGAACTATAAGGTGAGGCAGGCTGGCCGGTGCAGGGTCCTCCAAACCTATCATGTGAATTTACTCAAGTGGTATGGCCCAGAACAGTGTCTGCTCTCCACCCTGTCATCCCAAGTCCCCTCCCAAGTACCCATGGAAGTGGAAATGGGAGCCTAACTGACCCCAAACCAGAAACATGACCTCCGGGAGATGGTAAGCCAACATTCAGATACATTCTCTCTACTGCCAGGTCGGACCACAGTGGTATACCATGACATAGTCACAGAGCCTGGGAAGAAGGTGAGACTGAAGCCCTATCGCATCCCAGAAGCCCGAAGAGAAGCAATCCGTGAAGTAGTAAGGAAGATGTTAGACTTGAACATCATTGAGGAATCCAACAGTGCATGGTCAAGCCCAATTGTTCTGGTCCCCAAGCTTGATGGCATAGTACAATTATATAATGATTTTAGAAAATTAAATGAAATCTCACGCTTTGATGCTTATCCTATGTCCGCATTCTCCACCAACTGTGACACGTCCCCAAAGCAAGGAGAGGTTTCAGCTGCCACAAAACACAACCACAAGAGAAACGGGGGCAGCGTTAACAGAAACTGTCTTTTATTTAATAAAAAATATATAGGATGGCCAAAAGGGATCCAAACTGGAATTAGGTTCTTCCCGGTCTGGGGTACTCGTGACAGCTGTGTTCCCACTGTCCGCTTATTAGGCCTCCTTGAAGGGGGAAGACAGAACAAACGAAAGGCAAAGTTGGTAAAGCAGAGGTTACAAGGTTAACTGTGTCTTTTCTTACTCTTCAGCCAGTTTCACTCTAGGCCTCCCTGTGCTTCTTCATCTCGTCCTGGGGTTGTCTGCACCCAGGACCATCTTCGTTTTGAGTGAAGCACAGATCCCAGATTTATAGTGTCCTCCATTGGGCCATTATTGGCTACAGCTCTGAGTGGTTCCATGTTTGAAGGGTGAACAGGTGGAAGTACTCGTAATTGATGATTTTTCCCAGCTGGGACCTACTTCTTTGCTTCTGGGCTCCTTTCTCCAACATTTATATTGTTATTATTTAAATTGTATGATTATTTATGCATCATGGTAGTATTTGTCTTTTATTCCTGGCGATTCTAATGATCAAAAAACAATATACAATAATTATTTTACTTATATACAATATAATACATTATGGTAGTGAGAATTTGACAATTAAAAATTTTTCAAATGTACTTAATTGTCTTGAAAATAATTTCACTATGTAATGGGCTGAAAAATAGACTTTATTTTTTTCATGTAAAAATGTATTTAATAATTTTTTGTTCTTCTGATGTTGGGGCGAAATGTGACCTGGGCATGATTTCATTATGAGATTTACCACTTTCACCTGTTTTACGTGGAGATTTATGGGGAACAGAATCGGGTTGATTTCTCTGATATCCACTGATGAATGACTCTTGCTCAACTCTCTCGATGGACTTTCTTATGTCATGTAGATTCGGAACGTCTCTGCTATGCTTTAAATCTGTTCTTGAGTTGTCCTGATAATTGCTTGTATATAGGTGGGTTGACCTGACATAATATGATCTGACCTGAGTTATGGTACATTTGTCCTTTACCTTCAAATCATTTTTCCCATTTATATACAGTTACATGAGAGAAAAGGCAGTTTTGTGTCATCTGTGAAACAATTAATGTTTATATTAACTTCCTTTTATAGACAGAAATGTTGCCAAGGGAACCATCCTTCAGCATGATGTGTATGTTACCTAACTTTAGTGCAGGTGTCATATATCACGGGACATTAGCTACTTTGATAAGGTCAGCATGTGTACTGTACAATAATGCAATGCTGTTTAAAGCGTTCAGTGTCTAGATTCAGGTGGCAGTGGTGATGTATGTGGGCAGGAGATATTTTACTCCTAATTGCAAACCATCAGCTAATTGGGTCAAAGGGTCATGCTGTACTTTAGCTCTTCACTTGAGATACCATTACAGGTATCATTACACACGTATGCACGTGACAGATAAGCCGCAGCTCTGTAGGATTTTTCCTCAGATGTTCAGATAATCGATAATCAATCGTCAGTGAAGATGAGTATACTTAATATCTTGGGTGCTTTCAAGTTTACTCAGCCAATGTGGAGAACTTTTACAAAATCAATGATAATATGAATGTTTTTATATCAGGCTAATATGCAGAATGTATATGTAAGTGATAATACCCAGCTAGCTGTGCATTAAACTATTTTAATGCACGACGTGGAGGCAAGTAATGTAGTGATTCAGTACCAGCGAAATAATTTATTAATAAAAGTCATGGGGCAGCGTTGACAAGAAGTTTCTGTGCTCCTGAATATTTTTGTGTGTGTGTAGCGCGATCTCTGATGTCTAAGTGCTAGTCAGCGACGTACGTGTGTGTGTGTGCGCTTCACTGAAAGCAGTGCATTAATATAGAAGGTGATTAAACTGATATATCAATATATTGATTTAAAATTTGTAAGACATGTTTTGTGTAAGAAAGCTTTATGCGAGGAGGCGTCATGAATATCATGAATATTGATGTTTTTCACACCTGAGAAAGACAAAGACCCTCCCATAATGGCCCTATCAGGTGCTATCAGGCCCTGTCATTATGAGGAACCTTGCACAAAGAATGAGGAGAGATTTAAAAAAGAATGGCTTTTTGATTGTTTGGATTTATTTACAACACAACATAATCCAAAGATACACAACAAAGGACAAAAAAGCACATTTTTGAACACACTGATCTAAACACACTGTCTTTAGATCAGTGTGTTCAAAAAGCACATTTTTGAACACACTGATCTAATGACAGAGACTTTAACAGTCACACACCTTTGTGCCATTCCTGAAACAAAGTACATACCTGTCATTTCCAAGGTGTTTGATTTTTCATTTTACCATGTTCATGTACTCATGTGAATGTTTAAGTCAGCAGGACTTATCAGTGGCATCTGGTCCCTGAAAAAAAAAAAAAAATTATACAACTGTGACCATGCTGATATCAAGAGAAACTATAGGGCTGCACGATTTTGGGAATACATTTGAGCTTTTTCTGGTTAAAATTGCGATTTAAAATGTACAAAATACATATATATATAAAATGAACACCAGGTTTGTTGTGCCTTGTATGCATATACGTGTAGGGCTGCATAAAATAATAATAACAATAGCCTATAGCAGGTGGCCTATAAATCATTAAAAAGGAACACTTCGGTAACACTACACTAGAGAAAAATATATGGATTATCATATGTTACTTCAAATGTTTCCATTCGTTATGGCGTTATGAAATGAGATTGGAGTAAAAACATGAAGCCTAATGTTTGGCGCGTTTTGCTTCTCAAACGTACTGCGCGAGTGACTCAAACTCACAGCGTGTGCAGAGACCATTTACTGAAGTGATCGAGTCGCTCCAAACTATGAAACATTATTGTTACCACAATATACATATCTACGTTTGAGCAAATATCCACAAACACAGTATTTAACAGTAAACATGGGTCTAAACATTATAATATTCACCATATTAGAGTAAACACTCTACCAGCCTACTTTTATATCATGCTGTGTTTTATTATCAAACATAAAAAATCCTTGTGTCGTACATACATTTAGCATTGAAAGGTTGCCTACCTGTCTATAGTTCACATTTCAACATGTTTCTATATGTTGCTATATAGACAGAAACATGTTGAAATGTGAACTATAGACAGGTAGGCAACCTTTCAATGCTAAATTTATATACATGTACGACATTAGGCTTCAAGTTTTTACTCCAATCTCATTTCATAACGTACATTTTAGTCTGGCACCAGTTTGACTAGTAAGGGTTAATGCCTGACGAGGTGTCCATTGTCAGGTATTAATGGACGACGACGAGGCGTGAACCGTCCGACGCGCAACGGAAGGTCGCTCCGCCGAAGTCCATTAATACCTGACAATGGACACCTCGAAGGGCATTAACCCGCTTATACCATGGTCACTTGCCAAATAACACATTTTTAAAACATTAGTTTATATTTTAATTCGTTTTACAATCGAAATCTAAAGTTTTTACAAACAATAACTTGATTTCCCTGGTTACGCCTGACGGTTTATTTAGCAACCGGAGATATTTATAGTCTGCTCGATTTATAGTCCATATAGATACTTTGACTGCCTGTTGCTATGGTTACTCACAGCTGATGTAGCCAGCGCATTTATTTATTAATTTCGAACGGTAAACAGTCAGTTTCACCAGAACTCCTTTACTAGGTGTCCTCTATCACTTTTAATGGACACCCTGCAGCCAATCAGAATCAAGTATTCACCCAGACCATGGTATAAGTTGCTACAATGTACAGTTTATACAACAATAACATGCTTACTATTATGAGTGGAAATGTCTTACCTTAAAAAATCTTTCTCATCTTCAAATTGTGTTCTTCTAATTCTTCTGAGGTAAATCCAAGGTAAACAGCACAGCACAAACACAACGTGTCTTCCAAACTCGATGAAAAGCAGAAGAGTACTCTGCCCTACAAAGGCAAAAGACCTTAAGTCGCTAGAGTGTGGAACTGAGAAAAATGACTTTAAAGATTTTTAGTTGTCCCGCCAAATTAATTATAGGTAGGACACTGGAAATCTGGCAAATAGATGTTTTAGTAATGGAAATTATATACATAAAAAAATCTTGAGCTCAAACTTGACTTTTGACCACTATTTTAAAGTTACTGTACTCTGCCTTTGTATTGTCAGCAAAAAGTGAGAAGTCATGCCAAGGCAAAAGGCAGTAACTTCCACATTATCAATATTTAGTTGCTGATCACCATTAACAAAATCATTATAGTACACACCTGTATAAAATCTAGTGATCATGGCATTTATTTTGTATGATTTACAATTATTTATAGCCATCTACTTATTGCTATCCTGTGCTTTGGTTGCATTCTGATGGCATTATTAATGACATGACAAAATACCTCCTATTAGTCCAGCGTTGACTCGACCGCGTTTAGGGCGGGGCTGAAGGCGAAGTTTTGGCACTCTGCCAGCTAGTTTGGCGAGCTTTAATTCTTGGTTGTATTCATCTGATACGGCAATGTGTAACGTTTTTCTGTCAACTCTGCATAATCCTTCGCGATCGATATCGCACGTTTGTCGATGGAGCAGACAAATGTTCTGACCGCTCTGAGGACATCAGAAGTTAGAGCGACTGATGGCAGCTGTACAAAGTACACAGGCTACACCGTAATTTTAATTTTAATGGACATTAAAACAAAGGCAGATAACCGTACAATCTGGTAGGTAGCATTATTTGATTGAACACCGGCACAGTAACTTCATATTGACGCGCGGCTAAACAAAGGCAGAACACCGCAACTCGTAATTTGAGCGTTCCAAAACAAAGCCAAAGAGCGGTAACTGATGTTACGGTGTTCTGCCTTGGTTTCTCATGGGCTTTTGGAAGTTACTGTTAAGACAAATCATTATTTTCTCGAAAAAAAAACGGAATTGATTCAAGATACTTATCCACATGATAAAGAAGGTCTTGAATGTGCCAAAAATATAAATAACTAATTTTCGACCAAAAACGAAGTTACGGTCTTTTGCCTTTGCACGGCAGCACTGAAGTCTTTGATTCTTTGTTTTTGAGGTAATGAGGGCGTTTACAGGTTTGCGTTCCTTAACGTGGACGATTTGCATTTCAGTTGCTCTTGCGCACGTGGGTGTGATCACATTAGAGCTAATGAGGATGCGTTTAAGAAACTGTACATCTCATTGTTTTCATACGGATTACTTAAACAGAGAATATTTGTTTTTTATATAATTTACATCATTTAAAAATAGAGACTTCAAGCTTTGTAAAAACATGTCTCATTTCAGAATGAACTTCACATTGAGAGAGACAGCAGAACGCGCATCATGTTTATTTTCTTTATTTTACGAAAAACACAACATTTTGTTTAAGAAATGCACTGATAAGAAAAAAGCGAGCTGGTCACGCTGGCGCGACCGCCGACCCCAGAGGGTTAAAGGGATAGTTCACTTAAAACTTAAAATTATACCTGTCATTTTGTTATTCCAAAACCTTAAAGGATTCTTTCAGTCGAAAAAAAAAATGAAATAACCGGTTAAGCATGAAAGTAATTTCTCCTCATATATTACCTTTTTGGGGTTCTTTAAAATTGAGTCAAGAACCCTAGGGTTCTATAGAACCCCACAGATTTATTTTTATCTTTATTGTGTTTGTGCCTTTCAAAATAACATGGACCCCACTGACTTTCATTTTATGGACAAAAAACACTGAAATTTTTTAAATAGATTATTTTGTGTTCCACAGAAGAAAGAGTGTCATAGATGTTTGGAATGACAAAATCACACCCTTTTTTTTATTCTTTTTTTTTTATCATTCTCAAATGTAAATAATGCAAAGCCCATAACTAGTACTGTCAGTTTGTTGTCTTTGCATCCTTTTGTATTCCTTTAATCAGTTTCCCTATCTTCCTCTTTTCCTGTCCTGTGTATGAACAATGACTTGATTAGACACTGGGGAGACTGGCTTCACTGTGTGATGGAGAGGCCCTATGATCCTATTTGTTTTATTCGTTCTTAAACACCTCTTTCAGTCTACCCAGGCTGAAATATTCAATCTGTTAGTGTAATGAGAAGGTCTCACGCACCAGAAGAGGTTGAAATATCTTCCTTTTTGCTGCATTACACCTGGCTGAAAACTGCACCATTCAGCTCAACTGCAGGGAAAGCAATTGGGAAAATCAGGTTTAGTGGCAAAATTTACAGACTTTCAGCTGTTTGCAATGAACAGATCAAACAAAAGTCATTTAAATTGCTCAACACAACAAATGTTTCAAGTGGTTTCCCCAAATTCAACTAAACATGCAACTTTTAATGACTTCTGCAGTCTCAAAATGATTCAACCCCTTCATGGCAAACATCTTTAGTACTTAGTAGAAAACCCTTTTGCAGATATGACCTGCTGCATGCTAGATGTATAACCAGACACCAGCTTCTGGCAGTGTTTCTGAGGAATCTTAGCTCATTCCTCATGACCAATGGCCTCCAGTTATAACTTGGTTATAGTGTACCAAATGAGTTCCCTGTATAGTTTGCAGCATTACTAGAGAGATATTATTCCTTAAGAAAAATCAAACTATCGACATCGTCCGTTATTATTATAATCGTTATAATCAGCTATCGGTGGAGAATTTTAGTATCGGTGCATCTCTAGTAATTATACATTTGTTACAGTGTATTAAGTGTAATTACATGTATGTTACAGTGTACACATTTGTTACTACAATGCATTTATACCCCTGTTACAGTGTAAATATATGTTTGTTACAGTGTAATACATTTATTACAGTGTTATAATACATGTTTTACAGTGTAATAATACATTAAGAAGAGAAATAATACATTTGTTACATTATAATTATGAGTTTGTTACAGTGTAATTATAAGTTTGTTACAGTACAATAACGCATTGGTTAAAGTGTAATTATACATTTATTACAGTGTACTTACACATTTGTTACAGTGTAATACCTTTGTTACAGTGTAATAATACAGTGTAATAATACAGTGTAATTATATGTTTGTTACAGTGTAATCTTTTTTTACAGTGTAATTCTAGGTTTATTACCATGCAATTATACGTTTTTACAGGGTAATCATAATTTTTTTTACAGTGTAATTATAGGTTAATTACCATATAATTATACGTTTTAGCGGGTAATTATACGTTTGTTACGGTGTAATTGTACATTTGTTACAGTGTAATACCTTTGTTAGAGTGTAATAATACAGTGTAATTATATGTTTGTTACAGTGTAATCTTTTTTTTACAGTGTAATTCTAGGTTTATTACCATGCAATTATACGTTTTTACAGGGTAATCATATTTTTTTTTACAGTGTAATTATAGGTTAATTACCATATAATTATACGTTTTAGCGGGTAATTATACGTTTGTTACGGTGTAATTGTACATTTGTTACAGTGTAATAATACATTTGTTACATTGTAATTATATATTTTTACACTAATACATTTGTTAGTGTAATTAAGTGTAATTAAACATTTGTAACAGTGTAATTATACATTTGCTACAGTGTAATTATAACATTTACTACGGTGTAATTATAGCATTTGTTACAGTGCAATATATGTTTGTTACAGTGTATTATACATTTGTTTTAGTGTAATACATTTGTTACAGTGTAATAATATATTGGTTACAGTGAAATTATAAGTTTGTTACAGTGTAATAATACATTTGATACATTATAATCATACGTTTATTACAGTGTAATTATAACATTTGTTACAGTGCATTAATACATTTGTTTGTTACAGTGTAATTATAAATTTGTTACAGTGTAATAATACATTTGTTACAGTGTCATTTTACATTTGTTACAGTGTATTTATGTTTGTTACAGTGTAATTATGTATTTTTATACTGTAATACGTTCGTTACAGTGTAATTAAGTGTAATTATACGTTCATTACAGTGTAATTAAGTGTAATTATATGTTTGTTATAGTGTAATAATACATTTGTTGCAGTGTAGTTGTATATTTGTTACAGTGTAATTATATATTTTTTAATACTGTAATTGTTAGAGATGCACCGATGTATCGGCCAATAATCAGTATCGGCCGATTAAAGCGATTATTTTCACTATAGGCCAATGTGTTAGTTGCCGTGTTTCAACACGATGAAACACGGCAACTAAACCCAAATAATTCACAATGTTTTATTACAATATTGTTCTCTTTATAATATGTTCTCTTTATGTAATATGACAGTCCCAATCATAGTCATTATTAGTCATGCATTGCTGTTTAAGATACATGCGCTGAAGCTGAAGAAGATAACCGGCACGCTTTACTACAGTGTTAATTTTAGTGTTCAGTTTGCTAAAACCAAATGCATCCTATGAGATAAATCAGATATAGATAGGCCTACACAAAATAAACACAATATTACAACTTACATGTCATTTTACTTTTGCTTCCCTTGCATTTTTCTTTCTTTTAGTCTTTTCTGTGTAAAGTCAGTCTTTCAGCGCACACAGACTTGCAGACAAACTGCAGCACCAACAGAAGTCATCAGAATGACTCACTCACTGCCACCCATACTGTGCATTGCTACTACGGTTCCAAATGATTATCAGAGTGGCTGCACTCGTGGACTTCCCTGAATGACTTCCTCTGAATGCCCCGGGGTTCCTTTACCGGAGCAATTAGCCCTCAATCTAATTGAGGGCAGTCTCCATCTCCATCTCCAACCTGAATCACTGTGCTACACCATATCTAAATCAATATTAGTTTCTCTCCTACGATTACAACTTTTTCTCATTACTGGCGATTCAAATGAAACAATCACTAATCGGGCCGTTTGGCAGTGGAGCTATTTTCTGCTCACAGGTAATTATGAGTCATTTTAAATTACCACTGTAAGTTTACGATGAGCACGGACCTTTCCCTTACATTCATCCATTTAATAATGGGGAAATATCAATATAGGTTTTTAGCATAATGATGAGGCATAGCTATATTACTATGACTGATACAAATCATAACTGTCATTGTCTTCTCATCCATGTTATAGGCAGACCGGGTAAAATATCCAACTGGGTTAATTGCAAAAAGTCATGGGAAAGCTTTGGAAATGGAGCGTAACCATGGTTCGATGGCATCTGTGTGATTAAAACAGAGGAAAATCATTTTTTATGGACGAACCCTTATACCCTTAAGGGACAGTTCACCCAAAATGTAATGTTCTATCAATATTTACTCACCCTCACGTTGTTCTATAACTAAGATATTTTGCAGATTTTCTGCACTGCTCTATCCATACAGTGAAAACTAATTGGGACAGGGGCTGTCAAGCAGTATAAATGACAAAAAATGACCTTAGTGTGCTATAATCTATATTAAAGAATAGACCATTATTTATTTTTTTGATTTTTTTAAACTACATATATTTTTAGCTAACAAATTTTTAGGGTAAGAACGACCTCTCTTAACCTGCTATGAAGAGTGTTCAAACAGCAGAGAAGACATATTGAGTCACACTGGTGTTTCCTGCTCAGAAATGGCCCATGTGTCTGTGTTCTCCTCCCTCATATCACAAAAAAAAAAAAAAAGTGATTTCAGGAACAACACCAAGCACTCTATTTCCAATCTGTTCCCATGCCTACTGTATATAAAGACACGAACAGCAATGCTGGAAGGATCTTATGAAACTGTATCTGATACGATCTGTCGAGTTACCCATAATTACAGATTATTGCACTGCTGCATTACATAGAGAGTGAAATCTATCTATCTATCTGTCTGTCTGATATATGTCTGTCTGTACTATATCTGTCTTGCTATTCTAGCTAACAGTATTATTCACTGTAAAAAATTTCTAACCCTTCCAAATAAAAAATTTCAAGTGACCGATAACATCTAAATTTTTCAATTGGCCCAAGTGAAATTCTTGTTGCAATAGTCTGTTAACATTGGCTCAATGAGAAATAATACATCAGACACGTAATACGTTATCGGTCACTTGAAATTTTTGACTTGGGGATGTACATTTTTTTTACAATGTTCTCTCTACACTGTAAAGAGGTTGCTGTAAATTTTACAGTAACTTACTGGCAGCTGGATGCCAGTAAGTTACTGTAAAATGTTTTACAGTATTATTACTGTATTTTCACTTACAGTATACTGTACCATTTACTGTAATTGCATTTACAGTATTATTACTGTATTTTCACTTACAGTATACTGTATCATTTACTGTACTTGCATTTACAGTATTATTACCGTATTTTTTAAATTTATGTTTACCCCACCCCCCCAAAAATCACAATAACTCACAAACATTTGTCCTTATAATATTCTTTTTAATCGTTGAACATTTTGTTTTAGAAGTACAAATTACAAATCTTGACCTTTAGGAGCCACTAGCTGAAGAAAAAAAAAGGCAACATCTCCAAAGTCCATAGAATTAATCTCCTGGTGACCATTTGTATCTGTAGCATGGCAAAAACGTACACACACTGAAAAGCAAAACAGGCCTTAAAACAATAAAATACAGTCAAAGTCAGTGTTGTGTTGTTACATTTCAGTAATTTTGCCAGTCAAAGTTGACAAGCTCTCTGATGAGAAACACTGAGGGTTTCAGTCTGATGCTTTTCTTTGGACCTTTCCAGATTTCCATCTGATCTGTGCCTTTGGTGTCTGGTGCCATCAGGGTTGACTCTCAGAATGAACCTGCAAACACAAGCAGGGGAAAATATATAATTTTTTCAGACCGGTGTTGGCAGAATTTTCCCTAACCCTCAAACTTGATGCTGCATGTACTTTGGCGTTAATAAAAACACTACATCTGATTCTGAATCCACCTACAGTAGTGGTGGGGGAAAAATCGATTCTGTTCAGTGTCGCAATATTTTGCGCACGCAATTATATTGATACAGTAGCGCAAAGTATTCCAATATAGGTTATAAGGCTGTGACGGTGGCAGTTTTTTTTTACCACTGCGGTGGTAATGGACCAACTACCTGCAGTGGTTGGGGGGTTATTATGAAAATTGAAATAAAAAAATGTAGTTTATTCGAGCAAAAAAGTCTTTATTTGAGCAATTCCGTCAAAGAAGCAACACAAAGCCTGTAAAGCATTCAAATACATATCAGTAAATATTAGAAACTTACATAATAGAAAAGTTAAATCTATAAAAAAAAAAAAACTTTCGTTTAATACTTCCACACAAAGACACGTGATTCCACATGAAGCCATACCGCTCTGTGCTTTGAGAGGGATGACACGAGGAGGAAAGAGACCATCGATCTATTTTCTGATATCTTCATGTTTTCTACTTGTTGTAAAAGGTATGAAAAGTGAATTTAATCTTCCACAAGGGCAAGACATTTAAACTATGTTTGAAATTGCGCTGCCAAAGAGAGCGAAACTAAAAATCAAACAAACTTGACGTGCCGTACATGTCTAATAACAAGCAAAAACTGTGTTGAAATGAATCTGACGTGCAAGTAAAAATGTAGGCTATCTGTCCTACAACGTTTTTCTACTTTACCACAGTAAAGAATGTGAATGTAATAGGCCTAAATAAAAGCGAACCAAGGAAGAAACGTTTATAATCCCCTTCGAAAATCGAGACGTAAGTGAAGATTTTGGGAAAAAAACAAGGTATTACATGCAGGGATGAGTCACAATTTTTGGATATTCGATTAGTTTATTTAATTATAGAATTATAGTATATCGAATAGGTTGTGTAATTATTCTCTAAAATAAAATCTCCATGTTTTTGGTGCTAATGCGGTGGTTCATAGCCTATAATTACGTTCTGTAATGTGTCCTGAATGTTCAAGGACAAAGTTTTTGCACTAGCCTCCAGTAAATGTGTAGAAGATGTTCACAGATTTAATGTGACATTTGAAGTGAGTTGAGCAGTCTTATTTTTTGTAATGTCTTTGAATAATATGGGGGACATGAATCGCAATATATCGCAGAATCGAATCGCAATACTTGCTGTATCGCAATATTAGGAAGCGCAATAATATTGAATTGTGGCCCAAATATCGCAATTAGGGATGGGACTTTTTCTCGACAAAACGACCGACATTCGACACATGCTCCACTCGACAAAAAAAATAGAGTGTCGACATGTCGAGGGGGCGGGGCTTGTGGGATTTCCAAATTGCATTTTTTTTTTTTGGGGGGGGGGGGGGGGGGGGCTTTTAATTTATTACATTTCCTCGGTTACTTTAACCTCGGTTCCCTGAGAGATAAGGGAACGAGTATTGCGTTGCAAACGCTATGAGAAAACTCCTTTTCTCGAGAAAAGAACGACCATGGTGTGTAAACAGAAGCAGCAGCGGAAATATGCACGATCCGCGAGTGCTGAAGACGTTCTGCACGGCTTTGGTGGGTGCGCAGGAGGACACAAATGGGCGGCGACAGCTTCTTACAGTGGCGGGAGCTTTATCCTCAGCGCCGTCAACAGAAAGAGCGTTAACTGTACGTACACACCGCCGCCGACTTGAACTGCAAAGAAGCTCTGGCCGCCCTGTCAAACGCTTGTCAAAAGGACGCCTGGCCGGGACTCGCTCTCTCTCTCTGCTCGTGCGTGCGCGCTTAAAATTTCATATTTTGTAATGAACATTCACCCGCCAGTGTGGCGGATAGCCTTTTGAGATTTACTCGCCAAACAGAAAATCTACCCGCATTTGGCCTTAATTTCGGACCCTGATGTAGAATATTTTCCACCCTCCGCATTGTTGCTGCTCTTTAAAAAAAAAAGAAAAAAAAGAAAAAAAAGGCCGACAATCCGACAAAAAGTCGACACATGGGCCTCGACAGTCGATTTCCCAAATCCCGTGTCGTTCCCATCCCTAATCGCAATACTATCGAATCATCAAATTTTTGCCAATTTCCACCCCTAACCTACAGGGATGGTATTACCCCATAATACATTAAAATCATTAAAGCTTCATTCTTTTTCAATACATTCCTGTAGCTTAGATTTCCAGGGAATGGTTAATTTAAATTAAACTTAATACAATGTAAGTTGCTTTGGATAAAAGTGACTTCCAAATGCATGCATGTAAATGTAATGTAATGTAAAAAAAATAAAATATATATATATATATATATATATATTTTGGTTTACCTGATTCTGCATTCGACAAAATAGACAGCTAATGCTGAAGAGTCGTCTGTTAGCAGTTGTAACTGGATGATGATTCTGCCCTTCATTGTCAGCATCCATGTTTTTGCTTTGAGAACAGACTCTCCTGAAACAGACAAAGTCACAGCAGCCTTTTAGTGTTATAGTTTACAGAAAAAAACTAAAATACAATAACAGAACTTATTACTAACAACAATAACATGTGGGGTGAAGATGAGGTAAGATATAATGTTGTATGGTGTTTATAGTTTTTAATCAATTAAACAACATTAAAAATATTAGTTAGCAAAACTTTGCTATATTGATAATGGTATATTGCTAACCCTTTCCTCCTCCTTCTCCTCTTCCTCCTCCAACGTCAACCCGTTCTGTGTATTAGTGGAGAGCGTCAGCAGTGATGTACAGTCCGGAGGGAATGGCCGCTGCAAATTCAAAATAAAGAACAGAAAAGAACATGTTTGCCTGCTTAACTAATGCATACTTCAGCTAATTTAGTTGATGTCATCTTACTCACCTGTAGATGTTATCACCATTACGAAGGCAATCACAAAAAAGACTCCAAAATACACCTCCGACATTTCAGACGACATAATTCAGACCACAAACTTGAAAATAAAACAAAAGATGAAATTAACAATGGTGTTGGATAAAGGGTTAGTTTACTCAAAATTGTAAATTCTGTCACCATTTACTCACCCTCAACTTGTTCATAACTTCCATTAAATTATTTAATGTGCTGTATACAAAAGAAGATATTTTAGAACATGAGCAACCAAACAGTTACTGGTCCCCATTGACATCCAAAGTATTTTTTCTATTATAGAAGTCCATGCGGACCAGCAACTATTTACCAACATTATTCAAAATATCTTATTTTATGGTCAGACGAAAGAACTTCATGCAAGTTTAGAACACGTTGTGGGCGAGTAAATGATGACATACATAATTTTCTGTTTAAGGTGTTCTACGTTATCCCTTTAACTTAGTTTTACTCAGTATTTACGTTGTACATCTGCCAAAAAGTTGTGAAAGAGGAGACAGAACATACCAAAGTTATTATGCTTCTCTGTTTAATAAGTTTACTTCGGCTAATTTAGGTGAAGTTGACCATAACGTTACATAGCCTAACGTTACCAGTTGATGTTATCACAATGAAAAGGCTCCAACACACTCCATCGTTGCAGATGGCATTATCCAGATCACAAACCTGAAAATAAATCATTTAGGCCTACGTGAAAAAATAATGTTTAAAACCCGCACTTTAACAACGGTTTCGTCTATCTCACTTTACCTCAGTATTTCACGTTGAGTTCGCTGTTAGCTCGGTTAAAGTTACCGACGACTCCGCCCGCCTCATGAGCTAACTTGCGTTAAAGAGGCAGAGGAACACACAACCATTATTTTTTATAGTTTTAACTAAAGAATATTTCGGCTAATATAGGTGAACTTAACTTACTCACCAGTTAATATTATCACCGTGACAGCGACCCGGCCGACAGTCAGGAAAAAAGACAGTAATAAAGGCACCAAAAAAAACATTCTGACGACAGTCAGGAAAAAAAGGCACTAAAACCATTCAGACGAAAACAAAACGATACATCATGTTAGTTTGCTGTTAACATAAGTAAAAACATTTGAAAATGTTTGTTTTACATAAAATAGAAATTATATACTAACCTTTTTAGTGAGTTACATGATCTTTTGTTCGTGCATTAACTGCCACTTCACCCCTCAAAAAAACACTTGAAAAGAAATCCCTCTTGCCATTGGTCAGTTTTTCGCGGGCAAGTTCACTACTGTAAATTGATTTACAGTAGTGAGGAATTACAGTAGTGACCCTATATTTTCCCATAATCCTTTGCTGTTTACAGTAACATACTGTATACATATTTTACAGTATCTTACTGTACATATTACAGTAAAATACTGTTCAAATTACAGAAATCCGTTACAGTGTAGCTATCATTCTATTAACTTTGCTTATTTTAGTTAAAATTAGAATGTGCATTTCAGTTTCAGTTCATTTTAGTTCTACTTTCTTCCATTTAATTTTGAAATTCTGTTTTACCTAATGAACGTTTATGAGCAGCTGTGTGTTATTGTTCTGACATTGTGTGTATCGTCTCCATGAATGGAAAGATTAATCCAATGTCCTTGAAAACCCTTGCATTTGCCTGCATTGAAGGCATGCTCATGCTATGGCCAAAGCCTGTATGTAGCTCTAAGGCTAATAATTATTTACATCCACACTTGCTGAGCTCTATTTCCTTCTATTAATCACCGCTTCCATCTCTGTCACCTCAACCATGCTTGTTCCTTATGCCCCCTCATTTCAAATCCATTTTTTTGGTGACTGGCTGCCCGAATGTGTCCTTGCTATAATGCTATACATGGTCTCCCCCAGGGTATAGGCCCCCTTTGTTAGGCATGTCTCTCATTCCATGGCAAGGGACATCAAGGGCATTCTGGTCTATCTCATGGCCTGCTCCAACCACCTCCCCCCTGGTGATTATTATTGCCCATCCCCTGGGCTGTAATCCCACACAGACTTATTTAACAGGGTCAAAACCATTACAGTGCACGTATGGGACCCTCCTTGTTAACGCTGAAGGTGACTGAGCAGCTTGTGATGGTAGCTTCTTTTAGTTGGTAGTTTAGGATGAAGATATAAAGTTACCAAATGTATCATTTTCATATGGCTCTGCTTGTTCATATATATTTAGTTATTTATTTGTATCTTGTGAAGTGCTTTATCTTTCATTCTCAGTCTCCATAGCATTGATATTTACTGCTTCTCATGTTGCCATCTCAAATAGAAATGGATTCACATTACATGGTATAGAATTCACCATTTAAGTTTCAACAGCGCTCTTGTATGATTTGTATCTCTGACTCTGGCAAGATTTTGTTGTCTCCAAAACAAAATATGCAAGCAGAAACTGATTTAAAGAAGCATGTAAAAAAGCTCAGTATAGTCAGAACCTCTGGACATCTGTCAAAGCCCTTTACTCATTAAGAACAAGTTCGTTCAATATAGTAATGAGAGGAAATGCAATCATGAGAAACCGAGACCGTTTCTGCAAAGTTAGTTTTCAATTAATTCCAACAAATCCAACTCTGGCAGGCATAGCAGAATCACTAGCTGGAAATATGCATTTGGGGATATGTCTGTTTCAAAACACTGGATAGTGAAAGGGTCTTCACTCCGTTTTGACAGAAAAAGAAACCTATGAGCTTCTGCTTCATTTGCATAATTTCTTCATTTGATATATATTCACCCTTCTTATACTCTTCTTGGCAGAAGGGCAAAACAACTTTTTTTCCTTTGACAGCCTTCTGATTGGTGCTGACGGCAAACTGCCATTGAGATTAATGGGAATGCTGCTAACCGATAGCTTTTAACAGGTATTGCAGACATCCTTTGGGTTAGACAGGTGGGGAGAGTTCTTCAGAGAAGGTGAAAATCTTGCCAAAATTAAACGAAAATTCAGAGGATTTCAGAGGACTTACATTTTTTGCAGCCCATACAGGACACCTCATGTGTCACAAGATGAGGATGAAGACGAAGGATCCAATACGAAGTGATTATAATTATACAATAAACTCGTAAAACAAAGGTTAACACACACAACATGCAAACATTGACAACTGAGGGTGTACAGGGAGGAACTTAAATACATGATGGTGATAAACTGAATGATGAGCAGCTGTGATGATGATAAGTGTCCTGTCCATGGTTACTGATGAGTGGTGGGAAAATTAACCAAAGGAACACATGTGATGAATGAAAACTAACTGAAAGTCCATGAAAGTGAAACTAAAGATGAACGAATCCAGATAACTGTGACATCATGAAACATTTACCGGGTGGTTGATGCTATTTTGTTTACTCAGTGGGCCTGACTCACTTTGCAGATTGTTCTTTAGGTCCAGTCCTCTGCTGATGGTGACTTTGAATGGATGAAATGTTTAGTGGTTTGTTCCTTCTTCCTTCTTTTTCTTCTGTCTTTGTCCCTCCCCCTTTTTTTTTTTAAATAATGAATGTCCTGTGTAAGAGAATCTGAGCTTGGGAAAGACTGAGATCATTGAAAGGGATCCTGAGCACTGTGGGTTAAGTTTCAGTGCAGTTTTAAACACTGGTCAGCAGAGGAAAAGTAACAACTGCCGAGTTCACACTGAACGATTTTAAGCCCGATTTTTAAGCCCGACAGGTTTTGGGAGATCGCCGACAAATGCCCGAAATCATAGGCAAATCGGTGCTCGTTCACACGAGTGACAATCACGCAGTGTGAATTATCAAAGACGCGATCTGAGAGAATCGCCCGACAAGTCACAGACGTCCGTGAGATATTTGGCATGCTAAATATCTGGACCTGTCGGCGATTCAAAATCCTGCTGTGTGAATGTGTTCTGAGTGAAAACTACATTGGCAATGACCTACAGCCAATGAGAGAGCAAGATACAGGGCAGTGGGAGGAGTTATAGGCTAGACCAGAATATCAGTATTTTAATAGATATATTTAGAATTATATAAAACAGAAACAAAGCACAAACATTTGCTTGAGCAGCAACAGCAGCACATTGCAAAATTATTTATTTACCCCCAACTCTCTTTGCAGAAACACACAATCCTTGCTCCCCTCGTCTCTGTTGTGATGAGGCAGAGACAGTGGGATCCATTTGCAGCTTTATTAGAGAGTAGTCAAGACAGGCAGGGTCAAACACAGCAGACAGGGCAAAGCAGGCTAGGCAGAGACAAACCAGGTGAACAGGCAAGGGTCGAGGCAGGCAGCAAGAATCAGGAATCAATAAACAGTCCAGGTCAGGGCAGGCAGCAGAGAATCAGAAACGATAAACAGTCCAAGGTCAATAACAGAAATCAAACACGGGAATAAACGCTCAGAAATGATGGCCGGGGCAGAATCAAGACTTCGCATTGAATGTGTGTGTGGAAGTGGTTTATATGAGTGCCTGTAAATGAGGTGCAGGTGTGTAACGCAATCAGTCCCAGGTAAGTGGTATTATGGGAAATGGAGTTCAATGGGTAAAGTTAATATTCCGGGGAAGGTTCCCTCCGGTGGTGAAGAGGAGGCGGTGCGGGAGCCTGCTCTGTAACAGTCTCCCCCATTTCCTCCTGCATAATCTGTTTTTTTTTTTCCTCCTATTTGCTGCAAATCAGCGCACAGGCAATTTGGACTGATGAATTATAGATGTGATGAATTACATCTATAATTAATTATATATTTAAGTGTGTACATATACTACTGTTCAAAAATATGCGGCCAGAAAGAGTTTTTTAAAGTCTTTCTGCATATTATATGATCAGATTTTTTTTTTAAATACATTTTATAATTTAATTTATTCCTGTGATGGCAAAGCTGAATTTTCAGCATCATTACTCCAGTCTTTGGCGTCACGTGATCCTTCAGAAATCATTCTAATACGCTGATTTTGTTCTCATGAAACATTTCTTATTATCAGAGTTGAAAAAGTTGTGCTGTATAATATTTAAAAAAACAAATCAGGACTGTTTTTCGATGGATAGAAGGTTAAATAGAAATGCATTTATTTGAAAGAAAAATATTTTGTATTATCATAAACAGCCTCTTTTGATCAATTTAGTGCATCATTGCTTAATAAAAGTATACACTCACCTAAAGGATTATTAGGAACACCTGTTCAATTTCTCATTAATGCAATTATCTAATCAACCAATCACATGGCAGTTGCTTCAATGCATTTAGGGGTGTGGTCCTGGTCAAGACAATCTCCTGAACTCCAAACTGAATGTCAGAATGGGAAAGAAAGGTGATTTAATCAATTTTGAGCATGGCATGGTTGTTGGTGCCAGACGGGCCGGTCTGAGTATTTCACAATCTGCTCAGTTACTGGGATTTTCACGCACAACCATTTCTAGGGTTTACAAAGAATGGTGTGAAAAGGAAAAAAACATCCAGTATGCGGCAGTCCTGTGGGCGAAAATGCCTTGTTGATGCTAGAGGTCAGAGGAGAATGGGCCGACTGATTCAAGCTGATAGAAGAGCAACTTTGACTGAAATAACCACTCGTTACAACCGAGGTATGCAGCAAAGCATTTGTGAAGCCACAACACGCACAACCTTGAGGCGGATGGGCTACAACAGCAGAAGACCCCACAGGGTACCACTCATCTCCACTACAAATAGGAAAAAGAGGCTACAATTTGCACGAGCTCACCAAAATTGGACAGTTGAAGACTGGAAAAATGTTGCCTGGTCTGATGAGTCTCGATTTCTGTTGAGACATTCAGATGGTAGAGTCAGAATTTGGCGTAAACAGAATGAGAACATGGATCCATCATGCCTTGTTACCACTGTGCAGGCTGGTGGTGGTGGTGTAATGGTGTGGGGGATGTTTTCTTGGCACACTTTAGGCCCCTTAGTGCCAATTGGGCATCGTTTAAATGCCACGGCCTACCTGAGCATTGTTTCTGACCATGTCCATCCCTTTATGACCACCATGTACCCATCCTCTGATGGCTACTTCCAGCAGGATAATGCACCATGTCACAAAGCTCGAATCATTTCAAATTGGTTTCTTGAACATGACAATGAGTTCACTGTACTAAAATGGCCCCCACAGTCACCAGATCTCAACCCAATAGAGCATCTTTGGGATGTGGTGGAACGGGAGCTTCGTGCCCTGGATGTGCATCCCACTAATCTCCATCAACTGCAAGATGCTATCCTATCAATATGGGCCAACATTTCTAAAGAATGCTTTCTGCACCTTGTTGAATCAATGCCACGTAGAATTAAGGCAGTTCTGAAGGCGAAAGGGGGTCAAACACAGTATTAGTATGGTGTTCCTAATAATCCTTTAGGTGAGTGTATATTTCTTTAGAAAAAAATCTTACTGACCCCAAACTTTGGAACGGGAGTATACAAGTATATTATAAAATATGCACCTACATCTATCTTTCATTTCTCGGTCTCCTTCCCTCACAGGCAGTGCAATGGCACCACAGTGGATTTCATTGCCTTGTTAAAAATGTTCTGTCAGGAAGCTACATAGTTATTTAGTACTTTGTAATGACTGACAGAGAAGTGAGACTTTAGCAATAGCAGACTTTTTTTATAAATGGGCAGAGATGATCATAAAAACCATGAGTACTTTCCTCACTTCTTGAAATTGACCATGGGATGGGCGGCTTCTCTTTTTTCCACTTCCTCTCACCTGTCCATGACCCTCTTCACAGTGCAGCGTGAACACTGAAAACGCATTAAACAAACCCAGTGATTTATCACAGGCTGGCCTATGGTGACACTCAGGCTCTCCTGCAACTAAGGGGAGATTGATGGGACCACCAACATAAAGCCTTTGAAGTTGTGACCTTTCAGTGTCCTTTCTCTGATTTTCCCTCTTTCTTTAGTTTTTATTAGTAGTGGAATGTGAAAAAGCATTTGGATCCTCCACTTGAACAGTGCTGTGGCTGTTGTTGGTAACTCCTGTAAGATCCCAATTGTCCATGCCTGTGAGTCCAACAGGTGGGCACTTATAACCAACTTAAGTAACAAGTAACTGTATATTCTAAATACTCCTAAGTATATTGTATTCCATTTTAAACATGTAGAATCCTAATGCGAGTTTATAAGTACAGTAGACAATGTATGTAGGTATAATGTTCAGTCAGACAGTCATTATCACTAATAAACTTGTATCTTGTATCATCCCGAAGGGGTTTATTTTGTGCAAATGATTGTCTGAGTGTACATTAAATGGACTGTTCCATTGCCATTTTTCAAATAATAAATAAATGCACATGAATTATTGATTTAAGCTGAAATGACACTATTTTTGAGAAAAGAGGCTGTGGAGTAATTCAAAAGTCATGTATTCATGAGAGCTGTGTAATAATACATTTTAAAAAGTTCTTGCTATTTATATTTAAGATTTTTTTGTCACGGAACAGAAGGTACAGGTACCACTTGTTGCAGGTAGTGAAGAGAAGTGGCTGGTGGGCTGAAGACTGGCAGAGGATGATACAGACGAGACGAGTCAAGATGAGATGATACGAATCGATACGAATCGATACGAGACGAGACGAGACGAAACGAGACCAAGTTTTCAACAGGTGGGTAGTCCGGTACAGGTTCAGTGTAGAATGACGAGACCAAACCAAGATGAGTGTTTGGTGCTGGCTTTTAGGAACTGATGAGGCTGATGGCAGACAGGTGTGGTGATTGTTGAGTGTGAACAGGTGGTAGCCAGAGAGGATGATGGGAAATGTAGTGTGTTGAGGTGACTGGTCTGGTAACTGAGGATTGTGACATTTTTATTGTATTGTTAACTAGCATAGCAAATATATATATATAGTAAAACAAGTCTATTAATCAAAGTTTATTTTTATAAATAGAATAATAGAATAAAAGAATATAGAGTAGCCTATCTGTATAGAGTATCCAACTGTTTTCATAAACCTTGTTTCTTTATATTTGTTGGTTATGCTTTTTTGTTTTGAGAATACCAATGAGGGGATTAATTTGAGAACAGAAGGATAAAAAGAAGAAAATGAGCTTTTGAAAATGAGAGATCTCATTAAAAGCCCCCAGTGGTGGGCCGTCAGGGCCAGCAAGGCCTTCAAACGTTCATTAGGCCTTCAATTTCCTTCTAAAATCTGTGTGAGATAACACAGATAACCTGTACAACAGAGTAATTTAAGTCTTTTTGCGACGTTTTCAGACATTTTCTTGTTTTTCCCGTGGTGAATATGATTTTCTTCTTAATTTTTCTTGGAAATTTATGATCCCCAAACATTCATTCAAACATCTGACAATTAAGGGACTATTGTAACCCTTGAAGGACAAGACAAGGGAGGCTCCGTTTCTGAACTTATAATCGGAATGCAAGAACCACTTTACACTAACGCACAAGCCAAACTCACTCGCTCGTTTTTCTCTGCCCCGCCTTTTCCGAACTCATCGCATTAGGCCTAACCCTATAACAGCCGGTGCAAAATAAAAACAGCAATTTCACAACAATTATAGAGAGTATGTGCGCTGCTACACTATTAAAAGTTATTAATTCAGGTAGAACACCACTAGTTGTGAAAATGCATGGTCCGCCACTGAAAGCCCCCATCTCTCTCTCTCTCTCTCTCTCTCTCTCTCTCTCTCTCTCTCTCTCTCTCTCTCTCTCTCTCTCTGTGTTTCTTATTTTCTCTCCATTTTCTCTCACAACACCAATATTTTCCTTTTTGGATCCCACCATGACAACAGCTGGCTATTATGTGCTTTCTGACCAACCATATGTGTCTTTGTTTACACCCTTCAATATCTGTAGGCAAATGTTCACTTCACCATATGTGTTGCACTCAGTTCTGTCCACTATGCATTAGTCTTCCTGTCGTGATGTCAGAATGGGCCAGCTTTACATTTGATAGTGGTAATTGTGTTGAGAGTGGAGGCGAATGCACTGTAACCATATCAGCAATGGATTAGAAAAAGCTCTCCAGTTCTGCCCTTTGAGACTCGGAGCAGTGAATTTAAGTTATTTTCCATTTACAGAGTTTACTTCATGCTTCACTACCAGAACATTTTCAGCCATAGAAACACAAAGACTCCAGTAAAAGCAGATCACAAGGACTCTGTCATCAGCATCTTTGGTTGTGATGTACAGAAGTAACGGGTAATGATCACATCTGATAGGAAAGAAATATTTATTTGCTCAGAAGGAATTTAATTCAGTCATACATTAACTTGAATGTACTGTACAGTGCTTGAAGTTGAGCAAATTGGAGATCAAATGTATATATATATATATATATATATATATATATATATATATATATATATATTATTATTATTATTATTATTATTATTATTATTATTGACTATTTGACTATGCATTCAAGTATACCCTGTGATTAATGGTAGCTGTAGACCATTCTTCACTTGGTCATTGTTAGATCTGATTTCAGAACAATACACTGTAGATTAGAATAAAAAATAATAGGTTTCACTGGACCATAATTTCAAAGCAAACCAGGGACCAGGGTGAGAACCATTGAAAAAAAGTTTTGTCAAGTTCTCTGGATAAGAAATCTGACTCTCAGTTTAACCGAAGACTTTAGTTACTTGAAAGGTCAGTTGCTCCCATATTATTCACCCTGAGCTGCAATTCCTTCATTTACTTTTGGTATAAAGCTCTATCAATAGAGGTTCTTTCTGACCTCTATTATTTTTCAACCATTTATTTAGAACCACACTTTGATGTTGAATATTCAGTATTCAGCTTTCTATTTCCTATTTCACTCAGTAAGACACAAAATAATTAGTGTTTTCAGTTTGAGTGTGCGAATGAGACTGACAACTGTGTGCAGATGTGCATGTGTATCCGTTGAGTTTTAAAAGGATAGTCCACCCAAAAATATTTCTTTCACCACTAACTCACTGTCATGTGAATCAAGCAATTAATTCAAAAGGCTTGACTCAAAAGAATGATTATAGTTCTCAAATTGTGAAGGCGAGAAGGAATGGAAGTTAAATTTAGCCTGTTTCTAACTCAAAGCTATTATTTGACTTCAGTATGACTTGAAGACTTGCAATATAGCACTAGCACACAAGTCTTATGAGTCACTTTTTATGGTGTTTATTTAGAGCTTGACAGCACATGTCCTCATCCACTTTCATTACTTCAAATGACCAGGATATTATTCAGAAAGTCTTGCTTCCACAGAGGAAAGAAAGATGTAAGGAATTGTGTGTGTGTGTGTGTGTGTGTGTGTGTGTGTGTGTGTGTGTGTGTGTGTGTGTGTGTGTGTGTGTGTGTGTGTGTGTGTGTGTGTGTGTGTGTGTGTGTGTGTGTGTGTGTGTGTGTGTGTGAAAGGAACCCATGATGAAACGAGAACAGTGACGCTGGCCAATTCTGACCTGTATTTGATTAAGATGGTGTGGTGTGAGCACCGTGAGCCAAAATTATAAACACTACGGGCCCTATTTTAACGATCTGAAACGCAAGTATCAAGCCCGAAACGCAAGTAACTTTGTGGGTGGGTCTTGGGCGCTGTTGCTATTATAGTCTTGCGCCCAACGCAAATCTAAAATGGGTTGGTCTGAAGTAGCTTCATTATTCATAGGTGTGGTTTGGGCGTAACGTGAAATAAACCAATCAGAGCGACATCTCACATTCCCTTTAAGAGCAAGCGTGCTTGTTCCATGGCGGATTGATATTATAACGGCGGATTTGCCAGGCGCACGCCAGGAGCGGTTCACAGCCGAGGAGATCGACGTTCTCGTCAGGGCCGTAAAACACAGAGAAGTGACATTGGGGATGGGAGAAACCCACCCAAATTAGCTTCATTTAAACAGGCGTATAATAATTTGGGTAAATGTGTAAGCTAGATTTATGCCTATTTTTTCACATCTTCATGGACACAACAATGATTTCCCTCGTGTGTTAATATTTTTCCTTGTAATAATGTATGGTTTTCTAAAAATGAGAACTGCTGCGTCTGTGTGTAGATGAGATAAGCAAAGTGCATGCACGTTGTGCACACGCTACATTGATTTTGGCCAAGCATGTGCCCTTAAAATAGCATATGAATAACATGCGCAACGCGCCACTGACTTTAGACTAGGTTTTTCCTGGTCAGTGGCAGAACTGTTTTTTAAACCTGCAAAATAGCACCAGGGAACGTTTGCGCCGGAACACGCCTCCTCTTTGCGCTGAACCGCCCCCGGGAGCGCAAATGCATTTCCTAGTTTACCGACGTGCGTCTGTGGAGGGAAAAGTCCGCTGTGCGCGGGTGCAAAATAGGAATGATACATGCATCGGTGTACAAAGTCAATTGCGCTGGGTGCAAGATAGGGCCCCAAAGATCATTCGTTAGACACTACATAAAAAAAATGGAGAACACTGAATCAAAAGCATGCAGTTACAGGGAAAAAAATATATTGTAACAAAGTAAACTAATTTTCCACTTACATAAAAAAGTATAGTAATGACAAGGTACAGGTGAATAAATGGTATGCACTGCAAGTGTAGTATTGTAATGGATATTGTATAGTAGGCCCATCGAATGTCTGTATATTCAGCACTTGCATACTGTTAAAATACAGTGACCCAACTGCAAAAGCCAGAAAGGTTACAGTAAAAAACTCTTAATAGTCACTCAGAAGATTTGTGCAGCTGCAGAATCAAGGTCAGTGAGAGAGAATGTTTCTGCTTCAGCATCATGTCTTCATGTTGGTCCGGCCGGAGGAGTTTCTCCACATCTCAGACAATGTCATCTCTGCAGGCAAAGGGAAAAACCCTAAAGCAGATCCAGCCTTGACAACATTCTCCACACCTGCTCTTCCTCGTCCTCATCCTCTTCCTCCTTGTTCACCACCTCTTACACACATACTCTCCCTTCTCTCCCTCTTATATTGTTTGCATCCATTATTGGTATCAACATTCAGTGCAACATTTTGAGTCAATTTTGGGACTCTGAACTGACTTGTATTATGTACAGTTGGTTTGATCACATCATTAGAAATAAGTGTGAACAATTTTGAGTCGTTATGTGTAAACGATGACAACTGTGTTGCAGTTGTGTTTAACTTTTGCCTGCCTGTGCGAAATGTGTTTTAGTGAGTGAAAATGTGTTTAGAGTTTTGAAAAAAGAGTGCATGAGATTTGCAAACAGTGGTTTAACTACCTGAACTTGTTTAATGTTTTACAGAAAGAGTGATTTATTCGACAAATTGGTTTAGGCTATTGAGAATTTGGTTCAGAGAATGGGGTTTAGTGTTTTAGCAATTCAGAAAAACTGCAATACTAGATTTTCTACATTTTTAATGTATTTTTCCATGTTTTTTCTGTGGTCAAATTAAAACAGAACAATGTAACTAGAATACATACCTGCCACATTTGTGAAAAATGATTGCCTTCTTTGTGGTAAAACATGGATAAAGCTTCAATAATATCTGTCTACTTGGTTTAGATTTGGTTTCTGTGACCTCAAAGTGCTTGGATTATGTTCATACAGTATTTGTTGTCATAGATGTCTTTTGGAGTATGTATGGCAGGATTCATTACATTTCAAGCATGAGGCAGCTGCTCCATATTCAACAAGCAGGGCTGATTGCACTGATCCTTTCCCTCCATATTATTAGACCGGCCATTCCTGTTCCCTCCTGTTTGATCACTGAGGGCTGCACTGTACACTGCTGTCACAAGAGAACATGACTCAGCCCAATGGCACATGTTTTTTAAATGAGGTCTGAAGCTTTGTCATGTACTTTAGAGGTCATTCATTAGCCTTGTTCTGTTTGTCTTGAACTTTTCTCCGTAGGCTATGGCAGTTCTAGCATTCAACATGGACTGTGTACTGATGACAAAGGAATACAAAGGCTATCATTTTGTGGGATTGCAGTATATGTGTGGTGTATGTGTGTGATCACAATTTACAACCATCATCATGGTGTTCCGTTAAAACAAAGATATTTCACAAAAGGTCCAGAGCATTATTTTTTCATAATAGGGTCTGAGGCAGTTGAGCTCCAAAAAGTGTTCTGAAATGTACTTTAATTTTTTGTGAGAAATGGACATTTCAGCAGTATTATTATAGTATTATTTATAAACTATTATAGAATGTATTGAATTCGCTTTTATTTTTTATTATTTTCAGTTTTCATTTTAATTTTTGTTATAATCTTGGTATGTGCATTTGTCATTTTAATAGCTTTTTTTTTTATTTAGCTTAATTGATTTTTGTTTTAGTTTCAGTAATTTTAGTATTTTGAACTCATGTATTTTAGTTAGATGCCTGTTACGGGTATTCTGGGTTTAATGTCTGTTTTGGGTGGCTGAATTGTTCTTTCATTGATTGATTATGATCTGCACCTGTTCTCCATTTCGTTGAATAGTTTAACTTGTTATTTTATACCTTATTCATTAAGTTCATTGTCAGTTCTCATCAATATTATGTTGGTTGTTCTGTTCTACGTGTTTTTGTATCCAGTATTCTGAGAAGTGTTATTTTGTTTTCATTAAAAATTCACTGCTTGGGATTAAATCCAGCCTTTTATTTCATTGTGTTTGCAACCAGCTCCGACAGAAGAACGGACCAGCAAAATAGATTTAGCAACAGTGAAAATACAGTCCCTCGAGAGAGACACACACAGGCCTTCCTGGATTTGTACCATCTCATCCACCATGACAACAACGGCCTGGGTGTGTTTTCCTGGGCAGGTCTCAACGCGGAGACATAAGCGCGTCTGCCCGTAGACGGACCTTGAGGGACGTTTAAAGAGTATGTAGACTGGGTTTACCATCTGCAAGAGAGAGGATGAATTCAGCACACCATCCACATCCATCATTCCAACAGAAGCTAAGCCAGAGCCTGCTGCGACAGTCTTTAGGAGTATAGGAGTTTGATAGTTTTAGGTCATTGTATGTTTATATCAAACATTCTGCAAAAGTTTTCCTTTTTGTTCCATGTAAGAAAAAGTCAAACAATAGTGAATGAGAGTGAATACATTTTATTTTCAGGTGAACCAACACTTTAAATATCATGTTTTTTTATTTAATATGATCATATAAAAGCATCTTCACGCTAAAACATAAATCTGACTTGGCAGAACTAAGCTTTGCTCCCCGTGTTTGATGCTGTGGTGTGCTAACATACTATCAATATTCTCGCTGTAAGCAGTGTATTGGCAGAGGAGTGAGAAAGAGTTCTATTAACTCAGCTAGCTAGCAAATACTTCCTGACAAGAATATTGAATTCTGTTGCAGTGTAATGATTAATTGGACCAGGCAATGTAACAGCCCAGCACGTGTTTGCTTATCAGAGTTAGTTCTCCCTTAAAATGAAAATATATCATTCCTGGCGGGTTTTAATTATTGAAAACGTATTCCCCCTCCCCTCCCCCCTTTTTTTCTCTTGCCCCTGAGCATGAAAAGGTATGGAGGAGAGAGGCTGACTGATTCACTCTATTGGTTTTGTTATGATGCGTGTCGATGGCTGCTTGGTGTGTAGAAGCAACTTCATTTGAAAGTTGGAATTAATTTTAATGAGGTAATGATTATTTGCACTGTTTGCAGGAATGGCGATTCAATTTGGATGACTGTCTGTGGGGATGCCAGATATAGCTGACTTATCTGTCCCAGGATTGCGTGGTCCTTCAGTCCGCAGGCACCCGTATAGCCTCTGGGTGAGTGAGTTGCAACAGAAAAATATTAGGCTTCATGTTCTGTGTATTTTGCTGGAAGCTGTTATCTCCATGACTGTGCTCGTGTCCTGTCTTTGTCTATTCTTTATTCTGAGTAGCATGTTGACAGGTCAGGGTATTTGGGAATCGTTGAGAGGCTCTGATTGGTCTCCTCTTGTCTTCAAAATCAACATGAACTCAGAATGTACACTATTTGTACACATTTTCCTAGTCTTATGTACAATTAATCAGTGCACATCATTCCAAAGGAAAATTTTGGTATTCGTCATTTTTTACCAAAATGTAATAATTTTATCTGCCTCTGAAACATTATTTTTCATCTGACACAAGGTCTTACGCAAACCCAGGCTCACTGAAAAACTTTTCTGTGGCGACATTACTGCATATGTATTTGCTCTGTACTATAATGCAATTATTTTCCATTCGCTTTTCTGTTTTATCTCGGGATGCCCATCCCAAGATAACTAGAGAGTATGTCAGCTACAGTTTGGACCCAGCCTCATATAAAGACTTTAGATGCCCCAACACCTGCAAGGACTTCAGATGAAGCAAACTCTGAATCAACAAGCACCAATGGTAAATTTACTATATATCCTAATTTGTTAACAACGTGTATTCATGACTTCAATGAGCTCACTGTTTCTGCCTTAAATTGATACATTGTTTAATTTTGTTAGCTATCTGCGTGATTTCTATATGTACATTTCTGTGCGTTAATGCTCTATCGCGTTTGAAAATAATGTACCTCATACAATAAAACTTACCATAAATCTAACCGATAGTGTAAAAGTGTAACTTTGCAGATTTTAAACTCGCTTTTGTATTGTTACAATGTCGGTATATAAATTAACAATGATTACTTGTTCTCTGTATTACTTGGACTGAGGAATTACTGTTCACGTTCCAAATAAAGAAATACGGATGATGCAGACTTCTGAGAGCTCTAGCGCTTTTGTGATAAAACAGATTATGTTTCCACATTTTTGCATCCCGTATCGTATATATACTATTTAAACATCATTATGGTAAAAATGGAACACTACGGCAACAGCTTTCTTACCTGAACGTGACAGCTTTTGCTTCAGGGATTTTCTTTCAGTTTTTCCCCTCCATTTGTCCTAAAACACTGCGTTCCTTGTCATTCAGTTTGAAATGTTTACTACAAACACAGGTTTTTTAGATTTTCCATCGCGGCGTTCGCTCTGTATTACAATTCTTTGCCTAATGCGCTAGATCCTTCACTGGAAACCAAAAGTAACTCACTCCCACCAAAGACCAAACATTTACTCTTTGAACCCTTGCACCCGACGAACAATACAAGTTTGCTAAAAAGTATTCCCTACTAAAGCAAGGCAATATTTGACTCTGGTGACTCTTATCACTCCATGACAAGGAGTGGTCAACATGCCCAGTGCATTATGGGTGTTGAAGTTCTCTTA
The DNA here is from genome assembly GCF_949319135.1 of Squalius cephalus. Classification (NCBI taxonomy): domain Eukaryota; kingdom Metazoa; phylum Chordata; class Actinopteri; order Cypriniformes; family Leuciscidae; genus Squalius; species Squalius cephalus. Next base: position 13,097,530 of record NC_137127.1, on the reverse strand, counting down.
CCTATTTGGCAAAAGGGAAGACAAAAGCCTCTTTTTTCTGTTTTCTCTGGTCAGGTAGCACTGATTTCAAAAAATGTTTTCCCTTTCTACTGTACAGGCAGCCAAGTTTTATTGAAAGCCCATTTTGCCAGCAAAGTACTCCTTTAACAAAAGCAAACGTGATGAGTTAAAGAAACTATGCTATTTTAGCTTGCTTCTGCAAGTCTTTTATCTCTTTTGTCATGACTCATGTTTCACGGGACTTTTACCCGAACACTTCACATTGTAAGTGGAATACTGTACCAGGTGAGTTACCAAGCAAATTTCGGAAGAGGCACATTTTTCCAACGAGTCTATGGCCATTTTGAAAAAATTAACCAATATCCAAATATTGTTGTTGTATTGCAGTAATTTCATGCAATCATTTTATGTAATTAAGGTCACTGCTTATAGAAGATAATTGATTTGAAGAAAAAAAAGCTTTTTGAGTAAAACTGACCTTCAAAAAACCATCCTCAAAAGTGGTTTCTGGTGGTGCTTCAGTAAAGTAAAAACACTCAGTGTCCGTTTTTTTAACTGATCATTAAATCAGTGATCCCATTTTTTCCCTCATCCTGTTTTAAGTTTAATGGATTGGAAAAGCAGTTCTATGCGGACTTTAACAGGAAAGAAGATGAGACATTGATAATCTTTCATTCAAAGAAAGAAAAAAAAGAAAGTTTTCCCAGTGTTCTGATTTGATTCATGATGGGCTGGGAAATTGAGCCGCAGCGTCTGTAAACTGATCGGAGATCAGGGAAGTGAGATGATCAGGTTGAGCGCTCAAGTTCTTATCCAGGTAACCTGAGCAGCAGGGTAAGGGCTGCTGATGTAAATAGGCTCAATTAATGTGGAAATAAAACACTGCACGCACAGCAGAGACCACAGAAAGTCCCTCGACGTGAGAAAGACGGTCCCTTTAGTTTCACTGCTGGCTGCAGTCATTGGCAATGCCATGTGTCCTTGTAAACTATATCATTTGATGTTGTTGACAGGAAGTGGAGGCTTCTAGAGTTGCATGTTGAGTTAATTGATAGGCAGATGGATTCATTCTATAGAACATGAGGTTTTACTTGAAATGCTGATGAGGTGCTTTTGGTACAGGAAAGGCTCAGATGTTCTTCACTCTGTGCAGATGATGAAGACCATTCTATTTTTGGCCCTCTTGTATGGGGATATCCGGTCTGCAGTTCACTCTCTCACAAGCACACACACATGCACACTAGACACACACTCAGATAGGTGGTGTAACTGCGAGGTAGTTCTACGTTCCTGGCTGTTCTCAAATTCCAATTTAAGCTCAAAGGGAGGTTTGATGTCTCCATAAAGGTCTATACATCCCGTCCTCCAGCATTAATGTTTAATACAGAACACCATAGAAAGCTTCAGACTGCATATATTTCTCTTTAGAAATCTCCAATGCTACAACCAGCCCAAATTCCTTTTTACTGACATCTGCCATCCTCCAGGAGAAAACTCATTTAACCTGCTTCCCTTAGCTGCCTTCAGGATTTGATGTCAAATTTGAATGTTATGTAAATCGTCCTGGATTAGGATTGCCGTCCGATAGGCAAAACAGCATGGTTATGCCGAACCAGCGTTTCCTGCTCCATCTCACCTAGTCATGGTGCTTTAAGCACAACAAAAATCACATCTTTGATTATATTGATTCAATTGGCGAGGGAGGGAATTCATCAAACACCTATTATTGGGATTGAGAAAGTCTCACAGCTCTATAACTCATTCTCCTCCACTCTGGCAGACCACTGATTGGCAGTAATCTAGCTATTCACACATCGGCTTGTGGAGCAATTATGTTGATCAAAATATACACTGGATCGAACGGATATTAGTGGGACACACAACTGCCCATCAGATGCCAGAGCTACTCCACGTCCCGTCCCCCAGCCTGACACTCTCATCAGTTTAACCCCATCCCTTTGTCGCTGGGGATTACAGTTTAATCCTCCAACTGATTCCTTTACTTTTCCTCTCATTCTCAAACAGTCTCTTTCTCTGTTAAATGTCGGGCCATCACTTTAACCACTGTATCCTTGATGAAGCCACCCGTTTGTGTGTGTGTATAAATCACACAAGGGTGTCGTCTGGCAGACAACAAGGAACATTGTATTTTGACAAGGGGGTTCACAATAATATAACTTCAAAAGCAGATTGCGTCACAGCGGAGAGACGAAGGCTATCCCAATTTAAGGGCTTCTTCAATTGCATTGAAATGCATCCTTCATTTTCCAGGCAATGAAGGATACAAAAGATGGATCCTTTACGTCCTAGCCAACCCCAGAATATATTGCACGCTGGTGACGATTACACTTTTAAATGTAAGTATTGGGTTTCAACTTACTCGAATATCTAATGATGCAAATGTAAAAAATAAAAATAAAACCTTTAAAGCAGTTCAAATTTTGACATATCTTTCTAAGATGCGATTTCATATAGTTTATAATAATAGAAATAGCAGTACTAATAGCAGTAAGAAAAAGGATATTTTTGAAGTTGTAAATAAAGAATAATTCAGTCTGTTTAAAAAAAAAATACTATTTCAGTCTTTGTACGTACCATATTTTCTTTGTAATTATTTCATTATTTTCTAGAAATTTCAGAGTGAAACGTGTTTCAATTTTTAGTGCACAGATATAAGAAAATACACTGAACCTCAGAATGGCTTTTATTTTGTGGCAAATATACATAAAAGTATGATTGAAGGGGTACAAAAAATTAGGGGGTGGATGCATATCAGCAGTGCATATCTGTGCAATCATTCATGGGTTTTATGTGTGCTGCTGAGCAGACCCTTAGCATCCAATGATGGAGAGGCCAAGTGCACAATGCCAGCTGTCTCACTTTCCATTCATATGCCACCAGGACCTGTGCAAACTGCTTAGTTATTTTAGTATTTCCCTAGGCGTGCCCAACCTAATGAGTCCAGTATGCACACTTTGTATGCGTCTGTTTGTAAGCTCCATAATAGTGCTGCCAGGTGAACAGCATGTATGCAAATACTGAATCAAACTAATTGGGTTGTCCCGGGGGTGTTTGCACTGCAATGCATAAATAGACATAGTAATTTCAGCAAACACAGATATGCACTTACCTGTAGATATAGGCTATGAACTTTAATGGAATATTGCTGTTGATGAAACAACCTCATGAGCCATGAAACAAATTTTCTATTAGGAAAGCAGACTATTTTGCCTTATGATCTTCATATACAGTTACCGGATTCAGAAATAGATTGAAAACGCCATTGTCACCAGGGAAGAGGTTCAAGTGTCCATTGCGAGTGTAATAATTCATCATGTCTCAGTGGTGACGCTCAGTGCCGTGCACATCTAAAACTAGTTTAAAACCGAAATAAAAATAATCTGTAATCTGTAATAAAATAATCTGCTGTTTATTGTCGGAGTGCGAAGAAGTACGTGACCAGGGTTTGATTTCAGTACATCCCCACTATGATTTAGACTTCCCTTTAAACTTACAGTGCTTTTGTCAAGGAGCGAGAGGGGCGCGCGACCGACCGGCGTTCACACACACTCGCTCGCTCGGGTCTATGCAGTGATAGTGACTCTGAGCTGCGCGCGGGACAGTGATGATGTGTCAGCGAAGAATATTCGCGCTGTGATCATTTCCCCGCCTCTAACTTCAGCATTCCACCAAGACGCGTTAAGTAACTACTAAAGTGAGTTCGTTTATCCTGTTATGGAGCAATATGCACAGAAAATGTCTCTGCTGAAGAAAGTGAGGACCGGAGTCGTGGCGAGCGGTGAGTACAGGGAGTTTCTACTTTGATGCTCTTGTAGATTTTATTTATTAAACTTATAGAATCGTTGTACATTTCGCCTATATTGTGTATTTATCAACTTTTAGGATATCAGTGGTGCGTTTCGCTTTAGCTTTATTTGATGTCCGTGCTTTCATAGATTGACATACTACATGTCTTCAGAATAATGTTATTTGAGCATTTTTATGTATTTTCAGAGATAATAGGCTACATTTAAATTCAGCGGCGTTTGAACTTTATCATATTGCATGATTTTTTTATATACTATGGTTTGTGATTGAGCCAGGAATTTTAATAAATTCTTTAGCCTATAAATTTTATGTATTGATGGGATGTGATATATAGGCTATTGGAATCATAAGGTAGTGACGATTCGTCTTAAACGATTCTGATTAGTCTTAAACGATTACAATTCCACGAACGATTCTTTTGGTAGGCTACTTGAGGAAGAAATATTTGAATATAAAAATCCAGTTTTGTGCTGCCCTCAACAGTCTGTTGACAAATTATGAGATCGTTTCAGATTTCAACATACAGCCTTGGAACAAATTTAATGTAACTCTTGCTAGATGTGTTACATAGACTTTTTAATTCTATGTTAATGTATAGGCTACTATGTATACTAAAATATAGGGATTGAAATTTTGCTTGCAAAAGGATTTGTTGGAATAAACTATTTTGATTGGTTGTCAAAAATGCTCTTTGCAACCAGATGGCAGACATAGACATTGTGGAAATGTTTTGGTGTTTGTTTTTTATGGTTAAAGTTACAGTATAATGATTTTTTTTAAATGGACTACAGTCAATAAATTACTCAGGAGTGTAGTGGATTTTTAAATAAGCTTTTTTTAAAGGCAACAGAAGAGGCCCCTGACCCTTCTTGCATGCTGTTATAAAAGTATGCCCATTATTTTGCCATTGTTTAGACACGTTTGCAATTATCATGCATTGTCTGCTTGGTTCACATCCTTCCTAATTTCCACCCTATTTTAACACCTGCTTTAGTGTGATTATGAAGCATCTTGCTCCCCTCACTTTCTGCTCATCAGCCTGTACTGGAGAGAATGTTCTTGATAGAGCCACTGCACCGGGCTGCTCAACACACTTTCCTCAATTAACTTTCCACACAGTAAAGCAAGCCTCGCTCCCAATGGGAATATGCTTCTATTAATAAATAGTTTATCACTCCCACCCTATCATAATGAAACAACAGCAAATTATTCAATCTCTGTTAAGAGTTGTGGGATGTCTGAAGGTCTCTGCTAATACACCCAGCCTCCAGACACTAGAGTGTCCTTCTTTATTGAAATACGAAAAGCAAGGCTGTAAATATGTATATGATTCAATTTCTACGTAATTTTAACAAAGTTATAGTACTGTTTCAAACTTCTATATCAAACTGATTTTATGAACACAACTATTTGACCTCTTTAAGTTTTGTTGTCTCTTTGTCTCCATCAGGGTGCAAATGATGTGGGCTGTTTGGCTCTTCACTGAACTGTGCACAAGATCCTACGGGATTTACCTTCAAATAAACACCTCAATGCCCAGCACCCAGGTATCAGGCTAACACTGAAACGACCTGAGCTTCGCCCATCACTTTGATCAACTTTCCTTTTCAATGCCATCATGCCAATCATCAGCAACGCCAATCATGACTTTAGCAACCTCTCGGTCAGTGACGACAGCAGCTTGGACCACATCTTTACTGAGATCCCAGAAACCGAGACCATCAAGGGAGAGTATTATCAGCGTGCTCAGTTCATCCGCCGACCAGAAGATCTGATTTCTGTAGACCACGGCCTGCAGGCCCTCATCAATGTGGGGGGTAACCGTTACACATTCCCTTGGAGTACGCTGGAGCAGTTCCCCTTGACACGCTTAGGACGTCTAAAACCCTGCAGCAGCCCTGAGGAAATCGCTCGCGTCTGTGACGATTACGACGAGGCCTGCCGTGAATTCTTCTTCGACCGTAGCCCCAGTGCATTTCGTGTAATCCTCAACTTCCTAGCAGCAGGAAAGCTACGTATGTTACGGGAGATGTGCGCACTCTCGCTGCACGAGGAGCTCAACTATTGGGGCGTAGAGATGACCTACATGGAACGCTGCTGCAAGCGCAAGATGTACACGCGCATTGAGGAGGTCGCCGAGCTCGAGCGGCGGGAAGAGGAGCGCCGTCAGCGCGGTATGCAGCTGCGCCCACCTGTAGTGGAGACACGTTACCACAAGTTCATGAACGATCTGAGGGACATGGTGGAGAACCCTCAGTCGGGCTTGCCAGGAAAGATATTTGCTTGTTTGTCTGTGGTGATGGTGGCGGTGACAGTGATCAGCCTGTGCATCAGCACCATGCCGGACCTCAGAGAGGAGGAGAATAGGGTGAGTGCATACAAAATATCTTAACCTGATTAAGGAGATTGGTCACCCTAAAAATGAAAAGTCTGTCATCATGTTGTTCCAAACCATTATGACTTTTTTTTTTTTTCAGAATATCTTTTGTGTTCCAACAAAGAAATGAAGTCATACAAGTTTGAAACAACATTAGGGTTGAGCAAGTGATGATCATTTACTCACCCTCTTGTTGGGTAAGCTTTGAAAAACAACGTAAGATATTTTTAATGAAACCTGAGAGGTTTCTGTCTCTCCAGTTAAAGTCCAGGTAACCAAAGCTTAGAAGATCCAAAAGTCATAATAGCATCTTAAAATGAATATATGAATCGAGCAGTTTAAGTCTTATGAAGAGATATGATTGCTTTATATGATGCACAGTTTTTATTTTAATGATGACAAAATGATCAATTTTGGGATTGAATTAAGCCTTTAAGTCTATATGATCTGAATAAATTCTATGCTAAATTAGATCCCCTATAAAATAGACCCCCTTCTCCTCAGGTAGAAACGCAAGTTTGTCATTGGAGGTGAGTTTCTGGTCTTCAAACAGACATGCGTGTGCTGTTCCTAGTAAGAAATAATGAATGCACCTCAGCAGGGCTCCCCAGTGTCAGTAAATACCCAGAGAGTAATGAACTGGACCAGCAATGCCTCCACAATGTCAGCAAACATACATTGAGAATAATGAACCAGCTCCATAGAGAGCTCTCGAATGTCAGCAGGCACACAGGGGGGTCCGCTTGAGAAGACTAGACCTTTTTGCTGTTAAATGACTATGAATTTTAATCGCCCTTAGGCAGATACCTCACACTGTCCAAAGTGTAAGGGGTAGGCCGCCGACTGTAGCTTCATTTGCCTGAAGTTTCGCTCCATGTGTTTTGAATGGAAAATGTAGTACTTTGTGTGTGATTGGGGTGTGCTTGTGTATATGTCAAGGTAAGATCTGGCAGTGTCTATGCAGTTACGCCAGCATAGCATCCAACAGGCAGAGTCCCGCTGGAAGCAGCAGGACTGTCATATTTAATTCACACTGCCGGGCCGTTTGTCAGTGTCAACAGCATGGTAGAAAAGGAATGGCCTGAGCGTGGAGTCATTCATCTCTGCACATATATTTGTGTGCGTGTGTGTGTGTGTGTGTGTGTGTGTGTGTGCATGTGTTCACTGAGTGATAAAAAGATGACCTCCTCTGTCTCTCACAGCACTTTAAATTCTTTGTGCAGTCGAATGTGAAGATGTACAAATTGATGTTTCACACTTCTGTATGTTTACAGGCATAAAACTTTTTATTTAGTTTTATTCCCCTATAAATTATATACAACAAGACTTTAGTTTAGAGCTCAATATCAGATCCGGAAAGACAAGGCCGCAAATCTCTAGTAAACAGGAAACCTGAACAGAAGTGAGAAACACTGTGAGCAAACTCACAATGAGCTAATAGAGAAAAACAGTGAATAAATTCAACAACCCACAGGCTTGTCTGAACTTTTGACATCAGTGTGACCTAAAGAGACCCCTGTAGCTTATGCAGCTTAAGTTCTAGATCTAAAATAATCTATGTGAATGTACAGTGGTCTCAGAAATTATCTGGACACTTGAAAAATACATAAATATATTGGAATGACATTGCATTAGACAACAAAATATCAAACCATGTAGCATTCATTTTACAGAAAAGTTGCACAAGCACACTTTTCAAAATGCTTCCCAAAGAGTTTTGAAATTATAAAACAATAGATATATTGTTTTGTTCAAAATCAAGAAAATAAGTATTTTTACAATTTCTAGTTGTCAATTATTAGTGGAACATGCCCATAGTTGTGCAACTACTGTATGTAAATCTATTTGAAAATCTATCCACTGAAAGTCATTGGTGAGGTAAAGTGAAGTAAAATCTATTGTAAGGTCTTGCATAATTTGTTTGTAGATGCCACTTGGTTTGATCATTTGAATCAAATGCTACATCATTCACGCATTTTAAGTGTGATTTAAGTGTCCGAATACTTTTGGGGCCTCTGTATACACACTCTCATTGTGAATCCTGAACTCTGTAGTGCAACTGAAATTGTGTTTTGTGTTTTAAGCGTGATATGGATAGATAAAAGATACTAAACATTTATGGAGTAGCATCTGAACTTGTTTAATCTGACAACCAATTGGGAATCGATCCAGAGAGGTTAAGTATCTTGTGTGTTTGAGAGCAGGCTGTATTCTCATAATCCCAAGCAGCACCTTTTTTATATTGTTTAGATAACAATAAATACATTCTTGTAAGGTGATAAGATGAGTTTTATCTGGATTCATATGCCCTAATTCCCTTTATCTTTGCGGCAGCTAGATAAGTCTGAAGCAGTGCTCCTAGAATGGTATTATGTGTACGCATGGGTATACCTTCTGTAGGTTTGTAACAGTTTATATATATATATAAAAATTAACTAACCTTCATTCTACTAGTTTGGGATAAAACATCAGATAGTCAAGAGAATCTGAGCATCCATATGATCTTCCTTCCCTATGGATCTGTGCTTCACTCCTTCCTATAGATATTTCACTTTTTTTCCCTCTTGTCCTACAGTAGATGCACTCTAGCCCTGCTTTTTCTAGTTTTCCCTCTGCTTTCTTAACTCTCTCCCCGCCATTGATGGAATTTCCAGCTTTCTGTGTTTTCACTGTTATATGGTAGGGGGAGCTATGACAAATCTTCTGAAAAAGTACTGAATCTCCTGATCAAAATCATGTGAAGAAGAAACAGAAACAAGCAATAGCATGTAAGCAGATGCATATGTAAAATAACACGATCATCAACATTAAACAGCATAAAAATCAAAAGTGCCTAATGTTACCGAATGAAATGTCGACCAGGACGAGGTATAGGACTGTGCAAGCTTTGGGTGTGTTGATGGACTCATGAATAGAATGGAAAAATGCATTTTTCTCAGCTTTTTGCTCAAAATGAAACTTACCCACATTCAAGGGTTGATAAAAAAAGAATGCATTAAAGCGCTGTAGGTGATTCTCTGCTGAAACATTTTTTGTTATGCTGGTTTAAAGTCTCCTCAAATCCTGATAGCAATCACTCTGTTAAGCGGTCTAAATGTATTTTTATAATATAAATATATGTCATATGTGGAATCGTAGGACCATAAAATGTTTGTTCAATCGTATCGTTCGGTCCGAACGGTCCTATAGCATGTGTTCCCTTTCGGTCAATGTGAGTTTGCATACGACTGCGCAGGCTGTTCACGCATACATAATAAGTCAGCGCGTTCACGTACGCTGTGCAGACAGAGCGAGAACAAGTTTTGCTAGCTAAACTAACCGAAAACTTGCTGCATCTAATTCTGTTTTTAAGAATTTACGTTTGGTATTGTAGTGTTACTAACTGTACTATAAAGTTTTCTCTCCGGTGAATGACACATGATATTGGTATTGCAGTAACAATGTCTCTGGTCTTCTTGGCTGTGCACGTTCATGCTTTCAGGAGGCGTGGCTTTGGACGGCGATTTGCAGGGAGGGTGGGACGTACGCTTTTACACTATCAGGCTAAAGTTAGCATTTTCCCAGATGTCCTACAGCACCTTTAAGGTAGAATAATACTTTTTTTTCCTTTTTTTTTAAAGCAGAGACTCTCTGTTCTTTCTTTTGATTTATTGCATGTTCAGATATTCATACAACAAAATATTCTGGGGGCCATTAGAAATTTTGTGAAAATGCCAGCAGTGGCATCTTTTTAAAAAAAAAGCTGGAGAGAAAAGAGTTAAATGTTCAATTCTACCTTTGCTTTTCTTCTTTTGAGCTTCTTTTCTCTGCCTTTTCTCACCTTTACTCTTGTTACCTCTCTCTGCCCCGTCCTTCCCCCATGCTGTCTTGTACTCTCTCTCCTTTTCGCCTCCCCAGGGCTGCAGGTGTAAATTTTCCTTTGTTTGAGTCAGCAAGGACTCTGAACCGAGGGTGTTTGTATGCCATGAGCATCCTGCAAACTCTCACTCACCAAGTGCTGGAGAGACACACACTTATTCACAGTATCCTGTGAAAGTGAAGCTAAACATCTTAAAAATAAAACGACAATTTTTTTTTTCCTTAACGACTAATCGATCTTTGGCATAAATTTATTAACACCCTCATGTAGGGATGGCTCGATACCACAATTTTGGCTTCGGTACGGTATAACCTAATTCCGTAGTATTGATATTAAAACGATACCATATGGATCTGAATGCATTTATAAAGCAGGAAGGTACCGCAAATTAGCAAATTAATCAACACAGATTATCACATCAAATCTGTAATTTGAAAACTTTCTTGTGAGAAGTAATTTCAGCAAGTAGTCTACTGAGTCTCCCCTGTCTATCTCTCAAAATGAGCAAATTAAAAAGATCACACCTGCAGTGTAAACGAGCTGCGTGCTGCAATACAACACTTTCGCTTGCGTTTCGGGACAGATGACGCAAATCACTTGCCCATGTCTTTTCAAACCTTGCCAATTTGAACATCCAATCGATTTTATATCATTCAGTAGTACTTTGGAGCTCTTTGAAAGACAAAAGTTTTTCTTTGCGCTCATACCAACAACACACACACAAGCCACCTATAAAGAGATTGCGCATTTCAAAGTGAGTTGTTTTTCCTCAAACGGTCAAATACACACATAATTGTCAAACTGTCCGTCTTATTGAGTAGTCACATTAACACAGTCGGTTATGTCTTGAACGATATGATCTTATGTATGTATGTTGATCAGTGTTAAAAGAAAATAAATGTCCTAAATTAGATGCACTCACCTGTCGATCTCTAAATGTCTTATACAAGTCACGATGGGCAAGTGACTGATGCTTGGCAAGGTTTGATGGTTCTTCATCAGTTTTATAAGCAAAGTAATTCCATTTCAATTTCATTTCTTCTGCCCTCTTTATTGATCAGTTTTGGCCGTGTTGAGTGAGATTCAACTGCTTTATCCATTTTGTTCCTCTATGTTGTCACATTTGCCGGTTCCACATCAGTTTGGGTAGTACACTACCACCTAGCAGTGAATTTCGGAACAGCAGCATAAGTAAGTCTTTCTTCTGTGGGACACAAAACAAGATATATTGAAAGTAACAACAAGATGTTTTTCTTAACATTGTTCGTACGTTAATGAATTTGGAGTATTCTAAATGAGCAACCGCACGAGGTTAGAAATTTGCATGAAACACATCCAAACCATGTCCATATAAAGGCTTTCCGCACACCCTTTCCTTTTGTCGCTCTCAGCAAACATGACACGCTCTCGCCTGAGAGCACCTGCAGCAAGATCCCCGAGCAATGCCAAATGCCATCCTCCAAACTAGTTCAAACACAATGAACACATATGTAATGGACGGAGGCCAGTAAGAACTGTATATATTATACAGTTGTGGTCAGAATTAATTGCACCCCTGGTAAATATGATCAAAAATGGCTGTAAAAATGGCTGCAAAAATTCGCAAAAATCAAAAAACAATCATCTTTCGTTGAAGTAAAAGAATTGAAAGTGGGGGGTAAATCACATTATGAAATAAATGCTTTTCTCCAAAACACGCTGGCCACAATTATTTTTTGCAACCTCCTTTTGCAAAGATAACAGATCTGAGTTTTCTTCTATAATGCCTGATGAGTTTGGAGAATAACTGACAAGAGATCAGAGACCATTCCTCCATACAGAATCTCTCCAGAGCCTTCAGATTCACAAGTTCATGTTGGTGCTTCTTCTCTTCAGTTCACCCCTCTCATTTTCTATAGGGTTAAGTTTAGGGGACTAGGACGGTCATGGCAGAAGCTTCATTTTGTGCTCAGTTACCCATTTTTGTGTTGATTTTGATGTTTGTTTTGGACCGTTGTCCTGATGGAAGATCCAACCATGGCCCATTATAAGATTTCTAGCAGAGGCAGACAGGTTTTGATTATTTATCTGTTGGTATTTGCTAGAATCCATATGTATCTGAACAAGATGTCCAGGACCTCCAGCAAAAAAATAGGCCCACAACATGTAAGATCCAGCAGTATATTTAACCGTAGGCATAGGGTACTTGCACCAAACACATCTGGTGGGTTGGCCAAAAAGCCCTTTTTTTGTTTCATCTGACCATAGAATCCGGTCACTTTTGAAGTTTTACCAGAAAGACTCGGGAGGCAAAATAACGTAACAAGTATGGATTTATTAACAGCCCAGCAAGCAAGTATTATGATATAAAGTTCTTTGGCGTAGGCCCTGTCCGTAGCTCGCAATCCGAGGGTACGGAATCTGCAGTATTAGAACATGATTGGATAGATGAGAAGGTAATAAGTGACGTTACAATTGAGTCTTCCCGGTATAACTTACGCTAAAGCTTTCATTTCCAGTCATATCTGACAACTGAATATGCTGGAGGTTTTTTTTGGAGGAGCGAGGATTTTTCTTGAAATTCTCCCAAACAACATGTGGTGATGTAGGGGTTGTTTGATATATTTTTTTAGGCTTTCTGACCCCCAAGACTCAAGTAATCTCTGCAATTCTCCATCTGTGATCCTTGGAGAGTCTTTGGCCACACAAACGTTCCTCCTCACCGTGCATTAAGACAATATAGACACATGTCCTCTTCCTGGCAGAATCGTAACATCTTTAGTTGATTGGAACTTCTTAATTATTGCCCTGATGGTCAAAATGGGGATTTTCAATTCTTTAGCTATTTTCTTACAGCCACTTTCTATTCTGTGATGCTCAACAATCTTTTGATGCACATCAGAACTATATTCTTTGGTTTTACTCGTTGTGATAGATGATTAAGGGAATTTGGCCTTTGTGTTTCCTCATATTTAGTCATAGCTAGACAATTTCATGTTTCTAGTCACCCTGGTGTGCTAAAAAAAGGTAATTATTAATGGAAATATACTTCAGAGATATTTTACTCATAAAAAATTCTAGGGGTGCCAATAATTGTAAATAATTTAAAAAGACCTCTTATATGTCAAAAGATCAAGGAACATTTGATTTATCATGCCATGACCCATTTAAATCACTGGTACTAAAAATATGAATGTTAAAATAAATAATACATAATGACAATATATAATAAACTTGTCATAGGTGGAGGATTAGATGAGTAGTCAATCATTGTTGCCCTAGTCCAAACCTCCAAGTCCAAAACTCAGTACTGATCTGATCTCCAAAGAGCTGGTATCAGACTACACAAAAGAAATTGACCTGTTTTGCCAAGAGAGAAGATTAATTGCACATTTATTCATTTAAAATTATACACTAATGCATGTTGAAATTGGCTTGAATTGAAGGGGAATAAAATATTTAGTATGATGTCATGAACTCAGTGTTTTTAATTTAGCTAAAAGTCTCCTGCCAATGCATCAAGCAGAGTAGATTTGAGTTTGCAACAAAAAAGACAACATAATCCTTGTTATTTGATGGAAACCTTCTAAAAAGAGCTGGCTTTACCTGGAATTTTACTTACCGCTACACCCATCAGAATATTTTATACTGCGGGTGTATTCACTTGATTACACGCAAGAGATAATGAAAGTTGAGCTCATGATTTACATATGCTAGATGAAAGTGCTGGAAAAAATTTTTTTAACTGATAAATGAATCATCTGACTGTGCTCAAGCACATAAAGTAAGGGAACATTTAAAGCCGTTTTACAGCTCTGCATCACATTCATCTCTGTGAGTTTCATGAGATTTAGCCAGTCTTGCAGTTCAAACCAAAGTTAGTTTCATTTTCCTTGTGACCGATCGTAGTCTCCACACACCCGTCAGTGACAGACTAGCTAATGCTGTACATGTCCATGCTATGTTGGACAGAGTATTACAGAGGGCCAGATGGTGTCGGTACAGGTGCAAGTCGTGAGTGGTTTCGGTGTTGCGTTGCAGTTTTGCATTTTGGCTGTATGATTTGCCAGAAGGGGAGTTCCTGGAACAGGTGGTGTTGAAGGGTTAGCAATGATCTTAGACACTGCTCTCTGGCCTGGGTCCTTAATATAAGACAGAAGAGAGTGAACAATACACAGCGCAATCTGAACAATGTGCCGCAGGTTTCCCCTTGAGTGGGCAGAAACCACCCAAACTCAGCATGATGAGGCCAAAGTGACGCAGTCGGATTTAACGGATTTAAAGGCAACACTAGATGAAGATTGTGTGCGCTTGTAAAGGTGTTCCGTTGATGCCAAGTTGTCAACCCATATAAATTCAGTAGCAAAGTTTACAACAAACCAGTACCTCCATATATAATTGGACCTTGTAGTTTTTTATTAGAAATGTTTTGCTAATTACACTGATTTAAATAATGCAGACCATACAAATTTGAATTTTTAACATTGGTTTACAAATGTGCATGTTAGACAGTGGTTGCGTTTCACTTCAAACTGCAAAATTGAAATTGCGAATTGAAAATATGCCCAATGGAAACGCAAAAACTCCCATATATCACGTGAGGTGGTTTTTCTTATAATTTGAAAAACAAATATTTCTCAAAACTGCAATGGAAACGTGAACGTAAAAGTCTCAAAATCATTCTTTACAGGAAGGCGCAGTATGTTTGAACAGAAGACAATACAGAGTTCTTTATTAAAATCACAAAAGCCTACCCCCTACTCTTTAGAAAAACATCCTGGGATTTTTTGTGACCACAGAGAGTCAGGACCTCGGTTTAACGTCTCATCGGAAGGACGAAATTCATCGATGAGCGCTAGTAAAACTAAAATACAACAGGCTAACGCAAGTTAAGTGGACGTTAAGTTAGCCTCAGGCTTTGTTTTTACTTTTTCCAAGGGGTAAAATGTACTTTTTAGTCGCATAACATCGGTTAATGGAAACGCCATCATTTCGCAATAGTTTTTTTATTGACATTTAGGAAATATTGCAAAAGTTTTGTGCAAATCTGTAATAGAAACCAGGCTAGTGATTGTGTATTCCAGTTGATCACAACAATTGTTCAAAACATTGTTCACAACAATATTCAAAGGCCTCATAATTTTCTTCGTTAAATTCTTAGTTTCATTTTCATGGACTTTTAGTTTGTTATTTACTGTCACATGTGTTTCTTTGTTCAGTTTCCTGCCACTTTATCAGTTGTCATGGTAATTAATTTGATCTGCACAGGTGTTCATCATTAATTCCCTCATTCACTGTAAAAAAAAAATACATCCCCAAGTCAAAAATTTCAAGTGACCGATAACATCTAAATTTTTCAATTAGTCTGACGTATTATTTCTCATTGAGCCAATGTTAACAGACTATTGCAACAAGAATTTCCCTTGGGCCAATTGAAAAATTTAGATGTTATCGGTCACTTGAAATTTTTGATTTGGAAGGGTTAGAAATTTTTTACAGTGTTTGGTTTGTATTTAAGTTGCTCTCTTTTCAGTGTTCTGTTTCAGTGGTCTGTTCTCGTTAAAGCATCAGTTGAACTATCTCGTCTGGATTTGTTGGATTTACCGTCTGAGTTTGATATTAAAGACTTTTAACCTAATCTTCTTCGTCATTGTCTACAACTATGCATGATGGATTTTTAGTTGTTTGGACTTATTTTAATGCTTTTTTTGTCTAATTTGATATCATTTTAAGTCATCTTGAGGCCCCCTTGAAAGTTTGCAAAGACCCCCTAGTGGGACTCGGTTGAGAACTGTTGGTTTATTCTGAACCAGATATGACTGACAGAAATCAAATTCAGTTCAGTGAGTTATTGCAACTATTGAAACTGATAAGTCATGACGTTGATTCAGACCATGAATCTCTTTGACTGTTTCATTGACAGCGTCACTCACATAGTTTTCCAAATATATTTTAAGTACCGACTTGACCCTAGGAAATTGTGTATTGTGCTTTTTTTAGTAATAGGTTTGTTTTGTGGCTTAAATACAAATGTTTCATTTAGAGAAATAATATAGATCGCCCTTTCTCTTTCCATTTGCACTGTTTTTTTCAAATACCTTAATTACAACTCATTGATATTTTGTTCATGAAATCTGCATGGAAACGTTTACATGAACAAATCACGATTCACCAAAAACTTTCATACTAAAATGTATTCAAAATTTCTGATAAATGTAGGAACAACTGCAAACGCACTTACGCTAAAAGCACTTTCTCTGCGTGGCCTTATAATCGTGTTAAGAAGTTATATTTCATCTTAACATGACTATTATTATGTTATATCATATTATTAATAAATAATACAATTTCTTTTTTAATTTTATATATTATTTCGCAGAACCTATTCTTTCTCTTTCATTAAATTAAATTCACACTGCAAGCTTTCGTCTCAGCTAAAATCTAAATTGGTTTTGCCATGGGGCAGGAAATTCAGCAGTGGAATAACGGTGCAAGAAACACTGCTTAAGTGGGAGGGTTGATTACTAATTCCATGGCTTTGAGAGAGTTGAGTTTTAGTTTTTCCCTTTTATGAGAATGCAGACTGTCTCTCTACTGCAAATTGACTTTTGTTGTAGTTCTACGTGCTTTTATCAAAAGTGTGAAGGAAATAAGAGAGCTGGCAACCCTGCGGTGCTCCAATATTGATGCAGGAGAAATTGGGAGTTGATTGTCCTCACATGCAGCTTACAGAATAGGTTTTTATATGACACTCAACAGCAGGAGTTTCCAAGCCACAAAGTGCCAGTGTAGGTCAAAAGGTTTATTGCACCAGAATCACCTTTGTTAAAGCTGGAGCTGCGGTCCTGAACGAATTGACTTGCTTGAACTCCTTAAATGAGCAGCATGACTTGAAAGAAAATGTTCCGAAGTGAAGCTGTGCTTATGCCTGCCTGCTGTTTACTATTCCGAGCACTAACATCTTTTCAGTTCCAAGGTTACAGAGTTCACAAAAAGATACTCTGGAGTGTTTCACAAGTGTACGTATAAACAAACAGACACGCGGCTGCCTCTATGCAGTGGTTCTTGTCTTTATTTGGGGAAATGGTTAGCCTGGAAATCCAGACCTAAATCTAAAAGATTAATGGTCTGGCGTCGACTAATGAAAATCGCCCAGCTCGAGGGGCGGCACCAAGCATGCATTTGAAAATCTCACTGCACGCAATAGGATAACACTACGACCAATCACAACAATAAACCCCATACGCTTAGCTACCAGCGGAGCTAACTGGTAGATTAGACTCTTACCGTATCCGGTCGGCAAAACAGCAAAAACATACTTCTTGCAAAGGAACGATTCGAGCGGCGTCTTCTGTTCCTGTTTTAGATAAAAAGCCAAGTCTAACTCGTTCACTGTAGCGGCCAAAGCCGTTTCAAACAACTGGTATTCATCCATAGCCATCTTGCAATGTTTACTAATGATTTCGACGTCACAGCGCTGTCGTCATCTGTTTAGCTCGCCTCTGGCCCGCCTATATCAGATAACCCGCATGTGATTGGTGCAGCTCAGATCGAGGGGCATATTTAATGAGCACCATTACTCGACACCAGAGTAACTCGCTGAGCAAATTCAACTTGTGCTCTCGCGAGAACTCTGGATTACCAGGGTAGGAAATGGTTACAAGCTTAGGGTAACCAGAAGTCACTAAAATCCAGGTTGCTTCAAGAGGAGTCCACTGGTTCAGATTGCATCACAATATAAAAAACTCCTGTTCTGAAAGCCTAGCATTTATATATTTTATTGGATTTTTTGCTTTTAATTTATAAAATAGAAGAGAAGCAAAAGGAAACAACAGTGAGAGGATGCACGGTGTGGTGTTGCAAGGCCGTTAATGTATGTGTGCATGTTTGATCATTTTTCTACTTGTGCTGCATACTCATTTTTGATTTAGCAGATGCAGAGATCGTAAATGGAGTAAATAGTGTCATCCATCAAAAGATTCATTCCACAAGTAGCTTCATCCCAGAGTTAAAGATGCATTTTTAATGCCCGCCTGCTTGTTATCTTCCCCTATAATTTTCTTGAATCAAATTTGCAAGATACTCAGATGTATACAACTCATCTTGTGTTGGTCACACTTTGTGGGTGCTCTCTCTTTCTACTTTATTGTGCATAGACATACAAACACATTTTTTACAATCACATTTTTTAACTTTTCCACCTTTGTTTTAAATGAGTCCATTAAGAACATGTTTGCGATGTTATGTTATATTTTATAAAAATATAAAAAAAATAATAATAATATATATATATATATATATATATATATATATATATATATATATATATATATATATATATATATATATATATAATAGTATTTGCCTCCCTTTTGCCTACAGTTAACAGTTAGTGCCACGGCGTCAACTTTGGCAGCGATTACTGTGTCTATCAAAAAGAAACCGATGCCTCGACTTTATTAAGTTAAGCAGAAACTGTAATTTCACAGATGCTTAACTAGAATGACTGGGTCACTCCAGGACATTACTATTTGGGGTTTTAAGTGTGTATTTTGCTGTATGCTTCAGGTATCTGTCCTGTTTGAAGATGAATCACCTTTGAAGTCTTAGTGCTGTCGAGGACAGTAAAAAAAAATTCTCCTAGGACTTTCTTGTTCTCAGCTTTATCCATTGTTCTTTGTGTCTCTCTGAGTTTTCAGCCCCTGCTGACAGGCATTGCATTATGCGGTCACTATGCTTTACTCAAAGGCCTGAATCACACTCTATGCAGTAGGGCTGGGTGATATGACCAAATTCTTATTTCACGAAAAAATTTATTTCACAACAATATATATCACAATATAGTTATTTTGTGTTATTTTATCTCATTTCAAATGACAACAATAGGACAAATACAATATAACAAAAATATTAACTAAACAAATTAGGCCTAGTTTTTCATGTACAATAGGTTTATTTAACATAGCTGGAATTAGTACAGAAATTGAATAATAGTCTTCACTGTAATATGCACCACTTATGAAAGCTAAAAAAGTTATTCAGTCAAGAGCAGTAAGTTATTTTCTTATAAAATTATTAATTTATTTCTTATATTTCTCTTTTGTTGGAATCACAATATTGACACAGAGCAGAAGGTAGGTATATTAGGCTGCTGTCACTTTAAGACCAAACACACATGCGGATCCATTATACTGATGCACATCCGGTTTACAACTGTTTACTTTCACTTGAGACAAACAGTTTACATGAATACTCTACACGATGGGCAATTTGACATAATCGCGTGTGTATTCGACCATTCAAGTGTAATAAGACGTGAAAGAGAACTGAATTCGCGATTGTATGCTCAGAGCTTATTGTGCTTATAACTCTTTTTATCATCAAGCATGTCCTGCTCTTTATTTTCTCATTCATGCATTTCTCTGAAGTGTCAATAGTGCTATGTATTTACATACTGTGTACACAATATAGCAAAATCTAACAGTAGACATTGTATACCATGGTAACGATATATATAGTCATACCGCCCAGACTATGCAAGTATGCAGACTCATCTAGCTATGCAAGCTCAATTTTTTGTTTTTGTGTGAAATTGCATTCCCAAAGTTGCCACAAGACAGCCTGACAATCCAGACCCACATCAAGATGTTGGGTCTGGGAACACACCATTGGCAGGGCTCAATCCGAGTTTTGTTGTCTTTCAAATTCCTTCTGCACGCAATAGGATAGCGCTACAACCAACCAGAGCGTTTTCCCACCAGCGGAGCTAGCTGATAGATTAAACTTTTGCCGTATCTGGGCAGCAAAACTCCGAGCACATCTTCCTTTTTTAAGAATGACTTCAGTGCCGTTCATTGTTCTTTTCTCAAAGAAAAACTTAACTCCAAGTCTTCCAGAGCCGCGGCCAAAGCCGATTCGAAAGACCGCTGTTCGCCAGCAGCAGCAGCCATCTTCTTTGTTTTCAAGTAGCAGGGAATTCACGCAGAACCATCACAACTCTGCCGCCATTATGTTAAGCCCGCCCACCGACCCTATACACGATGTGATTGGCCTGACTAGAGTTTGGTTTTTCCAGCTCGCAATCCAATGGAGAGTTGCTAGACGACACTGGCTGCAAAATAAAATTTGCTGCCGCTAGGGTGCGTCTAGATTTCTAGGCTAGCCACAAGGGGTAGTATAGCAACATTAGCTTGAACATTTTTACTGTCAGTTTTTCTCTTTCAGATCACTGCCCCATAGTGTGCGTCTGAATGGCAAGAGCTGCTAAAATCCATTGATATACATTTTTCTGGGAAGCAACGTTTAAGTTACCAGGCTACCATAATGCTTCCATGAATTAACTAGTCCCAGGATTTACCAGGAGTTTTTAGGAAGTTTGTTCTAATATTATGGTAGCATTGTTTTCAGATTTGCATATCCATAATCGTCATGCCGGGCTGGTAAATCTGAATGTGGTTGTTTATTTTGCGTGCCAACATTTTTTAAATAAACATTGTATATTTCCCCCAAGCCCTCATTTTCTTTTGACTTTTTCTTTACAGGCCAGCATGATGAATAAACCCATCTGTTGACCTCTTGGTTATTTTTCCACTGAGATGTTTATGGGTTGGCTGTTAGGTATCCATGTCTGTTCAATGTCTCCTGGGTCCTGACTAAAAGCTAGAGATGCTGCTCTGAGAGGGAAGGAGAGGATGTTACAGTGCCATTTACACTTAGGCCAGAAACATACTTGAATGTGTGGTCAACAGCGGAAGCAGACTGTTCCGTTGTATATACTTTTCATGCGTTATATTACTGTGATGGTAACAAGTAGAGAGCTACAACAGGTAGCTAGCTATAAATATGTCAATTTGGTGCGGAAGTCATTGTTTTAGTGGCCAGCTGCATTTTTTTTTTTTTTCACTGCAGCCAAGCAAAATGAAATATGACTATCTCTAAAAAATTAGCAGAGGAAGCTGGGGCTAATACATTTCTAATAGTTATAATGGTTGCTCCCTCTGATTTCTATGGTCTGATGTAGAGATGCTCTGACAGATGGAGACCACAAAACTGCTGGTGCAGGACTACGGTAGTAAAACTCGCTTGACAGGATTTGCTGTAACTTGCTATAAAGGACAGATCAAATGGACCGAGTGCAGCAGTGGTGTCCAGGGACTGGGGGAAAGATGACACTGAAGAGAGTGAACAGAATGAGAACGATGCAGTTATGGGTACAGTACAGTACAGAACTAAACCACAAGTACTTCCAACGCCAGCAGGACCCTTGCTTAATAGGCGCCGTGTATGCCAGAATGTAGCGCTCAACGTCATTCTCGTGCGAAGAAGAAAGCGACACAGTAAACAACAATGGAGAACATACAGCAGATTTTGTTCTTGCTTATTGGCATGTGGCTGTTTGTCACAGACAAAAAAAACATTGTGTTGCAACGGTATTGTGTTTCAACTGTATTAAAAAATGACGCCTCTTGTGTTGCACGCACAAGTGAAGATTCTCTGTCAACCAATCCACGTTCTGCAGTGAGTCTAGCTCCACCCTTTAGCTACCAGACTACTGTGCTAGGTACGCCAAAAGAAGGGTCCCAAAAAAGTGGTACGGAATGGTTCCATTCACAACTTCTGACAATCGAAACGTAAATAATTGCGTACCATACTGTACTGTACTGTACCGTACCGCTTGGTGAAAACGAGCCATTAGATGAAAGGTGTGGGTATGTGACCAGTGCCTCCAAAGGTCATGTGGGAACAGTCACAGGTAGTTGCAGGCAAATCTGTTTAGTGTTAGATATATATGTAGTGAGTTGCTCTCCTGCAGTGGACAACTCTTTGCAGCCTGTCTCTACACACACACACACTCATATTAAGATACACAGAGTGGAAAAGGCTGCCCAATTTACAGTCTTATGATTTCCATGATGCAAAAGGCAAAATGGATGGAATCCCAGAATTCAGTCATAAAAAAAGGAATTTACTGTATAAAGCGGAATGTCACTATATTTGCCAATATTTTGATGAATAAATCAAATGTAGGGCTGTACACTTGATCAAACCACTATATAGACTAGTGTCTGTGAATAATAAACTGCTAAAGGACTGCTATTTAAAAACAAAATCTTCATCTCTCTCTGTGAAGGAGTTGGACAGTTTAGTCTACACATACTCAAGCTCATGGTGTTTTCTGTTAAAATTTGTATAAATTATTCAATTGTTAAAGTTTTATAAATTAAGTTGATTAGACATCCTTTTTGATTATTAAAATTGAACTAAACCATTAAAATTGATTCCAGAATAAAATTAAAAAAAGGAAGACAGAATTTGGGGAAAAAATATCAGATGTCATGGGGTCCAAATTAGGGCCTCATTCATCCCTTTATCTCTTCATTACTCTCCATTATAAGGTGGGGAGAAGAGAATGAGTGTGTCTCAGTTGAAAATATGGAGTGCTTAGCAAGCAGGAGATGGAGAGGCAGGTGTTTAAGATTCTGAAACCGTCTCACTGTGTACTTTTGCTAGCACAGAGCTGTACCGCACAATCCAAACCTGTGCTTTACTTTAGGTTTCTGGGCTAGGATGAAAAGAGATAGAGAAAGAGGGAGAAATTATTCAGGAGGAGAAATTGAGTAGAGTGCATTTTGAAGGATTACACAGATTAAAGCATCTAAAACTGTATGTGCGTGTGTTGTTTAGAAAGGTCTGATGAGATAAAGAAAGAGACAGAGACTTTAAAAAATAAGAGGCGAGGTGATGTAAGCTGAAAAGCAAAGTCGTTTCAGACACAGAGCTTTTACATTTTGATTAAAGATTATGATGACAAACATTCTTTCTTTGAAAAAACATGCACTGATGCATAATAAGGTCAGGAACATGTATTAAGAAATGGGTTTAATTTAGATTTTGTATTGACTTTCTCAACTGTTTCGTCTAGACGGCAGTGTGATAAAATGGAGTGCAAATGAAAGCTGCTACTTAAATCTTCTGAGGTTTTTTTATGCGAAGACACAGGCGGTAATCTCACATTGGTAAGTTTGCACTTTACCAAAGTCTTCAATCCAAAAAAAAAAAAAAAAAAGGTTTCAATAAGGTTTCTCCCAGGGCCAAATGATCTGATCTCTCATGTTTCTGTTGTTCTCTTGTTTCTCTTCTGTGGAATTCTAAAGAATTTTAAAAGAAACATTCAAGACAAAAGTGAATATATTTTTTTTCTAGTTATGAATCCACAAACATAATGGTTATCTGTGTTTATGTCTGTTTTGGGTGGGTTTTAGTTCTGTTCCCTACAGTTTTCAGTTCGTTTCTATGGTTTCTCATTGATTACATTTTGATTATCATGCTCACCTGTCATTCATGTCGTTGATTGTTCGGTTTGTATTTAAACTCTGTTTCTTTAAGTACATTGTCTGTTCTCATCAGGTTTATATGGTTGTTATCAGGTGTGTTTTTTAGTCAAGTGTGTGTTCAGTCAACCACCGCTGACAATAAGAGACTTAGTTATATATATGTAAATGCATGTTAAGCTCGGATAGGAGAAATAATTTATGATTTCTTTTTTTGAAGAAAATCTCACCCTTCACCCTTAAGTCTTTTGACGTATAATTTTATTTTCTCTAGGAGGCCATATGTGTGTTTGTGTTTGTGTGTGTGCGTGTGTGTGTTTTCCAGAGAGGAAAATGGCGGTTGGTTGCCAGTAAGACCCAGACGTGGATATATCTGATCATCTGTCATGTTCCTGTCTGTCTCTGCTTTGTGACTGTATTAGTGCACACCAGAAGGGTGAGGGTTTTTGGGTTACTGCGATGTAGCATAGTTCTTTCAATGTCCCAATCACTCCATCTCTGGCTCTGCCTCTCTCAATCTCTGGCAATGACCTCAAGGTCATTTTGACATACGCCTTCATCAGCACACACAGCCTGGTAAACACCCAACATGACAGATTGTGCACGCTTTTACAGGTTTTTTTGCTTACTTTATCCTTTATGTCTTTGAAACAACGTTCAATCTGAATATTGAATAGAGAGGAGACAAGGGAGTCGAAAGTACAGCGATTTAAATAAAAACAATATGCTGACCTCAACAATTTCCTGCCAGGGGCCTTTTTCTAGGAGACCTCAGAATGACGTGGCATTATTGACTCTGCGCCAGGAATGTTCGACAACACATATTTTGCCAAGGGAACGTGGAAAAGACAGAGACAGAGAATAAATAATGGGCTTAGATTATGGACAAGAGACATAGTGTGTAGGCTGATGTCTGATGTGTTAGAGCAGGAAGACACAGTGAGCAGCAGCAGTGCAGTGGAGACGACTTAATCACATTACATCATATCACACTATACAGCTACTGTCAATGCAGGACTGCTGAACCGTGTTAAACATCCATTTACCTCTATTTCAAGGTGTTTCGTTGTTTTTATGTGTTTTTTGTCCATTACTCGTCTCTGTTGCCTGTAGAAAGAGCTCTGAGAGAGTCCTCAGCCTCATATGTTATCACTTCTGTGACAAAGCTCAAAAACATCAGAGACAAGACATCAGTCTTAGAATGTCTGTGAGCTTTGTGATATATTCTTCTCTCCATAGCCTCTCTCTTTCTCTCTCTCTGTCTCTCTCTCTCTCTCTCTCTCAATTCAATTCAATTCAATTCAATTCAATTCAATTCAATTCAATTCAAATGAGCTTTATTGGCATGACTTGTACAGTATTGCCAAAGCATTGGCCATTACATAAGCAATGAAAAAAAAAAATCAATAGTCATTAAATCAATCAGTAAACAAATGCATGCATAAATTTATATAAACAAGAAAGAAAAATCTCTCTCTCTCTCTCCTGTGTTGCACACTGTTTCATGTTCTGTTGTCGTGTTGAATAAATCTAGCTGTTATTGGGAAATACTTCTTCTGCCACCTTCATCTTTGACCTGAGATTGTTACAGCCAACAAGTTGCTCATCTGGTGCAGTTTAATGAATTAACTGGAGAATTGGCCTTATTGAATCAGCTTGGATGACTCACTTACTGAACAGCAGGTTTCAAGGTGTCGCCTACTGGAAAAACATTATTCTGTAAGAAGCAATGGGCTGATTATTTATCTTCTTTTACAAAGATACATTGTAATTTATTGAAATAGGTAAGGTTTTTTTTAATGGATGAGTTAGACTAGAGAGTGAACAAATGTGCCTACCAGACATGGGAACTCCTTCCATACTTTTGGAAAATAATCCCAGGATGCACCTCATGAAGTTGGTGCCAAACATGTAAAAAGGGTGACAACTTTGATTAATCTGAAATAAGATTTGATTTTTACAAATTTGACCAAGATTTAAACAGTTTATACTTTATGAACAGCTCTATACCTTTTCATCTTGTGTCCATTTAATATTCAATCATGCAGTTGCCATAATACCTGAAAGTGTAGAAACCTAGTTGCAAGTGTTTTCCATAACTTAATTTGAATCTTTTTATAAATGATTTAATATTAGATATTGAAAGTAATATAGTTTATGGTTTTCCAGCATGCCTTCCGCTATATGTGCCGCACTTATGCATTTAGGGCTAGACTCCTGCTGCGGTTTCGTTTCTCATAAATAATATTTTTTTGATGAATATCTGATGCATTTTCACGAAAATATAAGATGTGAAAATGTTTAGAGGTCTGGGTTCAAATTGGAATTTTAGGAACCGGCTGACCTCAGGGGTTTGTGTGTTGTTTGTGAACATATATGAATGAGAATGTGCTCTATACCAAGTGTTGAGTTCTGCACATGCCGGTAATGTGTTTGGAGTTGTTTATCAGACCCTCTAATTGTGTACAGTCAGATAAAAGTGTGTGTGTGTGTGTGTGTGTGTGTGTGTGTGTGTGTGTGTGTGTGTGTGTGTGTGGCAGTAGCACTGCTTCAATTATTCAACTCTCTGTCCAAACCCTCGTCTCTTCCTGACATCCCCACTCCTTGGTCCTCATATCTCATTCACTAAGGAGCTCAAAGATTGGATTATCCCAACTGCATTTAATTTTCAATACATCCATTTATGCATTCTCAGACCCTCCCTCTAGATTTATACAGCCCAGCCAGACCACCTAACATTCAATCATAGATTCATACCACAATGATGGCTGTCAGTTCATATAACCTGTTTAGTGCTAACAAAGACTGTGACTGTAATGCATGCTGGCACGATTTCAATGGTAGTTCTGTGTTTAGTTGTTTCGTTTCTTTGTTTTACTCTGGGACTGCAGCAGTTGGGTTGAGCCAAACCTATTCCAACCATCCTATTTGATTTTCAGAAAATCCTATTGTGATTGTGTTGTGAATTGTTAAATGATGAACATTTCATATTTCTTAGATTTTTATGTTAAAAGAACAAGAGGCATGATGATTTCAGTTTTATTTTGATTAATTGTGCAGCCCTAATGCTGTGAATGCTGAACTCAAAAGCCCTGGTATAAACCTCGGTAATCTGCTCATTCGCTCTGCAGGTGATTTCTAAACGTACAGGTTGTATAGATGCTGGGGCTGCAGCTGATTGGTTTTGGGCACAAAGGAGGGGGGGATGTCATTGACATTTCTAGTGGCAGCACAGAGATAAGGTCACCCTAAGTGCATTAGCACTGAGAAATTGACAATCAGCTTGACGAGTTGCAAATTGTTATCCTTCTTTTACATGCATAATGTCTGCACCTGCAGTCACAGCCACTTCTTCCCCACCGCAGGGAGACGAGGAGCAAAAGTCTGAGAAATTACATGAGAGGAAGGTGTTGGAGTAGAAGGAGGGAATGAGAATGACTGAGAACTGAGGAGAGTGACAGAAAGAGAGAGAGATGGAAAGGGGACAAAGTACTGGACGGAGGAGGACAAATTGTGTGCTGAACATTTCAAATTGCTGAATTTACACAAATGAATCACCTCAGCGCTAGTGTGGTTTGATAATATGTCCATTCTAACTGTGAGTCTGTTGCTCCAGTGAAAGATTGAGAATTTACAATGGCTTTTCAGACTTGACAAGCAAAAGCATGAATGAGTTTTGAAAGGATTTTGAAAGATGTAAGTGTGTCAGAGTGATTCGTTCTTATAGGAAGGCAGGGTGTTTGTGGAGCAAGGTTTGCAGCATTTGTATGCGGTTTTTCAGTTGGTTTCTTGATCTGACTGTTTCAAAGTGAGGATTTTCCTCTGCATTGCTGAAGTATTTCACAGATTGTACTTGAAACTAGAGATTGGCCCATTTTTTGTTGTTTTGTTTAGTTGATATATTTTCCATTTTCCCCTTCCTCTTTTTTTATTACTGACGAACCTTTTGCTCTCACAGATATGTTATTTTAAATCTCTCTTTTGCAAACATTTTCTACTTTAACTTCTATATGCTAAGCTGGCTTAAACATATTTTAATACATTTTTATGCAAAGTGGTTTTATTGATAATACATTAATTGGGAATTCAATTAGTTTCTCACTTCCTCCCTTGTTTTGTTTTCACCAATACTGATGAAATTAATGTTTTATTTTTATTTTTGAAACAATAAAGGAATAATCATTACAACAAAATAAAATGTATACATTAAATGTTATTATTCTATTTTTATTTATCACTATTAGTAGTGCTAGTATTTATTCCAATATGTTAAATATTTACATATTATATTTATTTATTTGAAATATTTGGCATTTTTTCACTTTTCCACTGGATGTCTTGAGGTAAACACATTATAAAGACATGTACATGTGGTACACCCGAAGTTTAGAAGTCCATCATCAATTATTTATTGCATATCTTGTTCTCTGAGGCTATGTTTCACATCATAGATCTTACCGGGCTGTTTTGAATATTTGCTGAGAGATGTAATCTTTTTTCTTTGACTGTTCACATTTGTGTTTATACTGTAAATTACACATGCATCATTGTTAACAGACAGCTGACCTTAACGTACCTGTGAGTGAGGATATACAGAAACAATAACATCACATGCTTTACCAGCATACAGTGTGCACATGACAACAACAAAACCATTACATCTAGTGTCTTCAAGCAACTGCAAATTGAACGGCTAATTTGCTAACATGGAATGACTGTGATACATTCCCTTGAGTTTTGCTTGAACTAATGCATCTCACCAAATATTAATTAAATCTGCTATCTCAGCATCTTTCCAGTATTTCTGCTTGCTCCTCCCCCAGTTTTTAAGATTTTAGCAAGGCGCTTGCTCGCACTGAATGATAACAACATGATAAAACGATGTGATGATATGCATACAGTATGTTGCATACTGAATGTGTGATTTTAGATCTGACTGCATCAGGAAGTTTTAAGGGTTTCACATCTAGATTATTACAATGTCAGTTCACAAGATCAAACCTATTTACAAACAAACATGTCGGACATCTAGAGGCATGTCACATGAAGGGAAAAATCCAATTTGGGTCTCTTCCAGCATGTTGCCTGAACATCGAGTGTTTAATTCAGGTATTTCAAGGTCAAAGTGGTATGTTTTTTCTTTTCTGTTAGCTCTTTCTCCCCCACCGCCTCAATCTGACCTCTGACTCTGGCTAATTAACTGATACATCTTGACTTATCGGTTAGTGTGACTTGAATACTAAAAGTAAACACTGAGATTTTCTTGATGTTGTGGTTATCTGCGCTCTCCTTATCTTATCCATTTCCCTTCCTCCTTTTTTTTTGCATTAGTGACCAACCTTTTGCTCTCTGGGGTATTTTATTTTAAATCTCCCTTTCGCAAAATTGTTTCTAATAAGCTAAGCCTAAACACATTGATTTTAAATTTACAGCCAAAGCTTTTTTATTAAAAATAATTGATTGGGAATTAAATTTGTTTCTTACACTCTCTATCTCTCTCTCTCTCCGCAGGGTGTGTGCTCCCAGAAATGCCAGCACATGTTCATCATAGAGACGGTGTGTGTGGGCTGGTTCTCCATGGAGTTTCTGCTACGGTTCGTCCAGGCCCACAGCAAGCTGGAGTTCCTCCGTGGACCTTTGAACATCATCGATGTTATGGCCATCCTGCCCTACTACGTGTCTCTTGTCGTGGGAGAAACCCCCGCTGACGAAAACGAGCGACCCTCTGGAGGTAAGGGCTACTTGGACAAGCTTGGGTTGGTACTGCGGGTCCTACGTGCCCTTCGGATCCTGTACGTAATGCGGCTGGCGCGCCACTCTCTGGGCTTGCAGACGCTGGGGCTGACGGTGCGGCGGAGCATGCGTGAGTTCGGCTTGCTGCTGCTCTTTCTCTGTGTAGCGGTGACACTCTTTTCACCACTGGTGCACCTGGCGGAGAGCGAGCTTACCGGAGTACATGATTTCAGCAGCATTCCCGCCTCTTACTGGTGGGCAATAATCTCTATGACTACAGTGGGTTATGGGGATATGGTGCCCAGGAGCATCCCCGGTCAGGTGGTGGCGCTCAGTAGCATTCTGAGCGGGATCCTAATCATGGCCTTCCCAGCCACTTCCATATTCCACATGTTTTCCCGCTCCTACCAGGAGCTGAAACAGGAGCACGACAGGCTCTTTAAGGAGGAGTGCGCGGCAGCCGCAGCTGCTACCGCAGGAGCCGAGGACGAGCAGGATGGAGGATGGGTGGACTTTCCTCCTCCTAGACTAGTTATTACCCCAGACACAGAGACGCCAGGCTCTGTTGAAGACCTTTCTGTACTCGGGAATGGTGGAGAGACTTCCGGGAATAACAAGCACCCGTTACCAGCTGGAGCCTTTTAAGTGATGCACAACCATTGTACTGTTCACTAGATCAAAACTGTTCTTCCATGCCCTCATACTGAACCCTTTTGAAGTGGAGAGGGTGAATTTTCATGGACGGCTCTGTCTAAAGAGTTAAAGGGCCTTGAAGCTACAGTATTTTGTCTTCCATCAGCCACAAGCTGACTTCATCTCATTGAAGTACTATTTCCTTCATATTTACACTGTGCCAGATTTAGCACTCTATGAAAATCCATGCAATAGAAATAAAAAATTAAGCTACATAGTTTAACTTTGGAGCCTTTTTCCACACCGTTAGACATACAGCAGAGAAATTCACGTTCCTCAAATTAATTATCAGTCATTTTTTAACAGATCCAAAGATGTGCTTTTTTTGTTGACTGTTTTAAATGCAAGAATTGCTCTTCCAGAAAATGTGCATAATGCATATGATTTTCTTAATATAATAAAACATGCAATGGCTCTTGAACAGCTCCAAATAAAACAGCACTAATCTCTGAGTCTTGTCCTGTTTTTTTAGGGTTCATAGAAGGATTTTCTAATCCTCTTATTTGAAACGCTCAATCATTAGACACAGTCACCCTGTTCTCTTCTCTTAAGCAGCACATATGTGCCCCTGCCATCTGCCAGCTATGACATGCAGCAGTTACGGAGTAATACATCTATGATTGTTTTAGTTTTTATTGCTAGAGTTGAGATTCCTGACCTCAGTGAGGTCAACTCCGTTTTCGTCGTCTTCACCTCTTCTTACCGATTTCTCCCTAAGAAATGATGACTCTAGGTGAAAAGCTTCTCTGTAAGGTCACAAAATTGTCCCACTGCCCAGTGCTTGCAGGGCTGATGGGGGATCTTGATGAGGCTGGGGATTAAACATGCAATAAATACTCAGAGATAAAAATGTCCTTCTGGAGTCAGACTCTGTGACGGACTTTGCTTTGTCAACAAATCACAAATTTGTTCCATAAATGGCATTGCTACTGTGCCGAAAGCCCCAGATGGCTGAGTCATGAATCGGGAAAGGTACAGAGGAAACAAATTTGATGGACCAATCAAATTACATGTGTAGCTTTTCTCAGGATTTACCAGCTGGTTGAATCATTAAATGGACATCAGCTTGTTCTTAATGTAAAGGTTAAACCTGTTTATCACTTGTTTTTCTTTTATGATAGACACAAACAGAGCCAGGATAAGGCCTTAGTCCACTCTCAAGTTGCGTAGTAAGTACATTACCCAGATAGTCAACAATTTCTGTTAAAATCACTATACTTACTAGAAATGTCATCATATGTTCTTCTATCTCTCAAGTCATCAGAAAAGGAGGATAAGAATGTATTTCATAATGGTACTGTACTTGTAAAGAGCTTCAACTGAAATTGTGTTGTAGGTCACTGAGTCATCAGCGTCCCAATGTTTAGTGCTTAAATTTGTGTTCACATTATACTGATCTTAAACTGTTATGTAACAACCTGGAAGAGAAAACCATATTCTTAACTATTTTGATGGAATATTCTATTGCAATAACAATTCATATGAACTTAATAACATCTGCACCATTTAACAGCATTAGATGGGGGGAAGCACCGTGAGATATGCCATCAGCTCAGCTATAAAGATGCTTTTAGCCGCAGTGCTTATTGAGAAATCTTGTTGAAGGATGGCTTGAATGATGTATCATATGCCATTATTTGTCAAGGAAGGCCAGATCTAGATGGCAAGTGTCTTCTGCTGGCACCAGTGATTGATGTAGAAAGCATCAAGAAGGGTTTAAGAGGCCATCCATCAGATATACATGATGGTAAGATTGATTCTTATTCGATAAATAAGTTGCTTTTTAGATTCCAAATCGTGGTAGATTTAAGATTTAGTTCTCTCATCAAGTAAACCCATTTACAGTGCAATTTTAGCAATAGGTCAATGATGTGTATGTGTGTGTTTTGACACTTCAGAGCATTTCAGAAGTCAGTAACAGCACTTTTCTGTGCTTATGCACAGCAAATCTTTTAATAACAGCCACTTGGAATCCACACTGAAATATGACACATAAACTGTTGAAGGTCCGACTAAAATGATCAATTAACTCAGATTCAGTTACTTGTTTTTAACGTCATAATATGCAAAGTGAATTATTAGTATATGTGATGTTGTCATCATACTATATTTCAGGCTTAACGTGACTTGTTATCACTTTATCACATTTAGCTTTATCACTGCACTTAGCTGCCTGTTGGCAGAGATGCTAGAAGTGAACAGATGTTCGAGTTCTCACTATTCAGTTCTTTTTTGATCTGATGTGTCAATGAGGTTATAATTGGGCATTGGCTTGTCAGTCAGTCTGTCCAACATGTTTGTTTGTAAATAGGTTTGATCTTGTGAACTTTGGCTGACATAATGATATACAGATATCTAGATATACAGATACAGTATACTAGATATACAGCAGCTACTGAATTACCCAGATGACACTGTCTAATTTACACTGGTTTTAATATAAACACTGCTTTTTCAAATACACAGTCGGTATAGATTAAAGTAAGGGTCGATGGTTATGTAACTAAACTTAGCCTCATTGACCTCAAATAGCTCTTTTTGCTTTCACTGTAGACAGACGTATTGCATCGCTCCTGGCTACGATGCGGTGTAATTTTTCCCCCTCTGTCTGTCATGATAGTAAGAGCCTCAATGGGGCAGTGAGCTTCCCATTAATCTTAGCTGACAGCTTGACCATAGATGTAGTGCAGAGTGGCGATGAAATTCTGGAAATGGTCTCGCTTGGAAAGTTGAAGCATTCCTCTTTTCTGTATCACAAGCGTCATCATTGCAGTAGTTGCAGTCTAGGTGGAGGTTTCACTGAACATCAGAGACCTTAGTGTCTTTGGCAGACAGCTGTGATTGATTCCTTGTGTTTCTATAAAGGCAAAGTTTTAAAAATGAATCAAAGACTCAATCAAAGGCATTTTCAGCATTTTTTTCCTAGGCTTACTTCACAGCGAGTATCCATGTATTATTTATATACCACACAAACCTGAGCAGGAAGGGCAGTTTGAGCACTGCATTCATATGCTATGATCATTCATATGCAGAAAGTTCATTTGCTATCGGTTAATAAACTCACTGGATTTAATTATGTGATGTCATTATCGCACAGCTCTATTTATAAAGATGGATGTAGGCTATATTATACAGTTTGCAACTTTATCTGTGCCTGCAGACATACAGTACATTCACGCAAAGCAATATATTCTGTATAGCAAATCTTAACTGAAAAATGTATCTATATTATCACCTAGCACTTTATATAAAGTTGGATATATAAGTGTGTCCAACTTTATCCAAATACATACAGTACACTCATGTAGGGCGATATAATATTTAGCATATCTGAAATGCTTGATTGCGTGTATCCTTTCAAAATGTGAATACATACAGTATATCGCCCAGCTCTAATCTGCTAATTGCAACCATAAGGCATGAAGATATTATAAACATTAACATCGTGATTTGCTTTGAAACAATGTGTATTGTGAAAAGCGCTATACAAATAAATTTGACTTTACTTGACATGTACATAAACCTGCATGATAACTTTCACACTGTACGCAAAAAAAAAGGGACTATCTGCAAAGTACTGTTTATATATTTACTATTTATATAGAGGCTGATGATGCTTTGTGCTTTTTCTTTCTTATTAAGGTTTCTTATTCTTTTAAGCAGGTGTTTGGGCATAGTGGCTGTGTCTTAACCCTGCCATCAAATGATCCACTTGTGTAGCGGGTGTTCTGCTTGATGTTCTGCTCCAGTACAAAGTGTCTTTTTTGTGTCCATCAGAGTTCAACAACAAACTGTTGGATTTCGAACTGTAACAAGCTTTCCATCTTACAGACAAACTAATATACTTGACTTTTTTTGTAATTTGTTTTGAAAAATGTGTGGTTTTGTCTCTTGTACTGTAATATACTGAACTGCTTTAAGGTGATTCAAACCAAAATCTGTTGTTCGACATTCCTCTTTAAGAAAAAAGTATTTTGACATTTGAGACAGAAATAGGTTGAAGAGAGTCAATGAATAATGCTAGTAAATACTAATATGATAAAGTCAATGAAATGAACAGAATAGAATAGAGACTTTATAATTTCACTGTATTGCACGATAGCAAGCTTTGAATCTCAATTCTGGTGCTTGAAATAGCTAAGCTGGCTGATTTATGATATTGAATTTCAGTATATTATGCTATAAACAGATTGAATGTCAAGTCTATGTTCAGATTGAAATTATAGCTTACTGCATAGGCCTACTGCACAGTATTTACTGAAAACACTACAAAATATGTGAAACATTATGCATTTTAAAATGATTATTTTAAACAATAATATACTACATTGTTGTCACATGACCTCACCAAGTTGCATGCTTAATTCGGGTAGTGGACTTCTCATAAGTTAATTGTCAGGGTCCTGTCACCTTAAGTGATCTTGTTCTTAGTTTGGTGACCGAATCCTGACACTCATGTGTTTGTGTGAGCGTTCTCTAGGCTGTCTTGCATGTTCGGGGCGTGGTGTCTGGATCCTGACACTTCGGTCTAGTCTTGGTTCGGTTTCGGTGTCGGGGTCCTGACATCCATGCTCCGTGCACTTCTGTCTTGTGTCTTGTTTTCTGTGGTGTGTTTGTCTGCCATGTTCTCTTCTGTCCTGTGGGTTTGTGCGAGCACACTTTACTTCTGTCACGTTTGTTTTGCGGCCAAACGATCCAAATGATTTTTGTTTGTTTCTGTGTGCCATGTGCTCTTTTGTCAGTCTCTAGTCTTGGCCCCGCCCTCTTGTTACCTGATTATTGGTTAATTTGCCTCACTTGCTCTCTCTTGTTACCCTTCTGATTTTCTTCTCTTTTTATTCTCCTGTTGTTCGCTGTCCTGTGCCAGATCGTCATCTATGTTCCTCATGTGGAAGCCTTGTCTGTTTGTCGTGCCTTGCTCCAGTCCCGCTGCCTGCTGCCCTGGACTGTGTTTTTCCCCCATTAGGGAGGTTTTTTTTTTTTATTAAATAAAGCCCTTCAAAGCTCCCTGAGTCCTCACAATTCTTGACCCTTGACATAAATATGGTTGTTTTGCTATTTTAATTCAAATGTAAGTTAAAAAAAATGATCTTGACATCCAATCATTTTTTAAAGAGATATTATCAGATATTAATACATTCATCATCCTGGAAATGGAAGGTTAGGTTGAGTGCATTACATCCCATACATATATTCCATATTCCCTCTGTTGTAAACTGCACATTTAAGCTAAAGTACAGGTGTATACTTCATAAACTATAGCTTTTCTGGGAAGTGCAGTGACATTCTGTAATTGCTATAACAAACTTGTTCTGATGTTCTACAGAGGCCGACGATGAACAAGATCAGAGAGACAGGTGGAGGTTCGAGATGAAGCATATATCTAGAGATTGTAAGAAGACACGGAACACTGATGATTATTGCCTTTAAGGGCAGATTAAAGGACCACGTTAATCATCTCATCACCATGGGTAATTAGTCCCAACTTCTAACATCCTAGAACCAATAGATCAAAGCCCACTCTAAATAGCCCACAGACAGGGATGAGCTATTCTAGTGGTCATGGTGACCAGAATGATGTGATGTCAGGGAATGTAGAAATGTCCCCGAATCAGTTATGAGACTGTAATGTATTAATGAGCTTCATGAGACCTCATGAAGGATGGTGGTGAATCCATAAAATGTCCAGAGAAAAATGGACTGATGATTTCATTCATGATTTATAATCACCTTGCCTAAGGGTTTGTACACTCCGCACTAGTTCCCTACCTTTTATTTTCAGCAGGTGCATTAGAACTGGAGAAAAGTCAATCATACATAGAAAAGAGATTGGGAGAAACTGCAATGTGCAAAATGGCTGCAATAAGGAGACATTTTGGTTTAAAAAAATATGGTTAGAGGCAAACTAGAAAATATTTGATTACTGTTTTTTGTTTTTTTGTACTAAATCTTTTTTTTTTTTTTTTTCAATAATATTATTTTTAACTTTAACAACAATGTTATTATTATTTATTTCTACATAATGAGTTTCTATGCCTTATGTCAGACATGTTTGAGTGGATCATAACGTCCGGGAACTGTTTGTACAATACTTTAATATACTATAATACATCATGCTATCTTGTCATTCCATTCAATTTTAGTCACTAGTCTGATATCATACTTGCAGAACTGGCTTTCATTTCCTTTCTCTCATCTCTCCTGAGCAGCTCCAGCAGAGATATCATCACTATCATCAGTCTCTCTCTGGATCACCGCCAGATGTTAGCTTGCCTAAAATCAAGAAATCGAACGCCACATTCAGAAACACAAACAAAAAACAAGAAAACTTGTCCACAGGGATCTCCATGTGCTACAGAATCAATCAAGCCTGCCAATAAAGTGTGACTGCCCTATTTATCTTCAAACATATCAATGCTTGGACAAAAGAAAGTAGTCCAATTGGATTAAAAATGGCCCCCCTCCTCCCTCCTTCCAAATGCCTATATTAGATATACAGTGTAATTCTTGATCAGTCCTGAGAAAGGGAAAAGTGGTAAAGAAGACTTTGTGTCCTCTCAGCTGTGACAGGGCTGGATTGAGTCTTAATCATCAACTATCAGCACAGACTGTGAATAAGCTCCTGATGGGCCCTTCATTTCGCATGGGTGGAAATGCACAGAAAACCATCATCTTGTGTTAGTCTCCCTGTGCACGCATATATGCACGCCGTGTGCACGTCCACACTCTTGACATTTTGATTGGACAGATAGTATACGTTTTTTGTTGACTAAATCTCTCTGCTCATGTAAATTAGAGAGCTTGGGGCTTTGAGTGCTATCTGTGACGCTAGGCAGATGGTGAGGTTGAACTCCAGAGTAATGAATCAAGGGTTTCAAATTTAGATCAGTGAAACACACAGACTGTAGTGAAAATAACACCCTTAAAATAACCTCTAATTTGGTGCTCAAACGAATATAAAATTCAAATTTAATATCAACCGATTGTAACCTTGAGATAAAAAACACAAATTTAAAGTGTTTGCATGAGTAAACTGTAAGGGCCACCCATTAGCCCAACTGTGGAATGTGACGTATAATGTGTTTATGTCTTTTCAGTGCTCCAGTGAAGTTCACTTAATTTATTAGAATTTAGTTTCAATTTTACTTTAGCTCCACACTTAAGCTGACTCCAATTTCAAATGATTATCAAATTTTTATTGTGCTTCTTATTAGAAACGAATCATATACATTGGTTCTTGATTAATTTAGATATTTGATTATTCTGGGTATCCCATAGGCTACTTTCAAATATCTGTTAATTCGGGACTGTTACAAACCTTTTAGCCTAAGTCTAGGGAGAATAAGGCGTGCAACATCAAAACACTGAACATGTACTGGAAAACATCTCACACAAATCAGTCTAATTTAGGTAAAGTGGTAATTTATTACAGTGAGAAACGAGATGAAAAGAATACTACCCCAAGATACTTATTTACATAAATATACAACTTGTATACAAATTGTAACCAAGGAAGGTGGTCCGTGTACTTTTTGATGATTTATTTTCCTGTTTGGAATGGAATAACGAGAAATGAAAACCAGCTAGTTTATTCGTCTTTTAGTTTAGTTAAAAAAAAAAAAAAAGAGATTTTGGCTTGATTTTTCATTTTTCGTTTGTGGTTTACAAATCGGATTATGGGTTCGATATTTCATTTGCACACGTGGGCGGCGCTGAAACGGCCCTTTCATCTGATTGGTCAAAACGCTCCGCCTTCAGCAGGCTACAAGCTTTTCTTTCTGTCAGGCAGAATAAGTAAAGAATAACTGACAAATGCACTTTAAAGGGTAACTCCTGGTCAAAAATAATAAAAAATAATGTCTGAAACCACCACTCACTGTTAACTACGCACAATATTTGAAGCAGAAATATGTTGCTGGTCACGTAATTCGTGCTGCTGCGACTTGCAAGCGACCCCAATAATGTGAGCCACAGTATATGACAGATTATTTTAGCATGATGTATTTCCCATTGATAAATACAGTGCAAATAGTTCCGTCTCTTTGGATAAAAGGGAAGTGGAAATAAAAATCAACAATAGGCTGAACTGTACCATGATAATATGTCCGTAACATTTACCACTCTCGTCTTTTATTTACATCAAAAGGCAGATAGGCGTGTGTGACATGTAGGCTATAAATAATTTCGAAAATTGAATAGAAATAAAGTTTATATTTATGAATGTATACATGTGTAGCCTACTCAGTTCACATGAAAAGAAAGAGACAGAAAAGAGAGAAGCTAGAATCAGTGAACGAATGTAACCTACATTAATACTGACAAAATTACCAGGTTTGGGATTAATTAAAATCATGTCGGTTGAAGAGCACGGCATACATTTAAAATGTTTAAAAGTTTTATTATAGAACTAATACAATTTTATTACATACTGAATTGGTCGATGTTTCTCTGAGTTTTCTTTATTATGTTGGCTTGAGAAAGCCAGCATATATTTAAACATTATTATTATTTATTTTTATTATGAGAAATTGACTCCGCCTAGAACTTTAATGCTTCACCAAACTCAGCTCAGACCTTCAGACTGGTCTGACTCGCTTATATCTTTTCTAACTGGTCAGACTTACTTTCCCAAAAAATACACTGACTTGCATTATCTGAGCAATGAAGGCCGTACTTAATGCTGTCCACTAGAGGGGACGACAGGATAAAAAGTCTTTTCTACTCTCTTTCCATGTTTGCATCAGTTTAAATGACAAATAAATGCATGAATTTCATTCATAAATAGGCCATATCTGTGTATCTGTGTAGTTCATTTTAAGATATTGTTATTCACACTGGTTTTTGCATTTAATGTTTGTCCATCTGGAACTTTTATTTGTCATGAGCTCTATATTTTAAGAAGTAGCCTACTAGAAAATAAAATATGATTCAACAACACAAACTCTGTTTTTACTCTGCAAATTTGTTTTCCTTTCAAGTAGGCTATAGCCTACAAGTTATCCTGCTTTTTGCCATGGCTTGCCATACTGCCCAGAATAAACAATATTTTCTCCACACGACCCTAGACAAATCCAGACAAATGATAACATTGGATGTATCAGGGACCCAATGCCGCACAGAGTCACACGCCCCGGGTAATATGGATTTCACGGTCACAAACTCTCCAGTCTGATCTTGGTCAGAGTGTGCAGGGTTAGCTAATACCTCTTTAGTCGGTTGCCTGCTGCTCACTCGTACAAAAAAATTTCGTTTATTTAGCCACTTCCATACAACTTGCCAAGTCAGAAATCAAAAGGTCTTCAGATGACGTGCCTATTGGTCCGTTCATACATGCGCATTTAGTTTGACCTATCCACGGTAGCACCAGCCTCCTCATAATCTACTGGTCATAATGATTTCAGGAGAGTCCAGAATAAATCAAATATAACATTTTATTTGTCAGGTAAAAATGTACCATGCAAATTACACAAGTAAACAATTAGAAGCCAATTCAGAAATAACAGGTTACACCTGTTTTTGGGGGAGAGGAAAGAATTATCAGAATTCTCCTAAGTTTTCTATCTTTCTCATATTACCAATGACTGCAATGAAATTGAGACCATTTTACCAATCGCACTGAGACATTTAAAATGATACCAAACATGAAAAGGAAAAAACAATGGATTCACAAGATACATCATATCTGATACATAGACATTCTCAGTGAACGTTTAGTGACTTGAATCAGGGGGAAAGGAAGGGAGTAGGGAGATGGGGGATGCATAAACAAGAAGATAAGTTTGGGCTAGGCGATGTTCTGTGCTCTTTCTTTGAGTTCTTCTCTCCAGGTGTTCGTTTTATTGTTTTATTGTTTGATCTCAGCTTTTTTCTTAGCAGGAAAATCAAGTCTTACAGGCCTCCTCTAGCCTCTTGGGGCCATTTTTGGACATTTCCGGTGTCCACATTTTGGGTGCTATTTTCAGAGTGTTCATAGGGCTGACACCTGTAGTTAGCAGCGCTAGTCGATGGGTGCAGGAGTCAAGTACTCACCTGAACTAACAGCATAAAGACAGGTTGAACATGGAAGATGAAAGCACTGCAAAATGCACCTCTGTGACACACAGTCTCTTTAGGTGTAGGCATACTGTGCTGAGTGGATGCTGCATCAGCGGGACAAGATGTCTGTGATCCTCTCGGTCGGGCTTGCTTCCACCTGCAATTGGTTGCGTTGGTATTTGTAGAATGACTTGTTGCACCAAGTCTGTTGTGTTGGTCAGCATGAGCAAAAAGTGTGAGTGGAAGGTGTCATTATTCTTTGTGGAAACGTCTGTGTCCTCCCCAGGATGTTTAACTGACCTTTTGGTTTGGTTTTCCAGGCAGGTCAGATCTCCATAAGTCAAGGAATCATTTCCACATGTCCAGTAAAATAACTACCCTGATCAGATTCCATGTGAGCTGACACTCCCAGAGGAGTATAACACTTGCGCCACTTGTTCTGTTGCAAGGGAAAATTAAAAGTGCCCTGGGGCACTAGAAGTGCTCCTACCTTCTTGCTCCATACATTCACATACCTTTCTTTCTACATTCTTCTTCAACATCCTTTCCTCTTCTAAACCGATTCTGAATCATCATGCGATTAAAGGCCATCCCTGGCCATTACAATATAATATATATTACAATGTGGTTATAATATAGATCATATTACATTCTACCAAACTAGTATAAATTAAATTTTTATTTGCTGGTCTCAGGAGGGTCTCTACTGGGTAATTTGTCCAGACTGACTTGCTATTATCTTAGTGATCTTTTAGAAGTCAAGTCAAGTCACCTTTATTTATATAGCGCTTTTTACAATACAGATTGTATCAAAGCAGCTTCACAGTGATCACATGAAAATAATACAACAAAGTTTGTTTCTAGAAGAAAATTGCATCACTGTCCACCTTAAGTAAGGCAGATCAGTAATATTGTTGAATATTAAATGTCCCCAACTAAGCAATCCAAAAGCCAAGGCAACAGTGGCAAGGAACCAAAACTCCATCAGGTGACAGAATGGAGAAAAAAATCTTGGGAGAACCCAGGCTCAATCGGGGGCCGGTTCTCCTCTGGCCAACAAGCGAACAGTGTATGATTATGATCCAGGCAGCATTACAGGTCAGAAGTCAGATTGGATCAGAACATTAAGAATATTTATCCAGTTCCATCTGGTTGGAAGTCGGAGTCATTACGCCGGTATGGAGACAAGTTTGTTGAGGATCAGTACCAATAGCTGTCGTGTCGATGAGGCCTTCACAGGGCTGATGAGGCTGGCACTTCAGGGATGCATTGTGGATGGGTCCAGGCGCAGATCCACCATCTGATCTGGATCCGGCCCGGATCCAGCTGACTTCAGTAAACCTCGGAATAAACAGAAAGACTAACATTAGCGTAGATGCCTTTCTTCTTATGATGTAATGAATACATCCGGTGTTATAGGAAGTGTCCCCGGTTCCGGCTGACCGAATCTATGCAGCCTAATAATCATTTAACTGATTTGAATAATAGAAATGTATAATGTTCTAAATGAATGCCAGATAAAA
Organism: Squalius cephalus; assembly: GCF_949319135.1. NCBI lineage: Eukaryota > Metazoa > Chordata > Actinopteri > Cypriniformes > Leuciscidae > Squalius > Squalius cephalus. Next base: position 13,056,172 of record NC_137127.1, on the reverse strand, counting down.
CAGATTTAAACTGACTGCTTCCCGGACAATGTTAGGAAGATTGTTCCAACGTTTAGGTGCTAAATAGGAGAATGATCTTCCTCCTGCAGTTAATTTTGATATTCTAGGTATTATCAACTGTCCAGAATTTTGAGATCGCAGTATACGTGAAGGACTATAATGTGATAAGAGCTCGCTCAAGTACTGTAGAGCTAAACCATTTAGTGCTTTGTAAGTAGTCAGCAATATTTTTAAATTTATACGATGTTTAATAGGGAGCCAATGCAGTGTTGACAGAACGGGGTTAATACGGTCATACTTTCTGGTTCTAGTGAGACCAACTGGACTTTGTTTATTAAGCGTGCAGGGCAACCACCCAGTAGAGCATTACAATAATCTAGCCTTGAGGTCATGAACACAAGAACTAACTGTTCCGCATTTTTAATTGAAAGCATATGTCGTAATTTATATATATTTTTAAGATGGAAGAATGCGGTTTTACAGATGCTAGAAACGTGGCTTTCAAATGAAAGATTGGCATCAAAGAAAACACCCAGGTTCCTAACCGACAACGAAGACTTGACAGAGCAGTCATTAATTGTTAGACAGTATTCTGGGTTAATACGTGCAGAGGTTTTTTGCCCAATAATTAGAAACTCTGTTTTTTTCAGTATTAAGTAGTAGGAAATTACTAGTCGTCCAAATTTTTATATCAGCTATGCATTCCGTTAATTTTGTGAATTGGTGCATTTCGTTGGGGCGCGAAGAAATATAGAGCTGAGTATCATCAGCATTACAGTGAAAACTAATTCCATGCTTCCTAATGATATCTCCCAAGGGTAGCATGTACAGGGTGAACAACAATGGTCCTAGTACTGAGCCTTGTGGTAAGCCATACTGAACTTTTGATCGATAAGACATCTCTTAATTTACTGCCACAAATTGATAACGGTCAGATAAGTATGATTTGAACCATGCTAGTGCAATTCCACTGATGCCAACATAATTTTCGAGTCTATTCAAAAGAATGTTGTGGTCGATGGTATCAAATGCAGCACTAAGATCCAGTAACACTAATAGAGAGATTACACAACACAACCACGATCGGATGATAAGAGCAAATCATTTGTAACTCTAATGAGAGCAGTCTCAGTACTATGATATGATCTATACCCTGACTGGAAATGCTTGCAGATACCATTTCTTCCTAAAAAAAGGAACATAGTTGTGAGGATACTGCCTTTTCTATTAATTTTGACAAAAAAGGTAGATTCGAGATCGGCCTGTAATTGACTAATTCTCTAGGATCAAGTTGCGTTTTTTTAATAAGAGGTTTAATAATAGCCAGCTTGATGAATTAATGATATTAAGAAGAGGATCTATGACCTCTGGAAGCATCTCTTTCAATAGCTTAGTATGTATAGGGTCTAACATGTTGTTGATTTAAATGATTTAACGAGTTTAGACAATTCTTCCTCTCTTATAGCAATGAATTAATAAAAAATTTCCTCAGAGAGACTACAATGCACTGTCTGATGCGATACTGTAGTTGACGGTTGCATAGTTATAATTTTCTCTCTAATATTATCAATCTTGTAAGTAAATAAGTTCATAAAGTCATTACTGCTGTGCTGTTTGGAAACATCCAGTGTTGGAGCTTTATTTTTCATTAATTTAGTCACTGTTTCGAATAATTACCTAGGTTGTGTTTGTTTTCTTCTAAAAGTGTTGAAAAATAAGCAGATCTAGCAGTTTTTAAGGCCTTTCTGTATGCAATCGTGCTCTCTCTCCACGAAATGCGAAAAATTTCTAATTTTGTTTTCTTCCAGCTACGCTCCATTTTTTCTGGCTGCTCTCTTCAGGGCCAGAGTGTGCTCATTGTACCACGGTGTTGGACTATTTCCTTTAATCTTCTTTAAGCGTAATGGAGCAACTGTGTCTAAAGTTATATCAATAATTTCTGTTGCAACATCGAGTTCTTCTAAGCTATCTGGGATGCTGACGAGATGAAACTGATCAGGAAGATTATTTATAAAGCAATCTTTATTGGCAGAAGTGATAGTTCTAAATAATGATCTTAGATGTCATCGCTCTGCTGCAGAATTTCAACGGCATCAACATTAATTCCATGTGACAATATTAGATCGAAAGTCTAGATCCAATAGAGTTTAGAATGTCTGTAAATGCTAATCCCAATGCGTCTTTTTCATTATCTACATGGATATTAAAATCACCAACAATTAGGACTTTATCTGCAGTCAGTAACTCTGATAGAAAATCAGCAAATTCTTTGATAAAATCTGTATGGTGCCCTGGTGGCAACGGGATTTATCACTTACGCTAGATAACGTTACAGAAAGCACCATCACTGCAAAAGAATTTTATTTGAAACTATAGACTTCTGAGTAATACTGAAGATATTGCTATAAATTACAGCAATACCTCCCCCCTTTCCTTTTAAATGAGCCTCGTGTTTATAGCAGTAATCTTGTGGGGTGGACTCATTTAAAGTAATGTAATTGTCTGGTTTTACCCAAGTTTCTGTCAAACACAGCACATCTAGGTTATGGTCTGTAATCATATCATTAACAATAAGTGCTTTTGAAGAAAGGGATTAAATATTCAGCAATCCAAGCTTTATCATTTGTTCATCTGCATTATATTTGTTTTTTATTTGTTGAACATCAATCAAATTTTTACCCTTAAATGGGTTTGGGAGTGTTTTGTATTTCCTAGCTCAGGGAACAGACACAGTCTCTATGTGATGATATCTAGGTGAAAGAGTCTCTATCTGATGGGATTTATCTGACCTCAGTGACGTGAGACAGCTAGCAGACGGTCGGTTTAGCCAGTCTGTCTGCTTCCTGACCTGAGCCCTAGATTGTCATGTTTGATCTCTAAGACTATGTGCCATATTACTAGAGAGAAGAGCACCACCATCCCAGGAGGGATGAATCTCTTTTCAACAAGTCAGGTCTGCCCCAAAAACATTTCCAATTGTCTATGAACCCTATATTTTGCGGACACCCCTTAAACAGCCAGCCACTGAGTGAGGACAGTCTACTAAGTATCTCATCACTCCTTCGAACAGGAAGGGGGCCAGAGCAAATTACAGTGCCTGACACCGTACTTGCAAGAAGGCATTTGGCCCTGCAGCTACAGCTGTGCTGGCATGTGCATTGTGTGCACAGCAACAAGTCAAACTGGAAACCAATTATAGACTTTGATGCTGTGAACATTCAATGAACTGCAAGCACTGAAAGCATGGGTCAGATCATTGCTCAATTTAAAGATTGTTGTGACTACAATATAGAATTGGACACAATTGTCTTGTTTTTGGGCTGAGATGTTATCAATTGCATTCTTTTGAGAATAATGTATATTTGAATATGAAAGAAAGGTTGGACAAACACAGTCTGATGGAGGGCACCAAGATTGTTTTTTGGTTTGTTAATTTTGTCATAGCCTCTTTTGAGACATCGAAAAACACACAAGTGTGCAGCGATTGCAAAGTCTGAAATAAGACCAAAGTAAAAGCTATGTTTTATAAGACTGAGCCTGAAATGGTGTTGTTTACTCCATATTTTGTGACATCAGTCATTAACTTTTTAGCACACTTGAAAGTTTTTCAAAGAACAGTGATTAATTTGATGTAATTCATATTACATATTACAAACAAAGAAAGGTGTCATAAATGCATTTACACAGCAGTTACAACTATATAGTTTGATACTAGATGCTTCTAGTAAATTATACCTTCGTAATATGTAGAAACCCTAAATTCAAACCCTAAATAAATTCAAGCCGTGAATTACAAATGACGTAAGTAACTCATATGCAAAACAAACATTTACATCACTCAGTATTTTGAATATACAGCCATAATAATCCACAAACTTTTGTGTTCTGTCATAAGCTCCACCCTTTTCTCATCATCTTGTTTAACCTATGGAGTTTTGACATCATCACAGCAGACCAGAGGCTTAGTGCTACAACACACCTGATGGCTACAGGTAAGACATCTTTTTTCCAGTACTGCATATATGACATGTTAGCCCAGAACTTTGCTCAGTCTTTAAGTCTGTTATTTTTCCATCAGTGTGTAATGCTAAGCTTTGTTAAGATAAGGGGGAAGGGATGTTCTGTCACACCAAATCCTCTTGAGGAGCACAGATGGTCACCATGGACACCAAAACATAACCATGAGGATAACAGAGGGGTCACACCTTATACAGATGAAAACAACTGAACAGAATCGGTGTTAGAAGCATAAACACATATGCAATATAGTAATTATTAGGACACACTCAACAGTCTTCAGATCAATTTTTAATTTGATCATTTTTTTAGAAGACGACTTCCATTTCAAGCAGTAACAGTATATGAGTAGTATTGTGGAAAGTTACTTTTAAAATATTGTGTTAGTTACTTTTTATGGAATGCTATTTACATTCCATTTGAATTAAGGAATTGAATTCAATTTAAAAGTAATTCTAAATTTAATTCTGAAATCAAAACTAACATACTCCAACAAACAAATGATTTGAACTGGCAAAAAAAGAGAATGCATGTACAGGTGCTGGTCATAAAATTAGAATATCATCAAAAAGTTGATTTATTTCAAGAATTCAACTTAACAGGTGAAACTAATATATTATATAGACTCATTACATGCAAAGTGAGATATTTCAAGCCTTTATTTGTTAAAATTTTGATGATTATGGCTTACAGCTTATGAAACCCACAAAATCAAAATCCCAGAAAATTAGAATATTACATGAAATCACACAGTAATTACACAGTGATACCATGGTCATTGAACCAGGTTTTGTTTCTTTTGGCAGTTTAGGCAGGTGCAAATCCTGCTGGAAAATGAAGTCAGCATGAAGTGCTCTGAAAATGTCCTGGTAGATGGCTGCGTTGACTCTGGATTTAATAAAGCACAGTGGACCAAAGTCCTCTTTTCTGATGAGAGCAAATTTTGCATCTCATTTGGAAACCAAGGTCCCAGAGTCTGGAGGAAGAATGGAGAGGCACACAATCCAAGATGCTTGAAGTCCAGTGTGAAGTTTCCACAGTCTGTGTTGGTTTGTGGAGCCATGTCATCGGCTGGTGTTGGTCCACTGCTGTCCACTCAACGCAGCCGTCTACCAGGACATTTTCAGAGCGCTTCATGCTTCCTTCAGCAGACAAGCTTTATGGAGATGCTGACTTCATTTTCCAGCAGGATTTGCACCGGCCCACACTGCCAAAAGAAACAAAACCTGTCAATGACCATGGTATCACTGTGTAATTATTGTGTGATTTCATGTAATATTCTGATTTTCTGGGATTTTGATTTCATGGGTTTCATAAGCTGTAAGCCATAATCATCAAAATTACAACAAATAAAGGCTTGAAATATCTCACTTTGCATGTAATGAGTCTATATAATATATTAGTTTCACCTGTTAAGTTGAATTCTTGAAATAAATCAACTTTTTGATGATATTCTAATTTTATGACCAGCACCTGTATATCCAAACCAGTTTTACACTATTCTAAACCAGTTTTTCTTAGATTGAATAGACTGGTCAGGTTTTTCCAAGCATGTGTTCCATACTAATTTTAAGATAAGATTGCTCCTCTCTAGTAGGACAGCTAATCCAAAAATAAAGGAAGAAGAATTGCTTGGAAGAATAACACCTCAATTTAATTTACATTACACTGATTTATATCCAAAATTGCCCAGCAACTTTGTATCCAAGAAAAAAAAAGGATGTACATTCTGTCTTCATTCTGGAAGAATATCCCTTGTAACATAAGCTTCTGAGATAGTAATCTAACAAAGCAATTTCAGTAAAATTGTGATTTAGATGATCTTCATGTTCCAAAGATATCCTGTGTGGCTGGCTTTTCGTCTTTTTATGATACTCAGGTTTTGTAATCAACAGCAAAGCCATCTGGGTAAGTGCAAAGACACCTGTGCTTTTTGGGTGAAAGCCACTGGAGTGGAAGGACTGCCAGAAGAGGATGCCCTTCTATCAATGACAATGTAAAAACATAGAACTCAACTGGTCTGAACTATTCAGAGGATTAATACGTATCTAATCTTGTTCGTCCACATTATCTAATTGGTTTCATGTAGTGTGTCTTCACATTTTCATCCTATCAGAGGGATCCTGAACATAAAGACCTCATTATGATGAACGATCCTCTGCTCAGCTAATGCTAACCTTCTGTTTAACACCTTGCAGGTCACAGCACCCAAACAGAGATTAATCTGCATTATTTCATCCCTGCTGTGATATCCAGTTAGTTGAAAATCATTCTGATTAAGATACTTGCAGTTTTTAGATTATGAGACACGTCCATATTCATGTCTGGAATATGAAATCATTAAACAAGATGCCAAGGTCTGTTGACCATGGGTAGTCTGATGCGTGTCCAGAGAGTAAAAGATCACAGCTAATCAGGCACTGCACAATATTCGATAACTAACTAGCTGACAGTTGGTCCTTTTTAATTGGATTTCATCCAAGACTGGAGAACATGCAACCAATGAAGCTTTAAACAGTACATGCAACATTTAACCCCAAAGCTGATGTATGTTATCTTTCAGTGCTGTTCAACCAAAATGATCAGTTTCTCTAGTTATAGTTATCCTATAGAAATACATTACCATTCAAAATCTCTTTTCAGAAAAAACACATTCAATTGATTAGAAGGGAGAGTAAAGACATTTATGATGTTACATAAGATTTATATTTCATATACATGCTGTTCTTATAATCCTAAAAAATATATATCCTAAATATCCTAAAACCTAAATGGTTTGCAGACTTTGCATACAAATATTAAGCAGCACAACTGTTTTCAACATTGATAATAAGAAATGTTTCTTGAGCACCAAATCAGCATATTAGTATGATTTCTGAATGATCATGTGACACTGACGACTGGAGTAACGGCTACTTAAACTTCAGCTTTGCCATCACATGAAAAGATTACATTTTAAAATTGTAATACATTTTTGCTGTATATTAATCAAATAAATGCTGCCTTGGTGAGCATAAAAGACCTCTAATAAATTCTTACCAACTATTGACTTTTGCAGATTTTCATTTTAAGAGTCATTGACATAAGTGACTACTTATGACATTATTATGTCAGACGTTACTAATTCTACAATATATAAAATAAATTGTGTGTAAAATTGATTATTAGGATACTGTCTAATTGCAGTTTATGACGATTCAATTTGTATGCACGTGTTTTGAGACTTTCAATGCTGAAATCAGGTTTAGCTCTGGTAGATAAAAGCATTCTAAAGTAAAGGGATGCAAGCCAATATGTAATTTTATCTATGCAAGATAAATATTACTTTCACTCATAACTCACATTATCAAGCTTTCATGCTTTTACACTGCATGTATTCTTTTCAGTATTCTATTATAAATTCAATTTTAACCATTAGTAGAAATCAATAATGTTAGTGTCAATGTCATAATAACTGATCTTTTTTCCCAATGTACTGCCAGTCTAGACAGTTTACCAGGATCGGTAATACTTATTATTTTAATGGTCAACTTTAGACATTCTACTAACTCTAAGTAACTTTGCAACTACATGTCAACTATTTTGGGATTGCGCGCATTGTGCATAATTTTACTAATTCCCGCAGATTTTGTGCTCGTGCCCAAAGTGCGCGCACATAAAGCCGCCCTCAGTACTAAATTGAGATCTTTTTCGCTGCTTATTGCACGTCAACAAATACACACAAAATAATGTCAAAATACTTGTGTAGCCTTGGCAAGTATTCATGTAAACAGTTATGTTACAGTTGAGACAAAAAACACATATGTAACAGTGTAATGAATCTGTAAGTCGGGTTTTAAAGTGACAGCAGCTTAATATACCTGCTGCCAAATTATGATATAATATTAAAAATACCTATATGGCAGTTTTTCCCCATGGTATCGGTGTCAAAATTGCAGTGAAAATGCTGAGTGGCTAGTAACTTTGAAAAATCACTAGACACGGTAGCTGGTGAGCAAAAAAGTTAATGTCAAGCCCTGATTATCATCTACATTATGTTTCACATTAACATGTTTAACATTATAGTGCAAACAATGTTAATTTGATTCTTCTATATGCTTATGAGCATGCATGTCTGGTCTAGTTTTTATCCTGTTTTGTATGCACACCGTATTTTATAGTATTTCTGTAATACTTTTCGCCATCTATTTTATAATTAATAGTGTTTAAGTGCCTGTCCAGGAGCCAAAAATTACAGCTGAATGAATTTGAAGTTGCCCGTTTTTATGCACATTTGACAATTTAACCTTCCTTTTAGGAAACTCTTCCTACTTTACATGCATAAAGGGAGAGAGGACATCAAATGAAACAAGTTTTTTACTGGCCCCTGAGCTTATTTAATTTTCCTTCCTTTTAATTTGTTTTTCAAAACACTCCAAGCAGTGAAGATCAAACATCAGAGGGAGCTTAAATGACCTCAGCTAATCAATGAACTCAGAGCAGTGGCTGAGAGATGAGATTCAGACTAATTAACTATTTTTGGTTCTCAGGGTAAAATACTGTTTATGCCTCAATTTTAGTTGAGTGTCAGTAGTTCAAGCCCAAGATTACAGGTTTGCATCTTGATAAAATAAAATAAAAGACTGTTTAAATATTTTCTTTCCAAAAAAAAGTTCAAATCCTATATGATGACCTTGGACAATGCTATTTCAAACCACTGTTAGGCAGCATAATATTATGTATAGATTTGTTTACTGAGTATTGAACTTACAAGCAGCACAAATTCTTGGAAGAAAATTCTTTATTTGACCACCTCATCTTAAAAATCCTATTATTATATACTAAAGGAACTCTGGGGTCTTAAAATGAGAAGGAATTATGTGACATCCTATTGGAATATAACTAAAAGCTGAAGCTTTTCTTTTCTCGTCCAGTTCTTGTGCAGTTTTATCTGATCCTTAGAAATGACTTTTTATTGTTGTTGGCTAATATATTCAGGATTTTTCAGTCATAAATAATATGTTTGACTTGTATAAACCAGTTAATTTAGATGCTATCACATGAAGCACATTTTACGTGTATCTAACAAAACATGTTTTACAATGCTGAATGCACCAGAAAGCTCATCATATTTATCATTAAGAATGTTTAAAATTATATAATTAAAGAAGCTGTGGTTCTCTGCTTGGAGTGGTTGCTAACTTTAGTGAAGTGTATTTTACTATCCTATCTAAAAAGTAGGATAGGATAAAGGTGATTTAGTTCAGTTATTCAATTAAATTAATTGTTAATTTCTTCACATCTTGTTATTATTCACTCTAGAGAATGATGTGCTACACACATTTCTGTTCAGGGTAATCCATTTACAAAACAGCTTGTTTATATTCAGGTCCAGAGATCATCCAAGTGAGGACCTGTGAAGCTCGGCCACAGCAGTTGAGTATCTCCTTTAGCAGAAAGAGAAAAGATCTACTCACATGCTGGAACAATTGTACAATACTGCATATGAAAATGCTTTACAACCAAGCAGGTTACCTCCCACTTCTTACGTCTTCCCTGTGTTGACCTTTGCATTTCTGTGTAGTAGTATGGATACGCATTGTCACTGAAGATGAGCCAGACAGAACTTGGAAATGGGAATGAGGAGTCTTTTCAGCCAACAGATATTATGAGAGGTAAGATCACATTTGTATTGTGAATATAATAACTAGAACCACTGCAACTCCTTCAGCTGTGATTCAGAATATAGTGCCTTTTTAATTGGTTGAAACATGATAAAAAACATTATGTAAAAAAATCGTCTCGGGTTACTTGACTGTAACCCTGTCAAGTAACCTGAGACGTTCCCTTTCAAAAGCTATACTTAATGCTACGCTTGATTCAGCACTATGGTAATGAGAATACCCATGCTGCCGCACTGGGGGTGTCTGGACCCCTCACGTTGTGTAGTGTGAGCTCAAAAGGTCTCAGACATGTGCTTGTGATGTTGATTTAAGGACGTGTGAGCCCGGAGTAGCATGAACATCCAAACTGTAAAACCTTATGAATGTGTGTGGAGAGGACCAGCCTGCCGCATCACAAACATGCTGCAGGGGGGCACCCCCCGCCAAGGCTCGGGAAGAAGCGACCCCCCTGGTAGAATGAGCCCTGATGCCTACTGGCGAAGCTTGACCGCGCGCCTCATGGGCAAGGGCAATAGCATCCCTCACCCAATGTGAAATTGTCTGTTTTGTGGAGGCTGTTTCGGCCCCCATAAGAAATGAATAGTTGCTCTAACTTACGCCACTGGCTAGTGCGGTGAACTTAGGTCTGAAGAGCACGGACTGAACACAGTCTGTGAAGTTTCTCCTGATCCGGCATTGTGAACGGCGGAGGACAGAAGACCTCAAGAGTGACTGGATGTACGGCTGAGAAAGGAACCTTAGGGAGGTAGTCAGGATGAGGTTGCAAAATTGCTTTCACAATTCCTGGGGCAAAGTCTAAGCAGAATGGCGAGACAGACAGAGCCTGCAAATCCCCAATTCTTTTCAAAGAAGTGATAGCCATAAGAAAAAAACATCTTTAGAGTGAGAAGCTTGTCAGGCGCTGACTCTAGGGGTTCAAAGGGAGATTCAACCAGACCCTCAAGAACTATAGCTAAGTCCCATGAAGGGATCTTGGTTCTAACGGGTGGCCTCAGTCACCTGGCCCCACGAACGAAGCTGGCGAGCAGAGGATTCTTCCAGATTGTTACCCTGTCAATCAAGGCGTGGCAAGCCGATAAAGTGGCCGCATAAACCCTGAGAGTGGTAGGGCATGTGCCTGCTGCAAATTTTTCCTGCAGGAACTCCAAAATTGAAGCAATCTGGCAGTTAACTGGATCTGCATTACGTGCCGTGCACTACTTTTCAAAGACACACCATTTATTGGCATAACTTCTAGTGTAGGGAGCCCAGTGTCCCCCAGTTGGTACCCTTCAGGGGCAAAACATTAAGGTTCCACAGGTCGGGCATATCGTCGTAATATCGATGTAATATCGTCCCCTGCGCTTGAGATAGAAGGTCCCTCTCCTTTCCAGTGTTGCCCAGGGTGAGCCGTCGAGGAAAGATATTATCTCCGAGTACCAAATTCTGTTCGGCCAACACAGCGCTTTCAGTAAGAGGCAAGACCCTTGTTGATGAACTCTGGCTAGAACTCCCGAGAGCAGAGAAACCAGGGGAAACGCATACAGGCATATTCTGGGCCATAAATGCGCAGGGGGGCTGGGTGACTCAGAGAGAAGTAGATGGGACATTGCGCTATCTGTTGGGAGGCGAAGAGGTCCACCTCTGCTTCGTAAAGTCTTTCCCAGATTTGTTTCACTACCTCGGGGTGGAGTTTCTCTGTCTGGACAGTAGATCTGCTCCCACATTGAGATATCAGGGGATATAAATCGCCCTGAGAGACAGGAACTTGTCCTGAGCCCAAAGCAGAACACACTGCACTAGTCTGTTCAGACAGCGCGAACGCAGATCACCCCGGCGATGTATATAGGAGGCTTCCGCAGTGTTGTCCATCCACACTAGGACATGGTAACCTCTTAACTGGTGGAGGAAGTACTTCAGGGCCAGAAATACAGGCATCAATTTGAGGCAATTAAAGTGCCAATCGAGATGATGACCTCACCATATCCCTTGGGCTCAGCCTGTACGGGAAGTGTCTGTTGTTTGCATCTTGTGACATCAACACACACTTTGAGTATGACCCATGGTGAGGAACCGGGTCTGAGTCACAGAGACAGGGAACAAAACCGCAGTGCGTAACCCTTACCATAAACACAGATTTTTGAAAGTGCACAAAGCGTTAAGCGCAGTTATGTCACATTTAACCCCCAAGCACGTTACCCTCTGAGCGGGAGAGAGAATGCTTTTCTTGGTATTGCGTCTCAGCCCCCAAGAGAAAAGATGAGCGAGGATCCATCTCGATGTCGAAGAGCAAGCTCTTGAGACTGGGCCAGTATCGACTAATCAGCTATGTAATTAAAAATGTGGATGGCCCTGGAGTCGCAGCGGAGCCAGAGGTGCAACCATGCATTTTGTGTATATGCGGGGTAACAAGGCTAGGTAGAATGGAAGAACCCGATATTGGTAAGCTTCGCCCCCGAAAACAAACCTCAGGAACTTGTGTTGTGGCAATATTTCTATGTGAAAATATGCGTCTTTTAGATCGAAAGTGACGAACCAATCGCAATGTTGAATTTGCGGGATGATCATCTTGATAGTTAACATCTTGAACTTGAGCGTTCTGACAGAGATCAGGGTGTTGAATGTTCTGTGTACTGGGCGATAACAGGAAACGACAGAACATCCAACATTTTGCTGGAAACCGCTCCCCCCCAAATCACCAGAGGTGGCAGGGATGTTACAGTGGTTTCGTGGGGTGTCTGGTAGGAGCTGATTGATGTCTTTTACATGCTCCGTCCCGAGGGGGCACAACACTGACCTGGGCACAAAAACGTTCTCCCTTTAAATCCGTTGGTCAGTTCAAGAATAATTTATGCAATTTTTTATTATTTATTTGAAAGAATGAAAAGAGCAGTTTCCTGTCTATCCTTGCATTGTTCCACTGGTCAGGGTTGATTTAGAAAGTAATTAGTAATATGTATTGCAATACTTTGAGTAATTAGTACAGTAATCTAATTACACTGTTGAAGGTGTAATTTGTGGCTAGTAATTAATTACTTTTTGTAACTTACACAATACTGCTGAGAACTACCATCCTGCAATATACGCAATGGTTATTAAATAGGACAAATATGTCAGCTGCCCTAATATTTCAGATGCTAAAGGCTGAATGTTAACCATGTCTTCTGGCAGTAAAAACTATTTTTACTGAAAAACTAGTTATCTCACTGTTTGTGGGTGCAGGTCAGCCAAGTAAAACATGTTCACAGTGTGTTCACTATAGGGATATTGACAGGGGTTACATATTCATTGCCTCATACAAAAAAAACATGTGCACACAACATTAGTTCAGTTTGGTGCAATGTGATTATGGCATGTTGTAGTTAATCATTCTTCAGCTGTTTTGACACAGAGATAATAATTGATGAACTATATCACTTTCGTCTTGTGTTACTGGGCTCAGAGAACATCAGTGCTGACTGGGCAGTGTGGATTTATGCGTTTCCATTTTTATAAAAACATGTTTTTCTTTTTTTAGATGGCAGATGATGAACTTATCTTCTGAGTTTCCAATGGAACTACAAGGGAAGAGAAGAATAGTTCAGCCTGCAGGTCCCCCAGATGGAGGCTATGGCTGGTTCATTGTGCTTTCCACTTTCCTTGTCTTTGGGCTGACATTCGGTGTAATCAAGTCCTTTGGTGTGTTCTTCGTAGAAATCCAGTACTACTTTGCAACCACAGCGACTGCAAGTTCATGGATCACATCCATCTCTGTGGCAACGGTACATTTTGGGGGTATGTACCAAGTTCAGTTTCAACCAGCAGGGGGCTCCCTTCACTTACACTCTCAGTAACCTTTGCCTTTGAATTCGTAACTGCAAACATGGACTTACTGATGTTTATTTATTTGTAAATGTCAAAATGAAGATGTGGTAAAAACTCTTTGTCACACTTGATCTGCACTGTTGATCTAATTTGTGATTAAGATGCATGCCAACACACAAGCTCACTGTAATCTTTTAATATTTGTTAGTGCCACAATCATGTTCTCTGGCACCATCAGACATTTTAAACATTTTGAGGCTGAAATATATCTAACAGAGCAGGAGACTAGAAATATGAGTTTGTGTTATCCTCCATTTCTCTGTCTCCCAGTATGATAGCTTTACATGGGCTGACGGAGCACTTGGCTACTGGCAGTACAGTATGTCATAACTGTGTGCTTTTCTGTGATTCAGCCCCTGTAGGCTCTGCATTGAGCGCGTACTTCGGCCATCGGCCAGTGGTCATGGCGGGGGGTCTGCTGAGCAGCATTGGGATGGTGGCCGGGTCGTATGCCCAGGATCTGCTACAGCTGTACATAACTGTGGGGTTCCTTACAGGTAAAAGCACAGCCAGCAGTAGAGCATATGGCTGTGCTCCTGCACACACACTTTCACGCTTCCCTTGTTTCGTCGTTGATTCACAACTTGAAAAGGTCATAAGCCAATTATAGCGGCTATGGGAGAGAGAAAGGCATATGATGAGACAGGAAGGTTGTAGGAGCAAAGAAAGAAAGAAAGAAAGAAAGAACATTTTGCCCACTAGGCTTTAGAGTTAAACTAGAGTTAAAAACGATGAAAATTTGTTTTGTTCATTATCACTATTGGCACATGTTGTCTAATTATTTATCTTTAATTTATCATTCTTTATTACTTGCTTAAGTAAGTTATTCATTTTGTTAAATTCATTATTGCCACTTTCTTAGTTTAGTATTAATGTGCAATTATTTTGATTTTGGTTTGCTTTATTCTTATTTATTAATCAGTTAAATTCTATCTTAATTATTATTTAAATATTACGCACTAATTATGCACTTATATTATTTTGCACAATTTGCAAAAAATCTAAGCTGCAAACTCTAAAAATGTACTGGTTTGGTCAGATTAATAAAACACTATCCCCTGGTTTCACAGACAGGGCTTAAGACTAGTCCTAGACTAAAATGTAAGTCTGAGCTGTTTCCACTGAAATAAACTTGCACTGACTGATCTTAAAAATATATCAGTGCCTTTTTAGTTTTAAGATGCACATCGGTAATGTTTTTTTCTAAGCATGTTTATAAAAATTACTTAAATGTCCTAATTGATCTATGGTCTAATCCTGGCTTAGTCTAAGTCCTGTCTGTGAAACCAGGCCTATAAGGACCAGATTTACTAAACAGGGAAAATTAGCGTAATTCCAACACAGCGTATTTTACGAGCTAATTCGTACGAATTCATATGACCTAACTCGTACGAATTTGTACGATTTTTGCTAAATCGTACATATTTTACGAGTTGCCCAATTCGTATCGTAGGCTACGAATGACCTACCCCTGACCCCGCCCCTAAACCTATACCCATCACTGGGGTTATGAATTCGTACGAATTGGACGTGAGATAGCGTTGGAGTGGAAAGTTCTTCGCGTCATCTACTGACGACGTGCAAATTAAAGAACAAACGCAGTCAGATCTTTTCCATAATGACCAACACAATGTACCAGGTAGCGTCTGGTTTAAGACGTGCTTTTTTGGGCGGTAAATAATGGCGTAAACACCATTAAATTGATGAGCGCAAACCATAGTAATTTTTTAACGCCAAAAGAGGGTTTGCGTTAGAGCAATCTGTTAGTAAACCTGGCCCTAAATGTTAACTAAAAGTTCATATATATTACCATTAAAAAGTTTTTTCTCTTTTTTTCTTTTTTTAAAGGAATTAATACTTTTAATACTTTTACTTGCAGCAAAGATTCATTAAATTGATCAGACTTTTGCATTGTTGCAAAATAATTTAATATTTTAAAGTATCATCAAAATATCCTAATATAAAAAAGTCATAATTTCTACAAGAAATATTAAGCTGCACAACTGTTTTCAATATTGGTAATAATGAGAAATGTTTTGTGAGCTCCAAATCAGCATATTAGAGTGATTTCTGAAGGATCATATGACACTGAAGACTGGAGTAATGGGTTTCCCCATCACAGGAATAAATTACATTTTAAAATATATTAAAATAGAAATAAAATAGTAATAATATTTCACAATATTACTGGTTTAGTATTACTGGTTTTTCATCAGATGAATGCAGCCTTGGTGAGCATAAAATACTTAAAAAAAAAAAAAACATTAAAAAAAATTCTTACTGACCCCAAACTTTTGAATGGTAATTTAAAAGTCTTGGAGTCGGCCACTGGCTCAATATCATGTTAAAGGTCTAGTGTGTAAGTTACATCAGTAGCACAACTTGCAGGTCAAGTTTAATGATAGAAATGTTCCATGACTGCTAACACAATGTTTTAAAATAAATGTGTATTCAGTTAGTAAGTGTTGCTAGATGTTCATAATACACATAACCTTGCAATACTGCTGTCCATTTAGCCAGTGGCATTTGAACAACGTTTTACCCTACAAAATGAATGACTTGTCAAAGAAATAAATGCTTGCTCTAAATGTCCTTTTCGTTTTGTCCTCTGCAGGATTTGGCTACGCCCTGACCTGGACCCCTACTGTCACCATGCTGGGCTGGTACTTTGAAAAGCGACGGCCAGTGGCCAACGCTCTTGCCAGCGCAGGAGAGTGCATCCTCACTTTCGTCCTGACCCCATCCTTCCAGTTCATGGTGGATCAGTATTCCTGGAGGGGAGCGATGCTGATCCTGGGAGCTCTGCAGCTCAACTTGAGTTTGTGCGGAGCTCTTCTAAGACCACTCAACAGACACGTTCCTTCTAAAGAGCTGGTAGAGAAGGACGATCATGAGCTGGAGCTTTTATCGCAAACTCACACAGACTTTAGTTCAAAAAACAGTTCAGACTCGAAAAAATCTGATCCACTGAAGGTCAAAATCATAAGTTACATGGACTACACGCTTATTGTTAACGCTCGCTTCATGGTCTACTCAATGTTTGGTGTCTTTGCTGCTCTTGGCTTCTTCGCTCCAGCTCTCTTTCTGGTACCGTACGCCCGCAGTCAAGGAGTGGAGGAGTACCAGGCAGCCGCTCTCATGTCCATCTCTGCGGTGCTGGACCTGTTAGGACGGCTGCTCTTCGGGTGGGTGGCTAATCTGCGGCTGGTAAAGACAGTCCATCAGCTGACTGTCACAGTGATTCTGCTGGGCATTGTTCTGTTGCTCTGCCCACTAGCTACCACTTTCACCCAGCTAGCGCTGTTCAGTGCGGGTTACGGACTGGTGTTCGGCGCGACCGTGGCCATTCACATCACGGTACTGGCGGAAGTGGTGGGGGTGGAGAGGCTAGGGAGTGCTCTGGGTTTCTTCATGCTCATCCGCAGCAGTGGTGGCCTTCTTGGACCACCTTTGGCAGGTGAGATGTTTAAAAGTATTTGATCAATAGTGACTATCCTGAGCAGAGTCATATTTAATAAAGTTTGAGTTTGTTTTTAATTCATTTAAATATTTATAAACCATATATTCTATATATATATATATATATATATATATATATATATATATAAAACAAAAAAATATTATTATATTATATTTGGGATACTTTATTTATATGTTGAGTAGGTTATTATGACATCTACCTACAAATGGCTTGCTGAAGTTATTCTACAGTCTAACATTGTGCAAACACAAGATGTCCTGTTTTATTGTATAGAAAGCACTTTATCAGTCATCCTAATGTATTCCCTTCCCTCATCATATTTGAGGTTTCTCATTAATGGCTGGCATGATTCAGTTTACAGTAATACTGTGTTATCTTCTCATAAAGCATCGCCTTTCAAAGAAATGCACTCGGCTATTGTGTTAATTTCATGGATTATTGGTCACTACATAAATGGCTTTTCCCCATTCAATAGCGAGCCACGCTTTGACTGCCCTGACCAAATCTTAAACTGTTCATTTGGTTTCATTGGCTGTAATTTTTCGGTGCTCACTGCTCAGAACACATCACAAACGGTAGTGAAACAATACATCAGCGGAGCAACAAAAGTGGCCAAAGAATCAACAAACTACCAGCCAAGAACAACAATACATTTAATAGCTGTAATTGATTACCAGATGATAAGCTCTGATAGGGCAACTTCAAATAGATGGTATTGTAATGTGGAGATGATGACATTTTGCCCTTACTTAACAGTTTTTCACTTAAGAACAATTGCCAGAACATGGCACAAGTTCTCCCCTCTGCAGCCAAAAACCTCTCCCTCGCTATAGGCAGTTCAACACTAAATCATCCAGAAAAGCCTCATCTGTCCTTTTAGAGGCATCAACTGCCAAAACCATGTCCATATCTGTATACTGGAAGACTAATGTACCTTATATGAATCTCTTGGGTTTTTTAGTCCATTAAAATAGAGCACAGACTAATGGTTGGGAGGAGAGAAACGCTTTTTTTAGGCACTACAGGTTAGGAGTGTAGTCTGCTGGGCTCCATAACCGGCGGTGTAATTACACCATAAATTAGCTCTGCTGCAGTTTTTCTCAGTGACTTTTAATCGGGGTGGAAAACTCCTTTGCTGTGGCATTATAAAAGATGACTCAAATAATCACTGCATCACTGACTTCATAGGGGCTCTGTTCCTTGGTGCTTTAATTGATTGTTCGTTTAAAATAATGTACAGTGAAATGTGCATTCAGAAAGCAGGTTGGGCATAAAAACGGGAGGTGGGATGATGAACGAACAACTGCAGGCTAATTAGTAGTGCTTAGGTAAGCATCACTATTGTGCCCAAGCAACCTCCCAGAATACCCTAGAAACCGCATACAAATGCCCTTGCAACCACTTACAACAGCCTATAGAATTGGTCGAGGTGAGTTCTGTATGGGCAAGTATGTGTTTTAATTGCAAGCTAATAGCAGTATTTCAGTATTACAGGAAAACAAAATGTGATTTGACATTATTATAATATATCACTTATGAGTGCATGAGTGTTTTTTATTTGAATGACTTTTTATATTTCATTTTTCTTTTTTATTATTTTTATGTTATTTTTAAGCTATATTTTGTGCATTCATTGACTCCTTAGACTAAGTAAGTCTAAGATTAGTCAATTAGGGAAGGACAACACGCCTGCGCACATATATTCAAACGCGCATACCTATAGTCTGAACTCGTAATACGCATGTGCACGCCATCAGCAGTCTCACTGGTTCGCGTTTTTGAAGTTTGCGCAGAAAGAACGTAATACGTATGTGCACGCCATCGGCGTTCTCACTGGTTCGCGTTTTTGAAGTTTGCGCAGAAAGAACGTAATACGCATGTGCACGCCATCAGCGTTCTCACTGGTTCGCGTTTTTGAAGTTTGCGCAGAAAGAACGTAATACGCATGTGCACGCCATCAGTGGTTCGCGTTTTTGAAGCTTGCGCAGAAAGAAACGTAATACGTATGTGCACGCCATCGGCGTTCTCACTGGTTCGCGTTTTTGAAGTTTGCGCAGAAAGAACGTAATACGCATGTGCACGCCATCAGCGTTCTCACTGGTTCGCGTTTTTGAAGTTTGCGCAGAAAGAACGTAATACGCATGTGCACGCCATCAGTGGTTCGCGTATTTGAAGTTTGCGCAGAAAGAACGTAATACACATGTGCACGCCATCGGCGTTCTCGCTGGTTCGCATTTTTGAAGTTTGCGCAGAAAGAACGTAATACGCATGTGCACGCCATCGGCGTTCTCGCTGGTTCGCATTTTTGAAGTTTGCGCAGAAAGAACGTAATACGCATGTGCACGCCATCGGCGTTCTCACTGGTTCGCGTTTTTAAAGTTTGCGCAGAAAGAACTTAAGAGTTTTCTGTTAAAACGGTGTCGTGTTAGCGGCCCCTAAGTTAATAACCAATGATCGTTGCGACGGAAGTGAATCAATCAAACTAACTTTAGCTGGACAATAACTTTATTCTAGAGCTGCTATAAAGCCAAAACACTTTACTTTAATTTCCTATTATCAATGTAAAGCTGCTTTGGAACAATCTACATTGTTAAAAGCGCTATATAAATGAAGATGACTTGACTTGACTTGACTAAGTGAAACTCATAATTGACAATGATGAAATAATTTCTCCTACTGTTTCTACAGGAATCTTCATAGACAAAATGAGTGACTATGGTGCTGGTTTCCTGATGGCAGGCATTGCTCTTCTCGTCTCTGCCTTGTTTTTGCTTGTGTTACATCAGATGAACAAAAAAGGGATGGAAAAGGGAAAAGATATCCACTTGGACAACGGGAAAGGATGCGAGGATCTGATTTGAAAACAGGAATTCCAACTTTGGAAGAAGTTAGTAAGAAAAGGCTCTTGACTAGTGGAATGTGCATTTAGGGTCACATGTTTTTTTGCAGTGTCATGTTACTACTGTGGACACATATGATGCATTCATGTTTCACCACACATGTCGTGGTTAAGCAGAGATTATGATTAGAGATCTGTAAGTGATGGTGTAAACTGATCTGATCTGTCCATTCTATTAAGGAAAAGTGGACAGACCTTTCTCACCTAAGTGAAACATTCTGGGAAGTCTTCTCATGTAGTCCTATAATGATGCCATTGCAAGCAATATTTCATCAGATCTATTGCTCCAGTAAGTCTGGAAAATGGACACTGCCTTAATGGACTAATGGAAGCTGACTCATGGTTTAGCTACAACCAAAGATGATCACAGTCAAGAACAATATCTGCAATTTCTTGTGTATAATAATATGTAAAATGTATTTTGGTCTGTCTGCTTAAAATTGCACAAATTAAAATGTGTGTTTGAAACGTGGATTTTATGTAGGTTAAAGTTCCATCCACTGGTCTGGTTGATCCTGGAACAACATTCCAATAAACCAATCAGATTTAAGGGACAAGTTTACAGTTTATGTCAAGTTTAGGCTTACAACCAGGGTTAGGTGCTTCTATGTCAGTGTTATTCACCTATCATTTCCCACTGATTTTAGGGATAACTTGTGGGTAGGGTTAGGTTTAGGGGTGTATAGGGATAGCTTATGAGTGGGTTAGGATTACATTTTCAGGCAGGAATTTTGTTTCAGGATCAACAATATATGCTGACCCAGGAACCCGTAAAACCTGTAAAACATTATCATTGATCGCCCTCTAACATTGAAAAGGGGAAATGCAGGATGGACAGTGAAACTGTTTTAATGTTTTCCTCATTACATTTTTTTAAACCATTATAAATAAATAATGCATTTAAAAACATGCTTAGACTCTAAAAGCTGTTTAATAGAGCATAAAATAGGGGGAAACAGTATATTAAAGTGTGTTTTGTTTTGCAAAAGCTTTAAAATACCTTAATCTTGAATCTATATGGGATAAACATGAAGGCATAGACTAAAACAGAGGCACATCCTGCTGAAGAAAACCACACGATAGACAGTACTGTCTAGATCTTTTCCGTTTATACAGTGTGATGAAACGGCAACCGTTCAAAGCTAAACCATCTTTACAACATATCAAAGCATTTGTTTTTCTTCTCAATAATCTATTCCTAACATCTGCACTTTGATGTGTTTTCTGCATGCTGGTCTGTGTGTATCACAGATAAGAGGCTTTCCAAATCGGATTTTTTTTTTTAATAACAGAAATAAATTTCAATATGCTTGTTACCATGAATATGAGAAAGCAAACATTATGCTCTAGACAAAATGAGCCTTCAACGGCATACAAATGAAACCGTTCTTGACGTTTTAGTCTGTTCACATTCACAAACTCACTGTTTGCACTTTCCCTTATATTAAATTATTTTGTTATATTTTATTTTCCCTCATTTCCCTTTAATTTAACACATGAATACCGACAGTAAACTACACACAAAGAAAGAGGCCACTCAATGGACTTAATTTTAGTTTTAATAATGAAAGTATAAGCTGTGTATTCTGATATTCACAAAATAAGTTCATATGTTTATCATAATCGTCAAATTGAGTAATATAGTATTTTGAATGAGCTTTTATTTTTATATTTTCAGTTTTAGTCATTTAGTTTTGTACTTTTGTCGATTTTCTTTTAGTTTTATTTTGGATGTTTTTCATCTAATATTTATATTTTATTTTATTTTATTTTATTTTGGCTTTATTTCAAATACCAAAAAAGGATTTTTGATATTTTTCATTAACAAATAAAAACACTTATCTTATCATTTTATCTTTCTTTATAATATTGAAATTTGACTGTAAATTCACTGTGGATTTATTACTTCAAGTAGAAATAGGCCGTTATATAGTTTTTGACACTTGATCCCATCAGTAAATCCCAACGAGAAGAAGAAATAATGCTGTAATGAGAGAAAATAGTCCTCTTGCTGTTTTCCTGTGACCTGAGCAATCCTTTCTTTTAAACACAGTTGAGGCGATGAGTCCTTTGAAGTCTGTAATTGGAAACAGTTGATGGAGTAAAGTGGAATAACAGATCCCAGATCCGCTTCTCCAGACATATCTCCCTCCCGTAAATCCAGGCCTCTTCACTTTGACCTTCATATAGTCCAAGTTAGGCAGGAACCCCAGAAACAGCCGTTTAGAATGATGCATGTGTGACCTTGCTTGATGGAAACGTTCAGTGAAGCCTCAGGATGAAAACTGAATTAGACTGAATCTAATATCAAAGACAAAAGGAAAAATACCTGAGAAATTGGACAGAAATTACAACAAATTGGAATTCTGCCTGTTTCTGAACAGAAAATTTAAAGTGTCAGAACAGCTGATTAATGTGACCAACTCTTTGCAAAGTAAGAAACTAGAATAGGTACAGACTGAGCAAACACAACCTTTCAAACACAGACAGACCTGGGCTACATTTCCCAAAAGCATCATAAGCCAGTGGTGTTTAAGATCTATTAGGCTTACAATACCTTTACGTAATTATACTGCACTAAAAATGGACAGGCTGTGCTCTTTCGGCACATACTATGAGGTAGAAAAAAAATTGAACTTGTATACTGTACCTCATTAGATAAAATATTTATGGAAGCTTTTTTCCACCACGGAATAAAATATTAAAAACTTATCTCATAACCCCTTGCAATTATGAATTCTTATTTAGTTGCTCTCACAATTACGAGACATGGGCCAAAACTCACAGTTATGACTTTTCTTGCAATTGTGAATTTAGTTCTGCTTGTTCAGTTAAATTAATTAAAGGTGACATGAACTTAATTTCATTGTGTTCAATCCACCTCAAATTTAAAGTAGAAGTTTACTTTATTCATGTGTTAAAACTACATTAATCATTTTTTTGCTGACAACTTACTGGGCTGAGGATCTGTAGTTCCCAGCATACCTTGCAAGGGACTGCAGTATGAGAGTAAATTTTAGGATTAAGTGTTATTTTATGTTTGTTTGTTTTTTCAGTAAAGGGAAGGACATGTTAGTGTTTAAAGTTCAGTTATGTTGGACATTTAGGAGTGCTAAGTCTGTGGTCACTCTTACTGATCTAGACACCAGTCTTTTCTTTTTTGTTCATTATATATATTATTGTGTATAATAATGAACAAAACTGATTTTTTTTAGGTTGGACCAACATTAAAAGAAATTGTTTTGATAAATGTAATAAAGTCTGTCATTATTTACTCACCCTTATGCTGTTGAATATCTATATAACTTACTTTATTCTGTAGAACACGGAAAACAAGAGATCTCTCTTACTCTCTCTTTCTCTCTCTTTCTTTCTCTTTCTCTCATTTTCTGTCGTTCTCGGTTGGGTGGGCCTATAATGGGAACAAATGAGAGGGGCTGTCCTAAACCGGAGTGAAAGGAACAGCTGTAGAAAATTTGGTATGAACTCCTATGAGAACCAGTAGACTGATGTGGCCCTAATGGAGATATGAAAGGAAATACAGTTTTTGAAATATTTGAGAAAATATTAAATTAGGATGACTCTGTTAGAGAGTTGTGTAACACTAAAGTGTCTACAAGTGCCTGACAACACACACACTCAAGCCCACATTACTTACATGCACCTACATGCAAGAATCAAAGGTATTTGTTTCAAAGGGAGAGACGTAAAAAGAGAGAAAAAGAAACATAGCATTTATTCTTCCAGATTTATCTTCTTTCTTTCCGGAGCACAGTGAGGTCAGGCCCCTATTTTCTTTCATCCACACGTAAATCATGAAATCTTATTTCCACAATACACCAATCACGTTGTACAGATAATAAAAGGGCAACAACCCCACAGTACGAGTAACATTAAAGCACAGAAAACTGCTGAGATTTTTCTCACACAACAGCTTGAATTTTACCGTCACGTGGTTCTTGTTTACTCGACAGATGCTGAGAAAGATGTTGGGCAGTTCAGATTTATAGTCTGTGATCATTATAAACATGCTGTGTTCCTGGACTGATCTTTGCTGATCGTATAGAGGTTGGAGACCGATTGTATTAAAGCTTTACAAAAATCATAGATCAAAAGAATCAGAGCAGCTGCGCATCAGATGACACATGTGCATTCACTTCAATTATTGTAGTCATGCCATGCAGGTGTTTTTATGCAGATTTTTTTTCACAAGTCATTCTTTCTTACGTTTGTTATTCATTAATCCTTCAAGTTTAAATGAATTTGAGTGAAAAAGTACTGGACCATAGCAAATAATTGTGAATGGAACATTTAAAAACATATCAATATATATATATTGACATGCTGTTAATTACATCAGATAACTTTTTAATAATTAAAAAAATAATAATTCATTCATTTATTCATTTAACAGAAGCAAGACTATTTTCATCTATTGTCCCTTGCCAGTTCATTAAAAAGGCGATCTAAAAAGAAAGTAAAGCAAGTTATCACAAATTTCACATATACAATAAAGCTTTCAGACCAATATTCAAACCAACAGGTTACACACTTACCAAACAAACATTTATAAAAAAAAATATCATAGTAACATACACATACATATACAGACAAAAATTAATAACACGCAAATACAGGTGAAACTCGAAAAATTTTAATATCGAGCAAAAGTTAATTTCAGTAATTCAACTTAAAAGGTGAAACTAATATATTATATAGACTCATTACATGCAAAGTGAGCTATTTCAAGCCTTTATTTGTTATAATTTTGATGATTATGGCTTACAGCTCATGCAAACCCTACATTCAAAATCTCAGAAATTTTGAAAGTTTTTATAAGCTGTAAGCCATGATCATCAAAATTATAACAAATAAAGGCTTGAAATATCTCACTTTGCATGTACGAGTCTATATAATATATTAGTTTCACCTTTTAAGTTGAATTACTGAAATACATTAACTTTTGCACGATATTATAATTTTTCAAGTTTCACTTGTATAAGCAAACAATAAAAATTTAGTCAGCAGGCAGCTAATATTGTTCTAGTGATTTTTACATTAATGCATTTACATGAATGAAAGTTCAAATTAAGTAATTATAGCTTAATAACTAATTTGTGTATGGAAAAAATATCATAAAAGGATTGCACATGAAACGTACATTGTGTAAAGTTCATAAATACCTGACTAGACTAATAACACTTGTAATAACTTCTTATAACAACTTTACTAACGCTGTTGCATTCCTTTAATATAGCAACACATACTCCTAAAATTTAAGGCATAAACAGACATGTTGTGATGTTTTTGTTATTGTTTTTTAACAGATTACCTGGGATATAATGACATTTCTGGAATAATTTTCTTCCACTTTGGGAATATTCTGTGTCTGCGTCCTGTAAAAGCAGTGGTGTTAAAGGTTAAAATGGACTTAGCATTCCTTCGTCGTCGTCCCCCCCCCCCCCCCCCCCCCAGCCCCTGGGTACACACGCGTACAGAGAGTGTGGGGCAGGAGGCGGGATGTCCTACTTTAGGAGGGAACGTGAAATTTCAAAGACTCTAGTGGCCCCTTCCTCAGAATTCACCACATGCTTTCATTCTTTCTGCTGGTTTGCCCAGTCTGTTTTATCCCATGGAAATGAACACACACACACACACACTCACAGATCACATGATAAACCTCAGTATAATGGAATAACATTTCCTTAAGACAAAAGCAAATATGTGAAGTATGAGATTTTCTACTGTACTTTTGCTTTGTTGAATATTTCGATGTATTTTCCAGATGCAGACACAAGTTTGTGTATCAGGTCTGAAAGCTGTTATAAAATTACATTAATAAAGATGCCTGGCCAAAGGAAAAGTCTAAGAAAAAACTCTTTCTCAACTTTGAAAGGATCTCAACTTTGTCTTTTCGCCCTCCCTCTCTTTCTCGTTCCCTCCCTCTCTCTGAGTAACCATGTGCTTTTTCGTGTCAGTAGACACATTTAACCCTCTCCTCAGAATAACCGATGCACAGACAGCTGTCTCTTTTTCTCTTTTTTTTTGTCTTTGACTTCTCCTCCACTCACTCCTGCTGTGGTGTTCTTTGTGTTCATTCTCTGCAGGTTTTATTCCTCTTTATGGCACTAGAAACTCTCCTGTAGAAGAATTTATGTAACCACAACAGGACAGAGACCTTAAACACACATAAACGCTGGAGGAAGTCACAGCATAAACACGTCCAACAAGAAAGTTTTGAACGGCGGGAGCAACTTCAAAAGTCTGAGGATTACTGGGAGAGAAGAAGAAGGAGCGTCAGGCTGAAAGAGCGGGACCATGCCGGGCTGTCAGATCCGGACTGGGTTTGTGCCGGTTGTGCTGTTCTTTTTCTTTCTGCTGTTGGCATCTGATTCAGGGAATGCACGCATGATCAGGAAGAGAGGACTCAACCAAAAGGTGAGGATTCAGAGTGTGTGTGTGTGTGTGTGTGTGTGTACATGTGTGTGTGTGTGCACACACTTTGGTTGGACACTAGAGGCCTCTTATGCTCATTAAGGCTGCATTTATTTGATAAGCGGTCGCTTTTTGAAATTAAAATTGATTCCTGTGAGTGAAAGAAATATACACTAATGTACACTAACAACTTTTAATGTTTTTGAAAAAAAGTCTGTTATAAAGATTTTTTTATGTTTTTGAAAGAAGTCTGTTATGCTGAAAAAGGCTGCATTTATTTGATCAAAATACAGAAAAAATGGTAATATTGTGAAATAAAATTAAAACTTTAAAAAATAATGTAAAAAATCAAAATGATATTTGCATGGCACTATGGTAAACATAAAAAACATGGTATTACTATTACAAAAATTACATTATATAGACATTACAATGTATCACTTTGTTGGTACTTTTTGAACAGAAAGGAAAACATTTTTGTGCTGAGCAGGAAAAAGATTTATTTATATTTTACTTATAAAATATATTTTATATTTTTATTTATCTATAAATTTTTATTATTAATTAAAATACATATGCAAATATGCTATTAATGTGATAACTGCATGATTGCCATGTTCCTGTACCATAGTATTTTGATACTACGGTAGTGATTGGTACCGACCATAATAATATACCATGGTACATGTCTAAAAAATGGTATTACCATTGTCATACCATATTCATGTATATTCACATGTTGATCATGGAATTACCATGGTGCCATGTCACTTGTCTTTTTTATTATTTTGATTTATGGTTTATATTTTGAGCTGGGTAGGAAAATATAACTGTTTACCTACTTTCAAGACTTTATTTTCTGATTACCATCGACTTCAAATAAGTAGTAGTATGCAAATGTGCACTGTATGATATCTGATGTACGTTTGAACGGGAAAATGGTAATACCATGGTACACTTTGGCCCTTTGTTAGTGAAGGCAGTGTTGGTGGAGGTTGGCATCTGTGAGACTTTTAGGTCCATACAGTGTGGGGGGAGTAAATGAATACACTGTGTCTCTGTGACTCCAGTGGAGTTGCTGTGCTTACGGTCGAATACTCAGACAGTATAGGCCTGTGTGTGCAACAGAAGCACATAAGGACTTTAGGCAGCAGGTTTCTGGCCCTCTGCTCATTAGTCCCGATAAGTGTAGGTTTGATTAATAACAATTAACAAGGGAAGGCAAGATG
Source organism: Squalius cephalus (assembly GCF_949319135.1). NCBI lineage: Eukaryota > Metazoa > Chordata > Actinopteri > Cypriniformes > Leuciscidae > Squalius > Squalius cephalus. The sequence continues at coordinate 13,028,605 of NC_137127.1, read as the reverse complement.
GAATTTGCACCGGATGGATATCCCTTCTCAACTGACTGCATTCCAGAGTTATTCTCATTATGGCTCCTCTGTGGAATTCAAGATTGACAAGATTTACAAACGGATCCATTCACATGCCACATGAAATGGAGCGTGCCCAAAGTAATCTTCTAGTAACTCTTATTTGTATCATTATGATTTTGTCTTTAAAAGTCCTCTCATTCATTTTTATTTGTTAATGTATCTTTCCATTAGGCATTATGACAAATAACATCTGCTATCTTCCCTAGCTGTCCTCTCTTTCTCTTTCTTGGTGTGAACTGATGAATGGGTACAGACACTGTACAGTGTTCTCTGAATAATAATTAGGTTCACAATGAGGGAAATTGAGATCATTCCACTGATGTGACCTCTTAATATAAAAAACAGCAATAACACGAGTCAGAAAAGTAGATGAACTGTTTTTTTTTTTTTGTTGGAGTGGAGAGAAAGTGGGTTTTCTGGGTGGGCCTGAAGCAGTCCAAAAGCCATCCTTGTCCAGCTGGCTCCCAGCTCACTCGTGACTGCGAAAAACCATGGGTTATTTATCCTTTCAAAGTATTTGTGCTAAAAAATGCTTGTGGCTGTTTTACTCTGCATCAGAATGTAATCAATCCATGAGCTTGTTTTGTAGGGTTTGGATTGCTAAAGTAAAATGGCATGATTATAAAGCTGAACATTTCTCATTCATCTTTGTAAAGATAGCCATCACAAAAGACTAATGTGGAATCAAAGATTTTTACAGCTTATAACAGCTCAGTCTGTGTAGGACGTGTAAAGGCATGTGAGTGGTCATCTCAACTCTGCTGAATCCTCACAACACCATCAATATCTGAGGTCCACAGTGATGATTAACAAGCCAAGGGCGAACGGTTAAAAAGCTGACAGATGATGACAGATGTTTTAGAGCAACCTGTCAACAACGTCCTGAGGCAATGCAAAGTGTCTTCCTCTTTCAGGTTCTATTTGCTCTAGTGGACTAGTAAATCAACAGTGCAGTATCTGCTTGCATGGCAGCTTATTTCATACTTGATGGAGCTGTTAATGTGTTGCACCATAAATAGCATTTGCAAGAGTAATCATACATTTTTAGTTTTTGCAAGATATTAATCATTAATTTGGAGTTTAAATTATTTGATTAACACCCTGGAATTTGTTGGAAGCTTCTCATTGTCCAGTGTTAAAGAAGCTAACTGCATGACAGTCATTTAGGGAATCATTATCTTTATATACAAGTTCTTGAAGAAGTATTTGACTGTTGTGGTGTTTCAACTCCAGCTAATACCCAACATGAGTTCAAGCTAAAGCAGTTGTACAGCAGTCATGTGTTCTGATGCAGAGGGCGTTCAACGGTAATCCCAGTCAGCTGAGATATAGAAATAGCAGTTTCACCAGAAAATCAAACATAAACATGTTTAACAGTCAAAATGCCCATAAAATATTTCTGTAATGTTTAGATAAAATAGCCTACACTGTAAATGATTTCTGTTGTTTTCACAGCATTATACTGTTTTTCTCAACAGTTTATTGCTGTATAACCTATGTACAGTATGTTACTGTAGATTTAGTTGCTTTCACAGTATTATTTTGTATTTTCAACAGTTATGTACTGTGCACTCAGTTGACAGTATGTTACTGTAGATTTTCAATGCATTCTGGGAAATTATTAGTTACTGTAAATCTAAATACAGCAGTGCAAATTGACCGCGAAAAACACCACACACAATTCCACAGGACTACTAACATTATCCTTACAAAAAACATTTCCAGGACTGGGTCCTACAGTCTAACAGTCTTAATTTCTGTCAGTGGGGGTGCAGGAGAGCGCGTTTACTTTGAAAGAGTTTTTCTGTTGTGACTCAGTGCATCGTCACGTCTTTTCTGCCGACCTGGAACTTCGTCATATGGTAAGTAATAAATCTTAATATTTGTATGTGTTCGAACTTCTAGCTAATAACTTTAAAGTTTTTTAGAGAATAGCTGACCACGATTTCGATGTTTAATTTATTCTCAACATTTTACTATAAGCTGTCTACAGTATGATAGGCTACTCTATGTTTCAATGTAGTTTGGGACATGTTAACCTACTGTAAATTTAAATAGAGTAGTACGAAATGACCGCGAAAAATAACCACAAGCTGCCATTTTATGAAGAAATCTTTAGTTCCCTGAGTAGCCTAACTTTGAGAGCGCAGGCCTTTGCATCGCGTCGCTGTGTCTGTCGGCGAAGTTTTCGCCATAAATATCTGGTTAGTGATGAATCTTTATTATTATTTTTTTATGCAAACTAAATAGTAGCAGGTTAACGTTTAGTCTAGAAGAAGAACTGCCCGCGGCTTATGTTCTACGCCTCGTTTAAGTCAGACGCGTATTTCCTTCTTGTTGATAGCTAGCCTACTTGATTAATAAATGTGATTTTATTAACATAAATTGCATATGTAGCCTCTTATAAGGTCAGAACGATCTAATAATTTTGTTATTTACCATTTTAAGTCGGTGGAAGTGCCCGCGCGTTCATTATTTTATATCATACGGTTTATATCAAATCGATCAATATATCCTGAAATCGGATACCCAAGGTTAGGATTCGGATTCTTGTTATAAAATTAAATTTTCGATTCCTCTTATTGATTTATTCGCGCTTATTTTCGTCTAAATCAGAATTTTCTTTTACACGCCTGTGAGGACCTGACCTGGCGATCTGCCAGGACCTTGTGCAGTTGACTCAGTCAGTGTTCATTCATACACTTTTGTTACAAATTGATTTCTATTAGTAACACTAACACCAATGGGTTTTTATTTTGCACAAGTGATGGTTTAGAGCTTATCCCCTATTGTGATGTGACTTATTACAGATTATGCTATATTGTGATCACTCTTGATTCAGTAAAATATTTTTTATTTTTTTTGTAGGTTTCTTGTCAGGATAAATCCTGAAAATTCGAAATACACATCACAGTTCCAGGTGAGCAGAAAGAGTGGGAAGGTTGTTCGGAGGAAGACCATGGCCTTGAATCCACACGTTGCATCTTACATCAGGGACTTTGCAGAATATGATTGGCAAAATCATTAAGGTAAGAGCAGGGGCGTAGCCAGGACATTATTTCTGGGGGGGCCAGCTTGGGCCAGTCTTTTATTTGGGGTGGCACTTGATTGTCAAAAACTACTATTTTAAAACTCACTCAGAGTAGCGGTTTTCCCGCGGCTCGTCAGGCCCTAAACAATGGATTGAACTTCCTTATGGACACTAATAATGTCTTATTGATAATCCATGTTATTGGGATGGGTGCTTAGATCAGTGGTTCTCAAACTTTTTACACCAAGTAGACTACCACCTCAGAAAATATTTGGCTCTCCAAGTACCACCATAATGATCAATATTAAAATACAGTAGCGTAGTAGGCCTAACTATTCAGCTACAGTTATGCACAGCTAAAAAAAACAGGCAGTTTTATTTATAATAAGAATATGTATTGTTGTCAGCCACTTTAAACATTGTAACAACACAGTTTTAACATCAACACTGCACTGTGTGCACTGTTACACAGGTAATTTTTTTAAAAATGTATAAAATGTCATCATAATTTCTCACTGTTTTGTAGCGTTTGCTGCTGCTGCCTTCACCGGCGCTTTCAAAGTTGCCGCTGTTGTGTTGTTAGCAGCACTAGTGCTTGGTTCACTCTCATCCTCTTCAGTTCTTGTATTTGAAACATTCTCCTCCTGATCCAAACTTTTCTTGCCAGATTGAAGCCACAATAGCAGTTTTGAACTTTTCATAATTTAATAATCCACCTAACATTCATTTATATTTAACCTTTTCACACACTTAGTTAAGTTAAAAAAAAAATCAGCTGCTCCCAAGCGTAAGCTTTTCAAGGCGACCGTTATAGATCGTATCACTTTGTTTCCATGGTGACGTGTCGTCACACGACCACAACCACTCAATACATACTGATGTAAATATACAAAATATTCACAAATTTGTTAGCTAAAGCATTGAATCGCCTTTATAATGATCACGTTAGTTGGGAAAAAAAAAGCACAGTTTGAATTTAGCAGTTGATCACGTTCTACTCACACCGGTGAGATCGAAATTCAGTGTTTCCTCTGCGTAGGGACCTTAACATGAGACGGGGATTTTTTAGTGCAAATGACAGAAAGACACAATATGAATTGTCATTTTTAGGCGATAATTTATTTATGTAAACCATGGCATTTTAAGTGCAATATTCAATTTATTTTTCATAATTGTCTTTTTGTTTGTTTGCTGAGTGAGTTTTCAAATCTGCGTCACTCATCGGCGAAAGGTGGAAATAGAGTGTTTTAGTCTGTTATAAACAAAGCATGCACACCTACAAATAAACGCCGACACAAAGTATGACGCTCTCTTCTATACTCACTCTAACGGTATAATTATGTATCTTCCCCTGTGGCTCAGTGGTGAAATCTAAGCTTTTTAGCGCCAGAGACCGTGTTCGAATCCCGGCTCTGGCGGCAGATGAGCTGTCTTACGTACAGAAAGCGAATCCGCCCCTCGCGCCCTCCTGTTCACTCGGCGGGGGTCGAGTATTTATTTCTGAGTATTTATTTAAACTCAGGAGGGTTTTTTTCTTTAAATTAAATTTATTTTCCCCCTCCTCAGACTGGGGGTGGGGCCGTGAGTTTGGGGGGGCCGGCAGGGGGGCCGAGCCTTGACCAGTGGTGGCCGTGGCCCCCCCTGGCCACCACGTAGCTCCGCCCCTGGGTAAGAGTAATATTAGGGATGTGCAGTGGAGTCCATATCTGTAGAAATGATTTGTGTCTGAATCTGTATTTAGAAAAAATCCAAAAAGGGTGGAAATGACTTAAACCATACATTTTTCAAATTGATAGTCTGTTTTAAAATGTAATTACGTTCCCTTTACAGTTTCCATTTAACAAATATGCCTTGTATAAGTCAAAGAATTCATATTTTTATATTATAATTGTAACATCTCTTTAAATAAGTTTGAATTAAAATATGAAATGGTAAAAATAGGGTTGAGTGATATGGTAAAAAATCATCTTGATAAAATGTTTCATATCAGTCAGTGTTGATAATTATCACAATCAATGTCAAATATTTATTTCTTTTAAGTTTTAAATGTTCTCAAACATACATTAAATAATGAAGACAACAGGTAAAGTTGTCCTGAAATGTAAATGTATATTCATATAATGAAATGTAATAGGGGTGGGAATCTTTTTGATTCTACGATTCGATTCAAATCTATTCTTGGGGTCACGATTTGATTCAAAAGAGGCAGTACTTTTGAAATTGGGAATTCTCTTTTGAATCAAATTTCAATTTGATATACGGTATGCATAGAATAGAATTAAAATATATGATCAAATCTAAAATCAAATCTATGCATATCTTAATGAAATTTGATTCAAAATCGAGAATCGAACAGCAGAGAAATGAACAGCAGCTACTGTTAGTCCTAATCAAGTGGGAGTTATTTAGTTTAAACACACCTGAGACACACCTCATATCTGCGTTAATTTAATCTAACCCGCTGCCGCTCAGCGTTCACATTAGCCTCTCACGGCGTGAGCTCACGCACGTCTTTTTTATCATTAAAATGAGTAAGAATCAAATCGACAGACATGACTATGAAAGGAACTGACTATAGTAAGCATCGTAAGCCTAAATTGATCGTAGAGACCATTGGTGGTAATTGTTCTATAATCAATTTAAGGTTACAATACTTTGGGGAAACGCAGCCCTGATCAGTGACCGATTGTTTGGAGTCAGAGATATAGAATATGGGCCATTGCCTTCTCAATATTTATTACTTTAGCTTCTGATACAGGACATGTTCATTCTCTTTTACAGAGTATTTGTTCGTTACCACAGAAAACCGTTTGCGTGTCCATGTTGAACGTGTTTCTTGTATGTAAAAACTAAAGTAGCCTACCTAAGCTATTTTCTGTGAATGTGCGAGACTTCCGGTTCATTACCCACTATATGGAAATAACGAGATGAATAACAAAGTGCTGTAAATGATAAAAATATTTGTGCTATAAACTGTTGACAATTATGACAAATTCAATACATCAAAATATCAAGAAGCATAACAAGCTTTTTTGTACTGCTAGAAATAACTGTAAGCGGATGACACCGGAAGCCAGACACATTTCATTTACAAATGGCCATGCCCACTGTAAAAATAAGGTGGATACCATAGGGAAAAAAAAAAAATCTCCTAAAAAGGTGTTGATAATGTGAGTTAGGTTTTTTTTATTATTAATTGTATGTTTTGCCTCTGATTGATTTGTGCTTATCATTCCTTGCAGGATTATCAGAAGTGTTGTCGCTCTTCTTCCACTTGACACCATCACTACCCTCCTCACCTGGCCTTCATCCTCACCTGTCTTGCTTTCTTTCTAAGTTTCTTTTTTACCTGTTCAGGATCATTTTTGCATGAATTGAAATACATGAATTGTTCACTGATTTTAATTATTAATTATATATTGTTCATTAGTCTTATTTTAAAGCAGATTTTTATTGTTGTGTTATATTACATTATTATTACTAATGTATTGTTTAAAAATACACAATAAACCTTGTTGTGCAGTTAAAGCTTCAATTGTTCTTTTTTCTATTTCCCATTAACAGTTAAAATAATATTCCTATATTAAAATAATATTCCTATAATAAAATATTAAAATAATAATAGCACTATAAAAGTCATAAAATAACATTTCATAACTGTATAATACTATACAGTATTATTACAAATCAACGGTGTAATACTGTGTTTTAACATGGTAAAAAAATACAGTAAAATAATGTATTTAATTTTACAGAATGCTTAACAGTACTGTATTTAGTGTTACAGTAATATTACTGTTGAATGAAATACAGCAACTACTGGATAATTGTTGCCAGTAAGTTACTGTTGATTTGACAATAAATTTTTTACAGTGTACGTGAACTTTTCATTAAGAACTTATTTCTAAATTCTACCTACCCATCACACTGTAAAAAAAAAAAAAAAAGTTGCTGCCTAAATAAAAATGAGTTGAATCTTGTATAACATAAAGCAATATAAAAACATATTTTGTCATAACTTATTGATAAAATCATTTTTACAGTGTAGATTTTCAGACAGGCCATAGTATTTCAACCTCAAGTTTCTGAAGAAAATGAGTAACGCTTGCCATAGTAAAACTGCTATGGTGTTCTATGCAGTTTTCTGGGTTGTTACTTAGGCATTGATATATAGTTGCTGGAGTGTTCTGGGTGGCTGTTTCTAGGTTGTTAGTTACTTTGTGGCTGCTAGGCAGTTTCTAGTGTGTTCTGGGTGGTTGCTAGGGCATTGGTGATTTGAGTTAGGCAGTGTGGTGCGGATGTTTACAGCAAGGTATGTTTAGCTGGCATGTATGTTCAAAACCCATGTTTGATCTAGAATCTATGCACCAACTGACATTACATGATACAGTATTACAATGAGTTTAAGGGAAAGGGAAAATAATCTTGCTAATGTACAATTTAACTCAACCAACCTCATGGCATGTCGATAGTCCAAAATAGTCTACATCACAAAGGGACTGCTAAACTTCTTCAAAGAGCTTAGGGATCACCATAATTGGGAAAGAGTTTATCAGGAAAAGAGTTGAAACACTGAAACAGGTGACCTTAACCCTTTCTCTCATCAAGCTTTCGGTTCCCATCTTCAGATCTGCCAATCATACAGACCCCATCCTACTCACTCCACTCAGCTCAACTAAGACCGAGCCAAGCCTCCGAAGCACCTAAGAAGCTGTAAAATACCCAGAACTCAGCAGGAAATTCACATGCAGACGTCTAGACTTAAATCACAGCACATTGGAGGAACTTGGAGAGAGAGGAAAGGGGGCTATTTAGTTTTCCTCTCGTAATTATCTTAATGATTGCTTAGAAGGCCACACTACAGAGTGCTAAGTATGTCAACATGTATTTAGTTCAAATCTTATTGTCCATACTAATAGGGGCCTCAACTCAGTGAACCTGAAGGATGTTGAGCAGTAACAGGGTGGAGTTACAATTTAAATGGGAAGTAAAGGATGTTTTGTGGCCTCTGGAGGGATGAGGGAGTGTAATTTTGCCGTGTTTAACCCAGCATTGGTTAAATTAAAATAATAGGCTGCTCTCAGTTAAATGCGGCAGTTAATAGTGCACACATTTTTCACCAGACAAGGACACACCTCTTTTACAATATTTTGCTTGCTTTTTAAGACACTAGCAAAAGCAGCATCAAACGGTAAAAAGATCCCTGTTGTTTATCGAAATATCAGCATCGTTGTCCGATCAAATCAGAGGACTAGAACAAACTGTTGTGATATCTCATAAGCAGGAACAGAGAATTTGGGAGAGATAAGCAGGAAGACGTATACAGTATAGCATCGGGGGACCTATTCCAGACAGGAAGAGCACACTTCCACTTCCTCTTGAGGAAATATAATCTGTACGTTAAATAAACAAAGGCAGACTGATTCTAACCAGGATGTATTAAATGAATTAAATGTGAGAGTAAAGACTTTTACTTTTACGTATATTTCAAATAAACGTGTCTGCTAAATATAAGCAGAATTGTTTGTATCATTGATAAGAATTGAGCACCAAATCAGCATATTACAATGAATGAATGATCATGTGACACTGAAGAGCGGAATACGGATGGTGAAATTTCAGCTCCACCATCACAGGAATGAAATAAATTTTAAACCATATTAAAACAGAAAATAGTTATTTTAAATCGTCTTAATATGTCACACATTGTTGATCAAATAAATGCAGCCTTGGTGAGCGTAAGAGACTTCTTTCAAAAACATTAAGTCTTACTGACCCCGTGTACAGTAATTGCTCTTATACTCTGTAAAAAGACAATCTAACCTAATTGCAAAAACAACCGCAATGGGCTCATGCCAGACATTTGCTTTTATTTTAAAAGTCTGTTCGAAAGCAAAGCTCCAAACTTGCCAATGAACATGCTGAGTTTTTAAGATGCATGCAGTTCACAAACCCATAATTTAATTAGCAAACAAAATCACATCCACATTTCGAATTGGGCTGTAATAAAAGACGCTGTGGAGAAGAATGAAGCTCTGAACGCCAGCTCATACAAGTCTGCATTCTAAACAGCTCTGGGTTGGATTTTCAGCAGCATTTTAGTATATACTTGGCCAGGGTAAGAAAGGGTGTACAAAGAAAAGCAAGAGCGAGAGAATGGAGGAGGACTCAGAATAGAGTTCACCCCTAAAGAGTACCTCTAGTGCAAACTGAAACCTGGCTCAGGCAGATCTATGAGCCCATTGAAGAACCCATGGGAGGAAGAAAACTATGGAGTAGAAAGGCCCAGACTTGAATGAAAAGCCTTTTTTCTTATCTGTATGAGAGGTATTATGTTCCTGAACACTGTTCCCGTTATTCAAACAATGCTACATCAGAGAAAATAATGTCATGGGCTATAAGAGACATAAAACTTTGTCCTTGGAAGCACCGTATTTCTGACAGATCTTCCAGGGAACTAAAACCAGTGCTACTTTTGTGTCTCTCGTAGCACACCGCCGATTGCAAAGTGTTTTCTTTTTCTTATTAGATATTATCTAAAACTGAAACCATAAATAAAAAAATATTAACTAAAATAAAATAAAATACACAAAAACCTAAGCGATTTCTGAGAAACACAGCTAATATTTGAAATCAACCCAAACAAACACAGCCCTTCCTTCACTGCTCCACCCCTGAAATGCACGAACACGCAATGCGAGAGTGGATGTCTCCTTAGCTGAAGAGAAGTAAAATAATGCTTTGCAAAAAAATAAAGATGCCTAACGTACGACAAGGAAGAACAGAAAAACAAACACACAGTACACAAATATATGTAAGAGTTTGTTGTTACTCGTCTGATCATAACCCTTCTTTTTACAGTGATATTCCTCTGACCTTTTCTATTGTAATGTCTCTCAGTCATCTCTCTTTCTACAGTCTTTCTTCAAATTTCCCTCTTGCTCGCTCTCTCTCCTCCCCCATCATGAGTGTTGTGGTGCTCAGTCCGATCCACTTTCAACAGCATTTCTCAGAAAGAGCTTACGGGTCCTGATCACCCTGTGTGAAGGTTTATTTTTCCATATTACCTCTTACATATGTTGTCTCTCTAAGGACTACGAGTACCCCAACCATCCCCAGAACACTCAGCACCAGAAGAACGACCGCTGTCCCCCACCGCCCCAGATGCTGCCCGAGCGGGCCTGTGAGGTGCCGGGTTGCCGGTCAGACTCTGAGTGTGAGAGACACAAACGGTGCTGTTACAACGGCTGCATCTACGCCTGCCTGGAGTCAGTGCAACCTCCACCCGGTGAGAAAACACACTGTGATCTGCATGCTCAATAATCACTACAAGCAACCCCACAGACACACACATTTGCTTTAGTATAGAGCAAATGGATTTTACAATGAATTGATCCTCTCATGAGGTGTGAGTACTGAGCAGGGTGTGCAAGGTCAATCATGAGTACTTTTGGCCATGCTTATAATGTGTATTGATTTCTTTTTGGTCAGTGCTGGACTGGTTGGTGCAGCCCAAGCCGCGGTGGTTAGGAGGGAACGGCTGGCTTTTAGATGGACCAGAGGAGGTTCTGCAGGGTGAGTATCGATTAATCAATGAATTAGTGCACAGAGTGACAGCACACTGACTGACTAACCAAGATTTGTTGTTTGGAACAATATTAAGAAATCTTATTAGAGTACTGAATAGTACTGAATTTAACTTGAATGAAAACGAGGTACATGTGCTGCATAAAGGTCCTAGATCACATGTAATTTTTCACTTTCACTTTCAAACCTGTTTTATGGAGTTTTTGTGTACTGAAAGTTTTTTGGAAAGATGTTTCATCAGCTGAACACTTCTACCTCACAGCTTCGTTTTTATTCTTGTCAACAATTAAATATAACGCTACCCTGCATAAGGTCTATTCATATCCAAAAATCGCTTGCACTTGTACGTGCACTTACATGTAGGCAACTTACAGTGTACTTACCTAAGAAGTAGGCAATAAGGTAACGGGTTAAGGTTAGGTTTAGGGGTAAGTTCAGGGGGTTAGTACCTTGTTATTACCCAGTTATTATAATTACTGTAATAAGTACATGTATGGAACATGTGTAACAGGGCTGTAAAATAAAGTGCTACCCAAAAATCTATCAAAAATAAGAACATTTCGAAAACATTTCGAGTTGATGAAAGGCTAATAAATAATTAAATCATAAAAGTATTAAAATAAAATAAATAACTTAAAAATAAAAACAAATACATATATACATATAAAAACATATATATGTATGTATATATATATATATATATATATAATTTTATAATATATAAATATCATTTATAATATATTTTATTTTACATTATAGACATATCTATATTTATTTGATAAAAAATGATTTTATATTTATTCTTAAATTAATTTTTTAGATTTTTAGATTTAATATTTTATGTTATGTTATATAACATTTTTATTTGCTTATCTGCATGTCATGTGACCATTAACCAACATTGGAAATGTTAGGGGGTCAAAGGGTTTTGGCTAACTTTTTTTTTCTTTTCTTTTTTTTTTTTGAGGAATACAATACCTGTAGAAAACTCTCCAGAATGGTCTAACTGGCCCATGCTAACCAGCCAAACCTTGACCCCTCAATATATACATCCCCAGCAGTGACACTGCCACCTGCAGGTGGTTTACTGGCAGTATTACCAAATCACGAATTAAAGAACAAGGGTTACATGCACACTTTGTCTGTGATATAACATGCTGGTGCTTAAACCAATGTTCCAATACTAATACAAATTACCTATTGTGCAGTATAAATACAATGGTAACTCATTTGAACACATGCACAAACCAGTGACTTGCTTGACTGTGTTTATGTGTAGCTGAGGCCTGCAGCACCACAGAGGATGGAGATGAGCCTTTGCTCTGCCCAACTGGTTACGAGTGCCACATCATCAACCCAGGAAACCCCTCTGCTGGGATCCCAAACCGAGGCCAGTGCATCAAACAGCGTGGAAACTCAGGTCTGAAAGGGCTCCTCCATCCAATTGTTGATTCATCCATCCATCCCTCTGTCCACTCAAACATGTGTTTTACATTATAGTATGGTGGTTATAAACATTGTTTCAGTAAACACCTAAGCAAGATTACATTCAAAATACAACAGCAGATTGAATTAATATATTTAAATCAAATATTTAACTGTTCTCCCTCTAGATGGACGTAGCCTGAGACACAAGTCCTTCAAAGATTACAAGGATTATTTAGGTTAGTATGACCACCAATTTATTTTGTGTTTCAGCTGTAGGGAGGGGGAGAATAAAAGCAGCCATTAATAATAGACTGACAATGAGTTTATCTTTATTCATCAGGAAGTAACTCCAACAATGCAGTGAGCTATGAGAAACATCCGCACAAGCACTTGGGTTGAGACAGGTGAGATGCGTTTAGTTGAGTTTTACCATTGCATGCATATGAATCCCAACTTTTGAATGTTTTATAAGAGGCATTATCTTTTTTCTCATTTAGGTGACTGAATGTGGGTTCCATTTTAGAGGACGGTAGTAACCAGTAACCACTGACTCTTATACTTGAACCCCACCCATCAAATCCAACATAACTGGACAAGCCTTTCTCTTCAGCTTAAACCAGAGATCAATTCATATCTGGTGCTATTTTTCTTGGCTGCTTAATATGGAGACAGAAATGGAAAGCTAAAATTTCCTACCTCTTACAAAAGCCAAAAACAGAACACAGAAATTATCAAAGAGCTTATACAATAATATCTGTCTTATAGTATGTATGCATACTTTGGGTAAAAAGCACATTCCCTCAGAATTAACTATGTTTGAGAGTTTTGAGAATAATACTTTGTGTGGTTTTTATGCTGCTGAGTCTGAACTCTTGTTTTTTTTTTTTTTTTTTTTTTAATCATGTGTTTAGGTGATTGTCTCGACTATTTCACCATAACCAAAACAACAGTTAAATTCTAGCTGTGCTCCAACACTATACAATATTTGTTTTTCATATGGTGCTTCAAACTATAACTGCATGCAGTTATTGTTGTTTACTGAGCCTGTGACTCATTGTCCAGGTCTGTGTTTTCTCCACTTCTCTCTGATAAGCTATAGAGACTGACAAGTTGGACAAGCCACAGCCTTTAATAAATCAAAACATTTGAAATTGGTGCTGCATATTACTCCATTGTAATTCCAAATAAAACAATTGACTAAATATATCTGTGTCGTGTTATGTTTTTATACATGGTGCTAGCGGGGTTTGAATGTAACGAAGAAAGATGTCCTCTTCAAATTTTATTCACAGATTTTATCCAGCAAATCTTTATTTAGAAAATTAAAAAGCTATAAATATGAATAGTATGTTCTGTAATCACTATAATGAAACCATCTTGCATTTATTTTGGCGTCGTACTTATTTAGTTATATTGTGGTGTAAAATACATACATTTCCTCTCTCAATTTTATGGGAAAATATAATTTGTAGCTTCACTAATGGTTGCACTTTATTTTACAGTATATGTGCACTTATGTGTATTTGCAGTGTACTTAAGTACTGGTTAATATACGGTAACTGTCTACATGCGTTAAAGTTAGGTTTAGGGGTGGGTTCAGGATTAGTACCTTTTGTACCCATTTTTTGTAATAACTATAAGTATGTACATGGGGAACAGGACTGTAAAATAAAGTGCTATACCTCATTAATTATAATGACAAAGATGAAAAGTGCTTTTAATTAATTTTCTTTACCAAATTTCACATTCATAAAGGCAAGTTTATAAGACCGTTAAGTTTTGTTGACTGTAAGGTTGTACGCTACATCAGAGATGGGCAACTGAGGGCCACTGTCCTGCAGAGTTTAGCTTAACTCGAGCTTAACTCTGCAGGACAGTGGCCCTCCAGGACTGGAGTTGTCCATCCCTGTTGTACATGGACAGTATAAGAGACTAAGAAAGCTATAAAGATCACAAAAGTTTGTGAAGCCATAATTATTTGCATATTGTTATTTGCATAACCTTATTGTTATCTCCCGTCCTCCCTTGGCACCTTATATAATATAATATAATATAATATAATATAATATAATATAATATAATATAATATAATATAATATAATATAATATAATATAATATAATATAATATAATATAATATAATATAATATAATATAATATAATACATACTTGTTTGTATAATGTTTAATATTTGCAAGTGAATGAAAGAGTGTGATGTTAATGTTTCTTGAAGAATACATATGCTAGTGATGGTTACATATCCTAACCCTCTCTTGAATGATCAAATTATATAATAAATATTTTAAACCTGAAACATTAATAATCTAATTTATGTAATTATATTCTTACCATAGAATTAACCTGTATTGTAATTATTATAATTTGTTTCATGTTGTTTCGAGACTTTTATTTTGAAATTAGTTTTTTGTAGACAGGGGCTTCCGTTCCGGGGTCAAGAGTAACCAACGTGGTGGATCTTGCCGCACAACGTGTGCACTACTTCTAAGTGGAAAAACATCTGAAAGAGAATAAAATACATACGAAAAGAGGGTAAGAAATGAGATTGTCATTTTGTTATTGTATTCCGTTCTTCTTTGGATCATTCTGTATTAAGGCTGTGTCACCTAAATAAGTAGAAAAGTTGGAAAGACAATTTCAGAAACAAGCCATAACATGATACGGTTAGCCACTTTTTTCAAATATTTTAGCAAATATTGATATTTAAACAGGTACGTTTATAGTTATATTAGGCTGCTTGTATAGTTTTTCATCACGAGTGACCAGTCCTCACTGAACGTTACTTGAGCAAAATATTAACTCTTCTTTGACAAAAGCAATGTTCTTATGATGTCCATATATTTCAGATCAGCGATGGGGGAGTTTAAAGTTCACCGGGTTCGGTTCTTTGATTACATGCCCTCAGCAATCAGAGCCCTGGCTTTCAACCAGCAGAACGAAACGATGGCAGTGGCGAGGATGGACGGAGCTGTGGAGATTTTCCTCTGTTCAGACAGATTTTTCCAAGGAAAGGTACACGTTAAGTAATGCTTGTCATATTTATCAAATCAGTGATCATAGACAGCTTTATCTTAAGTTTGGGTACCAGAGCTATGTTGATAGATTGGTTTTTGACCAGCAAACAGTGAGTTAAAGATGCTTAATGTTTCCTATGTCCACAGATCATCCCTGGCAGAGAGCAGTGTGGGATTGAAGGCCTGACATGGGTTGGTGAGCGTCTGTTCAGTGCAGGACTAAACGGTCAAATAACTGAGTATGACCTGACAAACCAGAGAGTGAAATACACCATAGATGCGTATGGAGGACCAATCTGGGCCATTACAGGCAATCAACAAGGAACACACTTAGCGGTAGGTTTGCTTTTCCTTAAAGGGTTTGTATACCCAAAAATGAAAATTGTCCCATAATTTACTCACCATCAAGCCATCCACCTCCTAGGTGTATATGACTTTCTTCTTTCAGCCAAAAACAATTGGAGTTTATTAAAAAAATATTCTGCCTCTTCCAAGCTTTATAATGGGAGTGAATAGTAACTGAGATTTTGAAGCCCAAAAAAAAGCATATCCATCCATCATAAAAGTAATCCATACGGCTCCAGGGAGTTAATAAATGCCTTTAAATATTTAAATATGCACTGCTTTAACGAAAAGACAAGGCGATGTAGCTGTCGTGGGAGAAAACTAATAAAGAATAGCAGTCACATCAGCAATCGTTCTCCCCTTGGCCATGTTTAAAGTTTGTGGAATGCCCATCTTGGGAACTTGGGAATCAAAATTATCCCAGAGATTCCCAGTAGTACCCTAAATATGACATGAGAGGGTGTCCTATTTTTAAATAGGTAACTCGTATTTACGATAATTCCGATAGCACGTGATTAAAATCAGCATGAAGTAGAAGTTGCGATAATCTTTTCTTCCCTATTGTGACGTATATCCGAGTTGAAACTGAAAAAAATGTTGGGCGGGACTTGATTTTGCCCAATTGATTGATTGATTGATTGGATGGTTGTGGTGAGTGACAGATTGTCCTGCCCTCATGCTGGTAAACATATCAGAGATGTTGGTGCAAGATGGAGGGTAAGTTATTTTGATAAAAGACTACGAGGGCATATGAAGCATAAATATTGTATTCCATAAATAATAATTGATAACGCAAGACATTTCACAAAAAGAATTTTGTTCAGATTTTGTGGTTTAACGTTTGTAGGTTGGTTGTGAAGACGGAACTGTGAAATTGTTTGCGGTGAATGAAGACAAAATCCAGTTTGAGAGAAATCTGGACAGGCAGAAAGGTGAGTTTCAGATGCATGTCTTGAATGGTTTCTTTATTAGAAAATAGAAAACGTCTGAACATCTGTCGACCTAATTCCATAGGCCGCATCATCTCTCTGTCCTGGCACCCATCAGGCTCCAAAATAGCTGCAGGAATGATAGATATGATCCAGATTTTCAATGTGGAGACAGGTAAACAGAATTTTTCTTATTTTAAACACCTTATTGCAATCATGTAGAATGAGTACATGAGCTGGAGAACTTTAATGTAGTTATGTGTGTAATTTGTTTTTTTTAGGCCAGTCTATTCACAGAATGCTGACTGACAGAGGGACATCCCGCAGTAAGGAGTGCATGGTGTGGTGTGTGGTCTACCTCTCAGATGGGACCATCATCAGTGGAGACTCTGGGGGAATGGTCAAAATGTGGAACGATCACACTGGTACACTAATCAAAAGCCATAATGTCTCAAAATGTGACGTGCTGGCTTTATCAGTCTCTCAGGTGAGAAGATTGCGAATTTGCAGTCACATTTATGACTTTATAGACTAGCTTTTCAAATATTTGTATAGAAGTCTCTTATGTTCACCAAGGCTGCATTTATTTGATCAAAAATACAGCAAAAAGTAATATTGTAAAATATTACTGTAATTTAAAACAACAAATTTTTTTTTTTCAACATATTTTAAAATACAATTCCTGTGATGGCAAAGCTGAATTTTCAGCAGCGTCAGTGCTATAAAATCCTTAAGAAATCATTCTAATATTCTGATGTGGTGCTCAAGAAACATTCCTTATTATTATCAATGTTGAAAACAGTTATGCTTTTTAATATTTTTGTAGAAACCATGATGCATTTAAAGTTCAAAAGAACAGTATTAAAATAGAAATCCTTTGTAACATTATTAATGTATTTACAGTCTTTTTGATCATTTAATGCATCCTTGCTAAATTAATTTGTTTCAAAGAAAGAACGAAAATCTTATTGACCCCAATCTTTTGATTGGTTAGCGTACATATAGAGTACATGGCATTCTACAAGAATACAGATAGGAAAACTCTTATTGTACCCTCTTGAATGACAGAATGAGCACAGCTTTGTGGCCGGGA
The DNA here is from genome assembly GCF_949319135.1 of Squalius cephalus. Taxonomy (NCBI): domain Eukaryota; kingdom Metazoa; phylum Chordata; class Actinopteri; order Cypriniformes; family Leuciscidae; genus Squalius; species Squalius cephalus. Next base: position 13,011,098 of record NC_137127.1, on the reverse strand, counting down.
CATCAGAAGGATTTGTGGTACAGTTCCAGTTCATCTCTTCGGTTCTGGAAAACAATGACAAAGAATGGGTCAGAACCAGAACATTTAGGAACCACACTCATGATGTCAGAGCTGTGGCGGAGATCACAACGGCTGTGGTTTCGGGAGGTGAGTTTTTTTTTTTCTTCTTTTTTGATGATTCGAACAGAGCTGCCTTCATCACATGACTGAAGTATTTTTGTTTAAATGAGCCTTCTCGTCTCAGGTATGGACACACAGCTGGTCGTGAGACCTTTATTAGACAAGATCGAAGTGAAGTCATCGGCCTGTGGCTTGCAGAAGATTATCTTTCCTCATGTGAGTATTGTGAAATTGTGACATGCACATAGAAAACATGTTTGTAATTGACTCTTAATGGGAGGGACTTGTTCTGCTCTTTTTCATTGCAGAGGAGTCTGGTGTCCTGTGCAAGAAAGGCAGGCCTGATGCTTTTCCAGTACCCTGGTCATCTGGAGCTCTGGAGACTAGGAGAGAGTGAAGGACAAGGTGAAGATATTACTCAATGTGATATTCATATCATAACTACCAGTTAGATGTTTGGACACACCTAATCATTCTTTACATTTACTATTTCCCACATTTTAGAATGATGGTAAAGGCATCAAAAGCTATGAAGCGGCGTAAATAGAAGTGTGGGAATTACACTAAAATAAAAAAAATAGGAAAAAAAGAATTTATTTAGCAAGGATGCAATGATCAAAAGTGACAGTAAAACATTTATTATGTTACAAAAGGTTTCCCTTTCTAATAAATGCTGAAAATTCTTCTCAGAAATTCTGAAAAGAAAATGGCTTATACAAAAAGATTAATAGCACAACTGTTTTCAATATTTGTGCACCAAATCAGCATATTAGAATGATTTCTGAAGGATCAGTGACACTGAAAACTGGAGTAATGATGCTAAAATTTCAGCTTTGCCATCACAGGAATAAATGTCATTTTAAAATATATTAAAATATAAAAGTTATTTTTAAATTGTAATACTGTTTCACATTATTACTGTTTTAATGTAATTTGATCAAATAAACGCAGCCTTGATGAGCATAAGAGACTTTATTCAAAAACATTAAATAACATTATGCCAACCCCAAACCTTTGAAATGTAGTGTGTGTGTGTGACTGTAATGTTAAACATAAAAAATCATACATTTGAGCTGCTTCAAAGTAGCCATCCGTCTAAAGCTCATTCTTTCATGAGGTGCATTCAGAGATACTTTTATACAATATTGAAGGACTTCCAATGTATACTGAATGTCGGCACGTTTTATAAAACTAATATCAAGCAGGTAAGCTTAAGCCTTTAGTTGAAAAGACATTAATAATATTGAGAAACCAGTTTAGTCGTGTGTCTCCAGACTTTTGACTAATAGTGTATGAAATATTTTCTAATTGACTTTGGCATGAAATATCAAATTTTCCTTGGTTTTATTATGTATTTGTCCTTTGTTTTCAGGCATACCAGGAAGCAGTTTACTTGTAAAAAAAAATCCAGAGAAATTGCTTCATTTGAAAGTGAAGGTACCATTCTTGCTTTGAAAATCAAGTCATTTTTGTCTTTAAAGCATGACGTGAATATTTTTAAAACATTACACTTGGATTAAATTAAAATCTCCATATTGAATAGTCATCTGTATAACTTTCTGCAGTATGTGGTGAGAGTTGTGACATCCATAGTGCTGCTGAAATGAATGAAGTGATTGAACTATGATGTTTATCTGCAGGGAGAGGATCACATCCGCTGCAGTGCCGTATCTCCCTGTGGAGAATGGATTGCATATTCCACAACCAGCAGTTTAGGGCTCTACAGGCTACACTGCGACAATAACAACATCAGCATCACCAAGGTACTGTAGATTTCCACAGAACTGCATGAAAACACATTACATAACTTTGAAGCATGGTAAAGAATGCATAGACTCTCCTTGAATTTTGAAGTGTCTGAGTGCCTTAGATAAAGGTCCCATGAAAACTGATTAAAAAGTTGTTGTTTTTTATCTTCTTCATTCAGATATCCAAAATTCCAAAGGTACTCAGCTCAGCCAAGCTTTGCTTCTCCTCAGACTCCTCCCATTTGTTTTCCGCCTCCACACATTCGTCAGTGCATGTGGTCTCGCTCAGCCAATCAGGTTGCAAGCTTGTGGGCACCCTTAAACCTAAGTCAGGTGAGGACTATACGGATTTATCTTTAGGCCGCTGTTAAAATTAATTTCACATAATTCACAAATTAATGCATTTTGATCAAAAGTAACAGTAAAGACATTTATAATGTTACAAAATTTTATATTTCAAATAAATGCTGTTCTTTGTAGCTTTATATTTATCAAAGGATCCTGAAAAATGCATTATGGTTTCCTCAAAAATATTAAGCAGCACAACTGTTTTCAACATTGTTGATAATAAGAAATATTTCTTGAGCATCTAATCAGCAAATTAAAATGATTTCTGAAGGATCATGTGACAATGAAGACTGGAGTAATGATGCTGAAAATTTAGCTTTGCCATCACAGGAATAAATGGCATTTTAAAGTATGTTAAGATAAAAAAAAAAAAACTGTTTCCTGAACTTACAATAATATTATTGTTTAACTATATTTTTGATCAAATAAATGCAGCTTTGGTGAGCAAAAGAAACCTCTTTTAAAAACTTAAAAGACTCCAAACCTCCGAACAGAAGTGTGTATGTAACAAGATTATCCTCCTCTAACAGGTTCCCATCAGGCCATTCACTTATTGGCAGCCAGCGAGGATGGCAAATGGTTGGCTTCTGCTAACAGTGACCACGAGGTTCACGTCTACAACCTGCATACAAAGGAGGTGTGTTTTATGTCCAGTGTTGGGGAAAGTTACTTTTAAAAGAAATGCTTTACAATATTGTGTTACTCCTTTAAAAGTTTTGTAAAGTAATTCACTACATCACTACTTTTCTCTCCTGGTCTGGACTTGCTTGTTTGTTTTACAGTAACAACAAAAGTTCTGTTTTCGGCAAATGTAAAGACCCTTTCACATCAAAAGTGATATAACAACAAGCCTCAGGCTTAAAGGGTTAGTTCACCCAAAAATGAAAAATCTGTCAGTAATTACTCACCCTCATGTTGTTCCAACCCCGTAAGACTTTCGTTCATCTTCGGAACATAAATTAAGATATTTTTGATTAAATCTGAGAGCTGGATCACTCCTCCATAGGCTTTTCTAACTTTCTGTGCCGGCAAGTTTCGATCCCATAGAAGCCTATGGAGGAGTGATCCAGCTCTCAGATTTAATCAAAAATATCTTAATTTGTTTTCTGAAGATGAACAAAAGTCTTAAAGGGATAGTTCACTTTGAAATTAAATTTTGGTATGTTTTAGCTTACCTCAAGGGCATCCAAGATGTAGGTTTCTTTGTTTCCGCAGTAGTTTCAATTTTGATATTTTTAGGTCAAACCGTTCTTGTCTGTCAGTCATATAATGCAGGTCTATGGTCACGGTCTCAAAGAGCATGCACAGAGTCCAAATTAAACAATTCCCCATCGTAAGTACACATCGATGGCCTAAGACACGAAACGAGCGGTTTGTGTGAGAAAACGAACAGTATTTATATCGTTTTTACCTCTACACAACCAGGTCCAAGTGATCTGAGGGCGCGCGCACTTCCTGGTATGTGACGTGTGCGCGCGTTCTGGCTTAGTCTGCGCAAGCGCCGGAAAGTGTACAAGAGGTAAAAACGATATAAATACTGTTCGTTTTCTCACACAAACCGCTCGTTTCGTGTCTTAGGCCATCGATGTGTACTTACGATGGGGAATTGTTTAATTTGGACTTCTCTGTGCATGCTCTTTGAGGTGGTGACCATAGACCTGCATTATATGACTGACAGACAAGAACGGTTTGACCTAAGAATATCAAAATTGAAACTACTGCGGAAACAAAGATACCTACATCTTGGATACCCTTGAGGTAAGCTAAAACATACCAAAATTTAATTTCAAAGTGAACTATCCCTTTAAGGGGTTGGAACAACATGAGGGTGAGTAATTACTGACAGAATTTTTATTTTCGGGTGAACTAACCTAACTAAGAAAATGCAAATTCATGTGTGTACAGTAGAGGGCGCAGCTTAAACTAACCTTTCAGCTGTGCTGTCATTCTGAATTGCAGAAGAATAGCACACAGAAGAAAGTTCAACACACTTCAGCAATAATATCTAAAGTCTTTTTTTTTTTTTTTTTTATTAGTATGGTTGAATTGGATCATCTAAGGCAGGGGTGTCAAACTCAGTTCCTGGAGGGCCACAGCCCTGCAGAGTTTAGCTTCAACCCTAATTAAACACACCTGATCAGCTAATCAAGTCCTTCAGGCTTATTTGAAAACTGCAGGTGTGTGTGTTGAAGCAGGGTTGGAACAAAACTGTGTAGGGCTGTGGCCCTCCAGGAACTGAGTTTGACACCTGTGATCTAAGGTCAGCAGCAAAGACATTGGTTAAAAAATAGTGTGTTCTTTAACATATTTAATTATTGCAGGTTTGCATAATATTCTGAGTTTGCATTACACTGTTTTGAGGAATATTGAATCCTCACATTTAGTCTAGAACTACAATAACCATCAAGTTTACACAGTACACAACGCCTCGTTATAGGAGAGGTGTCGGTCAATAAATTAGAAAATAAAGTATCTTGTGTTACTTGTTTGTAATTCAGATATTTTCTTGTAATTTTAAAAGTAATGCGTTACTGTCCTAGCTACTTGAAATATGTTGCTATATTAGTGCAAGTTAAAATTGTGAAGTGACTTTATATAGTTAAGTATACAGAGATTTGAACATGTAAACTCCCACGTTGTCCTTTTTAAAGCTTCATCTATTCATTCTAAAGTGTATTTATATTACATATTATCTATTTATATACATTTAAACTAAATGCTTAATTGTTAAACTAAAATTGTTAATGGGTTAAGGGTATAATATAAATCATATAAAATAGTTATAATAAATAATCATTGCTAAAGATCTCTAGTTACCTTTAATTTGGAGCAAGATAATCTGGGGGAGTGACTTTATTGTGTCAGACATGTCACTTTGCTTACAGCTGAACTGAGCTGGAAGATTACATATTTTTTTCCTCTGAAGCTACTTTATAGATGAATTTAACTTTACACAGTTATTGAACCAAACACTGAACTGATTTCTAATGTTTCAGCTTCATTGCACAGTCCCTATATACAGTTCTGCTGTCAGCGCCATGGCCATCCACCCAGAAACAAACTGTCTATTCATGATACATGCAGATCAACAGGTAATTAGTGAGCTTTTATGGCGACCTCCATTGAATTGCATAACTGTGATTTGAAGTGGCTTAGATGGTTTTTCTTGTTCTTATGCATTTTTGTTCACCACAGATGTTTGAGTTTTCCATAGAGCGGAAACAATACACGGACTGGAGCAGATCGGTGCAGAGGAATGGCCTTCATTATATCTGGCTGGAAAAAGACACACCGTGCCTCAACGTGATGTTTAATCCCCAAAATCCTTCCCATGTCATCCTGCATGATACCTACGTGTTCTGCATCATTGATAAAAGCCTGGTGAGACCGACTTAGTCATGCTCTGTCATTACATTTAGTGACTTCAGAAAGCATTTGCCACGCTTAGAATTAATGTTTGCAATTGTCTAAACTATATATCAAACCAAAAGGTATTATTTTGAAGCCTCTCACTAAATATTTTCATTCTTCAATTCCTTTTCCTTTTTTCTTTTCTGTATTTTTAGAATCTTCCATTTGTTGGAATCATGTATCTTTATATGGTTGTGAACTGAATGTTTCTAATGCTGGTAGTTTATGGTCATCTATTATTAATTGGATTTTTTTATGAATTTTTAAAAATGCATGTGTCTGTTCTAGCCACTTCCTGATGTCAAGACACAATTCCTCAATCAGCTGACTCTGAAGAGCCTCCCAAAGGAAAAGAGGAAATCTCACAGCCATGCTTTCAAAGTCTGCAAGACCTTCAGGGTGTGTGGGAGCAACATGTACATGGTGTTTTTTCCTTTTCCTGAAATTTTGGATGGAAAATTAATGACTTGTTATTCTCTTTCTGTCTTTTAGGAGATGTTGCATGTTGAGCTGATGTCAGATCAGTCTCTGGTGGTGGTTGAGCGCCCTCTAGTGGACATATTCACTCAGTTGCCTGCACCCATCAAACAAAAGAAATTTGCCACTTAAGAGTAAACCTCCCCTGTATGTGTGTGTGTGGCCTCAGTGAGGAAGTGTTTTATTCAGAGACTGCATATTTTCCCCTCTTCCCCCATTGTAAAAACTGCTGAGACCGTATTAAAAAGAAATTTACCATACCTTCTGTGTTGGTCTTTTGTCTAGAAATTTTAGGTTTGACATCTTTGGGTATGTTCTGACATCAATGTTGTTATTAGTAACTAAAACTATTAAAATAGTTTTCTGTAATTGAAGCAAATACTAGACTGACTCATGGGCATTTATTGAAGGGGGAAGAAGCACCAAAATGGCAATACTGTAGTACCAACTTGTCTGTAAAACATATTCTTTTGGACTGCCCAATCTTTAATGTTATGAGAGTGCACTTTTTATCAGGACAAACTTTTAAGGACTTATTTATGGATCCAAGTTTTTTTTAGTGCAAGTACATTTAAAGAATCTATTATAGAATTGTACTAATTTTGTGCATGTACTTTTTGTAAGTTTGTTTTCATTATGTTGTACTTTTGATATTATATTTTTCATTATGTTGTACTTTTAACAATATCAATATAATAATATCAAATGTTTAATATGTATCTGCATTACATATTGTCATTTATCATGTAATAGCCGGTGATGCTGATGGCAAACTCAAATACTACTTTAATTGAAACAAAGCAGTAGATGAAAATTAGAAGTGTTGAAAGAGATTTACATTTATATAATAAATCAGTGCTTGAAGTACTAAAATGACTCGAAATAAAAACAAAGAACCTATTGGCAATCACCGGATGAAATGTAAAAATAAAAGCTAATTCAATATAAGTACTATAATAGTATATAAGTACTAAATTGCGGTATTAAATAAAGTATATTTTTCATACATCTTGTGCACTTCATTCATTTTACCACTTTCAAAAAGGTAATACCGCATTACCTTACTCATTGTATTTAAATAGGTTACTTCTAGGTATTTCAAAGAATACAATGGCGTTTGGACTTATAATGTATGGAAATAAGTATAACAGGTGATTATATATAACCTTTTATTTTTTATGTTGCAATTTAATATCTAGGCCAAATATAGGCACTTTATTATAATTTAATCTCAGTCTTTGAATATTTGCTTTTTGTTGTTTTTTATACAAGTTTTAGTCATAGATTTTTAATTTTTTTTTATTTTTAAATAACGTGTTTTTAGAATAGCAATTTTGGTTTGAGTAAATAATGACTGTGAGTAACATTACTTGAACAGACGTTTTCGTTTTGTTTTAGTGTTATTCACACATACCTCAAGTGTCAGTTCAATGCAAGAACCGAAATGTCAAACAAATATTACTCTAATATACGTAGTATTTTCTTTGTTTATTTAAAGCTAGTTTTATCACAGTAACTAAAGTCGGCCTTTTATTTTGAAACAGTAATTACGTCACTGGAGCTTGTTGCGGTGATGCTGTCAGACTCGCGCGATTGTTTTGGCAGGATGGCCGCCACTCTCAGTGACAGCAATCAGAGACCACTGCAGAATGCCATGAAGCTTGTAAAAGTGGCCATTCAGCTGGACACCAGCAATAGACACAAGGTAGATATGTTTAAATCTTTAAACCTGCCTTGTTTGGTCCAGATATGGTCATATTTAGCCAATAAGTGCATGCGAGAGCGACGTCATTTATCAGCGTAAACATTGATAGAAGCTGATGATCATTAACGTTAAAGAACCCCAATGTTTTCCCCAGAAATCATTATCGAGTCCAGTCGATCGTGTCCAAAATGTGAACTTTATTCAATGAAGTACTGATACAATAAAAGTACTGATACTTTCTTAGGATAAAATCATATCAATGGTGATTTGCATAGTTTACTTTTTGATATTAACTAAATCTAATTACCTGTTTCCGAGTCACCTGATCTCAGAGTGTTTAACGATTAATCAGAGCTGGTTTGAGCTCACAGACACATTGCAGATTTAGATCCAATACATTTTTTAGATAATCCATGATGTTGAACTTCTGTCTTTGGGGGATGACGTTAGATGTGGCTCCTCGAGATACCCCAGAAGTTCAAAAGGACGTCTAGCAACAAATCTTAAACTTAACAATATGGCACTGTGTTGCAGAATAGATCCAATAAAATCTTCCTGCCACACCCACTGTGGTTATTTATTTCCCTTTATAGGAGGCATACTGTGAATACTTAAGAAGTATCAACTACATCTCTCATGCTCTGCTTGAAGATGCCGCATCTAAAGGTAAGTTTTTCACACAAGTTCATAAATGAGTTCTCCGATTAATCATCCTCCAACTCTTCTATTGAAAAGTGATGAGCGTTTAGGATTCAATTTCACAATACATTCTATTTCCTCTATGACAGTCATTGTCATGTGCTGTGACCTGGCTTCCTACTTCAAGAGAGGACTTTAAAGGAAGAAATGATATGCTTCATCATGACTTCAGTGAATTTGATAAGACACACAGTCCTTTTTGTGGGTTAAAATGTACTGTATCTTAACTCGTGTGGAAAAGATTGCATTAAATGATTCCTAAAGCTCTATTAAGATAAGGCTAGATCTTCTCACCTTTGTTCATGATTAGCCTAGCTTTTCAGGCTCATGCAGAGTTCGCACCGCACCAACAGGAGTCTGTTGTTTTCTCCAAGTGAACATGCTGAATCGTAATTTGAATGTCTGAGAAGTTACGTGCTGTAATCTGGTGACTGTCGGCATTGGTCTGCATCTGTTGGTGCAGTGCGAACCAGCTCAAATTGTACCTTTAAAGTGCTGTTTTTTATGTTCTGGATGAGCAAAATGAAATATAAAGAGACATATGACTCATATGCACTTCCTCTTGCAGTGGAAGGAGAGATGGAGTCGGTGGAATTAGAGAAGATGGTGAAACTGGTTGAGCAATGTTTGGAGAGGGTCAAATCATGTATAATAAGGAAGCGAGAGTCTTCTACACCTGCCACCTCCTCCACTTCTCTGTCCGATCCCAAACAGACCACCATTCCAGCTATTAATGCATTAAGTGATCTCAAAATATCAGGTGAGCCTATTTTTCCTGGTTTTCAATCAGGAGGTCCCTGAAGTTGCAACTTCTAATTTATTTAACATATAGACACTTATTTAAAAAATATTATTTTTAAAAGTTTATGCTTATGCTTACCAAGGCTGCATTTATTTGATCAAAAATACAGTTAAAAATGTAATATTGTGAAATATTATTACAACCTGAAATAACTATTTTGTAATTTAATATATTTAAAAATGTCATTTAATCCTGTGATAGCAAAGCTGACTTTTCAGCAGTCATTAGTCTTCAGTGTCACATGATCCTTCAGAAATCACTCGAATATGCTGATTTGTGCTCAATTATTAATTAGGGTTCTTATTATTTAAAGCATTCTTATTATCTTAAGCATTCAAGTTTTTAATGCTTAATATTTTTGTAGAAACTGTGATCATTTTTCTTTAGGATTTTTTGATAAATCAAAAGCTCAAAAGAATGGCTTTTGTTTTTAAATATAATGTTATTGTTACATTATAAATGTCACACACACACACACATATACAGTACTGGTCAAAAGTTTGGAAACATTACTATTTTTAATGTTTTTGAAAGAAGTCTCTTATGCTCATCAAGCCATTTTTTTTGAAAAAGCATTTATTTGATCAAAAATACAGAAAAAAATGCAATATTATGAAATATTATTACAATTTAAAATAATGGTTTTCTATTTGAATGTACTTTAAAATATAATTTCATTTGTGTGATGCAAAGCTGAATTTTCACCAGCCATTATTCCAGTCTTCAGTGTCACGTGACCCTTTAGAAATCATTCTAATACACTGATTTATTATCAATGTTGGAAACAGTTGTGCTGGTAATATTTGTCTATAACCTGTGATACTTTTTTTTTAGGATTCTTTGATGAATAAAAAGTTAAAAAAGAACAGCATTTATTTAAAATAGAAATCTTTTCTAACAACTTCTGTTCCCTTCCGTTGGGGTCAGTACTTTTTTTCTTTCTTTTTTTGAAAGAAATTAATACTTTTATTCAGCAAGCATGTGTTAAATTGATAAAAAGTTATTTCTATTTTGAATAAATGCTGTTCTTTTTAACAATAAATCCGGGAAGAAAAGTATCACAGGTTCCAAAAAAAACATTAAGCAGCACAAATGTTTCCAACATTGATGATAAGTGAGTATCAAATCAGTGTATTAGAATGATTTCTGAAGGATCATTGGACACTGAAGACTGAAGTAATGGCTGATAAAAATTCAGTTTTGCATCACAGAAATAAATCATATTTTAAAGTATATTAAAATAGAAAACCGTTATTTTAATTGTAATAATTATTTACAAAATTGCTGTATATTTATAAATACCTAATATTCCAAACTCCTCTCTTTGTAGAAATGCCTAATGAGCCGGCATTGATTTCTGTGACACAAAGTAAGGAACAGCCCACCAGACATCGCAGAGTCCTCTCTGAGGGAGGGGTGGCAGGCTCCCCCTTTCTGCCACCTGAAGTCTTCCAAAAGTTTCAGACAGTTGAGTCACAAGACAACCGAAAGTGAGTCAGTAATCCATTGACATTTTCATAAGCACTGTATACATACCAGCAGAATGTGGAGGAGCTTAAGTAACGATGGGTACAGAGTCTCAATAGCCATTGATCGTTGAGTTCACATCTTGTTCCCAAAGATATAGTATCTAATACATTCAAGATAACAAACAAAAACAAGATATACGTAACACTGAAACATATGCATTAGTATTATATAACATTATAAATAGTGTTAATATAATAAATTGTCTCACCACATCATAGCTATACATTTAATAATTAAAATTTCTCCATAATGAATGGACCTGATTAAATAAATTTGATTCTCCAAGAACATTATGCTTGGTTTTACAAGAGGCAGAATAGTCTCTGTAAAATACTTGAAAGGCATTTAAACAAAGTTATTTAAAGGGATAGTTCATCCAAAAATGAAAATTACACCATGATTTACTCACCCTCAAGCCATCCTAGGTGTATATGACATTCTTCTTTCAGACGAATACAATCAGAAATATATATGAAAATGTCCTGGCTCTTCCAAGCTTTATAATGGCAGTGAATGGCCGTTTCTGTTTTGAAGTCCATCAAAGTGCATCCATCCATGATAAAAGTGCTCCACGCGGCTCTGGGGTGGTTAATAAAGGCCTTCTTAAGTGAAGCGATGCATTCGTGTAAGAAAAATATCCATATTTAAAACTTTAGCGACTAAAATAACTAGCTTGCGGCAGATGGCCGTACGCATCGATTTACGGCGAAAGAGTAACCATTGACATGACGCATGACGCATTGTGGAAGCGCAGAGGATAGAGCAAAACAAAACACCGGTCACGAATAGGAAGTCTAAAACTAGAATTTTTAAAGAGAAATGTCAGAGGAGCTTGAGTTTGTTCCCCAGCCCTGTTTGTTTGAACCGCGAGAGGCGTCAAAGCTTACGCTACTCCTAAATCCTACGTCATATATCGCGTCAAGTCTTCCTCTTTTGGCGTAAGTCGACTTGCGCCGTAAGCTAGTTATTTTAGTTGATAAAGTTTTAAATATGGATATTTTTCTTACACGAACTTCACTTCAGAAGGCCTTTATTAACCCCCCAGAGCCGTGTGGAGCACTTTTATCATGGATGGATGCGCTTTGATGGACTTTTATGACAAAAAATATACGGCCATTCACTGCCATTATAAAGCTTGGAAGAGCCAGGACATTTTTTTAATATAACTCAGATTGTATTCGTCTGAAAGAAGAATGTCATATATACCTAGGATGACTTTAGGGTGAGTAAATCATGGGATAATTTTCATTTTTGGGTGAACCAACCCTTTAAGAAACCAATAATTGTTTTTATTCTGGATGATGCCTCTGTAAGAGAAACAGCCCAAGACATAAACTTGAAGCTTTTCCTTAATATCTAAATTATTATTATAAGTAATATGTTACAAAAGAGTATCATTATTTTTATCTGCTATCCACAACATTTAATATTAGGTTGTTCATCACTAAATTAAATCATGGTTCACATGGTTCACATTAGTTATGTACACTTCCTCTGGCCCCAAGCCCCAGTTGATCTTTCAAGGTTATCAGTTCTGTGATAGAGAACAAATCTATTCTGCATCCATAAGTTAATAGTACATCACGTTCTTTTAGTCTCACTAAGAGCTGCCCCTAATGCACAAAATGTTCACAATAAGAAGTTTTTGTATGTGTATGACAGGGAATTAACGCCTATTGAAGAAGCGTCGCGTCTGAACCAGAAACTTAAGGCTAATTATGAAGCACGACTGGCAAGACTTACCCCTGGTCAGGCCACACAAAAAACCTCATTGGTAAGTCTAGAAAAAATAAATGTGAGATTGTCTTAAAAAAAAAAAAAAATCAATCTTAGGAAAATGATTATAAAAAAAATACTATGCTTGTGTATGCTCTACATACATATATACAGAAGCCCTAAAATAAAGTGCCTTAGTGCCTTCTTGAGTCCGTTTCTTTCATTCTGCTGTATTTTTTTTATATTTTTTGTTTGTATTTTTCACCACCATTATACATATCTAAACAAATTATGAAGAAAAAAGGAATTGGCAAAAAAAAATAAAAAAAATACAAAAAAAAATAATAGAGAAGAAAAATAAAATGATGATAAAAACTATGAATGAAATAGACCCAGGAAGGCAAGGAAAAAATGTTCCACCTTGAGATTTTTCCAACCTTGTGGTTCAACGCATTCATAATATATAAAATTGCTTATGTGGGGAAAAACTGTAAACAATAAACGGTAACACTTTACATTAAGGTTCATTAGTTAACATCAGTTAACTACCTTTGTTAACATGAACTAAGAATGAACAATACTTTTACAGCATTTATTAATCTTACTTAATATTAATTTCAACGTTTACTAATACATTATTTAAATCAAAGGTTGTATTTGTTATCATTAGTTAATGCACTATGAACAAACAATGAGCAGATGGATTTTTATCAATTAACATTTACCAAGATTAATAAATACTGTAACAAATGTATTGCTCGTTATTAGTTCATGTTAGTTAATACATTAACTAATTTTAACTAATGAACCTTATTGTAAAGTGTTACCCAATAAACGTATTATTTGACCTTATTTCGGATGTTTACGCACCATGACTTTATTGTGCGCATGCGTATAACACATCTGACGTCACACCTCTTGTTTTAAATGGCTTTGCGCGATTCACTGAGCTCACATGTCCATGTGCTGTTGCTGCCTGTGACCTGTGACCCCCTGCACTGAGTGTGGGATTCAGTCAGGTGTTCAGGGCTGATAGATTGGCTGCACACAGACAAAGACAATTCATATTTAATTTGCGGTCGCTATCTTAGTTTTAATTAGCAATAGCGCAGTTAGTTGCACGGTAAGGTATTTCGTATAAGTTTTGGTGGCGGGTCAAACAAACTTTTATGTTGTTCGGCGGAACGCAAACATTGTGTGCTGTCCAGTTTTCAAGAATGATCCGGAGACACAGAGAAACACCAATGGATCTTCGTTTATACTGGAAAAAACTCAAGACATTCTGGAAGGTTCGTTTTGACGTTATTTATTTATTCATTTACGTGGCGAGAAAAAAAAGGTAACTGGTAACGTTACTGTTCAAAATAAGCGGCTTGCATGTTAAATCTTTTAATGGTTTGGAGGGGAAAATCGTATATTTAAATGCGTATTTGGTATGTTAGTATGCTAAAATCCTGAATCTTTGCCATATGAAAATCCAGCGCGTAAAATGACATTTTAAAATATCGTAAGTTTGAAAGTTGGGTACCACTTTAAAATAAGGTTTCATTTGTTAACTACAGTAGTCAGTCTTTGTTAATGTTCATTTCAACATTTACTAATACATTATTAAAATCAAAAGTTGTAGCCTATGTTAACATTAATGCACTGTGAAAGAAGAACAGCTGTAAAAAAAATTGTTACTAACGTCAACAAAGATGAACAAATACAGTAACCAATGTATTTCTCATGATTAGTTCATGTTAGTTAAAACATTAACTAATGTTAGCAAATGATACCTTCCTGTAAAGTGTTACTGAAAGTTGACATGTCATGCTGTGACATGGTCCATCTAAAACAATTTTAACTGACTGCATTTTGCTAATTCTGCTTTTAAAAGTTCATTATTCACTTCATTAGTTTACTTTATTAATTGGCAATGCTTTTTGTATTTTTGAAAGTCAATTTGGCAAAAAATCTCTTGGGTAAAAGTGTGATTTTTACAAATGGGTATGAACTGTTGACCAGTTACGGGACAGAAATAGTTTAGTTCTTGTTAATAGCTATGGTGGATGTCCCTTCAACCTGAATGATCAGTGTTTGCTGTGAGTGTTTTAACTCCATCTGTTAAATCTGCAGGGATGCTGCACTATATGCATGCACTATAGTCACTTTCTTTAACTTTTCTTCTACTAATGAGTAAATATCAATAATCAAATTTGAAACTGAAATAATTACTTGTATAATGCTGGTCTTTATTTCTTTTCTTAATACAGACTCTCTCACTTCAGAGGCAAATGATGGAGAATCTAATAATAGCCAAAGCAAGACAAGATGCAGTATCCTTTATGGTTTCCTGGGCCGTTGCTTTTACGACACCATGAATTCAAAATGGACAATTCTTGTTTTTTTTTATGTAATATTGCAGTGGCTATTATAAATGTTTTATCCGTGCACATTTAAAAAAAAAAAAAAAAACCTTAATTTGTATGCCCTCGTAATAACTTCCCCTCCCCTTTGCAACAACCTCTTCTCTGATAATGTTCACTGGCTACAATTATTGTTTTCTCATTAAAAATTAGTTTCATTTGAATATATGTCACAAGACGATCGCAACTTCCGTTTCATGCCAACTTCAAGGTCTGGTCTTTGACCTTTTGTGCTTTCTCTGCAAACCAGAGTTTTTTATTATTCACACTGTCAAAGCTCCATATAAGTTTTAAAATTGAAACATGCTGCTTGTGATTCATTAAAAATAATCTTGTCAAAATTGAACAATTTCAACAATTTACTGAAAGCTTAAAGCACTACCACGTTTATACAAGAATGTGTTAATTTAAACAATAATGTATGCAGTTATACAATAATGAAAACTGTCATTCATTTCTCACCCTCATGTCATTCCAAACCCGTAAGACTTTAGTTCATCTTCGGAAAACAAATGAAGATCTTCCTGGTGAAATCCGAGAGCTTTCTGTCCCTCCATTGACAGCTACGCAACTACCACTTTGACGCTACAAAAAGTTCTTAAAGAGATTGTAAAACTAATCTATATGAATCGAGTGGTTTAGTCCAAATTTTCTGAAGAGACACAATCGTTTTATATGATGAATAGATTGAATTTAGCCTTTTATTCACATAAAAACATTGATCAACTCGCACATCAGTTGTGGTAAATGGAAGCTCAAGCATGTTTGCTTAATGGGTGTGAGAACCAATGAGGTTCATTCTCGTGTGTCAGCGAACATAAACCGAAGCTCAACTGAACTGGAAGCGCAAACATGCTGCATAATGTAATTAATGACAGAATTTTAATTTTTGGGTGACATCCCTTTAATCAGTGTGCTGTGAGCAAATTTAGCTGCTACTTTTTTTTCTGAATGTAATAATTTTTCAAACTGTTGGGAGTTTTCCTGAGCGCTTGCAGCTTCAAAGGAAAATGGAGGAGAGGAGACTCCGGCTGCAGGAAGAAGCCAACAGGTGAGCAGTTTTTGACCCATGGGCCAGATGGACATTCATGATGTTAAGTTGCACATAGAGTGTTATGAGTTTTGCATATGTTTCTAGCAGTGTTGTGCTTCACATAATACCTTAGAATGACAAAGAAGTTATGTTAAGAATCTGAGCACCTTTGAGCCATTTAATGCTCAATGGTTTTCTAGAATTTGACTGTTAATTTGTGTGCATGAAATTGCATTTTTCCAGGAGGTTTGCAACCTGTGGGACCATTACACCTGAGGAACAAGAGCAGCGAGTTCTGTATGCAAGTGTGCTTGAATATGAGCATGATCATGTAAGGATATTTATATTGTAGCATTGATTTTAGACTTTTTATGTATATTTGTGAATCTGTTAATTGAACTGGTAAACCTACACTAATGTTCGTTCTTGTAAGAAGTCTCTTATGCTCAGCAAGGCTGCGTTTACAGTAAAAACATTAAATGTAAAATATTTTTAGAATTTAAATTTTTTTTAAACCGTTTTAATCATAGGAATGGCCAAAAATTTGGAAAGCTAATCTGAAAATGAGTCCAAATGACCCGACACTGGTTATAGGTCTGATCTCCTGTCTTCTCAGGTAGGTTTGTGGTGTCAGGTCATCTGTAAAAATAAGTGTTTCTTCTGTATCTAATGTCACCTGTTTTTGTCTTTCTTGATCCCAGCTACCCAGATCACCCAGTCATGAAGTTGCTAAAGAAGCTTCAGTATCGTGTGTATAACAGACTGTATCCTATAGTGAGCCAGTGTGTTCCTCTGGACACAGTGCCTGGTGGCTCGCTACCCTTAAAGCCCTCCCGCAGCGCCCAGAGCCTGCTCCTGTTCGACAGTCATATCTCTCTGCAGCAGCAGCAGAGCCCACTCAAGTCTGGTCTGACACACAGCTTATCTGATGCCTCCATCTCCCTTTCCCCATCCCACGACCTCAACTCAAGCGACACTAAGTCCGAAATCGAACCTCACGAGTCATCAACTCTGATCTCCACAGATAGGGAGAACTCTTTTGAGGATCTGGAGAAGTTTCTTACTCAGCTGGACTGGGTCCCTTCTCACAGTGGAGATGATACAGACTCTGATGTGACCTTTGACACAACACACATGGACCTAGAGTCTCACATTCATGATCTTGAGGAGCGTGCTCTGAAAGGACATTTGAAGGCCATCGTCAAAGATATTCACAATGCTATCGGTAAATAAATGTTTGTTTGTTGTGTGATTGAGGCCTTAGTTGTGACTCTAGATATGTGCAACATGTGAGTTCAGGATTTATGGAAATCCCCTGTTATAGCCAGTGGGATCTGTAGGGTTGTATCATGCATTTATACTGCGTCAGGGTGTAAACAAAGCCAGAGGGCCATAATCCACCATAAACGTGTTTGTCAAAGGTCCTTTTATGAAATGTACTAGTTGGCTGATTCTCTATGGTAAATGGATTTGTCTTTGTGTGAAACAGATCGCCTGCTGTCTCTGTGTCTTCTGTCTTTTGAATGTCTCAACACTGCCATCTCTAAGGACCAATGTGTGGCCAGCATAGAGGAAGTCTTCTTCACCCCTATTTGGCGCCCTCTGTTGGCACTCTTTAGGTAGGTCACAAATTAAGTGTTTTTCACAAATGTATACCACCTTTTAAAAGTTTGGGGTAGTGTGAGCGCTCACCCCAAAGTTATGTCAAAATGCCCATCAGTTAAAATCCTTAAAGTCTTAAATTAGATTAAAATTTAAGGCCATAAAAAGTCTTATTTTTACTAATGAGAGGTCTTAAATTTCAGATGACTCTTTGACTTGGACATATCTGAATGCTTTACCAAATTAAAACGATCTAATTAGCGTACATTTTTTTTAAATTATTATTTAATTTTTTTGGATTTACTTGTTCACGTGACAATTCGCGTCATTTACGGCAGCATTACGTCTGTCTCCTGAACGCGAAACAGGAGGAGAGAAGAAAATGGGTAAATGTAAGTTCATAAATGAAATGGAATAAAGAGAGATATGAAAATAAAATTTTGCATTGAAGAAAAGTCGATTTTTTTGGTTTGTCTAAAAAATAAATAAAAATATGCTAAAAGTGGAGTTAAACTTGGAGCCTAGCTCCAGCGATTAGCTTCAGAGAGGGGGAATTGGACGTCAAGCTCCACTCACTGGCTCTGCAGTGGGCAGCCTTTCCTTTGTGATTGCAGAGTCATTCCATGATTTATCTAGATCTTGAGCAGTAGATGGCACTGCTTGTCAATTTGTATCTTATAAATTTTTTCTTTAGTTACAGCATGGCTGAAAATAATAATTTTCCCTTACAACTGCTCCCAAAAAAGCATTTAGTCATCAAAACACTTTAATAGCTGTTTTATGGTTTAGTTCATTGCATATTATTATCTTATGTGTTTCTTTTGACTCTTTAGGGAGGTGAATCAAGAGCGGGAGCTGGCTGTTGAGAACAGCATGCGTCTTCATCGTAATGTTTCACCTGGTGATCTTGGTGTAGCATCCAAATTGTTCCCTAGAGACACAGCTGTGCTGCACGGTTCCTACCCATACGAGTCGGCAGTACAGGAGTTGAAGCTTTTGTGTAGAGACTATTGTCCTCAAAAGAAACTTGAGTGTATTGGTAAGATCTCTGAGATGCTTAAAATGAAACCACAAACCCTTTCTGTGTGTTCTACTGTATGTCATTTCAATGCCTAAACAGAATAAAAAAAAAAATAACTCTGACAGACAGATAGTCCCACCTTTTTTTTTTTTAGAAGAAGAAGAAATTAGACTACAAATTGCTGGCTTCCAGCTATCTGTGTATGTTAAGCTGGGATAGGAGAAATAACTTAAACTGATGAGATGAATAGTCAAAATAATGTCATCATTTCTACTTCATCTTATATTTGACACACTCTCATAATTTTCACTCTTTCATAAATATGTCTTGGTATGTAATAATTTTGACTTCATCTTATAATTGACGTCATAATTTTGACTAAAATGTAAAGTCAAAATTTACATAGACATTGAGATAAACCTAAATGTCATAATTTCTACATCTTATATTTGACTTTTTATCTCAGAATTTTGACTATTCATCTCATAAATTACTTGATATGTTAACTTTGACTTCATCTTATAATTGACATTGTCATTTTGACAAATGAAAAGTCAAAATTTACATAGACATATTAATGAGATGAATAGTCAATGTCATCATTTCTACATCTCATATTTGACTTTATTTCTATTTTGACTATTCAGTTTATATGATTTAGAATGTCATAATTTTGACTTCATAAATGACTTAATGTCATAATGACATTTAATGTCAAAAACGAAATAAAAATTTAGGTCAAAATTGAAAATTTTGAAGTTGAGTCATAGTTGACAGTCAAAATCTTAATTTGACTTTTTTTTTTTTTTTTTTTTTTTTAAAGTCAATCATAACATAAATAAAAATGGTCATACACTCATAATTATGACTATTTTTGTCATTTTGACTTATGACACTCAAAATTGATTTACCAAAGCTGTTTTTTTTTATGTGCCAGAAATGGGCTTTCATACTTTTGTTCTTAAATTGTACATGTTTTACACATCATTTGTTTACTATAAAAGTATATTAATGCTAACATGTACCCTTATGGTATTAATATGCACCATTTAGGTACAATACCAATATTTTTCTGACTGCAGTTGTTTTTCATTGCAGTGAGAACTTTACGAATGATCTGTGGCTGTGCTGAAGAGTACCGCCTCCTGCAAGAAAACGACCCTCAACCCAAATCAGCAGCAATGTGAGTATACACAAGGTCATAACATGTTGTGTTGCTGTGACGCTTTGTCCCTTTCACTGTCCTTCAAAAAAAAAGTACAAATAATCAAGAAGCAACTTTATTATGTTGGAGTTCAGAGTTGTTTTAGCACAATCTCCTGCTTGTCAGCTGACCTTGTGTCAGACTTCATCAGACCTCATGGAGGCCAAAGCTCAGCAGGGGTCCCGTCTTGACCCTCTGGCCCCCGCGGGGCGCTCGGAGCTGACTTCCTCTCTAAGTGGGTCGCCCTGTCTGGAGCAGACTTTGGCCTTGATGCACTTTGAGAGTCTGAATGTAGAACTGCTTAGGTCAAGTAAATTGATCGTTATTCTAACAAGGCAGCTTTTTTTTTTTTGCAGATAGATACTTGTGGGCTCTGTGTATGTTCTAATGTGATGCTAGTTTATTATATGTTCACACAGCTCCTGGCAAATGAACTGACGCCGCTGAGATTAAACTGTCGCCTCTTCTTACACAAAGTCTTGAATTCTGGTTTCACAGCATGAAACGGGTGTGTTCAACCAGTGTATCATCCTGATGACACACATTTTCTTGAATGTGTGTATTTATTCAGGTTTATCAGAGTGAGTGTACTTGGCTCAGATTCTGTGGAAAATCTCCCACAAACCTCAGTGTCTGCTCCACTCTCTTGAAAAACATCTTAAATTTCTTCCTGTCTCCGCTGCGATCTCGACAGTTAAAGTGTGAGCTCACGCCAGCATCCTGCATAGGAGAAAACTCTACTGGGAAGTTATGTGGGCCGTTATGATGTTTGTAACCTCTCGGCCTCGCCACACCTATTAAAAAATAATGCCTGTTCATCTGTCTCTTGCTTGCTTTCTACTTGGAAATGTGGGTAGAATGAACACTTGCGTCATATCTACATGTGTCTCTTTGCATCACAGCTTGCCGAGCAGAGGCTCGCTGGTGACGCACATGCTCAGCGGTTTGGCACCCCATGACAACGACTGATGTAGATGCTTGTTTTTAGAACACTCTCTGCATCTCTTATAAAATGACATCCAGTTTTGTTTTTCTATTAAGGATGAACATTTAGCTCATGTGTAATTTGTAGAAAATGTAGCAACTGGTGCAGATTCTGTTATACTATTTATACGGTGCAATATATCCGTGGTGGCTAAAAAACTTAAATCATGCACAACGCAGTGTTGCAGACACTCTGTGTCTCGTATAGACGGGATATAAGATATATAAGATATATATATATATTTATATTTATTTATTTATTTGTATAACATTTTTATATTAATTTAAATGTTAAATTAATCATTGTTAAATTTATAGTTATATTATTTTTATATAACTGATATTTTATGTTTTATAGGTATTTCAATATTTTATATTGTTTTGTATTTTTGTTTTACTTCATTTACTATTTTCTTTTGTCGATATTTAAAATTTTAAAAATATTACACATCTTTAATTGACTGGATTATTTAAAGGATTTGTTTCTTTTTTTTTTGAACGAATATTGTTTATAATTGTGATTTTGGTCACACTGCCCACCCCTGATATTCATATGTTTGTTTGTTCTTACCAGAACAATGGACCGTTGCTTTCTGAATCCAAAGGCTTTGGTTCTTGAGCATTATTCGGGTGTTTTCCATTCTGTGATTGTACATTGGTTTAATAATGATTATGCTGTGAAGGCATCAGCGATTCGTTTGGAAGCGTGTCATTGTGAGACTTGCCCTGATTTTGCCCCGGTAGCACAGCCAAGGCGCATTCTGCCTTTGTTTTGCTTTTAAGTTTGTTTGGTTGTGAGGGAGAATGAATGTCCTCATGCATGCATGCATGAACATGAACAATTTAGCCATTCTCACTATTTTTTTCAGTTGTTTTGTTCCATTGTCTCTCCTTGCTCCCTCATTCTTTCTTCTCCTCCTTTCTGGATTAAATTCACTCAAACTTGAGTTTATATTGCTGTTTCCTTCTGCACATCAGTCATTTCCTCTGTCTATCTTTTGTCTTGCTTTGTCTTAAGGACAAGAGGGGGCATATTAGTATTCATTATATATTTCATGCAGTTCATGCATTGGCTAACTGTTTCATTACAATAGCCCCTATATTTTGGTTTTGCATTTATTCTGAAGTTCGCATCACCAAACTCTTCAGCTGTGCAACATGTGCTCAGATCGTGCCATGATTTAACAAACAGGCTTGGACAAGAAAATGGCTGCATCATCCCAGCACACCTTTTTGGTGCATGAGCGTTTTTTTTTATTGCAGCAGAACCAATGTTGAAACGGATGGTATGTAGAGCTATTCTCACCTGTATAAAACGTATCAGGTGTCCTGCAGTCCGGCAGGAAAGGGGACACCAGCTTCTTTCTCACGCAAGCGTCCCTTCATCACATGAATCATGGGGTTTCTGTGTTCTCTTAATGTTCTTTCTGCGAATAGTTTATCCTGCAAAGAAATGTCATTGGATTTGTTTGTTTACTTCATGTCTTGTTAATTTCTTCCATTTTGTCTCTCTCAGAGGTGCCGATGACCTATTGCCCATCCTGGCGTTCGTGGTATTACGCAGTGAAACTCCTCAGCTGGTGTCTGAATGTGCTGCGTTGGAAGAGTTCATCCACGAGGGGTGCGTTGTCAATATCAAATGCCATATAATTTAACTGTTCTACACAAAGTAACAGTATTCATGAATTAAAAATGAACAGATTGCTTTGCCACAAGAAATTGTGTTGAACAGAGAGGAAATGTTTGTGCACTCTGCCGTATTCTGCGCATGTACTTCACACCTGGCCATGTCTAAGGCCGGCGACACTGGCTGCGTGGTGTGAGCGTGTCAGCTGAGTGGCGTGTCCGTTTTTATTTCGGCTCCCATGTTAACAGGTTAGAGCTTGCACACTGCCTGCGGAAAACGCGTGCATGCTAGATATAGAACCGACACCTATTTTTCACGCGACACGCAAGCGTGTTGGAAGCGTTTCCAGGCAAAATAGAATAGAAAAAGATGTTTATATGTCATTTTGACACGAATACATATTAATAAATGACATTTTGATGTTCGGAAGTCTCTAGGCTTTGACAAATGCAGATATAAATGTAATTTAAAATTTTCAAATATAGCACCTGTCAATACAGAACGAAATATTCTGTAGCCTATTTTGCCGTCAACACTGCCGACGTTGTTTTTGCTGCTATATATTTGTTTAACATGAAGTAGGCCTTCCACAACTCTCTCCCCATATGTCGAATATATCACCAATGAGGCTTATCATATGTCACCTAGCAGCAGCGCCGTGTCAGACACGTTTCTGGTGTGCAAAGACATAGCAAACGCCACGCAGCTGACACGCAACAGAAACGGCACGCTCACGCCACACAGCCAGTGTGTCGCCGGCCTAATGACCTTCATCAGATAAGATAAGCAGATAAGATATATTTATGTATACATCTGACCAATCAGAGCAGAGTAGCTCTCAAAGGCAGGGCTTATAGTGAATGAATCTTCGAACAAGTCATTTTCAGTCTCTTGAGGTTATATGTAATGTATATTATGAAAATATTAGGTTTACATGCATCAAAGGTCAAAAATCACTTTATTGTAGGAGACCTCCAAAACAAAATTAGGAACCTTTAAAATAGCATAATAGGTGCACGTTAAATCTACATTTACAGCCTGACTAAATATTATGCAATAGTAAATGGCATGTCTCAGACAGTCTCTAAAACAAATTGACAATCTGTCAAATTTTTGGCATCACTTGTTGATGATGGTGGGTTAGATGGTGCTGTTTGGAAATTTGGCTTGTCACATCCTTTTAAGTGCCAGTCTCTCTGTCCTTTAGGCATGTATCAAGTGTCAACAGAACATGACCTCACTTGCTACCAATAATCGAAGTGTCATCTATAGCACATTCTCAGATGTTTGCACAAATATTTCAGCTAGAAAAATACCCTCTAGTCTAAACATGTTGGAATAAACCCATAAAACTTTACAGTTCTTTTTGGTAATATGAGTCCAACTTTGACAACCTTATATAACATTTTTTATATTGAGCGATAGAAATCACAACCATGAGATCTCAGTTTGTATAGGTGGCCGTTTGACCTGTTTCCTGAGTGGTGTTGTGGGGATTCATTGCACCCCTCCTGTACTGTACTCTCGCGTGTCTACTCCGACCACAGCCCTGAGCTCTGTTTATCAGTATAAATCTGGACATTTTTACAGGCTGGTTAGATTGGCACTTAACAAGGAATGTTGGGTATATTCTGGTTTGGTTTTTTCTCTCCCTATAAAAATACAAATAAAATATCTTCAGAAGTTTATGCTGCTTGGTGGCTTGGAACTGAGGGTGGAACTCTGCAGCGTGTGATGGGAAGTGTTCTCATTCTCAGGCACAGTTAACAGGTTTCATTTAAATAGGTCTATATACATGTCTAAGACTGATTTAAAGGAATAGTTCACCAAAAAAAAGGTTCCAAAACTTTTTATACTGAATTGATCAAAAAGAGTGGGAATATTCCTTATGGACTCATTTGTTTTTTACTTTGTTTACTGAGAGAGCAGAATGATCTGTCTCATACTCTCCGGCTTTCTCATTTTCTCCATCACTTTCTATCCTCTCTTCGCATTCTCCAACATGCTGATTCTTGGCTTCGGCTTGATCTCGTGTCTTAGTCTCATTAGCAGACGGGTTCACTTGAAGTTGACCCCCAGTGGAAGAGATCTTGTTTTCCCTTGTGAGGAGAAGCGCTAATGAAGTGTTTATTTATGTCTACAGGTATCTGATCGGAGAGGAGGGGTACTGCCTGACGTCACTGCAGAGCGCGCTGACCTATGTCGAGTCATTGTTCTTGGGTGGGGCTCCAACCCCAACTGCCAAACCCACCTGACGTAGGTAAAGTCAATTATATAATTTCAGGTTCATCCTATCTGACAAACTCCCGCATCTGTGTTCCAAAACCTAGTGAGCTGCCTATATAGGTAGATGCATTTAAGATTTTAACAAATGAATACTTTTATTCAGCAAGAACACGTTAAGTTGATCAAATGTAACAGTAAAGACATTACATTGTAATGAAACAGTATGCTTCTATATGTTACAACATCTCTAGATTGTCTACACTTTGCATATAAGCAGAAGAGAGGTACAGATGATGCAGTGGCTTGTCTTTTCAACACCTGTACATCTCTGGGAATTATGCCAGACTTATTTTTATTGACTTTAGCTCCGCTTTCAACTCAATTCAGCGTCATCAGGTGATAAAGAAACTACAGAGTCTGCAAGTTCCATCATGTCTAATATATTTGATCCATACAGCAAGTGGTAAAGGTGGACAATGCATTATCACCAACCACTGTTCTTAATACTGGCACCCCCCAGGGGTGCGTACTTAGCCCATTTTTTTATATTCTATACACAAATAACTGTCAGAGTCCATTTACCACTACTCATTACTTTAAAGGAGAACTCGGCAACTCTAGCGAACTCTAGTCGCTTCTTCGCTGATTTTTCCTTTTGTTGTCGCATGTTTTCCCCACGAGCTCCCTCTACAGCTGTGGGGGGGGCGTATATTTCACAACACTGTCGTACTCACTCAAAACTCACTTGAGGCGGCCTCCTCCCCCTCTCTACCGCTGCTCATGTGCGTTTGTTTTGATCGGAGCAAGCCAACTGTATCGTGTGGAGCGATGTCTACCGAGGTGGGTAATCTGGTAATACATCATACATGCGTGTGTGTTTGTCGAATTGCCGTAAAGCAATTCGTGTTTCGTTCTCGTTCTCGCTTCTCACAAGACTTCCAATTTCTATCTTGCCGGGACGGTAGTCCCCAAGTTGCAAGGTTGGTTTTCCGCCTGGGAACGCTGGGGGGAGCGGGGAAAGTCACCAATATCACCAGAACAGGTTGTTTAACCATCCAAATGAATTCTAGACAGTTTTATTAAGTTAAAAAAGTTACCAAGTTCTCCTTTAAATATGCAGATGATACAACCATTCTTGCTCTGCTTAAGAAGGACAATGACTCCTTTTTTTTTTTTTTGGACTATCAACGTTCTAGAGCACATTTTAGTACGTGGTGTGAGGATTAAGACTAAGGGACTGGTCTTTAGCTCCCCAAAAACACAGATTCATGCTTCTAGCATCACCCTTTCAAATATCTCTCCGTTAATGGTAGAGTATTTCAAATATCTCGGCATTACTTTGGATCAAAATCTCAACTTCAACCAGCACACTCTAGGGGTTTACAAGTGCGGTCAACAAAGACTGACAGCTATTCGTAAACTTAGACACTTGTCTGTTCAGCCTCGTCGTCGTCTTTTGTATCGCAGCATTATTGATATATAGTATTATTGAGCCATTATTTAAGGTGCCATTTAGTTTTTTTTATATGCTAACAGTAACCAACAAGAACAAATTCTTAAAGATTACTTATTTAGCAAGTAAAATGATTGGTATCCCTACACCTAATTTATCAGATAGTGTCTCTACATTCATGTTGCGAAAGGCAAAAAAAATCTTAAACTACCCAGACCACCCACTCTATAAATATTTTATCTCCCTGCCTTCTGGCCGTAGGTATAGGTTACCGATGTGTAGAAAGGCCAGGTATAGTAAGTTTTGTTCCTGTGTCTATACAAGCTCTAAATACATAAGAAATTGGCCGTTGACACGTCACTTATGCTCTCTTTGTTGTTGTTTTTTGTGATGTCAGCTAATTTTTTTTTATTTATTTTTTTTATGATGATATGTAGATAAGTTAACATGTAATGGGTGTTTGTGTTATGTATGCATCTACTGTGGAAACAAATTTCCTCTCGAGGACAAATAAAAATCTAGCTATCTTAGATATGTATGCAAGTTGCTACAAAAAATATATATTTCTGAAAGATCATGTGACTGAAGTAATAACTGCTGAAAATTAACCTTTTCTGTCACAGGATGTAATTACATTTGAAAATATATTAGAACAGAAAAAAGTTATTTTAAAGGTACACTATGTAACTTTTGACCCTCTGGCAGTTGCAAAACCCAAAAATGCATACATTTTACAGAAGAATATTAATTTGGTTGTGCTTCGGCTCTGCGTGACTGAGGATGAATATGATGGATATGAATGAATATGATGGATATGAATAGGTTGAATATGACCCTTCACGATAAATAATGCTCTCTGTTAGAGTTACATATTGCAGTTTATCTGTTCAATAAATTACCTTGCTCACCTGAGTAATTAAAACACCATCTCCATTTCACTTTCACAACATTTCAAATCTTTTAGTATTCACCATCTCCCCAAAGCCAAGCCAATGTTGATCAATTACAAGCTCTGTTGCGTTCTTTTTGCCAGCAGACTGTCCTCTGTTTGGCTGCTTTTTTTTTTTTTTGCAATTCCCTGGAGGTTCGAGATTTAGCGTGCTCCATGTTAACCTTTCTCGTTCGTCGTAACAACTAACCTATGCCACTGCCACACCATACACGCGTCAAAGTAGCCAGAGCAGTAGGTGAGTGTAAGAGAATTCCAAAAAACATTATTTGTTTTATTTTTTTTATATACGGACCCCAAACGGTTGTGTGTGGATAATGATTGTTTTATATATATTTTTTATTATTTCTTTGGGTTTATGCCTTTCAGATATTATCTTTGTTGAGTAAGAACTTTAAGTCATATGGTGGGTCAGGGAAAGATAAACTAAACCACTAATCCTACTCGACAATGTCAGTCCGCCTTATCCCATTTTATCCAAACGTTTAACTTCGCAGAGCGCAGTGTCTGTACAGCTGTCACTTGCACTATGGCGTCCCACATTGAAACGCGCTCCTCTGTCGTCGTCATCCACCACATCTTAAATGAAACAATTGGAAGGGGAGGGATGGGCGGTTCCCCTGAACACAGGGTAATGCTGCTCTTTTACCTTAATGGATGGATTACATTGACCTTGCTGAACTTTCAACATGATTTCAAGTGAAATGGTGCAGTTTGTTTTTGGCTACAGGCTGAAGTTTCTATTTAAGGTTGCGTTACTGAAATAATGATGGTCTACGGTAGCTTAAGTTCTAATTAGATTACCCAATGGAGACTGTTAAACATGCCAAAACGTCAAACAAACTTTCAACCCCTGCCAGAGTGATGGAGAACACTTTCATTCACTTTCACTTCTGTTACAGACTCTGTTCTCAAAGTAGCTGGGTGGCTCACATTGTTCTTGTTCATCCAATTTAATTAGTACCCTTTGTGTTTTGATTCTAGGTGCCGTAGCCAGCGGTTTTGACGGTCCTCGGGAGTTGCTGTATCTCCTCTGCTCAGCCTGTTTAGCCCCAAATCATGCCAGGGTTTAGTTCTGTTTGAATCTTCCCCACCTGCCGCTTTGAAGGGACTGGAGAAGGTTATACTGTGTTTGGGCGCTACAGGGCAGGTTCATCTGAATGTGGTTAGAAATGAGATCAGTGTTGTAGCCAAAGCAAAAAAAAAAAAAAAAAAGTTGTTTGAGACTACATGGGATGAAATGAGCCAGATGTTAAGAAGGGACTTGAGAAAAAGTTAGTTTATTTTTTATTTTTATATATTCTAATCCCATTGACATTTTTTATTTTTTTGTTAAAATGGTATTCCCCACTAAATTTTATGAAATATAAATGAGACTAAAGCACTACTAGCATTTATCATTCTGTTACACCCTATTTATTAAACAATATGAGCGACACTAATACAGAGTTTTTGTTGTATTTGAGCTCAGAATTTTAGCCCGCGTAGGAGAAAAGAGCAAAATTGTCAAGTTTGGTCTTACAGATTTTTATATGCTGAGCTGTGCATTTCTCTTGCAAGTAAATAAACCACTAAGCAGATGTTAAGCTGTACAGGTTTTATGTATTTTTAAAAAAAATATATATATATCTTAATTTGTTATTTAAATGCTTTTCACTAATAGTCAAAGAAATGCAATCGATGTGGAAAAAAAGCTTGGATGTGCAAGAGACACTAATGCTGCTGGAATAACTGTCTTCAGTCTGACGTTACTGATGTTGAGGAGATTTAATAAGAAATGGGTATAGTGTGTGTGTGTGTGCGCAAAGGCATAAATAAATATATTTATATGTTTTGTTTGAGCAGAGTTTTGTGTTTGTTGCTGAAGATCTGTAATGAATGTGAATGTAGCTTGAATCTCTTTGTCTGAGAGACAGCAACTATGTATTTTTTACAAAGCCTTGCCAGAGTCTGTTCGATCTTTTGAGTTTGGATAATGCACATGGGCATGGTTTGAAAATGCATAGCATGTGAATTTTCTAACAATAAAGACATATGTTCCAAACTTTTTTTAGTGTTCCTCGTAG
Organism: Squalius cephalus; assembly: GCF_949319135.1. NCBI lineage: Eukaryota > Metazoa > Chordata > Actinopteri > Cypriniformes > Leuciscidae > Squalius > Squalius cephalus. The sequence goes on along the minus strand of NC_137127.1, from coordinate 12,981,969 downwards.
TGTTTTTCATTTCCCCCCTCCTATTCTTCTAATTGATTAGTTATAATCTGAAGGGGAAGGAAAACGCTGTGAGAAGCGATTGCGCAGAGGGAGGCCAAGCCGCCTGATTGTTGAATTGTTGATGGCTGGATTGTTCTGAAAGTTTCCGGGCCGAAGGAGAAAACATGCCACTCTGCATCAGGAGGCTTAACCTCTGTCCTAGAATACCCTCTATGAGGATGACGATTACTCTAACGGCTTCACTGTGCGACTTTGTCTATGGGCAGCGTTTTAAATCCCTTCCAGTCCACTTGTCTTGTCCCTCTACATAAATGCCCCAATTCCTGTCTGTGGAACCCAAAATAGCTTGAGACAAGCCTTGGGGTTAAACACAGCAAGAGTTGTTAGGGAAAGTTTGCAAACAGTGATCTCAGTTTAATTTGATCTATAGAAATGGATGTGACTAGCTCGTAGGCTCGTAAAAAGCCAGTAGGTTGCTCATCATAACCTTTTTGTGGTTTCTAGTTGTCACTGTTGGTCTGACATTTTGCATCCCTGATATTTCCTAACCTAACTGTTCATGCAGTTTAAAGAGAGTTTGCCCTAAAAAAATGAAAATTGTCAATTACTCAACCTCATGTCATTCAAAATATCTTTTTTTTGGCCACTTGCACTATACCGTCTCACGAAAAGGAACATCTTTGTTTGCCAAACTGGATTCTTTGTTTTCCATTGTTTTAAATATTTCAAATCCCAAATAATTTTTGAAATAAGGACTCCAAGCCAGATTTTAATGAAATCCAGCATTGATCGAATCACACCCTCAGCTTTTGTGGCTCATGTCACGAAGGGTTACTGCTTCAAAGAAACTAGGAGTCTGGGAGATTTTCTTTTATTATTATTTTAATTTCCTCAGACACACAAGATAAATGCGCCAAGTCATGAATTGTTTTCACTCAGACAAACACTAAACTGAGTAACAGAGACTATATGTTTAGGTGATGTGAAGAGAATGGCACACTTTTTGGTCTGTAATTCAGATTTAAAGTCATAGTTCGCCCAAAAGTAAATTTACTCACCCTCATGTCATTTTACACCCATATAAGATTTTCCTTTATGCGGAACATGATTCAGATTTAAAGTCATAGTTCGCCCAAAAATAAATGTATTCACCCCCCATGTCATTTTACACCCATATAAGATTTTCCTTTATGCAGAAATCATCCAATATTATTGTTTGGAACAACATGAGGATGAGAATTTAAACTTTTTTGTGAACTATCACTTTAATAAGCTGATGCAAAGCAAAGCAAAACCACAGACGATAAACTGACAACGTCTTCTAACCTTCTTCCCCATCTTTAAATAGACACTTCACTTAATCCAGATTTGTTTAATGGCAAATTTACATTCATGTCGCTAAAGCATTTATGCAAATATGATAACCGTAAACAAAGACAGTGTCCTCCACTTTGGAGGCCGGCCATTTCTGAATCCCTCGCCCCCTCACGCGCTTATTATGAGCCACGCGGCTGGGAATAATTGGAGCCATGGAAGCAACAGCAAGATAAGTTTTGAGTGAACGAGGGCAGGGAGTCACGCTATGGGGACGCAAGTCTGCCAACAACCTGCCATGTTTTTTTCTCTTACTCTAACCGAGGAAAAGACCGAGTTTGTTTTCAACATCCGTTCTCACACGTCTCTCTTTTCTTCAACGTCAAGCTTACATATCTGTGGCCGAGTTTATGCTCTGCTGCACTCCAAAGCATCTGTACCATTCCATTGCCTATTATATTGATTTGTTTTGAGCACAATGAGTATTTCAAGGCTATGACTGTACTATGACAAAGCTGGCTATTTGCAATACAGGAATGTTTTGTTGACATGCAATTAAAACAATGCACGCATACTAACAGGATAAAGGGAATACAGAGGGAAATCTGAAGACGAGTCTGAGGCTTACAGATTGCCCCCCAAGATAACAGTTTTTAGATCGGCAGGACAGCTCACAGAGAAGACCGTGTGGGACGTGTTGCGGCGCTCCACCAGCGCAGCCACAGCCTCCCCTAAATCCAAGTGATTCAGGTACCCGGGGGCCATTCGGTCTGGGGCCGCCACACCCGTATTGATTTTCACCTGTTGGAAGATTATAAAGACAGGCATCATAGAGGAACAAATATGAGGAAATACCTTCATGACATTTAATTAAACGCGTTTACAGTGAGTCTACATGCCATGACCGGAATATAACCCCATGAACTTTTCGTGTTTAGGAGAGTTTGATGAGACTTTGATAGCACATAGCAAACACACCTGGTTGAGTTTGCATGGCACCTCTGGGTACTCCTCACGCAGAACCTGACAGAACGCCAGAGCGCTTGCTGCCCCTACGGTCAGGAACCCTGTGCCAGGCATCAACACTTTCTCTCCAGCACCTCCTGTATGACAGAGATTGCATCTAGATAAGCAGTGCATGCATAATTTACTTTTAATGTAAAAGTTTTTTTTTTGTTTTTTTTTTGTTTTTTTTACAAAATGTGGTTCCTAAAAACAAGATTCAGTTAACAGCTCTTAAAGGGATAGTTCACCCAAAAATAAAAATTTTGTCATTTACTCACCCTCATGTTGTTCCAAACATGTATGAGTTTCTTTTTTCTGTTGAACACAAAAGAAGATATTTTAAAGAATGTTGGCAACCAGACAGTTGACGGCACCCATTGACTTCCATAGTATTTATTTTTTATTTTTTTACCTACTATGGAAGTCAATGGGTGCCGTCAACTGTCTGGTTACCAACATTCTTTAAAATATCTTCTTTTGTGTTCAGCAGAATAAAGAAATTCATACATTTTTCATTCATACATTCATATTTTTGGGTGAACTATCTCTTTAAATGAACCATTTTTTCTTAGTGTGAGGAACATTTTAATAACCTGTTGTGCACTATATATATATGTGTGTGTGTGTGTGCATTGTTGCAGCGGCTATGAACAGTGACGCTGTTTTATTGACAAGGTTTTTGAATTTTCTAAAATATAAATTTGGACTTAAGTAGATCTTATTCATCCTCCTTTATGTGCACTTCAAATAGATTTATTATTTTATTTCATTTCATTTCATTTTCCACATACAACTAAATAGCTTTCACTAAATATATGTTTCGGAGGGCAAATGATAACCTACCTGTGATAAATGTGTAGGTGCAGTTAGGATCATCTCTCACCAGGGGAAAGAACGCTTTCCAAGACACAAAGGTGCTGAAAAGCAGAGTCTCAATAACCTGGTGATCAGAGAAGATGAGTTTTGAGCAATGAAATGATGGTGGATTGAAACAGACCGAAAAAGATGAAAGGTTAGAAAGCAAAATGCGATATGTCATATGAGCAGGTATAAAGAGTGGAAGGATATCACTGGAAGTAAATGCTGCTCTCTTTATTTGAATCTCACCCATTGCAGTTCTTTGAGGGGTTGAGTGTGTGGTGGACCTCCCTGCCACCAGCTGAAGCCCAGAGAGGACACCACATCTGTGATCTTTCCCACAGACTTAAGCAAGGCCTGTTTCACCTCCTCCACTCCTTCCACTGAGCCTTATAGATTAGGAGAGTCACAAACAATCCAAAATCAATGAGACCTCAAAATGACTAGAGTTGCAAAGATAACATTAAAAAAAAAACTACAAAGGGAGAAGATACTTACCAACATTCCCCACTAAAGTGGTCAGATTACTTTTTGTGTTAGGTGAAACAAACCCTTTGAGTTTCTCCAACTTGCTGTTGTCTCTGGAGATCACAGCAACTTTGAAACCTAAACCACACATTCAAGGTAAAAAGAATTCTATTTATGCAACGAAATGTATTTTTACAATTTAAAGTAAATTCATTTTTAAGTTTAGACTTAAATTACAGAATCGGAACTGAAAATAATTCCTTGTTTTAACCTCTAATAATTGCATATGGTTTGTGAGTATTTTATTTATGAGCATTTTCCTAATCATAACCGCACTGAATAAAATTGTAAAAAAAAAAAGAAAAAAAAGAGAGAATAAATTAAGAAAGATGAAAGCAATGTGGTCAAATGACTGTTGTAAAGCTGATCCTTTATATAGAAGCCTTTTAAAATGAATAACTGGTCTACAAATCATTTGTATTCACTTCCAATAGATATTAAAGGCAGTCATGTATAAATGTAATATAATAAAATATAATATAATTAATATAATAAAGTCTAATATAATATAGAATAATATAATATAGTATAATAAAGCCTAATATAATATAATATAATATAATATAATATAATATAATATAGGCCTAATAATAGTTCTTGTTGTTATAAATAATTATAAATAATATTTCTTTCTTTTTTTTCTTATAAAGATAATGCTTATTACTTTGTTAAGTTGAAATACTGAATTTGCTCTTACCTCTGTCCAGGAGAGCTTTCACTATGCCGGAGCCGACGGTTCCTGCTCCACCGAGCGCTAAAACCACTCTGTCCTCGTTTGACATCGCGCACACAACTGCTGCAGCAGTGCAGACGTCTGAGATTGATTATGGTTTATGGGGTTCATGTCTCCTGCTGCTCAAGATCTTTAAATCTATCCGCAGCAGGAATGACACGCCCCTTTCAGAATGACACTCCCACCAAATTATGCATTCTTTTATCTTTATCTTATTAGTTTCAAGTAACGTTTTTTTTTTTTTTTTTTAGGAAAATTATGAATGTTATGACTGAAGAAAAAAAAACACTATAGTGAATTAGTGAATAATAGTAATATCATATCAGTAGACAACAAGTTTACAATAATCAACTTTTAAAAGGTCAGAACTAATATTAGGCTACCAACAGTTTCCATCTTAGATTATAGCGCCCTCATGTGAACAATCACTGGTACATATAAATAAATAAAAACTAAAATAGTCTGAAGTTGTATAAATTATTTTGGTATTTTAATTTTTTTTTTTTTTTAATTAGAAGAGCCTCTGTTTATTAAATTTGGAATAGGGATCTCAAGATTTATATGGAATACTTTCATATATAAAAAATGCAAATATGCACTGTTTTTTATTTCAATTAATTTTAATTACTGTAATTTTTATTTAATTACTTATTTTAATGTTTATACACTTTTATTTACTTTTATAATCCGAAGACTGCAACTTTCACGTGAGCCGAATACGGAAGTGATGTAAAAAAAAAAAAAAAAAAAGTTTCTCCTCCGACTTCGCCGAGAACCACTGACGCTTTTCAAAGCGGTTTGTTTTGGGCGTTGAATGTTGGTCAGGTAAGTTAACAAATCTAATTTTTTCATTCGGAACAGTCTAATGTGAACGGCGTTAATGTGCCACGAGCTTTGATGATTTGATTTTAAGAAGTTAAGTTAGTTGAAAAAAAGGTCAGTGGCAGCGGTTTTGGTATGGAAAGGTAGCAATTACACAATCTTTAAACGTTTTAGCGTAGTTTATGCTAATGACAATGCGCTATACATTAAATATACTTTTAAAAAATAGGAATTTAATGACTACAGTACAATGTAGAACGCTGATTTTTGATAAATGACGTAACTGTGTTTTCCATCTTACTTTCACTTTAGTCTGTTGGTTTAGGAGTGGTATAATACGTTTTTAATAGTTTAAATGTTCACATATATTCAGCAATCGGTGGTCTGATAGGATTGAATTTGAAGTGCATATTTAATCTTTAGATAATAATATGTTTTTATATTATACATTGATAATAATAAACGTTTCTTGAGCAGTTAATCAGCATATTATAATGGTTTCTGAAGGATCATGTGACACTAAAGACTGGAGTAATGATGATGAAAATTCAGCTTTGCATCACAGGAATAAATTATATTTTAAATATATATTCAAATAGAAAACTAGAATTTTAAATTGTAATGATATTTCACAATATTACTGTTTTTTTTTGTTGGTGTTGTTGTTTTGCATTTTTAATCAAATAAATGCAGCCTTGGTGAGCATAAGAGAAATCTTTTAAAAACATTAAAAATCTTACATATCCCAAACTTTTGAACGGCAGTGTATATATAAAAACGTCATCCACTGTATTCATGCCGTCACCAGATCAACTCTGAAAAGAAATGTCTTATTGTTGCTGTATATCTTTTCAAGTATTATACTAAGTTTTGATATGTAAGTGATTATTGTGATATTTATTGATATAACTTGATTGTCAATAACAAACTTCTTTTATTGTGTCTTCATTACAGGATGAATTCTTTTGCTAATAAAAAGACAGAGAATGGTCTTATAAATAGGTACCAGACTAACTTGGAGAGACGAATTGAGAAGGGGGATCAAAGTTTAGTATGCAGGGATGAGGGACTGTGTAAGGAAGTAGAGCTGCTCCTTAGCAATAACAATGCCCAGAAGATACATAATCTACATGGATTAGATTCACTGACAGTGATGGAAAAATCCCTCCATGCATTTCCTTCTAAAACTGGCCAAATGGGGCTTGAAAAACTTTCCAAGGCCTTTGAAGTGTTGGAGCTCGCTGCGTTAAACCTCTACATCTTCCCCTGGAGAAGAGAGTACAGACTGGTTAAGGTATGTGGAAATACTGGTGTTACACCTACAGAGCTAGATTTTTCAATTGTCTGAATGACATTTTGTTTTTCACCTCCTTACAATATTCTCTTCCATCTCACCAGATGTTTTCAGGTATGTTCACCCATTTGATCAAACCTGCACTGACCCTTCAGCAGGCTAAAGAGCTTTTTGGATTGCTCGGGTACCAGCCTTCAATCCCTAACGAAGACGAGGAGTTGGCGCTGAACTCCAAACCAGCTCCTACTGATTTCTTACTCGGCCTAGCATGTGGTTTCTTCACTGCCCGGATGGAGTGCCAGCTGCTACTTTCCTCCTTGGGCTCAGCGCACAGAGGTGTGGAGTGGGTTCTTCAGCTAGTTAATGAGAGGCAGGCGGGCCACAGTCTTCAGGTAGCATTAGAGAACACCAAGAGAAAGTCAGACGTTGCTAGTGCTTCGGACGCCATCCTTACAAGCGGAATGGACACTGAGCTTGATCTGTACACAGAGGAGACAGACGTGACACCCACTCCTCTTTCACCACCACACTCTTCTTATAAGCAATCAAAAGAGATCGTTCAAAGCAAGCCTTTAGAGAAAGAGCCCTTACAGTCAGACACAGACATGAGGAATAAGGACGTTGCAAGGCTGGGAAGATCAATCAACAATCCAGGTCGAATGGAAAGCTTTGGTGAAGATCAATCGAAAGGTGATGCCCAGAGACATGCAGCAGTAAATGTGATGTGCAGCTGTATCACACCAGGTTTATTATATATATACCAGTGTGAGAAGTGCAAAGATGTTCACAGTCCATCTTGTAGCCGTTATAAAGAGTGCCATTCAAAAAAGCATACTTTAGCACTGTGCCCATACAATGCTGAAGACCTTTATTTAGCACAAGACCAGCTTAGATTGGCCAAGGAAAAAGATTCCCTGAAGAAACATAATTGCATGGCCAATTCTACTTCTGATACATTTTTGGTTTGCTACAACTGCCAGGTAATCCATGACCACAACTGTAATATTATTCAAAAGTGCAAATTAAATCACTACATACTGCCCACAGGAAAATTACAGCCCCCTCAAGGAGAAAGAGTGAATGCTCAAAAGAGGCACACATGTCTTTCTTCTGAAGCTCCAGTAGTAATCTGTCACACCTGTAAAGACTCCCATGATTTATTATGTCAAGATTTGCAAAAATGTGTTAAGGATGCACATCATGTGCAGTTCCCCCAGGAAACAGGTGCCTCAGAAACACCTCCTGCACCAATACCATTTGTCAATCATTGCTTGACAGATAAACTGCCTGAAATTGTATGCCTCACTTGTAAAGCCTTTCATTTATCTGGGTGTCCTGATAGATGGCGTTGCTCTCAAAAACACAAAATACAAGATATCGGAACTAAATGCATCACTTGCCTCGGTTCTGAACTTGACACCTACTGCAGGTATTGTGGTGCCCTGTATTGCAAACGATGTTGCTTTAAAAATACCATGGTATGTATTAAGTGTGGAATGTCTTTCATCCCCTCTTCCTCTGTATAACATCTATGCGTCAGTGTTGACCATGTGTGGTTGAAGACCTGAGTTTTTAATCTGCACATTAAGCCTGTTATTATTTTGCTAATTGCACAGTTGATCTGAAATACTTGGGGTTAAATACATGACAATCTGTTATACTTTTGATTTTTGATATCAGCAGCATCTTGATAGGAGTCATATATTACAAAAAAGTTACAAAGTTCACAGTAGAGTTCATTATCACTTACCAATTTATGTCCTACAATAACACAGCTCATAACTGTATATTATTGGTTGAGATGGCCAATCCAATATTGGGAAAATGGACTTATGGGAAAATGGAAAAAGGTCTTAGCAACATTTCTAACCAGTTATGTTTATTTATGTGCTATGCTGCCATATAATTATTAAATATAATGCACATGTTTATTATTGTGATGGTTTCATGGAATTAATATAGAAATAAAGGGAATGTAAGAGAATTCTGCTTGTACTCTTATTTAAAAGATCAAATTCCTAACATTATTATTATAAAAAATGTCCTACTATTGAAGATGGTGTTGTAATCTCAACATAGTCATATACTAGTATCCGCAAAGGAAAAGTGGAAACTTGATTGTAAATGCTCAACTTGAGGTCATATCTGGGAGTGAAATGTGATAAACAGTTATAAAAAGGCTTGTTTCAGATAACAAAGGATTTAATTGAATGGCCATTTTCTCTGAAATACAAAGGTAAGGTTGCAATAAAGTTCCCAAAGCTTCATTCATTGTACTCTTCCCATTTTACATTAATGAAGGTTTTACTGTCCATGCGATCGATATATAAAACTCCATTGAGGTGATCCATTTCATGCTGCAGTATTCTGGCCGGCCACCCACTCGCTTTCCAGCTGACGGGCTCTGCTTTCTCATTAAGACCTTTGGAAAGAAGACAACAGCTTTTAATTGATACCTTAAATAACATCATAAAGTAAAATATTTAGGCTGCCACAATGATTTTAAGTCTAGCCTCATAGCTATGGGTCACTTAATACACACAGGTTGAGTCTTTTTCTTTTTTTGTTGACATTTTACAGCATGATAATTTTACCTGAGACTTCTACAGACACATAGCGTGGAACAGATGCTGAATACCCACAGATGCTCTCACATGCCTCTTGGAAGATGACGGTGTGTCCATCTAGTACACGCAACTGTGGGTTTATAAAAATCATCAGGGGCACTGCCACCAGACCCCGAGCTTCAATGGAAGTGATTGAGCTTTCCTCCAGCATTTTTTTGGGATACTCCAAGGCTAATATCCGTAGAGGAACACCAATCTGGGGTGCGCTCAGACCGACACACTCAAGCGTTCTCATCACCTTGACCAGAGTCTTTATGACCTTCTGCACTTCTGGTCCCTGAATGGCTCCAGGTTCCACAGCCGCAGCCTGTGACCGTAACACAGGATCTCCAACCTGGCACACATGATTGTATGGAGGAGCAGGTGCACCTTTGACTTTCCTTTTCATGTACTGTAAGTAGGAGCGCATCTTGATGTTGGTAGAATAAGTACGTGAGGATGCAGTACATGTGAGTGGTGACAAGGGTAAAAGTATTCTAACTGGTTTTGGAAGTACATAATTTGTCTGACTTCTTAAGACACAATGTGAAAATGTCCTCCAGTGCCTGATCATGACTGGCTGCAGTGGAAAGCTTCTCTGTTGACAACTGGAGAAATGAAAAAAAGGACATGTCAACAAAGACATTATTATCATTAATAATTATGAAAGCAATAAATTTGAATGTGGTCAAGTCTGTTTTATTTTAGCTCATCAAAGCTGAATGCATATTTAAATGAAAATCTGCATAAATAAGCAGTAATAACTTAAAATGTGCTACATTAATTAAATAGAAGGGGTGAAATAAACATAGGATACAGTCACTTTTATTAGCAAGTGTCAGTACTCACCAGTACTGTAATAATTCCTGTAATAATAAGAATTTCACATTTAACCGCTTAGAAGCATTTCAATGTGAGGAGGACAGCCAGAGAGACCATTCCGGAAAGCGGAATTACTGAGACCTATGACACCGTGTTGTTTCTTTAAAATAAAAGTCTGGGTAAAAAATTAAATTAAATTGAATTAAATCAAATTAAATTAAAACAGTCTTAACTTAAACACCACAGAAGAAAAAAATGCATCGAGTTTAAGGCTTTTATTTTGGTAAAATCCTTTTAAAAAAGCTAACGTCCTGTTTCAAAACGTCACGTGATATAGTCGGTGTGAGGTTTGTTTACACGTACGGTAAAGGACACTCCTCCCTTTCATATCAAGGAATGAACATTTTCAATCAAACAAATCTTACCATTAATATTACCACATTTTATCATTATTAAATAATATACACGTCTTTAATTCTAAGTAATTATTCATGTCATGCTGCATTATGGCCAGTTTGAGGAGAATAATAGTAGAATTATATGTAGCTTCATGCAGATAATTATTTTCAGTCCATGTATAGTTATTTTATCGTAAGAAATGTACTTTATCGTAACCTTTTTATTTGTTTTTGTTTTTTAAATGAAAGTTATATTAATTAAGTGAAGTAGGCGATCACGTGTTTGCACCGTAGTAGTATGGAGAGCGATATCTAGAGGACGTACTACATCCGTGATTAGATGAACATGGCGCAGGGGAAACAGGCCGTTCGTGGACTGTAAACAAGAGGAAATTTTGGGATAAGATCGACATCGTACCATGCACGTGTGAAATGGTCTCAATCTCGATATACTGGACCGTTTGTTCTGCTTCATTGATGACTACGAGGCGACAGATTGAGTGCAACGCATCGAATTGCATTCATAAACATTTCTATAGGACTTCAAACCCCTGAGCATTCATTGTTTTGGATATTGAAAACAAACCTTGTTTTATTGTGGATGACATCCTTCACGACCAAATGGCTGCAACTGGAAAAGTCAAACGGAGTAATGTTAATGATTTGCCTCAAGGTGTTGAGAGGTTGAAAGAGGAGCATAGAAAGGTCAGGAGTAATGTTTATTTCATATACCACCAATGCATTCCTGCAGATATTAAAACTCAATGTTCATGCACGCGATTTATCATCAGCACCAATTTAATATATGTTATCTATTTATGTTGTTTTTGCAGTATAGTCGCATAGACGCGTATCATTTTCTAGAAAGTTCCTTTGTGTAATCACGTGTTGGTTAACGTTAGCGGATTGCTTTGTTACATGTGTGTGGGTTTTTTTCTACTTCGCAATAAAATTCATGTACATATGTACATGCAGTTTATCTCTATAATGTTAACAGTAAATTATCGTACATGTATGGTAGCTAGCAATCAATGTAAACTATAGTTTAATCGAATACAAAGTTGTCCACGTTGCCAAAATGCATACAGAAAGCAAAAGCAAAGGCTTACAGTACTGTTACAGTAGATAGTACACATGCTGTGAAATGTCTCCGTGTGAAGTTTAGGTTTAACTGACCTATTTATATTTGCATGGTATTTTGAGTAACATGAGTAGGTGAAAGGCAAAAAGTGTTTTTCACCCATGTGTTGACATAGGAGGATAAAACTCAACTGGCTGGATATGAAAGCTACATTTGTGCTGCTTCATTTAACGTCAGCAAGACTGGAGTATTTTTCTTTAAAAAAATCTGGAAACTTCTGTTGCATTAGCCTCAGCAACACTTCTTCTATAAGGGAAAATAAGAAACATATAATGCTTATGTGCATGCTGTTAGACATGCTTTATGTTGTTCTATTGGTGGGTGAATCTCCTAACGCCTGTAAAGAAAATACCTGGGTCATGTTTCTCTCCAACATAAAAATAATCATCTTTTCCTTCTGCAAAATATAATTTTCACAGTAAATTATGATGATTTGCACCGTGACATCATTTCCATTACAAATAAGCACATTGATCTTGAAATTTTCAGTGGCATTATGCTAAAATCTCTTTCTCATTACTGTAATAGAAAAACATATCATTTTTTTTAAATCATGATAATACACTACTTTTTAATAAATAAATAAATTATGTCCGCTCAGGAGGCATTTTCATTGCTCAATTACAATAGTAAGAGTGTGAGGTGAAATGGAATTATACAGTAATAGAAAAACTGCAAGTGAGCATTACAGTATGTGAAATAAAGGGATTATGAAATTAATGTCACAGTGCAAACAATTCTAATGAGCTTTTGTTTTACGTGTATAGCTATTGTTTTTAACAGTGACATTGCCAAAACATCCTTACATGGTACCTTGTCTCAACTTCTCACAACAAGAAACTTTCAGGACTATCATTCACTCTCTCTATAATGGTCAACTCATATTACCAGAATATTACAGATAGTTTAGCAGTGATTTGTCACGGTGGCATTTTGGGAATTTCAGTGGTTGTGAAATGAACAATTGTCTTCCACAACAGGTGGTGAAAGATTGCAGAAGTCAAATTGAGCATTGGTGAGTGTCCTCATGCAGTTTAACAGCTCTCTCAGACAAGCATAACATTCTTATCAATGTCAATAACTCTTTATTCTAGTTGAACATTAGCTTGTGTTTTTTTTGTTGTTGCATGTTTATATTTGGAATGGAAATGCTGTTTATACTGTGAATCACTATGTAGATGTTTGATGGTTTTGACAAAAGACAGGCTTTTGTTATATTCCTTTTCAGTATTTTAAAAAGACATTCTGTAGGTAGGACAAAAATAGAATTTGTATGTCATCAAACCAGTAATAACCTTCTAAGTGATTCATTTTTCTCTGTGATTGACAGGGAAAAAGTGGAAAAAGACTATGAATCTCTTCAGGACCGTCTCAGAACCTTGCCTGACAAGTTGTCTTATGATATTATGGTATGGCATCACTTTCCAATTACCAATGCATCCAACTTAATCTTCATACGCAAAATATTTTGTATGCCTGAGCATTATTATCATCAGAGGATTATTCACTCCTTTTAGCTGGTTTTAAGAAACATTTACCAAGGACGATAACAATAAAGTTTTAATATTTAATACGTTTTTAAAAGGTCTGTAGTGCCGTAGAGGAACAATTTGTTTCAGCTGATGAAGGATAAAACCATTGCCAGTCTATCAGAGCTTGAGCATTTAAAGCAGAAAATGACATGTGGACACCAATATAGTTGTCTTTATAATTATTGATCTTGATGTGAATGGACCTTTTGTCAGATTTGAAAGTGGCACTTTTACTTGGAAGCCCTGATTTTGCTCATTATTTGGTTGTTGTTTTTTAACATGATAGGTACCATTTGGTCCCTTGGCTTTTATGCCGGGAAAGCTAGTTCACACTAATGAGTTAACGGTGCTCCTCGGGGATAACTGGTTTGCAAAGTGTTCTGCCAAAGAAGCCGACACTCTTGTGGAACACAGAAAGAAACGTAAGTTATTTCTACTAATATTTCCCATTGACCAGTTTTGAATAGTGCATACAACTTGACCTGATTTATGTGATATTTTTCCAGATGTCAAAAATGCACTAGATGACTTACAAAAAGTGATGAAGAACTTTCAGAACAGGGCTGATTTTACAAATGATCTTGAAAAATTGACTGGTGTAAGTGTCCTAACTATGACCTCAATACTGTGTGACATTATTTGGAAACCTTATACTGATGTTTTCATTGCTGGAAGAAACTTCAGCACACGCCTAAAATCACATCCACTCTTTCCCAACAGGGTACTGGAGATTTTGTAGACATTAGAGAAGAGGTAATAAATGAGGACGAAATTACCAAAGGTAAATCTAGTCTTCAGGCTATTTGTCATGCTATCAGGCTGTTTCTACTTCGATTGTTCATTACTCTGTTGTGCTTCCCCAGGAAAACATCGTTTGGCCCACAAACCCAACTCTAAACCTAAGCAAGAGTATTTGTTGGACCTGAAAGAGGACAAAGAGAAGGAAGAAGTTGATGAAGAGCAAAAGACTGGGGTGCTGTCAGAGGAAGAGCTGTGGGCTCGACTTGATGATCTGGAGCGTCAAGAGGAACTGCAGGATGCGAGATACCGGTAAAAAAACACTCGCAACCTAACACAGTGTTCAATATTTTGCAGCACAACTGTTTTTAACATTGATAATAACAGGAAATGTTTCTTGAGCACCAAACCAGCATGATTTCTGAAAGATCATGTGACACTAAAGACTGGAGTAATGATGCTGAAAAGTCAGCTTTGCCATCACAGGAATAAATTACATTTTAAAATAAATTATAATATAAAATAGTTATTTTAATTTGAAATAATATTTCACAATATTACTGTTTTTACTGTATTTCAGATCAAATAAATGCAGCTTTGGTGAGCATAAGAGACTTCTTTTAAAAACATGTATTAAAAATAAAACGGTATGATAGTTTATATGGGGTCAAATGATACTAGCTAATAATTGTTTCCTGTGGGACACAAAATGGTCTTTCTCTTTAAATCAATCAAGTATTGGTTCCTAGCATACAAATGGAGTTAAATGGTTTTTGAAAATAAATCCTTATTCAGTTATCACAAACTTCACAGAAAGGCCATGGAAATTTAGTGGTCAAAAAGTGTTGGTCAAAAAGTGTAGAAACCTTGCTTTTCATACCATGTATTCATACATTTTTAAGTAGTATGAAAATGCAATGCACATACAGTACAGGAAAAGTAGCTGTTACACCAACCATTGAAGAGGATACTCATAGATTTGGTCTATTTTCTTCCCCATTATACCAGATTGGACAGCACAGACACTAATGGAGAAGACACCACTTCCTCCTCAGAGGAAGAGAAGGAAGCAGATGGTGGCAGCGGTGTCCAGGTTAATGGCCATCAGAAGGAAAATGGCTGGTTACCGTCATCTCTCACAAGTCAGATGAACGGCACTAATGGCTCGCACCCTGAGGATGAGGATGAGGAAGATTGTGAGGAGGAAACAGACAATGGGCTTCCAACTATCTACTTTTCTCACACTGTGGAATTCAAAAAGGTTAGTCGTTAGCTACACAAAACTCTTTTAGATAATGTTACAAAATATTTCTATTTCAAATTAATTCGAGATGTTATGAAAGCATGTATAACCGTTTCGAAATTCTTTAGGGACAGAAATGGCTTCACTTTTGACAGAAGACAAAGATGATAAAAACACAACTTACTCTTATCTGCTTATCGAGTTTAAGATTATTATCAAACCAAACAGCCAAGTTTCTGACATGCAGTACTATAAGGTGACAAAGATGCAAATTCAAAATCATGTACACAGTGTTCGTTTGAACCAAACACAATAAATTCAGTTTTACTCTCATTAAGGCTCAGGAAATTAGTTGCATGCCAGAGTTTTAGTTCTTCCAAACAATCCACATTAGGCTTTAAGGCCTGCTTCTTATCACGCTTCAAAGGGATATAAATGTGGGTGTCATCTGCATACAAATGAAAAGAGACCCCATACTTGTTAAAGATAGACCCTAGAGGAAGCATAGAAAGGGAAAACAGTACCGGACCAAGAATTGAACCCTGGGGAACACCAGAATTTAAGTGCATTTCAGAGGAGGAATCGTCTCCAATATTGGCAACATGCCTCCTACCACTGAGATATGACCGAAACCACTGTAATACTGTGCCAAGAAGACCAACACAAGTTTCAAGACGTGATGTAAGAGTATCATGGTTGACTAAATCTAAGGCAGAACTGAGGTCTAACAGAACCAAAGCCATAGACTGCCCAGAGTCAGTGGATAACATGATATCATTCAAAACTCTTAAGAGAGCTTACTCCGTACTGTGACAGGATTTAAAACCGGATTGTAATTTTTCATGAACAGAATTGATAGTCAAAAGTTAAGACAACTTTCTCTAGAATTTTAGAAAGAAAAGGTAATGTGATCATGTGACACTGAAGCCTGGAGTAATGGCTGCTGAAAATTCAGCACAATATTACTTTTTTAATGTATTTTTGATCAAATAAATGCAGACTTGAGTACATGAGACTTCTTGCAAAAATGTTTTAAAAAAATCATACCAAACCCACACTTTTGAACAGTAGTGTATATTAACATTTTATGTTTTGCGTTGAATTACTTTCTCCTGTCTGTCTTGGAAATAAAACATTTTGCATAATTATTTCATTCAATCTTCCCTTTTTCCCTTTGAAGGTCAGGATAAATACAGGAAAGAACACCACTCTAAAGTTCAGCGAAAGAAAAGAGCAAAAGGAGCAAGCCAAACGAAAAAAGAAAAATGGCAAGAGTAACGGCCATTCTCCTCTCGAAAGTTACAAGATCACAAGCCCAGCAGACATTTATAAGTAACAGCCTATCTATTTTAATTCACGTCTTCCACTGCTTGTGTGTTTTTAGCTCTTCAGTTTAAACACAGTCTATGTTTTTAGGGTGTTTGTGGACTTGGTGAATGGAGAGCCAATACCACGAAAGTCCATTTTGAAGTCTCGCAGCCGCGAGAACAGCGTGTGCAGTGACACCAGCGAGAGCAGCACAGCTGACTTTGAAGAGCGCCGTGCGGCTTTTGGACGTTCATGGAGCCATGATGATGCCATGCACAGTGATACCAGCGACGGCATTACAGAGGAGGAGAGCCCTACTGGGACGAGTCCCCGCACTAACGGACGCTTTGAGGTACAGAATGTTTGTTGCTGTTGGTTAAATTTGGTATGAAATGAAAATTCACCCCATCTATCTCCCAATGAACTGAAACCCTTATCGCAGTCGTGGTGTCCAAACACTGTCCTGTAGGGCCACTGTCCTGAAGAATTTCACTCCAACTTGCCTCAACACACCTGCCTGGAAGTTTCTAGTATGCCTAAGATCTTGATTAGCTGATTCAGGTGTGTTTAATTGGGATTGGAGCTAAGCTTTGCAGGACAGTGGCCCTCCAGGAGCAGGATTGGACACCCCTGTCTTATTGAGATAGAGGCTGGCAGCCTAGAACCAGTATGGTATTGCAACGAAATATATTGCTGACCACTTGTTTTTTTTCTTTTTCTCTTCTATTAAACACTCGGCATATGAGATCTAACCAGATGGTTCTCTATGTTCCTAAGATTAGATTAAAATCAAAGGGTGGTAGGTCTTTTTCTGTAGCTGCTTTCTCTTCCAATGTACATTAGATATTCCCCATCTGTGGATGCTTTTAAGTCTAGTTTGAAGACATATCTTTTTAGTATGGTTTTTAGATCTGATTAGACTAAACAGGATTTGTTTGTGTGGATGTATGTAACTGACTTTAGTGTATTTGTTTTTGCTGGAAAGCACTTTGGTCAGCTTCAGTTGTTTTAAATGTGCTATAGAAATAAATTTTGTATTCTATTGTATTGTAATTGCATAGCCTGGTTAAAACCAGACCATTCTCAGTAGTAACTGAGTTATGGTCTGGCAAAGCTTCATTAATAACTCATTTCCAAAGGGGCGTCACCAACAGACATCGCTCAAATGCCTCTGGGCGCAGTTGGATAGACCTAAAACCAATCAGAACGATCGTCATCGTGTAAAGCCATATGCTGCGTCCCAATTCGCCTAAGTTACACTACGCCATAAAAGTGTGTACTCTTTTTGTGAAGAAAAGGTATTTACTTTTGAATGTGTAGCAAACAAGTAGGCAAGCTTTGGGACATACTACTTCGTCATCTTTATCGGACGGATCTGTCACGTGCATCCTGTCACTTAAACTGCCCTGTCAATCATCTTGTCACAGTTAAAATCCTCTATTAAATCTAATTTAATTTCCTACCGTTTCGGAGAGAAATGTAGTAGCACGTTCATCTGCCAGTGGGTCTTTCATGGAGACTGTCCTCATGTGTTTGCAATTTGAATATAATAATGTGCTTCACCAACGGACGTCGCTCAAATGCCTCTGGGCGCAATTGGATAGACCTAAAACCAATCAGAGCGATCGTCATCGTGTAAAGCCCGCCCTAACGTTTCTGATTGGTGCCGCGATTTCAACGGATTAGAAATGGGCTTGAATGAGCTCTTTGCCAGACTACTTGCAGAGCAAATCTAAATTTGCCGGAAGTTGTCTGGGTTTTCCCAGGCTAGTAATTGCATGCTATTAATCTTAATGTGAACAATTCGTTAAAGCTTGTCATTTTCAATCAAAATGTCATAACTTGATCTTACAGTAAATAGACGAATTTTCTCTGATGATATATGCTAGACTTCCAATCATTTAGTCAGCTTAAACCCGCCCCTTTCTTACAATCGACTGCAGGCTTGCAAACAGATCTGCCTCCATCCAATCAACAACTGATTGACTGAACCAAGTCCCTCCTTTGCCCTACTTTTTATTTTCTTCTTCAGTAATCCGTTTTATTCTGATGAATGTCACAATACTGGGGGAAAAACTTTAGTTTCATTGCCGTTTCATTACAACTTTAAAGGTGCAGTATGCGATTTTTCAAAATTGTTGTTAAACACTGTTGATATTTGAAATCAACCCAAACAAACACACCCCTACCTTCATTGCTCTGCCCCCAAAATGCATGAACACTTAATGCAAGAGTGTCTCTTTTATCATAACAGAAGCAAAGCAAAATAATGCTTTGTGAAAAATAAAACGAAGATGAACGAACGATAAGGAATAACAAAAAATGAACACACAGTACACAAGAGTTCATTGTTAGTTGAACACAATCAAAACCATGTTACTCATGTATGGAGCAGAAACAATGCAACCTATGCATCCGTTTTCAGTCCTTCCCGCTTGGGTCTCTTCCGCACTGCAAAGCTTTTCTTAAATTAACGTGGGGTAAAAAAAAAAGCTTAACCCTTCTTTTTCCAGTAATATTCCTATGAGACTTTCTTTTTTGTAATGTCTCTCTCAGCCATCTCTCTTTTCTTCAAATCTCCCTCTTGCTCACTCTCTCTCCCACATCATGATGAGTATATACGCTCCTACAAGTTTGTTGTGATGCTCGGCCCAATGCACTTTCAACAGCATTTTTCAAAAATCACCTACTGCACCTTTAAGGTTTGTGTAAGCCTGTAAATGTCTATTAAAGTAATGCGTGTAACTTGTCCCACAAAGTCTCTTGATTTGGGCCAGTAAGCAACCACCCAGAACATACACTTGAGTCTCGTTAGACACCGTATTGAATTTTTTGCAGATGAAAATGAGGCTGTGACAGATAGACTTACAGTCTTTACAATGGCAAGCACTGTATAATGATCGTATTTTGCACAACTCAAGTCACAACTGCCCTAGCATCATGGAAGTAGTTTGATTTTCTTCTCAGTCCAGAATTTATATTAAATGTAAAGTTTTTTTTTTTTTTTTGTCTTGCTCAGGCAAAAATAATCTTAGTAAATGTTTAAATATCTTTTTGTGTTTTAGGCTTTTACAGGCACAGTGATTGAAAAGGACCCCCTGCCTTGCTCAATCCCACACCTGACCATCGCCCCTCCTGCCTTACCCACAATCCCGGAGAGAAAGCTGGAGGAGGTGGGCCAAGAAGCACCTCAGGAGCCACCCAAAAGGATGTCAAAATTCAAAGCTACACGGTTGCATCAGAAATAAGAGTTCATCTCATTAGTCCCCAGCATTTGAATTCGGTTATATAGCTACAAGACTGATGTCTCACTAGTTGTCCTCTGCCTCTGTCCTCCACACTGCTTCTGTACTGTCATCTGTCTCATGTTTCGTTTTGTGACATGCAAGCTGGACATTTTATTTGCTCTATAAGAGAAATGGAGAAGTTACATGATTTTTCCTAACAGTTTGCTTTTTTAAGGCCAAATAGTTTAAATATGGACAAGCTGCTCATTTGGGTATCTTTTTACTTTTATTAGTTAAATAATAGTTAAAATAGAATCGAAGAAGATAAAAAAATGTTAACTGCTGTCATTGAGACGTGGTCTATGATGTGGATTCTTTGGAAAATGCTTTATCAAAGGAATAAACTTCTGTTAATTCATAAAATATACGTGCAACTTTGACAGCAATGAATCAGCTGTCAATTTCTGTCGGCTTAAAAATGTTTTGTATCCCTTCTGAACTCTGTCTTTGACTCCTTTGACTCCTTTTGTATTGTTTACAGGGTTTTGGCTTTTGTTTCTGACCTAATGTACATCAGCTTTTTTGTGACTGGCAGAAAAATGATGTAACTGAAAAAGAACAAAATAAATGATTTTCAATATACACGCTTTTTAACTGGTCAGAACATGATTTATTCTTGTTTCTACACGGAGCATACATTTTTGCATTAGTTTCTGGACATGAAATGTCTTAATTCTAATGATGTCATCGTGGTGTTGCTCAGTCAGAGCCATTGGAGGGCGCCAAAGCGTTGCACTTTTTATCCTTCTAACTCAAAGCCAAAACAAGCTGCTGCATATAGGGAGGGAAAAACTATTGTCATATAGCAACTGAAATTGACTCCAAAGGTGACGTGTTTTACCTCAGATATAGCAATCGAGCTCAGAGTGGCAAGTGCAACGCTTTGAGGCCACAGGGACACCTTATGGGGCTGATAAGAGCTTGCGTTTATTGCTGATGAGACTCGCGCACCAGCTCAGAATGCATTGAAGAGCATTACATTCTTGCATTACATTGAAGTCTACGCAAGGATGATCAACGTGATTTCTTAATTTTGCATGCACAACATGTGACAATTCAAGTGCTTAAAGTATATTTCAAAGATGCTGCTCTTAGATACTGATTAATCACGTCTTAATCATCAATTGGAATTATTCAGGATTAAATCAAACAAAAGGTGTTCATGTAAACGCTGCTAGTGATACACACATCTCAAGACATACATTGTAGATAGTTACACACTCAAGCATTATACCCATTCAAACAGCACCTGTCGTGCCCCCTCGGATTTTTAAAGGCAAATGCATTTTTAATTTAATTTCCAAAAACACATTTTTCCATTAAGCTGTGATATTTCGCCCCTAAAATGTATTTCCATTTTTTCTAACCTTATTAATTGTTTGCATCATCATGTATGTCAATTCTTATTGTAGCCTATTTTTTTTTTTTATTATAGATTTTTTTTATTTACATTTCTGTATGTATCGTATGTGTATTTATTTATTATTTTAGCAGACCAGGCATTCCATAGAACTAATTCAACCAATCACAGTGCAGATAAATCTCATAGGCTAATCATTTGCGTGAATTTATGTGAGAGAACTTTTTTCCCTCGCTGTTGGTCAGGACTGCCTCTTGATCAAATGTCTTGAAGTTTGTACACCTAGTCTTCTTTGTGTTGTGTAGTATGCATGTAGATGACAAGATGACGACAGATGACAAGAAACCTCAGGTGTGTACGTGTGTTCAACATCGGCTGCGGCTGGATGTAACCGATCGGCGAGAGTTGCCGCGTGCAGGCGGAAAGGAGTCGTGAAGTCGGACGCTTTCTGCTTCCCGTAGTGACCTCTCACGTGGTGTTTGCATACTTTACCACAGCTGAAGTGAAATAAATGCAATATTTGTCAAATACACACGTTTCAAATACGTTTCCATTTAATACTTTATGTCTGCAACAGCGTCTGTTTGTACAAGAGCAAAGTTCAACATAAGCCTATACCAATGTAGTGGGGTCTGTGTTTTTTTTAATCAGTTTTATTTTCATAAACATGACACAATATAACATCGTGACTACATGAAAAGAGAATTTACTGTTATGAAAAACAGATTTGTGAGCTTTAGTGGAACATAAGGTGTTCTAATAAACACAAAACACACGTGATCGTTTTCATGAGGTGGATTCGGCCAATCGTGGAACAGTTGTGTCGTCATAATAGGCTTGTTTGACTTGAACCTGCGCTGCACAGACCGATCGGTTTATGACATCAAAGTACCGCGAGAGCAATTCAAAAGCATAAGGAGCCGTCTGCAGTGCTCAATATTCTCTCTTGCGTTATTTTGATGTCATTCACTGATCGGTCTGTGCAGCGCCGGTTCAAGTCGAATAAGCCTCAGAGCTCGTGCAGCTCCTCTGGAGAATCTGCGCAGAATGAATCAGCCGGCTGCTCTCGAATCGCTCTCGTGGTACTTTGATGGCATACGTCACAGTCACGTGGTGTGTCGGCGCTGTATCAAGACGGACAAAATTTCGAACCGGCATGCACTGCTTCAAGTCAGCCACCGATTGGTCTGCGCAGAGCTGCAAGTCGAACAAGCCTCTTGTTGTTTAGTGTGACCAATGTGAGCTTGCCCTTAATTAAGCTGCGGTCACACACTTAGACTTTGTGCGTGCAAAATGTATTCGGACACTGCAACAGTCATGATATGAAGCGTCTTTTTTTGAACATGAATAACAAATAGTAAAAAATATACAACCTAGCCTACTCAACTTTACTGCAAAAATATCTTTCTCTTAATTCAGCCAAGAGGTCATATGTGACATATCGATCTTGTAAAAACATTTTCATGTGATGCGAATTTGTTCACGCAATGAAATGTGAAACTTTTCGCATTCATATGCGTTTGTGGGCTATTGGAGGCCAATAGGGCCAAAACATGTCAAACTAAGTGTTAATGCATAATTATACGTTTACACTTTAGTTTCACACGTTTTGGCTCCATTGGCCTTCCATAACAGTCTGACGCATGCGTATGAATGGAAGTCAATGTAAACGAAATGTGTAATGTGACCGGCGAACGCCCCTTTAGCCAGTGATGATATACAGTATGTATATATGTATATATATATATTTACTGTATAGTAACGCAAATATAAAATCAGCCATTGGTGTGTGGCAGGATGTCTTTTTGTCACTAACTTTATTGAGGCAACTCAAGCTTGTAGGCCTATTAGTCATGTTAGATTATGTATTTGTGTTGAATGATGTGATATGTCATAATAAATCACAGGCACATCTTAAGAGTCATTTATAAGGTTCGCAAAACATTCACCTTCTTGGAAACAGTCAGAATAGTCCAGAGAGTGCTCCATTATTACTTTTGGCATTTAAAGGCAAGGACTGAGTACTTCTGAGTAGGACTGCCTCCATTAATGCCTTTGTTTGTACCGGTATCAGTCATTTGTGTTTGACTGCAGACTTATCCATCAGCACATTGACATTTGGATGTGGACAGATTCTGAGTCAGCAGCTGGGCTGAATGAAGCATAGTCCATTCAATTAATTTCTGTCTAGAAAGACTGAATGATCAACTCGAATCAAATTTTTTCAAGCATGATCTCAAGCCATGCTTAAAATGGCTTGGAGTTGATTTTTTTATGTTATTTAGCTGGACTGCAAAGCTTGGTTTCAAGGAAAAACTATAGTTAAAAAAAAATTCTGTCACCATTTACTCACCCTCATGACTGTCACAGTTATGTTTAGTTAGTCTGTTTTCATGGACTTTCAGTTTGTTTTAATACATCACATGTGCTCCTTTGTTCTAGTTCTTGCCACACATCAGTCACTCACCATGGACACTAATCATTACAGCTGTTTGTCTTTTAGTTAATCATCACTGTGTATTTAAGTTCCTCCCTTCGTTCAGTTCATTGTCCAGAATTGTTTGTGTTCTCGCATGTTGGTCTCATTAGTTGTTATTTAATAAACCTTGGATTATTATCATCATCGTCGTCTTATGTTGATATTAGCGTTACAATTACTTTCCAAGCCTGTGGGGTTTTTTTTTCTTATATTGAACACATACTGATTATCATTGTTCATTTTTGACAACCTCTAGTCACCATTCACTTCCATTTAACTGAAAATAGCAGCATGAACTTTCTGCTAAACTTCTCTTGTGTTCCACAGATGAAATACGAAAAAGTTTAAATCAACATGAGAGTAAATGCTGACAAAATGTTCATTTTTTGGGAGAACTCTCACTTTAATTCTCACTCATAGGTCAGTGTTTTCAGATTTTTTGGTGTGTCAGTAAATAATGAATGTAGAGCCACTGTGGTGCCTTCTATTTTATGCCACTGTCTCAAGGGCTTGGGGGGCATCTGTGTTACTGAAACTGTCACTGATAAGGATCGCACTAATAATCGCTTCTGGGCCAATGAGCTCTATAACGTCCAGCTGGTCTCTCATGCTGATCCACCATTTTAGGGGTCAGAGTCTCTCCGAGGTGACTGAGCTCAGTCTGGATATGTCATCATTAGACTCAACATATCAGCTATACCAAACCACAGTGCCTCAGAGTGGCCATTTCACCCCATAATTGAAACATCTGATTCTCATCTCAAAGCAACAGTTATTAACGGCAATTACACACCAATTAGTTGTGTAGTTAACACATCTAATGGAGCCAGATGGGGAGTATCAATTTATGCTCGAATGACAAACCTGCCCTGGATTTAGCTTGAGTGCAATTAGCAGTATGAATGAAGCTGAAAAGATAGAGAGCTGTTTTTTTTATTGCATGCTTGAGATGGATTCTTGTTCCTGATTTTACTATGCTTGTTTGGTCTGATTTTATATAGCCTATGTCAATTTTCAGAGACAAAACATGTGAAGCAATTACATTCATTTTGGAGATTTGCAGTGAAAGTGTTCTACTATGCATGTGCTTGACTGGTAAAACAATAGATCACCATGGGCAGCTGTGTTACCTCCCTTGTTTCCATGGCAATGCTGCTGATTGACAGTTGCCCTGACAACTCCATTCAGCCACCACCTGCTAGCTGTCAATCAGACCTGCCATCCTGGGGCTATTGACAGAGCTGTCAGCCTGTGTGAGATGTGCCTGTCAAAGCTTCCAAACACTTGTGGTGACAGGGAAACATCTTTTTCCTCCATTCACATTGTCTTCTCTTGCCTTCTTAAACTCAAATTTGAGCTGTCCTTTTAGATTTGCATATGCATTCACATTTGTATGCTTATGCCATGTACACAGTTTTTTTGTTTGCTTTTTTTGTTAGCAAAGTGAGAAATGTTATTTAATGGTTTATTATTTTTGCTATCTGTTTCTGTGTTGTTTGAATTGATAATTGTTAATTGATAGCTTCTGTTGAACCCGTTAGCCTGCATTATTTCAACTTAGTTTTGAAATAGTCGTATTTAACAGCAGAATTCGAGTTGAAAAACTACATTACCCATAATGCTGTACCAAAAATGACATCAATCAGAGAGTCGAAAATAGCAGCATGTGCCAAAAGATCTCATTAGCTCCGCCCACTCCCATGAAAAATCGACGAAAATCGAGTCAGTCTCACTACGCTATCAGAATACTTAAACGTTTGTATATGTATACATATTTTAACTTACATTATATTGTGGTTACATATAATAAACATTTTTAAATGAGAAGTTTTTAATCTGATTATGCTGTTCGCAATACTTAATGGGATTGAAGTTCTTTCCCTAACTAAGGCCTTAATGGCTTTATTTAGGGAAAGAACTTCAATCCCATTAAGCATTGCGATCAGCACTCTTGAACCTTTGTATTCTTGTACACAGTCTTGAACCTTTATATTTTTGTCCGATTTTCAAATAGTTTTTGCTTCAAATCAAAGTTTGTAGTGTTGTGATTCACCTCGTTGATTGGCTTGGTTAATTCATGGCTTATAACGCTTTAGCAAAGACTTTTTAAAAATCCCAAAGGAAAAAATGAAAAAGGGGGTGGACCCTAATCTGTCCAAATGACAGATTCTTCAGCCAATCAAATGTTTTATTTGTACCTGGTGGCCATTGAAACTGGTCCTGCTGAGGCCTTTGAGCAGGCATCGAGTTACGCAATCACGCATTCAATAACGTACGTAATTAGAATGAAGATCACAAAAGTCATTGGTTATTTTTAATAAGTGTTTCCTGTGCTTGTGTATCTTCAATTTGTTGATTTCTCACAATGGGTTGAATGAAGTTTAGTAGTGTCATTGGTGCAGTTTGTCGAGATGTAAATGTATGATGTCCACACAGGAACAGGACCATCAGTTAAATCATTATCTAAGTGTTTTAAAACATTCCCTCTTTCTGTCGTCCATATTTGTAAGTGTCATCAGCCCAGCAGAGCTTTGCTCACACCTGACAGATGACAAGCCCCAGCTCGGAGGCTGACGCTGCAATCAAAGTTCTGTCACACCTGTCAATATCCCGCTGTCATAGCAACACTTCTTGTGAATGATGATGTGAGAGACAGTGGTGGGTTGGGGGCTAACTTTGCATAAACAGTCTCCCCCACCTCCAGACGAAGCATGGTTTGCGTTCTCCGGGATTCATAACTTCATAGCTGTCTGTTTACAATGTACTTTTCTTCATTTAGAACTACCCAGGGAAATGCTTTTTTTTCACTATGTTCTGATCATGCAGAAGTTATTGAAGTTCCTTCTTAAAGTGGTTATTTGTATCTCTGTAGCCTCTTGTTGAGGTGATGAATTAAAATGTAAAAACAATCTTTATTTTTAGTTGTTTCTACTTATTTTAATGCTTGTTTTGCCTTATTTTAAATCATTTTTGAGTCATCTTGCCAATCACATTTTTTAAAAGTACATTTGTTTAAAAGAGACATATACGTATGCTTACTGGGCTTCGAGGAACTTATATAAAAATACTGACAGGAGAATAAGACGTTAATTTCGATTTTGCTATTACCGTTTTCACACTTGGACTCCAAACATGACAACAATAAAGTTAATCTCAACAGAACATGAGAATTAAATCAAATAGCCTATTAAAGTATGCTCAGAAAATTGGCATATGCAATTTAATGAGTGTCTTGCATTTTGTTATATATCACATTTGAAATCCCATGATTGGGTCAGTGCAGGGGAGGAAGGTTCTATTAAATCTGTCTGGATGAGGCATTCACGTTTTTAAAGAGTTTACAATATCCTGGCCATATTTCAAAGCCTATCATCGCCTTCAGATTAAAGCTGACGCTGATGTCTGCCAACTCACATTAATCAGAAGAGTGTCAGAATGGGTTTTGCAACAGTTACAGTCAATGCTAATGATGTCTGCATTTCATGTTTCCTCTGCAGTGGATTATTAATCATGATCTATGATATTTGCTGTCGAATTGTTGTCTAATCATTCAAAGAGTTTGTATTTACTGTTTCACTGAAACAAAAAAAGATTTGATTCCTGCCACGCAAAAAACATGAAAACTCTTGTCTCTTGTGCATTTACATGAAGCGGAATCGGAAGGGACAGGCTCGTCCTTGACAAGTACACCTGTCACAGGGTCAAGTCAGATCACATTGGCAGAGTCAAGCATGTTGCGCTCGGTGCCTGTGTTTGTGTTTATTTCAGGATACATTTGTTTAGTAACTGGCTTGTAAAACAACAGCAAATGAAATAAAATGCACATTAATTAACTATATTCTATAATAAACAGAAAATGTAAAGAGATGAGAGAAATCATACAATATATGCATTGCAACATGGTATTTTACTCTAAATGCGACTACAGTATTTTCTGCAATTGTTATCCTTTTTATACAACGCATTATTTCACTGTAGATACTTATATGGCATGATGATTATTAATTATATAAATAGTTACATTAATAAATAGAGAAATGTTACTTTTAGAACATGATTACATATATCCTCTTGTTTTTGTGTTTGTATTCTTAAGGTAAACGAATGCATTCAATTATTACGTGATGGCTGTAGGAAATATGTGGAAAATGACCAATGATGACCAATAGGATTATTTATTTTTGATGATTTCTTATGATCTTTTCAAATAATTTTAATATACATTTTTATAAAAGGTAAGAATTTCATGTATTTTCCACATTTAAGTTATATGTGCACACGTTTTATCTGAAAAACTGTTTTATTCAGTTTAGCAATAGCATATTGTTTTATTAATCTGAAAGCAAATGTTGTTAAGTCTAGCCATTTATAAATGCACAATGAGTTGTTACAGACTACAGATGTTTCCTTTGTGAATTCTTTCTTAGGTAAAATGTAATATCCTCACACCAAGCTGATGGACAGAGTTGACACCTCTGTCTCACAGCTCATGTTATTATTGGGGCATTTTTTTCATGAGGGAAGGACTCACCCTGCCAAGCACACAGGCTGATGTTCACAGCTTTGACAAGATTCTGCACCTCTTTGATGTCTGTATGCAAAGATGTACGTGCGTGTGTTCTCCAACACGTTATCACATCTCTGTCATTCTTCTGTGCTGAACTGACATGTTGAAGGTATGGGGAAAGAAGCATGAGAGACTGTGGGTGTGTTTGTGTTCATGTTTGTGCTGTCTGAACAATATTAAAAGGCTACAAATTACTGAAAAACTGAAACGGCTTATATGACTGATTGGAAGAAGTGGCTGTCCTTGCTATTGTCATTCAGTGTTTTTAAACAGTGTAAGCAGAGTGAAACTAGAAAATCATGTTTAATAATAATTTTACTATGTAATACATTGATGTCGCGTTCAATTTTCAGCAACAACATTTAGGTTAAGGTGTAGCCTTCATTATCCCAAAGTGAATATTTGTCTTGGGCTCAAGAAAAAGCAGCCAATGCATCACAGGCTTACTGTAAATCATAACACAACATTTAACACAGATGCATAAACACAAATACATAAACACAAGCATAGGCATTAGGCTATATTCAATCAAATCAACAGTGTCAGTAATTGACACACGGTAGCCTAAAGGTGCTTCAAATAGCCTCTCCATAGCCTATACTCAAGGGACTTCAAAATGTATTTTAAGTGCCTCAAAACTCTTTCTCCGTTAATACCAGCCAACTTCGAGCACTGCTAGTACATTTACTATTAATAATAATGCTCATATTAATTGTATTATTATAGGCTACTTACGTTTGATTCTGTATCCATTTAGTACAGTTATTCAGTATATTTTATATTGTAATTTAAACCCTAAACAACATTAATAAGAAGAAGAAAAAGAAGGAGTAGAAGAAAATTGTTATGTTATCTCGAAACTGCTGCTATTCCTCTATGGATCCTCGCGCTGCTTGCGCGCAAAAAAAAGCTCAGCTCATATTTGAAAAAGTAACGGCTCTTCTCATCAAAGCCTGCAGCCACTTCTGCGTTTTTTTCCATTATAAGGTTTGTGCACTCGCCAAATAAATAAATACACAGTCTACTCAATATATGTTCACACATACATATGCGTAATTTATTATTATACATAAAATGTTTTAGTGTTTACCACTCATTGTTAGGCTATTGCATGCATGGTAGGCTATCGGGTATGAATGATTTAGCCGCGCTGCTAACGAATGTAATGAACAATGTGCAGTGCTACAAAATCAACTTAATGCCATTTATTAGTCTTTTGATGCTTTTTAGTCATTCAGCGTATTGTACAACTGTTTTTATTTAGGCGACATTTTAGCAGATAAGTGCCATTATTGCCATTTCTTTAGATAGGCCTAAAGGCCTACATGATGTTACTCAAGTGGTTAATATAATTGTTTATTTACTTACAGGTGCCCCCATTCCCTCAAATACATTTTTTAAAGCCCTTTGATTGCCAATAAGTATATGTTTATGTTGTGCATGGATATAATCAGCTTTGTTCTTCTGTTTCCCCAGAACAAATTTCTGAAATAATTTTAAAATGTCAGGCTACATTGAATTTCAGTACCAGAAGCACATGTAAGTACTTTATTTCTATTACCTTTTCTGTGTGAAATTGTAGCTAATGTTTGACTGTGCTTGTGTTTTTATTGTGTTATTTATTTATTTATCCTCTTTAACTATCTGTAAATATAATTTCAATGATAGTTTGGGAGATATTCACTGATAATGTTAGACAAGGTGCTGTAATGTGGTGAGTCTTCATAAGACTTACAACTGTAAGACTGAAATACTGGTTGAGGCCTGCATGAGGCAAAAGGCCCTGATGGCTAATTAACATTCGACCTCCCCCACACGGCCTGACTTCCTCTCACAAACTACTAAGAACAACTCATACAAGAACATGGTTTAATGTGAATGTTTATCATTGACTGTTACGTTTTTGGTGTCATTTGAAATGTCTCAAAGTGAGTGGTACAGATATCTCATATCCAGATAGATAAAATAAAAGGAAATAAGGTTTATAGAAGTTTAGAGAAAACTGGTCCAGATAATGCCACCCCCCTTTTGTTGAATAAGAAGCCATTTTGAGTGTGGCCTCCCCCATCCCCCATGTTACCTGGTCAAGGGGATAAAGGAAGGTGTGCTCTGGGTCTCTGGTCTCTTCTTTGCTGGACACGAATGGAATAGGGTCTCTGTCTCTCTCTCCCTCTCTCTCTCTCTCTCTCTCTCTTTCTATCCCTTTCTCTCTCTCTATCTCAGGTACAAACTGGGTAAGATTCTTTGGTGTAACCAATGTATAACCATGTTCTAGATATTTGAATTGATTGTGGAATTTATCTCTGATATCTGAAATATTAAATTATTAATTTAACTGATTTTGACATTGTTCATTTAATGGTTAAAAGGAATAGTCAAACATTCGCTCACTTTTAGTGAGGCACAGATATTATTAAAACCTTTCATTTATGGAGTCAGATGAATTAACGAGAGAATACATGATTAATGTATTGCATTTAACCAACCAATACTTTGCATGAGAAAAGGACAGTAACATGTGATACCTTCCCCGTGTATTGGTGAACCGGCAATTGGACCAATATAGCGGGCCTTACACAACTCATAACATGAATTGTGAACTCACATGATACTTTTTATATTTTCTGTAACATTTTTGTAGCTCAATAGAATACTTATCCATTTTTACATAAATTGTTGCATTGCATTGAATGAGATGAGTTCACGTAAGAATGGATTCATGAATGATATACAGTTTTTTTCATGATATGAAAGTGAACGGTGCCTGGGGTTGCATTATGTCTGAGACATGCTTTTGGGTTCTACAAACAGAAAGTAAAACAGGTTTGAAATGTCACAAGGATTGGGAAATGATTTTTATTTTCACAACTGTCACGTTAATATAGTATTTGGCATACTTGGCATAGTATTCTGTACACGTTTGAACAGGAATAAAAACCTCTTGTAGTCCTGAAAATCAAGTGCCAGGACCATCCACCAGAAAAGAGGAAAAACGAAGCTGCAGCACCTTTTCACTTTTCTGACCCGTTAAAGGAGAACTCCGGTCAATTTTAACATTGAGCTAATACCTTTGTTTACATCCTGTTTTTCGGTTGAAGTCCAAAGTAGTCGATTGCAGAGTTCACACGCATAGGTTTAATACCTATGATCACGCGCGTGAACTCGGCAATCGACTACTTTGGACTTCAACCGAAAAACAGGATGTAAACAAAGGTATTTGCGCTGACTTAAATAACATCATTTTTATACATTTCTTTCACATCTACTGCAGTCAGACTCACTCGTGTTCACTCAGAAGGAATCACTCACATTTTCTGTGCACTTGTAATGACACATCAAGGATGTTAAGAGGCTAAAAGCAGGTTTAGTACTTGCCCCATTGAAGTCAACAGGGTGCAAATTTTAAAAATAGAATAACTCGGTGTAGGCAACACCGATTTTTGTCGTTGTTCTCTGTATTGACAGCACTCCAAATGTACAAAAAAATTAGCTCAATGTTAAAATTGACCGGAGTTCTCCTTTAATAACCTCAAACGTTCCTTATGAATATTTTGTTGATTGCATTTTATGTTGGAACGGAGTAAAGGTGGAGTTACATTTGTGAAATTTCTGTGAAATTTTGTTGGAAAAAAGGTATATTGTCCAATGTCAAAGCATGTAGCGATGTAATTGTAATGTATGAATAACAACTCAGAAATCTTTTTTAACCAGCTCAACTTTTTAAGTTGGTCAATCAATGCAGTGAATTCGAGTGACCAACTTGAACCCATACTGAATTTTTTTGACTTCACAAGAAATTCCTGATTATGTGGATTCCTATTGAAATGACTGGAATTCACCTGTGAACATTCACAGAACAACAGTAAATGTGACAACATTTAATCTCATAACAGATTTAAGGTGCAAAGTCATGATGTAAGGAATACTGTTTCCGGGTCCAAGCCTCTACTCGTTTTTAGTGAGAATACTCAACAGCCGTTTATGATCACTGTTGATTCACTGTTGACATTCTCTAGGCCAGGGATGGGCAACTTCAGTCCTGGAGGGCCACTGTCCTGACAAAAATGTTTGTCGAGACAAACTTTGAAGTTGGCTTGAGAACGCCTGACTAGAAAGTTTGAAGTAGGCAATACAGTCTATCAGAAAACAGATAGATAGATAGATAGATAGATAGATAGATAGATAGATAGATAGATAGATAGATAGATAGATAGATAGATAGATTTTTAGCATGATTTAACACATTGCTAGCATGTTTTAACATTGTTAGTATTAATTAGCATGTTGCTCACATTAATTAGCATGTTGCTATAGCATGAATAAGCACAATGATAGCATGAATTTACATGTTTTTGCACATTACTTGCATGAATTAGCACAATGATAGCATGAATTCACGTTTTTGCACATTGCTAACATGAGTTAGCACATTGCTACCATGTTTTAACACATGGTACGCATGAATTAGCACATTGTTAGCATGTTTAAACACATTGCTAACATGGATTAGCACAATGCTAGCATGAATTAGCACGTTTTCGCACGTTGCTTGCAGGAATTAGCAACTCCAAAAGGTTCCTCCATGATCTTTTCATTTTTACAGTCTATTAAGATTTTATTTATTTGTTCTGTTAAACTTTTTATCTGTAAAACTTTCTTAATTAGGTTAGACATAACTGAACTGACCATTAAATGCTGTAGCAGCACTATCTGCTCCTCTGTAATGCAGATTAGAGCTGGCATTGACTTTGAATGAGAGGTGGCCAAACATGATCATGACAGTCAAACAGAAAGCCCAGACAAGCAGACAGATGTCTTATCAGTGATTTTCAAAACACTGTATTTCAACTCCCTCAATGTGTGAATAAAGGGGACAGGAAGTGGCAGTTTGGCAGCTCCAACCAGGAGTGTCACACTGAATCGCGTCCCCTGCCATCTCCGGACGGCTAGCTCGGCCCAGGAGGTCGCGTGAAGCGCTCAGCTCATGCATTTCTGGGACGTTGCATCTAAACGCCACCTATGCATACGGCTGAGGCGTGCGGAGAGGGACGATGGACAGGGATGAGACCATTACCACATTTTGAATGAGCCTTGACAGAACATGAGTGGATGCCTTGTCAGATCATTCTGAATACACAATGTCAGAAGTCTTGCCACCATGTCAGACAACTCTGGCGATGGCAGAGAGCTAGCATGCTACAATGTTCAGCTTCTTTTTTGAAATCTTGACATGTCTGACATTTTTCTGCTCAAAATGAGGTCATTTCAAATGAAACAAGATAGACAAAAGCATCCATCTATGACTAGTGATTACTATATTTTGCATTATTTTTTCATTTAAAACAATATATATGTATATATATATATATATATATATATATATATATATATATATATATAGTTATTTCCAGGTTTAAGGTGAGATTTTTTTGAGGTCTTAAACATTTGGCACAATTTTACGTCCATATATAAATGCACAATCAAAACAAACAATTAAATCTAACCAGATAGACAAACAAGATCTGATCTGCTAAAAGATATTATTCTAGAATTATTCTAGTGAAAATGTTTTAAGTGAAGTTCCTAAATGTAATTTTGGGAGGAGTGAACCCTAATCTGTGGAGCACATAAACAGCTACTTACCATGCTCTGGCATCAGCCGTTTCGGCATCCCTCCACCTCCCCAACTCCACCAACATAATTTATGCATCTTGCTACCATACTCATCTTCCAAGCAGGAGGGGGTATATCTCAGCTCGAGTTGAAGCTGCTTCCTTGAGCCCCTCCATTGCAGACAGCAAGCCAAAAAGGTTAAATGGGCAAATGAACTTGTGAAATTAAACATCATGCAATGAAATTGGAATTTTCTTTTTATGTCATTATTTTCTTTATTAAATGCTCAATATATATATTTTAAATCCCAAATGATCAGCTCTCAGACTTTTTGTCCCCATTATAATACAGCGCTAAATGGACAAAGTAAATCTAACCAGAAATACTGGGTGCAGAACACATCTTATAGATATGCAGTCATAGGCAATCTACATAAGGCGTTTGCACTGGTGTTCCAAGAGTCTTTTGTTTGTAAATATTTGAAATGTATTTATTTGATTTCTTTCTGTGATGACTATAAGATTTTGTAGGGCGGTACAGCCAACATGTTCAAAAAAGTTTTTTGTTTCTTAATTCTGTCAAGAGAGGCAGGGAATACAATAATACATTGAGCAAAACCAAAACTATAGTTCTCAGAGAGATATCACAGTTCTCTTGGGGGTTGTTTGGTACACTCTAGTGTATAAAATGAAATATATGCTTTTATTTATACACCAACACATCTTGTTTTAGACCTTCCTTTTCTTGCAAATATAGCTAGATCAGCCAGTGTGTTCCTCTCAAGCGTTTTACTTGGTCAGCACTTCACTCGCAGTCAGAAATGTTGCTTGAGGTATCACTTAAGGTGTTGGAAAACAGGATCAAAAGGATTGATACACAGCTTTTGACATGCTATTTGAGCATGTAGCTCACTATAATTGGTCGTGTCATCATGCATTAAATTAACAATGTATGGTGTAATGCCCTGAAACGAGTGTCTTTTGCAAATCTGTCAGATATCATGCCAAAATGCTCTTGACAGCTGTCTGGGGAAATGGTAGTGAATAGCAATTCAGCTGCTCAAAATATTCCCTGTCCAGCTGTTAAATATTTTGGACATACAACAACTTTCTTGAGTTTATTGGGCAGATCGAAAAGGGTGTAATGCACCATAATTCTTCATACTGCTTAGTTTTTAACTCATGATCTTCCATGACTGAACCAATAACACATTTAAATCATACTTAAAGCACTTCAGCATAAATGATGTCCAACTTAATTTAAACTGACTGTACTTCAGTAGTAGGACAATTTTCCCATTCTTTAAGAAAAGGAAAATGACCTTAACCCGTACCCTTGTGCTGAGAATAATTCAGTCAGTGTGGACTCTGTGGGCAGCTGCCTCGATTCTGTCCCATGAGTGCTCTGGAGCTGTCATAAACTGTCACATCAACTCAGGTCTGGTCACAATATGAACTGACACTCAAGAAGCGGGTGAACAGGATTTCCAAGAGGCCATGATAAGATGAAGATTGTTCTAGCTCAGTGATCAATTTATTTCAGGTTAACCATGAAATGTTTTGCTAATTACACCAGAACAGAGATCCACACTATAGAAGTAACATGTTTTGAAAATCTATGTTTGAAGTAATTTATCACTTTTTTTTAGGTGCTGGCCCACATGCTATAGTTTTATAACAGCTAACTTCAGACAAGATGTCAGACAAGAAATAAGCATGACACTAGTACAATCTGTACAGCATTTCATATCAAATTCAAGCTACTGTTTTCACATCAACGTTTTTTTCTCGATTGGCACATGTGTCAGAATTCCTGTTCAAACTTGTCTGATCAGGTTGAAGCTTATTGCACTGTCAAACGTAGCTCTCTTCTCATTAGTCTGGGCCCCTTCCCATCAGTGCATGCGCTCAAATTAGATTGACATCCAAACTGTTCAGATATACAAAGCAATTTAGATGATATTCATTAGAGCGATGACATAGGCTGATGTGACTCTGACAGGGAGCACTTCTCTCTCTTTCTCTCTCTTATTTTATTACCACTGAGGCGTGACTACCCCCACTAAATTCACTGTGCCAAAGGAACAAAACAAAAAGACACAACAATGTCAATTCAATTATATCTGTCAATACTGAATGGGAAACAAGATAACATTACAAAGAGTACAGATATCTGAGTAGATGTTTAAACTTGGCATGGTAAGAGTTAAAAGATCTGCACTAAAGAGGAAGTAACTGCAGCACAATCATGAGATTTCAAATTATGAAAAAGCCTCGATCCAATGACTGGTCACACATAATAAGATCATTGAGTGTGAAAACTGAGTGTTTTGGACTCTTGGATGACTAATTAAACAATGGGATTTAAATATAGCCTACTGAATGCTGAAATCAGGTTAAACTGGTGCCAATTAATCAGAAACACATCAATGAAACAGAATAAAAATGTGAATTGCATGTATGACAGAAAGTCAAGTATTTAAGACAAAGACAAACAGGTTTTTGTTCTTCTAATTGTTTTTGTTTTTTCTATAAAAAGATTGCAGTTTTTTACATTTTACATATATGGATGGCATGCCTCATTCAATGTATTAACATTCAACAAAAATTGTGTAAATAAAAACAGTCAAAAATGTCTGGTTAAATAGACTGATTAACAAATCTGGCTAGAATAAAAATGAAGAAGTGATACAGAAGTGAAAACGCATCTGTAAAAAAGCAAGTCATGGCAATTTATATCAACAACAAAAAGGTTTAAGACTAAGTATTTTATAACACTTTATATACAGTTCTTTAATTATACATCTCAATAAATCAGATTCATTATGCACAAACAAACCAAGTAGTAGCACAGGCAATAATGAAAGCAAGCCATATTTTGGAAAATATGCATAACGTAGTTTGTCTATGTACAGATTTACATTCTTTTCTCATCAGAACAGAAACATCTCCCCCCAAAATGTTCATGATTATTTTAGAATGTTCATAATTTTAAGACACATGTTTACATTTAATAGATTTCTTATACAGAGTATCTATTTGGTAAAGCTGGCATTAAAGCCACCTTAGAACTTTTAATGCTAAATTCCCTTGACAACACCAAAGATCACAAAGCTTAGCCTACAAGGCCAATTATGTATGTTAATGCAACAATATGTAAGTAACTGTGAATGAATCTTTACACTATGATCCTACTGTCTGTTCTCAACTTGGAGTACAATAAATGTCCTGACATACACTGTTAACTGTACGAGTTTGTGTGTATGTTACAGCGCTGGCACTGGTAGCAGTTGCTCCTGACATCCTCTAGCTGGCGATACAGCTGGAAGCACAGGTTTTAAGGAAGTGCTTTTAGAATGCTTCATAATCTTCCGGTTGAAATTCTTAGAAGAAAGTTTAGCCAAGTCTTTCATTTTAAACCCAAGGTGTGACTCAAGGTGACAGATGTAAGTAGAACGAGCTTGGAACTGTGTTGCACATTCGCTACAGTAGAAAACTGGGTGTCCTGAGTCAACGTTCTTTATGAACTTTGTTCTGCCTGTTCGTCTGAGCTGGTATTTCACATTGGCCAGCCAGTGGCTGATGGTTGTCATAGATAGACCTGTTATTTGTGATATGACCATCCTTTCCTGGGAGCTCAAGTCTGATATCACATACTTTCCATCAGCTGTCTGCCTCAGGCAGGACGTGAACTGAGCCTGCAAAATCAGCAAGTGCTGGGGTTTCCAGTGTGACTGCCTACCTTTACGTTTGTGCACCACTGACGTATCCTCTGCCTCATCTGATGTATGAGAACCTTCGATTTCTGACTGCCCTGGCCTACATAAAAGTGTTGGGGGTTTCAAAACTTGAGAGTCTGAGAGATTTCGCAGCATGTCTGATATGTCAGAGAGGGCATTTTCACGCAAAGGACTCGCTGGTGTGAAGATTTTTGAACTAGTTGATTCAGTCACAGATGCACCAGGCACAGAGGAACTCACAGCTTTGCCTGGGAGAGTAGCAGCTCTGAGACATTGTTCACTTTTGCCTTTGGACAAGTCTATCGGTTGGTCTCTGCAAATTTCATGGCAGTCCGTATGTGTCTGGCTAGGTTTCGTCAAGTGTCCAGATGGAGCGGCAAGAGCGGCCCTTTCTGCCATGCTGTTGCTCATCCTGAGAAGCATACTCATAGGGTCCTGGACAGGCCTTAGCGGTTTGGCAGCTTTACCCAGATGAAGGTTCATAACAGACTGAAGGGCACTTAGAGGACTGACAGAGGGTTGTTTTGGCTCAGGGTGTGCAGATAATAGACCAGCGTCATCATACAGATCTGAGGTGGAGGTGGTGTGAGTTCTGAAGTCTTGAGTGTGCTTCTGAATTTCCCTTTCGTTTGTGTTACTCTCAGTGATATTGCTCATAGATGAAATCATGTTATCCAGGCTTGGAGATTTTGACACCAGTGATTTCCCTTTAAGATTCAGCAGCTGCCGATGTGGTGATCCCTGCCCATTCAAGTCATTAAATTGCCTGTCTACTTCAGCAACTGTTACGGTTACTTTGTTTTCCAGTTTGTCCACCTCATGGAGATTAACTGTGGTTGAGGAAGTTCTTGGTGGAGTGCTTGGAGGAATCAAATGACTTTTGTCTAAAGACTGGACTTCATGACTACTGGATGATTGTTTTAAAGAGGAAATATAGCCTGAGTTGTGCAGAGCAGGTTTCAGATGGTTTTGTAACTGATAAGCTGCATGAATGCTCTGGTAACCGCCCCAGCTTGGGGCACCCCTCTGTGCTTTGTTTATGGCAGATGTAACTGTATTCTCCAGTGATTTTAGAATATCAAAATCCATTTTAGGACTCTCTTTCAGATCATCTTCAGTAAGGTAATCAGACTTTGTTAATGTGCTGAATTTCTGCTTAGCATCATTTACATTTGCAGACTCATTGCATTCACTGTCTTTCTGAGAAGTAATTTCTTGTGTCTTGTTCTTGTTGTCCTCAGTTGCTACAGATGTGATGGATGATGACTCCAAGATTCCTGTTGCTGAGAGAGGGGAAGAACATGTTGTACCTGACTGAGACTTCTCAGACTTACTTTTAGGATGAGGAGGCTTGTCTGTTTTTTGCAATGATTGGGTAACTTTTACAAAGTGGCCGGTCAACACCATATGAGCACTCAAGTGCTGAATAGAATCATGCAAAATACCACACTCCATACATTTAAGATTCTGAGACTTGAACTGTATACCACGGCTTGTTGTCTTCTGATCTTTAACGTTTTTATTGTCGGTTTGTTCAGAGTACATCTGAAAAATATCGTTGGCCTGCCCATCATTAGGACTTTTTGTCTGCTCCGTTGTTTGCAAAGATTTTGCAACATCCAACTCCATTGGAACCCTCTTTCTGAATGAAGACACAACTTTAGCAGCAATTGCTGTTCTTGGCTCTCTCAGAGGAACCTTTTGGTAATGCTTAGTCTTTATCATGTGCACGCTGAGGTCTTGCAAAGATTCAAAAGAGTGTCCACAGTACATACAGCGTAGGACTTTCTGGGCATCTTCCTTTCCTTCCATCTCCAAAAGAGATCGCTTGCGTGGCTTGGACCATGACTTGGCACCCTTGCTAGCACTTTCGAGGTTGTCATCACGGTAGTGGTCTGTTTCATTCATGTGAACTGTGAGATCAAGCAGTGTGTCATATGCTGCACTGCAGCTTTTGCAGTGGAACTTGCTAGCACCGGTAAAGATGGATCCGTAGAGTTTAGTGCTTTGGCGGTAGAGCTGAACAGTGGAAAAAATACTTGGTTCAAGTGCAATAGGTTGTTTTTGAGAGACCTGTTGGAATGTCTTTGCGATAGCAGATTGATGCCAATCGTAGCAGTTGCGTCCAGGACTGCTGTTGCTGCTACTGCTACCGCTGCTACTGGCTGTCTGTTCATCTGCATACGGTTGAGAGGAATTCAAGTTCAAAAAGGACCAGTAGGGATTATTGAGGAAGCTTTTGTAAATAGCCTTCATCTGTTCTAGGCTGTCTGTAATACATACAGAGTGTTCAGGACTGTCTTTTAGAAAGTCTCTTGTGGCCTCCTCCTCTTTTTTGTTTGGGGTGCTCTCTGTATCTGATGTGGGGTCACTAGATTCACTTATGTGAGATTCACTGTCAACATCCTGACCTGATAGCTCAGCAGCAGGGGAATCTTGTTCATCCATTGGGGTTTTTAAGTCTTCTCCCAAATCATTTTCATCCTGTAGTGTCTCCTTGGCCACTGAGCAATCACTTCCAGTATCTTCAGTCTCTATGGGGGTCTCCTTAACATTCTCTGAATCATAAGCTAGAGGGGGGGGGAGGAGAAAAAATGTATTAAGTAAATGCCACATAAGTAGCACTGAAATGTAAACAAACAAAACAAAATTTAGCCTAATGACATTCTTCTATGAATGAAGTGAA
The DNA here is from genome assembly GCF_949319135.1 of Squalius cephalus. Taxonomy (NCBI): domain Eukaryota; kingdom Metazoa; phylum Chordata; class Actinopteri; order Cypriniformes; family Leuciscidae; genus Squalius; species Squalius cephalus. The sequence continues at coordinate 12,941,896 of NC_137127.1, read as the reverse complement.
TGGGCCACACCCCACATGAAGTTGAATTTGAATTGCAATTCAGCAAATTCCTCTTTCTGAAATTACAATTTAAAGAGGTTCAACACAGGTGTTCTTCCACCCTGGTCCACAAATATCAAAGTCTTACATTCAGGTTGCAATTCTGTATACTGTTGTCTGCCTCAATTCAAATGCAAATCAAATTCAGGAATTAAATTCAATTCTGAATGGCACATAAGCACTAGTGCATCCACAAACAAATAACGGAGGACTAAGAAATAACGCTCTTCTAGAACTAAGATTTTGAAATAGGCTGGTCTGGTCTAGTCAAGTGTACATCAAAGCTTTTTTTAATCTTAATGTTTGCTGTTGAGCTTCTAATCAGGCTATTTACAAGAGGTTGCACCTGCTACCATTTGGCCCACCTCCCCACATGTCCACACACCTGTGCACATATAAAGAGACAAATAGATAGAGGGAAAAGGTGGACAGATAGATTGAGAGGTTAAGGGGAATGACATAAGATGGCGGCACATAAGCCACCTGTCACTTTGAATCCCACCTGACGACTATTCACCTTGGACAGGTGACATGTTGCGAGAAAGGTGTCTGCTCGAGCACCTCAAGATGACAGATCCAAGGGGACACGGTCGCCCTTCTCCCTGCCAGCTGCCCTCACACCCTCAAAAGAGCCCATCCACCACCGTCCTTCGGGACTGATGATCCCGTCTCCTGACAGCCTGTCCCCTGCTAGTTTGACACTGTCACTCTGACTCCGTAAGTGGAACAAATGCCCTCTTGAAAGCCATACCAACCCCCCCCGTCTCTGTTCCACTCTATTCACTCTTGTTTGTGTGCGCATTTGTGATTATGTTGCTCATGTCAAAAAAAAAATGCTTGACATGTCAGATGTTTGGAAATACAGCAGGCCTTGAATTACAAGCTAACATGGTGTGCTGCTGCATGTGTGATTCAAGTGCATTGTGCTACGCTAACGGTCTCTCTTCCTTTCTCTCTCTTACAAGATCCACCACAGTCTTGACAAGAGTGTTAAAGCACAAATAGCTCTCATTTCAAATGATAATACACAATCTCACAAGCCCACGCTTCTCTCATTTAGCCTCTCACTGGCTGTCAGCCAGGCGGCCCGCAGGATGGGGGCTCTAAAGGATAACTGGCAGGTGCAGGCCAGTCTTATCCCCTCTGTAGATTTGGATTGTCACTAGGTATCCATTACTTGCCAATCTCCTCTGATCGTGCCCGACAGCCTTGATCAAAAGATGTCATTTGAAAGGCCTGATTTGGCATGAACTCCAAAGCAGTTCGAAAAGAGGGTGAACCAGGTGTAACTACAATGACATGATCATTTTCCTGCCCTCTCATATCCCTGAGACAATTACGGTGACACACTGAGGGTTCACAATGGCAAATTGCTTTTTTCTTGTACAAATGCCGAAGACTACAAGACTGTAACTTTTTTTGAGGGGGAGGGGGGGGACTTCATAAAGGTGTTAGGGGGTGGAGAAGTTAAGCACACGTTCATCCTAAGAAAAACCATAAACTTTCACTAATGTGTGTGTGTGTGTGTGTATCAAAACCAAAGCCCACTAAATTTGAACACAATCTTTAACCTCAAATGATTTATAATCCATCTCAGGAGGCACCTACCATAACCAATTATTCTCAAAAGGCTTGATTGACAGGCTGGGTGATTTATTAAGCTAATAAAATGTGATGTGTGCAATGAGCTCTAGCAGGACAAAAATCCAGGAGACTTTAGTGGCACTCGCCCTGTTTGATTTATGTAACTATTACATTTGTCTCCATATGACCAGTCATTAACCCCCTCCACCCTACAGACAGAAACAGCACATAAGACATTTAAATTGGAACATCAAGTACTATACATAACATTATTTATTTAAGGTGCATGCATTATTGATTACTCTAAGACAGTACAGAGGTCAGACACATGATTACAATTAAAAGTAGGCATTTTTGTGAGACATACTCACAGCTGCTTTGCACTTTATGTGATTCTTTAGATGATAACATTTTTACATGAAGTAAAAATCAGAGGAACTCATTTAATGCCATAGATTAGTCTTGTTACATAGGTCTTATTAGGTAACAATAATACCCAATAAGATGATTATGATATGCATTTGAATGGTTGCTTGACATACATAAAGCTCTCTGTCAGTAAATACTTCAGCTTTTCATCCTCAGAGCTCACATGACTCTCTTGCAACCTCACAGTGTGATACAGATTGAGGCTAACTGTGAGAATTGTTCTTGCTTCTGGCCATGCTAATGTGCAACACATGACACTTTGATCAAAATAAAGAAGCGTTCAGGCAACATGTTGAGATGCCCCCATGCCAAAAATAGTGTTCTTTGCTGGAATCGTGGAAAGAACAGAGTTAATTTTTAAACTACAACTAAAACACTGTTGGCGTATATCGGTGCCCTGGGTCTTAACCTTTCTGCAGTGTTTCTCTTTCTCTGCTGAAGAAACTTAAAACTCACCATTTACTGTAAATGCGGGAAGGCAAACAGTCTCTGCTGACTGGAATTCTACTGACCATAAACGTCCTTTCAGGGGAGATATCTCTCTAATTATCACTCTGTGTGCCTTTGATTCCTTTTCCCCCTTGACAACAGTGTGTCTGATGTGTCTCAGCTGCCAAGAGTGATTGGCAACAATTCTATGTGTATCTAAGCCAGCAGCTGCTGAGATGATGGCCCAGCATCAAAGAACTCAGTGAGATGGATGGCACTCATAATTCTACTCTGCAGGGACAAGGTGGGGGAGGTTGGGGGCAAAAACCAACAGAAAAAAAGGGGGAAAAAAACGACTGTCACCCACCCACTCACCCCCCAACCTTTCAAGCGAGGCTTTGTTACCCTCTTTAATGAGCTTCCGATAACTAGGAATTGAGTTCACTGAGAATACTGGAAGGGTTCGTTGGGAATGCAATACCAAACTCCCAATCTTATCCGGCAATGACCACCCGGTGGACAGCTGGTGTCTCGTAACAAACACGGAAAGAAAGCAAAGCTATCCATCATAGAGAGGACATCTAAGACCCTGTGCTCTGTCTATGCCTCTCTAACGCTCAGGTTACAGGCTTACACAGCCGTCCAAATAATATTCACTGTGATAAATGGTCCTCTAAGCCGCCTACCTCTCATTAATCTCTTTCTTTAAAGGAGCATCCATCATGGAGCAGGGCTAGAGCTGTAGAAGAGAACGCTAGAGTTCATTTACAGGCCAGCTGTGCTTGAGTGATGCGTGTCATTTTTAGCTTGGACGGGAATGCGCAGTCGTCAACACGTACAAATGTCCACGTAAGTGAATACCCACAGACGAAGATGAACGCACATGCAAACGTGTATTCTTGAGAAGCAAAGTCAGTGATTGAAGGACTGATTGATTGATTCGGTGGTTTGGTAGGTGAAAATTTTGAAATGTGCAATGAAAGACATTCCCACCTTTTGCTTAAGTAGAAATTATCATGCATTTAGCTAAATTAGAACTCATTTGTCGTTTCACTTGCTCAACATGTAATATATCTTAGTCTGTCATCGGCTGAGTTCTCTACTCAAAGAAGGCTTTCAATGACTTAATGACTTAACAGCTTAACTCAGCAGTGTGACAATTTATTGAATTTTCTTGCCTGTGTCAATTTCTTTTAGTCTAACTACAAACCCTATACAGCACCATCTCCGTTTCGCTTTTAAACATTTGGCCTGTATCTTTCACTTCCTAACGTTCTCCCCAGCCTTTTCTGTCCAATTCTCAACAATATTTCTCCTTTCTTCCCTCCCTCAGTGTCTCGGAAAGCCTGGGTGATAGATGACATGTGTCAGGATGCCAGAAGTAAAGGGTGGCAGCGTGATTAACGGCTCTGTTGAAAGGGTAATTGACGGTTTGGCATTGTGCTGATCTTCTCCACCAGGGTTTGGTTTCTGGACCCCTGAGGACCAGACTGACTCATTTTTCTAAAATGGACCACAAGCTAAAAGCCAGCTCCCATGAGAAAAAAAGAGATGGATTCTTGTCTTCTTAACAGAAGATTGATATCTTCATTGTCAACACAGCAAAGTAACATTCATATAAGTTTACAACCACAATAGAGTGCTAGTTCAAATGAGAGTTTGGATAGATAGCAGGTCAATGATGTGACACTCATCTTTTGTCCTATTTAAATTTATTTTAAAAATGCAATCAATAGGCCTACATACTATGACTTAAATATTGTACACCTCTTCTACAATGAGCATGATTTTAATTCCTGTAAAAAAAAGGCATTGTGATGTTTTTGCAGGGGGCATAAGGTGAAAAATATTTGAGTAATACAACTCAGATATCTTAAGATTGTTTTTTGGGGGCATATTTTACTGTTATTTCTAAGAAAATAAAAATAATTTGCTTCACTTGAAAAAAAACAACACTTTTATCTGCAAAATCTTTGCAGTTTTAAAATAATAACATCAAAAAGGAAATTATGTCATAGAGAGGATCCCTGCAGACCTTCATGACTGTGTCAATAAGTCTCTGCAAATCACACAATTCGATTTTTTTTAATGACAAAGCAAGGTTAGTTCATGTGCTGTGACTCCCCAAAACTATTTATAAATTAATAATTATTAGTATTTGTAAACAAAGAGCAGTATAACACTATTATAACCATACAATTTAAAAAATATATAGTACAGTTTAGTATAGTTATTTCGATGAACCTGGCACGTGTTTTAAACTAGATTTTTCCTTTTAATTATCATGGACCAGCTCTTATACCCCATATAGCAAAAGGCATATACTTATTTAGTCAGCTATGACTTACAAAATTTGGCTTAAATTGAAAAAAATAAGCAATTTTAAATATTAAACAGAACATTCACAAAGTAAAACTAAATTTGCCCATCACATCAATAACAGTTATGAACAAATTAAACTTGTGAACACACCATCTGTGTGCATGTGTGAAATGTGTATGCAAGAATGTGTATGATTACTTTAATCTTTTGTCTCAGCCATGTGTAAATCAATGGGGTTCTAGCCGTTTTGAAGCTGTTGGCAGTGATTACAGGCATGCCTGGCTGGAGAGGTATGTTGACACTGGTTTGGATTAGGGAATAGTGGGCCTCTATGGTTTCCTGCCCTTTCATCACCGCCACCATCAAGCCCAGCTCCTGCGTCACATCCACGCATGACTGATGGCCGCTTGTCCGGATGACCTGCCACGCACCTTAGATCTGACAGCGACAGAATTTACCCTTAGAAAGAGGGAGAAGGCAGGGCCTGGAGTCGCGCCCAACAGAGCCTGAGAACCAAGAAGATTTTTGGCCAGGGTGGCCCGTGGGATTTGCGGAGGAGTGTCCGATTAACTCACATTATCAACCCACACACAGACGGAGAGAGATCTAACTAACAAAGTTGAAACAAAGTACAACTCTCAAAATAGATTTGATGTCTAATCTGTCGTTCCAAATATGGCTCAAAGCCTAACAGACAGATGAAAACATCCATTTCAGAAGGACTGTAGGTGGTTCCACATGTTTGTCTCCTCGCTCATAACAGTTCAGAATCATCTAGATTCAAGACAGGCACCAAAAAGCTCATTTGTCACGTAAAGGTGCTAAATTGGGTTATGGCAATAGGAAAGGCCAGTAACAGTGGCTAATATCAACTTGATTACATCAAGGGAGCACAAACCTAATATGACTTGGTGACAGACGCATACCTTGTCATCTCCAATCACATGTCAGGAATCCATCAAGTTAACAGCTAATTAGGTGTGCTCAAATAAAGCAAAGCAAAATGTTTATTTTTACAGAGCACTGCAAACCTTTAGGGCAAGAGAGAGATAGGGAAAGAGTACATTGCTCTAAATCGTTCATTAAGACTTCACCTACAAGATTGGCTATTGAGCTGTACATCCTTTACAGAGAAAAACAATGCATCAGAATCAAGAATTCGGTCATCATCGGGTTAAAAGTAAATTGCACTTCACTAAATGTGTTCATACCTGTAAACCATAAACTCACACTTGTAAACCACTATGGTCACCACTCTGCACAGGGTCCATGAGTGAAGTTTGGTGGAGCATACTGATGAAATAAAAGCCTAGGCAAGCTTATGGGAAAAAGAAGGAGAGCACTCACATGGCCTTGCTCTGATTGACCATTAAAGCCTTTGATGGATGAGGCTGTCACAAGGATAACAATTAAATCCAACATGAGACAAAGCTGTTCTGACAGGCCAGTCTAACAGAGCAAGCCATACCCCTCCATTAAACTCCACATCATCTCTGCCTCAAACACACACACAAACAGTGAAGGCTATATAATAATGGCTTTGTATCTGTTTCAAAGAGCTCTGCTATAAATAAAAAAAATTCCCCAGAACTCCTCCTCTTTCAAATAATAGGATAGGATCTATTCTATTAACCAGACAGATAATGTTTTGGTTAACATGAAGGCAGTTTCGGTGGTTTTCGCCTCTTTAAAGAAGTTTAAAGAGTCTGAAATGGATATGTGTAAATAATAAGCTGATAAAAAGGATTAAAATTTTAAATTCCAGTGTTAAGTGTGTATATATATATATAACTATATATTATATTTCCCTATATATATATATATTTCTCATTTCAACAACTTATTATGCAACAACTTAATGACCTTGATATAGCCTACAGATTGAGGGTCTAAACGATTTTTTCTGGTTTCTGGGGTTTTTTTTCTTGTCACATGACAACAAAATGGCTTCCAGAATGTTGGTAATATTTTGAAACAAAATTACTAAGCTCCATTTAAAAAAAAAAAAAAAAAGCTAATAAAGGATAATGCCAAAATTATTTAGGCTACTGTATGCATATTTCTCTCTCTCTCTCTCTCTCTCTTTTTAAAGAATTGCAGTCTTTAAAATAGCTTTTCTTTTTTTTACAATTTCCAGACAGTTATCAAAGACAATTTTGTTTTTAAGCCCCACAAAAATGAAAAATTCAAATTACAAACTGGTCATTATTCAAAAGCTGTATTCAAGTAATTTTGAATCAATTGTACTGTACCTTTAATTAACTTCTGACAAAAAAAAAGCAAAAAAATAAAATAAAAATTCAATAATTGAATGAATCAATAACATGACAAAAATAAAAGACTCAAATTAGGATTAGGAAAATATGTTTAGATAATCCAGGCAAATAAAAGCGATTATACACTGATTTTGTGCCTTATGAAATGTACTAAAACGATATGTACATAATGGAGGACAAATGAACAAGAGCATCTTAATGAAATTCAGATAAACTTACCTGCCGCTCGTTTCGGCGCCTGCTGTTTTCTTCGCGGCATACTTGCGCGCAGACTTTGTGTCTATATACGCAAACTGAAACGATTTTCTACTATGTATGCTCCCAGTCAGACGTGTCACCATTAAACAAAAGTACAGCGCAGTCACAACAGCTACGCCACTTCGCATTGGGCATAAGAGAAAGCCCAGGTGCTCCGTGTTCAGCGGTAGTCTTTGTTTAAAGCCAGTCCGCTGGAGTGATGAGGAAAACTGCACGGCAGGACAGTTAACGCCTAGCCGATCGCTACGAGTTTGTCACGTCACTCAAAAGTCCGCGGCAACCGATACACTAGCAGAAAGTATGGGGGCGTTTACACGTCTGGTTGTGTCCAAAACAGCTAGATATAACGCACCGAACACTGGGGTTTCGTGTCGCGATTAAAAGTTAATAAAAGTTACACAACGTTTAACTCGACAACGCTGATGGCGCGAGACAGTGAAACATCAGAGAGACGCGACGAAGACCAAAGACATCATGCGTGCGTAGTGCGTTGACCAACAATTATACAATAGCAGACAAACAACGCTTCCTGTGCTCCTACCGGTCACTCCCACGCACAATCCCCATGCCCAAAAATGCAGTCTAGGTAGGCAGCTCGTAGGACTTTGAGACACTGCCAATATGTCACTTAAGAGTGCATTAACAAGACCGCTTACACTGACAAGGAGGATGTAACTTAACCCTTTAATGGGTAGCCTACTCCCAGAAGGGGGAAAAGAGTTTTTGTAACAATAACAACAAACAATGTTCAGTGTTTTTACAGATTTTACAGTTTTAAGCATAAACGGTTGATGTCCATTAATTGTTAGTACATTTTTCACAATTCTGCATTTATGTCAGTTTACCTTTAATTAAAAGACGCTGTTTGAAACCACTGTCATAAAAAATATATTTGTTTGATGTGTAAATAAGACATGCTTTAAAAAATATTGAAAAAAAATATATAGATGCAAGCAGAAATGCTTGCCTTGCATGCGTAAAAAGGTATTATGGTTTATTTAGCAAGCCTGTAACCAGATCATAGATGGAAAAGAAATAATCTCCAATATTTAATGAACGATATTACAATAAGGTTTCATTAGTAGAACTGCACTTCTAGAGCATTTAATAATCTTTTTTAGTTAATTTCAACATTTACTAATACATTATTCAAATCAAAAGTTGTATTTGTTTACATTAATGCACTGTAAAGTAACTTGAACAATGAACAGCTGTATTTTTATTAACTAACGTTAACAAAGATAAACAAATACAGAAACAAATAGTTCATTTTAGTTAATACATTAACTAATGTTAACAAAGAGACTTTATTGTAAAGTGTTGCATTGATATATATTTGTGCTTATCATACAGAGTTTACGCAATACAGTATTCTTCAACTGGATTTCATAAGTGCTTGGGTCTATTAAAGGGTTAGTTAACCTTTTATCTGCAAAGGTTAACTATTTTTCTCAGGTTGTCAATCCCTTAAATATCATGCTCAAAATTCTTTATCACAACTTTCAATAATAACAATAACCATTATTGCATCTCTGATGTATACATATATTTATAAATGTCATGAAACTTTTTTTTTTATCATAGATATTCATATTTAATGTAGGCCTGTATGAACTGACCTGTAAAGCATTTAGGACTTGGAAGTTATAAATTGTGATTGACATGTTTTTGTGCATAAAGTAATGAATATCACTACAACATACTTCCATAATACATGATTATCCTAATGATTATCCTAATACGTAATACTGTTTTTATCACATTTTGGTTTTTTTTAAAGCGAGATGATAAATCTGAATCGTTACTGCATCAAACAATGAGCAACAAAATAACATTTGCCACAATTAAAAATGTACTACATTTCTGTCTCAATGTTTTTATTTTAAGCCTCTTATTAAGGTCAAATTCTACTGAAAAACAATAAAAGACGTTTGTTGTGCATGTCTCTGTTGTATTTCCTGAAAACAGTCTCTTGTGTAATCAAAACTGCATGGCCAAAACAAGCTTGCCCTGAGGACTTTCTTTTACAAATCAGCACTGTCTGAGGATGTCTTTTTAAGTACTGTAAAGTCATTCAGATGTGGGGTCAGAGTTCTGACCGTGCCATTAAAACACAGGCAGAGATATAGTGCTCTCATTTAACTGCTCTGCTGCATCATATATCATCCCACTGCCACCGAGCTGCATTAGAGAGGATCTTTGATTTTTACTTTTAGAGCAACATAAATCAAATGCAAGGCAAGGTCTGCCAGTGACATCCTGTATTGGTCCTCACTGAATGGGATGCAGAGGGTTTGTTGACTGAGGTCAGGAGAACTAAACCAAACAAACCACAGTTGCAAATGAACGAAATAAAGACTGTATACACACATATCTGTCCAAACACACAGAACTGTTCATTTAACCTTAAATGCATGAATGTTTCGCCAATCATTATTACACATTCAGGTATGTATAGTGACCCGGATCTATCTAACACGGATGGATCTCTACCAGTCATAATAATAAAACTCTACTGATATTAGAGTAACAATTAATAAAAGAAAGCATATTTTGTTACCTTTTGGAGCTTGGAATGGTTCAGTTTGAGCAGATGTTGTATACCATCATCACTGTCCTCATCAGAGCTCATTTCCCAGAACATTCAGCATCTGGCTCATATTCGCCATCTCAAATAAATTCTCAAAACTATCATATTCAACATCTTCAAAATCAATATTTTGATCGCTGACAGCTTCCTCAACAGATCCACCATCAAGCGACAGTGACACTAATATTTGATTGCGTTTAGTACTTGCTCTGCAGTAAATCGCTGAGCCATTTCAAGTTTTGCTGATGATACTTCCTATTCTTTTGTTTTCTGCCTGCGGTAACTATGAGTGAAACGAAACGTCACTTCATCATTGTGTATCAGACATGGCCACCTTGTGGAATAAAGGTCAATTGCACTTATTCAGTCATCAAAGATTTAATTATTATACTTACACTGTTACACACCTCGGGTCGTTAGTGACCCTATACATTTTTTTTTTTTAAATGAACGGGGAAACAGACATCTTTTATCATTTTAATTAATTTTTTTCTTGGTGTATTGTATTAAACAAATGAATGAGGAGGAGGGTAGTGAATGACTTCCCGGGTCACTAAAAACCTGAGGTACGTGTATGCGTTTAAGGGTTAAACTAACTTTAATCAAGTAGAACTGGTTAATTTTAATGAAATGTAATGTAATGGTTTCAGGAAATGTAAGTTTTATCAAATCTTATTTTATTGCTCATTGTTTGATTTCTGCAAATAAGTCTGTTACTTTGCTCAGTTCATTCTGTTCAGAACATTAAAATACTCAAAAGGCCGTAACTAGTCAGATATGTCTTCTTGTTTTTGTGCTTGTGCAATGATGTCAGGGCAAACATTAAGGAGGCAACTGTCTCATTACCCAGACCTCTTTGGTCTTCCCCACCTCAGAGCAATCTTGTCAAGCAGGATCTGAAACGAAAAGGGACATCTGCCAGCAGGACACCCACCCTCCCTACAGCTCACAGGAGGGTGTATTTGAGCCACATGTCCATCAGTCCTGTTGTGAAGATTTCATTTAATCTCCTCCTGCCCGCTCTCCGCCACTGTTTTGAGAGGTGCTGTCCTCTACTTTGATCTATGATGAACAGATGACCTTTTTCCCAAGTCAGATGTCTGGCTCTGTAACATCATGTTCTAACAGTGTGTCAAAACAGCATGGCTCACCTTCTCCAACTCCGGTTATTTGTCTCGGATAGACTCACAAATCTGTTTTGAAGAGATGGTGAGGTGAATGCGTTGGAGATGGCAGCACCTGGGTGTATTATAAATGTTAAAAACAGAGCGAAAGTGATGATGTTGATTAAAGCAAACTAGAGAAAGTATCTGCAAATACTGCTTTTAGCAATTCATTCTGACTCAGTATTGATCAGGCAGAGAGATTACAAGCCTAGGAAGTGTTGATCAATGACACAATCAGGATGTTATTCTTAACCCTGCAATAATTCAGTGTAACTGCAGTAGGTTGTTAAATGAAAACAGTATTGCCTCCATTACAACAGTATGAAACTTGTTTAGGAACAATTGTGTAGAAAAGTCCAATTATGAATGTTTAAAACCAAAAATGTTGGTTTCATATGTTATATTAGAATAATATTTGGGTTTTCAATTCTAAAACATCATATTCTTGTTAAAGCTGGTGGATAAACAAATAAGCACAATGAAATCACGCTAGGACACATTAAAGCACATTTCAGCTCTATAATGATTGTAATGTAAATGTAATGTAATTTATGGTTGAACTGTGTTCTCAGGACAGTGTTTATACTGCACATTTATATTGGAGCAAGTTGTCACATCTTTGTTTTGGTCTTTCATAATCATTTCATGTTTTGCTGAAATCTCAAAAATGATGTTATCATATCATAATCTCATTGTGACAACTTACCCTATAGTGTAGCAACATGCTCCATTATCACAAAGCGTCAACTCTGAACTAAGTGCTTTTCCCCATAGGGATGAATGATTTTGAACACGGTAAAGAATATTGTATTTCCACTAACAAAAGCCTTAACTTTGCCAATTGATCGGAACGGAACGATACAATAAGATTTCACAACAAGAATCGCTTTTTTTTGCCCCCAAGCAATAATGGTGATAATTTTTATTAGACTTTTGGAAGCCAATACTTTTAAGGTACCCATAGATATAAAATAAACCTAGCCTGAGAAATATTCACTAAATATTGCAATAGAGTGTTACAATATACCCTGGTCTCGCAAGACATTTAATTAAGGCAGTTATCACTGAGATATCACCACGTTCACATTTCCACTAATCCAACTTCCTCTCTTGGATGACAGCATAGGCACGGTCATAGGCCGCTCTGAATAGATAATTAAGTCTTGATCTTAAAATATAAATGTACAGATGGGGCTTATGACAAAAATGGAAATTTTTCACCTTTAACCACCATTAGTTTGACAGTGACGCAGTTTCCCCTCAGTGCGAGAATACAGTGGGCCGAGTTCAGTCAGGTGAGAGGTGACAGGGCCGTATGGTGGATCTCCTGCCACTGACAGGCTGTCATTTGGAGATGTGTGCCATGTGGCTGTCTCTCAGCCTGTCTTTGAGCTGAAGGATGACCCCTCCTGCTCACTGGGGCTTCACCGGCCATGCCATTCCTGTCTCTCAGCTTACACGTCTGACAGGAGACATGACGTCCGAGACACATCGACTCCATCTTCAGGTAGGCCTGTCCTGCGTTTTCTCTGATAGTTCAGGCAGGGAGAGAAAATGAGAGAAAGTGTATGTGTGTCTCATTCTTCCTGTAAGAAGCCTATAAAAGAGGTTATATATGACATTATTCTTATAAATGTACAGGTATTATATGTCTTTCAAACTAGTCTGAAGATTGAGAGACGGCTCAAGGTTGAATGTTTTGATTAAGGTGAAAGGTGTACTTATTATGATCTGGAGGATATTTTCACTAAAAATCCATCATCTGTGACTTAAATGCATTTTTGCAATTAACTGTCCCTCCTGATGGAGTAATTTAACATGATTTGTGGCTGTCGGGAGGAGCACAAAATGTGTATCAATACTCCAATAACAAACAAATGAATCACAAACATATTTTGTTCACACACAGTTTAGTAAACCCTAAAAAGCACATCCAAGGACATACATGGATTTTATCATAATTATATGTCATGTACACTCTTAGAACAAAGGTTAAAGGGGTTCTATATAGAACCCTAGGGTTCTTGACTCAATTTTAATTGAATTAATGCCAAAAAAGTTCTATAGGATAAATGTCTTAAATGTTTGCATAATACTTCCATGTTTAACGATTTATTTCAGTTTTTTTCTAGTGATAAAGTATATTTAATTCATAAAATTTTATCAAAACAAAAAATGAATTCATCATTTTATGGGAACACCTAAACAGTTCTATAAGAGCCTGATAGAACCCTTTCTTCTAAGAGTGTATATAAGAATAATTATACAAGTATATAAGTATACAAGTATATAACTTGGCATACTTATTCAGTTGTAATCGAAATTATTCAACCACCATTTCAAATCAGGTTTACTGGCAAAATGTACAGACTTTCAGCTGTTTGAAATGAACAAATCAAGCAGAAGTCATTTATATAGATCAACACAACAAATGTTTCAAGTGGTTTTCCCAAATTCAACTGAAAATGCAACTTAATGACTTCTGCAGTCTCAAAATTATTCAACCCCCTGAATAGAATCCCTCACAACAGCACAAATCTGCAAAACAGGTGTTGTCTCAAGCACACCTGATGCAACTAATCAAGGGCTTCATTAGTTGCACCAGGTGTGCTTTTGCTAGAACACATGAAATATCTGAACTGGCTAGGTTTGTTGAGTGCCACGTTTGACTGCATGTTAGAAAAATGTCTAAGTCAACAGAATGGTCCAAAAAGTTGCGAGAAGATATCATTGCCCTTCGCAAACAAGGAACAGGACAGAAAAAGATAGCTAAGGCACTAAATGCTCCTATAGACACCATTGGAAGCATAGTTTGCAAGTTCAAAGTTAAAGGAATAGTGGTTCTACCTGGACAGGGCAAAACCCTCGAGTGACTGCAAAAGACCTGCAGCAAGACTTGGTGGCAACAGGCACTGAGGATGTAGCTGCACAGTAAGACGCGTACTAAACGCATGCCAGAACTCCACTCCACAAGACGTACACCACTACTGACCGAAAAGCACAAGAAAAGTCAGCTCCAATTTGCTCAAAATGATATAAATAAGCCACAGAACTTTTGGGATTCTGTTCTGTGGAGTGATGAAACAAAACTGGAACATTCCAGCCCTATGGATCAGCATTATGTCTGGAGAAAGAAGAATGAAGAATATGCTGAAAAGAACCCTCTGCCTACAGTTAAGCATGGTGGAGGCTCGGTGATGCTCTGGGGCTGCTTTGCATCCTCTGACACTGGAAACCTGCAGTGTGTGGAAGGCAAGATGGATTCATTGAAGTATCAGGGAATACTAGGAGAAAACGTCATGCCGTCAGTGAGGAAGCTGAAGCTTGGGCGTCATTGGACCTTCCAACAGGATAATGATCCCAAGCATAGCCTATATACCTCAAATTCCACCAAGGCTTGGTTGCAGAAGAAGTTCTGGAAGATTCTACAGTGGCCATCACAGTCACCTGACTTGAACCTGATAGAAAATCTCTGGTGGGATTTGAAGAAGGCAGTTGCAGCACCCAAACCCAAGAATATTACTGAACTGGAGGCCATTGCTCATGAGGAAAGTCATTAAAAGTAGCATTTTCAGTTGAATTTGGCAAAACCACTTGAAACATTTGTTGTGTTGAGCTATTTCATTTACTTTTGTTTGATTTGTTTCATTGCAAACAGCTGAGAGTCTGTAAATTTTGCCAATAAACCTGATTTGAAATGGGGGTTAAATCATTTTGATTACAATTGTATTTGGGTATTGGATTCTATTGTATTGCTCAATAGAACATAATAATAAAAGACTGGACAGATTCATGTGACATTCCTTTCCCCACATACTGTATCCTCAAATTAATACCCATCTCAAACTCAATCTACTCATCCAGTTATTGAGAACTTCCTAAAAGCATTCTGACCTGCTGCATCACAGTCTGGTATGACAGCTGCACATCCTCAGACCGGAAAGCCCTTCAGCGGGTAGTCAGAACTGCCCAGCGCGTCACTGGACTCGGCTACTTGCCATCGAAGACCATAACAAACGTCGCTGTCGGCAAAGAGCTCTCCAGATCATCAGGGATTCCATCCACCGCAGCTACAGTCTGTTTTCTTCCCTGCCATCTGGAAGCCACATAGACACATACAAACACGGACCACGAGGCTAAAGAACATTTTCTTCCCTTGAGGTGTTGCATAAGCTAAACTCTGATCTCTCTTTCATTGTCATCTGACTTGCTCTAACAAATCCTCTATACAAACCCAATACCAAACCGCTGAATACTGATGATTTATTTCACAACTATTGCAAAACGAAATATTTCATAACAATGATACTGTGTGTTGCTGTATAACTGATACTGCCATAAAATCACACAGACACACATTTTTATATATATTGCATAGATACATTTTCATCCCACTTTTTAACTCTTACTCCATTGGGTTTTTATATCGAACCCTAGGGTTCTTGACTTGATTTTAAAGAACACTTCATGCCAAAAAGGTTCTATATGGAGAAATGTCTTAAATGATTACTTTCATATTTAAAGTTTAATTCATAAAATGTAAATAAAAATCAATTAAAACAAAATCCATAAAATTATCCCATGATGGGAACCCCTAAAAGGTTATATGAAGTGCCGCGCCTGGCCTGACAGAACCCTTTAAGGTTCTATAAAACATTTTCTTCAAAGAGTGTTGCAAGGGTAAAGGAATAACAACAAAAAGTTTTTTGTTGCAAAGAATTGTTGCTAAACGCTTTTGAAATGGAATTAATCATTTTAGAGACAAAAGTGGATCTGTTTTGCTTTGCATATGGCCCTAGAGCAACAGCAATGAAAAAGAAAACGGAAGGGAAGTGCTCTTCATTAGACAATCTGTCTCGAAAATGAAGTGTTTTTTAGACTGTCTAAAGACTATATTCAATGATGAAGACACAAAAGCAAATGGGTTAAGAATAAACCAGATCATACAGGAAATTTCCTACAAACTAGAATTAGTATAACCACTGTTACAAAGTGCAATGTAATAGAATTAATTTCTACACTATAAGCCTTAAAAACATATATATGAGGCACTATATACATGAAGCTCATGGTAAATGAAACATTAATGTGACAAATTATTAATCATCATGAACAAAATTAATGCAGAGTGAGATAGTCAAACAGGGAGTCTTTTTTTTAAAGATGTAAGCACATTGTCCTCCCCTGCTGCAATATCAGAGTGTAGCTGGACATATTTGCATGCTCAGCGCTGTGTGTCTGCAGTAATTCATCATTGGTCTCTGAGGTATTGAAAGCATCAGCATCCGTCAGCAAGCTTATGTCAATGGCTTTGTTTTTAAAAGAACAAAAGAATTATTTCTCATCAGTACACCACTTATTTTTAAATAGCTTGTGTTATGTGTCTCCAAAAATATCAACTGCAGTAGAGGAAGAAAAAAAAGCCACACCTAATGGCCAGCAAGATCACAATATTGACAAAATAATTAGAAAAATAATCAATGGCTAAACTGCAAAACCATTTAATGAGATTGTAGCCTATGTCCAGTGCAGCAAAAAAAATTGCTAAAAAACATCTGCTCTAAACTCTAATACAATCAGAATAGAAATAAATACACTGATGCCAGTGTTCAGTACCATGAGTTACTGAATTATATAAACTGGTCACTTATAATGTATAGGCTTCAATACCACATAATATATGCTCTATAACCCTAATCAAAGAGTTATAAATATAAACATACTGGTATACACTAATATTCTAATATCTAAAATGCATGTTTCAGTCAGTCATACCGTTAAATCACAGTTAAATAGGCCACAAGCACACTGATATGCACTGTTACTATAGGCTCATACAGACTACTGCTAACTTATTGTGTAGTCATAGGCCTATATGCTGTAAAATCATAATACCAAAGAGTTACATGCCTATATAACACATTTACACGTTAATCTTTACAAATGTTCTTGATGGTAATCTCACGCAACTGAACTTTAACTTGTTGGGAACTTGTGGGAGCATGTGTTTGGGTGGATGGGACAAAATAAAAACAACCTGATTCTAAAAAAATAGAATTGTGATATTAGCACATTTTTTTTACTGATTTTGTTGCAGTAGTAAGCCTACATCATATTCATATTTCCATCAAAGGGTTGTGCAATAAAGTAGCTATGACCTCACTTTATGCCATTCAGGGTCAACTTCCTGTTTAGTGCCTGCACCGCCCACCTACATGACGTCACATCAACGATGGCGTCAGCAAAAAAAATAAAAATAAAAATTCAATCATTGGGCGAGTTCACTCATACTGTCCCATTTTACCTTATGTCTCATTTGCCCTTAATTAACTTTGTGTATAATCTAAGCTACCATATAGAATGTGTTTTGGTGTAAAGGCCCGAGTCATGCCAATGTCGTGGCCATGACCACACCCCTTATGTAAATAATACTACCATAAATATGTAATACACAGATCAATCACTGAACATTTCTAAATTCATACAGATAAACATACAATTTCATCCCAAAAGTCCAGTTTTGCAGATAAGAGTTTAAAAAAAAACAAGCAAGGCTTTTACCCAAGTGTCCCTGTGCGTAAAGCTGTCCCTCTCTAAACACCCCCCTATACTCCAGATCAGATCGCATTGCTCAAGATGTGTTTATTTCTGCTGCGCTGTCTTGTTTGCGACGTGGCTCCATCAGTATACAGTCATGTCTCGCATTTGCAGCGGAGGAACGTGGATAGGCAGACGAGCGCGTCTGTCAGGGAGAATGACACGCGTGCCACTTTGCTGCGCGACTGACGGCGGGATGCGCACCAGTGTCACATCCCTGCATGTGTAGCCCGGAGCGGAGTGTGAGGGTCCCTTCCATCAGGAAAGGGGGGGGGATGACGGTGACGGGGATGTGATGAGTGAGTGAGTGAATGAGTGACTGGAGCCGAGGCTTTTGCCTTTCCTCATTCTCACGATCTCCAGCTGCCACATCAAACGCCTCCTTCAGCCCACGTCCGGCTCTTTATCCCATCAATTAGATTTAATCGCAGGGATGGGTCACATAAACCCCACATGCGGGTAATCTCGGGCACTGCTGAACAAAAGTACAAAAGATCAAAAGAGCCTTCATGATCTGTAAATGAGTAAATGGGATCACACACCTTTCCATACTTGGTAGCCAGTTCTAAGTAGGCCTATATTGTTAGTGAGATTACAGTATCCTTAAAACAAAGTAGCTTACTGTGGTAGTACCATAATAAAAGTACTATACCACATTGGTATATGATTTGCATATTCATAGGTATTGCATGGACTTTCAAAGCAAATAATACCATGGTATCATCATGGTAATGCACAAAAATTATAAATGATATGTAATTTATACAATACATACTATGGTAGTGTATGATTGTACCAATATTTAGTTTTATTTACATGGCCACAAGGCTTCAAAGCATATTATAGTATCACCCAAAAACATGGTAATATATACCATTGTACTGTATGACTGCATATTCATATTAAGTGATATTTACATGGCACTCCAATCATGGTAATGTCCAACAAACATTTCATTACCATCATACAGTGTACAAACAAACAAACATCTGCTTCATAAATTAAAGAACTCACACCACCTGCTGGACATTTCCTATAAAAAATGGATGGCGCATTTCTAAAATTATCCACAAGTATTCAACAGTTTTTTGTTCAACAACAACAACAACAACAAAAACAATCTTTACTCTGGTCTAGTACAACTGATGTGCTTTATTTGGCAGTTTACAGCATGTGCGGTGATTCGATTGTGTGGTCCATCTGAGACTGAGCTGCGGTATAAGCCATTTTTTGCAGCTTTTCAGTTGAGAACAAGACTTTGGCTCTTTAGAATAGTTACTTGTGGGAAGAGAAATGTCTTTTTTTTTTTTTTTTTAAACATAGCATTTACATAGAAGTAACATAAAGACCATAGTCATTACAAAGTGTGACTCCAAAAAAGGAACAACCAACATTAAGAGTATGTTATTACACATTTTAAACATAACATTCTCGTCCTTCAGGCCATAATATGTCCATCATAAAATGACTGTCAAAGAGATACAAGTCCAAATCTGGTGAATATAACTACAACAATAATAGTCCAGATGAGTATTGTGTCCAAACACACTCAACATGTAACATTGATACTGGCCTATTAGTTGTTAGATGCCAGATTTTAACACTGAAAAATCACCATCTTCTCATATCTCACATTATATATTGTTCCTCTTCATTCGGCGAGTCTATAGCTATAGACTTGGCAGGATACGCAGTACTGAACTATCGCATGATCCTTGGTGCTGATCTGTCGTTGCAGGCCGCTTTTCTGAGACGCACCCCTCTACGGATGGTCTTCAACATATCTTCTCCCCCTTTCTCATGCCCTTGCTCCTGCTGGTGGCCCTGGCTGGCCTGAGGGTCCGTGGGGAACGGGAACTGGCCCTCACCGAGAGCCTGAGCATTAGCGACCAGCTCTCCAATCTTCTCCACCAGACTGTGGCGATTGGCGGCAAGCATCTGCTCTTCTTCTGAACTGAAGCCCGCAGCTCCGTGTTGCTGGGCATAGACACTCCCACCGCCAGCTCTTCCCCACGATGGCAGGCTCATCCGCTTGGGAGAGGCTTTGTACTCTAAAATTTCCAACGTTTCATCACTGTACAGACTTTCCTCACTTCCATTGTGCTCAGGAGGAGGGCTGGGGAATCCAGGTGAGTCTGGGACAGTAGGAGTCTTTACGGGGACGATAGGTGGTCGAATAGGGATCGGACCCACACTGGACGGGGTACGTCTCACGTTTGTTTTAGACGAAGGCGTTCTACGAATGGTGGCCGTTCCTGAGGCTATAACACCACTTCCCTTCCCATTGGTTGTTGAGGTTCCCTGGGCACCCATTGCTCCGTGCAGTCCTGCAGTGCTGGCGGGCCTCTTGGTCTGGATCATACGCCGGTAGTTCTGAGCCAGGTTGCTATGGCGAGGGACGGTGGAGGACTTGTCGAAGTCTGTCTGTGTGTCGTTATCACCATCGCCATTCATGGAATAACAATCATATTCAGATCCTGCAAAGAGAAAACGGAAGAGAAGATGTAATTTAACAAACAACAAACAAACTCTGACTTCAAGCAATGGATCGTATTTGTGTTTTTGGTCTGTTAGCAAAAAGGTTTAGAATCAAGTACAGTTTATTAAATTGATAAAACTGTGGCTCTTGTAGTATTAGTATAATCTTAGGGCATCATAAGCACACTTTCGACTCAAAGACTGTTCCAGAAGATAAGCTAAGATACATGGAAGCACTTCATGCAGCCATCCCATAATGCATAAAGATAAACTAATGCAACAGAAATGTTGATTATAAGCACACTGTATACACCAGTGACTTTAACCGGGTATTCTGGGTGGTCCGGTATGATGACGCACAGAAGCCAATGGCACATGTCGCTATGCTTACTGGCATATCCGGTTTTCATTGGCATGTGCCACTTAAACCTTGTGACATGTGCCAGTGGATAGTGGCAAGTGCCACTGACATTATCGCGGAATACTGACACCGTGTCACGGGAACATGTCGCCGTATGTTGTGACACCTCCAGTAGTGACTGACAGATGATAAATAAATAGCCTATTTTAGTGATATTTAAATGTATTAATGTCTGTAATATTTTTTTCAAACCTGTCGTCAGTTTGTGGCACATCAGTATCTGAGTGGCACGTGCCACTGAATGTTATATGTAATGCCAATGTTGTTTGATCCATATATACATATATATTGAAGGGTTGGATTCTTGAATCCACCGCTGCTTAAAAATATATCCTTTGAGTGGTTGTTAATCAGGTTATCTTCTAAATATTTTGAATGACTTCTTCAAGCTTATGAGATTTACATGTCTGTTCACTGAAACCTGCTCTCTCTATCTCTGTGAGAGAAGCACCCAATGTTAAAACATATGTTTACTCTTCTAGCTGACCATGGCAGCCTAGGTCATTTGGGACACCCAGGCCTGTCTCCTATATGACCAATTCACAGTCAAAGCATTTACTTTTTTTTTTTATGATGAATATTGTCTTTATTATTGTTTTTTACATGACTTTTTGATAAGTCGAAAGTTGAAAAGAACAGAATTCAATGCATCCTTGCTGAATAAAAGTATTCATTTATTTTTAAAAGAAAAACAAACTTCGGTAGAATGTCGGTAACCAAACAGTTGATGGACCCCATTGACTTCCATAGTATTTTTTTTCTACTGTGGAAGTCAATGGGGTTCATCAACTGTTTGGCTACCGACATTCTTCAAAATTTCTTCTTTTCTGTTCAACAGAAGAAAAAAAATCATACAGGTTTGAAACAACTTGAGGGTGAGTAAATGTTGACAGAATTTTCATTTTTAAGTGAACCATTCCTATAAGTGCAATTTTAAGTATATTTACATAAAAAGTAGACTTTCTTATTTTCAGTTTCAAAAAAGTATACTAATAGCACACTTGAATACACTTATTTTTAGTACGGGGACCCCCAACTTTTATACGGTAGTGTATTTACATAAACTTAGTTCATTCAATACTGAAAACTATCAATAGAAATTGTTACATCTATGAAAAACTGTACATTTTATTTTTATTGGTTACATCATTTCTGCATTATACTATTTCTATGCTTTTTTGATTATTAAAGTTCAGTTTCGTTGACTTAGCAGCAGTCTGTTGAATCTACAATTCGCATCCAGTGAGCAATCAAAATTGGTCAATTAAAGGCTGTACCAACTGTACATGTGCAACTGTACTTTTTTGTGTGTTTATGTTTGTCTGTGTGTCTTACCCTGTGAAGGGATAGTGTCCTCTGAACATGATGGTGTAGTGTTCTGAGTGCTGTATCCACTGGAGTACTGCAGAGAGTCACAGCTGCTCTTCTGCTGCTGATCTACACTAAGCCCACGAGTCAGAACCATAGCCAGCTCACTAGCGGCAGATGACATCGGCTTAACATGCTATGGGGAAAAGAAAAGGAGAGAAAAAATTAATTTATATATATATACGTTTGGAAACATTACTAATTTTAATGTATTTGATAAAAGTCTCTTATGCTCTTAAGCCAGCATTTATTTGATCAAAAATACCGAAAAAAACAGTAAAATTGTGAAATATTTTTACAATTTAAATAATGGCTTTCTATTTTAATATACTTTAAAATAGAATTTATTTCTGTGCTGCAAAGCTGAATTTTCAGCATCATTACTCCAGTCTTCAGTGTCACATGATCCTTCAGAAATCATTCTAATATGCTGATTTATTATCAATGTTGAAAACAGTTTTGCTGCTTAATATTCTTTTGGAACCTGTGATAATTTTTTAGGATTCATTGATGAACAGCATTTATTCAAAATAGTAATTTTCTAACAATATAAATCTTTACCATTACTTTTTATCAATTTAACACATTCTTGCTGAATAAAAGTGTTCATTTATTTCAAAAATTACTGACCCCAAACTTTTGAACGGTAGTGTATATTGTTATAAAATATTTCAATTTTAAATAAATGCTGTTCTTTTTTTTTACTTTTTATTCATCAAAGAATACTGAAAAAAGTATCACAGGTTATAAAAAAAAAATTAGGCAGCACAGCTATTTCCAACATTGATAATAAATCAGCATATTAGATTGATTTCTGAAGGATCATGTGACACTGAAGACTGGAGTAATGAAAATTCAGCTTTGCATCACAGAAATAAATTATATATTTTTAAAAACATTATTTTAAATTGTAATATTTTTTTTTCTGTTTTTTTTTTTCGATCAAATAAATCAAGGATTGATGAGCATAAGAGACTTATATAAAAAAATCGTAATGTTTCCAAACTTTTGACCAGTACTGTATATATTTTTATATATAAAAAATACATTCTCAGGACCTTGACATCTTTAGAATTCATCCTAGCAAGCCTATAAGGATCCTCAGGGTGAATTATTCCGTTTCCTCCCAGTCCACTAGAGGGCTCTGCAGCCTCAGTCCTGCGCTGTTGGGTTACAGCCGTCTGCTCATAGTGACCTGCCTTTGACCAGTCCTGCTGCAAGAGGACATTGTTTTCAGGGTCATGGAAATATAGCCAGAATAGGACAGGACCTGTGCATTGGGTCTGCAATTTCAATTGACTTATTTGGTAGATGTTCATTTTAATCAACAAAAATAACCAGCAAGCCTGAGCCAGATGTTGGTTAATAAAGAAAAGCTGATGGCAAAGAAATTAAATGGGATGAGATAAAAAGTTAACAAATTAAAATTAATAATGTTTTGCAAAGAATAACAGAACATAAAGCAAACAATGGCTGACCGAATGGTCGAAATGAAAAACAAACCTTCCAGTAAGGAACCTTTGATGTGGGTGAAGGGGAGTTTGATCCAGGGGATTGATTATAGGAAGGGGACGCAGGAAGTATGTAAGAGTGAGGCCTGATGGAGTCATTAAAACAGTGAGCAGGGCGAAAGGTAGCAAAGGATGACCCGAACTGTGGAAACGGAACGACAGGATGGCCCAATCAAATACGGAGAACAACACCATATAATGCCCATATACACATTATATGAGCATTGTGCTTGAAAGTTTTAAATCAAAGAAACATATAAGACAAATAATGACAACAGAGTTCTGTCAACTTAAAAAAAGTAAGTTTAAAGTGCCGACCAAAGAGTTTAAGTAATTACACCATATATTTATTCAAATTCCAGACATAAAATAATACTTACTATTGTGGGAGAGCCACACTCACTGACTGACTGACAGGTTTCTGAAGCCTCTGAGGATGCAGAACTGGAGGACTTCTGTTTACCAGAGATAAATAAAGATAGGTCAGTGAAATGGATGTGGAAATTAAACAGCATTAAACATAACAGATGAAAACAAAACACCAGCTGAACTGCTAAAGACCTGGCTAGTGATGTCAGACGGCATGGGGGAGGGAGGTTTGGAGTGCACGTTCGCATCTTGAGAGACAAATCCAGAATCATGAGAGGAGACGCTGCTCAGGCGATGAGCGCCACCTGGTGGCAGATGCACCAAACTGAGAGGAACACAGAGAATCATTAGTGTTATTCCCAAAACTAGCAAATAACAAAATAAGGTCTACGGCATCTATGATTTATGGCATCTATGGTTCCATAAAAATCTTTAACATCCACTGAAACTTTTCATTCCACAAAAGTAAGGAAAAATGGTTCTTTTGAGAGTTGTTCACTGAAAGGTTCTTTGGGGAACCAAAAAATGGTTCTTCTATGGCATCAGTATGAAAGCCCTCTTTTGGAATCTTTATTTTTAAGAGTGTTTGGCTTAATAATATCATTATAAAACAGTAGCCGACATGAATTAATTCAATTTTGCACTGATGGCAAATCTTAATTGTGATAAAAATGATGAGACAAGCACCTGCAAAGGCTGCTCTTCCTGGATCCAACACTACTGGGAGAAGAAGGTGGGGTCTGGTAGGACCAGTTGTAGTCAGACCCCTTAAGATCCAAAATCACCTAGTGGAAGTCAAATTAATATATTCTCATTATTAATATCTGTGTGTGTGTTAAATGATTTTCATATGTATGTTTAAGCACCTGTTCACTGGCCTCTGGTAGTTTATGTGGGTCAGTGGTCAACACAGTGAGGTCATCAATAATGGCCTGAAGGTGAGTGGCCTCTCCCAGCATGGCAATTTCACCGATCTGAGGAAAGAGGTTGATGTTGATTAATTTGATTAATTAGATATTTGATTCATTAAATAAAATTTTGCCATTTAATTTTAGATAGATAGATAGATCGATAGATTCCATTTTAAATCCTCTGAAAAAAATATATACAATATATTGCACACACACAAAAAAAGAAGAAATTATCTTGCTAGACCTCTAGAAGTAAAACTCATATTTGAACACCAAAATAGCAATTTAAAGTTTTTTCCTGTGAAAATTTTGTATTCATGCCTTAAAATAGCTTGAATGCCACTCTACACCCTTGCTTCATTTAGTATACGCGGATACATGAATATGCAAATGAGCCCCGACTCCACTCACTCTTCCAGGCTCTTCTACAAGTCGATGTATCAGAATGGAAATGTGTTTCATTTATCACTCTCTTCAACGTCAGACACATAACGGTAATTAATATGATTAGCCTTTTGCTTTACTATGTTATCATCAAACAGCTAATAATGTGTTGCTAATGTTACACAAACGACAAACCATGTTCCCGTTCGCCATCTCAAAGTCATACGGCTGCCTTCTAAAAATCAGCATCCATAGAAACGCTTTGAACAACATGGAACGTCAGTGGAGAAAGGCATATAATTCATCATAACAGACATCAAATACATAATTCAACCGCTATATAGCTAAATGTACACAACTTTTCATATCAACAAGAAAAATATACCGGGGTAACCTGGCTTCTCTTGAGACTTATCTGCTTCGCAGCCTATTTAATGATATGCTAAAGCCCACCAGCACATTGACGTGATTAGTTACAAGGTAGTTTGTGACGTAAGAAACACAGGCGGTTTCAAACCGTGTTTTTGAGAACATCTTTTTTTCACTGCAGTATTAAGGAGAAAATACTTAGCAATGGTGTTGACTTAAAGCATATTAAAAATATAAACAACATTAAAAACTTGATTTTCACCACGGGGTTTAATTCTCACCACTACAGGCTGCAGGAAGCTGATGAAAGAGCAGTAGCGCCCCCTTTCCTCCAGGAGGGCTCGGCGCACCGCCTGCTTCTCAGTCTCCTCCATCAGCAGGTACATGTCATTCACATCCTGCATGGCACTGTCCAGCTGCGGCTGTAGTCCTCCTCGCCCTGAGATGAAGAGAAGGAGAGATAAATGACAATAAAGACATGGGCGAATAAGCAATCCATGAATGGAAAATTACATTACCGTTCAAAAGATTGGGGTAAGTAAAACATTTTTGGAAATAAATCAATTAATAAGAAATGTATTATTTATTTTTTTGATTCAAAATAAATGCAGTTCTTTTAAACTTTCTGTTCATCAAAGAATTTTGAAAAAATATATATCGCACTTTCCACAAAAATATTTAGCACTGTTTTCAACGTTGATAATAATAAGAAATGTTACTTCACTAAATCAGCATATTAGAATGATTTCCGGATGGGAGAAATGGCTGCTGATGGTTGCCATCACAGGAATAAAATTACATTTCACAACATATTAAAAGAAAAAAATGCTATTTTAATTCATACAAATATTTCACAATATTTCAGTTTTTAATGTATTTTTGCATAAAAGACTTCTTTTTAAAAACATTTTTACCAATCCCAAACTTCTTAACGGTAGTGTACACCAAGATGCACTGAATGAACTGAAAATACACATTTGAGCATTTTTAACACATGAAATGTTTGATGCAAATGTCAACACACATGTCCCATGGGTCAGCACGATGAAGACAGATTAGGGTGGATAATGTCAACATAGCAACCAAGCATTGTCAGGCTTCATGCAAGGAAACCTTCATGACCATATAATGAAAATAAATGACATCGAGTTGATGCTCCGAATCTAAACACACCAAATATTGCATGATTGCACATTGTGATTTACTTTCACAACACAGATGCTTATTATGTCTGACGGAAAGAATGACAATGAAATGAGCGCGCTTTTGCAAACAATGGAATTGTGTGGGGCGTTCGCAAAGGACACTAAAACGTTCTTATGAAATGCACACAGAAATACCTCGGATGAAATGAAATCGATGTCAGTCATGCTAAACGTGATGAACGATGAAGTAACTCGCCTGAATACATACCTGATAGTTCTACAGTTAATAAGCAGAAGCCAAGCCAATCACAGTATGAAAGAGAGAAAAAGAGCATTGCCATGAAGAGATTGCAAGAGTATGTATTATGATACATGGAATTATACATTTTCCCCTTCAAAATACTTATTTTGTGCCCCACAGAAGAACGTCATACAGGTTTGGAACAACATGAAGATTTTTAAATATGAATATTCACATTTGAGTGAACTATCCCCTTAAAATCAAGCGAATAAAATTAAAGCTAGATGGTACTGGTCGGTCATCTGATTCAATAGGACTACTGTGACCTTTTGACCTGATTCGAACTTCATTTGACCTAATTAATCTTGGCATCAGAATTAGTTAGCATGCAAGAGAGGGGGCTGAGTGAGAAAACACCCCAGCAAGGCACATATTCACTGATTCTTTAACATACTGAATGCAGAAATCCTCTAAAAACAAAACACATAGAGAGTGTGAGCGAGAGGGGAAATCATTGTGCTGACAGAGGGGGGAAAAAAGAGACAGACCTTTTCTGGCTTTCTTTTGCAGCTTTATTGTGTCAGATGATTTCTTCTTGATCTCCTGCCTTGAGCGCTTGTACTCTGGTGAACAGAAGGAAGATGTAAATTCAGGACAGAGACATTAGTATTGCAGAAAGTACAGGTTTGAGACCACTTTGATGAGTCAGTCCCACCTTTGGCGTGGTCTTTATCCAGCAGGGCAGCGGTTTTCTTCCACTCTTCTATCTTGTCTTGGAGTGGGGCGATCATTTTTTCCATTAGAGCACTTTGCACAAAAACAGCAAAAAAGAAACAATACAGTGGTCAACAAATGTTTGCAGTATTATCAATAGCAACAATAAAATTAAACGGGCAGAACTATGGTTAGTTATACACAAAATATATATAAATTATATTTTAAACACACATATACATACATACAATATACAGTATGTATATATAAATATTATTATGGAACTACATTTACAGCAAATGTCTTAACGTGTAAATATTTGTATGAACAAAAATAATTCAACAACTGAGACATAAATTGAACACATTTCTCAAACATTTGACAAACAAAAATTTAATAATCTCTGAACAAAGGTGGGGTCAACTCAAAGGTGTAGCTTTGAGTTGTTACTCCACTCTTCCACCAAGGCATCTTAAATTACGAACACTGCGGTTTATTGCTCTGGCTACATCTGCAGTCCTCATGCCTCCCTGCTGCATGTTCACACAGGTGATCAGGCATCCTGGGCATCATTCTCCTGCTGTTTTTCAGATTCAGTCTCTTTAGTGTCCTAAGTTATTGTAACTGTGACCTTAAAGGCATAGTTCACTTTGAAATTAAATTTTGGTATGTTTTAGCTTACCTGAAGGCATCCAAGATGTAGGTGTCTTTTTTTCCGCAGTAGTTTCAATTTTGATATTTTTAGGTCAAACCGTTCTTGTCTGACAGTCATATCATGCAGGTCTATGGTCACGGTCTCAAAGAGCATGCACAGAGTCCAAATTAAAACAATTCCCAATCTAGTGTACATATATCTATGCACCAGTCTGCGTACACGTCACACAGCAGGAAGCGCCCGCGCCCTCAGATCACTTGGACGTGGCTGTGTTATAAGAGGTAAAAACGATATAAATACTGTTCGTTTTCTCACACAAACCGCTCGTTTCGTGTCTTAGGCCATCAATGTGTACTTACGATGGGGAAAAAAAAATATCAAAATTGAAACTACTGCGGAAAAAAAGACACCTACATCTTGGATGCCCTTGAGGTAAGCTAAAACATACCAAAATTTAATTTCAAAGTGAACTATCCCTTTAATTGTCTACTGCCTATAAACTACCCTCTGGTGCTCTTCATGAGTTGGTCAAAAATGACAGAAATGTATTATTTTATTTCAATGAAATTAATGTACTATATTTTAGTTTGATAATGTTTTTTATTTAATATTTTGTGGTACTAAATTATATTTACTCTGTATTTATAATCCATTTATTCACTTTTTCCTGAAAATTTCCAACTTAAACTGTTGTAAATCTTGAAAGCTTTAGAGCACAGACTCAAGTATGATATCTTTTCAAAGACGACACTTGGCAGATTATTGTTTTTTTAAAAATGCTTTAAAAAGTGAACTTAAAAAAAGTTACACAATTTTACGTTTATTGTTATGAAAAATGTGCAAAAATACTTTTTTTATATGAATTATATATTTTCAAAAACATGTTTTACTCTAAAACTGTAAGAAAATCAAAGCCATAAATCTAAACAAGTTGTGTTCAAAATGTGAGCCATCTCAAAAAATGAGCTTTCAGTAGATTTTGTTTGGCCGCAGCACCAAAAGTTTCCACTAGATGAAATTCTCCCGTTCATCTCCAATGTGGTCATTTTTGACCGCGAGGAGCACACAAGTGTGACTGTTTTTTTCAGGACCATTTAAAATGTTCGAATCATGTCCATGAATTTGTTTTTGTGTGTGTGTGTTCACATAGCAAGTGCCAAAACCTTTACCAAGTTTTGTACCATTCCTATGAAGAAAAAAGAAAAGTAAATTTTTTCAGCACCAAGGACTGTTCCACAGTGCATGTGCAATATTTGGTTATGGTTCATTGAACAAGCATGAAAACCACTGTTTAAACCCTTTTCAATCGAGATCTGTAAAGCTTATTTGGATTTTATAAAACTATCTTTAAATACAGTATCCTGATAAAGGAACAATTCTTTTATTGCTGAGATAATATATATATATATATATATATATATATATATATATATATATATATGAAGAGTTCAGATGCAAAAGCCTCTAAGTGCCATCTGAAATTTTCTTCTAGAATGATAATTTTTATCAAACTAATTTCACTTAAATGACAATTCATAGGTAATTTTCATTGCCATTTAAGTGAAATTACTGAACTTAAATATATGAGCTTGATAAAAATGATTCAGATGGCACTTAGAGGCTTTTGCATCTGAACTCTTCATATATATGTATATATATATATATATATATATATATATATATATATATTTGCTTCACTGCCAATGGTTACTGTATGAAGCCAAGGTCTGGAAAGGAACAGCATGAACACTGTCTGACATCTCCTTTTGTGTTCCACAGAAGAGAAAAAATAATAAGAGTAGTTTGGAATGACATGAGGATGAGTGAACTATTCCGTTAAGGTCAGCATTTGAAATCTTTGAGCTGTGAGCTAATTTGGTCTCTCTGAAGACAGCACATTAAAGCCTTAGAGCAGGCTGATTGATCTATGGATGTTTGCTGATCTCCGCAGTGGAAAATCAATGCTTGGCACAGACATGAAATCCTGTCTGTGCCGTCTGACTGGCGGGGAGCAAGGCATGAAAGTAGTCACGGCATGGATGGGTCGATCACTCACTTGGTGTAGTGGCGCAGTTTGGCCTCGATGCTGCGGTGTCGCATGCACATCCGGGTCAAAGCGGAGCCAATATCCCTGGTGGCACCTGACAACAAGACAAATGAAAGTTAAAAAAAGAGATAACATTGGAGTCGTGAATCAATATTTTTAGAAACATCAGACAACTTTGTTTTCCACATATAGATTTTAATCACGGATATAAAAAATGACCACAAGGGGGCAGAGTAATCAGAAGCATTAAAGCAGGTATATTAAAGGGAAAAGTATGTGCTTAGTCGGTGAAAAAGCAAGATAATTGCACCATATTCACAAGAGACAGAACTTCAAAGACCACAAATAGAACACTTCCCAAACTGCATGGCTCTGATCCATCAAGAAGTGCTCACTCGCTTGGTGACCTTGAACACAATTACTTAGCGGTGTTAACTTTCCTCTCCAGCCAAGTGTAATTAAAATGGGGTCTTAAGCTATAAAGCCCGGCCTGCCTGGGCCTTAATACAACCAGCTCATCCAAGATTTCCCCCAATCCTGCAGCCAGATCTGATGAGACTGAACTCTGCCGTTATGAGGGCCAATAGGTTACACGGGCTAGAAGGGCCTAAGTCTCTACTTACAGAGTTCGAAGGGCCAGTGGATAAAAGGGAATATCTGATTGATTATGATAACTAGACCTGTAACCGTAAATAAATAAACTGTTCTCGTATTGATTCCACTTAATGATTCTAGTTTCTTAACTGTGCCTTTTTAAAGTCTTCAATACAATCAATGCAACAAACAGAAATGTGGTAACCTATTTCATTCATTAATATTAACAATAAATTACTGGGCTTGCTTGTTTGATTGTTTATTACCAAAAAAAGTTCTATTGTTGGCAAAAGTAAAAGCCCTTTAGGCTGAAGGAAATGCAAATAAACATTTCAGCTGTGCTGCCATTTTGGATTGCAGAAGAATAGGATGCAGGAGAAAAAAGTTCAACACTCTTCAGCAATAAAAAAAAAACACAAACATGATGTTTAGGCTAACTAAAGTCATTTTTGCTTAGTATGGTTGAATTGGATCATCTAAGGTCTCAGCAGCAAAGACAGTAAAGTGAGATTAAATACATAAAGTATATGTGTTATTTAACGCATATAAAAATGTCCACAAGGGGGCAGAGTAAACAGAAGCATAAAAGCAGATATAAAATTATTATTGGAGGTTTGAATAATAGTCTGAGTTTGCATTTCGCTGTTTTTATTCATTTTGAGGAATACTGGATGTGTTTTTGTGCACATGAGATGAGTAAATGAATGCTAACATGTAGTCTAGAACTAAGCATTGCAGCAAACTCTGTCTCCATACTTTACTACCGTATTTTGTCCGCACTGGCAGAAGAATGCATGTGCGAGAAATGTTAATGTAGCAGAACTTCTTGCGTCATATTATCATTTTTTTCGAAAAGTGTTCTGAAAAAGAACTGATTCTTGGTTCACAACCCAAACTGATTGTCAATTTCACAACGTTTTAAAAGAATTGAATATGATGGTGTTTGGTGTTTTTTATACACCAAATAATAAATGTGTGTGTGTGCAATAAGAAATAGAAGCAGCCCAGAAGAACAGCACTGCCGCACTCTCCATCTCTCCATCCAGGTCCAAAGGGAAAAGGAGGGAACCCGGTAAAGGGATATCCCTCTATTCTTCCACTCTGTATCTGCCTTTCCTGTCTGCTCATGTTTCCTAAACACCATTATTACAGGAGAGAATGGGAGAGGCCGGCAATAACCTGCCCTCCTATACCACACATGCACAAACACACACTCTCAATGAAACACACACACAACTACTGAAACACCAGAACTGAAAACCCTCAAAACAAACAGCCTCCAACATGGGAGTTCATCGCGAAGAGGCACGGCTTCAGATACGAGTAAAGTAAACATTTGAAGATTTTTAAGCTTTTAAAATTCTTCAAACCAATGATTTCACATTTGTCCCATTGGGTGGGGCACTGACAGATTGAATGGTGGCCAAACCAGGTGTGAATAAGAAGAAATGAAGGTTAAAGATCAGCCATCTGAATCCTCGGTCTGAAGAGCTGTACTCAGGAAATTATATGGCAATTTTTTTTTAAAAAATCCCTGTGTATCGCATTTGGCACAGACCCACAGGTCCATCCCAAGGTGTCTGACTGCTGAGAGAAAGTCCTACTGTCAGTACACAGTGTGCTTGTCTAAGAGCATGCACATCTCGCAACCTATTCCCAAAGGTCTTCAGCGAGGCAAATCAAGTTCAACGCTACTGGTGTTGAAACATAACAGAGCTGTCAACACACACACTTATAATTTAAAACCTGGGGACCAAAGAAATGTCCCCACAAGGTCAAAAATGACTGGTATTCCTATCCTTGTGGGAATATTTGGTCACCATAACGTAGGGAATACCAGGTACACACACATAGGCATAGATGTTTTTATACTGAGCTAATGAGATTTTCTAGCCCCTAACACTAAAACCTACCCATCGCAGAGAGCTGCATTTTTACATTTTAAAAATTGTTTAGTATGTTTTTTTAGCACTTTGAATTATGAGGAGATCGGCATGTCCCTATAATGTAGAGGGGCATGAAACCTGAATATACTCTGCAATATAAGAACTTTGGGTCCTCATAATGTAGGTCACCAGTACACACACACACATTTGCATGGCTCAATGCAAAGTTCACAGCTGCACTTTAGCTCAAAAACGAAGGCTTCTTTATCTCAAAAACAGACCTTCTCAACGTCACTGCTACAGTCAAGATGATATGCTACACAAAGACACACACTCACACACCTGCCAGCATCCTCTTCCCTTCCCTTGAGGGATCAGCTGACAGCTCCATCCTGAAAGCGTTCAGAGACTTCCTGTATCCAGGAGTCCCCTGGCCTCCCACCCTGGCCGGACACACACAACTCCCACAACCTTCCTTCAGATCACGTGACCAGGCTTCAGATGCTCCATTCAGTCAGACTCTCACTGCCTCCAACACCTGCCCACGACTGGGAAGCTATTTAGCAGATCTGTGAACCCTTGAGGAACTACTCATGTGATCAATGGCTATTTAAAGGGATAGTTCACCCAAATATGAACATTTTATCATGATCTACTCACCCTCATGTCGTTTCAAACCTGTATGGCTTGCTTTTTTCAGGGGAATACAGAAAAGGTCATTTTAAAAAAACTGTTTTTGTCCATCCAATGAAAGTCAGTGCTGTTCAAAACAACATGTCTGACTTTCATTGTATAGACAAAAAACACTTTTTCATTTTTCAAAATATCTTGTTTTATGTTCTACAGAAGAAAGTCATACACTGAAAAAATTTAAAAAGTATTTTTTTTTTTTTTTTATGAAATGTACTCCAATAATATTTGTTTTATTTACAACTTTGAAAAATCATTTTCACAGTGCATAGGTTTGGAACGACATGAGTAAATGCTTACATAATTCTCACTTTTGACCTTGCTGGTTCACTGGTGACCTCAACTGAGAATGAAAATCATTTTATAGCGGTACAACTTATTGCGCAACTACAAGTGTGAATTTTTGTTTTAAAGAATAACGTGCATAGATGAATTGTTCACGATAACATGAAGAATCCGCATTAAGAAAGTAAATGTTTAAAAAAAAGTTTGTTTTAGCCACCTCAATGTGGAAACAACTAAACGAGACCCTAACATTATTTCAGTCAAAACATCTGATAAAGTAACGGCCTTCACTGCCATCTAAACTGAGAACCAGTGGCCACGGACCTCTCAGATAAGCCCTCTCTCTCTCTCTCTCTCTCTCTCTCTCTCTCTCTGTACGCATGTGCGGGCGTTTGTTGAGTGGAGTGAGTGGTGTGGTGAGTGTGTGGTCTTTTTTTGTGCCCGCTGTGGCTTTAAAAAATACTTTTTTCTCCCCCTTTTTTGTGTTTTTTGTTTGTTTTGTTTGTGTTTGTTGTTTGTTGTGAAATTAGCAGAGAAACCTAACTGAGCGCCTGCCTAAACCAGTCTTCGCACTGGGAAGCATGGCGACTCAAGGAGTTAATGTTCTCGATTCACTCACGCGGCGCCACGGTGTGAAGGTGGTGGCTGCGGGGAGTGTGGAAGAGTGTAGTGTAGCGGTCGGTGATGTAGTGGGTCATGAATGTGTGTTAGCGGCGTCCAAAATGAATAATTCAATTGTACTGTTCTTAAGTACAGTAGAGAAAGCGAACGAAGTCGTTGGAAAGGGAATAAACATACGTGGTTTATTTACTCCAGTACTACCTCTTTCTACTCCCGCTAAAAAAGTCACCATTTCAAATGTACCCCCCTTTATTAAAGATGAGATGTTGATGAAGGAATTGTCACGCTTTGGCAAATTGATTGCTCCTATAAAAAAGATCGCTATAGGATGTAAATCGGGGTTAGTGAAACATGTAGTGTCGTTTAGGCGTTTCA
The DNA here is from genome assembly GCF_949319135.1 of Squalius cephalus. Lineage (NCBI taxonomy): Eukaryota > Metazoa > Chordata > Actinopteri > Cypriniformes > Leuciscidae > Squalius > Squalius cephalus. Next base: position 12,907,142 of record NC_137127.1, on the reverse strand, counting down.
CGTACATGATTCTGAACGGAAATAGAACTGATCTTGACGTTAATTTTAAATTTAAAGTGGATGATTTTGATTACACCGTTTTTGTAACTACAGACACGATGAGGTGTTTTGGTTGCGGAAAGTCTGGTCATTTGATCCGCGGGTGTCCGGAAAACAGCGCTCATCATAGTGGGCAGAATGATGGTGAAAAAGGTAACGCTGAGCAGAATGGAGACGGAGAAGTCGCCAGTACTTCCAATGCGCCGAACTCTAGTGGTCCAAAAATAGTGTCTGTAGAAAAAAATGTTGAATCTGAGTTAACTAGACAAAGCGTTGAAGTTGATGAAAGAAACGCAAACAAATCCAAAATTGTAACCTGTGAGAGTGTTGAAAGCAACAGTAGTGATTGTGGAGAAGCTCTTGGTAACACACAAACGAGGTTAAATCAGTTTTCTGATACTGAGTCACAAGTGGAGAGTGTAATTCAAAATGAGGATACATTAATGGATATGGATCAGGTTGTTTTTAAAACACCTCTGAAGAGGAAAAAAATTGGCAAGAGCATGGTTTTGAAACAGGCTAGAAAGAATCAAGAAGAGAATAAAGTGGACAATGAAAGCAGTGAGAGTGAATGCTCTGATTCCAGTGGCTCCGTTTGTTCTCAATCTAGTTGGTCATGTCTTGAATATGGTGTAGATGAGATAAAAAAATTCTTGAAAGTGACCAAAAATATGAGAGGAGTGAAAATTGATGATTATTTTCCAGATCTCAGAAGACTTCTGGAAAATATTAAGTGTTTAATGAGTGAAGGAAGATTTGCAGATAAAGAAGTATATCGTTTAAAAAAAATTGTAACAAAAATTCAACTCCAATTGAATAATGATGATGAAATGGTTTAGTATTTATGCCCTTATTGGATGTATTGCTCTCTGTGCTGTAGTTTCTTTTTCATTTTTATTTATGAGTGACATTCGCATTGCATCTTTAAATGTGAATGGGGCTAGAGATTGCAGAAAGAGAGCTCAGATATATGAAGTAGCGAAACAGAATAAAATTGATGTCCTGTTTTTACAGGAGACACATAGTGACGTGAACATTGCTGTTAAATGGGCTAAGGAATGGGGAGGTCTTCTTTTTCTGAGTCATAATACTTCACTCAGTGGAGGAGTTGCAGTTCTGTTTAATAAACATTTTTCTCCCTCATCTTGTTCAGTAGAGGAGATTGTAAAAGGTAGATTGTTAAAGATAAAAGCTCAATTTGAAGATCATGTTTTTGTTTTTATTTGTGTATATGCACCAACCTCACAGATAGAAAGAATGTTGTTTTTAGATCAATTGAATACAGTAATAGAAAAATGTGATAATGAAGAATTTTTGGTTGTGGGAGGAGATTTTAATTGTGTCGAAAGAAATATAGATAGGAATCATGTAGAACCACATATGGCTTCACGCCGAAAACTGATACAAATGATAGAAGGGAATGAGCTTGGTGATGTATGGAGAAATTTTAATCATGATGTTAAACAATACACATGGACGCATGCTCGCGAAAATGTGTTGTCAATGGCACGATTAGATAGATTTTATGTTTTCAAACATCATCTTAGTTTTTTTGTAAATGGCTCAATTCTTCCAGTAGGTTTCTCTGATCATAGTTTGGTTGTGTGTAGAATGATTGTTAGTTCTGTTAAATTAAGTAGTTCTTATTGGCATTTTAATGTGACATTGTTGTCAGATTTACAATTTAAAGATGTTTTTAGTTTTTTTTGGGAGTCTTTTAGAGAACAAAAAGATCAATTTCCCTCTTTACAAGAATGGTGGGACATTGGGAAAGTAAATATTAGGCAATTATGTCAACAATATACTCTAAATGTCACGAGAGTTTTAACTCAGTCTATAAAGAAGTTAGAAGAGGAAATTATAGAGATTCAAGTTTTAATTCAAGAAACAGGAAATCAAGACCATTTAGATTCTCTTTTCATGAAAAAATCAGCCTTGTCTGAATTCTATAAAAGAAAGGCACAAGGGGCATTGGTCAGATCACGTTTCCAGGATGTAGAGCAGATGGATGTTCCATCAAAGTTTTTTTTCGGATTAGAAAAAAAGAATGGTCAAAGACGGTATATTCAGAATTTAAGGTCTGAAGCTGGGGTTCTGTTATCAGACCCAGTCGAAATGAGAAAAAGAGCAGCAACATTTTATAAAAATCTTTATAGTTCTGATCATAGGATAGATCAAGATATTGATGGTTGTTTCTTTGAAGATCTGCCAAAATTATCAGAAAGTGCCAATGCAAAACTTAGTGAAGATATAACTTTAATTGAATTGTATGAAGCTCTCCAGAGTACGCAAAACGGGAAAGTTCCAGGGTTAGATGGGATTCCTTTTGAATTCTATAAAGCATACTGGAGCATTATAGGAGAAGACTTGCTTGCAGTTCTTAGTGATAGTTTGGTCTGTGGGTTGTTACCACTTAGTAGTCGGAGAGCAGTTCTTACACTCCTCCCAAAGAAAGGAGATTTGAGTGATATTAAAAATTGGAGACCTGTGTCTTTACTGTGCTCTGACTACAAAATTCTGTCTAAGGTATTGGCGATTAGATTAGGGAAAGTTTTAGATGATATAATTAGTCCTGACCAATCCTATTGTGTGCCTGGAAGATCTATATTTGATAACATTTTTTTAATCCGAGATTTGATGGATTTTTCAAAGATTTGTGGTGTTAATTTTGGCTTGATTTCCATTGATCAGGAAAAGGCATTTGACCGTGTAGAGCATGATTATTTATGGAAGACTCTAGATGCCTTTGGTTTTAATTTGGATTTTAAAGGCTATATTAAAGTATTATATAATGACATTGAGAGTATGTTGAAATTTAATGGTGGCTTGTGTTTTCCTTTTAAAGTTCAGCGTGGAGTGAGGCAAGGTTGTTCATTATCAGGTATGCTCTATACATTGGCAATAGAACCACTTTTGCAAAGATTGAGAAGGGTAATGAAAGGCCTCTCATTGATGAGATGTGAAAGTACTTTTGTTTTATCAGCTTATGCTGATGATGTTGTTGTAATTGTAAAAGAGCAAAATGATGTGAACCTTTTAATGAAAACTTTGGATGATTTTGAAATGGTATCAGCTGCAAAAGTGAACTGGTCAAAAAGCGAAGCTGTTTTGGTGGGAGAGTGGACAACAGTGCCCCCTAAACTCCCTGGTGGTCTGACATGGAAAAAAGATGGGTTAAAGTATTTGGGAGTTTATTTGGGGGACGAGTCTTTTCAATTAAAAAATTGGGAAGGGATGATTGAGAAAATAAAGGGCCGCTTGGATAAATGGAAGTGGATTAAGAAAATATTGTCCTATAGGGGTCGAACCCTTATTATTAATAACCTTGTTGCTTCATCTCTTTGGCATCGACTGACTTGTGTTGACCCACCACTACTCTTTCTTGCCAAGATACAATCGATGTTGATAGACTTCTTCTGGGATAAGATGCACTGGGTGATCCATAACATCTTGTACTTACCAAAGGAAGAAGGTGGACAAGGACTTGTGCATCTACAAAGTAGGACAGCAACATTTCGTGCACAGTCTATACAACGTTTCCTGACAGGCCCAGAGTCTGTAAGTTGGAGACCAGTGGCAAGTGCTATTTTAAAAACTGCTGCAGGTATAACTTTGGACAAATCCTTATTTTTATTGGATCCAAAAACTTTAAATGTGGAGAAATTTCCAGTTTTTTATCGGAATCTTTTTAAAGTATGGAGTCTGTTTAAACTCCAAAGGATGAGCAATCCCACATCGTTGTATTGGCTTTTGGAAGAGCCTTTGCTTTATGGTGCAAGACTGGACATTACTAATGCATCTGTGTCACTGACAGAAGCCTTTGTAAAGGCTAAAGTGGTGACTCTTCGTCAATTAATGAGTCTGGCAGGACCAGATTTTATTGAAGTGGATGCGGTGGCTACACAATTGGGGTTAAGATCCACTCGAGTGGTTGAGAAACTATTACGAAAGTTACAGACTATCCTTACAGTGGAAGAGACCAATTTACTCAAGAAACATTGTGAGGGAGAAATTACTCCCAATGATAAAGATTTTTTTCCAAAGTTGATGGTTTCACCTAATTTAGAGGAGGAAGGTGGAATTTTTCTGGAAGTAGAAAAAGTAGTGGTCATGGACTTTGAAGAAGTGAATGGCAAGAAATTGTATAAGTCATGTGTGAAATGTTTTAATAAAAAAGCATTAAATGGAAAAACTGATACACCTTGGCGAATTGTGTTAGGTTTGGATGATGTTTTTAAGCCAAATTGGAGAACTTTTTACAAGCCACCATTGAATAAGAAAATTGGAGATTTGCAGTGGAGGATTTTACATTGTATTATTGCTGTAAATGCCTTTATATCTGTGTTGAACCCTGATGTAGGTCATGAATGCCCATTTTGCTCACAAAGGGAGACTGTGTTTCATGTTTTTATGAGTTGTCATAGACTTAAACCTTTATTTGAAGTTTTACAAAATTTGTTTGAGTCTTTTGATGAAGAATTTTCAATGCAAGCTTTTATCTTTGGTGTTAAATATACAAAGAGACGAAAGAGAGAGTGTCAGTTGTTAAATTTTGTTTTGGGCAAAAGTAAAATGGCAATATACATGAGTCGGAAAGATAAAATTGAACAAAATCAGGAATTTGATCTGGTGTCTATGTTTGGTGCCATGGTGAAGTCAAGAATTTTGATTGATTTTAGGTTTTATAAAGCTACTTCATGTCTTGCCATGTTTGAGGATGTTTGGTGTTATGGAGGGGCTTTGTGCTCTGTTGTAGATGACAATCTTTATTTTACTCAATTTATGTAATTTATTTTAAATAGTTTGTTTTTAATGTTTTAAAACACTTAATTTGTAATAAAGGTGTTTTCAAATTCAAATTCTCTCTCTCTCTCTCTCTCTCTCTCTCTCTCTCTCTCTCTCTCTCTCTCTCTCTCTCTCTCTCTCTCTCTCTCTCTCTCTCTCTCTCTCTCTCTCTCTCTCTCTCTCTCTCTCTCTCTCTCTCTCTCTCTCTGTGTGTGTGTGTGAATGGATACGTGTGCAGGTGCAGAAGTGGTTGGCAGACACTCTTAACAGAGCCTGTGAATGGCTGGCATTGCAACAGTCATCATGAGAGAGTCAAACAAGATGATTCATGGTCTTCCAACAGGTCACTATGAAAGTTCTGCTTTGTGCAAATATATATATATATATATATATCCCTATATATATATTGGTCAAAATGTTTAAATACTCTTATTTGTTACAACCAAAATCATTGTTTATCTCCAATTATATTAATGGTTTAAATTTTGATGTAATATTAATAAAAAATATTGACTTAGACTAGAATTAGAAAAAAACAAAAAAAATATTTATTATAACGACCATACCACACATAATCAATATTTTTTCTAAATCAATATTTTCAATAAAATGTTACTTAATTTAGGTCGATATAATATTTTTAGGGATTCTTACAACTTAATTATACCATAAACAAAAGCTAAATTAGCTATAATATAACGATAGAATTTTGTTAGTCAATGTTTAATTAAGTTTACTTACTTTAAATAAGGACAAATTCAAAAGACCTTAATATTTATTGTGATGTCTTTTTAAAATATGCACCTGTTATGTAAAAATCTGAAAAAAAGAAAGAGAAAATAAAACACGAATTTTTGCAGTCAGTAAAGCTTGCCAGAATGTGTTCTGCACGTCAACAACGTGATGCCAAGCGAAAGTACTATTTAAACAAAATATATTCTGGTAATTTTTTTCAATGGGGAACAAAAAAGGTTTAAACCGGAAACCATGATTTTCGCTTGGGCAATATAAAAATGCACTTAAAATAATTGACACGTTTGTTTCACTTTTTTCAGTGTAGCCATTGTTTTAGCAAACTCACATTCAGATTGTTTCCATTATGCGACTCTCCAATCAAGTCCTGATGGTTAAAATGAAGTCTTTCCCAACATTTTTTCTCACTGGATATCTAGTTTCACTCAGAAATGCACCACAGAAAAGTACATTGGGCTACGAATGAGGATTCACTTTACATTTAAGAAATATCTCTTTGGGGCCAGAAGTGCTGAAATGCTTCATATAAACACATCCACGTAACCCAGCGGTAACCTCCAACATAAATGAACATGAGTAAAAACAAACACGTGCACTTTTTCCCTCTTCTCACGTTTTTAGACGCCTGAAGATGTCTGTGAAAGTTTCTGAGTGTTATATAACGATCTAATAAACCATCAGACTGATAAACTGAAAAAAAAAACTCAATGTCAAAGACACTCTCACACGTTCAGTCAAGCACGAGTACATGGAACGAGACAAGACACAGGAAGACCAATGACAGCAAAGCTGAATTTGGCCCCCTGCCTTCACTCTATCTGTTCTCAATTACTCCAGACTTCCCAGGACTCTCTCCTGGCATGAGGAGGGGACATTAAGGATGCCCATGTGTGTGTGTGGCTTAGTGTGAGTTTGTGCATGTGTGTTTACAGCCTGTATAAGACTTCCTGTCTGGGGGATAGAGTAGTGCTGCTAAAAATACTCTGCAGTCCTCCTCGCCAGATGTGCTTCATATTATAGCTCCAGCAAAAACACAGTCACACATTTTACTAAAACAGACATAATAGGGACCCCTCCTCTCTGTCTGCCTCTCTCCCTTTCTCTCTGTCCATCTGTCTCTCTATTAAGGTTGACGGTAGTTCGGTCAGGCGTGAGTTGGAGATAACATAACAACATCAGTTACTTTTCCCTGGCTGCTTTTCCTCATCTTCTTTTCAATCGCTGGTTCTTGTACGTGTTCCTGAGGTACTTCTGGGAGCACTTGAACACATTTTGCTTTGCTGAACCCATATATTACAAAGGAATTCACAAATTTAAATGTAAAATTACAAATTAAAGTGATGTCAAAAGATAATTAATTAGTAAACAATAGTTAATGAATTTTAATCTAAAACATTTATCTAATTGTACATATATATATATGTGTGTGTGTGTGTGTGTGTGTGTGTGTGTGTGTGTGTGTGTGTGTGTGTGTGTGTGTGTGTGTGTGTGTGTGTGTGTGTATACTGTATATGTATGTAAATATATGTATACGTATATGTGTGTGTGTGTGTGTGTGTGTATACTGTATATGTATGTAAATATATTTATACGTATATGTGTATGTGTGCATGTGTGTGTATACTATATATATATATATATATTGTGTGTGTGTGTGTGTGTGTGTGTCTCTGTGTGTGTATACTGTATATGTATGTAAATATATTTATACGTATATATATGTGTGTGTGTGTGTGTGTGTGTGTGTGTGTGTGTATACTGTATATGTATGTAAATATATTTATACGTATATGTGTATGTGTGCATGTGTGTGTATACTATATATATATATATATATATATATTGTGTGTGTGTGTGTGTGTGTGTCTGTTTGGTTAATAATTTAAATAATTATAAATAATTAATCTATGACTTGTTTGTAAAGAAAAAAAGAAAAGTCATCCACACACATTTATGAAGTTATATATATATATATATATATATTAGGGCTGTCAAAAGATTAATCGCGATTAATCGCATCCAAAATAAAAGTTTGTGTTTAAATAATATATGTGTGTGTACTGTGTATAATTAAATAAATACACACACATGCTTGTATATATTTAAGAAAAATGTGTAATTTATATATAAAAAAATTATATTTATATATAATATAAATTATATATATATATATATATATATATATATATATATATATATATACAGTATATGTATGCAAATATTTCTTAAATATATACATGCATGTGTGTGTATTTATATATACAAAATAATTATACACAGTACACACACATATATTATGTAAACACAAACTTTTATTTTGGATGCGATTAATCACGATTAATCTTTTGACAGCCCTAATATATATATATATAATATTTAAAAAACTGTGGTGTTGCCATTGCATACAGTCATGTGACCATGTGCAAAAAAAATATAGCACTTTTTGTTACTGAATAATTATGGTAATCTGAGGTTCAAAATCCTTACTGTTAATATGTACACAGCAATGTTTTGTTCTCTCTCTCTCTCTCTCTCTCTCTCTCTCTCTCTCTCTCTCTATATATATATATATATATATATATATATAGCCTATATATTATATTCAAAGGGTGAATCTACATATTACACCAATATACAAATAACTTAAACACAGTAAGCCTCATTTCTAAGTGCTTAAAACATTTGGGATCAGTTTGGGGACCCACGAACCTGATAAAAAGGTGAGTTAATAGAAAAGGGTGAAATGTGGCAAGTGTGAATCTGACGGTATAATCTCCGGTGCCAAGTAAGGCAAATTCTTGCCCATGCCCCACACTCCAGATGGCTGGCACGGATACATGCCATCTGCCAGTCCAGAGCTGCAGGGAAGATTAGCAGCCCACTGCGTCCCATTGACACACACTCACACTAACATGCACAAACTCAGTCTGTGTGTCAGAACAAGGTAAAGAGGATTACACATTTCTATCTTGCCACTGCAAGCCGGGGGAAAATCGCTTCCAAGCTCGCTCCTTGTAAAGACATACACACTCACACAGTATATACATACGCTGAGAAGAGCCTTTCATCAGCATGGATGGAAAACACACAAATACAGACCCAAGAGCCATCATTAAAACACACCTCACTCCAATCCCATGATAGAGAGGTTTGTGAACATCTCCCAGGGTGCATCTCTCACAACATAAGAAATTACCCACAGGACTAACTATACACTTACACAACTAAATCACTATGGGGTGGTGCAAGCGCTGACATCATTTAAACAAAGTGACTTAGATGTGCTAATAAAAAACTAGATGAACAAAGCATGTATCATTACATCTGACTTGTGTTCCAGTAAACATCCCTGTTCCAGCATTCATCACTGGAAGTGAATGTAAGCAAATGCAGCTATTCTTAGAGGCCAGACATCCAAATGCAAGTCAAACACAGACATCAAACACTTCCACGCCTGTCTAACACGTGCTCTAATAGACTGCCCACATCTGCTCTATAAAAAACACTGACCATGACGCCATGACTATAAAGATCACAAACAAGCCAGACTGCTGGACTCCTTTGCTATCAAAGGCAAGGAGTCATAATAGAAGGGAAAGGTTTGAGAGAGAGAGAGAGAGAGAGAGAGAGAGAGAGAGAGAGAGAGAGAGAGAGAGAGAGAGAGAGAGAAAGTGGCAGTATGTTATTTCCTTCCCTATTGACGTTCCTTGTATTGGTATTCGCAAGCCTACTAACACTCAATTTAAACTGACCTTTTCTTGACAATCTTAAATGCACATATGGAACAATGCACATATGGAACAATGCACATATAGAACAATAAGTCGAGTTGAAAGGAGATGAAACCCTTAACACCCTCTTAAAAATCCAGCAAGGCTGGTCACCAGCATTTTTTGCATGCTGGGACCAGCATGGGATGCTTGTTTGTTGGTCCCCAGCATGGGAAGCGGGAGAGCTGGTGGACCAGCAAGCCAGCTCAGTTTTGCTTGAGAACAGCATGACTATTCTAGTCCACCAGCTTGACCAGCACTATACCAGTTCTAACCAGCCTGGACCAACATGGAATTCATGCTGGTTTATGATGGATTTTTCAGCAGGGTAGTGGTCAAAACTGACATCCAGGCAATCACGAAGACGAATATGAAAGGTGAACTGGTAACAATGTACAATAAGGTTAGAAATGTGTTCATGTTTATAAAAAAACATCACAGCATTTATTAATTTCTACCTTTACTGTTGCTTATATACTAACATTTAAAGTTGTATAAATTAACATTTACATGAATGTATTCTAAATAAACATGAATTAACAATGAACAATAGTATGTTCATAATTAGCCTATAGCATGTATAATATGAATGTAACTATAACATATTGTAAACTTTATTGTATTATATTATATTTAGATATTTAAAAAAGCCATTTTTATGAATATGAACAAATTGTTGTTCATTGTTAGTTCGGGATACCTACTGCATAAATAAAATTAACCTTACTGTAAAGTACTGTACTGCCACATATTCAACCACTTTACATGTTCAGGTCACTGAAAGGCTGTGGTCGTTAGTTAACGTGACTGTCCGGACTGTGTGCGATTATGAGCCTGCTAACTGGGGTAATGGGGGGGGAATGAGTGTCACTGGAAGCCGGTGAGACGAGAATCCGTCTGATGTCAGTGTTTTAGAGAGATCTCCAGCTGTGCCACTGCCCCCAGCCTGACCCTAATTCAAAGAGAACGCAGGCCTACTGTTGCTGACACTTAATGCCATGGATTATATACTGTCCTCTCATTGGTGTAGAGTAGATATCATTTCAGTGTGGAGCTACTGTAACCCTTTTAATTAAATAAAAGTGAGAAGCTTTAATGAATTCTTTCCTTTGGAATTAGGGCAACAATCATTTGATATACTATGGCGTACAGTGCAACTTGTGACTTTTATATCAACGCATATGCAAAGTCATAAGCAACAGCCAGACAAGGTCAGAGGTGAAAATGCTCCAGTGACAGCTATCTACTAAAAGTATTGACAGTTCACTGAACTAATTTATGCCAGTGCTGTATGTTTGGAGTCCGGTGCAGAACAAAGCGCTCCCGCAGGACAAATGGAATCAATCTGGTTCACTGGCATCTGGTAATGATTCTGAACTGGGCAGAAGGGTGAATGTGGATAGGTTTGCATTCGCTGTTACTAGACTGAAACAAAATAAAATGTGACATAGTCTGCCTCTTTAGACTCTAGTCTATAGTGTATAGTCTGTATCTTAATTTCTTATCAAGTGCCATTTTTAACCAGCTGTATAGCTGTAAGGGTTGGGTAAAATTTTGATTGATTTATAAATATATCTCCATGGATATATATTCTCTGGCCAAAATATATATATATAACACTATTCCACCATAATTTCTCTCCCACACTAAGGAGATATTTAAAACAAGAGCTTTATATACTGTACATCTGAGATGTAGTGCTGTAACCTTGCAGATTTTGGTACCCAATAGCAACCATCCATTTTCTCCAATGTGATTGGTTGGTGAACACACGCTGATACACACAATCCCACGCACTCTACATGGGATATAAAGATCCATTGCATACAGCGCTTGTGTACATATGGTGCAATTTACAAGAAATTTACAAATGAGTAATTCAGCTCTAGGCCGACAGCTATGCCTGACCCACATCCTTTAACTGTGTTGATGAAGACTAGATTTGTTTGGCCTTGTCTGATCCCTGCAGGCAGTAACTAGAGGATTTTAAAGGCACAGGAAGGATTCGGTTTCAGAGATCCAATAGCAGCCAAGCTAGAAGCAGAATTAAACTATGGTGAAACATGACTCTCAAGCTATTTCCTAGTTATCAGAACAAACCCAAAGTGACCTTTCTGCTGTATATTTAAGTATGACTTTCAACAAGGGCTGCACGATTGATTGAAATTAAAACAAATCACAATATGCCTTAGTGCGATTATCAAACCACAGAGCCTGTGATTTAATTACATTTTAATCTGCATGCTTCAGAGTGAAGCGCAGCACAGTGTTCTTACAGTACACGTGAGCATCTCATGATCTGGTGTTTTCAGTGTCTCAGAACAAGTGAATGTTCGCACTGCTCTACACAAATCTCTGCATCTGATCTGAGTTTGGGTCACTCTAATGAGCATTAGCGGACGAACATGTGCCGACCATCTTCCCATACTTGTAATGAGAAGCGCTTATCAACAAAAGAGAAGCATTAAGGGCTCCCTGCGTACTTCTATTTAAAGGATTAGGAATGAAAATGAATCCCAAAATGTATGGCCATCCTAGGTGTATATGATTTTCTTCGTTCAGCCAAAAACAATCTGAGTTATATTAAATAATATCCTGGCTCTTCCCAGCTTTGTATTGGCATTGAGTGTTTGAAGCTCCAAAAAGTGCATCCATCCATCATAAAAGTAATCCATATGACTCCAGTGGGTTAATAAATGCCTTCTGAAGGTTTTTGTAAGAAAAAGATCCATATTTAAAACTTCATAAACTATAATCACTGGCTTCCAGCAACAGTCATACACGCGTTCATGAGAGAGCCGAGTTCCGACGGAAGGGTGACCTCTGACCCACCGTAGGACATATGACGTTAGCTTTATCGCATTTTAAATCACAATCACAAATTTTAGAAAAATCGCCATTCGATTCTTTTCTCCAAATTGTGCAGCCCCAATTCCAACTTCTTTACAATGCCATATTTTGGAAAGTAATTGTGCAATCTGACTATGGAAAAGTTTGTTATAGTCTCCCAAAACACCGTCAAAAACCTTCTGCAACTCAAAAATGTTTTAACTGAAAAACGTACCTCTTGTGTTGGTCCCCATGTCTGCCACCTTCTGAAAAGCATCAAGGAACGCTGAAGCCGCCAACACTGTGGTTCTGTGAAGGGAGTAAGCAGCAAAACATTTATAGTCATCAATGCCAGTGCTGATTAAGAACAGCAGGCAGACCTGTTGAAAATCAATCTGATTCACTTCTTGAGAATGCAGATTAAGGCCCGCATGGAGAGCTTGATGTGGACTTGTGGTCTCATGGCCTTCGCTCGTGCAAATCCATGAAGTCCATGAGACCTCAGGGTGTCCCGTTTGTCATTTTATGATTCAGAAGGGTGCTCACGAGGGCTATTCGACTTTTTGTCGATTCCACACTGGTGTGGACTATTACCCAACAGCCCATGCGGCAAAATATAGACCGCAAGTGTTGAGGGTGACATTTGGAACAGGACTTCATCATCATTATCTACAAAAAGATTAAATAATCAATAAAAGGACATCTGAAGTGTAAAATCACCTTAGCTGGGAATGTAGTTTTGTGGCCTTTGCAATGAAGTCTTCCCACACCGGGTATGAGTACTATAGGAAGGAAGAGACACATATAAGAGAGTTAGTAAGGAGACAAACCTCAGAATCGAACTGCACACATACAGGTACCCCAACACGGACACATTCAGAACTCCATGCACCACAAAGAGAGAGCAAAGCACTTCAGATGAGGACCAGATGTCTCATTGAATACAAACAGCCATGACACTCTTCCATGTGTTTTAGAGGAACATTCTCGACAGAGACACCAGCTAAACTCCGTCCATGTGTATCTGTCATCATAGTTCCCTCCGCGGTTTAAAAGACCAGCATATGTTGTTCCCCAACATAGGATGCTGGTGTTCTCACAATAGGTTTCTTAAAGGGATAGTTTTTTGGACCATAAAAGAGGATATTTTGAAAAATGTATCAGTGTTGTTTTTTTTCATACACTGAAAGTCAATGGGCACCAAACCTGTTTGATTGCCACCAATAGAGGTTTGGGGTGACATGAGGGTGAGTAAATGTTGACAGAATTTTCATTTCTGAATGAACTAACTAGCTTAACCAGCGTAACACGTCCTTGGTCAAGTAGAACCTCTGTAAACAACAGTAAAATCATAAAATAATTACTAAGATTTTAATTCCAAAAGAATTGTTTATTTTCACACTCCAAGATGCAAGTTTTATACGAAACAAAATGAGAAATCAACAAAGGCCTCAGGCTTGCACACTGGATCAATTCAAGAGAAAGTCTGTCTTTAATAAACAGAAAATTGAAGAGACAGGAAAGAGGAATCCTTTTAAAGCTGTGCTGACAGCTCTTGTTAAGAAACTGGAGGGGTTGGAATAAGGTTGTTTTGCATGGTCTCTGTATCTGTCTGAACAGCCTCAGTCTCTATAGACATTTGTGTTAAAAACTGGTAAAAAATTCTGGAATCGGGTTTGCTGACACAACCGCTAAAGATGGAAAGACACTAGCCACATGGTAGAATACCTGAGATATCTACTATAAGCAGTGGTTTCTTATTATTTCTTTAAAAAAAAATAATTAAGTCATGGGAGTCTGACTTTTTTTTGTTTGTTGATGTTGGAATCTAGATTTTCTTGTGTTTTGGAAGAAAGCTTAATTCTGCTCTGTGTCCCACTGTGCACTTAATATTACACCCTTATGCCGGGGACACACTTGACGACTAGCTGAAACATTCCAAGACTGAACTGAACACACTTACAGACTGTTTCCAATGACTGGAGCAGATTTCAAACACCGACTGTGAACACCGACTGAACGCAACTCTGTCTCTGACTCTCTGACAGTCGTAAGCATCAAATTACATTAATAATCGGCCTTACAGTCTTTAAGTGTGTCCCTGGCTTAAGTTACACACAGTCTGCACTACCATACCATTTGGTAAGAGTTTTTTGAAAGTTTTTGAAAGACGTCTCTTATGCTCATCTAAGGCTGCATTTATTTGCTAAAAACAAACACACAGTAACAGCACTCACTGAAATATTTGTCACTGTTAGTTTCTGTTTTCATGGACTTCCAGTTTGTTTCCATTCTCATCATGCGCTCCTTTGTTCAGTTTTCCCTCGCCTCACTATTAGTTCATTTGTGTCAGCTGTGCTCTATTAATTATCCTCGTTTGTGTTGCTATAAGTTGATCCCTCACGTTCATTCTCTGTTTAGTCTACGTTGCTTTTGTGTATTGCCCTGTCTGTTTGTTAATTCGTTGTATCTTTGTCATTAAAACTTCTTCAATTCTACAATTTAAAAAACTATTTTCTATTTTAATAAATTACAACATGTAGTTTAAAGCTGAATTTTCAGCATCAAAGCTCCAATCTTTAGTGTCACATGATCCTTCTGAAATAATTCTAATATGCTGATTTGGTGCTCAAGAAACATTTCTTAGTATTATCACAGTTGGATTATTTGATACTGTAAATAAAAGGTTCAAAAGACTAACATTTATTTTAAATATATAACAATGTAAACATCTTTTTTATTGTCACTTTTTATCAATTTAATGTGTCCTTGCTGAATAAAAAGCCATTTATTTTTTTATCGTACTCTCCCCAAACCTTTGAACGGTAGTGTACATACTGTAAATCCATACAATAAGAAAAATGATTTTGACTCACTAACTCCGACTACTCTAAACAGTCAAAGTCAGGTCTATTTAAAACCCACAGGTGGTTAATTAGCTTTCAGGCAACAAGGACGAAAAAGACACAAGGAGATTGAGACTAAAACTGATGAATAAATAAGGTTGTTGCAGGTTAAGAACAATCTGCAGATGCTGTGAGCAATTCACTTATAGGCCGCAATAGATAATAATACAGTGGCTTAATTCAATAATATGATCATCTTATCATATTTACAGACTTTTAATCAGAAAAGAGCATATTGTTATAACCGTTTTGCTTTTTTAGATTTTTTTTAAATATATATTTTCATTATCACAGGTTTAAACTTAGTCTAACATTGTGTGTTATTTTCACTGATTGAGCTATTCAGTTTTCAATAAAGGAAACAATGTATTTCTTCATTGAATGTATCTTCTCGGTTTTAAAATGTAGGCTAATACTGTAATCAAATATTTACAAATGAATTGATATTAAATCACATCAGAATCAAATTTAGAGCTTGTGAAGAGGAATTAGATTGTGTCGAATCAGGTAATCAGTTAGTTAGAATCTAGGAAAAATAGGACTTTTCTAATAATACATTAAAATATCAATGTCTTGCTGTTTTTTTTTTTATGAAAGAAGAACCGTGTTGTGATTGGAATCAGTTACAAAGCCCAGATAAGACTTTAAAGAAAAGCCAAATTTTGTAGTTATTTCCTAGGCTCCATGCAAGTTTCTGTGGCCAATGAACACATTAAATAAGATGACAGAAAGTCCTAACATTTCAACCCAAGATTGAAACAGTAATGATGTTATTTGTATGGTCAATTTATCATAAAAGCCCTTGAGTTTATCTGAATTCATGGAGACTATCACAGTCACAGTCCAAAAGCTGAAAACAAACAAACACCAAAACGTTTGAAAAAATATACTATACAAAATTTGTGTAGACAGAATTGTCAACGCTGGAGGAATTTAAAGTACACAATTACAAACATATATATACACATAGCATTTATTAAATGAACTGGGTTACACTTTATATACACATTCTTCTAAGTAGGCTAACTTTGCAACTACATGTCAACTAACTGACTTTTAGACTGTTAGGGTTCAGGTTAGTAGAATAAGTTGACATGTAGTTGCAAAGTTAGAATGTCTGTTGTCAAAATAAAGTGTTAACAGATATTAAAGGGATAGTTCACTTTGAAATTAAATTTTGGTATGTTTTAGCTTACCTGAAGGGCATCCAAGATGTAGGTGTCTTTTTCTCCGCAGTAGTTTCAATTTTGATATTTTTAGGTCAAACCGTTCTTGTCTGTCAGTCATATAATGCAGGTCTATGGTCACTGTCTCAAAGAGCATGCACAGAGTCCAAATTAAAACAATTCCCCATCGTCCAAATTAAACAATCCCCCATCTGAGGGCGCGACATCTAGTGTATATATCTATGCACCAGTCTGCGTACACGTCACACAGCAGGATGCGTGCGCGCCCTCAGATCACTTGGACGTGTCTGTGTATAAGAGCTAAAAACGATATAAATACTGTTCGTTTTCTCACACAAACCGCTCGTTTCGTGTCTTAGGCCATCAATGTGTACTTACGATGGGGAATTGTTTTAATTTGGACTTTAATTTGGTGCATGCTCTTTGAGACCGTGACCATAGACCTGCATGATATGACTGACAGACAAGAACGGTTTGACCTAAAAATATCAAAATTGAAACTACTGCGGAGAAAAAGACACCACATCTTGGATGCCCTTGAGGTAAGCAAAAACATACCAAAATGTAATTTCAAAGTGAACTATCCCTTTAAGCAGACTAGTCTAATGAGAGTTAGTTGACGTAGTTGTAAAGTTACTTATAATTAGTAGAATGTCTAAAGTGGACCATCAAAATAAAGTGTTGAGTATAATTATTATTACGGTACGTATTTATTTCAATATTAGTTTCACTATTTTATTTTGTTTTAGAAGTGAAAAAAGTATGTTTCTGTGTTTTCATTTCATATTATTCTAACAAAAATAGCTGTCATAAACCTTTGGCCACAGCTGTAAACTCTTTTATAGACCTTAGTCTGCCAAGAGAAATCAATGAGTAGAGAAATGTTACAATATGCTAATTTTTGAAGAGGAGTTTGCCCTACCCAATCAAATCATCATCTCTTGACATTACAACACTCTCCGGCTGTACCCTCTTTACGACTGTTGATATACTGCATGTCAAACAAGCTGAACGTTGCCAGGGTTGGTCCTGTGCCAAGTCTGGAGCCGTTCACAACATATGAACTCCAGATCTGGCATCTGGCCACTGAACTTCACTCAAACGCCAACTTTCAGCAATAACATTCACTACTGGAGCCACACGAGAACATGGAAACCATTTATGGAACAGTACGTACAACCACGGGGTTCTGCTTAAGCAACGCAACAGGCTGGAAAGCTCTCCAAAAAAATGTGCAAATAGCTGTAGGAAAAGGAGATCATATCTGAGAGATGGCCATGAGAGGTTTAAATGTTACAGGGGAACAGATTAAATTCAGTTTATTTACACAAATGTGCAAAGACCTTGGATCTTTAAACAACATTTTTAACAGCTTATTTTTTTTGCGTGTGTTTTTAATGACATTAGACGTTTCACACAATAACATAAGATTTTGGCTTGTCTTCATTAGGGAATAAATGGTTCTTCATAATAAGATATGTGTGGTTCAAAAATAGCGCAAATAAAGAAATCCAATATTTTCATGCCGTGTAATATTATATCTCTTATCCTATTCCTAAGGTTGGACAAAATAGCCACAGTGATATCTAAATCAATTACTCCCCAAATTTTGCATAGTTAGAATGAGTTTCTGTGTTACAAACTTTTCTCTTCTGACAAAAAATGTATGTAATGCTTTCCTAAATGTATGAATGTCAATATTCTACATACTGCAATGCATACAAAAAGCTGTTTTTGATTCTTTTTACTCCACTGAAAATCACAACAAGGCTCTGAGCAAGTGAGATTTTAGCCGAGCTCCACGTTTAAACTCTCTCTGATGCATTAATATCTCTTTATGAGCCATTGCATAATCCCTGCGCATTAACATTGCTTTCACAAATCATCAATATGATAGAGGGTCAATCTGAGAGATGTTTTGACTCGAGTTCAAAATAGTGGTAAATGTCTTTTGGTCATTGGACAACTAATAGCTAGGCAGACTTTTAGTGCACCATTTTCAAATCTGTAAATGCAGAGGACTATATGTCAAATAAAATGAATTGGGTTAAAATGGGATTATATGGTTGTTGTAAAATTCAAACGACATATGAGCCCCTAAGACCGTGGTGCTATAGTGCACATAAAACACTTGACTTTCAAAACATAATTTTACATTTCTGTTCAAGCCTGGAAAAGTGGGTGGTGCCCATGCTTCTTATAAAACCCCTATATTTTGGAGGAAAATTATTTCTTATGAATTTTTATCATTTATAGCTAAGCCCCTAACTGGACCTATTTTCTGTGGAAAAATAGTCTTTTTCATATTTTACGTAGGCCAATTGTTTGTATTTATCTCAAATAGAATGCACAAAAATATGCTTTAACATCTAAAAGGTTTTACAGACATCTACAAAAGGGTTCAATTCTCATTTAACAACAAAGCCCTCCATACTGAGACCACCATCATGTCATTAATCACAGCATCAGTGGTGCAGGCAGCTGGACCCCTAATGAAAACAAAGGCAGTAAAACACAACCATCTTTTTTTCCCTAAATATCTGCATCAATAAAACAGTACTGGTACCTTCATATCATTGACGATCGCCTGAAACAATCCACCCAGAGCGCCGCACTCCTTCTCCACGCTCTCCATCATGTCACCAAGCCCTTGGTTGTTATTACACGCTTAAGTGAATCAACAGAATAGATTAAATGTTCTGATCCAAATAAGCTGGTCTCTTTCTTCAGCGATTGAGATGAAAGTGTTCCATCACAGCCGAATACAGACCTCTTGTTGCTTCGGATGCAAATGTGAGCAACATGCAGCAGATGTCGGCAAAAAAACGGAAACAACAATTGAGGCTGTCGGGTGGCTCTGTGCCCGTTATCCAGGGAATGATGGCTGGGGTCAAAAGATTTGATTCTCCCCTCCCAACCCCCGGTCTAGGATACAGATGACGATTGGGGTATCATACTAACAATCTGTGCTGTCAGATCCGCGTGGACGAGAGGTTTCAGCTTAAACACTGACACTGTAACGGCGATTTTTGGATGAAAGAAGGAGTCGAGTGATGCAGCGAAAGACGGACGTGATATTCGATCCTCCAGGTTGGTGGGCGGGATCTTTGGGTTGGGGGCGGGGCTTATGGGTGGACATATGGCAAGTGTGTGTGTAGGGAGAGGACAATTGAATGGTGGTCCTTTAAAGTAGCTTTAACGTGTCTTTGTGTGGCAGGGACAAAGTTGACTGCACAGCTGCCACTGCAGGCACTTTTTTTAACCCTTTAATTGTCACAACAAGAAAAATATTTAAAAATATAAAGAAAATCGTTTTTTTAAATAAATTGAATAACATAACTTTGACTTAATAGCCTAATTATAATGATGATGATGAAGTAAAAGACCACTTCACCAGTTTTTTTTTATTATTATTATTTTACAAATAGTGATGCCGTTTTAATAAACTTTTCACATAAATATTCCTGCGGTGTGCCAAAAAAAATGTAAATAAAAATGTACAAATATTACCTGAATATTACTAAACTTTTTTTTTTTGAAGTCATAGCTTGCACATTAAACTTTCGGTTAATGTGAAATTGAGCTCTGAACATTGATGTAATTCAGAGAGTAATCGTGAATCAAAAAGCACCTAATTTCAAATGGCAAATAAAAGTGATTAGAAATGTTATCAGCAAAGCAGTGCATTTTGTTGTCCTGAAGGAAATCCTAAACTGTGATCTAACTGCATAGGGCAAAGTGTCCTAAATCTTGACCTTGCTGCTGGACACTGTCCCTCGAGAGCTAAATGAGCGAAGTGGATACAAAAATTCATTACAGCCCTCTCCTACAGCATATCATATATCAATCTTCTTTTAACTGGCCATCTCCACAAACATATCTCCTACATACTGTTGCCATATGCTATTTGACCATAAAATTCTGATTACCTTCGCTCCCCAAATTCTGGAAAGGATGTTATGCAAGTACTTATAGTTATGTAACGTGGTTGAGAAATAGAAGGAGAGGGTCCCATATCAAATAAACACTTTCTGACTTTGAGCCACAGTTTTCCACCACAGTTTCTCCAAAAGCACTTAATACAGGAACCAGATAGTTTAAAATTAGCTTGACCACAGACTGCAGTGGAAGATGATTGCGGCATGACTGGTTTGCTAAATTTCCAAACTAAAAATTAAAAATTATAAGACTGTCCTGTTAATCTTTTGTGTGCGGGTAAGTTTTATATTAATAAATTAATGTATACACTTCTGGGCAAAGAAAAAAAATGGACCAAGCCCAAAATGGCTAAACACTAAGCTTTTAACTGTCATAACCACAAATTATTGGTCAGGAAATTAGCCAAATTTAAAAAGACATTGCTGTCTGAAATCAGAATTATAATTTTTTTGGCATAACATGGGAAGTTGTGTGGAGTGATGAATAACAATGAAACATGAGTTGCATGGTGACGCTCTAGAGCGATGTCTTCGAAAATATGCGAGAAATATAATAATAAATGCATCCACAGTGAAACATAGGAAAAGGTGTCATTGTGTGGTGGCCTTTTTAGCTGCTGTATTGGTGAGCTAATTCACTGTGAAAGTATTATAATGTTTTGGAGTACAGGAGAATATTACAGAATGGCTTGCTTCTCACAAATGAAAAGTTGTTATCTAAAGAGGAATGATCAGATGTTTTGCTTTCATAAAGACAATGCTGCGCCCCAAATTGCAAATCTGTGTTGAAAATGTTGTGCTACTTAGTATTCTTGAGGAAACAGCAATAGGCCTACATTATTTTAGGTTTCTTTGATGAATATAACGTTCCAAAGAACAGCATTTATTTGAAACAGAAATCTTTTGTAACATTATAAATGTCTTTACTGTCACTTATGATCGATTTAAAGGTATGAGTTGCCAATATGAGTTGCTTTCTTCTGCTGAACACAAAAGAATATATTTTGAAGAATATGAGCAACTAAAACAGGCCCAAGGCCTTTACTTATAGGAAAAAACACACTATGGAAGTCAATAGGGCTCATCAACTGTTTGGTGACCCATATTCTTCAAAATATCCTATTTTGTTTTCAACAGAAGAAAGAAACTCATACAGGTTTGGAACAACATGAGGATGAGGAAATGATGACAGAATTTTCATTTTTGGGCGAACTATCCCTTGCTTGATAAAAGCATTAATTTCTTTAAAACAATCTTACTGACCCCAAACTTTTTAACAGTAGTGTGTATATAGCCCTATGTAAGGGATAATGTATAGCGAGGCGGTTGTTATAACAACCCCGACAGGCTGAACTGGACCCCAACGCGAAGCGACCACAACCGCCTCGCTATACATTATCCCGCTATTACATGGCTACCTACAAAATAATTCAATAATTTGACATAAAATATTGATTTAAAAAGGAGTTTATTGATTTAAAAACGATTGTATTGCTTCCGCTAAAGAAAATAGTCCATTCCGCGTCCATAGCGACGCTATTTTTCATCGCAGCGGTCTGTTATCAAGAAATAACAGACCACATTCTACATTGGAATTCAACCAAGCCATGTAATAATTATAAATAAAATATTATATTTGAGTGTATTATTATGACCGCCGCTAGCGTAGCTAGCGAAAGCGGTCATATAGGGATTGTCAAAGTTTTTTTTTTTTTTTTTTTTCGTCATCTACTGAATTTTTCGTCAACGATACCAGGGACACCGAAACACCGGGGAACATGAAATTTGGTGGGCATGTAGCCCCACTAGACTTTTACGGAAAAATTTCGTTTGGTCCACGGGGGCCACTCCCCCCCGCGCTGGGCCCCCCCAAACCCAAAAAATGCAGTTTTTCTTAAATAACTACCTGAACCGTGGCACCGAGGATGAAGAAATTTTTATGGTATGTTGCTCTTAAGGGCCCACATCAACCTAGCCCATAATCAATTGTCAAAGTTTTGTTGTTTTTTTTCCCGTCATCTACTGAATTTTTTCGTCAACGATACCAGAGACACCGAAACACCGGGGAACATGAAATTTGGTGGGCATGTAGCCCCACTAGACTTTTACGGAAAAATTTCGTTTGGTCCCCGGGGGCCAATTTTGTTAACATTGTTTTTTTAAAACTCTGGGACCAGGGCTACAAGATAAAACCACTTTTTTGGGGAAAAAATGTTTTTTATTTCAGTAAAACACAACAAACCCATGCCAAAGTCAGATAACTGACTTTTACCATCAACAGGCACCTCAACCGTTTGGTAGAGGTTTGTAGAAATTGAATGGGAGGGTCCTTTGAAAAAAAAATCACAGATTTTTCATACTTAGTATGTATAAGTATATTTTTTGTGGAAAGCCAGTGCAGGCCTGAGCGGCGGTCATATTTTGTACCGCCATGCGGTACATCTAGTTCATTTTCATTCATATGCTTGGACGACATATTTTGGCTCAACAATCCACACATAAAAACGACACACAAAAAATCAAGAACTTGCAATAGACTGCAAGTAGCATATATGTATTCTAAAACTGAATTTCAGCAATAAGCAAACCACTTTAGTGAACCACTGAAAAGCTGTTTTTATATAGTTATAATAAATGAGCCAACTGCATATAACTGACCACAATGAAACTGTGACCACAATTTCCTGGAGTAGTGCTAAAGAAATCTAAAAGCCCCCCAGAACTTTTCCAAAGGAGGAGGATGTTGTTGTGTTTCTCACATCACTTACAACCAGGAACATTCTGTTCTTTAAAACAGCTGAATTCCTCCAAAAAGATAAAGTCAAGGAACCACCTCCGACCTTCACAGTATTTAGGAGGCTGTAAACCTCATATTTGACAGGTTTGGTCGAGCCAGAATGGGAGCTTGATGTTTTTCAGTACAGCTCTTATGTATGTGATGGCTCTGTTGGGCCTTTTAGATGATACTACCACACGTACACTCCATCAGTGAACCTCTATGACCCTCACAATTGAAAAAAAAGAAAAAAAAAACGGAACAGAAAGCATAGTCTGCATTAGATCATTTCTAAAAACAGAGCTGAAACTTTATAATCTGTGATGGGATCACTCTCACCTTTCCTTTATTATTATTATTCATTAACTGAGTTATGATGTGGGATGAAAACAAGCAACAAATGGCAAGTATGAACTTCTTAAGATCACGCACATATGTTTTGGGTAACAGTTATTTTTATGAGCATGGTGGTACTTAAAATACCATTCTAACCATAGTCTGTCTCCTGACTGGAGGAGAACCATCTGTGGTACCGTAACATTCATTCCTTCCCGGCCCCTCGCTGTCCCTGCTGAGGAGTCGGTGGGTTGCAGGGATTCCGGGTGCTTGAGCCATGCTGGGGCCTTTACTGAGAACATTTGAGCCAGTGGAATTTCCTCTTGCGCAGCCCGCTAAGCCAAAGGATTCCTGAGGATCTGCTAAACAGCAAGAAGGCACGTGCATCTCCTTGTGCTTGTGAAAGAGACAGAGAAAACAGATATGCAGAGAGCATGAAGCAACAGAGAATGATAGATAGTGTCTTACCAAGAGGTAGGTTATTAAACGCAGAAATATTTAAACATCTACTCTACCAATCAAAATTTTGGGGTCAGTAAGATTTTTTTTTATTTTTTTTTAGGATATTCAGCAGGACACATTCAGTTGATTAAAAGTGTCAGTTAAAGCCATTTATAATGTTATAATATATATAGGCTATATATATATATATATATATATATATATATATATATGGGTCATTGACGAATAAGGTTTTTAAAAGTGTAAAAAAATAGAATGGAGATATAACTATATTTGAAACCATTTTTTAGTTTACTTAGTTTTTTAGTTTAAGATTTTGTGGTTTGTACAATCAATTAATTTTGTCCTTTTTTACAAGATGGAAAAAATGTCACCAAAAAAGTCATTCGGTTTATCCACTGATTTGAAAGTTAAAAACTGATTTGACATTGATGTTGAGATAGTATATAGTGTGTACCACAGAAGAAATATTAAAACAAATTATCACTGATCTCATAAATGTAATCATTTATTGGACTACTCTAAACACTCCAACATATTCAAGTAAAACATTGCACAGGGAAAGGAGAAAAGGGGAAATGTAAAAAAGAGAGCCTTATCTGCTTTATATTTGTACAGTATTATTGTAGTTCCTTTAGTTATTAAAAACAATATTATTCCATTTAAATATTTACTATATCGGTTTTACCGAATGACCTTTTGACACTTCAAAATCTTTAAAATACCTTTATATGTTGTAAAATATAATTAAAACCTTTTGGATTCAGTAAAAGAGATCTAGTTGTACTACATACTTTGGATGTTATATATTTGTTTTTTTATTATTATTAAGGCCTTTGGACAAAAAAAATGACCCGTCACGTCATTGACTCATATACATAAATGCTGTTCTTTTGAACTTTATAATCATCAGAGTATCCTGAAAAAAGTGTATCATCAAAAATATTAAACAGCACAACTGTTTTCAACATTGATAATAAATGTTTCTTGAGCACCAAACCATATAAGAATGATTTCTGAAGGATCATGTGACACTGAAGACTGGAGAAATGGTTGCTAAAAAAATTCGCTTTGGAATAAATTACATTTTAAAAAATATTTAAATAGAAAACTGTTATTTTTAATTGTAATATTAATTCACAATATTTCATTTTTAATGAAATTGCATTTTTAATCAAATAAATGCCGCCTTGGTAAGCATAAGACCTATCCATACTTAGTCACTTATGCAATAGTTCAAGATCTCTAAACTATGTAAACATAAGCAAACAATGAAATATTGTGTTTATCCCATTTCAAGTGTGTTACACAAGACAGGATGTTTGACAGGGACAGCCAACCATAGTTTAATCACTGGACATAGTGTTCTCAGTGTAAAGAGATATCTGTGAAATTGCGCATTTATAAACATACAGTAGCCTCGGTAAGTATTTGGACACTTAATTCACTTAAAATGTCTGAAAGTCCCTGCATAGATATAAAACATCTGTATTATTATCATATACATTCTTTTAGTAGATGAACTCAGTTTCTCTCAAGTTCATAGACTAGCAGGCACAGATGTAGCTCATCATATAAACTATGAACATGATAAACCAGAAGACTGACTGAAGTGTACAAATACTTTTGGGGTGCGCTGTATCACAATTAAAATTAAAACCCTTTGCTCCTCCTCAGTTTTACCCGAAGCACAAAATCAGGTGCTAGATAGAACCATCTTAATATGAAACAGCTTTAAAATTCAGTGATTTTTACGAACACCTTTGTGATATAATGTTCTGCACAGCACAGCTGCTTATTCTAGCAAACAAAGAAAGATGTTTGTGTCAAGAAATCAGAGACGTTCTTTAAATAAACCAGCGAGAGGAGAAAATCTGCTGGCTTTGCTTGCTATCTTCCTCTTTCATTCTGTGTCATTACATCTGGCTGCCAAGAAGTAGCATGACAAATGTATTTTCCCTCTCCTCTAGTTTTCTTTCAGGCAGAACATTCTCTGACCACATGAACCGCACAAGGATTCTAAACAGAGGCCAAAGGTATCACAGACAGGCTGCAGGAACAGAGAAAGACTCTTAAAGGGACAGGGAATTGTGTATTTAAACTAGAAGGGCAAAGGTCAACTTAAGAAATGAACCGACTGTATCTCTTCAGAGACTACCGCACTGTATTGACATGTAGCAGCAATTCTCATACCTAAATTAATTACATAAAAATAAAGGATGAGGATGCCCAGGGACCTCAAGTCTAAATGGAGTTTCTAGTGTAATAATGCAGCTTTTTTAGAAACTATTACTGTGAAATGTTATTGGAGAAAGTGCAAAAGAAGTGTAAATGTTGCCCTCTGCTGGATTTCATACCAAATGGTCCATCGGACTTCCATTTCCTTTCCAACAAGTTTAAGTGTCAATAAACAACTGAGGATAAGAATTAGACACATCAAAAGCAGAAAAGTTACCAATTGTATTTTTTAATCAATCATTTTAATTTTCTTGACAAATCGATTGAAAAATATTCAACAAAATAAAATGTGATCAATTTAAAAAATACTTATTTTATAGTACATTGTCAGGTTCCTTTGCATAATTGCGTGATTTGTCTGGACTCTGCATTCGTGACTGTGGTCAGGTTGACAAACTGTTTTAGAATATATAATACTCTTTCAGATACTGAAATATATGGCTGTGGGGTTTGGCAAAAACCAGAAAAATATTTCAGGCCTAAATGTAAACCATACAGACATTTGCATTGCAGCATTTCAGTGTAATAATTATGGCAGCATTAATGCTGGATAGTGACGTGCTTTGCAATGCAATGCAATGCAATGCAATGCAATGCAATGCAATGCAATGCAATAATGCAATAAAATGCAATAAAATGCAATAAAATAAAATAAAATAAAATAAAATAAAATAAAATAAAAGGTACTATAATCAAAAACTTGCTAAGAATTATGCTAAAATCTCCCAATTAAATTGCAGGATGGTGCAGGTCTGCTGATGGTTCAGTTGTGCCTAGTTCATCTGTGTCAAACACTAGCACACAACAGGCTAAAAGGCTGAAAAATAATAAAATGTACACTCACTGTGTAAAAAAACGGTTCAAAGTCTGTATGTGACAAATGGTACAAATGTAAAGCCTTGACGATGTAAAAATAAGCAATCTCAAAGAGCCGTCTCCTTAGATTCTGCCACCACTGGTGCCGGACGGAAGGTCAGAATTTCAGTGAAGGTGAGTCCTGGGGTCAAAGAAGGAATAGAAAGACAGAGGAAGAGAGAACAGAGGGAAACTGGTTATTTCTTTAGCTCTTGGGAATAAACTATCACACCTATAAGAAATACTTGCTAATTAATGCCTTATGCATCTTTAAACAAACGTTAAAACTAGTTGTCTCATCCGTTACACCAATTACTGTGAATTTAAAGTCACTCATATCAAGCTTTTCAGCTCAAACCTACGTTTCCATTGCTCCACTGACTGATCAGCCTCATCTAGTGAATGGTCATACGGTGGGGCCTCAGTTTCCTCCTCTGGTTCATGAAACTCAGAGAAGAAAGGAAGAGCCAGTCCCTCTGCCGCTGTTATTCTGCTCTCAGGGTCCAAGAGCAGCATGCTGTCTAACACATTAATCGCTGAAAGGGAGAGCAACATAGAGTCAATATGACACACAATTATGTGACATTCGAAATTGTTTTCAGCAAATGTATGTATGAAAGATGTACTTGGATCAAATTGTGTAGAGCATGGTGCTAACCAGAGTTGGGTAAGTTCCTCTAAAAAAGTAATTGATTAGTAGCTACTAAATCCTGTATCAATCTCAACCAGTTGAACAATACAAGGATAAACATAAAACTGCTCTTTTAATTCTTTCAAATAAATAATATAAAATTGCATAAATTATTCTTGAAATGACCAAAGTATTTAAAGGGAGAAGGTTACATTAAAAACAAGTAACATTAACATTTAAAATAAGAGGTTACATTTTGATGATAAATACACTATTGTTTTATATAGAATTGTCTATACAGTATTTAATGCAATTACATCAGAAGTAACTGTAATTCAATTACAGAAAAATAAGAATAATCCCTTACTTTACTTTTTCAAAGGAAAAGTAATTGAATTCCAGTTATTAATTGTAACTGACTGCAGTAAAAGTTGTGGTTACACTTTATTTTAAGGTGTCTGTGTTAGAGTTTAATTATACTTAGGGTTAAGGTTAGGAATAGAGGTTGGTTTAGGGTTAGTTGCATGTAATTATGCATAATTTATAGTTAGTACTACAGTAATTACATGTAACGTGTAACAAGAACACTGTAAAATAAAGGGTTACCAAAGTTGCTTTGAATAAAAGCATCTGCCAAATGCATAAATGTAAACTTAGCTCATACATAACTTGTCCATGGACTTTTATAATGATCAAGATTTTAGGTTAACATTTATCTGAATGAGTTTATTTAAAAGTGATCCTGGTGTATTTCTGGATTTATAAAAGTACAAATATTAAAAGTATAAAATTGCATGCATATTGAATAACAATAATTGCATAATAAAAAAAAGAATAAAACAATTATCAAAATACTTATTTATGATATGAATACTATTTAATAAATGATACCAATAATTAAAAACATATTAAAAACAAACTGATTGAGCAAAACACTTTCAAAACACTCTTACCATGTGGGTTAACGTTTGGTAACAATGCCCAAAGATCTTTCTTTTTAAGTTTTGGCAACTTTGTTATGTAGTTTCTAGCCTAGAAAAAAGAATATACCATGTGACTTTGGATTTTCACATCTCGAAAGTATTCATTATATATCTGGAGAGAGTTCTGCAAACTAATCTTAGTAGGAAAATATGAATGAAACACACATCTTCAGACTGTAGTTTGGCTGTGAACTCTTTTGTTGGCGTCCCTGTAATCTTCATGATCTCCATCAGCTGATCCAAGTCTGATGGAAAATGGTCAAGGATTCAAATACACTGGGGATGAGACTTAGGGACATAATCACCACATCAAAACCACAGGTTTTTTTTTTTTTTCAGGTTTTTCACAGTTGTCCTGCAAGGAAGGATACGGTCATTTCCTTTGAACAGTGGTTTCCCTAGCAGCATCTCTGCCATGATGCATCCGACCGACCAGATGTCCACTGAGGGGAACATTCAAACAAACACAACACATACAGTATCTCTGAATTATCATTAGTTTAAATAAATAATGAATTAAGCACTTTCTATTGCTTTTATGAGAGCAGCACTGATATATAACCACTATATATATAACCTTTAACCACTAATCTATAATAAATTATATTAAAAAATACTATATTATTATTATTTATGATATTAAAGAATTAGTGCATGAAATGTGAGACTAACCAGTCTGCGTGTAATGCATCCAGCTAAGAATGACCTCAGGCGCTCTGTACCAGCGTGTCACAACATAGCCCGTCATTTCACTGTCTGTTTGCCGTGCTAGACCGAAATCCAGGATCTATAAATGTAAGACACGGAACAATAAGGCCTCAAATAAATCTTAATCTCTACAAAAGGCATACAGGATTAATAAAGCACGTGGTGAGATACCTTAAGCTCACACTCCTCATTTACTGCCAGATTGCCTGGTTTGAGATCCTGCAAGGCATCAGATGAGGTTAGTGGTTTCGTAGTGAGAAATACATGTTTACATATGTGTTTAAGACTGACACAGCTGTGCTCACCCTATGAATGATTCCAGCAGCATGGATATACTGTAAACACAAAGCGATTCATGAAAATATGTTTGCGAGGGTGTGTAAGCCTGCATTATTACAATACTCACTTTGAGTCCTTTCAAAATCTGGTAGACCAGATACTGGACCTTGTCCTCTGACAGTCTCTGCATTTTCATCAACTTTCCAAGATCAGTAGCCATAAAAGGCATGACCAAGTAACTGTGCAAAAGACGAGGAGAATCAGAAAATGATCATGCCTCCATACATCCAAAAAAACAAGCTGTCACAATCACAATTGTGACCAAATGGTCAAAGCATGACAGTTTAAGATTGTAAAATACTCACAAGTCATGGAATCTGTCTAGAGAAAGGTCTGCAGTGAAAACATCCACAAGTCCAATAACCTGTACCAATTTAAAAAGAGAAAGTGGTTGCCAAATACAGCACAGAATGAGACTGTAAATCTGTTTATTTACAACAGGGCGGATGTGAGTGCCCAGAGCATGCAGTATTAATCTTTGGTGTCCTACATTATCATGCTTCATGTGTTTGAGCAGCCTGAGCTCCCGATAAGCTCTTTTGGCAAACAGATCAGATTGGAAGGGACGATGGAGTTTCTTGATGGCAACCTTTGCCCCTGTCCTCCGGTCAAACGCATAGCTGAGGAGTGAATCACCAGTTGTAAACAATTACATTAGAAATGTAATTAGAAAACAGATACATAGTAGAATTTACCACAAAAGAAGCTTGCTTTCGCAAGAGAAACGCCTATGCACAAACAATTGAACATTTGAACACATACTGTAGCTATGTAAACAAATGTTGACAACAAATGTTTTTACATTGCTTTAACTCATCAAAAAGTGTTAAGCAATTTTCAACCTTTTTTATAAGTTACAAGTTGATTGTACTTAAAAATGTAAAGGAATAGTAAAATCTGTCATAATTTACCCACCCTCAAGTTGTTTCAAACCTGTATGAATTCTTCTGCTGAACACAAAGGAAGATACTTTGAAGAATGTCGGTAGCCAAACAGTTGATGTACCCCATTGACTTCCATAGTAGGAAAAAAATACTATGGAAGTCAATGGGGTACATCAACTGTTTGGTTACCGACTTTCTTCAACATATCTTCTTCTGTGTTCAGCAGAAGAAAGAAATGCATACAGCAGGTTTGAAACAACTTGAGGGTGAGTAAATGATGACAAAATTTCCATTTTTAAGTGAACTATAAAGCAGCAACTTTTATTTTTTACAGTGTATATTTCTGTTTTTCTTAAGTGATCTATTTTAATCAATATGAAGGTCTAGTCTGAAGACGAGTGATTTTAGGGGTAGTGAGTGATATTATATTATTATATATTTTTTATAATATTAATATAATATAATTTCAAAGTGCATAAATGTTGCTATTTACTAAATTAATGGCAGATTAAGTTGTGGGACGTGCCTCAAGACGCCAACAGTGGTTACTCGGAGATAATCCTCTGGGACTTTTTAAAGGAAGCATGAAAACGTAATAAACCATCATCACCAATGGCATTAGTCAACAGCTGCCATCTTACAATTATAAACTACAACGTTGTTTTGCAGGCACTTAATTTTGAAACTCTCAATTTCTGTGTTTATCTTATATATCCCTGTAAACACGCATGGATACAACATATGACTCGCAAATATGCTACAATTTGGATCGCATCAAAACATTTTAGTGGCATCTTTATCATAAAATAGTCTCAATTTTTTTTCCCTTGTGCTCGCCTATACGGACGTTCACATCATTTCTGAATAGATCCCAGACATATTTTGTTCTGCTAGGCTACAGTGACAATGCATTAAGTGTTTTTAACATATAAATCACGATTCTTTCCCGGAAGTGGGCTACATAAAATGAGAGCAATAACTCACCATACTGTACCATATGCCCCCGTTCCCACCTGTTTCAGATCTTTGTATCTCTCCGGGACTTCCCAAGCGGTTTTATTTACCTCCTGGCGATAATATCCAGGTCTTGATCGGACAGACATATTGGTGAATACTCCTTTAAATGTGCTGTCCCGAGTACCACAGCTGTGATTTCCAGGTTTACCTGAACACGGATAATAGCAATCTACCTGTCCGCGTTCAGGCTGTGCGTGTGCGCGTAACCGCTCCCTCTCCGGCGTGGCTGTTTATGGCAAGCCGTTTGAACAGTTATTGCGTAAACTTAACTAATTTTCATTTTTATGTTACTACCTACTAGTAATTTAAAAAAATAAGTAATCTAGGGTATTTGTATCTTTTTTTATTTTTATGTCACTAAGAGCTATTTTTTTTTAGATACTAGCATAAAGTCCTTTTCAAGGAAAGTCTGTTCACTAGGCAGCACATCGCCCCCGGGCAGCCAAGACCAAATCCTATCTATTTGAATGGGGAATCCTAAAATCTCTTGAAAAATTTCAAATCAGCAACAAAATCTGACATTACTGTCCCATAATTGTTGTTTCTTATGCTCAAATGGCATTAAAAATGCTTATCTTTCAGGCTAGACGAGCCAATGCGCATGTGCAGTCCTAAACGAGAATCTCAGGTTTCTCAGGTTAAAAAACTAGTGTCTTTTCACTTGAGTACTACGATAACTAGAATACTAACTATTTAAAGTAAAAGATAAAATAAAACTAAAAGAGGATATGAGCACAAATGAAAAACATGGTTAAGTTAATAACATTCAGAAATTAATAGTTGATAACTGAACCACACTCAATGGCAATAACATTTGTTACCAGTATAAATAATTCCTCGTCACTATTAGGGTAGTGACTAATACAAAAAAGGAATAAATGCTATTATATAATGAATATATAATAGAATCAAGATGATAAAGGAATAAGTTCTTAGTATTTAATAATAAAATTGAAAAAGACTTTGTTACTGTTGGATTACTTGCTAATAATTAGAAGTATTAGTACCATAAAATCTATACTAGTTGGTTTTAAGGAATGAATGTCAAAACAGCTTTCCATACATGAGTTGCATTACTGAGATCCAAGAACATGTTTGTCCTTCAGTGAATGTGAGAACTGCTGCATGATCTTCCAAAGCCTTGAAAATGATTAAAACGAGGGCTTTGGGAGTCCCATAAGTTTTGGTATTTTACAATATGAACAAAGAATGCTTGTTTCCTGTTCTATGCCATAGATTACAGGGAGATTTATTTTTTTTGTCTTCAAGTATTTGACACTGTTGAAATCTGCCTTAGTATTTTTAGGTGCACACCTGAACCTGTGTTAACATGTTGAAGCATTGGGCCCCAGGGATTGACATTCCTCCCTAAATGAAAACAATGGAAATTGCTTCACCACACACTCTCACTGATAAAATAATCCTGGTTGACAAAAATTAGAACACAGATGTGCTATTTGTTATGTTTATTAGTATTTAATCTTAGAAATATTGCATATTCATCAGGGAAGTTCATAAAAATTATATAAATAATGTCTGAAAAGTTCTTCACAGTTGTTGAAACTATGCCGAAAAACGTTAACATTCTTTTAGCCGTGTTTTAAACATTTAAAGGAATGGATACAAAGCATATGAAAATACTTCCTTAGTTGACTCCAAAATGAAAATGTAAAATGCCCACTTCTAATGATGTATTTTGTAATCACACTATTCAGATTAGGATACTATTTGCAAATAGGTGTAGTTGATGAATAATATACTATTCTAGCTTCAGATACACTGTATGTTAAATCAGCGCTACATACATGATTTAAAGTGATATAGATACCTTTTAAGTAAATTATTTGTGCGTTTAAGTTTTAGAGCTTTGTTGCTCAATGGCTTGTGCGTTTAATTTCAACTCCTACATTCAAATCCATAGTCATTTTATATATAGAGGTACAACTTCTATCTTTCAGACTGAGACCTGTCATGGTAAGACTAGTGGTCTAAGTCATCATTTGTAACCAGTTAAATATACAGCATTTTCATTTTGCCCCTACACACCATCTTACTGCATGTTTTTAACTGGTGGACAGGAGTTTAATACCTCACTTAATACCTTCATCAACACCTAACCAGCTTCTGCAGGATTACTCTGCTTAAATGAGCAGGTTAGTTGTCACAAAGGTTTTATGATGATCAGGTTACACAGATCTCATTGGCCCAGATGGGGGGCTTGCTGTCATATGGGACAGGTACTCGAGCCTCTACTCCTTCTACGGTCTCATCTCTCTCCCCTGGAGCTGCCGCTCCTCCTCCTGCCTCCAAGCCTGGCTGGTCTTGACCTTCCTGCACAGAGAACGGCTTTTCCAACACTTTCAGAACTCTCTGAACCTAATGGATTTGAGAAGATGCAAATGAAAAATTGTAAGACTTTATGGAATTTATGAATCACAAATTAAAAACAAACAAATGTTTTTGAAAGAAGTCTCTTATTCTCACCAAGGCTGCATTAATCTGATCAAAATACAGTAAAAGCAATAATATTCTGAAATATTGTTACAATTCAAAATAACGGCTTTCTATTTTAATGTATTTTTAAAATGTTCCTGTGATGGAAAAGCTGTTTTTAACCATTTAATTGGAAATAATTTTGTTGTAAAAATCTTAAGTCTTTTTTGATAAATTTCATGCATCCTTGCCTAATAAAAGTATTTAATTGTAAATAAATTAATAAATCTTCTTGACCCAAACTTTTGAATGGTACTGAATGTCTCTTACAATTTAGGTGCTCTGATTTACAAAGCTAGTATGAGCCTCACCTCTGAGAAGTCACCATTTTCAGCTGCCTCTATTGCATTCTGGGCAATGTAGTTTCTGAGTACCACATGTGGGTTGTTGTTGTTCATCACACATACTCTCTCCTTCTGTAGATCTTTCACATCAACCCCTGACTCACACTCATGAGCAAGCCGCTGCCTTGGGAATTAAATAGACAACATATCCAAAAGTACATTGTAGCAGGGAAAAATAATAATTTATGTACACAGATGAATCTAATCTAAACTATTAAAACTACTTAGGTCTTATTCAGGTCTTTTTGGTTTCAAATAACAATGCTTTATAATACACTTTCATTAGAAATGAATGCCAATGGGAAATGAATGCATCAGATCGAAAGAACTTTCTGTACCTGTATTTCTTGATCCAGCAGGACCAGTCTTCAGTCTGCTTGGCCCTCAGTTGTTCTGCAGTGGTGTCCATCAGCTCCTTCAGTCTTGAGAGTATTTCAAGCTGCCGAGCGACCGTCTTCCTGTCTGAAATCATCTGGAACAGTGCAGGGTTACTCTGAGCCATGGACAGCAGCATTGCAAGCTCACTAAATTGAAGGGGAAAAAAACAGAAATATGTAAATAAAGATATTTAACCATTTATTAAAGTCCCCCTGTCTGTAGTCAATAATTGTATCCCTTAAAACTCATCTTTGATCACAACAATTTCCTGTGATTTTTTTATTCATGCCATAAAATAGCTTGAATATAACTCTACACCCTTGCTTCATTTAGTATACGCGATCCATGAATATGCAAATGAGCCCCGCCTCCACTCACTCATACAGACTCGTCTACAAGTCGATGTATCAGAATGGTAATGCATTTTATGTATCGCTCTCTACAACATTGAATACATCACAGTAATAATTTATATGATTAGCCTTTGGCTTGACTATGTTATCAAACAGCTAATAATGTGTTTCTAATGTTACACAAACCATGTTCCCGTTCACATGGCTGCCTTCTAAAAATCAGCATCCTTAGAAACACTTTGAACAACTTAGAACGTCAGTGGAGAAAGGTATATAGTTCATCGTAATATACATAATTCACACGCTATTTTTCATATCAACAGAAAAACATACCAGAAAACCTCCCTTCTCTTGAGACTCATTTAATGATATGCTAAAGCCCACCCACACGTTGACCTGATTGGTTACAAGGTAGTTTGTGATGTAAGAAACACTGGCGATTTCAAACCACTTTTGACTGCGGTGCTACAGTATAAATACTCAGTAAATATCAAACGATCTGTAACAGACAAAGCAATAGTGACACACGGTAAAAACATTTTTACTGACAAAGATGCAACATTGCTGTAAGATTCCATATAGTCGTCGTCACTCCATCATCTTTTATTATTATTTCACCACACTATTATGTAATAATGTGACAAAATCCAAAACAAGTCATTTTCAATAAAAGCTGTTTTTGGACCTCTTATGTCAAAAGATCAAGGAATATTTGATTTCTCAATTCATGACCCCTTTAAGCAACACAACTGTTTAATAATAACTGATAATAAACATTGATAATAAGAAGAAGAAATGTTTCTTGAGCACCAAATTAGAATATTAGAATGATTTCTGAAGGATCATGTGACTCCGAAGATTTGGTATGGAAGTAAAATAATGTAAAATGTTTTTGAAATAAAAAAGCCTGTTGAATTGCACTACTTGAAAAAAAAATAGGCATTGTATTAACCATGCTTGCATTTTAATGCATTGTATTTTTAGGGCTTGCATTTTTATGGGCTGAAATTCAACATGGTTGAATATTTAAGCTGTGAATATTTCAATTAAAAACATTTCAAACACATTTTCATTATTAAAAATTCAATAATCCATATTCACCTTTCATATTTCACTTCCAAAATATTCAAACTGTTTAAAAATACAACCTATAATATTCAACAGGCAATTTTCGGTCCATTTTATTTCGCTTTGCAAATTCGCTTCCACAAATCAGTGGTTCAAATACGACAGTAAATTCAACATCGACATCCAGGAACTGCAGGAAAAGCAGTAGATTGCCGAGCATACTCTCCATCTGCTGTTAGTCGATCTCACCAGCAGGTGGTGCAAAAGCGCGTGTTGTTGACGAGGACCAGCAACAGTTAGAACAAGCCATTCATTCATAAAATGAAAATGATTATCTGTGTCAGTATATATGCGGAAAAGATGATAAACACACAAAAGCTGTGTTTATGTTTCATTCAATAACTTCATTGTTACTTTCCCTGTGTAGTCTACATGTTATCAGCTTTCTCTAATACCTCAAGGATTCCCCTTCCGTCGGGACAAAACGCTTAACGTAGCTTAATGGACTAATACAGTGATATAAAAGACCAAACCCACACCTTATTGGGGATGTAGGCTGTAGGCTACTATATACTTCATACTATATGGATTATTGAATTTTTAATAATGAAAATGTGTTTGAAATGTTTTTAATTGAAATATTCACAGCTTAAATATTCAATCATGTTGAATTTCAGCCCATAAAAATGCAAGCCCTAAAAATACAATGCATTAAAATGCAAGCATGGTTAATGCAATGCCTATTTTTTTTCAAGTAGTACAATTCAACAGGCTTTTTTATTTCAAAAACATTTGCCATTATTTTACTTCCCTAACTGGAGTAATGATGCTGAAAATCAATAATATTTTCGATCAAATAAATGCAGCTTTGGTGAGTATAAGAGACTTCTTTCAAAAACACATTTATAAATCTTTCTGACCTCAAAAGTCTGAATGGGAATATACAGTAAGGTGTTACCGTGGATCCATGGAGGGTTTGTTCGCTGCTTTCAGCTCCTCTAGAGAAGCACACTGCTGCAGGAGCATCTCTGCGGCTTGTTTTATCACCTCACTTTCATCTTCCCCTGCCTCCT
Source organism: Squalius cephalus (assembly GCF_949319135.1). Taxonomy (NCBI): domain Eukaryota; kingdom Metazoa; phylum Chordata; class Actinopteri; order Cypriniformes; family Leuciscidae; genus Squalius; species Squalius cephalus. Next base: position 12,869,997 of record NC_137127.1, on the reverse strand, counting down.
GTGTCGGGCAGGAAATCTGACTCAAGCTACGGAAAGTGTTGGTGAAGTCCGCACCTAGGAGGAGGAAGAGGTTACTGTCCAGCAATTATCCCGCTTCACACTTTTTATTTGGACACTCTAGTATGACAGCTACACAATCTTCATACCTGTGTTATGCATGGTCTGCAAAAGTTCTGTGATGAGCATCTCATCCTCTGGTTCCTCCTTCCTCAGCAGACCCAGTTTCTTCCTCATATTGCTCAGATAGAAGCTATTGTAGAGCGGCAGGTACTCATCCAACACCTGTTCGGCCCGGTCTGGAGGTAGGTCGGGCTGCAGGGCTTCAGCCAGCCGGGCTAAATTCCAGCGACAGATCGCTGGTTGGGCCTGGTAAGTATACCGGCCTGAACTATCAGAAGCGTTACAGATGAAATCTGGGTCGAAACTAAAGAGAAAACAAAACAAGGAAATTCATGTTCGTGAACAATAAATGCAAATAATTGCTGAACATTCTGAATAACATTAAGGCCATGTTTCACAGACATGGCTTAGATTAAGCCAGGATTAGGCCTTTGTTCAGTTAGGCCATTTAAGTAGCTTTTATAAACATTTCTTAGAAAAAACATTACTGGTGTGCATCTTGAGACAAAACAACAGCACAGTCATATTTTTAGATATGTCAGAGCAAGTTGCTTTCAGTTAAAACAGCTCAAACATGCATTTTAGTCTGGGACTATCTTAAGCCTAGCCTGTGAAACCGGGGGATAATGTTTAAGTCAGACCTTACCGATCCATGAAGCCAAAAGGCCCATAGTCCAAAGTCAGACCCAGGATGCTCATGTTATCAGTATTGAGGACTCCATGACAGAAACCCACACACTGCCACTGAGCCACCAGCCTTGCTGTTCGTAAAGTCACCTAGTAATAAAGATGCGCATTCAAATAAACACAGATTAAACATTTATATATTAAATAAAGAAAATAAAAATAAAAATGCAAATAATATGTTTCAATGGATCAATACTACAACCACAGCAATGATCTCAGTCTACCTCTCTGAAGAAAGCAGTATTCCTCTCAATGCGGTCTGAGTGATTTTGATGGATCTCTGGGTAGAAGTTCACAATGACATAATCCAGCAATTGGGTTCTGATGTCATCGCGGCCATAGCTGGGACCTTGCCGGCCCGTGGACTCATCAGCTCGTTTGAAGATCTCAAATGATCCAAACCTACATCAAGAGTCAGGACAACTTCTTCACATCTAGAAAAGCTAGACCTAAAAGACCTTTATGAGTGAAACCATTTCAATTATAGACAAAAAAACTGAAGTATCGTAACAGTGTTGTTTTTGGCCAGAGGAGAACAGGCCCACTAATTGAGCCTGGTTTCTCACAAGGTTTTTTTTCCTCAATTTCTGTTACCAGTTTGGGTTCCTTGCCACGTTCACCTCTGGCTTGCTTAGTTAGGGACACTTAATATCCAATAATATTACCGATTTGACTACACTATCGGATGAGAACAAAACTTAACTGAATTGAGCTAAATAATGACACTATTGTCTTCAGTAGAGCTGCTTTATAGCGGAATTAAACTTGTCTCATAATAAATTAACTTTACACAGTTATTGAACTGAACTGAATTGAGCTGATTTAATGCCATTATTACCTTGCTACAGCTGCATTACAGCACAATTTGAATATCTCTTATTTGATAAAGTTTGCATCATAATTCTGTTACTTTACTGTTATTACTATAGTAACTACATGTAACATATGTAACAAGGACACTTTAAAATAAAGTGTTATCTAAATAACTATGATATGATAATGAAAAACTTCAACTTCAACTAAAATTAGTAGAATTGACCTGGCGAAAAATAACTGACAAAATAAAAGCACAAAAAGATTACTAAAACCTAAACTAAAATTCATAAATGCAAAATTAAAATACTAATAAATAATATAATAGGATATAAATAATACTAAAATAACACTTCCACGAGAAAGCATTTAGGAACTAAATAAACAACTAAGGTTACCGAATAAAGGTGGGAGCAATGCGTAAGACCACAGAGCATCTTTCCATGCGTGGATTGCCATTGTAGAAGATATCCCTCATGACTCGTGAATCAGACGTCACTACTGATCCAGCTCTCGTGGTCGGCACGCCCAAGCCAAAAACCGCCTCGCTGCACAGAAACTCTCGTATGCTGGAGCGCAAAACCTTCCGCCCATCTGCCTGTCTAAAAAGCACAAAGGACAAAAATTGAAACCTTAACATAACGATGACAGCACTGTTTTCTGCAGAGCTGCTTATATATATATATATATATATATATATATATATATATATATATATATATATATATATATATATATATATACACACATATATATACATACATATATATATACATACATATATATATATATACACATATATATACATACATATATATATACATACATATATATATATATATACATATATACATATACATATATACATATACATATATACATATACATATACACATATATATATATACATACATACATATGTGTGTGTGTGTTCTATGTTTATATAGTGCTATTTAAATGACTTATTTATCTTAAGGAAAACAAAGTTTCTTTTGGTGGAAGTTTGGTAGAATGGGTGCCTTATAGGTTTGTTCCTGTTATGCTCCTTTTATACTATGTAAGGTGTATGATATGTCTTAAGAAAATCAAATAAAAAAGAGACTACTTTTATTTCACATGCCATCTCTAGTATGATAACATACAATAGGAAAACACGTGTGAAGTGTGAACAGCCAATGAGAATATCATAACATGATGTGGCAATATCTAGATAATATGCTGGCAAAGTTATATTACAGTAGCAAGTCTACCTAGAGTATGGTGTCAGTCCAGCACCCTTCACCTGGATCTCCCAGCGTCCTGTGGGATTCTCATGCAGTAATTCAGGGCTCTGGTCTACTGGGGCTTTCACTTCTCCCAGATAACATGCAGCTCCATCACCAAGCTGTCCTGCAAACTGTCCAAATTGGTGTCCGCAGTAACAATGGGCAGCAGGTTCTGATCCTGGCAACACTTTAGACCCACTGAGATACTCTGGGCCCAGTGGATCCTTCAGAACCTCATCAGCATCAAGACCCAGAAGTGCCAGTGCTGGACCTGAAACTGACACAAACTTTGGGTTCTTTAGAGGGGTTGGTTGTACCCTAGAGAAGCACGCCCCCCGGACCTGTCGGACTCCTGGTTCGGTGGACTGGTCCAGTGGAAGTTGTTTAAGAGCAACATTCTCAAACTGCAGTCGTTCAATGCAAGAGCGGCTCGTGATTACGCCCATGTCGTCCATTACCGCATTTGACAGTGATCTAAGTAAAATAACACCGGGACATGAGATATAAAGCCGTGTTAGACGAGCTCCAGCAGAAGCCATTCACATTGTACTAAAGTCTAATAAAGCTTGTTATATAAGGAGAGCGAAAGTGGAGCAATCCTTAAATAACTCCTAACAGAACCGAGTTGTTCTCAAATCCGGTCCGTCGTTGTTTTCGTCCCCCCTAGAAACAAACGCATCGGAACGTAGGCTACTATTCTAAAATTAATTCTTCGCTTATTGAATTTTTTTTTTAATGGAAAAGCTCCATTTACTTTCATTATAAAGTGAATGGTTGTAATTGATATATGACAGCTTTCGCAATGGAATAGTCCTCTTTTACTTTCTTTATAAAGTGAACGTTTAGCTGCAATCCAACTGTTTAGGAAAACGCTGGAAGCAGGGAAATGTATTATTAAGTTAACACGTTTGATATAAAATTCAAACTAACACATGTCTGGGTGTACAAAGTCTTTCAGTATCTTCTAGAGTTTTCTTCTTCAAAAACAGTAATTAGTTGGCGTTTATCACATTATGAAATAAATGTTTTTCTCCAAAACACGTTGGCCACAATTATTGGCACCCCTAGAATTTTTTATGAGTAAAATATCTTCTGAAGTATATTCCCATTAATATTTACCTTTTTTTTTTTGACAAGGAACATGACATTTTCTATAGCTATGATTTCTTGTTTCAAATGATTTTAAATATGAGGAAACACAAAGGCCAAATTCCCTTAATTATCCATCACAATGAGTAAAAACAAAGAATATAGTTCTGATGTGCATCAAAAGATTGTTGAGCATCACAAAATAGAAAGTGGCTGTTAGAAACAGCTAAAGAATTTAAAATTCCCATTTTGACCATCAGGGCAAAAATTAAGAAGTTCCAATCAACTAAAGATGTTACGAATCTGCCAGGAAGAGGACGTGTGTCTATATTGTCTTAATGCACAGTGAGGAGGAAAGTTTGAGTGGCCAAAGACTCTTCAAGGATCACAGATGGAGAATTGCAGAGATTACTGGGGTCAGAAAGCCTAAAAAAATTTATCAAACAACCCCTACATCACCACATGTTGTTTGGGAGGGTTTCAAGAAAAATCCTCCTCGCTCCTCCAAAAATAAACTCTAGCATATTCAGTTGTCAGACACGACTGGATCTTCAAAAGTGACCGAATAGTGGTCAGATGAAACAAAAAAAGGGCTTTTTGGCAGTAAACCCACCAGATGTGTTTGGTGCAAACAGGGATGAAGAGTACCCCATGCCTACGGTTAAATATACTGCTGGATCTTACATGTTGTGGGCCTATTTTTTTTGCTGGAGGTCCTGGACATCTTGTTCAGATACATGGTATTATGGATTCTAGCAAATACCAATAGATAAAAAATCAAAACCTGTCTGCCTCTGCTAGAAATCTTATAATGGGCCATGGTTGGATCTTCCATCAGGACAACGGTCCAAAACAAACATCAAAATCAACACAAAAATGGGTAACTGAGCACAAAATGAAGCTTCTGCCATGACTGTCCCGGTCCCCTAAATTGAACCCTATAGAAAATGAGTGGGGTGAACTGAAGAGAAGAAGCACCAACATGAACTTGTGAATCTGAAGGCTCTGGAGAGATTCTGTATGGAGGAATGGTCTCTGATCTCTTGTCAGTTGTTCTCCAAACTCATCAGGCATTATAGAAGAAAACTCAGATCTGTTATCTTGGCAAAAGGAGGTTGCAAAAAGTATTTAATAACAGGGAGCCAATAATTATGGCCAGCTTGTTTTGGAGTAAAGCATTTATTTTATAATGTGATTTACCCCCACTTTCAATTCTTTTACTTCAATGAAAGGTTAGATTTTTGCACATTTTTTGAATGAAAGATCAAAAGGATAAACAATGCAGATTTATTTTTTACAGCCATTTTTGTTCATATTTACCAGGGGTGCCATTAATTCTGACCACATCTATCTATCTATCTATCTATCTAGTGTGTGTGTGTGTGTGTGTGTGTGTGTGTGTGTGTGTGTGTGTGTGTGTGTGTGTGTGTGTGTGTGTGTGTGTGTGTGTGTGTGTGTAAAGAGTTGGAGAGATGAAAAGGCAAATATAACATGTTGGAAAATTTATTTTTGATTTTAAGATATATTTTTAGTTCGATCTGAGCATTGGCTTGTTGAAAATGAAGGATAACCAAAAAAAAAATATAGCACTAACAAAAGAAGAGGGACCATTTATTCCCCCTCTCCACATTGTTAACAGCAATTACGGGAAAAACTATTTTAGCAGTATAGTTCAAGGACATACAAAGAGATGCATTAAATATACATTACTTAGTTGATCATGTAATTTCTCACCTAATTAGTGACCTCTAGATGATCAAAAGTAGCACTGCATGTAGCTGACAGGAAGACCGAGTTTAAGTTTTCATGAAGTCAGCAGCATTTCGAGAAAAAACCTTAGAGTGGAACTAGCCTACTGGGTCATTGGATCAATAGATCTTTAAAATATATGTTTTTTTTTTTTTTTAAATCAATGCGTTAATCAAACATTTTAATTGTGCAACAACCTCTCAACAAATGCAGGGACTGTTGACTGTTCAATACTCATTAAACACCAGGGCACTGACAAAAATCCCTTAATATATGTTGTAAAGATTTCTTAAACTCCAATTAAATAATCCCAATAAGCCATTTACATAAGAAATCATGCAGAATGCAGATACATCCATATAGTCATCTCCTTCTCCAGAATAAATGCACATGGCACACATGCAAAGTTTCAGTCGTAATTTAAGCCCCAATATTGCTCGAAATGCATAATTTCCATTCAGCACCTAAAAGTTTAAATGAAAAAAGAAAGGCGGATTTTTGGCATTAGCATCACACTCAGACACACAAGCGTTATGTGTTTCGAATGTGCCTGTGACCTAACATGCCACATCTAAAAATAATTTTCAGTCACCCTATAAAACACCATTGTAAAAAGCTACCTGGAAAAACAAAGTCAAAATATGAAGCAGCAGTTCCAGTAGTATAAGGCTGCAAGCACAAAAGCAGAAACACTCCTAAATTCCTTCTATCCATATAAAGCATGCTCCCCAAATATTGCCCTGTTGGCTCATGCTAGTGATAGGCTCTTCTGAAGAAGCATTTTCTTGTCAACATACCTTCTTTAATTGTTGTCTACACTTTCAACAGGAGAGTTTCAAGTCATTGATGGACCTTTTGAGACCATGATAAATAATGAATAAGAATAAAAAATAAAAAAAGGACATTTCATTACAAGTGTTAGAGTATTCCCATATTATCAACAATGAGCTTTCAGTTTGTTTCTAATTTAGTGACTTTAACCTTTATGCAACTAGATTTCTATGAAAATGGTAGCAAAAAAACAACAACTAAATGGTAAATTAGGGGAAAACATACGTTTCCTTCTAAACTCATTTCTATAAATGCCAAGCTTTTCTTTAACAAGATTACCAATTATTAAATGGTGTGAGTGAAACAGAGGACTCCAGATTTAATAGTACCCATTTATTATGACCATATGGAGAGAGAGCAAAACACCCTGACCAGTCTCTGTTCCTTTAAGCCCTTTCCAGGTCATTTAGTAGGAGGCACTTGATAGCTAGCACAGGCAAACTTTATGCTTGGCTTATCAGGTAATTACAAAAACCAAGAAACCGCACAGAGTGAAAAAGACTTGAAACTCTCAAACACTGAGTGCAGTTGCTTTAGTTTCACTCATTTCAAGCCATTGTTTCAGAAACATACATAAATTCAATCACTGAAACCAAAAATACTTTGGTCAATCATTTTCCTAATGTGCATTACATGTATTTATCATCAAGTCATACTTTCAATAAAATCTGATTTATGCTTTTCATAATAAATGGTCCAATCGCGCTTTTAGTGCAATTCAAGTTTTAAAAATGAGTTCTGGGATACTGTTCCATTAATTACCTACATAAAAAAGCTGGCTTCACTACTCACACTTCATGAACTACAGGTTATGGCTGGAGTAGGTCACAGATTCAAATGCTGACTTACAGGGAATAACAATACTGGACTTGCTGGGAAACAAAATGCATCAATCATTTGCAGGAGCTAACCAAAAGAACAAAAAAAAAAAAAAAAACACAGCAAAGTAAAACTTCATTCAGTTCAAGTTGCATGATAACATGGGAAATCCTGCTGCAGCTAATTTTCTAGTGGGTCATACTTTAAGAATGAGGGAAAGGGAAAGAAAGCATGGTCCGATTTCTTTGGCAGTACAGCTCTGCGTCCACAAGTACACAGAGGGTTGAGGAGGTGACAGAGTGTTAGTCAAAGGCTTCCACCCACATTGCTCATTTCATATGGGATGGAGACGATGTTTCCCTCTAATCTTCCTCCTATAATCTACCCAACCACCATCCTGTAGTTAAGGCTACTGGTGTTTCAGTGTGCATCCTGATCTCACTGCTGAAAAGTCTGTGCCGATAAGAGAAGGGTCAAATGGAAGGCGTTCGTATATTTTCAAACAAAGATTGGACAGTCGGTAAGGAGAGTAACGCCCTCCCCACGCCCTTGCTGGCACGGAAGCAGGCATAACCCAGAAGCCCCCACATGGCTCCCTTCAACACGTTGCGTACTACCCAGCCTAAGCGAGATGGTGGAGCCACACTAAGAGAAAAAACAAAACAAAAATTGGTCATGACAGATCTTGTACTATTAGATACTGAAGTACATACAACTGTTCCAATACGCACCTCATGATCTCATGGATATTAAGCTCTTTATCCCAGTTCTTCTCAATACCAGGCACATGACCCATCCCAACCACTCCAACCACCACAGCAGCCACTTCTAAAAAGAAAAAAAGTGTGTATGAACAAGAGGTTTGAAGTAGATCGGCAGGATTCTTTCCTGTTCCCACAGATTACCTTCTCCCGCTCCCACCCACAGGTACATTGATTTTTTCAGTACATTCATGGAATTTCCAAGAAATACGTTTCAAGTTATGGGTCACCTTGCAACAACATTGACATCCCAGCATAAACGTGCCTGATAAATGATTTGTTATTAAAGCATCTAGGCTACATTAACAAACCACTATTAATTTTAACAGAAAAGCAAGCATAGGTTGTGTAAAGTGTGCAAAGAGCACTCCCTTTATAAATCACTAAAAAGCTGTCACTTTTTTGTTAATCGCGATCTCACAAAGTTCCATTTTAATCAATAAAGCTCACTGCACAATGAATCTCTCATAATGTCTACACTGTGTTATAATGAGAGGAATTGTGAGCGTGCAGAACTGACAATAAAAAATTCCGGTTTGAGTGGTGAGTGGATTCTAAGTAGTTTTTATTTTAGTTTAGTTTTTCGTGTGGTTTCTTTGGTTTTAGATATTTCTATTTTGCGGAGTCCCTCAAGTCATTTATTTCATTCTCCCGCAACACACGAGTGTCCCGCACTCAACCATCGAATCTTGTCCCACACCGCACTCTGTTGCATCGGGTTCTGTGGGAGTGCAGGCCTCTAGTTTCATGTAACAAGTAACATGACACATGTTTTTTGCCTGTATGAAGCATTGAGTGTGATATTTTTAGTTGTCTTAAGTTGTCTTTAATGTTTTCATTTTTATTAGTTTTATTTTTTTTAATACTTCTATTTAGCTTTAAGTTACATCGCTTTCATTTAGGTTTAGTAATTTTAGTACTTCAACTTCTGTTCTAATTGTTCTCATTTTTTCTAAATGTTCTAATTTTTCAAGATTTTCATCTAACATTTGTGTTTTATTTCAGTGCCATTTTAATTACAAAAACAAATTTTAATAGCAGTCACCCTGTAGTCAATGATTTTATCCCTTAAGACTCCAAAATCACCAAAACGACATTTAAACGTTCATACACCCTCTATATTGCGAGACTTCCTTGCTAGTTCGTGTTAATGATATGCCAAAGCCCGCCGGTACGATGACGTGATTGGTCACAAGGTAGTTTGTGACGTCAGAAAAAACAGTGATTTCAAACTGCTTTTTTGAGACTGTCTTTCATTCACCGCAGTATTAAAGAGAAAATACTCAGCAATGGTGCTGACTTATAAATTTGCACATGGTTTGTCTTAAAGCATATTAAAAACCCCACATCGACATATAAACAACATTAAAAACTAGATTTTTACCACAGGGGGACTTTAAAGGGATAGTTCAACCAAAAAATTAAAATTCTGTCATCATTTACTCATTTTCCCAATGACTTCCACAGTACAGACAATAAAAAAATGCAAGACAACGAGAACCAGAAATTTTCTTCAAACTATCCAAAAGAAAGTCAGTCATACAGGTTTAGAACGACATAAGTAAATGATGACAGAATTTTCACTTTTGGGTGGACTATCCCTTTAACTATGACAACACTGATCACTGGGGATACCTGAATATGCAGTTTTAAATTCAAGACATTTTTCAAATCAAATTAGCGTCGAATTATCTTCAAGGCAGAGCACTGGAAAAGACTGCAGCATGAGATGAGCGTGCCGTACTCACTTTCAGCATTAGGAGGCGCCTCCACACATCGCGCTGCCTGTCTAAGTGTGTGAGTGAGGTAGATGTCTCGTTCTGCAACAATAGTGCGGTGGAGGGCTGGAAACTCGCCGATCATCTCTGACATGGTCTGTTCCAGAAGATCTTTTTGTTTGCACTTCTCTACATCCTCCTTGCTGATAAGAGCAAAAACACATACCAAAAATCTGTTCATGTGAATCTCAAAACAAGAGCATATACAGGTCGTACTTCCCCACAATCAAAGAAAAAAAATATGTTTTGCTTAAAACTTTGCTTCAGCCCTTTATTTAGGACCATTATAGGCTTCAATAAGCTCAGTGGAGCATCATGCTAAATTTAACAGGGAAAAAAACCAACAATTCTTATTACTGGAAGACCTTGTTACAAACATTTTAATAACTGTAGTACACCATTTAATTTGTGAAGAAATCTATCTCGCAAAACTGGTCTATGTACACATGGAGACTAGTATCTTTGGCATTCGTGTCTCTTTTCTGTTTTTCCGGTTTAGTTTTTAAGACACCATATGAAGTTTTTACATTCTAAGAGACTTCTTAAAAACAAAAAATGATCGCTGTGCACATAAAGACAAAGTGGTGTTGACTTGTACCTGATTGGGTCAGAGAGGAAGCACAGGCCCCAGGCCAGACGAGCCTTCTGCCACAGGCTGAGAGCAGCTATTGCACGCTTAAAGGTTACTGGAATGGGACGATCCCCAAGGTGAAATTTACAGAAGGGCACTTTTCCTGCCTGAATTGGTTAAAAGAGAAGAAAATGCATATTTTACATGTTTACAGGTTTCAGTTTTCGTGACTGCTTGCATTTATTGTTCTTTGATAATTGGTGACATCTCGTGAGCTTAGAATTATAAGGTTCTATCTCCGTTTAGGGTAGTTCTGAGATATTGAGCATCAAAGTTTTTACATCCCAGCTGGCAAAACTGTTATGTAGTATAATCTACTATTATAGCTCAACAAGACCATCACCCTACAGGTACTTTGAGGATAGAATATCAAAATCCTGGCACATTTGGAAATGGGATTTTTTAAGATGGCCCAAATGGAGATAGAACCTTATAATTCTGAGAGCTCTGATTCTGTTTGGAATTATAAGGTTCTATCTCCACTTTAACAAATAAAACCCCACATTTCAAAGAATAAATGTATATAACCATTGATTTTAATCAATTTATATATTTATAATACAAGCACACAGCTTGTAGTATATAATATAATATATAATAGTATAGTATACATCAAAGCCAAGCAAGTTTGTAAGAAAAAAAATATATTTTTATTTTCAAAGAACATGGACATGGAAAAATTACAGCTAAACAAAAAATGTTTTCTTCACATACTACACCCCACTCCTCTGTACTGTAAAAACATTTAGGAAGCATCTTACATACATTAAAAACGGTTCATTTAGTAGATTAAAACATACAAAATATTGTGTAACATCATGAAAATTATGTTTTCATCCCTTTCCACCCCACCCCCTCTGTGCTCTGAAACATTTAAAAAAATGAAAGATGGATTATTTAGAAAGAAAGATAGATTAGTTAGAAAGATAAAAAGAGGGATTAGTTAGAAAGAAAGAAAGAAAGAAAGAAAGAAAGAAAGAAAGAAAGAAAGAAAGAAAGAAAGATGGATTAGTTAGAAAGAAAGATAGATTAGTTAGAAAGAAAGAAAGAAAGAAAGAAAGAAAGAAAGAAAGAAAGAAAGATGGATTAGGTAGAAAGAAAGAAAGAAAGAAAGAAAGAGAAAGAAAGAAAGAAAGATGGATAAGTTAGAAAGAAAGATAGATAGATAGATAGATAGATAGATATATAGATAGATAGATAGATAGATAGATAGATAGATTAGTTAGAAAGAAAGAAAGAAAGATGGATTAGTTAGAAAGAAAGAAAAAGAAAGAAAGAAAGAAAGAAAGAAAGAAAGATAGATTAGAAAGAAAGACAGATGGATTAGTTAGAAAGATAGAAAGATGGATTAGTAAGAAAGAAAGAAAGAAAGAAAGAAAGAAAGAAAGAAAGAAAAAAAGAAAGATAGATTAGAAAGAAAGAAAGATGGATTAGTTAGAAAGAAAGAAAGATGGATTAGTTAGAAAGAAAGAAAGAAAGAAAGAAAGAAAGATTAGAAAGAAAGAAAGATGGATTAGTTAGAAAGAAAGAAAGAAAGAAAGATGGATTAGTTAGAAAGAAAGACATATTAGAAAGAAAGAAAGATGGTTAAGTTAGAAAGAAAGAAAGAAAGAAAGAGAGAAAGAAAGAAAGAAAGAAAGAAAGATGGATTAGTTAGAAAGAAAGAAAGAAAGAAAGAAAGAAAGAAAGAAAGAAAGATAGATTAGAAAGAAAGAAAGATGGATTAGTTAGAAAGAAAGAAAGATGGATTAGTTAGAAAGAAAGAAAGAAAGAAAGAAAGAAAGAAAGAAAGAAAGAAAGAAAGAAAGAAAGATAGATAGATTAGAAAGAAAGATGGATTAGTTAGAAAGAAAGAAAGAAAGAAAGAAAGAAAGAAAGAAAGAAAGAAAGAAAGATGGATTAGTTAGAAAGAAAGAAAGAAAGATGGATTAGTTAGAAAGAAAGAAAGAAAGAAAGAAAGATAGATTAGAAAGAAAGAAAGATGGATTAGTTAGAAATAAAGAAAGATGGAATAGTTAGAAAGAAAGAAAGAAAGAAAGAAAGACAGAAAGAAAGAAAGAAAGATGGATTAGTTAGAAAGAAAGATATATTAGAAAGAAAGATAGATTAGTTAGAAAGAAAGAAAGATGGATTAGTAAGAAAGAAAGAAAGATGGATTAGTTAGAAAGATAGATTAGTTAGAAAGAAAGAAGGATTAGTTAGAAAGAAAGAAAGAAAGAAAGAAAGAAAGAAAGAAAGAAAGAAAGAAAGAGATTAGTAAAAAAGAAAGAAAGATTGATTAGTTATTAAGGATAGATATAGATAGATAAAGTTTGAAGACAGATAGAAACAGTTTGAAGATAGATAGATAGATAGATAGATAGATAGATAGATAGATAGATAGATAGATAGATAGATAGATTAGTAAGAGAGAAAGAAAGAACGATTGATTCGTTATTAAAAAAAGATAGAAAGATGGAAATGCCATCTTTCGCCGGCTTCAAATGTCCAGGCTAATGTCCAGCCCTTAGCTCTGTGTCCAGGCTACAGAGCTAAGAGGTGGGTTTTGATTGGTCCGTCCGTGTTCATTCAGGGTTTTGATTGGATATTGAATCTACTGGAGATAGAACCTTATAATCCCAACTCGGTTTATGTTTTGTGAGATGGAACCTTTTTATTTTATTAATAACTACTAACAACTTTTTTTTTTTACAAAAATAACACCACACAGGCATTAATAAACACCTAATGGATCAGATTATGTCAAAAACTCAATTTCGACCAAAAGTGGAGATAGAACCTTATAATTCTAAGCTCACGATCTGCTAGAAGTCAGGAACGAGTGCATGAGTTACAGTGCATGTCAGAGCCATGAGGACTGTGTAAGTGAGGGAGAGCATGTGTATTCGCACTGACCTCCTTAAAGGCTTCTCTAAACTCTCCTCCAGGGGCCATGCCCAGCTGTTCTGTAATGTGAGCTGAGACTTTGAGCAGCAGTATCTGCATGAGGCCAGACATCACTCCATTCTGACACAAGAAATGAGAAAAAAGGATTTAGCATGTTGATAAATGAATTCAGAGGAATGCGTTTGGCAGTATAATAACTATGTCAGCGCAGTTTTCGGTTTCATGGCTGACCTGTTTAATAGCCTGCTGGACCTTCTCCAAGTTAATGTCTTTAGCCTCTTTTAGCAGTGTTTTCTCATCCATTTTAAGCATGGATACTCTGTACTGGCACAGCTCCACCACCACCACATCAGGCTGGACCGCTCGGATTGTCTAAAGCAAAGAGCATCAAATCAAAACAGCATTTAGTTAATCAGTAGCTAATACTAAGGTGTTTTACACTCAAAAATTGGTTGTGAGCCCATAATAAAAAGAAAGCCAATGCTTACTGTGGCAACATCATTCTTGCTGCTGTCGCTGAAGTGGGCAGTGCCAACCAGGTACACAATACTGCCCTCAGGTGTAGTGAGACGCGTCACAGTGTCCGGAAGGTCAGGCTCTGCTTGCCGACGCTGGGTACGAACCTGCCACAACACTTCCACCGCCTCAGAGTCTGCTAAAAAGACAAAAACATTTTCAGAATCGTAAGTAGTGGAGCAAGAACACTACATACATACAGGTCAAAAATTTGGAAGGATTTTTATTGTTTGGAAAGTTGTCTTAATCTCACCATGGCTGAAATATATTTGATCAAAAATTACAGTAAAAAACAGTAATATTAAAATTTAAATGAACCATTTCTATATTTTAAAACGCAATTTATTCCTGTGATGGCAAAGCTGAATTTTCAGCAGCCATTACTCCAGTCTTCAGTGTCACATTATCCTTCAGAAATCATTCTAAGATCGTTTCTTCTTATTATCAATGTTGAAAACAGTTTTAGCTGCCTAATTTCATTTTTTTATTAATAGTAAGATCTAAAAAAATAGTAAGATCTAAAAAAAAAAAAAAGAAATGTATATTTTATTTAGCAATGGCACATTAAATTGATTAAAGTCAGTAGACATTTATGAAACTAATACATTTTACAAAGTACTATTTATAATAAATGCTGTTTCCACAAAAAATATTAAGCAGCACATCAGTGTTTAACTTTAATAAGAATGTTTCTATAAAACCAAATCAGCATTTTAGAATGATTTCTGAAGGATCACGTGACACTGAAGACTGGAGTAATGATGCTGAAAATTCAGTTGAATTCAAAAGATAATGGCAATGGAAAGATGAGTTCTCTCTTTTTCAAGCAGTACTAGAACAAAAACATAGAAAGAATGAGCTTTAGAAAATATATGGTTTGAACCTTTGTGGTGGTGTGACATATGGAGAAAGTTTAAATGATTATAATCTGCTGAATTTCTAACTTTGCTGAACTAAACTAAGGCTAACACTGAAAACCAAATGAAAACAATACATGAAAAATAAAAACCCTACAACATATAACTGGGAAAAATGAAACGAAAATAAATTATGACTCCAAAACTAAATAACATAAAAATAGCCACAAATTAATTTTGGTTTTGATACATGGTATATTATAGAACTTGAAACCTTAGCAACCCTCCTGTATTAAAATGAAAGTGATACTACTTAGACGGTAATAACAGTAGAATGGTCTGAGAAATTTAACATGATTACTTTCTTTTAAATTACACCAGTTAACACACTTACGTTGGCAGCACTAAAATACTACAACTAAAAATACTTTTCAATCATTTTCATAATTGATAAATTAACTAATTAATTAAACATTCAAAACTCCAATAATCCTGCACTGAACAAGGAGAGGTTTGAAATTATATAGCATGACATTCATTTTGAGCAGCATTTCGTACAAAACCATATGAAAGAATCCTGGGATTCAGGTATACAATTTTGTAAACTTTAAATCAGAGATTACTCACAAAGTCCGAGAGGAAATGGAGGTTGTGCGTCATCTTCTGTCGGGCCAACTGAGTCATCCTACAAACAAAAACAATGTATTATAACCTATATAATTCTTTGTATGAACATGCTGACAACGTACACAGAACAGGTGCGAACAAGCTTGGCATTCACGTCTATCAACTCAGAACTTTTGCGATTTCATTTTCGAGGTTGAGCTAAGGATATTTTAAGCGATTTTGAAGCTTCAGTAAAAAAAAAAAAAAAAAAAAAAGTCTGAGAATTCTATGCAAGTGTGCATATTTCTCTGTCTTGGGAAATGCCCAGCTAAATAAACAAAAGACCATTATCCAATACTCTCAGTACCCACAAGACAGCAATAAAGAAACCATGTGCATTAAATCAGAATGAAAGTCAACAAAAAGCACAGAAAACTGAATGACTCATACGTTTTACAATGGGATTTTTTACTTCTTCCCTTTACAATTACAAACCACAGATGCCGATTCTATTTAGCAACTTGAATCAAACCCTCCTTTATTACAGATAAACATCCATCACCAAGCAAGCAATCTTATATATATATATATATTCTGCCAAAATCTTACCTCCGAGTTGTCCTGTTCCATTGTCCGCCGTTCAGTAAACCTTCAACCTGGAATAAAAGATCATGAGTCAGATGCACAGTGCACACACAACTCCACAAAATGGCATTTAACCATTCAACAGAGTTAAACACCCTTGGAAGGCTGTGTACTGGCCTTGCCTGTTGGAAATATGGCTCATTACTAAGCCAGACACTGTTAAAGGATTTGAAAGTTTTTTGACTTGTGTTGTTGGCTAGGCTGAGTAAAGTGAGTCATCAGGCTTGACTATCAGCCTGCCATCTTGCCTTGTGCAACTAGACCACGTATACTTTTCAAACTACTGTGATTCCAGCACACCAGTATTAGTTGGTGTTATGCTAAGGTTTTAGATATGATAAACATCTCTTTGAAGTTGCACAACAAAGCGTTTTTATGTTGACCATGTAACAGATATAATCCTACAGAAGTCAGACATTAAAGGTGACAACCTGCTGTTATCAGACCACCTGGTTAGCGCATCAAACTCAAGACAGCTTACCGTGTCAGCTCTTCAAAACGGGATTGTAAACAGTTACATTTGGGAGAAAAAAAGCCTCTCGGTCGAATTCATTTACATTCAAATTGTTAACTGACAGTTCTGACAGAAGACAAAACTAAACGCAAAATCTGATGGACTAGCTCCAATCTGAGCCACCAGTCCGAAAAAGGACCAAAAAATAAAAATAAATCTTACATTTGACTTGGTAGACAGCTTGCTCACTCTTCCCACGAGAGTAACGAATCGGACCGGGATCCAACTGTCAGTTGTAGAGAAGGATGGTTCCTGACAAGGTAGCTCGGCTACAGGCTAACTGCGCACACATACACGCAGCTGTTAGCTGATGCTATGCTAATATTAGCTAAGCCCCTTTAAAAACTTTACAGAACTGACCGAGAATAAGTTATTTAGTTCGCTTGCTGTTACGATTATAATAGTGTATTTACATTATAGAGAGATGTAAAGAATACTAAAAACAAACGCCTTGACTGTTGTTTGGTTGCTAGCTTCGGCAAAAAAAAAATGAAATGATTAAAGTTATAGCTACAGTCAGCTGCTTGCATGAAGTGTGGATCTGTAACACCGCCCATTATTGCAATGCTTCCTGGGTATAGGAGGACAAAGACTATTACAGATGATTTTATGGAAAAAGGTCGTGCCTATACTTAATCTATATTTGATTAGAAATAGAGCTAAGGACGTATCATTTTAATGTTGACAATAATAATGTTAAACAACTTTTATTTTTTAAAGGATGTCGACTGTACTTTCGTATTAATTCATATATTTAACAGGAAAAACACTTGCTTTATCATTTTAATATTTTAAAAAGGAGTCAAAAATTCCAATTGCCTTCTTTGTAAAATGTAATTTTATCGCTGTTGTTCAGATAATATTGCAGTAACTAAAGACAGCATCTTAACATGTTTATTACTTTGATTCATTACCCTGGTCATGACCACTGCCATCCCTTCAACACAAAACCACGCCAGCCAATCCGGGCCCGTTTGTTTATCTGGATTTTACTTTTGACTATTTCACATGATACAGGATTGTTAGGTTCTTCGAAGCGTATCCTGGACTTGCTGTCATAGCAGTAAGTCCGTAAGCTCAAACCAGTCATATTTCATGTAAACAATATTATTCTGGTGAAAGTCTGTCTTTGCTCATTGCTGATCATAGTTTTGACTATTGATATATCTGATCTTTCCAATGAACACAAGAACATGCAGTAATATCAAGCAACTTAATCCAGATATTTTAATAAAATCCACAAATTAGTTTGAAGAACCAAATTAGCCAGAGATCAATTATCACAATTAGAAGATCTGGCATCTGTCAAATCATATCAGAGGTAGCTATAAAAGGAATAAGAATTAATAGGAATAAAAAATATCCCATAATTTACTCACCCTCAAGCCATAAGTGTTTACGACTTTCTTCTTTCAGCCGAACACAATCTGGGTTATATTAAATAATATCCTGGCTCTTCCCAGCTTTGAGCTTCAAAGGCAGTTTGAGTTTTTGAAGCTCCAAAAAACACATCCATCCATCATAAAAGTTATCCATACAACTCCAGTGAGTCAATAAATGCCTTCTGAAGCGAAGCAATGGGTTTTTGTAAGGAATATATCCATATTTTAAATTTTATAAACCGTAATCACTCGCTTCCGGCAACAGCCATATGTGCAAAAATCCATCACTTTGCTTCAGAAGGCATTTGTAATGCAGGGTGAACTCAAAAACAAAGGAGAGCTCGATCCAAATGCAGTTATTTTATTAAACACAATAAAATAAAACAAACACAGGATCTAGAAAACCAGGGAAACAGAATGAGCACACAAACAAAACATCAATTTAAGGACAATACTCGACAAGGAACACAAGAAACACTTGGTTTTAAATACTAGAGGGTTGGCAAACAAGACACATCTGGGAATGATCACAGAACTAATCAATTAGAAAAATTAAAAGCGCTACAAAAATGCCACACAGGACAAGACACAGTGTAAAATGCAAACTAAAAGTCCAATCAACAAAACACATGAAACACAAGGCCAGGGAATACGAAACAGAGCACTCCCTTAAGGAGCGTATTCCAGATGCTCCCATAAAATGAAAAACAACAAACAAGAGTCCAGGAGGATGGTGGAGCGGAGGCGGATCAGGGGGAGGGATGGAGGGCCAGGCCAGTGTGGAGGTACTGGAGACTGAGGAGGATCAGAGAGCCAGGGCGAAGACGGCAGAGCAGGCGGCCAGCGGCGGAGCCGGAGACCACCAAGGCGGGGCAGGCGAAGCTGGTGACCACCACAGCAGATCAGGTGGAGCTAGAGACCACCACAGTGGAGCAGATGGAAACGGTGACCACCTCGGCAGATCAGGCGGAACTGGAGACCACCATGGCGGCTTCGACAAAACTAAAACAGAGAATACAGGGAGGTTAGAAACAGCCTCTGTGGCCATAACAGGAAGCACAGAGGGTTTAGAGAAGGCCACCTTGGCCAATACAGAACAGGTTGAGATTTCAAGGATGGCTTCCATGGTTGTGTCAAGGCAGAAGGAGTTCAAGGACGATCTCTGTGGAAGTGTCAAGGCATAAAGAGAGTTCAAAAACCAGGGCAGACAGAGAATTCAAGGGGTGACCTCCATGGTCGTGTCAGAGCAGACAGAGTTCAAGGATGACCTTTGTGGTCATTACCAGGTCAATAGAGAGCACAGGTGATTCATAATCTGCCTCCTTGGTTGTATCAGAGCAGGCAGAAGGTTCAGGAGCAGTTGCCGCCTCGGGATGAGCTGTAGTGGTTGTCACCACCTCAGGAGTAGCTGTAGCAGTGTGTGCAGCCCCAAACACACAAGATGGCCGTAGCCATCACAGACAATGCAGACGACGGTGGCAGTAACTCTGGGACCAGCTGAGTTGGATACGCTGAGACCACCGGACTTGGCAGCGCTGGGATCCGTGGTGGGCCAGGCTCCGCTGCCACCGAAGCTTGAAGCCCAGCTCCTCCCGAGTCTTAGCATTAACAGTACTTACCCAGCTTCCTTGCTCGGAGTGCTCGACCCGTGAGAGCGGAGATCATAAATGCTATCTTGGCTTCATCAGTGGAATAAACGTGTGGCTGTTGAGCGAGAAGTTACTCACACTGTAACAGGAATCCATTGCAGCGTGCTGGAGTGCCGTCAAACTTGTCCGGAAGTGAGAGACGAGGGTTAAAGCCAAAGGGAAGCCAGGCAGACGGACTGAGGCTAGCTGTAGCTGAAGGGTTAGCTGTGCAGGGTGGCTCGGAGTAAGACGGCAACTGGAGAGTTTGCAAGGACTTGACTAGCTCCTCCGTTAGCGAGGTGAGTTTGCGCAATTATTAATGATGTGAAGAAAGCATGGTCGCTTGGGAGCATACTTCCACTTGTAGTCTGAGAATCTGGATCCATGGTTGGCAAAGTTTTATGTGACGAGGAGGCTTGAGAGTTAGGCTCAATGTGCAGTTTATTAGTTGCAATTGTGAGAATTACAAAGAAACGCGAAAACACGTGCAAATAATGGCAGCAGAATGGCGAAACTGAGAAAATGGTGACTGAGGCAAACAGTCTGAATAATCCAAATCAGGGGGAAGAGGCAAAAATCAAATCCAAAACACACGCAAGGTCAAACAGGTAAATCCAGTCCAAAGAATAATCCAAAGTGCTCAGAGATGTTTGCACAGGAAAACAAAACTTTGCACCGAGCCAAAAGAGCTCAGCATTATTAACCCACTGGAGTCGTATGGATTACTTTCATGATGGATGGATGCGCCTTTGGAGCTTCAAAAGCTTGGCCACAATTCAATGCCATTTCAAAGCTGAAGAGCCAGGATATTATTTAATATAACTCAGATTGTGTTCGGCTGAAAGAAAGTCATATACACCTAGGATGGCTTGGTGAGTAAACTATGGGATAGTTTTCATTTTTGGCTGAACTATTTCTTTAAGTGAGGTATGAAGAACAGACACACGATGTCAGCGAGCCCTAACACAAAAAACAATTCACAGCCATAGGGTGTTTCTGATTGGCTAAAAAGCATGAGCCGCTCCTCGGAATGCCGTTAACGTTTTATGCGCAACTGTTACAGATACAGAGACAGGTGGGATTTCTCATGATACTGTTCAATGTTTTCTGTGAGTCATTTTATGCATTGTATAAAAAAATAAAAAATCACTTACAGCATCTTAAAACATTGTGAACTTTATACACCTCTTTCTGAGGTTCATGTATAACACAGATATCTAATCAAACACACAGAGAGAGACTAAAAAGAAAAAGACCTGTGTAAGACAGACTAGGTGAGTTTATGATTCAAATTCAAGTATTTTTTCCCCATGTAAATAATGTAACATGAGTTTAATTAACAATTGAACATGCAGTGTACAACCCATGAGGTAATCTAACATTTTTTCTTTTTAGCATAGATTCATCTATTTCTCTAAGCAGGTTATTTGGTTGAAATGCTGCAGTTCAATACACATATATGAAACTTGACATTTGTCAAGAATTTGTGACACAAAAATAGGCAAAAGAAATTAACAAACAAGCAAGGTGACATGACCATGATTTTTTTATACATACCTTGTCTAACCCCATTTGAACATATCAAGTTTGAGATTAGTACCCATAATACCATCAAATTAAATTCAGATCTAAAGATTCAAGCCTGGAAAGTCCGTTGTGTTTCCTTCCCCTCTTAAGGTATGGCCATTCATGATCTGTGTTCCCTGTATCACATAAAAAATATTGCACTTTGATCATGATATGTGCTAGAAAAACAGTGAGCTGCAGCTATCCCTAATATCAATCTCATGCCTTGTGGTTAGAGGTGCTCTTGGATCTTAATTGTGAATTACTGTGCGCTTCACTCGCAATCATAATAGTGTGTTAAAATTCACTACAAGGTGCATCAGTGAATATCAAAGGTTTTAACCAGGACTTACAAAGTTGG
Organism: Squalius cephalus; assembly: GCF_949319135.1. NCBI lineage: Eukaryota > Metazoa > Chordata > Actinopteri > Cypriniformes > Leuciscidae > Squalius > Squalius cephalus. The sequence goes on along the minus strand of NC_137127.1, from coordinate 12,848,493 downwards.
TATAACACTTACACGAGTTGTGGTTCATTGTGATCTTGGTATCAAAAGCATGTTTTATGAATCCTCCTTAGCTTGAAAATGTCCAGCTGAAGAAGCTGAAATCTTTTTGTCACAACTCTGTCTGTTCAAAAAAGCTGGTATAAGGATCCATTTGTCTTCGGGCAATCCGGAGTTGAATGTCTTTGAGCACTTGGCCCAAAGACCCAGAGTGATATAGTCTCATTGAATAAGGGCACCAGAGGTGTGTGGATGAACGTCATGTGACAGTCTTTTTTAAATAAGGAAAAAATCTCATATTATTAGATGTAAGAACTTTTTTTCTGTACAGCTTAGTATATACATTCCAAATGCGCATATTATTGCAACAATAAGAAATGAGGTTGCATATTTTAAGAATACATGTATTGCGTTGAATCCCTCAAGACATCTATATGAAACAGACACTGATTGTGTATACAGACAAACAACACAAAACTATGTTGACATTGATGTTAAACAGGAACAAACTGTGTTTTGTGCAAAATTCTGATGTGCCTTTGCCTTCATTTGGAATGCCATAGGGAATTCATTAACCCATATGGTGAGCAACAAGGTCATGGGTCATTTTATTTTCCCTCAAACACACACTTCCAAGCATGTGGATGTAAGGCTGGGAGATGATGTTTAAAGGTGCACTTTTTTACACAAAGTCTAGTGTTTGTTCATATTTAAAGTGATCTACACTCACATGAGATGAAGATACATCAGTGGTCTAAAAAAAAACATTATCGACATTATGGAGCGTTATGGTGGTTGACATATTAAGATCATATGACCAGCCCAATATTTCACTTTATTTCAGATTTATTATTGTCCCTGTTATGGGATACTTTTGCTTGCAGAATAAATGAATCATGTCAGACTGCAAATATGGCATTTCTGCAGTGACACCAGTAACCGAAAACTCCTGCATCCATCCTGCAACCACTTTCATATTAGTCAGCTCAACATAAGAAAAAAATAAGTGCACCTTTAAGAGTATAAAATATGTTAAACACTTCCTGCCCCAGTGTTCAATAATCTTCATCTCTGAAAATGAAATAATCTGAGATTCACCCATAGCAAAACCATTAAAGGGTTAGTTCACCCAAAAATGAAAATTCTGTCAGTAATTACTCACCCTCACGTTGTTCCAACCCCGTAAGACTTTCGTTCATCTTCGGAACACAAATTAAGATATTTTTGATGAAATCTGAGAGCTGGCTCACTCCTTCATAGGCTGCTTAGGTAATCGATATCTGCCATCCCAGAAAAGTTAGTAAAGACATTGTTAAAATAGTCCAAGTGACTACAGTGGCTCAACCTTAAGTTTATCAAACGACGAGAATACTTTTTGTGCGCAAAAACAACAACATGTGGGTGAGTAATTACTGATAGAATTTTCATTTTTGGGTGAACTAACCCTTTAACATAAACCCCAAAAAACAGCATATTCCTTTGTGCTTCAGTTCATATTCTAGTGCTTTTGTGTGTGTGCAGGTGTGTATAAATTTCCTTCAACACTCTCCAGCAGCAATCAACTCGCCTGGTCTGGCTAGTCTATCCCTTCTGTTTTGCTCCTCCTCGTCCTCTTCATACAAGGTGTGATGAATGCTCAACAGCGGGTGTGAGGGGTTTCGACTAAAAGGCCCGGACTGGCTCTCCGGCTCTGCCCCATGGTTGAGAGGATCCTTTGGGGAGTCTGGAGGAGGCACGCTGGTCGTTCCACCATTCATATATGATGTTGTGGAGAGAGTGGCTGTGGAGAAGGTAGTGGTGGTGGACAGTGGAGGAGACTCTTTCTTCTCTAAGGGGACAAAAAGGTGATAGAATTATCGGTTATACCAATACAAAATAATACGCGTTTTTATGTCTGATACCAGAATGCTATACTATTGTGTCTAAATAAATAATTATTAAAAAAACTAAAATATATAGTTTTAAATCCTACCGGTAAATGTAGACCTCACAACATTGTAATGTACATTGTACAGTATAAAAATCGATAGATTCATTTTGAGATTTGCTTAAGATTAACCAGAACATTTAACAGTGTTACTAAATTATTACTGTTTTTAAAGATTACATTTAAGTAAGCTTAAGTGGGTGAGTTAGGTGACGGTGAAAGAAATGTAAAAATGGGAAAACTAGGGCAATTTATTGCATGCATAATATTGCAGTCCTAACCTAAAAGGATTTTTGCACTTCTGGTTCAATAGTTCCAAATCAATGGGGTTTTCTGAATGCCTGAAATAAGCTTTTTCTAAGCTTTTATGTGTCTTGGGAAAAGGCATTTGCTAACATGTGAATAAATGGGACTACAGAGGTTGTCAGGGACATTAAAGGCAGGGTAGGTGATTTGTGCCAGAAACATTTTTGTTATGCTGGTTAAAAGTCTCTTCACAACCTGATAGCAATCACTACGTTCAGTGGTCTAAATGTATTTCTATGTACATATCATCTGTGGAAGGCATAGGACCATAAAATGTTCATCCAATCATTGAATTCAGTCCGACTGCAATAGGCGCGTTTCCATTACAGATTTGCGCAAAACTTTTGCGATTTTTTTAAAACATCGATAAAAAACTATTGCGAAATGACGGCGTTTCCATTAACCGATGTTATGCGACTACAGCGTCATTTTTTCCTCTCGCGCTAAGTCATTCCAAAAATCATGGCAACGGGCATTGGTAGGTTTATATATATCACAGCCACGTACCGCACTAGACATTATATTATTAATGGAAGGAAACGTAGGCTTGTTATCCAAGCATTAATGGCAAGGAAAGACCCTTACTTACAGCACATATGAGGTGTACTGGGTGTTTCTCACTCATTTCTGCTCCGAGGTCTTGATTGTGGCACCACTATGAGGTTTAGAATCCAGTATTTCTGTAATTCTTTTGTCTTTTATGAATTTAATAAAGAACTCTGTCTCGTATTCTGTCCAAACACACCGCGCCTTCTAAGTCAGGTGACCTGTAAATGCGCAAAAACTGTTTCCATTGCAGTTTTGCGAAATATTCCTTTTTTCGAATTGCCTGAAAAACCACCTCATGCGAGCGTGAAAACTTTTTTGCGATAAATGGGAGTTTTTGCGAAATTGACGTGTTTCCATTGAGCGTATTTCCAATTCGCAATTTCAATTTGCGCAATTTGAAGGGTAATGGAAACGCGGCTAATGATACGATGTCCTACTTGCCTGTCAATGTATGTATTTCCATACCTCTGCACACCCTGCATGTGCAGACATTACACCTCAGTCACCGAGCACTGCAACCAAAACAGCTGCCACCTTTTTCAGTTCCTCCTGAACCAAAAAAATGAGCTTATGCTGCGTTCACGCCATAACTACTGTAATTTGGAAGAGATGGAAACCCGTGACGTTATACTCGGAGCGGACTTGAATTTATGCATGTCAATGGCAACAGTATTAACGCCAAAATGAATCTACAGTGCTCTCTAAGTTCATTATTATTGTAACGTTATGTGCTTTGAGACACAAGATAGTTTAACGCCGTCTCTCATGACGCTTTGCTACCTTCTGTACACGTTCATGTGTTTTATAAGAGGTGTAGCTTTGGAGACGCTCTGAAGGGAGGGTGGGATCTTATGCTTTCAAAGCTAGCTCGCTATTGCTAGCCTCTTGGAAAATTGCCTACCCTACCTTTAAATGTCATCACATAAAACAGGAAAAGTCATCTACTCACTAGCTCGGTTTTACAGCCTTGTGTTTATTATAGTGCTCTTGCAAACTATTTTAACTCAAAAATATAGGGAAATGTTTTTTAAATAAAGAATAAAGTGGAATTGACGTTGAAGTCATGTGATCGTGGTATTGTTCGTTTATAGCCTAATTTGTACCTTTTATTTCTGCCGATTGTATTTAGGCTTTAAAATTCGTTATAGTTGTGTTAATTTGTGAAGATTATCTTGATGTGTACATGTAAGAATTATAAACTTGTGTTGGTCACAAAGCTTTTTTGCGGCATTTATCCAAAAGCTAATGGAACATTTCTATTAGCTTTTTGTGGAGGGAAGCAGGGTGACACTAGCAATGCCATATATGGTTCTGATATACTGTACATCTCTAATTCAAGCATACCAGTAAGAGAGGAGGAGACGTGGACAACTGCATGTGGACCCTCAATATACACATTACTGAGAGAGTGCTCAACAGGGACTGGCTCAGGGTTGACTGTCTCTGCTTTCGCTTTCTGGATGGTTAGCATGTAGGGATGAACATCCAACGTGAGGTTAAGAGAGTGTTTCTTCTCTATATTATATGTTTCTGTAGCTGAAAAGTAAAATTAGAAACATGATCAGAGGACCATTTTGACCACATTAGCTATAATAACTCAAACCAGGTTTTACTTTGGCATTACTTATGCTTGTAGGAGGATGTTGTGTGCTCTTGCTGTCCAGAAGTGGAGCCATAATGCTATCTGGTACATTCTTCCTTCGGACTGGTTTAGGTTTATCTGCCTTAATATGATTATCCAGTCTGGTTAGAGTCAAGGGTTCCTGTATGAAAACAAAGAAATATAAGGTACATTTCACTAATAGAAGGACCATAAGCTATTCATTCACTAAATATGAATGAGAACCTCGAGTCAAGTCTTACTTTAAAAGACTGTGGCAAAGGGTTAGATGATGGGATCCACTTCATCTTCTTACGGGGTCTTTTGATTACTGAGGGCTCTCCTCCCAGCTCTCCCACACCGAGCACTGACGGGTCCATACTGGGGTCAATAGTCTGGATACCAGAGTCTCTCATAGTCGGAGTGGCATCGTGATTGGATTGAGCCAATGCTGCCAGCAGCTGCCGCACCACATTATCATACATGAGGTCACTCTCGTTTGTGATAAAGTCCAGTCTGTTGAGAGACTTAATGTGGTCTCTGTTCTCATTACAGAACATGGCCAGAATATTGATGTCGCAAAACTGCGACTTCTGCCAGCGCCGACGTGTTTTAATGCCAACTTTGTGCAGCTTGTCGAAAACAAAATTGGACTTACGTACTACAAACAAATGCAGCAAGTTCACAAGGATAATGAGGTTCATAGTACACAGCAAAGAGATGTCCACCGCGGCCATAATGCGCTGGAGCTGCACGGCTGGTAGCTTGCAGTTGACATTCAGTCGCAGTTCAGGGATGCTGCTAGTGTCCGGCGGCTCGCCAAGCGCGCAAGTGAACTCGTTCTGCCTCTGACGGGCGTAGTAGGTGCTCAGGTACGTAATGGGCATTGAGCTGAGGCAGATGATGGCTAAATGTCGCCCCAGGTACAGCTTCGCCAGAAAGTTACTCTGCCCTCTGCGCTCAAGATACTTTTCAAACAGGTTCTGCTCGGGGCTCTTCTCCTTCTCTGCATTCTCGATGATCTCCCGTCGCTCACGTTCCGTAATCCCCGGCCCCTTGGACTGGATCTGCTTTTCAATCTTAGGCGCTCTGCCCTCGGCCGCCCTGTGGTAGCAGTTGTCGATCTCTTGAAGGAGGAAGTTGAGCTCGGAGGTGAGGCGAGTGGAGGCCAGGAACTCCCATCCAAGGGCAGGTATGTACATGATGCCTGCGAAGGCCAGCAAAGCGTAGGGCAGAAACTTGTGCTCGAACAGGGAGGGCCGAAGATCGGGGTCGACACCAGGAACAGCATCCCGAAGCTCTGTCCAGCAGTAACCTCTGGCATACAGGGCCTGGTCTCGGGTGAAGTTGTGTGGGGTGTAGCAATATATAGATTCCTCTAAAAGAGAAGGAGATAGAAAATCATAAGAATCCCACTTCACATAATAATCGGGATTTTTTAATAACAATTAATTAGATACCACCAATGATTACTATAACTATAATGTTTCAATAATTGTTCTAATTCTAAGAGAATAGCAAAGTCTACACCACAACTATAAAGATAACGGAATCACTTACAAAGCAATTTTTTTTCTAGTTGTTTAAATCAATAAAAAACATTGACAGAGAAACAGAATTTATCTGATTTTAAAGAGCTTAAGCATTTAAAGCGGCAGGCGACATAATAAACATTTATTTTAACAAACGTTTTGTTAATTGAAATAAAAAAATATATATTAGATGAAAAACTTAAGCTAAATGAAAATTAGAAATGCTGTTGACATTACTGTAAATGAAAATGTTTTTTATTTCAACTAAAATGTTATTTTCATCAACTAAACTTAGCTGCCATTTTAGTCCGAGTGAAAATTATTCAAATTAAGGACTATGATATGATTAAACGGACTAAATCTTTGTAAAAATGAATGCTGTATATCACTCACAACTGACTTCCGCTGGGATTTGTTTCTAGTAATGAGCTGTCATCAGGTTTCTATTAAGTGGAATGGGTTTACTGCATAGTGTAAGGCAGCACACGCCAATCTAATGATGAATCAGTGATCAAAACAAATGCTACATTTGTCTGTGCCAGCTGGACACAGAGAGAGGTAATTCTTTCACAGCTGCTGTAACTCCTATAGACGCCTCCACTTTACTCTGGGTCTCAGTAGATTACACTCCTGCACAGAATCAATAATGTAAGTTAAGCAAGATAATATGGTCACAAGCTAGTTTCATAAAGCAAGTATATGTTATATTTGGTGTGTCTAGATCTTTTCTTTCAGTGCTTTCAAGTTTCATACTATTTATTGTCCTTGCATTTTATCCTATAAATGGCCTAAGCCAACATGACAATGAGGGTTTGACCTTCACTAATCCTCTTTCTTGATATAATAAGTGTTCCTAATAAAAAATAATTGTAATGTAGTAGCCCTCAAATGATATGAAAAGGCAATTTAGCTGCAGTCTCTCAATTTTTCAAAGTGTAAATGTTTGTATATCTCCAACTATACTGCATGTTTCTGCCCAGCAGGGTTCTCAATGTTCAGTCACAGCCAGTTGGTGCTGCTATGCAGTAAGACTGACTCAGCGTTTAGAGTAAACCCCCCTCCTACCACCATAACCCCTCTTTATCTATCTCTCTCTCTCTCTCTTCCTACTTAATCACCCCACAATCTCTCTAGAAACAATCTTTTAACCACTCCTCTGCTGGATACTAGAGGACAATAGGAATATAGAAAGTCCTATAGAGCTATTAACAATGGGTCAACTTTAAAAACTTGGCAGAAATCTGGCAAGTGTAAATCCAAAAATATTTCTGATTTAGAGTTCAATGCCATATCACGATTTCAAAGTATTAAGTGCGTTCAATTTAAGCATGTTTCCTTCTATACATTTTTATGAAAATTTTAGGATTTTGCATAAAGAATACTGGATGGAGACGCCAAGATGTGAATAAAAATGCCAATATGTTCACACTCAAATGAGGTGTATAAATGGTTTAATGGAAAATAAGCACATAAAGTATTAAGGAGACACATTCACATTCACGAATAAATCCCTGTAAGTGCATCAGAAAGTCATGTGATTGAATAATTTGCTCAAATTATAGGCTACTATCACTGTTTCGCTGCTCATTTGCATAAAGTTGAGCTCTGCAGTTGCTCGTGTCTTCAGAAATCCCTAACTCTTATTAAAAAACGAATGGCTTTCAAAACTCTTTGTCGCTGCATACTGTAAGGTGTTCATCACGTACGTTTGTCCAAATAATGCGTAACACCACTAACCTGCAAAGTTCCGTGTGAAAACTAATGTAACCAGCAGAATAGGGATGATGACAGTTCCTATGGTGACGACCCGGTCAAAGGGCAACTCTAGTTTGAGTTGCACCATGAGACCCGCGAGAACCCCGCCTTTCTCATCCTGTGTGGAACCTGGCAGGATCAACTCCTTCAGCTTCTCACCCGCAAGCAGAGCCGTGGCCATGTCCAAGTTCTGCTCGAAGATGTTCTGCATCCGGTCCCAGCAGCCTGCCTCGCCACTAACCTCACAACACTCCTGATGGGAATCGAAGCCTCCTACTCCTAACCCGTCAGCCAATGGATTGGCTGAGGGCTTTTCCCTGCAACAATATAATGAGTTATGTGTAAGAGGTGTTGACTTGAAGGATGAAAGTGGATCTTCTAGGAGTCACAAAGGAAGCTTTGTGATCAGCCTGAGTTGAGGGGTTATTGATGGCTGATCTTGTCAGAGGTAGATTGAAGAAATCAGATGATTTGTTGTTGTTGCTTATATTGACGGCGGGGATGAATTTGTCATCCTATCTATTCCATTCTGCAAAAACCTGTAAACAAACAAGAGAGTTCATTCAGAATCTGAGTCAACAGATATAGATTAAAGGGATAGTTCACTCAAAAATGAAAATTTTGTCATTATTTACTCACCCTCATTTTGTTTTAAACCTGTATGAGTTTCTTTCTTCTGTTGAACACAAAAGACAATATTTGAAAGAGTTTTGGTAACCAAACAGTTGACAGTAGCCATTAACTTCCATAGTATTTTTTTTTTCAAACATTACCAACATTCTTTAAAATATCTTCTTTTGTGTAAGAATCTCGAACAGGTTTGGAACAACATGAGGGTAAATAAGTGGTGAACTATCCTTTTAACAAGAAAAAATAAAGCTACTAAACCAAAATTTAAAATAATTTTAAAATAAAAATTTTAATTCAAAATGTATTCTTGATGTTCTAGTATCTATAACCATAAAATAAATAAATAACCATAAAAGTAGCCTATATTGCTTTTTCTTTTTCACGTTCAGACTCTATGAAAGTGCATATTCCTTTAATTCAGAAACCAATGGAGTGTGCCAGGTGTGCCTCTCTGCAGACTGAGTCCTTCGAGAGCATGTACTAGTGACAAGGACAAAAGGACACAATGACATCCATACTAAAGGCGTAATCATTCAAGACATCCAGATTAGAGTACACAGATGCTTTTTTGGTCTTAAACTCATTGGAAAGTTTTACTGTATACTTCTGAACTACAGATGGAAGCTTGATATGTTGCATGGTGTCTTTCCCCATGGCATAAAAACACAGACAAGGAAATAGCTGTTGTACATTTTGAAATCAATATATCTCGCTTTGAGCTCAAGAAATCAATAAGGAACAGCTTTCTAACAAATGGAAAGCACAACAAAAAACAGCAGGAATTCCAAGTTTGTAAGTTAACTAAAATACAATTTTTTTGGGGGGATGAAGTCAATCAGTTTTTCAAATGAATGCATTAAACATGTTTTAAGTTAATCTAAAAATGTAAACTAAGCAATGTCTTAATGGTCAGAGCTGTTGTGTTTATGATTTACTTATGCAAATATATATAATGAATGCAAAAAGTAAATATAAATGTAGTAAATGCCAAAATGCCCAATAAAAATGGCTACAAATGCAGAAATGTTTTTAAAATAAATAAATAAATAAATGTTTGTATTAAATGTAGGATTAATACTGTATATATTTCATGGGATTACTTTGGCCTAGTTATGGACAATTTGTTCCTCTATGAGACACTTGGACAGCAGGTTTGATAGAACTCAAAGAAGTTGATAGTGATACTAATGTGTCATGCAAACTTAAAGAAACAGCAGTGAAGTAGTAGGCTATCTTTTAACATAACACAGCCTCAGACATAATCTAGTTTTATCGACTATATGCTGTAACGACTGCCCGACATACTGACAATGTTTAGGTGCTTTAAAGGTCATGCACATCACTTACGCTAAGTCGAGGAGCTGTCCATCACCGGATCATATCCGGCATCATCACTGACTAGAAAGACATAAAGCGACTTAAGACACAGATATGATAAAATACATGATACTATATATACGGCATGAGTGAAAGAGATAGGCTGTATTGACTCTCATCGTCATGATGTCACATACCTGTCAGATTACTCGATTATATAGAGGAGAACACAGAGCCTGAATCCCTTGCTCAATCGACAACACCAGGACAGATCTCTTTCTCTTCACAACGACCACCAGATCTCCAAAAAAACAACGGACGCGGATGCAGTGACTTGTGCTTTATTGTTGAGCATCCCCGGCGTCTGTAGAGTTAATCTGCAGTGCGGGCGAGCCGTTTCAGCGTGTATCCGGGCACACACACCGGTTTGTTCCGCCTCTCGCCATCCCTCTCACTGACAAACCTCACACACTTCTCCAGTTCACACAGACCTTCAATTAACATGGGCATCGCTTGTTCTGCCTTGCACAAGCCTATCGTTAGTAGGCTATGAGTGTGTGGAAACGCATACGATAAAATAGGCTTAACCAAAAGGCGACAGAAACCATAAAGATTAGTAGCTTATTATAGGCCAATAATATGTAATATCAACTTTTTCCCTGTATAATCTGTCATGTATATGTAATCGGTTTTATTTTGTGCTGTAGCCTATTGCTGTGCATAAACCAGCCCTGTTTCTATTCTCTATTCTGTTCTATATATCTTATGTATTATTTTTAATGTTCACTGTAGGCTGAAATTTAGGAAGATGTTTTGGTTATTGTGCAGTAGCTTTTATTTATCCATATTATAATTAATTTTATAGCAAAATTTATAGATATTTTTATTTTAATTAGGCCTATTTTTTATATTTCTAGGGGGGAATTATTTATGAGAAAAATAAAGATGATTAAGAAGAAAAATAAATTTGTTTAAAATCATGTAAATACACTGTAAAAAAGAAAGTTGCTGCCTTACATTTTTAAGTACAATCAACTTGAATGTTTAAGTCTTTCAACTTAAATTATATTATTAAACTGACTTTTAATAAGTTGAATCTTGTATAACAAAAAAAGTTGAAAATACTTTTGATATACTATTTAGACATAGTTATGTAGTGTTTATTAATCACTTTGGTCTATCATAACATCTTAACTAAATGTAATAATAATAATAATAATAATAATAATAATTAAATGGATAGTTCAACCAAAAATTAAAATTGTCATTATTTACTCAACAATTCAAGAAAGTCATACAGATTTAGAACAACACAAGAGTGAGTAAATTTAGAAATTTGATGTGAACTATTTTGTTAACTATTCTGTGTCCAACCCTGTTCAGTGTTCTCTTTTTTGCTGTATTTATTCAAAACTCCAACTGCACTTGGACTAAAACCTGAACAAACATACCAAGCTGTTACGTCACTATCTGGAATAATTAGTATTCACATTTCACATAAACAGTCTTTAAAATTTTATTGATCTACAATAACATCACAAGATGCACATATTTATACAAAAATAAAATCTAACAAAGTAAAAATGGTTGCACGCAGCAAGGTAGTGAACAGCACTATGGTCCATTAAAGTGTGTTAGAATTATTAAATGCATCATATATTAGGTCCCCTACTCTTTCAACATCCAACCTATGGGATTTCAAAATAATGCATTACAAGTGCTGTGGATTGTACAAGCATGGTGTGTTCACCATTTATTTGCATATAAACTCGTTCGAGCATCACATATGATTCTATTTTCAAACTGGAATGGTAGGCTATATTCATGATTGTGTGACACAAGTTTAAGGATCTTTACAATAGACTTTCAAAACCCATCCCACATTTTTACTTTTCCTTATTAAACTGTCATTCAATAATATCTTTGACAGACACACTACTTTTTAAAAGTCTGGGGTCGTTAATTAATTTATGTTTTTTTTTAAGGATGTCGTTTATGCTCACCAGCTGCATTTATTTAATTAAAAATACAGTAAAAACTGTAATATTTTTACAATTTATAATAACTGTTTTCTATTTGAATATATTTTAAAATACATTTATTCCTGTGATAGCAAAGCTGAATTTTCATCAGCAATAACTTTGTCACATGATCCTTCAGAAATCATTCTAATATGTTAATTTGGTGCTCAAGAAACATTTATCAATGTTGAAAACACTTGTGTTGCTTAATATTTTTGTAGAAATACTTCAATTTTTTCTAAAAAGTTCAAATAAACAGCATGTATTTGAAATAGACATCATATACTTTTATATAACAATGTGAATGTCTTTGCTTTTACTTTCGATCAATTGAATGCATCTTTGCTAAATAAAAGTGTCAATTTCTTTAAAAAAATAAAATGAAGTCTTACTATAAAATCTCAACCCCAAACTTTTGAACGGTGGTGAATGACTCATAAATGTAACAGATCAGATGACAGAACTCTTAAGTTTCATACCCCGAAAAGTGATGCTTCTCTTCCAACTGACATTCTCATCTTCCATAATTGTACATTCACTTTCTTTCTCAGTGTATTTCCTTCTGTTGCCTGTATCTTTGGTCACTGGGCCATTTGGACCACCACTGCTTTCCAGGCCTTTTCTTTGTCAAAATCCCTTAGTGTGCCATTTGATGTGTGTTGCTGAAAGAAAAGAATGAGATGGTGGAAAAGAAATGGTCCAACAACCACCTTGAGATCTTCCTTTGTTAATCACAACATCCCCCATGTGTGTTTTCACGGAATAAAAGGAGCGGAACAACTCTGCCATTCCAGTGTGATTGTGTTTCATGCTACATTTGACACTGTACAGTACAGTTTTCCTTTATTAATTTTTTTGCTAACATCATCTGCACAGTTATAGTCACATATAACGCACACAGTACAACATTTCCTGTACTCTTAAATTGACCTGTCAGTCATTGTATAGGGTGTATGTTTGTGTGTTTACCTCAAAGTGCTTTTTGTGTAGCGTGTCCCATTCAGTACCTCCCATGCGGAGCTGGCTCTTGTAGGAAGCACACTTTATTACGGTGGCTAACGTCAGCACCGCCTGCACCAGCAGCAGTCCCATCAGGACAAGCAGCAGTATGTCATACGTCTGCTGCATGCACATACATTCACATACTTAACACGCTTCAAACAACCTTCAAGATGGGTGTGAAGGTGAACATGTATCTGAATTCCTAGTTATAGTTAATAAAGGGATAGTTCACCCAGCCAAAACCTGTATGCTTCTTATCTGAACTGATTCAGCAGTGTTGTTATTGTAAACTATTAAAAAATGTTTTCTGTAAGATGAAAAAGAAAAAAGAAAAAAGATGAAAATTTGAAATGTTGCCTTGGCAACTAAATTTAAAACTAATAAAAAGTTTAATTTGTAGTATTAAAATGACTCAAATAAAAATAAAGGCTAAATAGAAATAGATTTAAAAATAAAGAGCAGCTCTCAATTAAAATACTGTTTGGTCACAAAACATGTCGGAAGCAATGATGTTTAATGATGTCATTGATATCCAACATGATTTCACTACTGCAGCACAGATTTTCATCACAGAGTAATAGTTTCAATATTTAATGAATGGAATAAGTTTAAATGCTTTTTTTTTTTTGGTTTTATTTTTTATGGCAGACATGCTCGCTATGAACTGTCATATGGAAAGTATGGTTTTTCATAGAAAAATAACATCATATTGGGTTTGGAGAACAAGAGGGCAATGTTATTTTAGTATTATTTATCTACTATTATAGTATTATTATTATTTTGGGAACTATATGGTTATCCGGACCACACCTATTTGGGTAGGGTGGGTAGGGTGGGTAGGGTTAGGGTTAGGGTTAGGTTAACCGTATAGTACATTTACGTGTGGTCACGATAACCGTATAGTACCTTATTTTGAATTACCTTTATTTTTTCCATTTTGAGTTAATTTTAATTTTAGTAATTGCATTACTGTTACTTTTGTCATTTCTATTATTTTTTTCTATAATTATCTTTAATTAATTTTCATATCAGTTTTAGGTTTAGTAATTTTAGTACTTCATTGTAAACATACTAATTTCAATTAGCTGCCAAGGCAACATTCTAATTTTCATTTAAGCTTTCAAGTTTTTCATCCAATATTTATATTTTATTTTATTTCAGCTTTATTTCAATTACCAATTTTTTTAAATAGTTTTAGTTTAGTTTGAGATTCTCAGTAGTTTGGCTCATTTTACTGACAATAAAGAGAACAGGATTGGCAGAAACCTCATTTTAACAGAATAATAAATCTGATATCATCATCTTAACCTTAAATGCTAAATACAATGTACTTCACCTTAGTTTTTTAGGTCAGGATGTAGAATCAGCAGATCTTAATCAGATTCTCAAATTTGTAATCCCACATAACACAGCATGAGGGCGAGTAAATAATTCACATTTTTGAGTGAGCTATCCCTTTAAGGAGTCAAAAAGGTTCAAATTTGTCATATTGCAACTAATTTGATTTGATTTGATTTGGTGCACAGAAATTACTCACCTTGACTAATGTCACTTCATGCAGAAAGATCTCAATAAAATTAATCACACTGCTGGACAAGAACCCAGAAGCAGAGAAAAGCAGTGGTGATGTCACACTACTAATAGCAATCAGCATCTCCACCTACAGCAGTGGAAAGAAAGAGAGAAAAAATAAAGAGAGAGAGAGAGAGAATCACACTAAAGAGAAAGCATGCAGGCAGCTAAATGAATGAGAATAGAGAATGTCCTTTAGGGACGTTTGATTGCGTTGCTTTATTGCTGGAGAGTCCCTGATGGTGACTCACCAGACTCTTGCTGGGGTATTCTGCCACCACATGGCTGGCAATGGCACTGGGGAAACACTGCAGAGGAATCACACCATCAAGAACCGAACGAAATCATTTATAATCTGAAATGGAATCGTATTTTATATAATAAGCTAAACTCACAGCTACCAGAATCCAGAAGAAAGTGACAGAAAGGTATGGTTCTGGGAGGAGAGCACCCAAATTGAGAGCAATAATTCCTCCGAATACAGCGGCGATGCCCAGTATAACCTCAATTACCTGCACCAGAGAAAGAGCAGCAGATCTACAGTGTTCTTTGTGTTGATTTACAGCGGATACAGACACATACACATATCTAATTTGTAGGCAACTCACGGCATAAGCCTTGAGAAGACGTGTGGGGAACGAGGCTGGGGTCGCAACCACAGGGCCATCAGACACTGGCTGGAGGAAAGAGATGGATGATAGCAATGAGGAAAAGAAAAAGAGCAGAGAAACACGAGCACATATAAAATGCAAATCACATAAGCTAGAGACAAATACAGTAAGTCATAGACATCTCACATGGTGATAATAGCTGGCAGGGATTTAGCATAAAAGGATTTTGCAGTTATTTTGCATTAAGACTGCAAGAAAAGTCTGTAAAAAATAGGACCCAAAGTACTGCATTAAAGGGATAGTTCACCCAAAAATGAAAATGCTGTCCTCATTTACTCACCCTCATGTTGTTCCAAACCTGTATGACTTTCTTTCTTCTGCTGAACACAAAAGAAGATATTTTGAAGAAAGTCGGTAACCAAACGACTGATGGACCCCATTGACTTCCATAGTAGGAAAAAAAAAAGTCCTTAAGTCCTTGGAAGTCAATGGGGACCAGCAACTGTTTAATTACCAACCTTCTTTAAAATATCTTCTTTTGTGTTCAGCAGAAGAAAGGAAATCATGAGGGTGAGTAAATGATGACAGCATTTTCATTTTTGGGTGAACTATCCCTTTAACTTTTCACAGGCGTTAAACCTGTATTTTTGAATTACGCACTGCATTGTGTTTAGGGTTTTAAGGAAATGTCCACAAATGTAATGGATAGTGTTCTGGCAGAAAATGACCAGTAGCTTTACATTTTCCTATACGGATTTATTTAACAGTGTGTCTCATGCAGAGTCAGATGGAAAATTAAGATAATTAAACTGAATCTTCTTAGAAATTTCAATTTCCACTAAGCAAGCACGATTCATAATGAAATATCGTAGATCATTTTCTGATTGATTACACAATTTGCATATACACAGGCAAAAATGATGATATACTGCAGTCAGTCGATACACATAAAAGGTCAGAAACACATTATACACACCTTGCAGTGTCTGCAACAGTCCTCCGCTGAGCGAGCTGATAGGATAACAGTACTAGCCGTGAGCACTTCCAGCACAATAAGCAGGAGCAGGTTAAAGTTAATCTTTAGGATGACAGACAGCAGTAACTGTTTTAATTGTATATTTTTACATGAACATACTGTCTGTAGAGCACTGTAACATGTGTAAACATGCAGTTTATTAAAGAAATAAACCTTATTTCTTCCAAATCCTTTAAAATGACTTTTGCTTTGCTATTGTCATATTATAAAATATACTAGGCTTGCGCAAAACCATTTAATTTGGATATTACCACATGAAACATATTTTTAGGTTACCTGACAAACATTTTAGGGGTATTAGAGTTGTGATGTTCTCACATTGATGGCTGAGGGACTAATGGCGAGTTTACATCCGAACCACACCAGACACGTGGTTGTCACAGCAAAGGATGACACGTAGACCAATTGAAAGTCTGAGACCTGTAAACATAATATAGGTTACTTACTGTATTTGTAAAAAATGTGAATAAGTAATTATCTACCACATGAAAAAAACTCAATCAGGGTGATTATACAGAAGAATACACCTTGATTTATAGCCATATGAATCGAAAACTTCATTGATGAACAATGTTTGAATAAATATTATATTGATTTATAGAATTAATGTAATACATATTATAGTTACATTGATACTTTCGCATTACTGTGTGTAAAGCAGTTATTCCAATAAAGATGAGTAGATAGAGATTTTAGATGAGTCTTATGTTCACCTGTAAAGCTGTGCAATATAACACAACAGAAAACCTTGGAATAATAGCCTTATACTCATAAAAAGTAGCTTTCCTACTGAATAATCTACATTGATTTTTTTTTTTCTGTATTATTTACTGGAAAAAATATCCACTTACTGCAACTTGTCTGTTCTTGGCAATAGCAAAGCTCACCACTGCAGCTGGAATACTCTACAAGCCACAAACAAAACATATATCATTGTCAAACTGACCAGTGGCCTCATCCATGAGTATGTAGAAGAGACACTCACAGATCCAGCAGTACAACGCAGGTAGTCCATTGCAGCTGGAAACACATTACCCATATAGAGAGAGAAAGCTGCCGCTATCAGCAAGCTGCTCTGGGGGTTAGATACAGATGAATTTAAGAAAAACAGTGTGTTAAGTCTCTTAGCCACAGGAGTGAAAATCTGCTGAGCCAAAGCTCTTACCCCTATGACAACGCTGTACAGCCAGATTCTGTAGCTAAAGCAGGGATGTAACGGCCCAGGCCGATCCAGCTGCAGGTCACTGGCCCTGACATCCACCGTGTAGCTGTCTCTCTCCAACCTCTCCCGCTCCAGATGCCGACTTAGCGTCCCAACCCCACTGTTTCGCTCCAGGGTGGACATCTGGGCATAGCTGAACACTTCCTGGGCTGATGCCTCGTCTCGTTGCATCCTGATATCCATGACCCCTAGAGAACCAATGCATTTAAATCACATTTGTTGACTAGGCAAGAAAAAAAAAGCACTGAGTGCAACCATTTACAGAAGCAGGTAAAGCATACGGCTTACATACTATTGACAGATCGCCATGTGATCCTTTTAATGACACACACTTGACTCATCCATATTGCCTTTAAATGGCATTCAATACATAACACTTTTTACTTTTCTAAGTGGATTTGAAGGTCAAACAATCACAAACCTACATATTTGAAGCATTAAACATAGTATTAAACATGAATATATTTTGGAT
This sequence comes from Squalius cephalus, assembly GCF_949319135.1. Lineage (NCBI taxonomy): Eukaryota > Metazoa > Chordata > Actinopteri > Cypriniformes > Leuciscidae > Squalius > Squalius cephalus. The sequence continues at coordinate 12,830,944 of NC_137127.1, read as the reverse complement.
TGCATTCATAGCTAGCAAGTTTGATTGAACTCTGATGAACTGATAAAATGTATATCTTGAATGCAATGCAAGTCACTTTGGATAAGCGTCTGCCACAACACATGAATGTAAATAATATATTGGCTGATATTGTATATTTAACAATAATGGATATTAATGTGGGTTATTACCTAATTTGCCATCCATCATTTCTGTAAAAAACAAAACAAAAAAAAACAGACATTACAATTTTCAAACATTATCCAACTCATTGTTCCCCCTGTTAGGTCTGAGCTTTGTTTATTGGATTTTTTAACAACAAACACAATGTACAATGTAACAAATTAAACAACTGAAATACATGAAAAACCCATTACCATAGCCCGGTTTATATGAAACTCACCCAGAAATGAATGAATGTATAGGCCAAATTTTAATGTCAGCCATAACATGGAAATAATTATCTGTAAAACGATATTGGTCAGATTTTTAATATCGTCCCTATAGCCATTCTGAACAACAACAACAAAAACAGCTAATGACAATCACACACATGGTCAATATTCTCCCCAATTTTAAAAGTGCCAGCCTGAACACATTTACTTCTAGCATCTTGTTTCATTAAATACATTTTCATAAAATTTTCCTTAATTAAAACATAGGGTGGACCATAAAACTCTGGCTTTACAGTGACATAACCGCAGCCTACTGAGTTTTCATCTCCGTGACCCGCTTTAGAAAAATCTAGCCTATTTTTTACAATTTAGAGACAGCAGGGCCTTGAAGGAGCTCCAAGAACACAAAACTGTACTAAATACACTATTTTCATCTCTGAAGTGATAAAATCATCATATGCGACCAATAATATGAGCTCTGAGTGTTTTACTAATAACTACCAATATCTCCATCTCCAGGGGGAGGGGGGGGAGAGAATATTTTTGGTCAACAATAAAGAAATAAAATGCAATCAAACAGCTCCCTCTTGAAAACCCACACGCACAATGAATATAAAGCACTTTCACGTTATTACGTAAACAGCCACAGGAACACAGAGCAATAAAGAGAATACAGTGCGGGGATAATGCATGAAGGCAATGATTCATAAAAAAAGTTTGAAAACACACCAACCCCTCCTCCCTCAGCTTATGCTCCACAACTTCATTCTGAGCCTCACTTTCTTCCCTCCATTCATTCATCTTATCTCTCCAACCCTCTTTATCTTAATCTCTGCTTCCCACTCACCTGCCTCCAGCTTCGTTTATTTCGGCTTAGCCCACCTGTTCCCCTGTTCCTGTGGAAGTCTAAGGTTTTAGTTGTACTTTATCTTCTTCCTCTTGTTCTTCTCCTCTCTCCACTCTCTCTCTGTCCCCTCCACTCCAAGTCAATAAAAACTTTTGGAACGCCTCAAAGCCTGGAACAGAAAGTTGCGAGTGTTGCCCTGCCAGCCAGTTTTAGCCAGTGAATGCAAATGGAGCGGAGATGGGGCTCAGATCAGGGGCTGCTGACTGAGGCCAGAGCCTCTTACTGCTCTGTTCAACTCAATGAGAGAACTCACACATAAATCAACACCCCCTCGCTGCCATACACACAGAGAAAGAATGCACACAACCTAGAACGACTTGTCCCATGTGCACACACAAACAGGCACCCACAATGCTTCTTTTTTCTCATACAGTACATGTATTACCAGTCAAAACAATTGTGTATTTTTGTGGAAACCGTGATACACTATTTTCAGGATTCTTTGATGAATAGAAAGTTCAAATTGATTTTTTTTTGTAACATTACATTGTCTCTACTGTCACTTTTGATCAATTTAATGTAGCGTTGCTGAAGAAAAATTATTTTTTTTAATCTTACATAACCCAAACCTATGGAATGGTAGTGTATCAAAGTTTCCACAAAAATATGAATCAGCGTAACTGTTTTAACATTGATAAGAATAGGCCCTAAATGTTTCTAAAACAACAAATCAGCATATTAGAATGATTTCTGAAGAATGGCTGTAATGGCCGCTGAAAATTCAGCTTTGCCATCAAAGAAATACATTATATTTTAAAAGATTAAAATAAAAAAAAAACTGTTATTTTCAATTGTAATAATATTTTACAATATTACTATTTTTACTGTATTTACTGACCAAAATAAATGGAGCCTTAAGAGCACAAGAGATCTATTTCAAAAACATTAAACAATTGTAATTATCCCAAACTGACCTGTAGTATATGGCAGAAAACAAGATACGCATATACAGTTCTTGTGCATAACAAGTTCAAAGCTGTGCAGTCCTGCACTTCTCTCTTGGCCCCTCCCACTTGTGCCTTTGTTTTACTGGAGTGGACAAAACAGACCAGAGAATTGGGACGTCCCATAGAGCTTCTATAACCAGTGGGCTCATAAACAGTATTTTGTCACACATACCTTTGAAGTGATTGAATCCAATCCATTTCTTTTGAGAATCATAAATATAACTGTGTACCACTGTTTGGTTTATAGGTATAAAAGAGATAAATAAGAGAAGAGTGAACATACTGTATGTGTACAAATTCTCACGGCTGTATTTGTTGCAATGCAACTGTTCAAAAGTGTCCTTGAAAGGCAGTATCCATGGAGACCATTTAAACAGCCCCCCTTCCAATGGCTGGCCACCACACTTCACTGCCCTCTGAATATGCTCAACAAAAAGATCACACGCTCATGTGGACACGTACACACACACACACACACCAGAGGCATGGCAAACCACTGAAATCCCTGCAGAAGCATTATTGATTCACTGTAACTTAGCTTTAAATAGGCATTTTAGGGGTTTATGAGGCAAGAGAGAGAGTGTAAAGTTTGTGGGCTGTAGCAAAGAGAAACTTAAATGTTTATTTTATTTTCACCTAAATCATAAGTAAAATGTCCCTATATTGGCCTGATGGGAAAGCTTACACACCATAAATACCTAGTGGTCCTTTAAAGGTAGGGTAGGCAATTTAAGAGAGGCTAATAATAGCAAGCTAGCGTTGAAAGCATTAAGGTGCGTTCATGCCATGTCATAATTACCACAATTACGTGATTTCAACTTGTAAAAAGCATTCATGTCCTCGTAGCGCTGCTGTTTGTTTACGCCGCCCGGTGACTGACTGTCTACAACTACACGCTGATGACGTGTGATGTCTGCGCGACAGGGTGGAAATATATATGTTGACAGGCAGGCAGGACATTGGACTGAATGCAATGATTGGACGGACTTTTTATTTTTTTGGTCCTGAGACTTCCACAGAAAAATATTTGTAGTAAATATATATATATTTAGACTTCGACCTTCTATTATTGATTGCTATCAGGATGTGAAGAGAGTTTAAACCAGAATAACAAAAAGTGTTCATGAAAAAGATTGCCTACCCTACCTTTTTAACCTTTAAAATATGAAAAATATTCTCATAAAGCTATATATGCTCTTGTAAATCATTAGCAATCTGGAGTCAAAGTAAAACAAACTATAAGGCATAATGGAGGGCATCTCTAACTCACAGGTTACTCCTTTCAGCCTGCAAACTGTGTCTCTTCAGCCCAGACCCCTTACCATTTGGTAACCACTTCCCACATAAAAGGACAATGCTTCTCTTGTTCCTTTTCCTTAAATCCCACTTTCTTTTCACTTTTCTGACTCATATATCCCTGTCTTTTTCATAGCATTCCTTCATGTTTCTCTCCTCCCCTGCTGCCCCTCTCACTCAATCACATCTGTTGTGCCTGTAAACATTGTCTGGTTTGCTGAGATTAAGTCTTCTTTAACACAGTGCAAACAACTTGAGGGCTGAGTTGCGCTCCAAAGTTACAAAAAGCATTCTCAGAAATCAAGAGAAATCAGCTAGCAGCATTAAAATCCAGCAAGCAGCATTATTAAGCTCAGTGGTTCTCAGATGGTAAGGAGCGTATGGCTCACAGGTCTGTTTTGATGCTGGACATAGGCTAAGAGAGGAAATGCTAAATGCAAGTAATAAAACCAACCATAGTCATGCGTGAAATAACAAAATAAATAGCCTTATTAAATTTAAAAAGTATAGGAGAAAATTCTTTATCTCTTTGCCATTTTATTTAATAAATTAAGTTGCAATTTATTTATTAATTTTATATATTATAATAACAAAATAAATAGCCAATTATTATGGAAGGCAGCTTGTTTCTATGTAAGCTTGTTTCCACCACGGAAATGTAAAGGTTAATTGCGACTTTTATCTCACAATTCTGTGATATAAACTAGCAATTCTTAGAAAAGTCAGAATTGCGAGAGAAAAGTCAAAATAGCGAGTTTACATTTTGCTACCTGACTTTATAACTCGCAATTGCGAGTTTATATCACACAATTCTGAGAAAAGAAGTCAGAATTACAAAGAAAAAAAGGTAAAGGTAAAAAGTCGCAATTAACGTACCTTTTTTTATTTTGTGTGTCAGAGAAACAAGCGCGCAGCCATCTTTAGAAATTTGTCTTTGAATATCCGTTTTTGCGGTAACGTTAGCTCTGTTTTTCTATGGCATCGTTGTCAAAGAGTAATTAGCTGGTAAAGTGGGTTTATTTATTGTAGAGTTAACTAGTTATCATGAGCATTGTAATGTTTGAAGCGGATATCATAACAAATGTCAGTAGACCGGGAAGATTTTAAAATGAGCGCTTCATTCATAAATTCATAAATCCATTAGATTCATGCTTCAAATACAAACCGGAAGACAGAATACAACGAGGCGAGACTCGAGAGCAGCGCTGAAAAGGGGCGGGGTTATTATATATTATTATTTTTTTAAACATAAATTAAATTAACATATATTATATAACACATATAATTAAAAAATAAAATAAATAGGTGTTCACAAACATATATAATTAAAAAATAAAATAAATAGGTGTTCACAAAATAAGTGTAGGAAAATGTATCTTATTGGTCAAACCGCTGAAATTCAATATTCATTTAGAAACCTATTTTGTGCAATAGATAGTTCTGGTTTTGGGTCACCACATGATGTCTAATATACAGTAAAATCTGGGTTCTGCAACACAAGAAAAAAAGGAAAAAGAAAAAGAAAAAGATGGACCTCCAGCCTATCCAGCCTATAAAAAAAAAATCCAGAATAAATATCCCTTGACTATAAAATACGACAAGAAGCATGAGTATTTTGTAGTAATCTTTATAAAGAACACTGATTTAGTCACCGAGTGACTAATGTCATTAGAGACACAGCACATCAGAACGTATTGCAGGCACATTCTGAATCAGTCGTTTCAGTCAGGGGATTCACAGCTACAATTCTGCAACTCCATGCTGATAATAATTCATTTTCCCAGACAAAACAGACCCCCGCACACACACACGTGACACGCAAGAGTGTAAAGTCAATGCAAGACATGACGACACCAACAAAACCCAAGCATGAAAATACTTACATGCTCATCTACATTTACAACAGTTAACAAGACTTCAAGAACACTTCTATTGTACATTATTGTGAGTTCTCGATGGAAGTCTTACGATGATGACGTTTTATATACATCTACTTACAGCTGGAGATCAACAGCTCCATGTGAGAGATTTCGATCGGATATTTACATTGGCAGCCACATTCTCCGCCCACATTTTACACACATGGTTGCTGATAATAAGAGCAATATCTGTACAACTGAGAGGCATCATTTCAATGCTCGAAAATACAAATCTAGGAAGCATATTTAGTAACATCTATAATCAGTGCTGACGATGATTGAGTTGTTTTCTATCCCAGAGGACTAACTCTTTGCACCCCTAAGCCATGATGTCCTACACCAGAAAGTGGAACCTGCTTGCTGTAGCGATCATAACAATGCCACTTTTTTGGGTCATCACATTTGCTGCTGTATTCCTTAATACCGCTTTAATATTCCAAGGTTAGTAGAGGTACTGCATCTAACAAAACCATTATCTGTCACAAGTGTTATTCCATTTTCAGACGACTTGCAAAATGGCATTGTTTCCTTTATGGCTGTAACCTAAAACACAGATCAAGTCTGTTGAGAAGAGATCACCACACGTCTTAGATGGAGAACTACGAGTGCATTGCTACTGCCCATGAATGAACACATTTAGATCGCACTGCTAGAGTCCTGGAGGAAGTGCACGTGTTAGGATCTCAGCATGCTTTGATGAGGTCTGGAGGTTTTAGACGATGGATCCCTTTGAGGATGACAGATGAATGGAGCGAATGCGTGTGGCTAGCGTCTTCTCCAGGTCGTGCAACACGTCGGGGCAGCAGTTATCCACCGGAGAGTTATAGAGCAACTGTTTAAATGGCTCAAGCTCTATGAGACCTGCCATGTTCTTCAGAAAGTAGCCCTCGATGTAGGCCGACAGCTCAGGTGCCTCCAGGAACTAACAGAGAAGCAGAGGAAAGAAAATACTGAGAATGTAAAGAATATTCCATATACATGCCAGATGGGGAAATTAAATCTAAGAACGTGAGATTGTAACAAACAGACTGCCATTACTTTAGCATGGTTGTAGATCTCCACACAAGTTTCGGTGTTGATGTTCTTGGCGCAGATGATCTCACAGTGTCTCTGTAATGCCTCCAGCTGGAAGAACTTAGATGCAGAGAGGAGCTGGAAAAGACGGGGAAAGGAGAGAATATAAAAATATAAACCTCAATATAAGGCTAATTTTATATTAGCCTAATATAACCATAAATGCCAATAAACAAGTATAAAATTTGTGTTTTATTGACAGCAAGGATGCATTGAATGTGAGAGTCAAGACATTTATAATGCAGCAGTCAGGTGGTACAGTGCTCTGTAAGTTGTTTATGTTCATTATTATTGTAATGTTATGCGCTTTGAGACATGAGGTAGTTTAACGCCGTCTCTTTAAAAGTGACACTTTTGTTTGCTCCCTGTTGTACGTGTTAATGTGTTTTGAAGGACGCTCTGAAGGGAGGGTGGGATCCTATGCTTTCAAAGCTAGCTCGCTATTGCTAGCCTCTCCGAAAATTGCCTACCCTACCTTTAAATATAAACATTCTAGATAACATAAGGACTGAAATGAAATTAATAATACTTACATCCATAACCTCAGTGTTTCTGATGTGAAGTGAATCCGTTCCACCAAAGTACAGATACTGCATCACCAGCTATAACGGAAAGCATCAGTCAGACGCAACAGATCACAATATAAAAATGAGCTTTCACTTTCAATAAAAGTTACCAAAAAAATAACAAGACTTTTCAGAGCATTAGTGTAGGAGCCAGACTGTACCTGAAATACATTGTATTTGACATGGCTGATTTCGATACAGGTGTTCTCAGCAGCTGGTCTGTTTGCTAGAAGTAATTTAAACCTTGGGTATAAGAAGGAGAAGTTAAAACAATGATAAACATAACATACTCTATACAGAGTAACTATAAAGGAAAATAAGCTGTTATTATGCCTCATATCTGTGTCATTAATAAGGTACTGTAATTCAAACAACAAAACACAATTGCATGCAATTATACAGTGATTCCTTTTAGTTGGATGCAGTACATCAACTGACCTGTTGGAGGCGGTGAAGAGCAAAACTTTGTGAGCGTAGAATGGCTTGCCCTCCACCAGGAAGGTCACATCTGACATCTCCTTGTTGTTTAGAAAATGAGGATCTGACACACAAATATATCACAGATGTATTCTTACTAGTCGCAATTGTCATCTGCGGAAATCGACAGCATGCCACAGTTGCTGTCAATAGAGCTCAAAGTGTGCAAACAAAAACGAAAATTCTGTCATCATTTACTTCTCAATTCTCACAATGTTCCAAACCTATATTACTTTCTTTCTGCTGTGGAACATAAAACGAGAATGCTTTCAAGAAAGTTCTGGTTGTTTTTTTCATCCAGTTACAAAGAATAGGGAAAGGGGAATGGAGCTTTTAAAGATGCAAAAGCACCACAAAAGTAGACAAAGTGAATTGAGTCTACTGAGGCCAGAAACTGATATTTAAGTCTCTATTTACTGAAAATCAGCCCTAGATCTCCTTGAAATATATGCGAGAGTATATGTTCTGTGAATGCATTGTTCTCTTGAGTCAGATCTTTTGAATTAATTGTTTGATCCAGTTCACAAAAGTGGCCTTAATGATTTGTCTGTGAATCGGACTCTTTCAGGACATGTTCTTTTACCATTTATATATATATATATATATTTTTTTTTTCTAATTAGCTTTTAATTTGAGTTTTTATTTCAGTTTTTAATTAAACTAAAACCTTTTATATCAGCTTGCCAAGGCAACTATTTTTTAACATTAAGTTTTTCATATTTTGTTTCAGTTTTATTCATATTAACGGAAATTACTTTTATTGGTTTTCATTGTTTTTAACCATAGCAAAACTAACAAAATTATAATGCAGATGGAAATGAATTAAAATAAAAACTGTATTTAATTGCGATACGTCCTTCAGAATGCCTCCTTTTGTGCTCCACAAAAGAAATAAAGTCACACGGTATGGAATGACATGAGGGTGAGAAAATGATGACAGAATTCTCATTTTTGTGTGAACAATCCCTTCAACTTGCATTTAAAAATATTTTTTTAATAGCGGAACCACCCACAAATGACATTTTCACTTGACATTTTATTAATGAAGAGAGTGCTCAGTTGAATTCAAAAAGATACATTTGTTCTGGTCATAAAAAGCTTGCAGTTGATTGTATTTTACAGAGAGCACGGCACAACCTGATATCTGGTGCTACATACCCAGTCTTGACGTCTGTTTCCTCTTGATCTCGGTGAGTTTGGGGATCGGATACGGCCCGTAGCACTGAGTAAATAAAACAGCCAGCTGCTGACTAATAACTTCATTCTGCAAACCATGGGAAAGAGTAAAGTGTAAGACCCCTCTCATCAAGTCCCATTAGAAAACAACACATTTTGACTTGCTTGAGGGTGTTAGCAATGCAAATGTAAGGGTTAATATGTATATGTGTGAGCTTGCATAGCAAAATCACAGCATCTGTTATTGAGAGGTATCAATGCATGGTGTTTTTTGGGATCGGTACTTTGTTATAGAGGTGAGACAAGTGCGTTGCGTGCAGGAAGATTCTTAAATCCCTGTCAGATCGCTCCCTCGGCAGTTTGAGCGATCAGCTTCTCTGAAAGATTGTTAAAGGTTCCTCATCAACTTGACATTTCTCTCACCCGGCCTGCTTCTGTCTCTACAAATCACCTGCTGTCAGCACAGCACCACTATTTCCTCTCTCTCTCTCTCCACCGTTTCTTCTCTTGGTCTCTCACTCTTTGTACTAACAAGCAGACACACATTATTTGTGAAGGTTGAGCAGGGAGCGGAATCTGTCAGTCATCCCTGCAGGGTTCAGAGGAAGGTTCCTTGACTCCACCATAGATCAACCTTGACAAACACACTCACACATACACCTACTGTTGCCCCAATGGAAGGAAGTCCACGTTTATCTTTACTTCGTGTACTGTCTAATATGCTGTAGAGGGAGTAGATATTGACGTGAAGTAGATATAATGGTCAGTGTCTAAGGATTCTTTTTAGCACCCTAGGTTTCAAAGCAAAGCTCACTATTACATAACACTGTGGGAGGACGTCAACAGAACGCCCAATTCAAATTATGTGAGCTTCTGCCTTCACTTCCTGTTTTGAAGAACCAATGTGTTCCCCAGGGTTCTGGACTCTAAAGATTCTGAGAGAAGTAATCATAAATCTCAGGCAAGCTACTAGCAACACCAAGATCACAGGTTTGATTCCCAAGGATTTCACATATTTTCACATTTCAGTTGACAAGGCAACATATTACATTTTTACAGTTTTTGTTTTGTTTTTCATCTAATATTTATATATTTTAGCTTTATTTCAATGAATGATTTTCAGTAGTTTTAGTTAACCATAACAACACAGAGCAAAATTATGAAGAAGAAAACTGGAAGTGAAAATGAATTTAATTAGTTAAAATAAAAATAAAACTATAAATCTTCAATGCAATATTAACTATAACGTAAAAAAAGAAAGAAATTAGCACTGCAGTCTGTGAAACATGGAATATGTCTAGTTTAGTTGTTATAATTGGGCTCAAGCAAAAATGAAACGAATGAAAAACTACAGGTGAAACTCAAAAAATTTGAATATCGTGCAAAAGTGAATTTATTTCAGTAATTCAACTTAAAAGGTGAAACTAATATATTATATAGACTCATTACATGCAAAGTGAGATATTTCAAGCCTTTGTTATAATTCTGATGATTATGGCTTACAGCTTATGAAAATGTTCAAAATTTCTGAGATTTTGAATTTGGGGTTTTCATAAGCTGTAAGCCATAATCATCAAAATTATATCAAATAAAGGCTTGAAATATCTCACTTTGCATGTAATGAGTCTATATAATATTAGTTTCACCTTTTAAGTTGAATTACTGAAAAATAAATGAACTTTTGCACGATATTCTAATTTTTCGAGTTTAACCTGTATTTATGAACCACTATGTGTATACTGTGAACTGAAATTAAAAACCAAAATTCAAAGAAAATAAATAAATAAACCTAGTGACATTTTAAAACTATAATAACCATGTTCCAAGATGAAGAAATATGAGGTCAAATGTAGAAATTTTTGCTTGAAAGTTTTGCTTGTGTGTTAGTTCACCTTGCTGGCACGCAGGATCTGGAACATGAGTGGGAGGCCGTGTGTTATGAGTTCCTCTGTGTACTCCTCCTCTTCAATAGAGCTGAACTCTTTCAGCAGACCCTGGATCAGCGGCCGCCGGTGCTGCAGGAAACAAGTTCGCAGGGACTCCAGCCAGGTGTGCAGCGTCCAAGGCACGCCTGATACACACAGAATGCATGACAATCACCTTTCTAATTTTTAACAAGTAGGAATGTTATGCGTTCAGTAATGTGGAGTTGACTTTGATTTATGGCAAAATTATGGTTGGAAATATTTCTCTTATGTTCATCAAGGCTGCATTTACAAAAATACGGTAATAATGTGAAATATTATTACAATTTAAAATAACTGTTTTCTATTTTAATATATTTTAAAATATGATTTATTCCTGTGAAGTCAAAGCAAAATTTCCAGCATCAGTCTTAAGTGTCACATGATGCTTCAGGAATCATTCTATATGCTAAGTTGGTGCTGAAGAAGCATTTCTTATTATTATCATTGTTGAAAACATATGTACTGCTTAATATTTTTTAGGAAACCACGATAAAAAATTTTTTTGGGGTTCTTTAATGAGAAAGGAACAGTATTTATTTGAAAAATAAATCTTTTGTAAGATATCAAATGTCTCTGTATTGTCACTTTTGTTCAATTTAATGCACCCTTGCTTAATAAAATGCTTAATTTCTTTAAAAAAACACCTTTTGAATGGGAGTGTACTGTATGTACATTTTTACATTTTCTTAATAAAATATCTGTAGTGCTTGCCTATGCAAATTCTTTTGGCACAAGCCAAAAAAGCCCAAATATTATAGTGTCCAGATATAACTTGGGTCCCTCCTTCAATGCAGGTCCATGCAAATTGTGCCAATTTTATTGCCAATTTCAGTCCAAAATAGTCTAATCGTTTAGTAAAGCAATAGCACACCTTAACAAGCTATTCATAACCTTAAGCTACATGTACTGTAAGCATTAGCGCTGTGTAAATTCTAACTTAAGTTGTGCAAATTCATTGTAATACCATTATTTTATTACTGTAGATACTATAAGAGCACTGACCTAGACTTCTGATGTCCAATGTGATGTCGACATAACCATGTTCAGAGCTGTGATACATCGCCTCTCTTAGAGCTTTGAGTTTGGCTTTCCCTGTGCGGGATGCTTCAATCTTGAGGGAATTCCTCTCTTCCATCTCTGATCCCTCAGCCAAGATCTCCTGCAGAGACAGAACATCCGCCTTCCCCTTTTCCGACTGCGACAGAAGCTTGCAGAACACGTTCCTGCAGCACGAGGATGATACAATTTTGCAGGTTTTATTAATAAATTACGAGACTGTGTGTGTGTGTGTGTGTATTTGACTGGTGCGTGTGTGCGTGTTACCTGTGTCCATGCGCAGCAGCCAGGCTGTAGGAGTTCATGTCCCCTTGTGGTGCGGTGGAGATGCCGTTGCGGTACATGGTCCCGACCATGGGGTCTGCTCCTCTCTCCAAAAGCAGACTGACCAGCTCAAAGTTTCCTACAGCAAACAAACTGCTGAGTCTTCTCTTGTGGCCTAATTCAGTAATTGGAGAAGGAAGTGGCGCTGTTGTCCGCAGTCTGCAGTGTGAGCTTTCTTACCTGCAGCGGAAGCTAACTGCAAAGGCGTCTCGGTGTAGTTCTCCATCCCGTCCTGCAGAGAGCCCTCCACGTTAGCTCCAGCGTCCAGCAGGAGCTGAGATAAAAGGAAAGAGAGAGGTTTTAACTAGTTTATCAACTTTCCGCTGAGATTAAAGGGTTAGTTCACTCAAAAAAAGGAAATTCTGTCAACAATTACTCATTTCGTTCCAAACCTTCAGAACACAGAATTTCTGTCCCTCTATTGAAAGTCTATTCACCCAAATCTATGAACACTACAAAGTGTTCATAAAGAGATCATTAAAGAAATCCATATGAATTGAACAGTTTAATCCTAGTCTTCTGCAGATCGCTTAATAAAATAAACTGGTTTAATTAAGATTTTCATACACATATAAATATTGATCTGTTAACTTACACAGAGCACTATACATGTGTATAAAAACCTAAATTAAATCTGTTCATCATATAAAGCGATCGTTTCTCTTCGGAAGCCTTAAATCGCTCAATTCATATGGATTTCTTCTTTATGAATGTTTTGAATCGTCAGTGTTATAGGTAAATAGATTTTGTGTTTTGAAGATGAATGAAAGTCTTATGGGTTTGGAACGGCATTAGACTGAGAAATTGATGACAGAATTTTCATTTTTGGGTGAACTATCCCTTTAATAAGAGGCATTAGCTCAGCCAAGAGACAATGACAGTGAAATAAGCAAACACATAATGAATCATAATGGTTGTATGACTTAATGATAAATTGAGAGAGCACCAAGCACTCCAATTCATGCAGACAAGGTTTTCAGGAGAAAACTGAAGCATACGCTACAGGACTTTTATCCTGACTCAGTTGTTTGGCTCAAAAATCTGCCGAAAGGACGGGGTGGGAGAGAGGTCACTACCTGCACCACGGGGATGTGCTGGTGAAGTATGGCGAAGGTGAGAGGCGTAGCCTGCCGGGTCTCTGGGAAGACTGAGGGGTACTTTTGCACTGTGTTTGGCACCTACGGGAGGTACAGGGGACAGAGCAGGGCACAAATGAGAGAGATGGAGACCTTTAAAAACCTGTCCTGGGAAAAGCGCAGAGACGCTGCGCTCAGCTGAAAATATGGAGATAGGAGAGGAGCTTTGACCTTTTTGCCACTTTATAGGAGCTGCCTGCACAGCATATTCATATACAGCATATACACACACACACATATATATATATATATACACTATCATTCAAAAATTTGGGATCTGCCCAAAAGATTTCTATTTCAAATGAATGCTTTTCTTTAGAACTTTCTATTCATCAAAGAATCCTGGAAAAAATGATCATGGTTTCCATAGAAATATTAAGCAGCAACTGTTTTTTAACACTGACAATAATAAGAAATGCTTCTTGAGCCCCAAATCAGCATATTAGAATGATTTCTGATAATAGAAGACATTGATAATAATAATATTGTCAATATTAATATTATTATCAATAATGACTGTAGAAAATTCTGCCTTCCTATCACAGGAATAAATTAAACTATCAAAAAAAGGCCGATTCTCACCAAGGATGATAAAGGTATAGTTTTAAAATATTGTTCTAAATTTTAAAGTCCAAACCATAACTATAATGATAATGATGACACAAGAGGAATGATATCATTGCAGTTACAGTACTTTCAGAACGTTTTTCCAGCTGATGAACGACAAAACTGTAGTGTGTGCTTATAATAAACAGAATGTTATCATTCATTGGTGCGGACACAAATATAGTATTTGTTACAGTTATCATTATTGGTGTTAACGGGCCTTAAAACTATTTCACAATATTATGGTTTTTACTGTATTTCAATCAAATAAATGCAGCCTTGGTGAGCATTTGAAAGGCAGTGTCTATATAGTGAGTGAGGTTTACACTTTGAAAAACTGGGATTGTGTTAATTAAAACTTGGAAATTAACATTGATGTTTGCTTTAGGAAATTAAAAAAAAAAAAAATTAAGAAGTTCAAAGAAGAAGAAATATTTACGATTCTACACTATTTTAGATCATTAATCAATTAAAGCTAGGAGTAGGCAATGTTTTTCATAAATACTGTTACTGTTACAGTGTTATACTGTTTGAATCTCTCTTCACATCCTGATAGCAACCAATAATAGAAGTGGTCTTCTATGGAAGTCTCAGGACCAAAAAACGTTTGTCCAATCATCGCATTCGGTTCGAATCAAAGCCAAAATGAATCTGCAGCAGTCAGGAGGTACAAGTCAGAGCTCTGTAAGTTGTTTACGTTCATTATTATTGTAATGTTATGTGCTTTGAGACATGAGTTAATTTAACGGCATCTCTCGTGATGCTTTGCAGACTTTGCTCTGGCTGTGTGTGTTCACGTGTTTTGAAGGAGGCGTGGCTTCAGAGACGCTCAGGGAGGGTGGGATCCTATGCTTTCAAAGCTAGCTTGCTATTGCTAGTCTTTCTGAAATTGCCTACCCTAGCATTAAGCAAAACTGTGATATTGATTCATGATCATGATCACCTTTGTACAGATGGTCAGATAATCTTCCATTCAAATTATGAGTCAATTTATGTATATATATTAAGTTTAAAAATTGAAGGTTAACTTCATAACATCAGTATGTTGCCTTATTTTCTATACAAACAAGTCGAAAGTCTTGTGAGATGTTTCTAAAGGTGTAAGACTTTGCGAGAGGGAAAACAGCACCCGATTCATAGCAAACGTCAATAAACTCTTCACATTTTTATGACACAGCTGCAAACAATATTATGTCTGCTACAGGTGACTAAAACTATGACTTCTGCTAAAAAAAAAACATCTCTGAGACGTTGCTGGAAATAGAAACAAATACCGAGTGTGTGTATTACTGAGAAATCTGTCTGTACTAGATTCTAGGGCCGTGTTTGGCAAAACAACACCTAGTGACAGTGACTTCCAACAAAAAGCAGAACTCTACCCTGACGAATCCCTGATGGGCATGCAAAGAAGTCTGAGTTTTCTCCTGTTGTGCCACAACACAGAAAACACAAACACTACAAATGAAACTACATGACGAGCAGGATGAGTGTACATAATGTGTATATAAGAACACAGCAGAGATGTAGTCACAAACCTCACTGTTGATGTCAGCTCCTGCATCTAGCAGCATCTGAACCATGGCTTCGTCACCGCGGACACACGCATACATCAGGGGGGTCATGCCCTGGAAAACACAGAAGACCACATTGAGCATAAACCAGACGTATCTTCTGATTGTGGAGTAATGACAGAATGCAACTCGACCATATTGTTATGCAGGATTTCATTCAAATACATTGCTCTATTTTATATGGACGAAATTCCAACACTGAAAGAGTCTTCTTGTGCTGATAACTAATCTACTGGAAAAGCTTAATGCTACTCAAATCAAGAGTTGGAAAAGCAGATAACAAGTGAACTAGCTAAGAAACAAATGTAATGGCAAATGTTTCCACTCCCTGAGGTCAAAAATGGAGCAAAGCAATCAGTAATGGAAAGAGCACTGGGATGTTTCCTAAAAGCTGGCTCTGATTAATTTAGTCAACCGTCAAAACACTTTTTCTTTCTGGGCTTCCATATAGGGAAAATATAGTAATGTGTGCAAGCTCTTAAAGTCTGCAACCTTCTGGCTTACACATTTATCTACATTTAGTTGCTTTTATCCATTTACATTTTTGCACCTGGAGTTGCACCTGCATTTGGTGATTTTACCTCATGAACAAACCACTTCAGGAATCTGAATATGCAAACTTTAGGTTATAAGACCAGGCAAAGACCATTATAACACACAATCAATTACCACAGAGTTTTCAAACCCCCAGGACACAGTTTGCTAAATGTTTTTTTTTATTATTATTATTGTTTTAGGGCTATCAAGGTCAACATGTAAATCTAGGATATTAAAGAAATATGTTAAAAACATTATTTTATTTTTTTTGCATTCACATATTTTTGATTTAACTATTTAATTCCTGCTGGATAATTACATTAATTAAATTTAGATGAATTGTGATTATTTTATTCTACCGACAAAGAATGTTTTAAAAAGAAAACAAATCTGCAAATAGTTTTGTAAAAAAAAAAAAAAAAAAATTTTGATTAATTCAATAAAAAGTTGATATAAAATGTAAAAATATTTTCCAGACAATATTTGAACAATTAGCCAAAAAGCCAATTATTTAATTGAGGAAATACGTATTGATTTTCATTGTCTTTTATTGTCACACTTAACATTGGTGATACATTTATTTGATCAAAACTACAGTAAACATTATGAAATACTATTACAATTTAAAGTAACTGTTTTTAATTTTAAATATATTTGTAAATTGTACTTTATTCCTATGATGGCAAAGCTGAATGTCAGCATCATTACTTCAGTCTTAAGCATCACATGATCCTTCAGAAATTATTCTAATATGCTGATTTGGTGCTCAAGGAACATTTCTTATTATTATTAATGTTAAAAACAGTTGTGCTGCTTATTATCTTTGTGGAAATTGTGATCAATTTATTTATTTATTTATTTAAGAAAGTTTATGAAATATAAAAGCTTTGTAACAATGCAAACGTCTTTTGATCAATTTATCACGTCCTTGCTGAACAAAAGTATTAATAAAAAAAAAAAACGTATCTCAAGTTTTGAATATTATAGGAAGGTGTTCCCACATGGACGAATCATAATAATGTGGTTATCAAGAAGTCAACAACACCTACCCTACCATAGGCTACTGTTTAAAATAAACTTAATGCCATTTTTGTACTTGTATTCATGAACGTGTCTGTTATCATTAGTGTTGAATTGAAAACATGTGATACTCATTCTGACCTGTTCACTCATACTGTTGATCCCACCGGGCCCAAGTAAGTTGATGGCCTGGTTGACAAGGTCAGTGCGGCCGCAGTTGAGCATGCGGAAGCCCAAGTCCTGCAGGAACTTAGCCTCGGTGGAGGCAGCGTCCAGCTTACGTGACACGCAGAAACAGTCATCCGTCCTGTGGCACACACACAAAAACATCTTTCTGATGTCTGAACCCTCAGCAAAAAAGCTTGAGTCACACATTCCAAGTTAAATATTCATGTAAGAATCTTTCATTGCAACACTCGGCTTAATAGCAATAAAGCAGCAGTTATGGTGCAATGAAGGGCGTGTGTTAGGTTGACTAAGCTTGTTTTCCCTGTACAGACTGTTTATGAGCCATTTTCATTTCACTCATGATGGGTAGCAATATCTGGTAGCTGGATGTTAATTTAATGGCATCACGCTTACTTCAGCTGGCGGGGTTCACAATCCACCCCGGGCAGCAGGAGTCTGGCCGCCTGCCGAACATCATCGCTATCCACTGAAAAGCTGCGGCGGTGCTCTGTGTGTGCCAAAGCCACTCTGATCCACTCCATCAGAGGAGGCAGTACTAGAAACGGCCTGCAGGGGGAGACAAAATGAGATTACTGTTCTCTAACAAACACATATTTGTTATTTTAGCATTATTTATAGATTCACATTTTGAATTAATTTAATTTTTACTTTTTCCAGCTTTCATTTTAATTTTAGTAACATTTTTAGTGATTTTGTCTTCTTTTTTTTTATTTTTTAATAATTCCAAATAGTTTTATTTCAATTTCAAGTTATATTTCAGTTAATTATTTTAGTAGCCTACTTCAACTTAAACTGATTTCATTAACCAAGGCAACATTTCTAATGTCGTTTAGTTTTTCAATTAATATTTATCTTTTATTTTATTTCAGCAATGTTTCAATTAACGAAAACATGTTTCTTAACATTTAGTTTTAATTATTGATAAAAACACGGGTCTTTAAATACCTACATCTCAGAGAGACAAAAGCTAGATTTAATATCACAGCAACTGATTTATGCAGCTCAACTAGCAACAGACATTTTCATGACCTTGGAAGATTTTCTTATAAGTAGTTGAGCAAGTGTATCCTGAGAATTTCTATACCAAACAAGTTAAAAATTTACCAAATGAATTAACCAATAAATGTTCACTTATTTAATATCTTTTAAAATGACGTTATCATTTTCCAGCAGATACAGGAAGTGTTTAATCTACTCTGCATCATAACGTGGCAATGTTTCATTGCATTACCTTTGCCTTGCAGTCTGTTGCACTGTATTTCACATTTCTACTCCTCTGCATTTCATCATATTATAGTGTCAAGTTGAATAAACGACTACTTGGCTTAAGGTAAGTACCATGAGCGAATGCATCAATCAGAAACCACCCTAACAAAAATACCCAGACACTTTGCAACGCCTACAGTAGGCACAATGGAAGTCCCCTCACCTCTCGGTCTGTAAGGTGACTTTGGAGGGCTCTACGTTGGGGTTCTCCCACTCCATCTGAGGGCAGTGCATGAAGTAGCAGAGCGTATATAAAGCCTCGGGCTCCCAGTGGATCAGGCTGCTCTTCTGAGGGAGCGGAGTGCCGTTGCTGTGGTTCTTTATGCTCAGAGGCTGGAGGTGATGCATGGCTCTGGACACTAAATCACCTGCCGGGGCACAAGAGACCTTTGGTTTGCTGAGAATGATGTAAATGGTGAAGGACAGTACTGTCGTCGCATTGACGTTACAGCATAAAAAAATTAGCAACTCCGTCAATCACTGTCTGCTATTCAGCTGTTTGTAGGTCCTCGGCAGCATGTTTGTCAGTAATGAAATTCTTGGCCAGTCCATCAAAATGAATATTACCTAAACCCGTTATGTAACATCACCACAGTATACCTGTCAGAACCCTATATACAGACCCTTTCCAAAAAATTAGAATATCATGGAAAAGTTTATTTATTTCCATAATTCCATTCAAAATGTTAAACTTCCATAGATTATAGATTCAGGGCCCACAACTTAAACGATTTCAAGTATTTAGTTGTTTATTTGTACATAATTTGGGCTTCCAGCTCATAAAACCCACGAAAACAGGATTTCAAAAAATTAGAATATTACATGAAATCACACAGTAATTACGCAGTGATATCATGGTCATTGAACCAGGTTTTGGTTATTTTGGCAGTGTGGGCAGGTGCAAATCCTGCTGGAAAATGAAGGAAGCATGAAGTGCTCTGAAAATGTCCTGGTAGACGGCTGCGTTGACTCTGGATTTAATAAAGCACAGTGGACCAAAGTCCTCTTTTCTGATGAGAGCAAATTTTGCATCTCATTTGGAAACCAAGGTCCCAGAGTCTGGAGGAAGAATGGAGAGGCACACAATCCAAGATGCTTGAAGTCCAGTGTGAAGTTTCCACAGTCTGTGTTGGTTTGTGGAGCCGTGTCATCGGCTGGTGTTGGTCCACTGTGCTGTCCACTCAACGCAGCCGTCTACCAGGACATTTCCAGAGCACTTCATGCTTCCTTCAGCAGACAAGCTTTATGGAGATGCTGACTCATTTTCCAGCAGGATTTGCACCTGCCCACACTGCCAAAATAACCAAAACCTGGTTCAATGACCATGGTATCACTGTGTAATTACTGTGTGATTTCATGTAATATTCTAATTTTTTGAAATCCTGTTTTCGTGGGTTTTATGAGCTGGAAGCCCAAATTATGTACAAATAAACAACTAAATACTTGAAATCGTTAAAGTTGTGGACCCTGAATCTATAATCTATGGAAGTTTAACGTTTTGAATGGAATTATGGAAATAAATAAACTTTTCCATGATATTCTAATTTTTTGGAAAGGGTCTGTATACTAATATACATATATATATATATATATATATATATATATATATATATATATATATATATATATATACACACATATATATATATATATATATATATATACACACATATATATATATATATATATATATATATATATATATATATATATATATATATATATATATATATATATATACATACACATATACATATATATATATATATATATATATATATATATATATATATATATATACATATATATACATATTTATAATTACTTTACTAAACACATAGATATTGAGTTGGGTCCAACCCCTGAAAAACAGCCCCATACCATTTATCCCTCCTCCACCAAACTTTATAGTTGGCACAATGCAGTCAAGGCAATGTTCTCCTGGCATCTGCCAAACCCAGTCTAGCCCATCAGACTGCCAAACAGAGAAGCGTGATTCGTCACTCCAGAGAACACTGCTCCAGAGTCCAGTGGCGGCGTGCTTTACCCCACTCCATCCGACGCTTGACATTGTACTTTGTGATGTGAGGCTTGCATGCAGCTGCTCGGTCATGGAAACCCATTCCATGAAGATCCCGCCGCACAGTTTTTGGTGCTGATATTAATGCCAGTGCAAGTTTTGAAATCTTTAGCTATGGAATCAGCAGACTGTTGGCGACTTTTACACACCATGTGCCTCAGCACTTGGTGACCCCGTTCTGTTCCTTGTGGCTGAGTTGCTGCTGTTCCTGATGCTTCCACTTTACAATAATACCACTTACAGTTGACCATGGAATATCTAGCAGGGATGAAATTTCATGGACTGACTTAGTGCAAAGGTGGCATCCTATCACAGTACCATGCTTTAATTCACTAAGCTCTTCAGAACGACCCATTTTTTCACAATGTTTGTTAATGCATGGCAAAATTGCTTGAAATTATTTGGCAAAAAGGGGTTAACTTACAGCTACAGGTTTTATTTTACTATGCAAAAGCAATGAATAAAAAAACAAAAAGCTCACATGAAAAACATACATATACACCATAATCAGTTATTAATATTTCGTTGGTTCTCTCTTGTTTTTGCAAGTGTTTATAATTTCTTTGTATGAGAGCCCAGCCAAAAATTATGCCCACACAATTTTGCATTTTCCATTGCATTATCACAAATAAAACAATTGACTCCAAGCACAAATATGCAATATGCTTACAAAATCTTTAACACGACTGAATAATTTGAATAAAGGGTAAAGATGTACATTTTCCTAGGCTGGACACTTTTGGCCACTGCTGTATATATATATACATACAAGTGCAGTATTTTTTAAAGAGTATTTTGCTCACCAAGCATTGTTTTCTATTTTAATATACTGTATTTCACATGCAGTTTATTCCTGTGATGGCAAAGCTGAATTTGCAGGAGTCATTACTCCAGTCTTTAGTGTCTCATTATCTTGCAGAAATCATTGAAATTTGCTAATTTGGTGCTGAATTATTGACCCTTTTCACATTTCTGGGTTTCTCAGAAGCGGAAGTCGTCATAGTTGGGTAAACTTCTATAGCGGTGAATGAGAGAGATTACATTAAATATATTTTATTGTTCCTATCTGCTCAAATATTAAAGGAAAAACTCCACAATATTGTTATATATATATCATGTATAGCTTAGTAAACCACATACAAAGATATTCTACAACTGTGTGCATGTTTGCATGAGAATTTTTGTAAAGAGCACACTATCTGATGGATGAGAAAGAGGTCACAAACCTCTTTTCAAACAAGGTCACACAAAGCTCAGCATTCATTACACAGAACATTAAACACTCTCCCTCTCGCTCCAATGACTATTTCCTTTCATATGTGAAACTTTCAGATCATCTACGGTCTCATTTAGTCCATGAGACCTAATTCTTCTGAAAGCGTTCAACTGAACAGCAGTGTGTTCAGTACAGTCAATAACAGACTCTGAAAGGCATACTAAGAAACAGACTCATCTATTGCTAAATAACTGCAGCACTCGCACTTGTTCTCTCAAGAACATTTCGCATTTCTGTTACTCCAAATGAATTAACAAGGCCGCCTGTGCGAGATAAGCATTCATTTAGAGAATAAACGGCTTGTTTAACTGTTGTAATTCTGATTTCCTTTGCCAAGGCAGCAGACTTGAACATTCTCTCATGTTCAATTGTGACATATTCAGACAATTCAGACATATTTTTATGTCTGTGGAACATAAAAGAAGGCATTCTGAAAAAGGTCTCAATGTTTTTTTTTGTTCATTAAATGAAAGTAAGCATCCAAAGTTTTATTGGATCCCAATGACTTTCATTTATATAGACAAAATAGTTTACTTCATGGATTTGGAACAACATGAGCACGAGTAAATAATGACAGAACAAAGCAAGAACGGTGCCATTATAAAGAGGGAATACTGATGAGTTTGAGAGGAAGCTATGTGGACTATATGACAGCGGAGGGTAAAGATATGCACTGTAATTATACACAGTAATTACAGGATTATGCAGAATACATTATCAGGAGCCACGAAAGTACACACACAAAACAATAAAGCGTATAAGAATACACCTGTCAGCACAGAAACACACAGCGTTAGCAGTCAGAGGTGGTGGCAGGAGGCTTTCGAGAGGAGGAGAGGGACTGGAAGCCACCTGGGGCACTTCTGTGACCGACACTCATCTCTTATTCATGATAGCGTGTGACATTTCCTCAAGTCAGAGGGGCAGCAGAGGAACTGACTGAGCGATATGCTCAAGATTAACCAGCTAAACAAACACAGCAACGGCAAAAGGTCTTCGACGATTAATCATGACCGTAAACCTCCCAACGAAGAGGGCTAATCATCTACAGGTACTGAAGGCTAGTAAGCATGGCAATGTAAGTAACCAACACAGCAGAACATTTTGTGTTTGCTTGAGTGTCTTGGGTTAAATATGATACTCTCATGCGTAACAGCAGAGAAGGTGCCCTTCATCACCAGACTGAGAATGAGACGTTGGGAATGGAGGATGCAGAATGGTGTTTTACTGTGAAAACTGAGCAGAATCGATTGGCTGTCCTCCCAGAGCCAAGACATAAATTACCAAGAAAAGGCCATGAGAGAGAAAGGTGCTCTGCTTGGCTTTATGTGAGAGAACAGATATTTTGGTCTTTTTGTTAATCCGTCAAACTGGGATTCACTGGATTAACTGTAGTTGTTTTATTTAAAATGTCTGGAAAATTGCACGTCATGAGTATAACATAAAAAAAAGGAAATACCAAAATAATGAGAAATGAATATATATATATACACACAGTTGTAATCGAAAGTATCAACCACCATTGCACATAAGGTTTATTGGAAAAAATTACAAGCTTTCAGCTGTTTGCAATGAAATCAAACAAAAGTAATTGAAATACCTCAACACAACAAATGTTTCAAGTGGTTTCCCCAAATTCAACTGTAAATGCAATTTTTAATGACTTCTGCAGTCTCAAAATTATTCAACCCCCTGAATAGAATCCCTCACAACAGCACAAATCTGCAAAACAGGTGTTGTCTCAAGCACACCTGATGCAACTAATCAAGGGCTTCATTAGTTGCACCGGGTGTGCCTGAGCTACAACACATGAATTATCTGAACTGGCTAGGTTTGTTGAGTGTCACTTTTGACTGCATGTTAGAAATATGAAATATAAAGTCAAACGAATGGTCCAAAAAGTTAAGATAATATATCGTCACCCTTTACAAACAAGGAACAGGATACAAAAGCGAAGGCACTAAATGTTTCTAGAGACTGCTGGAGGCATAGTTTCTAAGTTCAAAGTTAAAGGAACAGTGGTTGCACTACCTGGATGGGGCAGAAAAAGGAAGCTATCAATGGCTGCAACCAGATTTCTGAGAAGGCAGATTCAGAAAAACCCTCGAGTGACTGCAAAAGACCTGCAGCAAGACTTGCAAAGACAGGCAGCAAGACTTGCACAGTAAGTAGAGTTGTCAAAAAGTACCGACTTCGGTACCAAGTCGGTACTGAATTTTGAAAAATGTTTAAAAAAAAGTCTGTGATTGGCTACAATGATCAGCGCTTCAAAAACATGTTGTACATACACATCAAAGACGCTCTTCACTGAACGCTTACACAGATACAGACGGGAGCGTTTGAAAGCAGGCGTCTATCAGCGGACTGCTTGTGCTTTCAAATGCTCATGTTTTTTAAAACCATAGACAGTAAAAAAATATGGACGTAGTGTCCGTGACGTCACCCGTAGGTTTCTGAAGACCGCTTTTGAAGCCTAAAGTGGGCGTGGCCGACCGTCGCCATCTTGATAGCGCATCACTCCCGAATTTATTTATTTTTACAGTCAGACAATGAACTGAGGTAACGTGACGGACAAACGGCTAATGATGACTAATGACCACAGCAGTGGGAATCCACCTGTCACTCAAAAGTGGACACCCTTAATTATGTAGAAATTTAAGGCTTAATATAATTTAAACGGATGAGTTATAAAAAAATGCACCCCCCTCACAGTTGTCATGAAGGGCAAAATTAGCTGTATAGACCAAAGCCACTTTTTGCACCAGGCTGTAAACATGTTTTTTTCTGCTGTAAATTTGGGCATTTTAACATGGGGGAGATACAGATTTGACTCACTTCTGCATCCAGCTTCAAGCGGCCAGTTGATGAATTGCCGTTTAATTCACTTCCGTGTTGGTTTCAAAAGAGAGACAGGGAGGTTGCCGCTTGATTAAAACACTTTCAAACACATCAGTGTTCTCTCAAACACTCCTGTGCGTTGATCATTGTAGCCAATCACAGACATATGCGATGAGCGTGTGAACACAATGGCCAATCAGAGGTGTTTAAGATTCCGCTCAATAGCACTTAAAGCAACACAATATTATTATTATTTTTTTGACAACTCTAACAGTAAGGCGCGTACTAAACGCATGCTGTTTCCATGCCAGAACTCCAAGACGTACACAACTATTGACCCAAAAGTCGTCTCCAAATTGCTCAAAATCATATAAATAAGCCACAGAAGTTTTGGGATTGTGTTCTGTGAAGTGATGAAACAAAATTATTTATATATATTTTAATAATATTTAAAAAATGTAGGACCATTTGAGTTTTGCAATTTTTTTTTTAGATATATTACATGAAGTTAATACTGTATATTTACACTTTTCATGAGTTTCACCTATAGTTTTCTTTTATTGCTCTGTTAAAAATACCACTTGGTCTGGGTCTCATCACACCCATGCAGTTGGCTTTTCCAGACATGCCAAAGAAACATATATTCCAGCAGCCATCAAAGCTACAACAGTTCCTGCAACAGAAAACTCGCTGCTTAGCAGAATTACTGTATATGCTGTAAGAAAAGTGAAGATAAACAATTAAGAACCAGTCATTGGGCAACAGCGGTGCTCCAGAGCAATGAAGCAATGAAATGTAATGAGCGTTTTATGGCGCAAGAGGGAATAGATGCATTAGCAGAGCTATGGGAGGAAACAGGGACTTTTAGGAAAAAGGGGGAAAAAATATTATGGACGGCATGGAAACACTCACTGATGGCAATTTAGCCACAAAGGTCTTTGATTGGTTTCTGGCCAACCTAAAAAAAAAAAAAAAACTCCTGACTGTGGTGCAGGTCTCATTCAGACAGAGCCTAATGTGAGACATTTAAACAGCTATTTATTCTGCATAAGAGTTGATTCTCCTTTAGGGCTGTTTTTAGAATCGGTGCAGTCAGACTAATGCAGAAATGTACATTTCTCAATTAGCTGTTAATGGCTAAGTAACTACAATAGCCCAAAGTAAAGTTCTTGTATGCACACTCAAATGCTGAAAGCAGAGAATTAGTCTTATTTAGATCAACCAAACCATTACATGAACAAATGTAGAATCATGTAAGAAAAAAAAGCCCATAAAGTGTAAATGAGCTTAGCTTCTCTGGAGTTAATTTGTCACTTAGTTACAAGGGAGAGCATATTTTCAATAATAGAAAACTAAATTTAAATATCCACCACTTATCTTTTTTATACAGTCAGCAAGCAATAGCTACTCAATCTGCATTAAAATAAGCACTGTTAAAATGACCTCAGAAAGAAAATGTATTTTTCCAGGCAAATCCGGCGAGGGAATAGGACACAATACGAGATACGAATAGACAAATACGACAAAAAAGGCTTCTAATGCATTGACCTTTGGACCCTCTAGTGCTCTGCAGGGAGAGATGTATTCTAGTTAACTGGCTCATGAGTGACACATAAAAACCTATGAACCGTAATAGAAAGATATAATCTATTGCCGTGCTCTGATGTTATGGGATTTATAAGAGTGTAATTATATTAAAATACAATTACCGTATGGAATAGGAGATTTCAGACTTCCCTCTGGATATGTACGGCTGTGACAAGCCTACAAAAGGTCATATGTGCTTCAGATAACAAGGATTTCCTGAGAGGCAGTGACTTTGACAGTCTGAATGCCTTCCATTCCAGTTTAATAACTTACAGATTTGAACTTCATTATAACCATGATCCTACTGCTAATCGTGCATATTGAAAAAGCACGCTACAGTTAGTCTTGTTCACATTTAGTTTATAATATTTTAAAGCTTTCTGCACAGGCAAACCCTGTAAAAAAAAAAAAAAAAAATCAGCAACATACACAAAAACTCGTTTATATCATTATAAAAATAAAACTGTATAATTAGATCAGTTCAGCTTTCTCTTAAAATAAACTCTGCCCTTTGAGTAAGAGAGTGCTCTGTTGTGACTGTCCAAATGCAGAAAGACTCTCTATGTGACAGTTGTTGTTCCTGCCCTTGCTGGAGGCAGCGTACTGGATGTGTAAAGCAGGGGAGGACCGTTGTCCCTAACCAGGGTTCAAACTGCCCTCAACTTCCCCTGCAGGGTCACTGGGGACAACCATGAGAAAGAGAGAGAGAGACAGAAGAGAAGAGCTGGAAATAGACTAAGCATTTTATGGAAATCTCCATGGATACTGTCTATAAAAAAGTACTAATGGATATTTTGATATTTAAGATTTGAAGAGCACATGCATTTTTAAAGGAGCAGATAGCAGCATTTTGTGCATGTATCTGCTTCTGTGGGCTTGCTATGGTATGTTTTCCGTTTACTTTTCAGATATTAAACTGGGCCATGCATATTTGTTGTATTGGACGTGAATGATTGTGTTTGTTGTTGCCGAGTTCAAGGCAGGCATTGCGGCTAAGAATATTTCTGTACTGCAGAACATATAGTATTGCGTTTAAAATCAATGTTCTCCCAAATAGAACAAGCTTTCTGCTGTAAAATATATTGAATTACATGGTCATTCGCCTAAGTAAGAGAGCTTTATATCTAATCAGATGTGCATTTCCTGATGGAAATAACAGTGTTTACAAGGCAGCAAAAGAAAAGTGTTAAAGTTTTAGGCAAGAATGAGTTTAAGGCTTTGTTTCTGTATAAATGAAATGCTGTCATTGTCATGACACTCAGCATGCATCATGTTTTCAGTTGGCTGCGCATCACACGTCAATATGCAGTGTACAGGCAACTATAACTGGCTAAACATATGCAAGGAAGACAAGAGCCATAACAATTCAGTTTTCAAAAATATGCAAGAAAGAAGACCAATCATAATTCAGTATGCAAATAAATGCAGGGGGGGAAAAAACAATGGAAATTTGGGCACAGCTGAGAGCTACACTTGAATGATGAGCAAAAATTATATTTAAAATTTCTATTATAGTTTTATATGTCGTTTATCAAGACACTCAGCATATGACTAAATGCATATCAGAGCAAAAAACTTTTTTTTTTTGCTGTATTGAAGGATGACAGAAGCATGTAGCTTAAATGAAAGAAGTTTGGAACAACTAGGGCTCTTCCTAGAGCTGGCCTCCTGGCCAAACTGAGCAAATGATGGAGAAGGGCCTTGGTTAGAGTAGTGACTAAGAAGCTGATGGTCACTCTGGTTGAGGGAAATTTAGAGAAGGACAAACATCACTGCAACACTCCACCAATCTGGGCTTTATGGCAGAGTGGCCAGACTCAAGCCTCTCCTCAGTGAAGTGAAAACCCACTTGGAATTAGCAAAAAAGCACCTAAAGGACTATCTCAGACTGTGAGAAACAAGATTCTCTGGTCAAGCAGCATGTATGGAGGAAACCAGGCACTGTTCATCACCTGCACAATACCATCCCAACGGTAAAGTATGGTGGTAGCAGCATCATGCTGTGGTGGTGTTTTTCAGCGGCAGGGACTGGGGGACTCATCAGAGTAGAAGGAATGCCCAACGCAGCAAAATATAAGCCTTAATAAAAACTTTGTCCAGTGCATTCGGACTGGGCAGAAGGTTCACCTTCCAAAAGGACAGTGACCCTAAGCACACAGCTAAGACAATGCATAAATGTGTGTGTATGTGTGTATATATACACTCACCTAAAGGATTATTAGGAACACCATACTAATACTGTGTTTGACCCCCTTTCACCTTCAGAACTGCCTTAATTCTATGTGGCATTGATTCAACAAGGTGCTGAAAGCATTCTTTAGAAATGTTGGCCCATATTGATAGGATAGCATCTTGCAGTTGATGGAGATTTGTGGGATGCACATCCAGGGCACGAAGCTCCCGTTCCACCACATCCCAAAGATGCTCTATTTAAACGATGCCCAATTGGCACTAAGGGCCTAAAGTGTGCCAAGAAAACATCCCCCACACCATTACACCACCACCACCAGCCTGCACAGTGGTAACAAGGCATGATGGATCCATGTTCTCATTCTGTTTACGCCAAATTCTGACTCTACCATCTGAATGTCTCAACAGAAATCGAGACTCATCAGACCAGGCAACATTTTTCCAGTCTTCAACTGTCCAATTTTGGTGAGCTCGTGCAAACTGTAGCCTCTTTTTCCTATTTGTAGTGGAGATGAGTGGTACCCGGTGGGGTCTTCTGCTGTTGTAGCCCATCCGCCTCAAGGTTGTGCGTGTTGTGGCTTCACAAATGCTTTGCTGCATACCTCAGTTGTAACGAGTTGTTATTTCAGTCAAAGTTGCTCTTCTATCAGCTTGAATCAGTCGGCCCATTCTCCTCTGACCTCTAGCATCAACAAGGCATTTTCGCCCACAGGACTGCCGCATACTGGAAGTTTTTCCCTTTTCACACCATTCTTTGTAAACCCTAGAAATGGTTGTGCGTGAAAATCCCAGTAACTGAGCAGATTGTGAAATACTCAGACCGGCCCGTCTGGCACCAACAACCATGCCACGCTCAAAATTGCTTAAATCACCTTTCTTTCCCATTCTGACATTAACCCCACAGTTTGGGGTTCAGGAGATTGTCTTGACCAGGACCACACCCCTAAATGCATTGAAGCAACTGCCATGTGATTGGTTGATTAGATAATTGCATTAATGAGAAATTGAACAGGTGTTCCTAATAATCCTTTAGGTGAGTGTATATCTATATGTATATACAGTGATATTACACTGTACCGAAGAACCAGATTGATAATGCACATAGGATAAACTGCATGCTGTCTAAGTGCTCTGTTGAAGATTTGACCCTTTTAAAAACAGATGACTAAAGCACTGCATTAAATTCATGGGAAAATCAAATACAATGTATGGCACTTGTATGAGAGTGGATTGTGTGTATGGGATGTTGAGAGCTAAAGGCCTATTTGAGGTAAGAGAGAGAGACCTGAATCCTGAGCAGATGGATTCCTACTACTAAACACATACCTCTGGTGTGAAATGACTGCAACCTAGGGCTAATTCTTACTTCAAACGAAGTGAATTTGCATCTAAATATATATCTTTACCACTCTACACCACCATGCAGCGGTTCCTGAACACAGTGAAAATGTGCTTTACATGCAAATCAAACAGAGCTGCAGATCACCCAAACAGATGTGTGCATGCACACATACACTAACAAGTATTAAACCAAAGAATGATAGCAGCTTCCGCTTTTCTGAGCAAGGAATGATTAGTAGAAAAAAAAGTATATGGTGCAGAAGAGCTCAATTTAAGTTGAAAAATAGATGTTTGGTTACTCACTGAGCTCAGCGATGCTCCCCACGCGTGTGGCCAGCAGGGACTGCTCAATAGTCCGCTGCTCGGACTGACTGTAGGCGTCTCCAGATTTATTTGAGCGCTGCTGGTTCCTGTGCAGGCTCAAACTGTCCGGCAAACTGAGGATTCCTGCACAAAAGAATTAAACAAAAAGAAAAAAAATCATGTACAGTCAGGGAAAATGCAGCAGTTAAATCCAAGCAACACCAAGACTCTGGGTTTGATTTGGGCAGAACCTTTTATCAAAAGCAACTTGTAGTGCATTAAAGACATCAAAAACACAAACCCTTCGGGAAATAAATATCTACGGGTGGGTCTTTCGATCTAATGGACGAAATAAGTTCACGCACCATCACGTGGAAAAGCATACGGAGAGCAGCAACTTTCGTCAGCTTACGCCAAACACTGAGAGTGTGTGTTAGAAATCAGGAATGGTGAAATCTTTTTCAAACCAAACTCGGGTCTTCAGTCAACAAGGTTTGAATCCCGTCTGGCTAGCACGCTTCCCATAATGTTTACGCATACGGTCGGTATGTGGAGAGTAGGCGGCCTTTTGTGGCCTTTCGATTACCTCTTGAAGTGGTCAAAAATGGACAAGCTCAAAGCGTTTTAGATCCTGTTTACCAATTTAGCATCATCAACTTGTAATCCGATCTATGAAAACGCTTCTAAATACCAGGTGTAAACAGGGCCCTTTCTCCTGTGGAACAAACAGGAAGATATTTTGAAGAATGTTGGTAACTAAATGATTAAACTGAATGACTTCCACTGAGTCAATGGGAACCGAAACTGGATACCAACATTATTCAAAATATCTTCATATGACAGACTTTCATTTTTGTGTGGACTATCCCTTTAATAATACGCAGGCAAACTACACAACAGGTCTCACAGGACTCCCTCCTGGGCGGTAACAGGTTAGAGACTTGGCCGGCCTCTTGTTTTGTCTGCTCACAAGGAGAAAGGGAGGTGTATCACCTTTCTGGACAACCAGCAATTACTGTAAAGAACTGCCGCCTTCTATTTGTGGAACATGGATTTGCATACAACTTAATGTTAATGTTTAAATGATGATAAAAGTAAGGATTCTGCATTGAATCAATGCAACAGACTCAACAACACACAGCGATGCTGAAATCAGCATTAGATTGAGGGCTCACTTGTTCAGCACTACTGCACCAACACAAAACTCTTCATCCCGGCTCACAGCCGAACCACCGAGGTGAGACTCCGCTAGTGTCTGAATCACACCGGTTATTGTTTTTAACAGAATGGTTGGGCTCCTCGAAAATTGGATTCACTCTCATCCTTGTGTTTTCATCACTTCCATTGTTGCCGAACACTCCTGGAGCCGACGGCGTGTTAAATTATGATGTGGCTGAAAGAAATTACTCTATTTTGTTGTCCACTGACAGAGGGGCTTTCGTTTGAACCATCTCATTTACTCTTGTGAGGCAAATGTAATTTTAGGGGGCTGCCTGAGAGAGAGAATGATGTAAATCCGTAATCGGTTCCACCCGGGGAGATCTGACGGCATAGTACTGTATGTTGCTTATCATAATGTATATTGTGTAATATATCGCTCAACAGACTCATCATAGGTCTTTTAAGGCATGTTATTATTATTCAAAAAATGCACCCTTTCGTAATTACTGTGATATAGATTGTACAGACCATCTTACAGTAAGTGTGTTTTGCTTCAAGGAGGAATAAAAAAATAAGGCGCATCCTGATAGAATTTGAAATAGGTTGCCATGGAGACAAGGCAGGGGTGGGGTGATGGTTACTTGCCTGCGGCATGGGAGGAAGTACAGGTGTTTAGCAATGCAAGACCACACCTCACTGACCTGGGCCTAGTACACTGCTATTGTATTCATGTGTTATACAAACTAATTCACAGTCCTGCAGATGTTCATAAATGTTCATAATAAGATCCTGCTCTCCATTTCCCTAGTCTCAGCTCAATGAAGATTGACTGACAGGTGCATAAGATCCTAGATGGGAGCAAAATTCCCCTTTGTTCCCTACAATCTCTTGAGTCCAGAGCTCTTATTAAAACTCTCAGCGGGTCTCTGTGACTGATGAGTGTGCCAGGCTTATGCACAGCCAGCCTGAAACACTTAAAGCAACGGGTGGTAAGACTGGCATCTCACTCACTTTCCTCTCAGCTCCACTTCCTCAAACATCGGTCAGGGTAAACTTTTCAAATTACAGTAGACTATAAAGACACACACACACACACACACACACACACACACACACACACACACACACACACACACACACACCCTTTAAAAACCTGACTTCTTTCCAAGTTTTTGTCTAATTTTGTTCTGTATGATTATGCTTCAAAAATAAATTGTACTAAAACATTTTATGGCAAATTTTTAGTTGGCCTATCCCCGCCAAAAAAGTAATTTTTAGTAATTTATGAAGGTAAACACATTAGATAACAAAATATGAGGGCATGTAACAGTTATTTTAAAGAAAATAGTTCAAGCTAAAATATTTCACAGAAATAAGCTATAGATAAGCTAAAAGGTAAAATTAAGAAAATAAACTATTCTAAGGTTTGGGGTCAATAAAATTTTTGTATGTTTTTAAAGTTTCATATGTTTACCAATGATGTATTTATTTGATCAAAAATACTGTAAAAACAGTAATATTGTGAAATAATATATGTGTTAAATGTGTTTTAAAATATAATTCATTCCTGTGATGGCAAAGCTGAATTTTTAGCATCATTACTCCAGTCTTCATAGTCACATGATCCTTCAGAAATCATTCTAATATGCTGATTTGGTGCTCTTGAGATTTTTCTTATTTCTTCTAATTATCAGTTTTTACGGAAACCGTGATCCATTTTTCAGGTTTCTTTGATGAATAAAAGTTCAAAAGAAAATAATTTATTTAAAATAGAAATCCTTTGTAACATTTGAAATGTCTTTATTGCCACTTTTGATACATTTAAGGCACACTTGATGAATAAAAGTAAGTTTCTTTTTTAAACAAAATCAGAACACTTTATGTTATGTTGTCTGACAAACGTTAAAAGCAAAAACAAAAAAATAAAAGTAATTGCAAAAATGAAAAAACAATGAACTGAGTAAAACTGAGCGCTTAAATACACAGAGGAATATCATTAACGAAACAGGGAACCCGATGAGTACTAATCAGAAACCATGACAACTAATAATGAATGAGAATGAATGATTCAAAACAGTGACAGGGAAAATGAAACAGAAACAGAGCACTGTAACAAGATTTCTATATATCAGAGGTTTCTCTTTGTAGATCCCTGAGTGGGTCAATAATTGAAAATAACCTAGAATAATAATATTAATATTTTAGTATTAATATTTTGCAGGTTATTCAGTGGTCAGGCAGCCTGAGGGCAACAAAAATAATTACCTGCAGTTAAATTATTAAAAAGTAACCGATTAAAAAGAAGAAGAAAATCAGCATTTTGTCGGTATTAAAGATTGTGAAATGTTTATTTTATAAAGAGTAATTAAATGAACTGATCTACTGGAACAACCGAAGCATCAGGGTGCAGAAGAAAAAGCCTAAACCCTGAAACCATACTGTCATTCATACAGCGCCTCCACCACTTAACTCGTGGCTGTAATCAGTTATGGCGATCAGTGTGAAAATGCATTTGCATAATGCTGCATAATAATAAATAAATGATCATGATGCCAGGTCATGATGTGAAAAGTTTTTCCCTCAAGCTCCTTATTCGTCTTCCTCAAGTGTGCAGAATATTCCAGTGATGCCACTGCAGATTAAGACCTCTCTCGCTCCAGCTCGCTATCCAAAAGTCCTGTGGGTTTGGAAACCATTAAAAGTGTGTCCAAAGTGATACCCGTTCCACAAAGTCTCTATTCTCAAGGAGCTGAGTTTATGATGACATAGGGAAACTGAGAAAAATAGAGCCTCCAGCTTTTCTTTTTCAACTTACGATATACATTTTCTCCATTTTGACTGTCTGCCGGACATCACTAGATTCATTTAAGACATTTGACCTTTGTTTATTTATTTATTTACTATATGTTCATATATATTTACTATATATGTATTACGCTTGTCATTTTTTTTTTCAGTTTAACGCATAAAAATATTCAACGCAATTACTGTAATGCAGCATCGTTTTTTTCCGTCATCCTTTGGCTAGCTTTACATTATATGATTACACTTATTCTTGCAAATGCTTTTAAACCATTCAAGCGCCATTAGACACGAAAGAGAAGCCAGTGCAGTATCAGTGAATCTCCTGTCTGTGTGACACACACACGACTTGTGCGCACAGAAAGCCGCTTTAGACAGCGTTTGAACGGACAAAAACACGAAAGTATCCCAAAGTGCCCGTTTTGTCGAGTATCCTCGCGAGCACAGTCTTAAATGAGTTAAATAAAGTCTTAAATGAACATAAAGAGTTGTGAGTAAATCGGATGTGTGCCAGATCTGTGTCATGCGCGGCAGGTCTTAAAGTGACAGCAGCCTAATAAACCTGCTGCTGTCTGTCATTACTGTAAATAAAAAAAAACAAAAGACGTAGAGAAAATCAATCACTGTTCTTGACTGAATCACATTTGCAGCTTTAATAAGGATAAATCTAAATTTAATTTAGAATTTATGCAGCGAAGACTGTGAACGTCTTGAATACTTGAAAGAATACTTGCGAGACTTGAAAATCTTAATGTTCTGTTTAGAAGGTTACATGGGTCAAAAACAATGAAAACAATAACTCTTTTGGGGCATTTTGGCAGGTAAAAATCTAAACTGGTCTGACTGGGCCAGCAGAAAAAATCCTTAGCGTTGAGGCCTGATATATTAAAGGCGCTAAATGTGACATTTATTACAATAATGTTGAATGGCTACAATTAATTAATACAATAAAAAAAATCAATCTAATTGTCAGGCTTCTAGATAACAGATACACAAAAACAGGGAGCGTGTGCTCAGAACAGGAACCTAACATTAACAAACCTAACATAAGCATTGACCGACAAGTGAAGACTGAAACACTCAGGGCTTAAATACAGGGGAGAACAGATCAGGGAAACAAGACACAGCTGACAAGACTAACGAGGAACCAGGTGATACAAATGAACTAATGAGGGTAACCATGGAAACCAAGGAGTGGCGGGAAAACAGAACAAAGGAAGACATGTGACCAGTGACAAAAAACACTCAGACAGAACAGAATTGTGACACTAATAGAGACAACAGTATCAGTACTGGCTTTCATTCATAAAAAAAAAGATGTCATTAAACAAATATTTAAAATATACTATCTTTGTGTTGTTTCTACATTAATTTGAAGAATAAATGTGAAATTATTACAATATAAAAAATATATGAAAAACTTTACCGTTAGGTGAGATTAATCGCGATTAATTGCAGAAAAATGTGTGATTAATTAGTTATTTATATATATAAAGTGTGTGTGTGTAGTGAAACCAGTAAACAAACCTGGGGGCAAAAATATGACATTTGACTATAAAAGATACAGACCTCGATCTGGGGCTGTGGTTTAGAGCCCACATTACAACTGGAGTGTGTTATTATAAGAGTGATAAGTCAAACATTGTGATGTAGTTTGTTTTTAATAAAGCTTTTTGGTTGGCCTCAAATTGCCAAGGGTTTTCGCTAAACAACCGCTGAGCTTATCAAAACACCAGCAGAATCGACGTTGAAAACTGTTACTTTTATTAAACAAACCGAGCAGATTTCAATGAAAGTCGCTGAATACGAGGGAACGTCTAATGAAGGCATTTGCCAGGTTTAAACCAGCTGAGGATTGTGGGTGTACAGGCGTCAGAGCCCTGCAACAATGTAAAAACCTAATGAATTCACATTGGCAACACACAACACACCATTTTTGGCCAAAACCAGAGGCTTTGGTTTGGAGAACACATCATCCACAGGATGGCTCAGATAAGAGGCTCTATAAAATTATTTGCATTTCACCTCTAGGGTGCCAGAATTGCACTACAGAACTTATCGCATGCTTCACAGTGGACCAGTCGACCAAAAGCGCTTTGACAGGCTAACGGGGACATTAGAAGAGCTGTGTGCTTGGGCAGTCAATGGGGAGGAACCGCTGGGACATACCAGAGTTTTCCCAGCTTTCCCATGCACGCGTGCCGAGTGTGGATTCGCCACTGACCTCAGAGTCTGTATTTAAATCTATTTTAAAGGCCTGTGAAGCCAAGCTTGTTCTCTTAGCCTGAGAATGCAGATTAAAACACACACACATTTTCTGTCTCTTTCCAAGCACAAATG
Organism: Squalius cephalus; assembly: GCF_949319135.1. Lineage (NCBI taxonomy): Eukaryota > Metazoa > Chordata > Actinopteri > Cypriniformes > Leuciscidae > Squalius > Squalius cephalus. The sequence goes on along the minus strand of NC_137127.1, from coordinate 12,794,618 downwards.
TGGAAAAACAACTCCCTGGATTTCTCACAGAGCAATGCCAGAATGCAAAAGCTAGAAAGTGATTCAAGCCACACCATGTAAACCTACACCCACAACACCTATTACACTCACGCAGCTATGTGCTTGGTCAACTCCTTCACTAACCCTACGCTAGGTTAAAACCCACACATAAGGAAAATAATATCCAATATTTCTTGTGCAAGATGTTATTTCAGTGACACACTAGAGACTTGTGCAATGGCGTTATATACTAATCCCTGCATGAACACATCCAATATAATTTGAACCATGTAGTGGACAATCGAAACAACAAGAGAGAGTTTTGTAATAGGTTAAATCACAGATGCTGAATTATGGCAGCCCCATGCAGATGGAGTCCATATGTACAGCAATAAGAACCAGGAATGCTGCATTTCTGGGGAACGGAGGGAGGAGTTTGAAGGGAGAGATGCGGCTATGTCTACATGCGTCGTATGACTGCGCAGTGTGTCTCCAGCGCTGGCTGACCGCAGAGCTTTAATGGTTTTTGGAATCATCTCCAGGGATTTGCTCTGAGTTGTTCGGTGATCAGAAAGTTGGATCGGTCCACGGATTTGTCACTGACGGCATGTCTGTTGGGAGTCGTGGCCTAATGGTTAGCGAGTCTGACTGGTAACCCAAAGGTTGCTGGCTCGATTCTGGCAGGAAATGACTGAGGTGCCCTTGAGCAAGGCACCTAACCCCTAACCACTCCCCAGGGCACCACAGAATAATGGCTGTCCACTGCTCTGGGTGTGTATCATGGTTTGCAGTGTGTGTGTTCACTACTCACTACTCTGTTTCTAATGTGTGTGCACTAACTTGGATGGGTTAAATGCAGAGTACAAATTCCGAGTAAGGGTTAGCATGGCCTTCACATGTCTCTTTCTTTCGAATTTAAGACACACGTGACTGTCAGAGAAAAGGTCAGCACAAACCCTTAAACATTCCCACTAAGCAACTGCGCACACATACATCCACTACACACATTAAGAAAACTTTTATCCAGCAAGGATGCATTAAAATCGATCAAAAGTGACATTAAAGACTATTATCTATTAATAGATATTAACTAATATCTATTATAGATTTATATTTCAAATGCTGTTCTTCTATTTCTATTCATCAAAGAATCCTAAAAACACAAAAATATAAAGCAGTATAACTCTTTTTAACTGTGATAATAATAAGAAATGTTTCTTGAGCAGCAAATCAGCATATTAGAATATTTCTGAAGAATCATGTGACAGTGAAAACTGGAGTAAAGATGCTGAAAATTCAGTTTTGCCATCACAGGAATAATATTTCACAATAGTATTGTTTTTCTGTATTTTTGATCAAATAAATGTGTAAAAAGAGTTCAGTTCACTTAAAAAAAATGTGTAAACCAGTTGCCATACAATTATTAAGTAAATAAACGTAATGCTTAATTGAAAAAATTTAAGTTGTGTGAACTTGACAATTCCACATTACTTATTTTTTTTGATTAAGCATAAAGTTTATTTACTTAATAATTTTAAGGCAACAGGTTTCCTCAATTTTTTTAAGTTAAGTCAACTGATCACTTTTGTGAGAATAAAGAGACTTCTTTCAAAAAAATAGGTATTCGACTAGTATTTAATGTAATGGTCACCCTGAAGGCACTTAGAACGTATTTAAGACAAGCAAACACAAGGCCAATAACAAACTGAAAAAAAATGACATGTACATAAACAACATTCACCATAAAAGGCCTATTAACAATAATGATGGATGGACAGATTGTGTGTTGACTTCGAAATGATCCAAGATGGTTCTTAAATTGCAGGTCACATAAACAAGAGCTCACAAAAGCGTTTAACTTTTTTCTCCTAGTCTTCATTGACATGATTTTTAAAGGTTAAGTGTGCAATTTATGAGCCACAAGAATTCATAAAATGTAAAAACAATAACCGTTTCAGACAGGTCTTCTCAATGCCACTGCCAAATTACTGAAATAAATCAGTCAATCATTTACCACAATTAAAGCAAAAGGTGTGCTTACATAAACTAGGCCTATGTAATGATGGCCTTTTTAGACATGGCATAAATGCAAATGTATGGTCTTAAATATATATTAAATAACAATACTTAACAAACAAAAATGTGTTCACAAGCCTAGGTTAAATGTATGCGGTAAGTGTTTGATTCAGTAAAAAGAACTGGTTCACTATATGGTTTTGATTCACTAAAAAGAACCAGCTCCTAAGAATCATTAGTTTGGGAATCAGTTGAACTGACCTGGTCACGCTCTATGGTTTTGATTCAATAAAAAGAAATGGCTCATGAAAGCCATACATTTGGGAGTCAAACTACACTGGTGTATGTTTTGATTCCCTTAAAGGACAAGTTCGGTATTTTACACTTAAAGCCCTGTTTTCAGATCGTTTCTGATGAAATACAACGGTTAAGATTAAAATTTGGACACATGCTGCTGGCCCGAGAATTTTCAGTCCAGTTTCCGGCGGCGGAGTAATACCGTACCTCACAGCACATCCAATACAAGTCAATGGAGTTGGCCAAAAACTACGATAAAACCTGTTGGAAAGCATCTTTTGCAGCGATTTTTGTGTGAGCATATCAGTGAACACCCCTGACCACTCGGTGAGTTTCACGTCTTTGTAAACGAAAGTTTAATGCGTTTTAGGAAGGATTGTTCCAGTGCACCTATGCAGCCATTCTGGAGGTGGGGGGGAAAGCGAAAGAAACCGAAAATTCTCGGGACAGCAGCATGTGTCCAAATTTGAATCTTAACCGTTATATTTCATCAGAAACTATTTGAAAACAGGGCTTTAAGCGTAAATTACCGAACTTGTCCTTTAAAAGAACTGGCTCATAAGAGTCATTCTTTGGGAATCAGATTTATCACCCCGTACGTTTCGCTCTATATTCAACTGATTGTCATCCGGTTCCAGTATTTTTTAGTGTTATGATCTTTCTATTTACTTTGTTCGCTATGGAATCTTTAGAATCAGTGTTGCATTCAAATCTAAATTGTAATTGTATGGAATTATTGTAAATTATTGACTTGCCAAATGAATTAATGTCCTATTGGAAATTCAGAATTCAAAATCTTCATTGGGAGCATTTGTTATTGATAAAAACCTCAAAATAATATGATTCACACAGGCAGAAATGATATTAATCTCCGCGAAAGCTGATAATAACTATTATCAGAAGAGATGAAAGGCACTAAACCACAAACAAGGTTGTGTTTACAAGTGGAAACATGCCCTGTGAATGGATGTTGGGTAATGACCATGCTGTGTCTGCCTGCAGCGTGCAACAAAGTGATACTGAACTAAGTGTGTGTCATCGCTAGCCCGGATAGCCTGTGGTACTTTTCTCTGGAAAACTCTGGAAAAAGCACTACCTCCTGCAGTGACCCCGATTACATCACCAAAACAGCACGAGTTTTGCCCCCCGCTCTCCCCTGCTGAAGTAAGCCTTGCTGTCACTAACAATCAAAAACACACGTTGTTCTCTTTTCAGCAATCTGGGACAGCGTGTTATCAGCCAACCCCCACGAAGACCAATCTCTAGGCATTCATACAGAGGGTTACACTGTACACTGTTGAACAGTTAGGAGGAGATTCCAGTGAGCATTTCCTCTGAGGAATTCGTATCTGAAACTTTATTTTATTTTTTTAGTCGGAACCCATTACTCTTTGCATTCTTGCCGGTGCTGAGAGGTAATTTGCATGCAACTGAGCTCCAAATTGCACAGTAATTGTTTGACTGTATCTGCAGGATTCATCATTTTGACTTTGTTGACAGGCACGCTGGGTAACTGGCTATTTAACGTGGGCCGCACATGACGTCAGATAATGATTTGATTGATGCCTAATGAGGGAATTCTGAAACAGCACAGAAGAATAACCAATCAATCCAATAGTTAAAATTGTCATTTTATACTTGAAATTGGAATTTGCAAGTCCACATCTTTTATGAGTTCCAGTAAAAGACTGAGCATAATTACGCAACAGTTAATAGTTTCCTACAATTTTCTGATGTTACACCCACTTTTTTACAAGGTCTGCCAGATTCTATGGCATTTAATACAATTAAGAACAGCATTCATGTGTTGTCATTCATCAGTCTATTTTTTATTCAGATACTGCAATCTAAGTTGTTTTTGGGAAGAAGAAAAAGTCGATTCCTTTTAGAACAAAAATGAGAGTTTTGGCCAGGGCCAAGTGAAATGTGCAGGATTTTTTACATTAGGTCAGAGGTTCTCAAACTTTTTTGGTTAAACCCAACCAAAAGTCATTTGCCAGAGGAGCTTTTTAAGCAAATATTTAGTAAATATTCAGTCTCCTCCACTGACCAGTTTGTGAGACATGGTGCAAATAAACATATGCACGTTCATAATGCATGTAAACGTACATATCATGGCACTGCATTGAATCAAGTGTTTACAAGTGTTTAGACGCTTAAATGTTTTCCTATTGATCGGATTATTTCAGATTGAGATGATTGAGATATTCACATGATTGAGATGTTTACATGAAGGCTTTTCAGCCTGATTGAGCCATCAATCTGATAACTAACAAATTATTGGTTGCATAAACATAGCTATTTTCTATGCTGATTTAGAAGGAAAATGGGTAGAAGTCTGTAGAATGGATTTAAAATGTGGTGAAATGTGAGATTAGAGTACTACACTTTTGTTTATGAAAGCCCATTTTTACCACAGAGTACAAAAAGCTACAGTAACTACAGCTACAGTTAAAGTAGAACTTTGTGAATGAAGGTTAGTCCAGTTCTTTGGAAAACTGCTCAAATCTGCCAGACAGATTCCACAAGGGCATGCCTTTGACCTCTTTATTCAGCTACTCAATAACTTCCGAACACAGGACTTCTGGGATTATCCACCAATAAAACCTGTCATACACACTGGAGAAATAAGCTTATGAGCTTTTCATAGCAAAATGATTAGACCTGGTCATTTTATGGTGCCATGGCTTATTTCAAAGTAAAACTTTCTGTTCTTGCAAAATCAGCATGTACATATATGAACTTTAGTCTTCCTTCCAATTTTTATGCAGGTGATCACTCACAAATGCATCCTTGTTGTCACAGCATTTCCTCCAGGCATAATAGCATTACCATCACATTACTGTTGCTCATACACGAACACATAGACACGTATACTGTATAAATACACACACAATTGCATCAAGCAATAGCAATGTGATGGGAAAACAAGGAAAAGTTTTCTCAAACGTTCTCAACAGCATGCCACCATAGCACCTCATTCACACTTTAACATTGCAAAAACCCTTTCAAACACACAAAGTGAATATAGATGTCAAGAAAGATATTTTTTTATATATCTTTTGCTTTAATTCTTATGAATAAACTGTGTGGCAAGATGCATTTGGGGCTCAGCTTGCAAAATATGCTTGTTTAATGAATTTGAATGATGGTGTGAATCAGCTCTGGTGTGTTCAGAGACACACTTTCTAACCTTTGTAAACAAACTATACGACATTAGCTGAGCATGCAAAACAACAGCTGGTGCTCCCCTCTATGGCAAGCAAGAGGGCTCGAAGATAATCGTATCCATTAAGACAACAGAGCCTGTGTTTATGGAACAAAAGTGTAAGTATTATTCTGTTCGACATGATCTCGGCTGTGAGGCACGCTGGAAGCGGATCTCCACTAGCGTATTCTGACTCAGAGCTCTGAGCTTGGCTCCAGCTCGCAGTCTAGCAGAAACCAGCTCCAACCCAGAGACCCGGAGTAGATGAAGCGTGTTAATTTGATTTCCAAATGTTCAACTTGCCTTATTCCTCCCCTTTGAACAAACTCCTCAAGCTGAGAGCCAAAACTGGGAGAGGTTTATGCAACACATTAATGAAAAATATTATTGGAAACAGCCTCTTAACTATAGATTAAAGTTCAACGTTCCCTCCTGAACCTTTTTCAAAATTCACATCTCAAGGTCAATGTTTCAAGCTAAAAAGTGTTTTTAGGCTTGTTTTTAGACCTCTGATGACCGATTGTGGCTTTCTTATTTGTGATAGCCAAATACATTAAAGCCAAGCTAAAAGTGTTTCAATAGGCATATTCACATGCATTACATAATGCTGAATTGACTGCCAAAGAGGTCACAGCTAATGTTGTTTGAAAAGAGGGTGGAAACCCACTAAGAAAATCAGACCAGTCTCCAGGAGTTGTTTCCAAATTTGACATTTGAGTCCAATCTTGGGTGGATCAAAATAATGTTAAATTTGTGGGGGAAAAGATTTTGTATTAACAGCTACAGTATCTTTAATTGCATGGCTAGCTTGAGCCAATATGAGTCATACATTGTACTTTAGAAGGTTATTAAGTAAATTTTAAATAATCTATCACACAAGAATGACTCAAGCTAAATTAATAGAAAATATGTTGGAAAATTCGGATGGGGTAAAAAAAAAAAAATGTAATGCTAGAATCTAATCCTGTGTAATTGGGAGATAAATACACTTTTTTTGTGTGTTTCAGTTTTTAGAAATATTTCAAATAGGACATGAAATAATTACACTTTCAAAACCGTGTGTGTGTGTGTGTGTGTTTGGTGAACTTCATCAAATGAAATGAAAAATGCTAGCGTAAGGGGGAGAAGAGACTACAAACCCTTCTAAACCCCCTATATTATAGATGATGTCAACAGCTAAGCACTTCCTGTGACTAAAATGTTCGTTTAGTGAACTTCTTGGATGGATTGACCTTGAATTTGCTAATCTGGGTGGTGATCTTCCAATCCCGAGGTCCAATTTGGAATGTCTCTAAAGGCTAGACCAAGTACATCCTGCAACAGATTACAGGTCAAGTAACAAAACATATTTAAAATCAATGAGATTAGTTATTTTTTATACTTCCTGACCCCTGGACTCCAGCTCTAATCCTCACTGTCTGTAGACATTAACCAGCACTGCAGAAGTATTACATCATTTCCAGGTTATTCCCTACGTTTCCAATGCAATTTTGCTGTTGGGTGACACTTTTGGTATCAGTGCAGTTTCACAGAACTGCTTCAAAATCCACTTACTGAAACTCTGCTGTGGCAGTGACATCATTCAACACTAAATCATAGGCTTAATTCAATTGTGCAACAGAGTTCCCATCATAAAAATGCTGTCATAAATATGGTTAAAAGAAACATGACTAAAAACTGTAGCACAGAAATTACAGGACGCTTCCTGAAAGAGTTAATCAACAACATTTCTAAAGGTCTCCTTAAAAACCACTCTGACAAAACAGTGATTTAGACACACAAAAAACAAAAAAATGGCAATTTCTTCAAAATACTAGAAGTGAACGTTAAAGCAGTCGTCAACCGAAACCGACTTCACAGAAATACACACGTCATATGGAGTCAGCCTGTACCTATCATGTGAAATATCGCCCTGTCATTACTTCATGTGGGTGCCACGCTGCTTTGGCATTGTTTACACCCACGAGCAACAGCTTTGCAGATTAGCATGTGCAAGTGACAGCATGTGTTGTAAAGGACGACTTCTGCTTCGGTGACAAGCAATACCCCATTCACTTCATGTCCTCCATCCTTCTCATCTTATTGTGCCTCATTCCCCCAAACTCCCACCCAATCAACACACATAATAAGCTTAAAGAGAACGGTCCAAACCACACTTTTCATAAAAAGTGATTGTTGCAATTATGAGCAATGAAAGCTCAGTGAAGAACAACACTGGGAAAAGTTCATGCTGTAATTACAAGGTACGAGATTTGCAGAAAATGCCTGAAGAATAAAAGACGTTTTGGAGGTGCAGAGACCATGTTACTACTGTGCTTGAATTGGGAAAGCTTTGTTGATTTTCCAGAGGTGTGGAGAATGGGAAAGGTTCACCGTTACAGAACAAAGATTAGACCCATTTACCTAATCTTAATTACTAAAACACACCTTTTATAGTTCACTGTAAACTTGGACGTTGAATGAACAGAAATGAGGCATTTAGATGCTTAGCAAGGGCTTGGTTAACATGCAACATTAATTTGACCAAATGTTCATATGGTTTGTTAACTTTTCTTGGCTATTTTAAAGGGACAGTTCACCCAAAAATGAAAACAACTTGTGTTGCAAAAAAAACCTTGAAAAGGTCACTAATCTAGCAACAAAGTCAATGAGCTGGCAAGACTGAAAGAAACATATGAAACTCAATGGCGCCCAAATAACATTGGATCATTTAATAGCATGGACAATTTTTTTTTTGGGTGACCTAGCGACTTAAATGTCAAAAGCAAATTAAGTTTAGAATAGTATTATTAAACTTAATAAAATTCAAAACACACCAAAATGTTTCCAAGAGAGAAAAGTCTATAGTAGTTAAACATGATCGCGTTTTGACTGTGAGCCGAGACATGACATCCGTACATAATACTGTTCTGCGTAACAGACCTGAGTGGATTTGAACTCACCGTCCGTCTCTTGGGTCTCGGTGACTGAGTGAACCTGATAGAATTACAGACTTCCTGAATTTGCAGTTGAGAGACGGCCAAAGGTAACTAAACAGATTCAAATCTATAGCAGAAAAAAAATCACTATTTTTATCCATAACAGTTTGTGGACAAGTATATGTTCTCAGCTCTCATCTCTGGCCTTAATTCAATCCACGTACCATTTTGGCTGAAACAAAGTAAGCGACTTGGCAATGTCACACGAGAGTGATTGTACAATGGTATTAGTGTTATCTATCCCCATATCACAAAACATCAGCCTTGGGCTAAATTGTGGCTCTCTACACTTCTGCTTTTAATTCTGTTCTTAAACTTTATTGAATGGGTTTCAACAGGAAATGTGAGATCATGCAGTGAAGCTTCTGTTGAGAGGTCTACAGTTCATATTCAGGCTAACACACTGTCTACACTGAGACTGACATAATCAATGTTGCATGCTTGGAGCATTGACAGCTCCATTGATTATAACGAGACTGTTTTGGTTTTGTTGCTCGCTTGGAGTGTGTAATAAAGTCCAAATGAACAAAAATGAGCCCTGTTCATCCTCCAGAAGTACATGGTAATGAAAAATGATTTAACACAAAGTGATGAAAGAAACAACAAACCACTCCACTGCCAGTGAAAAAAACAAATCACTTGCAGTGAAAGTGCTAGAAATAACGTACTTAAAGAAATACTTAAAGTTCACATACTTAAAGACACACACTTTATGTTCTCAGCATGTAATTTTGTACCAAAACAACTTGATTCATTTGCAAATAACAAGAAAAATATAATTCAGTTATTTTCGGGAGATATTTTCTTTTAAAGAAATTGCTTTTTAAGGACTACAAACGGCTGGTAGGGACTACACGACATTCCTCCTGGGTTAGTGATATCACAAACCCTAAAATTTACATAAACCCTGCCCCCGGGAACGCGATTTATAGATTATCATGACAGAATATGCTAATCAATGACTAGAAGATATCTACACTACATAAATTCATCAACTAAACATTCAGAAATGTTGTCTACATGTTGTCACTTCTTCTTGAGTCTCTCCATCTTTGTCTGACTCCGGTTTGAACATAAAAGGCTAAAAGTTTTAGAATAGCGTGCCGCACGAGTGCTATTTTTAGACCGCAAGGCCGCGTGACGTCAGCAACGTAAACCGGAAGGGGGTCAACATAGAAGCGAGCTCGCTTATGATTCATGCTAGTACTGCTTGTTTTCTGCCGGTTATCCCTCAAATAAGAACATGCCGAGTAAACACTGCTGTTATGGAACTTGCAGAAACGACTCCAGACACTATGACCGTCCACATATGAAGGATGTATTCTTTATTCGTTTCCCGAAGCCAAAAACCTAGAGGGATAAATGTGAACGATGGGTCTGCGCCCTAGACATTATTTTGAATGAATGAATAACTCTCTCTCTCTCTCTCTCTCTCTCTCTCTCTCTCTCTCTCTCTCTCTCTCTCTCTCTCTCTATATATATATATATATATATATATATATATATATATGTATGTATGTATGTATGTATATATATATATGTATATATGTATGTATGTATGTATGTATGTATATATATATATATGTATGTATGTATGTATATATATATGTATATATGTATGTATGTATGTATGTATGTATATATATATATATATATATATATATATATATATATATATATATATATATTTATATACATATAGTTACTTGTAGGTGCTACTACTGCCTTGAATGACATTTATCATAAAAGTCATATGTAGGCCTACTTTCTTAAAATACTCTTATTTAAATATGTAAGACATGTTCAGCCTCTGCCTTTTTCTAGCAAGTCTGGTCATGCTACAGGTAGGCCCTAGATCTGACAGATTTACTTTTTCTGTAGTAAGGAAACAGCCTTAGGGGGGAGGGTAAAATAATTGAGAGAATTTAGATTTGATATTAATTAAAAATTAAGTGTTGTTGGTTGTGACCAAGTAGCATTAGCGATCGCTAAACAAAAAATAAATACATTAATAATAATAATATAAATTACCCCCAACAACTGTCAGACGTAAGACAACCAGAGGACATAGTATATATGACAGACAGGACATAGGGTGGTAAAAGATAGCTTGATGAAACTGCAAAATGTCACTGTCAGTGGCGTAAGGCGATGTTTTTTGGGGGAGAAATTCTGTCGATAACAATCTACCTCTGGATCAGGTCGGCTCTTTTTCCCGTCTTTTTCAGCCCTCTACACTCAAGCCATCTCTTCAATTGAATATTTGTATGTTCTTCTACTTCTATACCAGTGAATTTGGCACCGGGGACATCATTCTCGGACAGAGTTAGCAGGTTTAGCTCAGTAGACATCTCGTCCGTGAACTGTTTACATGCGTCTAGCATGAGTGACACGCGCGAGTTTGACCCCCCTAGCAACCGTCGCTAGCTTAATGAATATTAATGAGAAAAGGTGACGTATATCGTGCGGTACGCTATTGTTCAGGACACAAGCAGTTGTAGCTCCGCCCTCTGTGCTGGGAGCAGCAGCTCATTTGCATTTAAAGGGAAACTGTGCATTTTTTGCTCACCCTCAAATTTAAACATGCTATATGAAAATATCTGTGGGGTATTTTGAGCTAAAACTTCACATACACACTCTCTGGACATCATAGACTTATTTTACATCTTGTGAAAAGGGCATTGTACCACCCCTTTAATATATTATAATTTTATAGGCCTCACAAAAAAGTAAGATTGTCAATATCTATCTCATTTTTATAGAAATGATCAATACTACATAAATACAACAATTCATGTTTAATAACTTAAATGTCACATATATTATATAAAGAAAAGCTACTGAAATTAAAAAAAAATTATTCTGTTTTTTTTTTTTTTGGGGGGGGGGGGGTTGGCTTAGCATTTAATTGGCTGAGGACAACACAAGAACACCCATAACCTTCAGTTGTCCTTTTTACACTTTAAACATGTTTGCACTAGTAAATTCTCTGCTATACATGCAAAATACATGCATTTGAATTTATCTGATCGTCAATAGAGGAAAATGCTCTTTATGACAGATGGTGTAGTTACATTACCTACCAGCAGAGGAAAAACAATGACATATCTGAGTAGAACTTAATATTCTATGACTTTCTATTTTGCACCAATAGTGCAGTGTCTTGACAAATTCACAGTATGACCACCTCTTCAGTCACCAATACATCACTATACCTCAGTCATGATCTAACCATGTGGAATGTCGTGGATAACTTTGACATTGATCCCTGGGAAAAGTACCAAATGGCTACCCTTAATAGATATAAAATATAGGCACAAAATAGATTTTTTTTTAAACACACCTGCATATAAAGCATAAGATTTGCCTGCATTGAAAAAGCATGAGATTTGTTGCTGGAGCATATGAAATACAATCAGTCCTTTGTCAGCTGGACAGCTTGACTTCATCAGCAGTTTTCCAAACCACAAAACACAAAAACCTCCATGACCTTCACAAAACACACTTGATCACAGAAACCTCAGTGCTATGTTAATTAATTGGATCTTCTTTAGTATTAAAATAGTTCACATCCATTTATAAAGGCAAAAGTAATATATACAGTGTTGTAATTATTTAATCAGACATTCTATTTTTTTTTCCAGGAAAATGATTTTCCATATTTGAAACCCTTTTCACATGTCTGAAATTTGTCTTGATTTTAGAACATCTACTGCGCAAATAGTTAAGCCAAAAAAGAATTCCTGTTATCATTTACTCGTCTTGTCATTCCAAACCCAAATTACTTTTTCTTTCTTCTGTGGAACACAAAATAATACTATATTTGTAAATGATGTCACTCATTTTTGACATGTGTCAGTCATTTCTATGAAAACATAATGAATTGGGACTAAACCATTCCAAAGAATAATAAAGGTGGTTCATACGGAATAACCTGTTTTCCAAGACTTCTGAAGACATATGATCAATTTGAGTGAGAAACAGAAAAAAATATTATTCATCAATAACTTACTGTTAATCAATGCTTAGATCACTGAGTCAGCGAGTTGAACTTGATTACCAAATAGGTCCAATTTGTGAATGAATCATTCAGACTGTTTTGTGAAAAGAAATAAAGATTAATTCAAAAGATGACTCAAAAGAATGATTTCGTCACAAAATGGATATTGCTACTTCTCTTATTTTCTCTGTCATATGGCTTCAGAAGACAAAATAGGCAGTGCATTTCCCACAGTCTCATGACACTTTAATGGTGCTTTTTTGTCATTTTAGAGCATTTTGGTCCACATTTTCTTTCATTATATTGACAAGAGTGGGCAAGATGTTCTTCAAAAAAAAGAAAAAAAGAAAAAGAAAGTCAGGTTTGGAATGACATGAGGGTGAGTAATTTTTTGGGGTGAAATTTGAGACTGTGTTGAGAAAAACTGGACACCTATCCATCCTGGTTGAATACATTTAGTTTGCTGATATTCCCATAAGGTCAAGTGCATAATGGGGTTTGGCCAAGTAATGAGTAAGCCACAAATATGGCAGCCACAGCTTTGGCTGTTGATGACATGTTTGTACACTTACTAACATATCTGACCTAAGCTGCTTTTATCACTGATGCTTCAGAATATCATATATAGGATCATGAACACTGAATACATATATGTCCTCTACATAATGCACAGACAGCTGACAGATGTGCTGGATTGAAAAGTGAACCCCTGTCAGTTACACAAAGGCTCAAATGTCTAGTAAGATTATAGGGAATATTCTTATCACTTCTGGCCTCGTTAGTTGCCAGGTGGATTGATGAAATAATTTCCATATGGCACTGACAACTGTGTGGGAAAGCAGCCTAGCACTGGCATATCTATGAGAGCAGGAACAAATTCAGTCTCTAGAGATCAAATCGCACACTCAGGATGAAGTTTGTTCAGTAACAGAGAAACTCAATGTCAGCAAGCGTCACTGTGTGGATTGGCTCCGCTCCATCTTACAGATCTCATCAGGGCAAAACTTATTCTCAATGTTTCTTTAATGTTTTCAAAGTCATTTTAATGTCTCAGCAGACCTAATTAAAAAATCAGTAAAATCAGTGATAATGCCCTGGACATCTTACATTGGCCTTTCTGAATTTGTGTTCCCTGGTAAACTAATGTTATGTAGTGCTTTGGCAGACATCTCATCCATTGAGCCATGGAGCTGTCCAAAAACTATCCAGATCCCCACAACCTGGGCTTACACTGCGCTCACACCATATCAGATTTTTCATAAATACAATTTTTAAATCGACAGCCCTAAAAACAAACCATGTGTACATAAACCAACAAATTAAAGAGCAAAAAAACCCAGCAATATTGCACTGTGACCTCTTCCCGACCGCTGAAGGATATTCGGGAAAAAAACAGCACGACTGAGAGTGCGACATTGCTTTTACACAACACAAGTCTATATTGGGTAGCTTACATTTGTAGATACAAAACTGGCAGTGTAGATCCAAACAAAGTAGCAGCGCAGCTTTGCGCATCTCCACGCAACCCAGTGTAGTGGCGTTTCGTTCCTGGAAGAATCAGTGTTTCGAACAAATCGGTTGAGTGAACAATTCAATGAATTACCCTTCACACTTGTTATGGTCTTGAATCAGTGTGTTCGAACAAATCAGTTGAATGAATCGGTTGAATAAATATAAAGACATTAATTTGCTGCCACCTACTGGCGTAACAATGTAACATGCAGAAAGAATCACTGAAAACTCCCCAACACTAATACACAGACTGACAGCTTGTTTTGTATAGCCTATATTTATTCAATTAAATAATACACATATCAATCTTTATTCTGATATGTAAAAATAAAATGGTTGACAATTAACAATCTCTACACACAGCCTATTTATTATATCCAGTGCTACCTGGTGTGAGTTTGGGTCACTGACGAATAAGAAAATTAAAAATTTGCAAGCTAATACAATTGCTGTAGTGATTAAGCCACACTTACATTATGAATGTTGCCATATAAATTAGTCATTTCAGCTCAAGAGAAGAAGTTGTCATGTTGTAATTATGGTAATTCTGAAATGATGTGAATGTATTTATTAGTTTTATATTATGCATTTCGTTTTGTATTTGTTTATTTATTTATTAAAATCTGTTGATTGTTCGCCAGTTCCCGCCTCCTTCTTCCCATAACATCTAACCTTGCTACACTGCCTAATAGTGGGCGGTTTATCCATCCACTTATGAATCGATGACACATAATGAGGCTGTAAATTCCACAATATTTGCGAGACATACTCTGAGCACATGGGAGTTTTTCCATGGTGGAGTAGGAAATTTTGTTTACTCTGAATATTTAAGGGATGATGTCAGTTTGCTGGGTGTTAGCAAGAGATTCTTTCAATGGTTTCCAGTCATGTAATGAGTTGTGGCCACAGACATGAAATGTTCCATGCTGTGTTTCTGTTCCTATAGGAGGGGTTAACTAGTGACTTCAGAGGCAAATAAAGCTTCAGAGCCACAGTAAAAGCTTAGCGGAATATGTTGTATATTAATCATAAATACAGACCCAGGACTGGTATAAGTACATCTCCTTTACCCAAACCCAATGCATTTAATCTTTTACCCAATGTAAACTGAACTATATGTTGGTTGTATCTGACCACAAATAAATCATCTCTTTTCATTCAACTGTAAATGAAGCAATTACAACAAAAGGAGGATAATCGTAATAGCTCTTCGTGCTGCTGAAATGGAATTTAAATGTTTCTGACGCTCTCCCACTGGCACTGAATGACTAACATTAGACTTAAACGACAAAACAATGAAGTGAACGAACCAATCAAGCATGTCGTCATTGTCCCTTATCAAATAATGGAAATTATCCTCTATGAGTCATTCCATACCCTCTGGCAAACAGACAAAAGTTGCTCACACTAACTTTTACTTTATGTATCAAATATTACATTTAATTATCAATAGTTATAAGGCCACACCGGATAACAGCACAGCAAAACTTCACATCACATGTATTAAATCACACAAGCACTGTGAACTGAGCAGTAGGGGAGAAACTGCCTGCTGCTGGTTTATTTTTAGAGCAAGCACTATGTGGTCAAACAAACAGGAATCATGGCAGATATTAACCCAGGTCAGGAAATAATGACCCTGGCTACAAATCAGTCACTACATAGGAAAGCCAAAAGCCAAGTCTGACCAAAACTGGGGTTCAGAAAAAAGTGCAGCTATATACAATACAATAGGCTTAAGCCATATTTGTAGGAATGTGAAGTGTTAAAGGGATAGTTCACCCAAAAAACGAAAATTACCCCATGATTTACTCACCCTCAAGTCATTCTAGGTGTATATGACATTCTTCTTTCAGACGAATACAATCGGAGTTATAGTAAAAAATGTCCTGGCTCTTCCAAGCTTTATAATGGCAGTGAATGGCCGTTTATGTTTTGAAGTAAATAAAAGTGCATCCATTCATGATAAAAGTGCTCCATGCGGCCCTGGGGGGTTAATAAAGGCCTTGTGAAGCTATGTGATGCGATTGTGTAAGATGAATATCCAAATTTAAAACTTTATCGACTAAAATAACTAGCTTCCGGCAGATGGCTGTACGCTCGCTTTACGGCGAAAGAGTAACCTTTGACATGACGCATGACGCATTGACGTGTAACAGTGTTAGCTGTTACTCTTGTAATATTTCATACTCACTCCTAGGGGGCGCTTGAATTTTTAAAGAGAAATGTCGGAGGAGCTTGAGTTTGTTCCCCAGCCCTGTTTGTTTGAACCGCGAGATCCGTCAAAGCTTACGCTACTCCTACATCCTACGTCATATATCACGTCAAGTGTTCCTCTTTTGGTGTAAGTCGACTTGCGTAGGCCGTCTGCCTGAAGCTAGTTATTTTAGTCGATTAAGTTTTAAATATGGATATTTTTCTTACACGAATGCATCGCTTCGCTTCAGAGGGCCTTTATTAAAGGGTTAGTTCACCCAAAAATGTAAATTCTGTCATTAGTTACTCACCCTTATGTCGTTCCAAACCCGTAAGACCTTCTTTCATCTACAGAACACAAATTAAGATATTTTTGATGAAATCTGAGAGCTTTCTGTCCCTCCATTGACAGTAACATCATTGCAACTTTCAAGGCCCAGAAAGGTAGTAAAAACATCATTAAAATAGTCCATGTAACTACAGTGGTTCAACCTTAATATTATGAAGTGACGAGAATACTTTTTGTGTGCTAAAACCCTCCAAAATAACAACATTATTCAACAATCTCTTCTCTTCCACATCATTCTCCTACACTGTTGATGTAGTGTAAACAGTGCAACGCTTCTGGGTTCTACGTCAGAACGTGAAGGTCTTACGGGTTTGGATGACAGAATTAAAATTTTTGGGTGAACTAACCTTTTAACCCTCCAGGGCCGCGTGGAGCACTTTTATAATGAATGGATGCACTTTTATGTTTTACTTCAAAACATAAACAGCCATTATAAAGCTTGAAAGAGCCAGGACATTTTTTTAATATAACTCCGATTGTATTCGTCTGAAAGAAGAATGTCATATACACCTAGGATGACTAAATTTACTAGAATGAGTAAATCATGAGGTAATTTTCATTTTTGGGTGAACTATCCCTTTAACGTAGTGTCACAATGCTCTGTGGAACAGGGACATTTTGAGAATTGGAGGCTGAGTACAGGAAATGAGGAAATGAAATGGAGAAATAAATAGACAATGACCATCTATTTTTTTGTTTTTCTTTAACCAACAAGAATCTGTATTATTCCTTCTGAAAATTCTGTATTTTGTTACAGACTGCTGCCAGAACACGTCCATCAGACATGGAAGAGCAGCAGTGGCATAACCCCTCATGCAGAACGTAATTCAAACAAGCTTGTTCTTTTCTTCTGCGTAATGCATCCTAAGGCGATAGGCCACCATGTCAAAGGCAGCGTATAAGAAACCAATGTTAAACAACAATATCAATGCAAGAATTACAGCTGACAGGCACTGCTGCCTCTTGCACAAGAACCTCAGTTGGATAGAGTTCAGTCAATGAGTGCAGTATTGCATTTTTATTCCGAACTACGATCGCAGAATCCCTTCACATGCGCTCTATACCAAATAAAGCACCTGTCATGAGGTTCAGAAGTAAATAGCCTGTCATATGTAGGCATACCTACCTTAAAAGCATCTCACTTCAGAGATGGAGATGAAGTATCACAAAGGCCTTTTGCGTGGTTCATTATTAGCATACACACAACACATTTTTCCAATCTACAGTGCAACTCTACCAAAGGGAATTGCTGCGCTTGGCAGGAAGATTAATATAAAAAGGGAGCCAGGCAGGAGCGTTTCAGAGGGAGCATCTCAGGACAGATGGGCTGGTTGCATGAGTTCTGAACAAAAGCCAGAGGGATTGGCAGGGGCACAGCTTTATTGTTCGCTGATTTCTTTTGACACGCGGGCCCTTTAGCGTGTTGAGCTATTTTTTGTGTAAACATCTATCGACATACTCTAAATAGAGACTCAAAAGTCTCCAGAGAGTCAAGCGAGAGAAAACTCTGGCAAGGATCCCAAAAAACAACTGTCAAAATCACCAAAACGGACCTTTTTTAAACTCTAACGAGGTTTGACGACTTCATTTGGTGATGGTGTAACAGTGTGAAATGCAGTTTATAATCTTATATAACTTTGATATGTACTACCGTTAAAAATTTTGAGATGTTTAAATATTTTTGAAAGAAGTCTCTTATGCTCACCAAGGCTATACATTTATTTGATCAAAAAAACACTATATTTTAAAACGTTATTTGTTTTCAGTGTCACATGATCCTTTAGAAGTTCAGAAATTATTCTAATGCTGATTTGGTGCACAAGAAACATTTCTTATTATTATCAATGTTAAAACAGTTGTGTAGATTCATTTTTTTGCAGAAACTGTGATACAATTTTTAAAGAAAAGCATTTATTTGAAATAGAAATATTTTGTAACAATGTAAAATCCTTTACTGTCACTTTGTATCAATTGAATGCATCCTTACTGAATAAAAGCATTAATTTCTCTCTTTTTTTTAAAGTACTGACCCCATACTTATGAACGGTAGTGTATGTATTGTTTTTTATGTATGCTTTGCGCATTATATTTCAGTATAGCTCGTTATCCATCAAAATCAACTGTGGTAAGATTCACATTCATTGCTAATGAACCACTGATCTGATATTAATACAGACACTGGTTTGTTTTTTGGATAAAGAGGCCAATTATGCTGCAAAGTCGTGGAACATTCAATCATTGGAATATGGATTATTTCTCATTAGAATCCATTTGATCCAGCTAGCAATTTTAGACAGTGATTCATCCTTAGATCACCTCAGGCTTGGACAATCTAAATATTTTTTGCCGCATATCTGAAAACCAATATTTGTTAAATATGAACCAGTTCTGTCATGATCCCTTGAAACATATTGCTTAAATATGGACTGCTGACAGAAACAACAAAGACAAGCATCTCACTATCTACTGAATGTACTGCCGTTTTTATTCTGACAAGACATAAGACCTTGATCCTAAACCACAATGTTCCTATATATTCTTCAAAATAAACCCCTACTTCTTCTTTTAAAGAAATTTCCTTTAAACGGTTTCATCAAATATAGGTCATATGATAACCACAAGTTGATTTCTAAATGAGTCAAATCTTCCTTTAAAATAATTTTTTTTAGTTTCAATCTGAGATATTTTGAGATTAGTGAATCAGTGCAGCAGTCAATCATCTGATGTCCTATTTTCTTGGCAGGTGTGGTTTAAAACAATAGCAAAAGACTGACAGATCTTGCGCAACCATGGAATTTTCTTTTGCCATGGACTGTAACGAAGGCTGGCTAACTTCTCTTGAGAAATAAAGAAACCGAAATCAGCACGTTTGTCACCTCTGAATGCCTGTTAGAGTGGGAGGACAGTGTTGTATATGAGTCACTGATAAGATGCTTCAACCCTCTACAATTAATCAAAACTGCTCTTTAATTTCCTTATTATTTTCACTCTTAACTTAAAATATTAAAACATAATTCCTGAGCTTGTTTGACCATTGTTCACCCTATCTGGCCTGTGGAATTAAAACAAGAGTTCAGGCAAAAATTTAAAGGGGTCATGACATGAGAAATCAAATTTGCCTTGATCTTTGAGAAATAAGAGGTCTTCATACCATTAAAACATCTTGCAAGTTTCATAGCTTAAAAAGTCTTCTTCATTATAAACACCATTTATTTAATCAAGCTCCAAAAACGACTCGTTTGGATAATGGGGGACTTGGGGCAAAAGGCATTTGCATATGCCTGCCTCCAGAGCAAGACATCAACGAATAGTTTTACATCATCTCACCATAGGCCCCGCCCACTGCCGTTGCGAGTGTCGCGTCAAAAGAAAATAAAACCAATTATAATATCTGATGCTGTCTACACTGCATACAGTAAACAGATGCCCTTCACTTTACTCCACGCACTTGAGTCTGTCGAGAATAGGACAAATGGAAGAGTAAATAGAAGGGTAAAGGAACATTCGCTTTGATGCCCTTTGATGTCCTGTTTAAACAGCTCATTTGTTTATTTCTGTAGAGACTCCAGAAGGATACCAGTGTCAACAAGTGGATGGTTTATTTTTAATGGCGTTCGGGATAGCATCGGAGGATTAAATGTTTGTTCAGAGAATTTGACTGCCCAGTGTAATGGAGAGTTCGCAAAGAAACTTTTGATGAAAGATGAAGTAGTCAGCTGTTTTGGATCTGACAGCAGCTACATCGGAAAAATCCTAAGCAAACGATTTCATAATAAAAGCCAATCATAAAAGTGGCCATTTACTGACAAGTCTTAAAGGAGCCGCCCCTTAAAAACGGATAATTTCAGACAGAGGGTCAGAATGAGGGTTAAATATAATTGTTTTTCCACATATATACTTGTTGTTGTGTTTTTTTGTGCACAAATCTTTATTAACATTATAAGTGAACCTCAAGGAACATATTCAAATAATGAAAAAAAATTATTTCTACTGTGGAACAAAATGAGACATTTTGGTAAATAATCTTAATCTTTTCTCATAACTTCATGAACTCATGAAGTAAAAGACAACGATATTTCATTTGTATGCTGCTGTGCCTTAAAGACTTTAATGTGAACCTCCTTTTGTTTTGACATAAAATCAGTAATAGAACTTTGGGTTTGCTGTCAGCTCCAATACAGTTTCTAACAGCTCCATCCTTCAAAAACAGTTTGTTCGCCAAGTCTCGATTACATTTTGACAGTTTAAAATGACAATCCGTGCTGAAACAAAGTTTCAAGTTTTGAAAGCTGCAGTGTGTTTTCGTAATTCGTAGCACATCAAATTATTTGATTTCAGAAGACGATGAATTTCTTCATCATATAACTTCTTTAAAGTCAAGCAAACTTGGTAGTGCGCAACTGAGCTGATGCAGAGAGGAAAAGTTCAACATTTTATGACATACTCCATCCAATACTTTGTTTTCCAGATGGTCACTCTTTTTGACAGCGCTATTAAAGAATGCGGTCTGGTGCATGTGAAGCTACGGTGAGTGGATTTTCAGTGCGTATGTTTGATTAGACTATACGTCACCATGCTTTCCAGGTCGAAACGACTGCCAGCTTCAGCCCTATCGTTCCATTCGCATAAAGGCTTACTCAGGCAGCTCAGCGTTTAGCCATTGGCTGCCCTACTTTCGGCCTCGGCTGTGAGAGTGAATGGACTAAATTGGATGGAAACGTTTTTACGCTGGGAACTCTGACCGTTCACCACAAGGCTTTTGGTTGGTCAGGCAGACACACGGGAAGATTACTTCTTTCTTATGTGATGCAGGCGCTTACAACCCACTTCCTAAGGAAAATGCACAAGACACAACTGGGAGCATACTTTCTGAAGACAAATAGAAAATGGCAGGCTAGTTTTTTTTCTGGATATACTGGAGTAGAAACCTACTTATAGCTTTATAGCTTTAGATGGCAAGGATAGAGTGAGTAACTTGATACCTTTCTGAAAAACTGCAGCTATAACCACATCAGGGCAGTATTTTGATGTGGAGATAAGGGCTAATCTCAGATATGCAGTGAGTTAGCCTAGTCAGCATGATCCATAGCACTTCATTTTGCAATGAAACACCTAAGGGTGTGTGTAAACAGTCATTAATTGTGTTCTGGTGGCCCCGCAGACAGTGTCAAAGATAAGACCACAGCATGTGGGTCAGAATTTACAGGTTTTTGCATCTCTGATTAGCAAACGTGCTACATAGTGCTCATTTGTTAACATGCCTGTACATGTAATTTTATTTTGTGTGCGTCCTTGTTAGGTACTTTCTCAAGGTGGCATTGTAAACTAAATTCAGAGAGTGAGACACCTAAAGCTGAGACTATATATCAAGTATTACATAACTGAAGAAATGAAAACCATCAGTCATACTTTCAAACAACTGGTTATCATCATTAGCGTTCAGGCATGATGCCCATGTGCATGTGATTAATGGTCACAACATGATCCATCTGCTTGTGGACCACTTCCCTTAATTACATCAAAGACAAGTCACCTGAAACTAGTAAAATTACGCAAACTTCTCTGAAAATGTTTATAACATCATAGGGGGACTTCCTTAAAGACTTCCTGTAAGAGAACTACAAGAGGAAAATTCTAAAAAGGGGGAACTTTTGATGAAACAGAAAGAGACTAATGAGTTACTAAAAGCAGATGACAGGATGGGTCATGACAGTTAAGCATGTGATATAACAAAAATTCAACAAGATACCATTTAAAAACATGTTATTATTGCTGGCCAATATTTTGAATATTCAAGCAAGATAAATTCTAAATAATTTTGCTGGTGATATAAAATTTTAAAACGTCATGCATATTTGAATATATATATATACAGAATATATGTATATTCAGAAATTCTAATATGCTGATTTGGTGCTCAAGAAACATTTATTATTATGATCGGTTAAAAACATTGTTTAGGATTCTCTGCTGAATAGAAAGTTCAAAATAATTCTTTTGTATCATTATAAATGTCTTTACTGTCAATTTTGATCAATTTAATGTGTCCTTTTTGAATAAAAGTATTAATTTCTATAATACGTCTTACTGACCCCAAACATTTAAACGGTAATGCAGAGATTGATTTTTAGATATCTGACCAGATTGACCACCTCTACTGGATGTCATTTTGAAAAGGTCAAAGGTCACAAAAAGTCCTCACAATAAAATGATGCTGTGATCCAGATGTGTTTGAAATCTCAAACACTGTGCCACAGTATTTTAGTCATAACTTAATTCTTTGTTTGCATAAATCACACCCTCTGTCATCCATCATCTTAATCACAGACACCAGGCCAGCCAAGATTCCATGACCGGGGCATAAAGTATGAATATTCTAATGACTCAGTTACAAAACTTTCCCAATGGCTAAGATTCAGACACACACAAATGGATAAACACAAAGTGCAAGAACAGAACGACCAATATGCACAAATACAGATCTTCAGGTAACCTTGATCTGAACAGACTAAAGTATTGGAAAAATACAGCAGTACAATAAAATGGCCAATACTAAAATGCTGGTCCAATTCTAGCTTTCCGGATTGCACATTTTGTATGTCTCCCTTATCCGACATGCTCAGTTGAGGGGTGGGTTCCATTCAACCTTAAGTGTGCTGTGAAGTGGACTTAAAAGTGTATTTTGCCATCACCGAAGCAGGTGTGTTTATATGCGGCTGTTTGTAGGTGTAAAGTGCGTGAGATGCGACAGTTACAAGTCAACTATCATGATTACGGGTTAAATAAAAAGACCAAAAATACGTTTATTTTCATATTAACGATTCCAATGTAAATTTATCATTCAGTTTAGGGCTTTTGAATTTGACAGATTATATTAAGTGCAATTTATAATAAACTTTTATACAGATACGCATGTTTATTAAAGGGTTAGTTCACCCAAAAATGAAGTTTCTGTCATTAATTACTCACCCTCATTTCGTTCATCAAAACCCGTAAGACCTTCGCTCATCTTCGGAACACAAATGAAGATATTTTTGATGAAATCCAAGAGACCTGACCCCTCTATAGACAGGAACGTTATTACCTCTTTCAAGGCCCAGAAAGGTAGAAAAGACATTGTTAAAATAGTCCATGTGACTACAGTGGTTCAACCTTTATGCTGAAGCGACGAGAATACTTTTTGTGCGCAAAAAAATTAAAATAACGACTATATTCAACAATTTATTCTCTTCCGTGTCAGTCTCTGATGCTATCAAGTGAAGTGAACTTCAACAGATAGTCGGTGCTCAGGGAGTAGGGCGCAGTGAACACTGCGTAGGGACCCTGTCAGTTGGCACGCGCCCGAGTTCATGGAGCTTTCTTCTAAATTCAGATAATAGAGGCATAAAAACTGTGCAGACCGGGGAGGCGCGATGACTGGAATTGGCATCCCCTGGTTTACTCCATATGACCAAAATTTGTAAGATCTAATAAAAACTATTTGTTCAAAAAATGTTATGTTTTTACTAAAATCCGGGTGGAAATTTGGTTCCATACCATCAGATTTAAAATTATGAGTAGAAGTCGCTTTGGATAAAAGCATCTGCAAAATGAATAAATGTGAATGTAAATGTAAAATTGCCAGTTTGAACTGATGGTCGCGCAAGAGGGCTTGAGATACTAAACCCAAATTTGGTCAGAATGCTTTCAGCTTTTTAAAGCTTTGCTATATTTCATAAATGTCTCAACCTATATCTAATGCCATTAAGCAGCAAAGCAGTCCTTTAATAAATAGCCACATTAATGGAAAACAGAACCAAGTACAACAGACCAACTTCAGTGATTGCACACTGATTTCTCTTGTTTATGTCATTGAAAAAAAAGAAGAAGTAGACTCTTTCTAAACTTAATTTTCTGTGGTATAAATTGAGGCTATTTGCGCCGTTAATTGAACGCATCTGTGTCCGTCCTCTCCAGAAAGTGACCCATGATGATACATGGGACTCCTTATCATGTTTGCAGTGGCCCCTTTTTTACATGAAATGTCTTATTCTGGAAGGAGCATGTGTTTGTAATAAAAATGTCACGAAAGAAGAAAAAAAAATACATGCACACACACATACCTTGAAATAATATAAACCATATGCCAACTACACAGGATGAAGCTGTAGCAATCGGTCAAACAGGATGACAGACTTTTGCTTTTCCAAGTCTAAAGTAAAAGAACCCTTTACACCTTAATATGAACTATGGTTTCTGTTGTTTTGATTTGGTGTGCACATTTATAAATGCAATCTTGCACATGTGGTGGTTTCCCACACACAAATCTTTCATGAACATGCACACAGACAAAACGCACACCATAGTATAGTCTAACATGAAAAGGTGTTTTTTTTTTAATGAATCCTTCCACTCTAAAAAAGCTCTGAATTACATCAGCCTTGTGTGTGCTGGCTGCCTCCAGTACCTCTTCATCTGAGCACCACTACATTCACTGTGGCTTTCTTTTTCTCTCTATCTCTTTCATTCTTTATGTCTTTTACAGGATCACCAATCTATTCACTAACAGAAAATATATCTCCACAGGATGTGAGCAGCAATGTCATCTTCTAGATAAGTAGAGACAAATCAAACAGGTAGGGGTAGGTACAGGTCTACCACAATAAAGCTTAACTGAATGTGTTGTCTTGTTGTGGGTGTTGGATGTCACAAAGTATTCAGCATTCCCTTTGGAAAGGAGCTCTTGATATAAATATATATATATATAATGTGGTGTTACAATATTTCAACGTATATGGTACAGTAAGGTAACCGAAATTGTTTGGCTATCGACATTCTTCAAAGTATCTTCTTGTTCAGCAGAGCAAAAAATTGCATCCAGCTTTGGAACAACATGAGGGCGAGTAAATGATGACAGAATTTTGATTTCTGAGTGGACTATCCCTTTAATATAAGCACAAACAATACATAAAGCGTTTTTTTCTTTTAAACCATCTAGAATGCCCTTATAGACTGCCATTGTAAGTAAAATGCAAACAAGTTTTTTGTTTGTTTTCAGCAAACGAATGACGAGTCAATGAGTTGGCTGTGATAAGCATGACACATATGCAACCAATAGAGCTTAACTTGAATGGTACCCGGAACATTCCTTTAGGATATGATAGGAATACCAAGTGGATATTGCAACAGAAGCTTGTAATAACTATTGAACATAGTGACAATCTAGTGAGCTGAAACCCTTAGTGGTATCGATTGCTATTGAAGGAGGCTGTCTGACCTCTGTCTGACCTTGGGCTTGTGTGAATGTGTTCATTATGTTGCGCTACAAACTGATTTTTGTCATTACTGTCTACTGCCAAGAGCCAGCTGATAGCAGTCACCAGAAATATGTCTTTTTCCCTCGGAATGTTGTAATGTTGAATTGTAAACTTCAGTCTAGGCATTACATTGATAAAGATCCGGTCTTTCCTTTGGTCTTAGGCGCCTTTGTTTATCATGAATTTGCTGTGAGGACTGCTTGTAATCTCATTCTAGTCAGTAGGGAAATTTAGAAAAGATGTTTAGGGTATGTGCCTACATATAGATACTCAAATACATTGCCAGAACATTATCTGCAAGTTATTAATGTTTTTTTTATATACATATTTATTATTATTATTGACATGCTGACCTTGACTATAATTTTTTTTTTTTTGTTACGACAAGAACACAGCTTCCCGCATGTTAGTTACTCCATTTGATTTGGCAGACTAAAGTTTATTTAAAATGACTTCACTAATTCTTCAATAATTGAAAATACAGATAATGCCAAACTATATTTTCGCCCTAGAATTTCAAACATTTAATGAGATTTTTAACAATCTCAGACACGGTTATAAGACCTTGACATTTTTGCCCCATAAAAAATTCAGAACTTGATCAAAACATCTTGGAATCATGAATCATGGTCTGTATAACTTCAGTTTTTTAATAAAAAATTTAATTAAAATTAAAACGTCAGAAAATAATAAATTATTTCATTTAAATAGCCTAAATTAATAGATCTACATTAAAAAAAATGAGTGTCACGTTATTAACCCAGTATGTTGTCTATGAGTGTGTGTATGTGTGTTTGTGTGAATGTGGGTGCCCTCACTCCTGCCACGCATCCATATGTGTGTCTGTTTATTTACAAGAGCTGGAATGTGTGCATGTGTGGGTGAATCCGCACACACTTGTGCTCGAGTGAGAAACACGGTGTGTAATGCCCAGCTCGTTATGTTTCATAGCTCAGTAAATTTTGATGAATAGAGAAGTGTTCCTCTCTCAGGACCTGCCACATCGGTCATGCTGAGAGCCATCTGTGCGATTGGGCTAGCTCTCATACATGCTACATCACATGCCTACAGAAGATCATCCTCTGTACTTTTCACTCTATAATGTATCTATGGTCATAAACACAAAAGTTTAACTGGCAGGATAGAACAAGTGTCAGAGTGATGAAACAGAAACTAAAAAAATCGTTTGAATGAGTCACTTTCGTCTTCTTCTTCTTATTATTATTAAAATAATAGTAGTATACAATATACTGTCCACTGTCTTCTTATAATATTAATTAGTCTTAAACTTGATTATAATGTAGTGACGTCATCTATATATAATGCAAATTGTATCATTAAATATAAAAAATGTAGGGTTATAAAATAATATTAAAAATAATACAAAATTATTATATTGTTGTTGTTGTTGTTATTAAAATATATCATTTCTGTCTACTGTCTATTGCTTTAAACATATTCAGTAATTAATGTAGTGCCCATTATCTATGAAAGTATGCAACACTAAGAAAAGAATCAAATATATAATATCTAAACCATCTGAGGCTTTAATTTCCATTAAAAACTATTTTGTCATAATTCTATGTGTCATATATTTACCATGACATAAATACTGTCATGTCATATATGTATTGTGACATAAAATGTGTCATTCGGAGAGATGAGATATTGGTCATCCACCCAACCTTATGATGACCTTTAAAATACATCATTGTGCGATTTTGGAATGCAAAGGTTTGCACCAGTCGATCACATTAAACTTCCTCTTGCTTTGAGTTAAATTGTTCCCTATAGACTCAATTTAGGCAGATATCTCACCCTAGGAGATGTCTCTGTGTTGTTACCTTTGCTTTTTATCTGTACTGTCTTTCCTGCTGGACTGCTACACTGCAGAATGCAAATTCCGTAGTGATGTTATCATACATTTTCAGCAAAGTCTGTGGGCAGAGAATCGGACGGCCAAGAGCCTTCAGAAGATCCTGGAAAAAAATGAACACAGCACTGCCTGCATTCTTCTGAGACAAGAACTCATTTGTCTGAGAGATCAGTCAAGACATCAATGGGTTTTGAATGTGACAAATTGAATTGAGTCATTAAGATCAGAATCAACTGATAGGCCTAGCTTTTAGAATTCCGACTACGACTGTTGATTCCTGACAGATAAAAATAGACATGTGTTTAAAGTATTAAAGCACTAATCTGTGAAACCAAGACTCCACTGTTACCTCATCCTCCAACATTACCATTAATTGTTCTAATGCCTCCAGCAAACCCGCCGCAAAAGAAATCCCTGACACCCAAAGCTCCAGACAGTAAAGAACCTGCTGTGTACTGGGGCAGCCTGGTACAACTAGAGCTGTGTCATGCTTGGGCTCCCTAACACTGCCTCCATTAACACACACACACACACACACAAACATACACTAAAATACCCTCAGTGCTTGGCACAGAACCGACACAGGCACACAACAGCCCTGGTAACTCAAAGCCGGCCACCTCTGCAATTGAACCAGCTGCCTCCACATCTAAACCACAGCAGGGCAGGCTGGAGGAAGCTTGCAGATTGCATTATGGGATGCATGTAATGCAGTTATGCATATTCAAGGAAATTAAGAGGTTGTGTAACAATTGCATGTCTAAAATGTATGCTTATTCTAACTCTAACTAATTTAAAGGGGAAGAAGACTCTGTGTTTCTCAAAATAAACCCCTAGTGCAATTAAAACAGCTCTCCAGAGAATAACAAAGGCTGGGCTATTATCTGGCAGCCCGTCTTGAAATCACCCTTGAGGAAGAAATGTGCCTTACTATGGAGGAGATGTAATCTCCTCGTAATTAAGTTTGTTGAAACGCTCACCTCTTAATCTATGCAAAATGAGGCATTCCGACAGAGGTGAGAGCACTCTGTAATGGGATACTGACGTCTGTCCATTATGTCCATTAAAACTAATCTGAGATTCCTTCGTTTTGTCATTCATGAAGACTTTATTTGATATATGGTGATGTGTATAGGTTAGTATGTGTGTGGAGACCAATAGACTACAGTAGAAAAACCCCTCTGCCAGGCAGCTGTATTAAATCAATGACATCATCACTCTATTTGGTGCTGCAATACTGTCAAGTCCACACTGTTGCGCAAGCATTATTGGAAGTTATACATTGAATAGTCCCTTTGCTCCAGGGTTAATCACTTGGATTATGTTATCCTGCATGTAAACTTCAGCCTGGAAACATTCTGGATGGCACATTCATAAGTACCATTACCATAACTGTACAAATGATACATTAAGAGGAACAAGATGGTACTGTGAGCTTATTACCCATGGAAAATGCAGCTGAGCTTGGTATTAGAAATGAACCACTCCCCAACACATCATTCAATTATACACAAGGCACACACAACCAAACTATGTCTAATGTCTAATACGTCCAAGCACACATAAATCAAAGCACATCCCAGATAAATTAAGTTATACCTTATCTCTGAGGGCCAAAAATCATAATTACCGTATTTACATGCACCTTATTTTGCAATTAAGGTCCATATTCTGGCATCCGTAAAAGAAAATTAAGTATGATCTTGCCATTTATTATGCTCTATTTTAGTCTTTTTTAACAGTAACTCAATCATCTCATTAAATCCCATTCATGTCCTTAACAATAAAACGGAATGAGCTAATTTAATTTTTGTGCATGGAAATGCAGCCAATAACCAATTTTACATGCACATCTTCAATAGCTTGACATTTCACAACCATCTTTAACCTGAATATTGGCGTAACCTGAATATTGGTGTAACCTGGCAATGGCAATCAGGTTAATGTATTTACATGATGCTTACATAACCAGAATGTATGACCATCAAATTCTGATTAATAATGTAATGTTCTTGTGCACGTAAACACAGTCATTGATGATGATGTCAGTTTCTGGGCAATGGGCCCAAAAATGAATGTCACTGACATTATGAACATCATAGCCAGTTACGATTTTTCCACATTGCATCAGTTCCAGCACCACATTACAATAATTAAAATCTGAAACGAACGTGAGGCATAAAAACATAAAAAAGTGTTTACCCTGTCCGAGAATAAAACAAGAAAAACTATCTGTTAATTTTGTGAGACTGTTGAACTGCTTTTGAAGTGCAGAACTTACCATTGGCATTTTTCCCACATGTGAGATGCTGATAGGGCAAAAGGAGGCCGTACAACTCCGCATCATTGCTCAGAGCCTGCTCAAAGGATTCCAGTGTAAATTTGGGAATCCCGTTATCCTTCTCCACCACCGAGCTATTCAACACCCGGGTGAACACCTCTCGGAAGAGGCTCTCCATACAGGCGGTCAGGTATATAGCCGCATGCTCGTGGACGCGCACCGCAACCCTGCCGTCCACCATCCACCTGAAGAACTTCCCCACGGAGAAGACCAAGCCGCATCTCTCCGATTTCCCCCGGCTGAATTTATCCTCGGTGCTCATGTTGTACATGGACAGCGCGCTGAGCGATGAGGCGATGCAATTGACCGAGATGGTCCACGACAGTATCATCTTGATGGCACTTTGGACTTCGTATTTGGTACACTTGCCGTAGCGCAAACTCAGCCGCTGCGCTTCCCTGGCGATCCTCACCAGCGCGCGGCTCACGAGCGCGGAGAGACGCGCCAGCAGATCCGCGGACACGGTCCCGAATCTCAACTCTTCCTCCTTGTTGAGCGCGTTCTCCACCTCCCCGAGGCTCCAGGGCACATCCTCAAGCTCGGGAAGTTTCGCACAGTGTCCGGAACACTCCAGGGTCTCGCCGTCTTCGGCCAGGACGGTGTTGACGGTGTCTAGGCTGTTGTGTCGACTGCGCATGGAGTCGGTCAGATGCCAGCAGTGCCCTCCATGCGCATAGGAGATGTGCGCCTCGGAGCAGCACAGAGACAAGCTGGATGACCTGAAGGAGTCCGCGGCTCCACCGTAACCCGAATCCAGCGTCAAATCCTCCAGGGTCCTCACGGATTTACCCCTTGTTGCCATAACTGCACTTCATATTGTCCACAAGGTTGAAAGCAAAAGGAAACGTTCCTTTGTAAACAAACGCCACTGCTTGACGGCTTTATTCTGTCCACTGTTATTGGAAAGGCATAGGCGAGTTTCCAAATTGTTGCGTTCACTGTTGAAAATGCGCCCCCAACTTTGAAGGAGCAGTGGCGTTATTATGGCACACACCAGTGTGTTTGAAGGCTGTGAAGCGTCAGTTGGAGGAGGAGCCATATACAGTACTGCATCCAATACGCTTAAGGGACCATTGCTGCGTACAGTTGCTTTTGAATGTGCACGGTACTGCATGATGCACCTCTGTTGATCTGGAGATCCTCTCTAAAAATATGGAGAGATGTCAGACAGTATAAGAATGAAACTGCCATTTTGATACCCACTTGCATAAAGTATTATAATTTCTAAGGGATTTGCCTGTGTTGTGATATAAATATCATTGCAGTCATAGACAGACAGACAGATAGACAGATAGATAGATAGATAGATAGATAGATAGATAGATAGATAGATAGATAGATAGATAGATAGATAGATAGATAGATAGATAACATATAGATAGAATATTAATTAAAATCCACTTTTTCCACAACTTTCAATTATCTTTATCTATATCGTTTAAAACTATTTTGACTCTGATCAGATAAAGCATTTCATTTACTCAGAATACCATCAGTAAATCAACTGTAATAGGTCTCTGGAGTGAAAACAGAGCTTTAGATATAGTGGTCTTAAGTGGCCAAAACAAATAGATAGACTTTATACAACTAGTAGTCAGCATGCATGAAACTGCTCCGATCCAGTAGACCAAGCAGGGCAGCATGTTTAAAGGGGAAAAAAGCAAAAGATCAAATGAACACCTGTCCTCTTCCCCATTCTCCCTTTCAGATGGGGCTCAGAGTAACGAGATTCCTGCTCATTAATAATAAAGAGTATGCATAATATATTAGTCATCTTGAATGGAGGGTTCTTGTAAACTTCACTCCCAGAGTCTGTAAAGGTCATATGTTTTCAATGTAAAACTAAAGACAGAATTTGCGCATCAAGTACTCCTTATTTTCCTAGTAGCTTTGACGAATGCAGTAACTATTTGGCACCAAGAAAAACACATTAAAATAGTTAAGACTTTTATGTTTAAAGACTGAAGAATACAGCATGAATCAGTAACCGTATCATAAGAAAGCATTCAGAACACTTTTCGACTTACCGTTTAAGTATTTTCAACTTGGCTTTGATAAAGAGGGGACCATATTTTACTCAACACTGACCTCTTCGGACAACACCCCTTCAGAAACCTGAGACTAAAAGGGAAACAACAGTTTGAAAGCTGTTTTTGCCAAGAGTAACAAAGACACTGAACCTCATAGTTTCATTACAATTCTATTTTTAAATCTGATAATTAATTTGTATGTCATAATTAACGAGTATCAGATCAATGAACTTTCACTTGAGATATGCACTTGAATTTAGCATATTGTTATGATAGCCTGCCATCTAGTGTTCAACAAACTTCAACCAAACCATCATGTCTTATTCATTCAACAAACTGAGCTCAGACAATGAGTCAGTGGCATTACAAATAAACTCATTCACTTGAAATCTGTCAATAATTTTATAAGGGATGAAATATATATGTTATAGCTGGTTGACAATTAGGTCTGTCCAGACTAATTTCAATGATTAACAACTAAAATGAAAAGCAGTAGGCTAATTTTAAATCAGCAGTAATGTAGTAGCAAAAAGGTTTGAACTTTTAAAGATGAACTGCCTCATTTATTTTATTGTACGTTAATGTTCTAAAGGCAAGTGCAAACCTAATCAATAAACTAATTGTGTCTTGGATCAATGTAGTAGTTCCCACTGTGAATTGCAATGTTTTTCTCTCCCCACACTGATCAATATAAAGATCTTTCAACCAGGCCATTCATTGCCTCCAAATACAAGATTTGTACCAAATGTGCTTTGCTGATGTTAAGAAAAGTAATAGCAGAT
Source organism: Squalius cephalus (assembly GCF_949319135.1). Taxonomy (NCBI): domain Eukaryota; kingdom Metazoa; phylum Chordata; class Actinopteri; order Cypriniformes; family Leuciscidae; genus Squalius; species Squalius cephalus. The sequence continues at coordinate 12,761,737 of NC_137127.1, read as the reverse complement.
TGTTATTAACACGATAATTCTTTGCAACATATTAAGCTACATTAATATACAACAAAGTAATCAAACATTTCCACTGTTGTTGCCCAGGAAAAAGATACACTGTATGTCTACCCAACATTTTTATGATAACAGGGCATATGAATTACATTCTGAGTGTTAGTTAGACACAAAGGAACCTGCCAGACTATAAGTCTTTGCAGCGAATTTTAGACAGAACAAACAATTGTAAAACACAACTTCTAAAACATGACAACTTACCCTGACAAGGCATTTATGACTGACACTCTCTAGTCCTGCTTTCACAATTAGCTGTTGCCTCAATGTATGCCAGTGTGGTTTTATTGTATTCACTTGTTGTTTACCCATATCTACAACAAAAATATGACAGTATTGTAATTTGATTTTGGAGGGTTTTACACAAGGTGTTTGAAACCAACATAAAAATTACTGTATTGTGTATCTAATGTATTATTAGATTGCTACTAGTTTACCTTAAAGTTTAAGTGAAATTGTGGCCATAATATTCTATACACTTGAAGTGAATTACGTCCTACCACTAGTGCAGAAATATTTCTCATAATAAAACCCATCTGTTCCCCTATACCTCTGTTCATGTGCCTATCCGGGTACTCACACTTTGTCCAATCAGAATCGAGCAGTATCATGGTCACAACAAGCTTTTCCAATGTATTTATCTAAATGCACTATTATTTTTAGTGGTCATTGTGTATCGTGGTCAAAGTTAATCGAGAACACGCCACTGACTTCACAGAACTAGTCGTATCTGACAGCGAAAGAAAAGTGCGGGTTCGCGAGAGCACACCGCAGAAACGTGATGTTCTAATAATACGTGTGCGGGCGGATGTGGCCAATCAGCTGCGTAGGAGCCAGTTTGCGTCAATGAGTGGGTGGAGTCGACTAACGGCTGACGGTTCACGGGTGAACTAAAGGACAACAATCCTTTAAATATTCGTGTCTAGTCGACGCTCATATTGTTATATGGAGAGAACGTACGCTTATATATGGATATAATCTTTAAAAAAAAGCATTTATTTAATGTTTTAGGAAAAATACGTTAAACGGCTGTTTTTTTCTGTCTTCTCGTGTCCATGTTGACGTTCGCGTGCTTGCTTTGTTAAGGTTCTCCTATGAGTGTTTTTTATATTATATTATATTATTCCGTCATTTTACAGTAGTGTTGACTGTTTTGTCACGCCGTATATTATGAACACACTCTAAACTTGCTGAGGCACGCGCATCGTGTCAATCACAGCGTGTGTAAAGCAACTAACGACACGTTATATGATTTTTCGCTGCGTGATTCATTATCCAGCTTCAACATGGGAAAAGTTTTTCTTGAACAAGGCTGAAGAAGACGTCACCGGATTTACTTTTTTATTTATTTTATTTTTTTAACCTGGATTGGGAAGTCTGGTTGCCTAGTTTGGGAGTAGCTGAAGCATTCGTAAACTCACAAGGGACTGCAGTTCATTTGGAGTAATGGTTGTCAATACGATCCACTGGTTCAGAAAGGGCTTAAGGCTCCATGATAACCCATCACTGCTAGACTCTGTAATAGGAGCTGATACCCTGAGATGTGTTTACATACTGGACCCCTGGTTTGCAGGATCGTCCAACGTGGGAATCAGCAGATGGAGGTGAGTTTCCTTTGGATCAGACAGAGGGGATCAGACATTAGCACGTATGATAAGCCAAGTAGTCTATACTTATGTTTATACTACGTAGTACGTACATGTTATAACTAGTAAGTTAGGGTTAGGTTTGGGTTAGGGTAGGTTTCCCTTGTAACTATTCATTAGGGACTAGTAATTTAACTGACAAGCATCTGTTAAATTAGTCTCTAGTCCTTTGCTAGTACTAGGCGCCATCCCTGAAGAGACAAATAACTAGTCCAATGGAAAATTAGCTATTAAATTATATTGCTTATTTGAATACACTTTTACAAGGCATGGATACTAGTATACAGTACATGTAATACATATTATTACCTAATGAGTAATTTATAGTAATAGTGGAATAGGTACCAACAACAAGGGGAATACATACTTGTCTGTAGTGAACAGTTATTATCTGAACCATGCACTATTAAACTAGAATAGTTACTTGTTGTGACTAAAAATAAGTATTAATACAGTTTCTGGTTAAATTGTAATGGGTACCAGCAACAACTGGAATACATAGCCTAGTAGCCTACTAAGTACTTAAGTGAAGTGAAATACCACAGATCCACATATAATTCAGTGGCATAAATGTTAATGTGTAATTATACAGTTATATAATTATATTATATATAATACTATACTCAATCACTCTCCCTTAGTCCTTATTATATATACTGTATATACACTAATCAATGCTAACATTAATTGTCTATTTACATAGTGACTAGTACTATTCCATCTATAATTTATAGTGAAATTGAATAAGATACTAGTCACTATTGGATCACTATTAACAATATAGATACTAGTTCATTTTGTGGGAAAGATGTTTTTTTTTTCAATGTTTTTAATGTTGAAAAAAATCTTTGGATGAGATAATTTAAGACTTGAATTGGGTGCAGGTCTGCATCTGAATGGTGAAAATTATCTCTCATGACCTTATTTTATTTTATTCTCTCTCTTTTTAATATACTCTCTTAGCTGTAAGACCAGCTTACTTTTAAATAAAAAATTAACTTGTCAGCCATGAATAGCCCTCTTTTATGTAGTTATTTAATAAATAAAATAAAAATCGTATTAAGTTTATGTTGGTTTAGGTAATTTTTGGGATTGTTTGCCATTTTGTAAGGATTAATAGAGTAAATTCAGACTATTGCAGTATGAAACTGCCATATGGCCTTTTGTTAGTGCTGGACAGATGTATCTAGCGTTCTTTGTGGTGGGACATCCTGGAGCAGTCACCCTCATAGCAGAGTTCTGATGTAACGTACAACTCAGCCAACTCTCCTCTCCACCGGTGCAGGACGTGAGGAAGTAGGTCAGTGTGTCAGTATATGCTATTACCTCATTTCCCTGTCAGCACTGACCTACTTGTCTTTCTCCTTCTAACAGCCTCTCGCCCACATTATGCCACCACTTTTCTTTAAAGTTGCTAAACTATAATCAAAATTATAACCCTGCAAAGGCTGGTCACGTGTATAGGTTTGTTGTCACACTCATTTGTACTGTACCATCTTCACAATGCAAATGCAGATCAGAAGTGATTTATGCAGAAGCATCATTTCATTTTAAATGGTAAATATGTATTAAATCTGAAACTATAAAGTCTTAATTATGAAATGCATGCCCTGTCATGACAACAACAGATTTTCAGAAAGGATTTAAATATGGTGAAATGTTTGTTGATAAAGTATTGATACTTTTTTTTTTTTTTTTTTTTTACATATTTAGTAAGCACTTAAAGGACAAGACATGATTTTATTTAATTCTACAGAATTGAACAGTACCGATCAAAAGTTTAGGGTCGGTAAGATTTTTTTCTCTTATGGTCACCTAAGCTGCATTTATTTGATCCAAAATGAAGTAAAAACTAATATTGTGAAATATTATAATGATTTAAAATAACTTCTATTTTAATATCTTTAATAATGTCATTTATTCCTGTGATGCAAAGCTGAATTTTCAGCATCATTACTCCAGTCTTCAGTGTCACATGATCCTTCAGAAATCAATTTGCTGATGTGGTGCCCAAGAAACATTTCTTATAATCAATTTTGAAAACATGATTTTTGTGGAAACTGTGATTTATTTTTTATTTTTTTCATGATTCTTTGATGAATAGAAAGTTCAAAAGAACAGTATTTATTTGAAATAGAAATCTGTTGTAACATTTTAAATGTTTTTACTGTCTTTTTTGACCAATGTAATGCATCCTTGCTGTTGCTGAATTATTTTTTATTTTTTTTATTTTATTTTTTAAAATCTTACTGACCCCAAACATTAATGTATGCCTAGTAAAATTTGTGCTGGAAAACACTAAACATTTTCTGGTGCAGCATACTTTCTGGTTAATGCTGGCTTATGTAGAACAAGCCAATATGTGTTTGCATATGCAGATAAATTGAAATGGCCTTGACCTGGAGGCCGGGACGTGCTGTAGGGGATCAGACGTCTCTAGGAAGGGTTGCAGACAGGCTCAACTGGATGCTACTAATATACAGTCCCACAAGAGGGAACTCTAGTCTGCTGAACACACACAACTCTAGCTCAGCCTCAGACAGGATTATACCCTTATTATATTATATATTTAGTGCAGCCAAAAAGAAAATCATGCATACTATTTTAAAATGTGTCCAGTGTTCATTTCATTATTGATTCAATCCAGGTATAAGTGGTTTTAACTGGGTCATTCAACAAAACGGTGACTGTTAAAGTAAGCTGAAACAACTAAAAACCCCACAGCCTTGGAAAAATGGATAAATGAGGTAGACTCATTTAAGAGGCTCAAAGGTATTGTAAATGATTTAAGTCTTAAAACTCCATGGGCATTTTTAAAAAGAATGAGTAAAAATATTCAGCAAATCGCATTTGACTGGAAGAGTCATGCAAATTTATTGGTTAAAATGAGCGGGATCCCTGAAGAACATTCAGCTTTTAAAACTGGAATCCTGAAATGTAACACTTTCCTAACAGAATCTAGCAGCACCCATAGATTAAGTTTCGTAAAGTTGTGGACAATGAGGGGCCTTGGAATTAAAAAGGTTGAGAAACACTAGTGTAACAAACTACTAAATAAGCAAAATGTATTTCTGCTAAGTTTTCACTTTCTATTTTAAGAAATATTAGGCATTCTGAACGCAGCCCATGTAATACAGAATGGAGCTAGTGTGCTTTTCATAGTTCGTTAGTGCCCTCTGCTGGACTCTTGCTTTGACTGCAAGAATGTCAGAAAAATCCCTCTTTTGTTGCTGCAAGAAATTAAAATGAATAACTATGTCTATCTAAAGTACTGTTTTATTTGCTCATCACTGACTGTTGAGATTAAATGTTGATTAATTATTCTTTGTGTTACAGGTTTTTGCTGCAGTGTCTTGAGGACTTGGACGCCAGCCTTCGCAAACTTAACTCTCGCCTCTTTGTCATCAGGGGACAACCCACGGATGTCTTTCCAAGACTATTTAAGGTCAACGAACAGACCACTTTAGACTAGTCAACCGTTTTCTGTTAAGCCAGCACATGACTTGCTATGTGTGTTTATGCTGTGCCACTTATTTGATTCGCCTCTCTTTTTTTTCTGCTTAGGAGTGGAAAATCAGCCGGATGTCATATGAGTACGACTCCGAGCCCTTCGGGAAGGATCGTGATGCAGCCATTAAGAAGCTGGCCAGTGAGGCAGGGGTGGAAGTCTTCGTCAGGATCTCCCACACACTCTATGATCTGGACAAGTGAGTGTAGTCATTGCCATATGCCCATATGACTCCCACGTAGTTGCCTGCAGTCCTGTGGGAAGCTGTTACCCATCATGTCTGGTATTTAACTCTTTATTGAGAATGTCATGAAGACAGATATTGAGAAATCACACTGATGCAGAGTTATATTAATCTGTCATTTGAATGTCAAAAAGTGCTAAATATTCTAATACTAAAATAAAAAATACAGAACACAAACAAACCACAGTCTAAATATACGTCATCTTTCAGCCACAAAAAAATTGTGACTTGTCACTTCAACCTTTCCGAACTTTATGAAAGATTATTTTATCAAAGCCTCAAATGGCGTGTGTGAGGAATTGGAAGCTTGCAGAATAAGGGTGTTTCTAAAACACACTCGCCGTCATCGCTCATTTGGTTAAAAACTGAGCTCAGAATCGTTGGAGAGAGAATTGCGATGCATTGATTTTTTTTTTTTCCCTCCCACCCCTAATATTAAATAATCTATTACATTTCACTTTTGTTGTATTTTTTTTATATATTTTCAATTTCTGAATTTATGTTTACATTAATACTTGATATTGCGGTTTGATACCTGAAAAAATTGTGGTGAATAAATTACACGCTTCACTGTTAATTTGTTTGTTATATTGCCTGTATCTTTTTTATTAAACTCAATGTTTTAATGTAATTTTATATTTATATTAATATATATAATGTTGCCTGCGTAATAGCTTTTGCTGTATTGAGAAATCATGCAAGTTCTTTTTATTGGCTTTGAATTTTGATATCTTGACAACACTAAAATCTGATAATATTGCTTACAGATCCTAATCACTGACTCATGCGTTCTCTTTCTGTCTCTAGGATTATAGAGTTAAACGGAGGACAGTCTCCTCTCACCTATAAACGATTTCAGACGCTCATCAGCAGAATGGATCCTGTGGAAATTTCAGCGGAGACTATCACGGCTGAAGTCATGGGCAAATGCGTAACACCCATCAGCGAAGACCATGATGACAAGTTTGGCGTACCCTCACTGGAGGAGCTCGGTGAGACACCCGCATTCCTAAAATTTTCACTGTGTGCATGTGTCTGTTGTAGATGAGATTTTGAATCAGTATATGTGGCTTCAGGTTTTGAAACAGAGGGGCTGTCAACAGCCGTGTGGCCTGGTGGAGAGACTGAAGCTCTGACTCGATTAGAGAGACACCTGGAGAGGAAGGTAAGCATCTACTCTGTTACATTGTCTTACAGTTATAAATAAAGATAAAATATCCATATTTATAACTTTAATAAACTATAATCACTGGCTTCCGGCAACGGCCGTACGCGAGTCTAGTTCCTGCAGAAGAGTGAACTCTGACCCGACGCATGACATATTTACGAACACGGAAGCACAGAGTCATTCCCAATCACTTTATTTAGCACTCATGTAAGCTATGTTCGGATTCGTCAGTTGGAATGATTTGAAACAAATGTGTCTATGTAAACGTAACTTGATAATAAGAAGAAATGTTTCTTAAGCTCCAAATCAGCATATTAGACTGATTTTTGAAGGATCATGTGACACTGAAGACTGGAGTAATGATGCTGAAAATTCAGCTTTGCCATCACAGGAATAAAATATATAAAATCGGTTTTACTTAACGTTCACAATATTACGGGATTTACTGTAACATAAGAGATTTCTTTCAAAAACATAAAATCTTACTGACACCAACGTTTTGAACTGTAGTATGTGAACTACTTCCTAAGGTTTTTTCTTTTCTTTTTTTGCAGGCTTGGGTGGCTAATTTCGAGCGTCCCAGAATGAATTCTAATTCCTTGCTAGCCAGCCCCACAGGCCTGAGCCCTTACCTCCGGTTTGGCTGCCTGTCCTGCAGACTTTTCTATTTCAAACTCACGGACCTCTACAGAAAGGTAACTATTCATCATTGTCATAATTGATTGTAAGATCGTAAGTGGCTGACAAGTTATTCTCATACTTTTTTTCCCCTGGCTTTTCGATCGCAGGTCAAGAAGAACAGCGTCCCACCACTGTCCCTTTACGGTCAGCTGCTCTGGCGCGAGTTCTTCTACACGGCTGCCACTAACAACCCACACTTCGACAAAATGGAGTTTAATCCCATCTGCGTGCAGATCCCGTGGGACAGGAATCCCGAAGCCTTGGCGAAGTGGGCTGAGGGCCGGACTGGTTTCCCATGGATTGATGCCATAATGACCCAGTTGAGGCAGGAGGGTTGGATCCACCATCTGGCCAGGCACGCTGTTGCTTGCTTCCTCACACGTGGAGACCTGTGGATCAGCTGGGAAGAGGGCATGAAGGTACTGCCAACAGTAGCTCTATTTCCATCTAAAGTTGCAAATTAAAATTATGCGCAAAACTGGAATATTGTATAAAAAAAAATTGCATTGTATTTGAAATCGTGCATAAAATAGATGGATGGAAACATAGTGCTCTGGATTTCATTAAAAGATCTGCTGTTGCTTTCTGCATTAGAATCTATATTGATATTATGTTTGTTTTGAAAGGTGTTTGAAGAGTTGTTGCTGGATGCTGACTGGAGCGTCAACGCAGGAAGCTGGATGTGGCTTTCATGCAGCTCATTCTTCCAGCAGTTCTTTCACTGTTACTGTCCGGTGAGCTTCGGTCGACGTACCGACCCTAATGGAGACTATATAAGGTGCCGCTCAGTCTTAACCCTTATTTACATACTAATATTAAGTTCACTGTAAATCACAAGTTTGGTTATTACTGTAAATTACTATTATTATTATTATTACAGGCGGTATTTGCCCATATTGAGGGGCTTCCCTGCCAAATTCATCTATGAACCTTGGAATGCCCCGGAAAGTGTTCAGAAGATCGCTAAGTGCATAATTGGAGTGCACTACCCCAAACCCATGGTTAATCACGCTGAGGCCAGCAGGATAAACATCGAGCGAATGAAGCAGATTTACCAGCAGCTGTCGTGCTACCGGGGCCTTGGTATGAAAACTCTTAAAAATCTAGTTTAACTATTGAACTTTTAGTTTTACTTGAGTCCATTTGTTGAGTGATATGTCAAATTAAATGCCACTGTTTAGCTGTGATAGGATCTTGGGTTTTAATGGATCTTCTCGTAATGCTTGTCAGGCCTCCTTGCAACTGTTCCATCCAGCACAGCCAACAATGGAGATGGTAATGGAGCAGGTCCTTCCTCAGCAGACCACTCACAGGAGAGCACTCACATTACAGGTATGACATTGTCATGCATCTTAAATTTCTATAAATAATTTATTTGGACTTTTGTAGTTGGACTCAAGTGAACTCATACCCGGTTTTAGTTGTGATGGTGTCTCAGTCCACAATACATTCACACAGGTGTTTTAGGAAACCAATCAAATTGAATACTAATAATAATATTAAATAATAAAAAAAGTTATTAATATACTTAAGGGGTTCACAAACCCCCATTTTTGTAAAACCCTTTTGTAAAATTGTGCACTTTTATCCATTATGTGTATTATTGGCAGTTTGGATAATTTCAGTCGTTTGTGTTGAAATATTTTCCCTTTATTTACCAGTGCACCCATCAAGAGCAAGTTCTCAACCAGAGTTCCCACCTTTTACAGTGTCATGTGATCAACAGCCTGTCAACAGTGTGCAGCCACAGCTAGGTGTGTATTGACACAGATGCTTGGATTTTGAAATAAAATAAATGCTGCTTATTGTGAAGTGTGAACCAGTTCATAGGCTGCTTGAATACCATGTCTTTCTTTCCAAACCAGGTCACTCAGTTGGTGATATCGTTGGACAAGTTCACGAACAGTTACAAAGAGGTGAGTTCTGTCCAAACCATCTCAGAGGACTCGTAACAGACTTTCATATCAAGCTGTTTTGAACCACAATGCAGTTTTGTCTTACTGTGGCATCAAATTTAATTGAACGACTCCATACTGTTTTTTTTTTTTTTTTTTCTGTTCTCAATGACAGACTTGTTTAAACACACAACTTCCATTGAAAAGAAGGGCTTACCATGTTTGTAAAGGATTTTGTTGATGAAAGCACAGACTTTTCAAAATCAGTGCTATTCATCTGTGGACAGTTACACTACTGTTCAAAATTTTGGGGGCAGTAAGATTTTTTTTTTTTTATGTTTTTGAAAGAAAACTCGTGCTTACCAATGCAAAAAAATACATTAAAACAGTAATACAGGTGGAACTCGAAAAATTAGAATATCGTGCAAAAGTTAATTTATTTCAGTAATTCAACTTAAAAGGTGAAACTAATATATTATATAGACTCATTACATGCAAAGTGAGATATTTCAAGCCTTTATTTGTTATAATTTTGATGATTATGCCTTACAGCTTATGAAAATTTTCTAAATTTCTGAGATTTTGAATTTGAGGTTTTCATAAGCTGTAAGCCATAATCATCAAAATTATAACAAATAAAGGCTTGAAATAGCTCACTTTGCATGTAATGAGTCTATATAATATATTAGTTTCACCTTTTAAGTTGAATTACTGAAATTAACTTTTGCAATATTCGCGATATTCCAATTTTTCGAGTTTCCCCTATATTGTGAAATATTATATTTTTATAATTTAAAATATCGTTTTTTTCTATTTTTTAAAATGTAACGTATTCCTGTGATGTTAAAGCTGATTTTTTTAGCATCATTGCTCCAGTCTTCAGTGTCACATGATACTTCTGAAATCATTCTAATATGCCAATTTGCTGCTCAAGAAACATTTCTACATTTCTTCTCATTGATTGCTAAATATTTTCTATGCTTTTTTTCAGGATCATTTGATAAATAGAAAGTTCAAAAGAACAGTATTTATTTAAAATCAAAATCTTTGTGTCCAAATAAAGTCTTTACTGTCACTTGTGCTCAAATTAATACATCCTTCCTGAATAAAAGTATTACTTGCTTCTTAAAAAACCCCAGTCTTTTGAATGCAACTCCAACAAAAATGGCATGAAAAATATATAACCTCATATGCTGTTTTGTGTGTGTGTTCAGGAAGTGGGACGAGTACTTTGAAGCGACATAGTGAAGAACAAGCATCAGAACACGCTTTGAAGTTTCAGAGGCAATATAGTTACTAGCCACCACTGAAGCAAGGATATACACACACCTCTCTTCAGTCTAGTGATGGGACCTGTGGCATGATGGACAGCGTGTCCGCATGCCCGTTATCAACCAATCCATGCTTAGCTTTGCCCTTTATGCTTTGGCATGGTGTCATTCTGCTTGTAAAGCTTGAGTTTGCGTTGAGGTCAAGCGTGGAGGTACGTTTTTTTCCAGCTGTATGTTGATGAATTGTAGAGGAAAATATTTTGTAGTATTTATGCAAATAGTATTTATCCTACTGTCATTCATCAGTTTCTCTTTCCAAGTGTGTATATGTTGCATACCATTTGATGTCCCTTTGTGCAATGTTATCTGATTGTTTTGGCAATATCTGTTTTAAACAATTCTATATAATATTAAGAGGGATTTATTTGGAAATGTATACAATCCCCCAATTGAGAATGTTTCAACTAGTTGCTCTTTGGCAAGTCAAAGAATTTGATTGATCTAAATGTTCAATTCTAATTTATAAATAGACACATTAACATGTCTGTTAAGTCCAGAGCAAAAAACTGTATATTTTGTCAGATTTTTGCATTTTGTAATGGAGTAATTATATCAATGAGGCCTTTTTCTCTTAAGCACAAGTGGATTTGTTTCAAGACGATTACTGGAAAACCAGGCCTATTATGTATATAAACGTATACTGTAAGTAATTCAGTCTGCAAAACATTGTACATAACTTTTTCTTGCTTATTTACAGACTCGCTGTTATATTTTTTTTATGAGTTTTTTGGGGATTGTTGTAATGTCTTTATAAATCACCATTAAAATATGATAGACTTGTTAGTAAATTGCAATTATTATGAGATGTTTGGGAATTAATAGATCATTTTAAGTATGTTCATCAGTATTCACATGTAAAATATTAATATTGAAAATTAGAATTTTCTTAACATTCATTATCAGTGTTGGCTAGTAATGGACCACATGTAATCTATTTTACGTGATCAGATTACTTCCCTAGATTACGCCCATTACTACATTTTTAAATATAGATATACAGGGAAAACACATTGCTTTCCAAAAATGTATGTTTTACAATATACTGTTCAATAGTTTGGGGTTGACAATATGTTTTTAAAAGAAATCTCTAGTGCTCACCAAGGCTGTATATTTGAGGAAAAAAAAAAAAAAAACATATTTAGAAATATTACTGGGATTTTAAATAATTTATCTGTATTTTAATATCATTTATTCCTGTGATGGCAAAGCTGAATTTTCAGCATCATTACTCCAGTGTCACGTGATCCGTCAGAAATCATTCTAATATGATGATTTGGTGCTCAACAAACATTTATTATCAGTGTTGAAAACAGTTGTGCTGCTTAATATCTGCATTTTATATGGAAACTGTTACATTTTCAGAAAAAAAAAAAAAAAGCTGTTTGAAATATTTTTTGTGACAATGTAAAGGTCTGTCACTTTCTACTTTTGTTTAAAGAAAGGAGTGTTGGTAGGTACAAATGTACATTAGATTTTCATCAAAACATGCTATAAGACAATTTAGGGCTCTTTGTGTTGTTAAAGGTGAAGTTGATATAATATGTTCCTTTTTAGGGCTGTAGGCAGCACGAAAAAAGAAAGAATTTGAATATTAGCAAATAATCAAGTAGCCTATTAAAATATATATATATATATATATATCTTACTTATCTGGTTCTTTAACCTGTAAACACCATTTAATATCCAGCCACTCCCATTGGATGTCACATGGTGAACCAAACAGATATTTAAAAGCCCCTTAATCTAACTGGGTTTGAGGTCGACAAAGATGCAAACACCTCACCCAAAGCCGGACGACGGTAGTTTGTAACAGAAAGAAACCAGATAAGCTTTGGTGAAAGTCGTAAATGATGAAGATGAACATCGAAGGGGAGGAGATGTGCAAACCAATCCGGCTCATCGCGGCTGCCTGCAGGAACATGGGCATAGGAAAGAACGGACAGCTTCCCTGGAGTCTTCCGTAAGAGATACCCAAATCATCAGTAAATTTTATCCCGTTGGAATACATGTTTTTTGTAAATTATATAAGACATGACTGAATAAACAGATAAATTCATAAACGACGCGACGTCTGACGAATATTTGACCGAACATTCGATGTACACTTCGCGGTCTCTTTACTTTTTTAGCATTAGAGGCACAAAAATATCATGTATGTTATGATGTACGTTAACGTTATAGTATTTGAGTTAGTAACAAGCTTTCTCATTGGTCATTATATGTGCATGTACGTTCAAGTGTTCAGTAAAACAGTCGAAACACATGCAAGTCTAGCGTGGTTTATGACATATGTTGTGAAACAAATTAAATATATTAGCTATATAAATTGTTTTATAACATAAAACAAGCCTAGCATGTTAAGGATTTTAGCATGGATTTTAAAAACATCAAATCATTACCTGTGTCTGTCAGAGAGATCTTGACCTCATTCTTAATCTGGACTGTATAAAAATATTGATTTTGAGGCCCTATTTAGTGTCCTATTCGTGGAATATGCCTTTGAACTTTAGAACTCTAACTGAATGTCATTGTCAGCAGGTTTTTGAATTAGAGGGGTGGAAACTTTGAGCCCCCCCCCAACGCCCGCCCAGTCCAGATAAGAGATACCATCATGCAGACAGATAGCATAGTGGTTGTAACCAATTGGTATTTAAAAAAAAAATCTTTCTGGTATAGAATATTATGTTGGTATAAGCCTGTTCAGCCATAAATATTAAATAAAATCAATTCATGCAGGATAACCTTGGCTCAACTCTGATCTAGGCACACAGCCCTTCTTCTTTGAAAGCTATAAACACACCAAATATATTTGTCATGCAGTTCAAATTGCATTTTGCACATTATGCAGTTAACAAAGTTGTATTAATATATCCAAACGGCACACAATATGTCTAATGTGCTCATGTTCTTCGCAGAAAAGAATTTCAGTTCTTTCTGGATACAATTACAGCTGTGTCCGCACCTGGTAAGGTTAATTTAATGTTTGGTTTGATTTATATTCTAATTGGCACAGTGATCTTAATTCTTATAGTATGAAGAAAAAATAAATGAAAGAATTTTATGTTGGTGCACCTCAGGGAAGAAGAACCTGGTTGTCTGGGGCAGAGTCTCCTGGTTCTCCTGTCCTGAGACAGTCTTCCCTTTGGCCAATTGCATCAATTTAGTATTGAGCCGGAAGCTGAAGTAAGCATATTCTTTTATAAACAATTTTATGCATCTACACTTCTGTTTAAAAGTTTGGGGTCGGTAAGATCACAGGAATAATTACATTTTGAAATATTTTAAAATAATAATAAAAAAACATTTTAAATTGTAATAATATTTCACAATATTACAGTTTTTACTGTATTTTTGATCAATTAAATGCAGCCTTGGTGCGTTTTTTTTTTTTCGTCTTTAAAAAAATCGACTGACCCCCAAACCTTTGAAAAGTACTGTATACCGTACTATGATTTCTGTGTTTATTTACTGTACGTCAAGTTCGTTTGATTATTTTTCATCACTTCAGTGCATATCCTCCACGTGCCCACTATCTGTGTAAGGATTTTGAGTCAGCAATTCGCCTGGTTTCCGAGCCTCCTTTATGTCACATTGTGGAGACCATCTGGGTTTTAGGGGGCCCAGAAGTGTATAAGGTGAGAAGCCTGATTTATGCAATGTTTACATTTGCAAATGTTAATTAATACAGTAATTTAGTTTATATTTGTAACTGTGCTATTTAGGAAAGTCTTGAGCATCCATGGTGTGATCTCATCTATCTCACCAACATCATGGCCGACTTTGACTGTGATGTGTTTTTCCCAAAGTTTGACCGCAACGTTTTCAGAAAACAAAAGGGGTAGGATTATCCTCTGATTTATTATTTGTGTTTCAATGATATACTTACCTCATTTGAGCACCGTTTTTTTTTAGTATCACTGAGATACTACAATAAGTTTTTTATATTTTACTTTATTTGAGTTAAGTTTAATTTTATTTGAATGAAGTTTAATTTTCAGCGATGAAAATGTATTTTTTATGCTTCTCGTTTCAGTTGTAGTTACTATATAACCTTGATTTGTCTTTGTATATTTTCTTTATATTAGCTTTCCCGGAGTACCAGATGAAATTCATGAAGAAAATGGTATTAAATTTCAATTTCAAGTCTTCAAGAAAGAAGCTTAAAACCGAAGCCGAGGACTGGAATCAAGAGTGTCAAACGTGATGCTTGATTTGTTGTTGATGCTAGATGTTTACATATGAAACAGTATTTTACAGCATTTTATTGGTTTTAATACAGTACGAGTGCTTTATAGAATCTAACAATATGGAGTGGTGCAAGTATGACGTCAAAACCCGGAAATCTAAGTCGCCACTGGTTCCTTCGAGATTTTCCTCTGGGGTTTTATAATGGTTTTTTTTTATTTATGTGTAAAATAAAGCCTTTGGTAAACATAACTTGACGATACTTTGACGTTTTGTTCTACAACATAAACTGCACACACCCATTGCGGTTGAACAAAAATGCAGTTACAGGTATGTTCAGTTTTGAAAACGTACGTTTAAAGGGATAGTTCACCCAAAAATGAAAATTGTCATTAATTACTCACCCTCATGTTGTTCCAAGACTTGCGTTCATCTTCAGAACACAAATTAAGATCTTTTTGATGAAATCTGAGATTTCTGTCCCTCTATAGACAGCTACACAACTGAAACTTTGACGGTTCAAAAAGTTCATAAAGAGATCGTAAAACTAATCCCTATGAATTGAGTGGTTTAGTCCAAATTTTCTGAAGAGAAATGATTGCTTTAAATGATGTACAGATTGAATATAGGGTTGTATTCACGTAAACGTTCAACTCACACATCAGTTGTGGTAAACAGAAGCTCAAGCATGTTTGCTTGACATGCGAAAACCGATGAAGTTCATTCTCGTGTTACGCAGCACTTTTGAGCTTCTATAAGAACCAATGAGGTTTGTTCTCGTGTGTCAAGCAGGTTCGGTTGAGCTTCTGCTAATGTTTGTTGATCAATGTTTATAAGTGAATAAATGCGTTGACAGAATTTTCATTTTTTGGTGAACTAACCCTAAGTAACTAGATTAGACAGTTTTGGGTGTGAATGTGTACTGTGTACGTTGTAGAACAAAAAGTCAAAGTATCGTCAAGTTATATTAACCACAGGCTTTATTTTACTCATAAATTGAAAAAAAAACCATTATAAAATCTTGAAGGAACCAGCAGCAAATTAGACTTCTGGGTTCTGATGTCATACCTGCACTATTGCACACAAAAATACATCTCAAAGGCTCTGTTAGCAGCTAACTGGTGGTACTTCACCATCCTAATCATAACCATTTCAGAGCAGCTAGTTCTTCATATAAACCCTATGAACATCATTTTCCTAATATTCGTGTTTTTTTGCTCAGTTATTACATAAGAAATCACTCCGAAACAGCAGATGGACTCAGACAATGCTGCCAGTGATGAGAAGCACCTCCCTTATGACCACTCACCAGATCCACTGTTACTCATCTCACTGTCACCATGGTGACACAAGTGAATCAAAGGATGGGACACAGTAGGAGTCATGTATGGTTTGTGTATACATACCATCTGCTGTTCGAACTCAGTGCCTTACTGCAGGTCTCAGTTATGTGTATTTAACTTAGATTTGTGATATTCTATACACTTGTTTTTTTTGTGAAATTAATCTTTGGTGCTATATTAAAGTTAATTTCTAAACCAAATGAAAATTTTAAGTGTGCAACAACTTAATGACCACAAATAATGGTATATTAATTTTATATAAATTGGAATAAATGTATGTCCAGAGTACATTGACAGAGAACGACTTTCCCCACTAGATGGAGCCGGCAGCTTGGAACAAAAAAGGTTTTTCAGTGGGGTTCAGGTCTGGAGATTTGGCATGACAGGGTCTTGATCTGGTGGTCCTCCATCCACACCTTTATTGGCCTGGCTGTGTGTGGCATTGTCCTGCGGGAACATTGTCATGCGATCAGATGGAAGGTCACAAGCCATCAAACAAAGCCAAGCTGCTTGAATTGTTGCATTAGGAGTGGCATAAAGTCACCCAACAGCAGCATGAAAGGCTGGTAGACTGTTAAAAAAAAAAAGAAAAAAAAAAAAGTAAGTTGCCTGGTTGCCTTAAAATTTTGAGTTCATTGAAATACTATGGAGATTGGTTTAATCAACATAAACTCAAAATATTGTTATCTGAACCATATTAATTATCTAAGTTGATTTGACAAAAGAAAAAAAGTTTTGATAAATCATGAAAATAATATTTTTAAGTGTAGAGAAGCATGCCAAGACGCGTGAAATCTGTGATTGGAAATCAGGGTTATTCCACCAAATATTGATTTCTGAACTCGTCCCAAGTTAAAACGTTAGTATTGTGTTGTTTAACATTAATATACTTGTTTTCTTTGCATTATTTGAGGTCTGAAAACATGGCATCCTTTTTGTTATTTTGATCAGTTGTCATTTTCTGCAAAGAAATGCTAAATTAGCCTGGCACATCAAGATGTTAGGTCTGGCAACTCACCATAGACACGGCTCAATCCGAGGGGCGGGATAAACGGCTGTTTTTCAAATTCCCTCTGCACGCAATAGGACAGCGCTTCAACCAACCAGAGCGTTTTCCCAACAGCGGACCTGACGTTAGTTGATAGATTCAACTTTTGAATCTGGCCGGCAAAACTACGAACACATCTTCCTTTTTTAAAGAATGACTTTAAGTGCCGTTCTTTGCTCTTTTCTCAAAGAAAAACTTAACTCCAAGTCCTCCAGAGTCGCGGCCAAAGCCGATTCGAAAGACTGTTCGCCAGCAGCAGCCGCCATTCTTTGTTTTCAAGAAACGTTAGCAGGCAACCGTCGCAACTCTGTCGTCATTAAGTTAAGCCCGCCCCGCCTATTCTATACACGATGTGATTGGCCTGACCCAATTTAGGTTTTTGCAGCTCGAAAGTCAATGGAGTTGCTAGACTACCCTGGCTGCAAAATAAATTTTGCTGCCGCTAGGGTGCGTCTAGATTTCTAGGCTAGCTCTAAATGACAATATTTGAAATTTCGAAGTAGTTTATAGAATTAATAATAAAACAAAAGTTTTACTCAAACACATACATATATATAGTAAATCTCAGTATGCATGCATGTATGTAAATGCAATAATTTGTGGACCCCACTGTATATCTTTTATATTTTAATGTTAAATTGACACTTTATATTGGAGTAAAAATGTTCTCACCCTAAATAAAAGGTGAATAGAGCTTAAATAAATCCAAAATGGCTACAATGTCATACCAATTTAGGAGAAACATAATAAATATTAATAAATCAATTTTTCTGAATTAATTTGTTTAAATTTTTAACAATGTTCACATTGACATCTGTAAAAATGATCTCATGATTACAAAAAGCAAATTTTTCTGGACACCACTCTGATTAGGAGAGATTGCACAGAGGACAGCGGCACGCTTCAGCATGACCTCAGCATGGAATATTTACCACCTTAATATTCCAGCATGCAAAGTCCGGGACAGGAAATTATAGACTTTAATTGCATGTGTCATCTATTTTCATAATTTCCCTGAGTTATGCCCCATAAAATCAATGTGTAACATTTGCTAATAATACCCACTGTCACATTTCAAATGAAAAAGAGCTATTTATACCCTCGCTTATTAACCTCCTATGTGTTCGGGTATAACTCAAAGTGTCATTTGCAGGATAAAGCAGCCATCCAGTCGGCGCCGTACACTAGGAGTGGACAAAGAATGGAGAACAAAAGAGAGAGGCAGAAAATCTGGAGATGTGGAAACATCAGAACAGCGATAAATACGAATGAAACCTGCCCAAAAATGTCATGCATAAATTCATTTTAATATCAGCTCTAATCAAGCTCAAAAACATCATTATTTTGATTTCACAGAGAAGCTTGTGTGAAATTTAATAGCTCACCATTAAAGAAATCATAAAGTCCACCGTGTAAACAGCAGATGCCACAAGGCAATATGTAATGTAACTTCATTATAGATTCCAGTAAAGTCTTTAGCCTAATCATTAAAACGCACAAAATTATCTCAAAATGCAGCCCAGAGGCCAAAATATTGGGAAATGCTTGCAAATGAGATTTGGCAGCATACGGGTAAACATTCATTGATCTGAATATTTATCTGCATAATGCATACCTCCGAGAGGTATTTTACATTGTTCATTATGAGAGAATCTGATGAGGAATTTCAAAAGCGACATAAATTTCTTGGCACATCATGTCTGTATATGACATTACAACTAATGACTCACAATGGCAAAATGTACATTTACAATGTAGTAAAGTTGAGAAATTACATTTTCTTTGAGCACAATATGGGTTGACATTTATTTGGAAAGAATCACTTCCACAACATAAACAGAACCTCCAATCATTTATCCTTTTCATATAAATAAATAAATGTATTCATACAGAAAACAAAGGAAACCACATTTAATATTAGATTTAGCACTTACAATCTTAATCAAGGAAGTCTGTTTCTTCCATGAAATAAAAACTTCATTGTCATTGTGACTTTTCATCTCACAATTCTGACTTTTTTCTCTATAAACTCAAATTGTGAGAAATAAAGTCAAAATTGTGTGTAAAAAACTTGCAATTCTGAAGAAGAAAGTCTGAATTTCGAGATAAGTCGGGCTTGACAGATGTTAGCTCAAAATTGCAAAATATAAACTCGTAATTGCAAATTCCGAGCAAAAAGTCAGAATTGAGGGATCTTAACTAGAAAAAAATTATGAGAAATAAACTCGGAATTGCAATAAATAAAATCAGAATTTTGTGTTAAAAACTTGCACACAGTTCTACGCAATTCCGAGTTTATATATCACAATTCTGACTTTTTGCTTGGAATTCTAGCAAATTAAGTCAGAATTATGTGTTAAAAACGTGCAATTAGGATTTTTTTCCCAATTAAAAAACACAATTCTGACTTGATTTGTCGCAATTCTGAGCAAAAAGTCAGAATTGAGGAATATTAACTAGAAAACAATTATGAGAAATAAACTTGGAATTGCAAGAAAAAGTCAGAATTGTGTTAAAAACTTGGAATTGAGTGAAATGAAGTCAGAATTGAGATTAAAAGTCACAATTACCTTTTTATTTTTTTTATTCTGTGGTGGAAACGGGCTTCCATATTTAATCTTCGGTTCGCAGTGGAGCTACTGGATTAAACAGTGGCCTCTCTCGCCTAAGACGCAGCTTCCCGTAGCTCATCTCGAAGTCCTTTTTGGTGCCGTTGAGGACTTCCAGGCTGCCAGTGCGTACATCATAACCAAAAGAGTGCAGTTTCTGAATGCGATATTGAACTATCTGCGTTGTCAGTTCTATCACTGTGGGAGTCTCCATGATCTGCTCCATACTTACTCCAGCGGTGAGGAGTCCATTGAAGCGATCAGCTAGTATAGGCACAGAATAGTATAACAAGGCTGGACACTGAAGTACGACCTCCCTAAACTCTGCTTCTGTGCATTCCAGGGTCTCCCGTGAGTAGCTGAGGGTGAGTCTCATGCTTTCAGGGTTCAGCTCAGTAACAAAACCCCTCAGTTTGGAAAGCAGCCGCAAGAGCTCATTGCTGGTGAAGCCCCTGTCGCGCAAGAACGTCAAGTTTTCGCGCAGGACCTCGGGCGGCTTCAGAAGCACGTAGGGATTCTGAGTGAGCAGCTTCTGCAACCAGATCTTCAGATTGTCCTCCCTCCCACCCAAGTCCAAATAGGTCTTCTGCAGGGTCTGGATCATCTCCTCGTTTTGCTTCATAGGTCGGCTGAAGCTCTGAGGGGCGCTGGCCATGAGCTTGCTAATGACGCGCTTGTTAAGATGCAGCGTTTGGAAATACACAATGTTGGCCTTCTGGTTGTCGTGATCACAGGACGAGGAGAAAAACGAGGCAGGGAATTTTTCAATGATTCCGACCAGATCCTTCTGGCTGGCGCACACAGACATCCACAGCTTTTTCTGGGCCTCCATTTGCTCAGGTTTGCAGAGGATGGCCTCAGGATGGAGCTCCAAAACACGGGCGATGACAGGCCCGCTAGCCCCCATGTCCCTCAGCAGGGCGGCAGTCTCGCTCACGTATACGGGGCTCTGCCGCAACACCCAACCCTTCACCTTCCGGACTTTACTGATGTCTACGGACAAGTTGTACAAGGCGTCTACGGTAACCAGGTTCTCTTCATGAACAATCGAGGAGTTGGGCCTTGTGAGGAGCAAAGTTGTTACCTGAGCCCGCTGGCAGTAGAGAGACAGTGATGTCGTGACTAATCGCAACATGTTTGCACAATCTAAAGGTCTGTGGAGGGGACCGTTGGGTAATTGAGTGACATGCCTGAAATAATTGGAAAAACATTTCAGAAAGTCTCAAACTATTTGAATAAAACACTTCCTCATTCCTATGTACTTATGCAAAGCTGGTATCATATGCACAATCTTTGGAGATTGATGAACAGAGTGAGAATTCAGACACTAAAAACCATCTACTCATAGGATGTTATTTTGAAGATGCACTTGATACACATGCCCTGGTACTCATTTAATTATTGCCAGCTGATATTAACTAGCTTTCTTTCTGGTAACACCCGCAAAATGCTAATATTACAAAAGAGCCAAGGGTTTTTATAACAACACCTCTGTAAGATAATTTACTTATGATAACACAACCCGGTATCACGACAAGACGTGAAATAATCACGTTGGTCCCCTTTGGAAAACGTGTAGATGTCACAGTTTAACGCCCTCAAACGTGAATCTTACACGTACCCTCAAACGTGAATCATACACGTACCCTCAAACGTGAATCTTACACGTACCATTATCCCGGGACGTTTGCTAATCCTACCCCAATCTAATCATAACCATTTCTTAAAACTAAGTTACGTAGGCTACAATTTTAAAGAAAAACAACAGACAGACAATCACAATAATTTATTTAATGAGAAAATGTCAAAATCGGTACCAAAAGTTGTTCAAGTGACGATGTGTGGCAGTCCTCTCTGGCAGTGGTTTTGTATGAGGTAACAGAGCAGAATTTAAGTTATTAATTCAAATCCATGAAAATGTTAATCCGTCTTCGGTTCGGTTCGCTGAGGGCTGCGCGGCACAGTGCGCGCTTCATTTCAAATTGTGAATGTGCATGACGCAATCTGTGACGAAGCAGGCGAGGGGAGAGCCAATGAGCGTTTGATATTGCCGTAACCATAGTAACCTGTCGTAACGCTTCGGGCGCAATTTTTGAATTTGAATTCATAACAAACGGGGTTTGACGTTTACGGTCAAGATGACGATTACTGGATAAAGGGCTGAGTTTGGATCTTTTTCTTGCAAATAATATATGGATTCTGAAGGTTTGGATTACGTCAAGCTAATAAAATTTATGTATTTTGTGAATCGATGTTGCGTTGTAAGGTTAGTATATTATGATTCTATTAGGAACCATAAATAAATTATTGTGATTCGTCTGTCTGTTGTTTTTATTTATAATTGTTTTCTAGGTAGTTTTAAGAAATGGTTATGGTTAGGTTTAGGGGTAGGATTCGTGGCTCAAACTATCTTTTAATGCCATATTGTTCATAAAAATGCAATTTTCATACACATATCTGTCCATACGTTTTATCATTTTAATATTGTCCATAAAATGGGTATGTTTAGGTGTCGGAGTAGAGTTAAGGGATCTTCCATTTATAATCTATAAAATGGTATAGGAAATTGTACAGATATCTTCAATATATGGCAAACGTGTATGATTCACGTTTGAGAACATGTATGATTCACGTTTGAGGGTACGTGTAAGATTCACGTTTGAGGGCGTTAAACTGTGACATCTACACGTTTTCCAAAGGGGACCAACGTGATTATTTCACGTCTTGTCGTGATACCGGTTGGAGAAAACTGGGAAGTTACACAACAACCATTGTTAGATATGCAAACAGAAAAAGTTACACAGTTAGATGGTTCCTTTATAATGAGATCAAGACATATTTTTTTTGAGATTTAAAAGAAAAACACTAAATACCTTGAGGGACCAGGACGTCCCAATAGCTTTTGAATTTGAAAGAGACAAAACTATTAACCCTCATGTTCTGTTTAGGGTCTTTCAGGCATTTAAAGAAACCTTTTACATTTTTGTGAGGTTTTTTTATGCAATCTATGTGCTGGTATACTCCTAGTTGAAAAATAAACTTGACAAAATAAACTTTTAGAAGATATACACATAAAATATTTGAGTCATTGGCTTCTAGGGAAACAGTAGAGAATATCAATGACTCAACTTGTACTAAGGGGCACTTTTGTTCAAAGAAATGTATTCTAAAATGAGAATAGCATACTTGAAATGTCCAACATGAAAAATATTTGCAGTCTAAGAGAGCATTTTTATATGTCAAGATTTTCCTTCGTACATACCAATACAAACATTCCATCATATGTATGGAATAATTCATATTTTTTTATATTTTTGAAACAAAAGTCTCTTGTGCCCACCAAGGTTGCATTTATTTGAAATATAGATATTTTTTGTAGCATTATAAATGTCTTTACTGTCACGTGAGTGATCAATTTAATGTGTCCTTGAATAAAATGTTGTTGTTTTTTTACTTTTAAATGGTTGTGTATCAGTTTCCACAAAATTATGAAGCAGCAACAACTGTTTTCAACACTGATAATAATAACAATAATTTCTCTTGAGAACCAAAATCATCGTATTAGAATGATTTCTGAAGGATCATGTGACACTGAAGACTGGAGTAATGATGCTAAAAATTCAGCTTTGCCATCACAGGAATAATTTACATTTTAAAAAATAGTTTAAATTAGAAAACAGTTATCTTACATTGCAATAATATTTCAAAATATTACTGTTTTTTTTTATAAAAATAAATGCATCATTGGTGAGCATCTTATAAACATTAAAAACAATGTAACTAAATGTGAGTAGAGAGAGAGAGAATATATGAAAAAGGTAAGACATGAAATTTTGTTATTATTATAATTATTGTGTGATTATAATCATGTAAGTGTGATTATTACACTTTTATCAAACACAAACAAGTCAAACTCAACAGAACATGAGGGGGAGGAGGGTGTTCTGTTACAAAACAGAAGTCGTGACATTGAAATAAAGAAACCAACTCCACAGTCTAATACGGCTTGCATGTATTAGTCGCAATAATATCACATCTGAAACGTGCTCAAACAGTAAATTAGACTGATCATTATTACCTCTGTACTGTAGTGACAGCGGTCACATCTTCTTCAGTAAGATAGTAGCACCTCTTGTTCTTGTTGTGAGTGTGTCAGTGTGACGGCCATACGGTCTGAGCACAACAGCGCCACCCTCAGCGCGGGAGAAAATTTTGATTTATAGATTTTGATAGATAATACGAGCACAGCGGAAAGAAATACGAATTGCCCATTCACCTAAACTACAAAATAGTCAAAACTGGCACTAATATAATTTGAACATTTATGAATGGCAGCCAAACTATTTCAAGCAAATAGATAGCCTAATTCTGATATATTTAACAACATCCTTTAAGGGACTGTGTGTTTTCTAAATGGAAACGTTGCTTAAAATGGCATCAGAGACTGAGTTCTATAATCAGCACAGAAAGCAATTTGTTTGAAAGGCAGTGGAGAGTGAGTCACAGTTGGAGCTTAATCACAATGCTGGATCATGCCTGCCTACTCAAACTGTTCACTCAGCCCACCCTTGAAGTCTCTACAATCTGGCGACTAGCAAAGAGCTTGCGTTCACACGGCCCCCGCGGACTACAGGTAGGCCTAACTGTACAAGGCACAGGTTAAGACAAAGGATTTTCAATGTTTTGAAGGATAGGCAATTACTAATTTTTCTCACGTTTAAATCTCTGTCTCTCAAAAAGAAACGTTTTTGAGAAACCATATTTCAAACATAACTTATGTGGTCACACATAAGGTCGGAAATGGAAGTCGCGATAGTCTTTTCTTCCCTATTTGTGACATATCAGATGAATTGGCTTCTCGAACAAGAAAACATTTAATTGATTAAAATGTCAAATTGATTTTGCCCTACAGGAATTGGGGATTGTTGAGCCAGTAAACACTCATCAGAGAAAAGATTAGAAGAGATGAGCTGCAAGAGTGAGGGGAAGTTATTTTGATTAAAGATTATGAAGGTACATGAATTAAAAAATGATATGATGGGATACATCATTTATAATAAATACTGCAGTAAAAAAAAAATGTCATGGTGACTAAGTTCCAAATAAAACGACTTAAAACATGGCAGTACACTTTATTTACTGATTTAATCACTCTGCCGGATATTTGTATGTTGCAATATGTTGTAAGTACACTCCTGAATGTTTTTCCTTGTATGCAAACAATCAGGTTCTTGCAGAACATTTCTGAAATGGTTGACTGAAGCTGTGACTCTGAAAAGATGTTCAGTTTCCATTGAGAATGAACTAATAGACTGAATTGCTTTATTTATTTTTTAACACAGCGCATTTTCTCAGTTATGCTTAATTAGTAATGTGGTTGAAGTGCCTTTTAGTTTCTCTTGGAATAAATACTCAAAGACATACACAAGATATAGTCTAAAGAGAGAGAATACAAACTTGTTTGTCTATGCTATGCTTCAAATTTTCTTGATTCATGAGATAAAACCTTCAACAACTGCACACAAGATTAAAAGACGAACCTTGAATGGAAAGATAAATGATAACCATGTGCTCTGGGTTATAAGGGAGTATGAGGAAAGCAAAGCAAGAAAACCTGCACCTGAGAAACGAAAGAAGAAAAAAAAAAACCTCCTAAGAAAGATAATATCCCAATGTGGGTGGATCTTAATGCCAAACTTTAGAAACAGGTTACTCAGATTTCTGAGTATGTGGAAGGCAACAGGCGGAAAGCACTCTCACGGATGGACAAAGTAGAACAGGATGATCCAAACGAGGAACATTGTGATACTTCTTGCTCTGCTGTTGGCGAGTACTCTCGCTGAAGAAGACCCAGAGCCCATTTTTAGAGAGCTTGGTGGGGTACTGGAGATGGGTTTTTGCTTTGGTGAGGACATTGCCGTGTACAGACTGACTGCTGGAAAAAGGGAGCTATTGGGTCAGTACTCAAAACCCTTAATTTCACCACCTGATGCCTTTAAGGGTCGGATCAATACCACCAATGAATATGAAGGGCTGCTTGGTCTGAAGATCACAAATCTTCAGTTCTCTGACTCTGGAACCTACATCAGAGAGTGTTGGAGCAGTAACACTATGGAAAATTATCGTAAACACTATCTCTACGTGTGCAACGAGGAGTTTGGCTCACAGGAAATTTTACTGACAGCTGGAACAGGTGCAGATCTGGTATGTAATAAGGGTTCCAGAAAACACGGTACAGTAAAATGGTACAGAGAAGTGCACAACATTTCTTTGTTCATGGATACTCAGATTTCTTTGGAGCCATTACAAGCAGAGTTTAAAAGCCTTATCCAGGTGCATGACAAAGGCTCATCTTTACACGTTTCAGATGAGTTAATTCAGGACAGGCCTCGTTTTTTCTGCCTGGTTATGGAGAGAGAGCAATGCAAGAGTTTCCAAACCATAGGACTACCAGAAGATCCTGAGATGAAGAATGTTTATCGTTCTGTAGGGGAGAACGTAGTCCTTACATGTTCAGTAAACCACCTCAGACAGAATCACTGGAAAACACCGTTTGGACAAGTTAACTCATCTGCACCGTTACACCTCAAAGGGAAAACCGAGAATCAGATGTCCGTGTCGACAAGTATGAATTCAGAAGACTATTCCCTAGTAATTCACTCTCTCACCTCAGAACATTCTGGGAGCTATAAATGTTTCTCTACATTTCTCGTTGAAGAGTATGTTGTGAGTGTGTGCCCCTTGCTCGAGTCAACCCATATTTCATTTTCTGCAGGAGATAAGAAGGTCCTCCTCCAATGTGACTTCATGTCTTTACCAGCAATTAGCGATAAAGTCGAGTACATTAGCGTTCAGTGGTATCGAAACACTGGTGAGCAGGACATCCTAATAATGGACTCAGGCGATCCTTCTATAACTCCACCTAAAGACCTACAGGGTCGGTTAAAGTTCTCACAGATAAATTCCAATCTCATCTTTACTGATCCAAAAGTGGAGGACAATGGGACGTACTGGTGCGTGGTGCTGCTAGATAATGACGAGAGCTATGATGATAAGGATACTGACTTAAATGATGAAGGTGGTGATGAAGAGGATGAGGTGGAACTCCATCCATTATTGATGGAGGAAGAATACATGGACATGTGTCTCTTTATGCAAGTCACCAATCTAAAATTTCAGTCAACTCGTAGACTGCCTGAATCTGAATCTGAACCTGAACCTGAACCTGAACCTGAACCTGAACCTGAGACTAGCCTGACAAAGTATATTGTGTGTGCAGGGCTTGGAGGCCTATTAGCACTGGCTTTTTTGGTTGGTATTGTGGTGGTTATAAAAATGAGAAAGAAAAGATCTGCATCTGTTCAAGGAAGAGGTCTTGAACTATTTGAAGAGGAAGGAAGAGCACTTAAATCCACAAAGACGTAGAGTATGAGGTCACTACTCTTGATCGTTCCACTGCTTTATTTTACACAATCATTTGTGCATTATTTTCATGAAAAATGTAAGTGGGAAAATTAGGGGAAGATACTCGATGTAAAGGTATAGTATACCAAGAAATGACAGTTCAAACAAAAATCTTTCTGTCGTCATTTACTCACACTTATGACATTCCAAACCCGTATGAATTTCTTTTTCTGTTTCCCCCACATAATAAAAGTCACTGGTAACCAAAACTTTTTGGTAAATCAGCATTCTTCAAAATATCTACTTTTTTGTTCCACAGAAGAACATGCATGCATGTTTGGAACAACATCATAGTGAGTAAATGATGATGAAATTTTCTCCTTTTTTCAGTAGACTATACCTTTATGGTACAATTTCACCTTTGTCTTTCACCTCATCATCAACCAACCTGAAGGAGGGAAAGCATATTTGTAAGAATTACTCAAAAGTGTGTTCAAGTGCTGCAAAAGGGTGTTCAATTTCAAAATTGGAACACATTTGACAATTAATCTTCTTGTAAATGCTAAAATGGATGAGTCTCAGGCATGATGAGGGTAATGTAAAACAGCTACTGAAACACGTGACATTTTCTTGTGCAATGAAGACAGGACCGGCTGGTTTGTTTCCCTGTCAAATCTTGAGCACACAGTAAGCAAATGGCGCTTTAAAAATAAACACACCATAAAGCCTGCATCAAAGCTCATTTCATAGGAAGACAAACATATGGGTCTCAAAGTGATAGTTCACACAAAAATGAATTATCATTTACTCACCCTCATTCCAACCATGTATGACTTTTTTACATATAAATATTTGTATATTCTTTTTTAAATATCTTCTTTTTTGTCCTGCAGAACATTGTGAGGGTGAGTAAATGATGACTAAATGATCATTTTTGGTGAACAATTGCTTTAACTATATGCTTTATGAAGCATGTATGCATTTATTGTTCAAAATGGCATCAAGTCTGATCATTTAGTACTACTGAATTGCAACTGTTAGAACATCATCTCTCCCATGACAGAGATCTTGGTAATGATAAACAATAGATGTGCAAACACATCCGTAAACATTTTAATTCTCCTCCTCACTGGGGACGTGTATACATTTCCTGTTCTAATTTCTCTTCTGTTTCCATTAATGTGTCAACAGAGTTTGAATCTACTGCTGGATGTAATATCCTAGTCTAACAGCTGGCAGTGTAAACAGCGGTAAAGAAAGGCTGATGGTGTCTAGAGAGCACAGTACGGATTTGATGGACACGGTTATGTCACGTAAAGCTGCATTGGTGGTCCTGTGTGGAAACACAGATTAGAGAAACAGCTCTGTTAATGTGCATGATACGACCAATGCATTCTCACCAAGGCTGGGCTGACTGCCAACGTATATGTTTGTGAAATATTAAAAGCATTACAATGGAATGGCCATGCTTGTTTGAAAGCTTTAATCCATATTTATTTTTCATTACAACACGGGTGCGTTCTCAATGCATCCAATGGATTTAAATGATCCAGTGCTTTGTTAATGGATTTTTCTTTTTATAATAACACTTTGATTGCTGAATGTTTAAAAAGGGATTCTGGAATATATAGCAATCTTGATAATCAACTGAACATGTCACAGCAACATAATCATGCAGAACATGCTGAGTGACACACAAAGAAACATTTAAAGAGGTGATGAAGGACTTAATAAAAACAGTGCTTTAAAAAAAAAAAAACTCATTAGACTCCCTTTGCGTGATCGAAGCATTGTGACGCATCTAATTATACTTTTCATACTGTTTTCTTTTCTGTTCTTATGTCAATGTTTCATAACGAAGTCCCTAATTATGAATCATCCAGTAATGTAGACCAGTTAGACAGGCAAGTTTTTGGATGGGCCACATCTGCTTTCACTTGTCAAAATAGGCTGTCAAAATCCTAACTATCATTATGCATTATGCCAAAAGACACACTGTGTTCCACAAATGACAAACATCATGTATGTATTTGTCTTGAAACTTCTGTCCTTTATTTCTAACATTTTGAAAACTCAGTAAACCCTTAATATTAATTTTTATATCAGTCATTAATACCTAAGTTTGATTTTATTTACTGTTTAAGGTCGTCTTGTATGTTAATTGTAGGTTTTCTGAGTGTCTTGTGTAACTCATTTAATGACAGCATGGTTGAAAGACATATCTGAAGCGTATGAAAGGCATGTCACCCCCTCAGTTATAATGCTTGCTGCACCCCTGCTGATAAAAAAGCTGCAAGATTTTATCAGGCCTGTAATGAAGTGCATGTCCACTGGGGGGTGTCATTTTTTGTAAAGAAAATTAAACATTGCGTTTGTGGCGATGGAACTGGCCATTAGACTTTACAGGAATTACCTTTTAGCCTATTGATTTTAAATAAAAATGCATGCATGAAAGAATGCCGTTTTCCTTTTAAGAAAGGGGAACACAAAATGTTCACCGACCTATCAGATCTCAGTGTCCAGTTTTATTTTTATTTTTTTTCATTAAGTAATCATGACATGTTTCCAAAAATATCAGTTCCTAGAGATGAGCCATGTTTATACTCAAATATGTGTCATGAGGCAATGTGACTTTGCCGTACAGCAACTGTACACTAAATCAAAAAAAAAAATCACATTAATAAACTCAACCAACCAAGAGTATTTGTGCAGACAGGATGTGCCCTCTAAAATAGCCCTGGAACGGCCTAACCGTACTAAAAACGCACGCACGCACAAACACTATGAGCTAGGAGTGAGTTCTAGGACAAAAAAAAAACACTAGCGGCAGAAGTCCTCTTGCTTTCTGAGGGGACTGAAATTAAGGAGGGAGGATCATCGGGAATGTCCATCAATTAAAACATATGTTAACAAGAATGTGATGGGAGTAGGTGAGATAATGGCTGTTCAAATGATGAATGAGGTTGACAAACCTAAAAACATAAATCAACAGAGAAGGGTTATTAAATAGCACAATATTCTAAGTGATACAGTAATTACACTTTGCTGATTAAACTTTTCATATCACAAAATGTACAGAGGAAAAAAACAAATTAAAATAATTTAAAACTTAAAACTTCGAGCTTGAATTTGTATAGGAAAATTCCTCATAATATTCACACGGGATAAGGGATATAATTATTAATTGTTATAATTAATTGTACTAAATTAGTGCATTGAATTGACAGGTTTTTTTAACAATAGCCAGTTTCTTTTCATCTTGTTGATTGCTTAAGGTAAATAATGTTTTGGTCATGTGTGCCTCAGGGTGTTGGTGAACCTGCAGGTTCAGTTTTCTTTCTGCCTTGGGCTGCATGTCTTTCGTCCTATGCTTTGTGGGTGTATAATTATTGCACCTAGCTTGTTGCATGGTTATTTGCGTGTGACTGTGCTAATCTTTTCATGCTCTGTGTTGGTGGCGAACTACCCTGAGGTGATTTTGAGCCTGGTATCTGGGGTGGGGTCTATCAGTAAAGTCGAGCCTTAGTGAGCTGTTATAATGGCCATCAGAATGTAGTATCCCAGCTTTCCAGCAAAGTCTATCACTGATGATACTTTTAAAGCTATAGTAGATTTGGGTTAGTCTGTGCTTTTAATAAAATCAGAACTTTGTACGAAGTATGTCTAAGTTAATTGTTACAATATCCACGAACCTGGTGAGGAATTAGTTTAAAATGCATTGGGTGAAGTTGGACTGTTTTTCATTTGCCTGCATACTCATGATATATATCAAGAAAATTAAGAACATATGGCAAAAGAAATTAGATATTCAGGGTATAGGCCATATATATGCTCCCTTGGAATCAATTAGCCTATGACTCTTGACCTAATGTTGCAAGCTGCTAAACACTTCTCGCCTTTAAATTTTTTTTCACCAAATAATTAAAAATCATTTACTCACTCTCATGTTCTTCCAAACCTGACTTTCTTCTGCAGGAAAATAATAATGACTAGTGACTGAAGGCATCAAGTCTCCATAAATATGCAAAATCAGTCACCATAAAAGTATAATCCGCATGCCTCATGCACACTATTCTTCTGAAGCCATATGGTAGAGAAAGTTTGAGGAACACGATTAAGTATTTACTAAAATCCACCATGACTCTCTTGGATTGTTTATGAGTGATTAGAGAACAGATTCAATTGAGCCGAAACTTTTTTCTTGTTCTTTTTTGCAGAAAGCAGTGTTCTGAAACTCATTTAAACCCCAACACCGTTTTCCTCACGCCGTTTAAATAATTAAGGGAAAGCTGGGTCTTTATCAAAGTCCGTGGTTTTGGTAGCCATGGCTGCATCTGAAATCGCATATGCTACTCTCTTGAGTAGGTTCTTATTTGTATTTACTTCACAACCAACTAGCGTCATAAATTGAACATACTTTTTTTAGCGGTTGTGAAGAAGTAATTCACTAATTACTAGCCTATTCAAAATAACCAAGGCTACTCAAGAGAATATGCGATTTCGGCCAATGCCAATGCCATTGCTTCACTGCCATTCATAAATCCTCTCCCGTGGCCTCATGGGATAAAGTGTCCATCGTATGCGCACTTCAGAATCTAGTCGGAAGAATTCATCCGGGTACTTTTTGCCTACTCTTTTATGAGTACTGTAAATTTGGACATAGATAGGCCTACTTCTTTTGCCACATACTGTTTTTCGCCTACTATAGCTATATGGAAGTAGACTATGCGTTTTCAGATGGTGATGCGTAGACAGGCGTTGACACAAGCCGCGTTCGTACAGATTTTACAGAGCACATGTGCAAGGAATACACCTGACAACTAAAGTCTGGAACTAAAGTCGCTTATTGGTGGAACTACAAACTGTTTAAGACTATACTGTTATAGTCCGAGGTGGAAAGAGTAATAAAATATTCAACTGAAGTAAAAGTACTACTTCAATGAAATGTTACTTAAGTACAAGTAAAATTACCAGTCTAAAATCTACTCAAGTAAAAGTAAAAAGTATAGCTCATTTAAAATTTACTCATAAATTTTAAACTTTTATCCCTTTATTTTTTGGGGAAGTGTTGCTAAACAGATTTACCAAATTAAACCATGGACAAAAAAACATAACATTATTCCTTAAATAATGTTTAAATAAATTGTATTATTATTATTATTGTTGTTGTTATTATTATTAATTATTCATGATACTTATTTGAATTGTTACTAGTAAGAATTACAATAGAGAGCTCTCTAATTCAATTATTATTAGTAACAATTCCAATTAGAGAGCTCTACAATTCAATTACTAGTAACAATTACACAATAAGAGAGCTCTCTAATTAAATTATTAGTAAGAATGCAATTACAGAGCTCTCTAATTGAATTTTTACTAGTAAAAAAACGAATTAAAGATATGTATAATTGCAGAGCTCTGTAATTGAATTAAAGAGCTCTGCAATTGCATTCTTACTAGTAACAACTGAATTAGAGAGCTCTCCAATTGGAATTGTTACTAGTAATAATTGGATTAGAGAGCTCTCTATTTAAATTGTTACTTGTAAAAACTGAATTAAAGAGCTCTGCAATTGCATTCTTACTAGTAACAATTCAATTGTAGAGCTCCGTAATTAAAAATGAATGGAAGTCA
Organism: Squalius cephalus; assembly: GCF_949319135.1. NCBI lineage: Eukaryota > Metazoa > Chordata > Actinopteri > Cypriniformes > Leuciscidae > Squalius > Squalius cephalus. Next base: position 12,728,987 of record NC_137127.1, on the reverse strand, counting down.
ATGAGACATATGACTAGAAAAAATTCATTTGTAGAGCTCTCTAATTGGAATTGTTACTAGTAATTGAATTGTAGAGCTCTCTAATTTAATTCTTACTAGTAAAAATGCAATTACGACGAGTAACGCTGAGTACAATTTAAGCTAAAACGGCTTGCCATAGTAGCCATCTTTAGACTATTGTCTTTGCGGTCACTCTCTATATTTATATGGCATTGCTGTCCAGGAGTAATTAGCTTTTGAAGTGGATTTACTTAATGTAACCTAAAGTTAACGAAGGCTATTGTAGTGTTTACAGCAGATGTCTTAACTAGTGTCAATCGACCGGGAAGATTTTAAAACGATCCGTACATTCATTTTCATCGCTGTGAAAATACAGACCGGAAGACAAAAGGTCTACATAAGGTCATAAGTGCAAGTGCATGCAAACGTGAACGCAACTTTCGCGTCTTGATGATTTCTGGTGTGTAACGCACAAGGGAAATAACGAATAATGTCGCTCTCTTTACACAAAGCTATTACTTTTGAAGAACTTGATCTATTGACTATATATAGCCTTAGGATCCCTTTGCTTGGCATAGGCTATTTCATCACCATTTATTGTCACTGCATGAAAAAAAGATTGATAGGCTACATTGGATGATTAACCTGCGTTCCACATGAAAGTAAATCATCAAATTTTGAAACGACATGAAGATGAGTAAATAATAGCCTACCAGAAATTTCATTTTTGAGTGAACCCTTATATAGGTACAAGCAATGAACTGTTCAAAAAAGGAAAGTCAAAAAGCAACTGGTTTGTAGTAGCCTACGTCAGGTAGCCTACAAGCAACCAGAATCTTGTCTTCTCTGAAGCCCGTTTCAGAACGCAGACAAACCAATGACAGAGGAAGAGAAAACCCCACTGGTTATCCACGCGCGCTGCCCACCCCCTGCGTTTTCAGAAAGCCAACATTATCCATCTGTCACTTACAGACGCTCAGCACACGTATCATTTGGTTGAGGTGGGCTGACTCGAGACCCACAGGACTATCTGAATAGCAACTTTACTGGATCGAGTCCATGCGTGGAATCTTTCAGCGCATCGTGAATGGTAAGATATCCGTGGATCGTCAGTGTTCGTTCCGATCTAAATTCGTTCATTAGGTTTTTGTTGTGTGTCTGCCGTGTAAATTATACCCGCAATACTGATCATACTAACTTCTTGCAAATGCTTGATAGCCTACATCCTCTCCCGGAGCTTGGGCAAGAAGTTGTGTCAGCGGAGGCTGTGTGTGAGTGATGCTCTTGACAGATGTGGCTATGGGTTCAGTCTTATAACTAAACTAGAAATGTAAACTGGGAATAGCTCAGTCCTGATTCTGATCAGTGACATGTACACTATAGCCTACCAGTACGATGCTTGTAAAATATTTAATAAGTTATTTGTGTAATTAAAGTGGCAGCATTGTTAAAAGAGTTCAGTATGATTCGTTTTATAAGTGTAATAAAATATTTAAATCATTTTTAAATCACTTAACAGGATAATAAAGAAAAAAAAGTAAAAGATTATGCATTATACCATATCAAACATGCTGTTTCTATAAAAATATCGCAAACCGGACTAAACTCCCTGGTCATAATGGTCTATTGGCTGGTTTTAAAGGGATTTTGGGGTACTTTTCAGCAGGTTAGGCTTAGAGACCATGAATACCTTGGTCAGGCTATGAGACTTAAATCAGCAAACCAGCTGAAGGAAAACCATTTTATGCTAGTAATGCGCTATAGACTTTTTGATGGTTATTTATTGATCGATACTGTATTTATGCTTTTTGGGATATTATTGATTTGTCGCTCACATTAGTGTTTTGCCTATAGCTATATTGACCATAAACACACATTAACCTTGAATAATACTGTGCCTGTAGGCATATATATAGACACACATAAAGAGTTTGGACACATATAAATAACATTCTTTCACATACCTTAGAATCCTCCGTATCTCTCTAGTCTTGTATTAACATCTTAATGGTAAATTTACAAGGGAATAAATCCATTTGCTCGTCATAAAAACAAAAGTTAGGTCTTTTCATTCCTGTGATTCAATTCAGGGTGTTCAAAAATGTGCTGCAGACGAATGTATACTGTAGGTTTAGAACTTGGCAAAACATTGATTTCTTTTTTTGGCAGGGAGTAAACTTAAGTTTATATTGTGGTGAGTTTTGAGATGAGCGGTGAGATGAATTTTTGTACTCCTAAGTATTCAAATATTTAATTAATTCTCTAACTACTCATTTGGGTGAGGTGAAAGCATCTGTCATCTTTGTTGAGTTTTTAAAGCAGATTATTACAGTATATTCACAGCAAGGTCAAGAGACCCAAAGACATTTACAGGGGAGAAATGTGACAGATGAATAGATATCAATTTTCTTTCAGTAGCACTTTCATGTCTGATAGCGCATGATTGTGCTAGTGCTTGATTGTGTTGGTCGATGTGGCTGGAGCGATTTTGTCAAATGGCAGAGAAAGCTAATCGTAGCTCTCAATATGTGTACAGTGATGGAAATATATTTTCCCCCTATATCTTATATTCCCAATATGGTAATCAGCTTGTTGGGATGAAAAAGCAGATTCATAAGAGAGATGATTGTATAAGAGACAAGCCTGAAAGTCCTATAAAAGCTGAAGCCAATGAGGCTTTCAATATCTCTATGATTGAAGAGAGAAAGACTGTCTTTACTGCAGTCTAGATGCTGAAGTATATGTTAGATTGATTCTTTTTTTATTATCATTTCAAGAGCCATCATAATGTGTTCTTGGCCTCTTTCTTCAAAGAAAGTGCAGTTATCAGAAAGCATGAGAGTTGACCCATCCAGAGGTTCACAAAAATGTGACCAGCAGGTCACACAGCTGTAAGATTAATGGATTCAATACACTGATTGTCACAGAAACAAAACAATCTTTATCAGTCTCTTGATGCTGCTTTAGTAAAACAGCTCTCTTGTGCCAATAGCTATATATAACTGTCATTATACACTTCAAAATAAAAATAAAGTTTCCAAAAGGCGGGTTTTTTTACCGCAATGCCATAGTAGAACCATTTTTGTTCCCCAAAGAACCTTTCAGTGCGCAGTTCTTAAAAGAAACATTTTTTATTAGTTTGAAGAACATTTTAAAAATCTAAAGAACCCTTTCCCACTTTGAATAACTTTTGTGGAATGGAAAGGTTCATGGGTGTTAATGGTTCTTCATGGAACCATAAATGCCAATTAAAACCTTTGTTTTTAAGAGTGTGGTGCAGTGGTGACTAGCCCCTCTCAGGGACTAATGAAGAGCACAGGGAAACCACCTCATTGAATGTTCAATTAGCAGGCCAGTAAGAGCTTTTTCATGCAAAGTTCAAGGAACCTGAGGCAACCAAAATGGCCGTTCATTGATAAGGAGTTTGTTGAGTGCTTGATTGTCATATCAGTAAATGTATGCCCTAACAATGTGTTTGAAATTCTGAAAATGTCCAGAATTCCCATGCTACATTTTTTGGCTGTTAATTTATATTAGCTGCTGAAGAGAATGTGTGAAATGGGATTTCTGCTTCTTACTTTTCTTCATACAAAATGAGACCACAGACCATATAAATTCATGGAATAACAGAGAAAATTGTACTTGGAGGCCATCACTGCCAATTTTGTGCCACCTTTGATTGATGAAATGTTTCTTAACGGCTGGCTCAAGAGAAACATTTGGCAACATACATCGCTGCTAAAATAGGCACTGCATTATTTAAGATGGTATTTTCCATCATTTGAAGAGAAATGAGACTGCGATGAGAGGCACAGAATATGTTGCAGATATTGCATCTCTAATAGCAACACCTCAACCAGCGTGAACTGGAAACTGCAGAAACGCATTGATTTTGAGCAGGTTTTGGGCAATTTAAAAGTGAAACGGTTGTTATGTTTTAGCTGAAGAAAGACCAACTAGCTTGGGTTGTCATCTATGACTAACACTGAGATGCAATTCTAAAAGTTTTGAATTGAATTTTAGGCATTCAGAGGTATTGTTATTGTTTTGAAGCACACGCTAATGAACAGATCTTTGACAAAATGACAAATGTTTAGTCCACATCACAGCTTATTTTGGCCAAGAACTGCTTGCTTGGACAGGAACAGGGTAATTTCACTGAGATACTATTGTAGTTTTTTTAATATTATTTTTTGCTATTTTCATTTTATGTAAAACAACATGTCAGCATTTTTACATGCTCTTATACCACACTGATAGAATAATAGGCAAAATTTGGCAAACTATTTGAATTATTTCTTACTCAGATGTATCAACTCTGTAATTTGTTTGCTAGGCTCATATGAGCCTCAAAAATCATTCTGCTGTCAACTATTAAAAAGCAACTTATTTCACACTAGTCCAGGTGACAGAAATGGCAGCCTTTATTAATGTGGTTATGGTTTTGCACTTATTTAAATATGGAAATAGTACAGAAATAGGGCCAAGTAGCCTACTCTGTGATTGTGAGAATAATCAAAATATGTATTAAAGTCCCAATTCCAAACAACTCTTTGTTTAGGTTTTAGCTCCCACATTGATAATGCATCTCACATCTGCCTATTTGTGATGTAACTCCACAAGCACTCAATGTGATGATTATCAAATGCAAAGCAGACACACTATTTGCAATTTGATGCATACTTTAAACAAATCTTCTTGATATGCACTTGCATTAAAGTCTAAAAATTGAGAAAAACAAATTCTGACCAACAAAGAAAAGTGTAATCCTTCCTGAATGCTATATTATTATTATAGTAAAAGCCATGCAAAATAAAAGTAAATGTAAGTGTGCATGCTTTCCTCACAGAGTGAAGAATGTGATGGTAACGGAGCAGTATGGAGTGCTCGTGGAAGACTCTACTGCTGCTCGTGTGCACATCCTTGGGGGTGCAGTACACTGCCATCCGTTCCCTCCATGACTCCTTCAGTGGCCCTTGCCAAGACTCCGCCCACTGCCAAGGACGACAGGGTAAAGGTGAGTCACTGTCCTGTAGCATGAAGAATTAGATTTTCACAGTGACATTTAACATTGTATGAGCTTTCCTCCAGAATAGTACTGTCACCCCCAGAATGGAAAATGAAATTTGGAAGTGGAAATGTGTGGTTCTTATTCAAATAGCATCAGGTTTACAATACCCTACTAATGGATTTTATTTACATGTATTTTTATTAACAAATCAGCAAGGTTTTCCACTATTTATATCTGCCAGTTCCTTAAGAAATATTCTAGATTTTGAATACCTTCATTTTGTTTCTTTAATCAAAATATTTTTTAGTTTCCACATATCCTCAGTTTTACTTTTCAGCGAGTACAGTAGTATAAGGCATAATGTATTCTGTTAATTTAATCTAGTTGGTTAGAAGTTGGTTTTTCACACTTTAAAGCATCTAATGTTGTTAGAAAAAACTATATGAAATTATGGTATGATTAAAATTTCTAAACATGGCTCATTCTGTTCATTTTCTTGCCATTGTGTAATTAATCTTAGAATTAAGAAAAAATAAAGTATCTGAGCTTGACCAGAACATATATCTGAAAACCCATTTATAGGAATACTCCCGTAAACTTTGACACAGGGAGTTTTTAAAGCTCAAAAACTGCATAACAGCAATGACCCTTCTGCGATATGTCCTCAATTTCATTTGCATTCAAGTCCAAGTGCCGGGATGCATTTTTAGCACAAGTTTAAGCCCTCCATTAAATTATAGTTTGCATAGAGACTTAAATTCAATTAAAATTCATGTTTGGTTATAGACATAGCTTTAGCTGGTTTGACAAGATTATGCTGAAGGTTCCGAATGGCATTCTCTCTATAGGCTTATCTCTCTCAGGTCATCTCTTCTGTAATGAGTGAGTTTGTAAGGAAAGAAATTAGCAGAGAACTGTTAGAAATGCAACCTGGAAATTCCCATCGCATCCGCTGTAAGGAGCGAGAGATGGAATATCAATAATTAATTCTACAATTATCTCATCATTAATCTAACGTAATATGTCCTCACGGACCAGCTGTTTGCACTTCCAGAAAGCGTTGACTCGCACAACCTAATGTGCCATGCGCAATCAGTCTCTCATCAGCCGTAATTACACTCGTTATCAGTCTCTCTCACCCTCCTGCTATATATAGTAATTGTTCATTTTGAGCAAAAGTCACATCATCTTTTTTCATATGTGAAGAAATGCAGTCATTGTTCATATTTCAGTTTTATGCGTTATTTTTTTTGTTCACATAATGCTCTAAAATGGTAAAATGATTACCATCACAGGAGGCAATCCAAGTCTTCAAAACAACTATTATTGCTGTACATTTTCTCTCTGCTGTGAGGATATGGTTTTAAAATTGCACTTTATTAAAGTTTTTGTTAAAATGAAACTTTTTTCCCCCCAAACTAAAGCTCCAGGTATTTTTTTTTCTTACCCAAATAACTGATTGATTAAAGATAAAGCTGAACTAATTGGGTCTTTTGTGGCCCTATAATGTCCTCTGTGGTTTCAGAGCGCCGTATTATCTCACTTTCTCTACTTCTCTTCCCCAGAGCAGAGATGGAAATCTCTCTGCAATGACATCCATGTCCCTGCTGAGACTAGCAGTAGCACTGCCACCGCTCGGAAGCACATCCTTCTGTTTGCACAAACCCGTAGTGGCTCCTCCTTTACCGGACAGCTTTTCAATCAACATCCTGGCATATTTTATGTTTTTGAGCCTCTTTATCATGTGCAACAGGCCTTTACCAATTCTAGTAGTCGCCTGCAAAGGGCTTTGGACGGCAGAGCTCTTCTGGGGGCCTACCGAGACCTCCTGCTCAATCTCTACAACTGTGACTTCAGCTTCCTGGAGAGCTACATTCGCCCTGAACCACAGGATCACATGACTGGGACCTTTTTCCGCCGCAGCTCCAGCCATGCCCTGTGCACGCCGCCTGTCTGCCAGGAGGGTGGCGAGGAGATTCTAGCAGGGCAACCGGATGAATCCTGGTGCCCGAAAAAGTGCCAGGCGCTAAACCTCACTCTAGCCTCTCAGGCTTGCCAAGCACGAAGCCACGTGGTTATAAAAACAGTTCGTATCCCAGAGGTAGGCGACCTACGCACGCTGTCAGAAGACCCCCGTTTAGATTTGAGAATCGTCCATTTGGTGAGAGACCCCCGAGCCATTCTAGCATCCCGCATGACTGCTTTTGTTGGCAAATTCAGGGCCTGGAAGATCTGGAACGCCACTGGCCGCCAACCGCGGTACGTGGACCTGACGCAGATAACAAGTACGTGCAGAGATATTGAGTATTCTGTGGAGACCGGCTTGCAGAACCCCACATGGCTGAGAGGGAGGTATCTATTGGTGCGTTATGAAGACTTGGCCTTGAATCCTGAGGAAAAGGTCAAGGAGATATATCGATTTCTGGGGCTGGACTTGCATCAAAAAGTTCTCACATGGATTGCTCAAAACACCAATGGCACTGTCCCTTCTTCTTCCGATTGGAACTATAAGTACTCCACCACAAGAGACTCTAAAGCCACAGCTCAGAGTTGGAGAGTACATCTGAACTTTGACATTGTTAAGACAGTTCAATCTTTGTGTAACAGAACTCTTGCCCTACTAGGCTATAAGCTTGTCCAGTCTGTAGATGAACTGAGGAATATTACAAAAAGTTTAATGGAGCCCAGGACGTAGTGAAGTTAACTTTTATGTGAACTACTGATTCATGTGGAAGACACTTTTATCCAAAGCGACTTATATTGCATTCAATGTATACGTTGAACCAAACAGGGCTAATATAACCAGTATATTTGGTTACATAATATTGTGTTAATTGCTTCCATCCATGAAAATGCATGCAACATTATGGATACTACTTTGGGGGAAATTTAGCTCATGAATAATAATTAGGTTCATGAGTGCTTTGTAACTTTCCTTAAAGGTATAATTTGCCCAAAAATGAAAATCATTTTCTCACCCTCATATTTTTCCAAACATTTATGACTTTCTTTCTTTTTTGGAACATTAGATATTATGTGTGTGTTTTTCCAGATGTGTTTTTTTTTTCATGCAAAAAAAGTCAGTAGTAACAAAAAAACTTTTTGGTTACCAACATTTTTTTTTTAAATATCTTGTTTTGGGTCATGCAGGTTTGAAGAAATTATGACAGAATTTTCATTTTTGGATGGGCTATCCCTTTAAGTGCCTGGTCACATGAAGTAATTAATATTCATGAGCCAGGACTTTAGAATAGCATAATGCTAAAAGAGCATCCATGTCTATAATTTTCAGCTTGTAAATGTGCATTGATGTGACCAAAGAACCACTACCAAGTATCGACAAAAGCACAGCAGACTTGCCAGTGACAACACATGCCAAAGCTGGTCAAATGAAGTCAAGAGCATGTGTTATCTGGACGAGCCCATAAATGGCCTTAAGTATGAATGTTGATCAGCGAACATGTCCTTACAACCCCATAAACAGTCAAGCAGAGATCTAAAATGACTGAAATGCCACTCAGCGCCATTGAAAACTAATTTTCCATGTTCTTTTTAAAAGCAAAGTCCCTAATAAAAATCAAGTCGGCACAGAAGGTAATGTTGTTCAGTTTAAATCACTGGCAGACAGTTCAATGCGTTTTCATCCACCTCAAATAATTTTTTAGAAGCCCCAACGTCATAAATGATCTCTCTCTGATGGCATTTGGGAATTTGTATGTTAGGGATTACTTTTAAGTGCAGTGTAAACATTGGGAAAATAACTTTGGAGCTATGGAGCCACTTTGCAATTTTGAGGATAACAGATATAAAACTACAGTATACAAATCAAATTCCTGATATAAAGCTGGCGTCGGCAAGATTTTTTTTATCATATTCACTAAAACCGACACTATGCTCCGACAGAACAACATAAATCAGCCGGTTTTAGAAAAAACCCGCGCTTCTACCTCCACCTGGAGCCTGTTATTTGTTTAGCAAAAATCCACCGCTCCCGGTTCTTCTGGTCCAATCAGCGCAAGGCTGTGTGAGATCTGACTGTCAATCACAGTTCGTGCACACGCCACAGATTCCCCCTCCCCTCTCGCGCACGTTACAATAACACATGCACACGCCTGAAGTTCGCAGGTGTGTTGGATTGTACGAAGCGTGGCGGAGATAAAATCTACTAACAAGCTTCCAATTCCTCAGTTAACAACCATAGCTAGGAGGTCCAAAACAACCAAGGAAAAGAAAATGATGCTTCGATGCTGGTGCGTTAACAGAAAATCTGGTGCACACGCACTGACGAGCACGAACTCGATGGGAGGGTGCTTGGTGGTAGTGGGGGAGGGGCATGAGAGTAGTAAACATTCAAAATTTTGGCTAAGTCCCCTCAATCTGCCAGACTTGACGACTTGACTGTAGTTTTTCCTCTTTGTCGCCATCTCTGTTCGAAATCTGCAATTGCAGTTATCCGCGAATTATCAACTTTACGTGGGTTGTGCCTCGGCACAGCACAGCACGGATGAATCCAATTTTTTTAGGAGAATGTGTGGCTGTCAGTCACCACGCCGGTGTGGATACTGTCATTCGGAATCACAGATTCTGCTTTTTGGAAGGATGACCAACTTAATTTTCACTGGAAAATGTCATCTGATTAAGTAACTAACATCCACTTTAGTTCTGATCAACTAAGTGAAAAAAAGCATTGCAGTAAATCACGCTGATTAAATCTAACGATCGCTTAAGCCAGGGTTCACCAATCTCAGTCCTGGAGGGCCGCTGTCCTGCAGAGTTTAGCTCCAACCCCAATTAAACACACCTGAACCAGCTAATCATGGTCTTACTAGGCATAGTAGAAACTTTCAAACAGGTGTGTTGGAGCTGGTTGGAGCTAAACTCTGCAGGACAGCGGCCCTCCAGGACCGAGATTGGTGAACCCTGGCTTAAGCGATGTCTTACCTGTTCAGCAGAAAAAAAGCCGTCTCTGCGTCCGTTTTTAACCCCTTCAAAACACGGAGTTCACGCCACCTTTCAAAAGCCCTTCCGATATTTATCCTTGTTTTCGCATGGGCCGGTTGCATTCTTTTTTTTTTCTGTAACCACTCCGAAGTCCGAAGTCTTTTGCGTTTTACAACAGGTGAATCTCCAGTTGTCACTGGTGATTGTCGTTTGAACCTTTCTGGATCCGCCATCAAATTTCTGTTTAATTATATCAAGTGCTGTGAGAAAAGGCTATAAATCTCCACCTCCAACATCCTCACACGCAATATAGCCTACTAGCCAAGACACCTTCTTTATGATGTGACGTAATGACGCAAAGACATGCTCGAATTTCCCGCGGAAATCCACCAGTACCACTGGAATTAAAAACATTATTGCAAGCTTACAGTTTTGAATCGAGCTAAGACAAGCAGATAGTTTTGAACACTGGCTGGTTATGTACTTGCTCAAACATTTATTTTGGATCATTTTTAACCCAAAAAAGTTACGGACTGCAGCTTTAATTAATATGCTATCTCCTGTTCACAGGGCAGGAGTGAACAATAAACAATAACAATAAATGAGTCAATAATAAACAATTATTGTTTTAGTTCATATCATGGATTAAATTACAAAATCCATGAACACATCATATTTTGGAAGGTGGGGCTCAAATAAACAATACTCAAATTCTCAACAAAAAAAAATTGTGAATAGAAATGCAGATATTATGGTGTGTGGGAATATGGAACTGTGCCTTTAGTCTTAAAATACTCTTGAATTTCATGATGTCTTGGTAACTTTGTGTTGTTGTTCATGCCATCCTGTACATTAAGCAATTCATTAATTCTATGTGAATCATGTCATTAATCGCAAACACTTTTACATTTTGGACAAATGCTGTGTAAACAAACTGTTACTCATCTCAGGTATATGATGATTAAATGCAATTCTTCGGCCGCACTGCCAGTTAATAAATATGCAGAGAAAAGAGAAAATCTATGGTGAAATAATTTATTCCTCATTACTGTAGGAACCGGTGGTTCATAATGATACATAATGTGTTCGTTTCATTTATTTATTTATGACAAATTATTTATGGTAAAGAATTATGCAGGACAACTGGTGTAGCAGTATTAATGATCGGTTTTGAATGCTTATTTGTCTAGCCTATATACAGTATGCTTTCTATGTAATACACAAACACATTGACCTGCCTTTTTATTAATAATTAAGCAGGACTGGTGACAAATAGAAATTAATCAGAAGCATTGGTTTTGATGTAGGTGTTTGCTGCTTCTGTATGATATTTTCTATGGTCTGCTTTCTCATCAATTTTCTACTTTCTTTTAAAACTTGACATTCGTGGTGTTCTGCTGAGGCTGGAGCATTTGGTGAAGTGCTGATCATCTTTTCAACGTCAGCAGTCCAGCTTCAGCTTGGAAACCAAAATAGTGATTACCAAGGGATATGGCCATGCGGTTCAGACTCTCTTTTTGTTAGTTCCCTTTGTTTTCAAAGCAAAGATGCCTGGTATTAACACATTTAGTGGATGATAGCATTAGGCTTGATGACAGTACTATTTCCTCACATATTGTCATAAGGCACATAAACTATCTATCTATCTATCTATCTATCTATCTATCTATCTATCTATCTATCTATCTATCTATCTATCTATCTATCTATCTGATGCAGTCAGATCCAGTCAGATGTAGAAGTGATGAATCAAAATGATTTGATTTATTAGTAAAGAATAAAAATGAATCATGAAAATAATAAAACCATGAACTGTTAAGTAAATTAGTTAATAATAAATTAAGTAACAAAGTAGGCTAACAACAAACAAGTCGTTAAAGGGGTGGTATAATGCCCTTTTTACAAGATGTAAAATAAGTCTTTGATGTCCCCAGAGTGTGTATGTGAAGTTTAGCTCAAAATACCCCACATATATTTTCATATAGCATGTTACAATTGTCACTTTTTGAGGGTGAGCAAAAATGCACCGTTTTTGTGTCTGTCCCTTTAAATGCAAATGAGCTGCTGCTCCCGTCACAGAGGGCGGAGCTTCAACAGCTCGTGTCCTTTTACTTCACACAGACATGCACTGAAAATTTCAAACACTTGTTTTAGCCTTCACGTTCAAACCGGAGTCATACAATGATGGAGAGACTCAAGAAGAAGTGACAACATGTAGAATGCAACAGTACATTTCTGAATGGTTAGTTGAAGAATTTATGCAGCTGATGTGGAGTTAACTATCTTCTAGTCATTGATCAGCATATTCTGTCATGATAATCTATAAATCGCGTTCCCGGGGGCGGGGTTTATGTAGAGTTGGTGATGTCACTAATCCGGGAGGAATGTTGTGTATTTCCTATAGAGAGTCAAAGAAATGGACACATTGACCCCATTGGATTCAACGGAGAAAAGTGAAGTCAATTAGAAGCACTCACTTCCTGATGGCTGACCGTACTGCGCAGACTCAAACTGAGCTTGACGACGTAGATGTGACGTGAGCAACCCGTCTGTCTTCTAGTAGCTGTGCCAAGAGAAATCTGAATCATTCCCTTCCGAAACTTGCAGAGATGGAGAGTGTGAGTAGGAGGTGTCCATGAGCTAGGAGCAGGAGAAACTTTTGCTAAGTATTCTGATTAATTATTTTGTCATTTTGCCTCCACGTCCCCCCGATTGCCCGCAAGCTTCTCCTCCATACGGTAATTTCTCTACTGTGCGACAGAGAGTCGCGTGGTTATGACGCAATCTTTAGCCTATTTTTACAAAAATTGCTTCTACGGGGCCATAACGTAAGATACAAGGTAATGGAGCCTTTTATACATTTTCGTGTTTCTTTAGAAATAAATAATGGACAAATGGAGTCTTTAAATGCCTCAGATGTAAAGTTATTCGATGTCAAAATGACGCCAAAATGAATGGGAGTCAATGGAATGCTAACAGCAGGTGATGGTCTGCTAATCAATGGCGGTGCCCGGGGAAGCTTCAGTTTTTTCTGAAAATACCCCCTTGGTCCCTACCAGCCGTTTGTTGTAGTTCTTAAAAAACGATTTCTTTAAAGCGGCGCTATGCAGTTTTGGCAATTTCTTCGCTGTTTTGTCGCTTTTTGCTCACGGGTTTCTCTATAGAGCTCCCCCTACAGCTTCGAAATAGATATTTGACAACACTGTTGTCAAAACTCGTTGGCGACTCTCCCCCTCCCATCTTCTCCCTCCTGTCAAGTGCATTTGTTTTCAAAGAAGCTTGCGAACGTACAGAGCCATGTACACTGAGGTACGCCGGCCCAAAGTTGCAAGGGGGTTTTTCCGCTCAAAGGCGCTAGGGGGGTGCGAGAAGACCACCATTCAACCGGAAAAAAGTCATATAACCATTCCAATGACTCCGAAGCTGTTCAGTTAAGGTAAATTAAGCTAAAAAATCCCTGCATCGTTCACCTTTAAAATATTTGGTTTGAAGCGTTGGAACTTTGCAGATGTTGTTTATGCTCAAACAGCAACATTACACACTAACTAAAGTTAGAAAAAGTGAAATCATAATCATCCACCCCTTTAACTAATATGTCAATATAAAATTGCCAGAAGAGCAAAGGAAGAGATTAAGAGATCAATGTATGAGCAATGAGCTTGCCAATATATTAGGCTATAGGCTACAGATCAGGAACAAATATGCTAATCATGTCAAAAATATATTTTCTAAGTTTTAGCTCTGGCTTCTTGGTATCACATATAGCCTAAGCGTATCTAAACATTGCGGTTTTAACTATAGAAGCAGAACGAGCCAAATTAGCCTTTTCAACATGGACTTTAGGCTAGGCCTAGTCACTTTACTTCTAAGTAAAACTATAAACTCATGCAATATTTGATATTAGACTGGATACCAGACTTTGCAGAGGAACATCAACTCACAAGGAACATGAACACAAAATCATCAAAGTAAATAAACTAGGCCTACTAAAATTCGAAATCACTTAGCCTAAAATCTATCTATCTATCTATCTATCTATCTATCTATCTATCTTGAAGCTGAAAGCAGCTTTAGATAGACAGACAGTTATATATCAGTAGATTGATAGATAGTTAGATAGATAGACAGACAGACAGACAGACAGACAGACAGACAGACAGATAGATAGATAGATAGATAGATAGATAGATAGATAGATAGATAGATAGATAGATAGATAGATAGATAGATAGATAGATAGATAGATAGATAGATAGATAGATAGGCAGTTTTGCGGAAGGAATGAATCGGTTGCTCTCATTCACTAAAAATAAAGCTGACTTCCTAGTGCTGCTTACGACAGAAAAAGGTGAGTTTAGTTTATTATTACCTATGCTTGCTCGGTTTTTAAGCTTTGGCTGCAACAAATTGTGTTTAAAAACAGCGATGGGGTTGATTTGTAAGACTACTATGCTGTACGTGTTGACACTGTTTTAAACTGAGTGAACCAGCTTCATACTTAACAATGCAGTTAATTAGCTATAGCCACTATTTTAAGTTACACCTCACTGTTGTATTGTAGTATAGCCTATACTTATAAAAGTAGCTGGAAAATAATAAAAGATTTTCTAATTTCATGACAGAGCCCAGTTTTATTACTTAATGTTTTGGACAAAGAAAAAAAAAAACAAGTCTGACTCATGAGAAGCATCGTGAGTAAATGGCTGCAAAAACACCTTAAGACACGGATACTGCGAGATGAGTCACTATCTAAAGAAAGCCCAACTAAATGTAACCACTGGGTTCTATGTCAGGACATATTTCTATCCAGAGTCTGAGGGGTTAAAAGCACCCTGAGGGAGTAATCCTCCCTCATTTACAATCACTCTCAACCCTGCAGCTGCTGACTGCAGGGGTATTTCTCAGAGGCCCTGAGAATATATCCATAGAAGAAACTCAATAGAAATGGGATTTAAGATGGAGGGAGAAGAGAAACCATCTCTCTTTGAACTTAATCTGCAAAGGCAACACAAACCGGCAATAAAGCAGAGTTTATGACACCCTCTGAGAACTGTTTCATTGGCTTTTCCATCGTGCCCTGACATACAAAGACACCAGCCGCCTGAGTCAGCCACACAGTTAATCGCCCATCTCTTCAGCCAATATCAGCCCCCTCTGTCCCTCTTAACCCCGCTGACAAATTTAGACCTCAGAGGATGGCGGTAACGAATGTTCAGAGCAAATCCACAATGCGTAGGGGTGTACAGTGTGCTTTCGTGTATGTAAGTAATGAATTAGCATGAAGAGATGGAAGTGAAGTGGCCACAGGTCAAGAGTCTAACATATGCTCTGTTGCCGAGAGAGAAACGGATGACCCCTTTTTTCTTAGAAAACCGATCACATAAAGGTCAGGCACAGATTTGTGGGAGAGAAAAATAAGTCTACTGCAGAAATCATGAACATGAAAAATGTATGTAGCAAAAGTTGCACAAAATATTACTATATTTACATATTTTATACTATATTTCTTTCACATTCAGAATGCAGACTGCTATTTTGTGCTCTGCTTGGAGCATGTCATTTAATAGTTTATACAATGTGTCAAATTGTGCTTTTTTAGCACGGTAGAAATACTTCAATACTTTCATACGGCAACCATTTTTATTGAAATTAGCGATGAACCATAATCGAATCAGTCCTAAAAAGTGTGAAATAAATCCAATATTTTCTGCCCCCTCCATCATACTAATCTTACAATGCAACTCCATCCATCTCATTCTCAGATTTTCAATATCCACAGTCAAACTTAAGATGAATAACTCTCCAAGCTAACTGTGCTTAACCTAAGACTGATTTGACAAGTGCTTTGAAGGCTATAAGCTGCAAGAGGGTTACAAATAAAAATATGTAATTTATGAACGGCCAAGACATAATCGTCAGATCATTTATCTGTATAACGACATTGGTTTGAGAAAAAAAAAAAAGAGTTATCACTCTAGCTTGTCTTAAACTGGTACGTCTGAAAAGCTGTGCAAAATAGATTCGGTACCCATGAGGAAATCATAGCCTAAGACTTTCAAATTGCCTTGTTCTCTCCGTCTGCGAAGGTAAATCATAAGTCCACATAATTAAAATAATGAATGCTCAATTGACGCCCCTCAGGTGCCATTTGCTTGAGATTTCGTGTGATTGGGGCACGAGACAATTGCTGAAGCAATCCTACACGGCGAGGAGTAATTAGCCATATTACAATTTGCAGTAATAGGCACCATAAAATTGAATCCCGAACACTCTCTATATTTCATGAGCCAGTATCTTTTTATAGTGTCTAGTGGGCCCAGGGCCATAGGAGGAGAGCATGATGTTTCAATGCTAAAAAAGGAGAGAATCTGAGTGCAGGAATGGAAGAAATGCAGCTTGAGAACAGGATCGAGCGGTAAAGGGGTGTGTAGGTGTATGTATGTGTGCGTGTGTGAGTTTCCATATACGACTATGCAAACTTAGCATCTGTTCTGTCAGGGTTTTTCACCCTCACTTTCACTCCTCCCACACTTTATTTTCTGTATAAATCCCATTCCAGGCATTTCTAGAATTGTTTCCCTTCATGAAAAGATGATTAGCTACAAGTCAACTTTTCAAAGGATATATTCTCCAAAGTGCAGATACAGTAGCTAGTGAGTAAATGTCTCACTGTTTCTGTCAGTATATCTCGGTTAAAAGCTGTAATTTGTGTTGTGACAGTAAATGGCACGGTTAAGCGGCCACTCATACTCACATGCTCAGTTTCAACCATTATACTACGAATTGTATATGTGTCAAAAATAGCTATGCTGCAGCGTCATATGCGTGTGAACTGCAGCATGCGATGAGACGACTCATTCTGACAGCATAGCAGTCTGTTTCCATTATTGCCCCTTGAAATTTTCAAGCTTGGATATTCTTGGGTTTCTTTGTTGTTGGTGTTTTGTACAAAACACTAAAGAAAATTGCCAGGATTTTTTAAAATGGAGATTTGAATGTTATTTCTCACAATAAAATATTGTATTCAGATTATTACTGTAATTCAGGGTAGGTGATATTCTGTCATAACAAACACATTACTATAAAAATAATAACATATATACCGCATTGTGTAATAATAGTGTGAAGACTTTTGTTTGAAGTCACCATTAAGTTTGATTTACTTTTAATGAATTTACTCCCAGCAGATGTGTCACAGAACACAATTGGTTCCACTGTATTACATGGAGAGAATAAGCTCATTATACCAACTTGACATCTACAATATACATGGGACTATTATATATTAGAAACAATATAATCTTTTATAAATAATTAAGGGTTGCTGAGGTATTTGCAATGCTGTTGAGCGAGTGGTAGTTTTTCTTGTGAACTTTTAGTGTGTATTGTCAACCAGATATGCAAAGGTATCAACACTTGGCAGATTAAACTCATGCCGAAGTCTATTGTAAAGAAATGTCTGCTTTCTAAAAGGAATATTCATGGAATAATCAGTCGAGGATTGTTCCGTGCTGTGCAAATTGTTATGCACCACTAGCACAGCTAACTACGTTTTACAAGCAAAATGCTAAAAATTTTATGATAAATCTGTAATATGTAAATTTATAAAAACATAAAGAGACGAATATTAACAGTACTTGTCATGCTATGCTTATTGCAAAGGAAAGTGAACAAGCAGCGTACTGTTACTTCTTATTTTTGACTTACTTTATAATTAAAGATGAAAATCTTGTTGTTGAAATATATATGTGTTTATATTCTCTGTCTCCTCTTGCACCAATAAGCTGGTGTGGGCGTTCTGGCGCAATATGGCTGCCGTCGCATCATCCAGGTGGATGCTGTGCATTTGTGGTGTTTTTTTTTTTGTGAAAATGTAATAATTCAAAACGTTTTCTGTGATGGGAAGGTTTATGGTTTTGGGATAGAATATACAATTTGTGTTGTATAAAAATCATGTCCCCATACTATAAAACATGAAAACCCAACGGTTGTGTGTAATTTTTGCAATTAAAAATTTCACAAATATATATATATACACACAAAACAGTGAATGTGGGTAACTACTATACAGGAATATAGCCTGCAGTAAATTCACACTGTGGATGAAACGATTGGACGGACTGGAGGGTTAGCACTATATCGCAGTGACTATAGGATGAGGGGGGAAGGATTTACTGTACTTCTCTCCCCAAATGTTCTGTCTTTCTCTCTCGTTCTCTCCCTCTGGATCAAGGTGCACCAGAACTGTCAGCAAATCCACAATGAATTCCATACAGCTCATACAACTCAACTCATCCATAATTCAGCCTCAACTTCACTCAGGGAAGTCTTTTGACTACATTTACCTTGTGTTTATTACCCCAGGCATTACACACACATGGGAGAAAGGAAAACTCTCTGACTGAAATGTCTCTGGGGGAGTGATGGGTATTGTGGAATACTGGAATCATCATATAGGACATGTTTTATTGCAAGGACCCCATGAAATCAGAAGAGTTTTCAATGTCTATTTCATATTTGAGTCCATATACGTATCCTAGTATGC
The DNA here is from genome assembly GCF_949319135.1 of Squalius cephalus. Classification (NCBI taxonomy): domain Eukaryota; kingdom Metazoa; phylum Chordata; class Actinopteri; order Cypriniformes; family Leuciscidae; genus Squalius; species Squalius cephalus. The sequence goes on along the minus strand of NC_137127.1, from coordinate 12,710,490 downwards.
TACAAATATTTTTACTAACATTTAGCATACCGACTTTTACCATATATGCATTTTAAAAGCACAGTCTTTGTCTTACAAGTTGCATACTTCCTGTTCTAGCCGAGCTACATGCCCTTGAATTGAATGGAAATGCTTAAAGGATAGCTCTCTCCAGGACTTCCTTGAAACAAAGCACTAAACCGGTTCACTGTAATATCTATAGTGAAGGTGATGAAACTGTCAAGCTAGGATTTTCCCTGAGCCTTTTAGAGGACAGTAAATTTCACTAATAATTTATTTTTATGAGAAAGTATATTGTTTGGTGTCCTCAAGCACCTGCTATTAGCTGCATCTGTTAAATGGTGTTGACCTCCAATGAGCGGGAAGGCGAGCCAATAAAGTGGCTGTGCTCAGACGCTGTTGAGCGTAAGCTAAATTGTGTACTACGCTTGCAAATATAACATTAACAAGTAAAACTGAAAAAAAAAATGTAGTTATTCGTTTATAAACTCATCTTAAGAAGATAGCATAACTTATAATCAGCAGTTAGAATAATCTAGAACTCATACGTTTATTGTAGAAGAGGGGAAAAATGACATTAAACTCAACTTCATAGTAATAGACAGGGAAAAAACAGCTCTAAGACTAGTGTCATTGTTCAGCTCAATTAGCTTAATAGTGAGTCACTTCAGTTCAATAATAGTGTCAATGTTGCAAAGTTCATCAATTATGAAACAACGCAGTTTCAGCTAAAAAAAAGCTCTACTTAAGACAATAGAGTCATTATTCAGCTCAAACCAGATCCATTGTTGATTCAGTTCTGTTCAATAAGAGTCAATGTTGCAAAGTTCATCAATTATGAAACAACTTCAAAAGCAGCTCAATGGTAAGCCGTTTTAGCTTAAATTGTACCCAGCGTTACTCGTCGTAATCGCATTTTTACTAGTAAGAATTCAATTAGAGAGCTCTACAATTCAATTCTTACTAGTAGCAATTACAATTAGAGAACTCTCTAATTCAATTATTACTAGTAAAAATTACAATTACAGAGCTCTCTAATTCAATTATTATTAGTAACAATTACAATTAGAGAGCTCTACAAATGAATACAAATGAATGTCTCCATTGACTTCCATTCATTTTTAATTACAGAGCTCTACAATTGAATTGTTACTAGTAAGAATTACAATTAGAGAGCTCTACAATTGAATTGTTACTAGTAAGAATTACAATTAGAGAGCTCTGCAATTGAATTGTTACTAGTAAGAATTACAATTAGAGAGCTCTCTAATTCAATTATTATTAGTAACAATTCCAATTAGAGCTCTACAATTCAATTATTACTAGTAACAATTACAATTAGAGAGCTCTCTAATTAAATTCTTACTAGTAAGAATGCAGTTACAGAGCTCTCTAATTGAATTTTTACTAGTAAAAAACGAATTAAAGATATGTATAATTGCAGAGCTCTGTAATTGAATTAAAGAGCTCTGCAATTGCATTCTTACTAACAACTGAATTAGAGAGCTCTCCAATTGGAATTGTTACTAGTAATAATTGGATTAGAGAGCTCTCTATTTAAATTGTTACTAGTAAGAATTGAATTAAAGAGCTCTGCAATTGCATTCTTACTAGTAACAATTCAATTGAAGAGCTCTCTAATTGTAATTCTTACTAGTAACAATTCAATTGGAGAGCTCTGTAATTAAAAATGAATGGAAGTCAATGGAGACATATGAATAGTAAAAATTCATTTGTAGAGCTCTCTAATTGGAATTGTTACTAGTAAGAATTTAATTAGAGAGCTCTGTAATTGTAATTCTTATTAGTAATAATTGAATTAGAGAGCTCTGTAATTGTAATTCTTACTAGTAATAATTGAATTAGAGAGCTTTCTAATTGTAATTGCTACTAGTAATAATTGAATTGTAGAGCTCTCTAATTGAATTCTTTCTAGTAAAAATGTATTTACGTCGAGTAACGCTGGGAACCATTCAAGCTAAAACGGCTTGCCATAGCTCTACACTCCAAGAAAAACCCATAAAAATAGGGCCCAATGTTACTATGAAGGAATTTTCTGTATTGATTTTTCACAGGGATCATATTCATATTTTGAAATACCCAATGCGTTCTGTTGTGTTTTAGGGTTAAACTTTAGGGGAAACTTAACGGATAATGTTGTGGCTTAAATTTAAAACATTTCTTGCTCGATGGTGTTTTATGCCCCCAATGGCTCCTTAGAGGCAGCTAACCCTACCCTCAACCTTAAACCTACCCATCCCCTCGCTGCCTGGAAGGCGACGTTGGGGGCATAAAACACCAAAGACCACATTTCTTCCAGTGTACAAAAGTCAATAGTGTCTGTACAGTACTGTCAACTCGATAATATTGGTTTCAAGATATGGGAAGCCTTTTTTTTTTTAATTAACATGATTACATGCTTAGTTGCATTTTATAAATGTAATTTAGACCCTTTTAGAACAGACTTGTGACCCATTTCGGGGTCTCCACCAGTTAAAATCCAGTGAATTATTCATTTCTAACATTAATGATTGTGAGCTATTAGACTTTGCAGATTCATATACTCATAACTACAGTAAATTTGAGATTGCTTATACATTATGTAAGCACACCCTGCATCACTTAGCAATTTGATTATGATTATAACTCCAGGCCATCATATTTTTTGTTCTTTTGTTTGTAGCCTCAGAAGTTGAGTTCCAGACGCCCCTCAGCCTGACACAACTGTTGAAGGTAACAAATGACAGCCCTCTCCTGGACAAGCAGTCCATCTGTCTGTGTCAGAATAATTGAATTCTGTAAATATAATCAGAGAGCTCTGTTATGATAAATTTTGAATGATTGCTATCTCTGTAGTCTGTTTTATGGAGGGTATGACATGTAATTCAGACAGATATAAAGATATGGGCAAGCTTTGTGGCAAAAATAGGCCAGTAATCCTTCACAGTCCAAGTGCACACAGCTCTATTGGTTCAGATTTAGTATGGGGTCATTTTATATGAAATTATGTTTATATCCAAGAAGATCTGCTATTGCACATTATACAATTGGTTCTTCAAATTTGATTGGATGAGAGGCCTTCCAGTATTGCTGATACACAGTCCAACAGCCTTGGAACTTTTACACTTTTTACATCTTTACGGTGGCAACATTTTATGAGTGAATCATTGGATCACTGAAAGCAGTTCATTAAAACACAGATTCATTTTGGAAAGAAACATGTATGAGCGAGTCAGAGAATCATTGTGCTCGAGGTCTTTTAAGTCGGATGGATTCTGGTTGGCTGTCAAATTTTTTATTGTTCACCTAGAAAAAGTCGGTCCCACTTTATATTAAGTGGCTTTAAGTACTATGTACTTACATGTACTTACATTGAAATTAATCATTTGATACAATGTACTTATTGTGTAACTACATGTTTTTACATTGTACTTACATTTTAAAAATTCCTGCATGTAATTACAGCTGTAATTAATTTATGTAATTACATTTGTAATTACACAGTTGACCCTTCCCTTACACCTTAAACCTACCCAATCCACCACACCTGTCCCTAACCTTACCCGTATCACACCTCAATAGCAGCAAAAGTGTTTTACAATACAACATGAACACAATAAGTACATTGTACTTATTTTTTTATGTAAGTACATAGTACTTAACGCCACTTAATATAAAGTGGGACCAAAAAGTCATTATGAAAGTCATTCCAACAATATTGTTCCTCTGTGACGTTATCGTTATAGTTGTGATTTGTACAGTACTTTGTTATTCTTTACAGAATTAGAATTTTTTTAAACTTTATAGTTATAGTTATTCAAATTCATGTTAAATGTTCAAATAAACTTTTATTTGTAAAATATATTTTTCAAAATAGAAGCAGTTCCTTTTCGAATGGAACTCGACGCTGCATCATGGCATTGATGCTATAAGAACACTTTTGCAAACAAAATATATGATGAACGATATCACACAAATGCAAACAGACAAATGGCTTCCTGAAGACAAATAAGCTGGGGATTCTGTGACGTAGGTGCCCTTTTATGGCCTTACTGACACGCTACGCTACGTCACCTGACATCATGTCAGCCAATCAAGATTTGCATGTTTTCACATGTGCTTCAAACACCAGTCACGCAGAAGCGTTCCCATAGTGTCAACACCATGAAGCAGCGTCTCATTCCTTTCTCAAGGAACTGGGTTACATATGTGAATAAATGCTAAGATGAATAAATACGCGGAATAAATAAGCTTTCCATTGATGTATGATTTGTTAAGATAGAACAATATTTGGCTGAGATACAACTATTTGAAAATCTAGAATCTGAGGGTGCAAAAAAATCTAAACATTGAGAAAATCACCTTTAAAGTTCTACATTTATGTTCGTGATTGTGCAGCATTCACTCACATAAATAAATGTTTTATATATTTATGGTAGGAAATTTACTAAATATCTTCATGGAACATGATCTTTACTTAATATCCTAATGATTTTTGGCATAAAAGAAAAATCGATCATTTTGACCCATACAATGTATTGTTGGCTATTGCCGCAAATATACCGGTACGACTTATGATTGGTTTTGTGATCCAGGGTATAACAATTTGTGTTCTCTGAGAAGAGTTTGAAACTAAGGTGCTTATAAGCATATCCAGATTAATATAACAAGCTGAAGGCAGTAACAAATTTAGAAGAAACTATGATGTTTGTTTGTTTTGATCTATGGCTAATTAGATCATTTGAATATTTGTCCATTTTCAGACAGATCCTGATTAATATTAATACTCCATCTGTGCTTTCGACTTCGTTTCATTAGTCATAGCTTCCAGCATCACATATAGCTTTTCTCTGATCCATTTTCTCAAACCACGATAAACTCTAGTGCTAATCCTGCACCTGAACTATAATTAAGTTTACAGACTGATCAAATGAGTTTGGAGCCCTGCTATAAAAACAACTTAAAATCAGTTCATTTCACTGTGAATTAATCATAATACCCTCTGTATCTTATCATCCTTAAAAAAGAGCTTTGTTTAAAAGCCAGACATTAATTAGGGTTTACTCTAGGCTGGCTCAAAGCAAGTCCCAACACTGATAATCCCAGCTGATGCATCTGAGCTAGATAGCTCATTGATTGAGAAGCCTAGCTTTTGTACATGGGAACACAATCGACCAGACTACCAGAGCTTCATAGCATTTAGTTGGTGAGGACAGACCAACAACAAAGGCACAATTGATGTTCTGTAGAGCTTCTGAGACAGTGGTGTTTAATTAGCCTTCACTGAAAAGCAAGTGAGAGTGTGCACGAAAATCTCGAGTGATCTATTTCTTTTCACTTGGTCCATAATGGAAAAATTTTACAACTTTCAGCTTTAATATATGGCATGTTAAGTTCAATCCACAGGATTTTATTTTCATTGTTTCTTTAAGCGTGTGATGCATGAGTGTCATCTAAAACAGACCTCAGATGTAAGCCCCCCTTAACATGTGATCAGTTCCCAGCAGAGCTGCAGTGGCTCAGGGCTCATCCAACATCACAGTGCCTTAGTTTTTTTTTCCTACAAACCCAGTTAAAACCAGATGCACATCAAATGAACTAAATCCCCTATACGCAAGTGGTGTGGTGTCTCTTTGCAGTTCTGTGTTCCATTCTCAGAGACAACTGTTTCCCAGAGCATATGCTGTTTTAGGAGCACAGGAGCATATGGCACATTTAATTAGTGAAAGCTCATTTAATTTACCGACACACCTTGGTCTGTGGGACACAGTTTATTGTGCTCTGGTCCTTTTGTGCCCGATAACAGTGTTTCACTGGGGTTTCCAGACTAGTGAGCCTGTTTTATCCTCGCCATATTGCATTAATATGAGCCACCTGAGCTAGTCTCACACTTTTTAAGGTCTAGTTAGGTCTTGGTGTGACACCAAGGGGTCAAGGTTTGGCTTGTTAGCATCGTCCAGTTCAATCCCTGCTGCTGACTAGGTTTTTGCAAGCAACACATAAATCACAGATATTTCTGTATATATTACAGTTGATGTTTTACCAGTGCCTTATTTTATTTTTTTGAAGGGCCCTTAAAAGTGTGAAATGGACTATTATTTTTCTTTGCCTTAGGATAGTCACTAATGAAGGTGTAACAATCAACATTGAGAGTGCCCAGGATAACCAGAGAGCACTCAAACCCGGACAATCACAGCACATCCACAAACTACATTTCCCATTTACATTTGGCAGACGCTTTTATCCAAAGCGACTTACATTGCATTTCAAGGTACACATTTACATTCTTATCAGTTCTTGCTTTCCCTGGGAAATCGAACCCATGACCTTGGTGTTGCAAGCGCCAACACTCTACTGTTTGAGCTGCAGGAAAGCCTGGAAAGAATTTCCCATAATCCTTTGCGCAGACTAATCAGCCATTATCACATTCACATTCACAAAATGTCTTTACTTTGTTTAGCTCACCCCATATACTGGTAAGACTGGTTTTCACATTCATTCCCTGCGAAGTCTTGTTAGTGGTTTACACTGCATCTCTGAGCATTTTCCTGGTCTTATGTCTCTTGGTTTTGGATTTCTTGCCTGTCTCTGGATTACTCTGTGCTCCCTCCCTGCCTGCCTGCCTGCCTGCCTGCCTGTTTGTTTGTTTGTTTGGACTGCTTACTTTGTGCTTATGACCTCTTGCCTGTTATTATCTGGATTACGTTTTTGGATTACCCTTTCAAATAAATACAGCATTGGATCCACAACCTTTGTGTCTCAGAGCAGTACGTAACAGATGGGAACGTTCCTGTGGTGCCACCAGCCAGTCAGAGCTGTCATTTAAATAATTTCCCTGCAGATTTTGAGTCATTAATCACAATATATCAGTACCATAATGGTTATCAGATGACATTAGAGATCAGAATATATTGGTATTGTTCGATATGGAATATGACTTGTTAAAATTCTGAAAATGGCAGATATACAAATTATGTACTATTTTATTAATAAATTATAATACACACACATATAAAATCTTAAAATAAAATACATTATTTTAATTGCTTCATGAATTTACTAAATTTCAATTTGTAAGTTTGCATCACATATACAGTATAATATCCATCACTGTATTCTTACTGTTCTTACGCATATAATAGTAATAACGTGGGGTTTGCTGGTTTATATTTCCTGCTTTAGCTGAGTGGGCGTGGACTTAAAGAACGTGTGAACCTGTAGGGGAGAACCAGCCTGATCTCACGGCAATTCGTACGAATTCTACGAGGTGGCTAATTCGTACGAATTCATACGACCTCACTCGTATGAATTAGTACGATTTTTGCTAAATCGTACATATTGTACGAATTGCCCAATTCGTATGAATTCATACGAATGACCTACCCCTGACCCCGCCCCTAAACCTACCCATCACGTGGGTTTAGACAAATCGTACAAATTCGTACGAGTGAGGTCGTACGAATTCGTACGAATTAGCCAACTTTTTATCACTCGTTCGAATTCGTACGAATTGGTCGTGAGATAGCGTTGGGAGAACTCATTTTAGCTCATTTATGAAAACGTTTGTGCAAATGTATGTTTTGGTTTTATCCATCCTTTTTATCTTTTTTTTTTACTCTTGTTCTTAATCACCTTATGCATTTATTTATTACACTGTAAAAAAAACTTGCTACATTTTTTAAGTTCAATCAACTGTATAAGTCATTTCAACTTAAATGAAAATTAACTTAAATTGACTTAAAAATGAGTTGAATCTCGTATAACTGAAAAAAGTTTAAAATGGCTTAATTTATTTTAAAGTGTAAGTTGCAGGTTAACCACCACAGCCAATTAATGTGTAAATTAAAGTGCTCTATATGTATATATTTAATTATTTCTGTCTTAAAATGCGTTAAAATAACATTTATTGGGGTTTCTTCAACGGTAGCGTGTTTTTTCAGTTACTGGGTGATGACGTCACAAGAGGAACTCGCAACCCATACTCTGCTAGATTCTTACTGTATTATGGCTATTTGGAGAACGACTGAGGATGTGGGAAACCATCAAATTCTTTATGGACCACAGCCCTACAATTTTTAACCGGTCAGGCGTGAGAGAGGGGAGCCATGGCACTCAAAGAGTTATTAATGCTTGGTGTAAGGAGAATTAGTGGAGGGTTGGCCAAGTGTCCTGGTGAGTAACGTTAGCTACGTTATAGTCTAGCCTGGTGCAAACTTAACCCGGATAATATAACGGAACAAGCAAGTCTTTTCAAAATATTGCCGTCATGTAGAATAGCAAGGAGGGACAACGACTGAACTGAATACATTATTTACTTACAGTAAGTCAGTCCAAATCAGAGCTGCAACGTTAGAGATGCACACACTGCACAGGCATCAATCGCTAGTCTCATCGCCGGCTCAAACGTCATGTAATACCCTTCCTCAATCCACGCGTTATCAATTTCTCACGATTTAATTAGCGATGTTTATTGTCAGAAAAGAAAAAGAGAGATCGATGTCCCCATCACTGTGTTTGTGTGGGCTATCAGCAGTGGAGAGTGTGTGCTGCCGTGAGGTGAACGCGTTTTGGAGTTTAGTGGAACAGCTCGAGCTGCGACCGGCTGATCTGACGGCCTGAACCCGTTTGTTTTGCGAATAGCTTATTCTCATTTCAGGCAGGATCACGGTCCCCTTGAAGTCAGCACACACGAGTATGTTTACAATGGAGTTATTTTATCCATATTTTTTTTTTCAAATAAAACATACAACCAACTTTTCTGCAGTTATGTAAGGCATCTATAGCTGCTAGCGTACGGTAACTCTACTAGTGAGTTCCTCATATGACGTCACGCCCCATCTAGTGGAAGGGAGCGGGAGCGGTTAAAACCACTGTTAAAAGTGCCAACTTTTCATATTATATCAGCATTTTGGTATAAAAAACAATGGTGGGCGGTTCTTATCTTTAGGGACCGTTCGGTATTTATGGAAGGGGCCACCGGAGGAAAATAGGGGAGGGTCATGTCTTTTTATTCTTTGTTGAGGGGAGGGTCATCCAACTTTTTTTAGTCTAGGGGGAGGGTCACCCAACTTTTATATTCATTAAAACAGCAACATTTCAAAGTGGCTTGTTTGGTGCTATTTTTTTCCATTTAGCTCCATGTTGATCTCGCGTTATCAGCCCCCCTTCGATATCAGATGGGTCTGACCCAACAAAAATCCAGTTTGGCGCTGTTTGACAGTGTGCGCTTCAGTACGAGCTTAGAAAAAGTGCATCATGTCAGAACAGAATGCCAAAGAAATGTTTACCCGGCAAAGCTTTAAAGCACGAGCAAATAATGAACTTTTGTTAAGTGCACAGTGTCCTGTGAGTAACTCTACCGCTGCATTAACATGTGATGTGAACGTACGTCGAGTTTAACAGTATTGGGACTGAGGCGCCAGAACTGCTGATAGAATGTGCGCTGTAGGGCGATACTGCATATTTTAGTTTCCATTCTTATTTTGTTTCCACGATGTGTAAGATGTAGGGCTACCACCAGCCGCGGCGCTACCATTGGGCCCGGGTGGGCATTCAGGTCCGGGCCCACCCATTTTCTATAGCCTATGGTTTTGTACGTTTCTTCATTCGGATCTATTTGCGATGATCGATCCAAATTCTAAACAAACAGTTTACATGCTTCGTCCTTGTTACATTATTCATTAAGATAATAATTAATAAATGCACGTATAATTATCAGTGAACTTGATAAATGTTGCAGATATGTTTTACATGCATGCACAAACAAATGCCTTTCAACTTGTGTGTGCAAAATTCAGAATAAAATGAATGTGCAGCAATTTGTACAAATACAGAGTATGTAGGCCTACTGTGTTGTTACCATTAAATAAGCTCATTTAGTTTCATTTTTGTTAAAATATAATAATGTTATTTTTTCATCTATGTTGATTATGAAAAGTGAACCGCACACACGAGTATACGCAATATCGAGAGACATGGAGCGGGTCAGACATGATTTTGACCACTTAATTAAGTTTTGTTTTGCAGAAAACGATTTTTTAAAGTGAATTTCGTTTTGTATAAATTGTATCTTAATTTTAATATTTTTTTTTTTATCAACCAATTGCCAAATACCAAATATAGCAGACAACACAATCATAGAGGCGCCTGCGTGGTCACTTGCACTGCTCGTAAACAGGAGCGCATCTCATCCTAACTTAACGAAACTCAGCATATGCCTCACATACATGAAATATATCTTAAGAAAGCTTGAAATGTCTTTTTAACAATTTAAAACGAAAAGAAATAGGCTACTCTCTGGTTATGTAATGATGTGCATTTCTCTCTATAGGCGTGTTCACTACTACGGAGATGGCGATCGTCAACTTCATCTTTACAGCTGTTGTTGCTGTTAATAAACTAAAAATAATAGGCTTTTAATTTTATTAAACAATAAATTAAATGAAATTTTTATCGTATTAAAAAAGCAACAAAAAATCCTGTTTATCAATATTGTGTGTGTGTGTGTGTGTGTGTGTGTGTGTGTGTGTGTGTGTGTGTGTCGAAATAATTTGTCCGCAGCTGCTAAAAAAAAAAAAAAAAAAAAAAAAAAACAGTCAAAAACCCCACTGTCAGTGTTTTGTAAGGAACAGGCAAATATGTTCAATATAGCAGGAGACATTTTAATTGTTTACTAATAAAACAGTTATTTTTTATGTCAGTGTCGGCTAGACAGAAGAAGTTGACGACTCGCGATCTTCGCAGCGCTACCAACATCTTTAAATCACTATTAGTAGGCTATTATTTAAGTTAACATAAAATACATAGACCTACACCACAAAAACTAGTTGAGGATAAATTCGTTAAAATTGGGCGATTCCAGTGAATGGACGTGACATTTGCAGTCAAAACTTAAAATAAAAATTCTCAGAAAATGCATTTATTTGAAACGTCTGAAAGGAGTTAAGACATTAGAAGAATATCAGTCTACACATGCGTTTTATATTTAATATGAGGGAAATACACATGTGACGTGACACAAAAAAATCTTTAACTTTTAGGTGGCAAAATATTTTTTAGTAATTCTATAAATTACACTGTGCAAACCAAAATATATATACCCACCGGATGAATAAAGATCGGCCTCCACAGAAAATTAAATTTTATATTATTTTTATTTTATTTTTCGTATTTGCATTTATGTGAAAAAAAAAAAAAAAAATGTTACGGACGTGATCAGTTCTCCATTACGCACGGACATGACTGCTCTGAAAGTGACTTTAAAAATTGCACAGAGACCTCAAACAGAAAGCACAAAGCCTTTCTTTAAAGTGAATTTCATTTTTTATTATTAATTTTATCTTAATTTTAATCAATGTTTCATCTGGATTTAATAAATAAGAAGTAGTCTAAATATAGTAGAAAATAGATAATCATGTACGGAGGCGCGGGCGAGTGAACTGGACTCGTCTCATAAATGAACCGAAACTCAGCGTAAGGTATGCTACTTGCCTCATAGACCTGGGAAATATATAGACAGCTTGAAATGTCTACTTTTAAACATGCAGAACAATTCAAAACTAAGGAAAACAGACTGCTTTCTGCTTATGAAATGTGCATTTCTTTCTGGCGCGTTCTGAGAAGATCGCGACGCATCGTCAACTTCATCTTTGCAGTCGACACAGAAAACACTTGTTTATTAAAAACAATTAAAATGTCTAGCTATATATGACATATTAATAATCATTACTTTTGCCGGTTCTTTGTGACAGCTTTTAGATGCTTTATTCGCAACGCCACCCACATGTTGAAGGAGTCACACTGCATCAGCACCGAAAACATGATTTTTTTTCAAATCTAAAATAAAAAATCGTGATACGAACCGAATCGTAGGTTTGGTCTATCGTTACAGCCAGATGAGAAAGCAAGAGTTTATGGTTTAAAAAACAAACAAACAATGGCTATCTGAACATCTTTGCCAAGCGCAAACCAGTACAGAATTAGGCTAATCAATAAATTATCGGGGAGGGTCATGCCTTTTTTCACAATCATTTTGGAGGGTCATAGAAAAAATTATTGCTGGCGAAGGGAGGGTCATGTCTTTTTTGACAACAGATCTCAAAACTCCTCCGGTGGCCCCTTAAATAAATAACGAACAGTCCCTTATGTTTAATAAACACATTGCATTATCTTCGTGAAAAATTTAACCTGCAACTTACACTTTAATGAGAATAAAAACACATGTTGTCATGATTTATTGATCATGTCATTTTTTTTTTTCAGTGCATATGGTGAGGTACTATTAAAAAAATGGTGTGTTAAAATTAGTAAGAGCGGGTAAGATGTACATAAGATGGCTGTCACTAGTAGCAAGGGACTAGTGGTTTTAGAGTAAATTTGAACAAGGTTATTGTACAGCTTTGCTTGAATGCAGTGATGTTCTTGTTGAAGAGGGGAGTTGGTACTGTTTTTAGACTCTTTATTAATAGCCTTTGCTTTTTATGCTCTTAACCATATTTATTTCCACATTCTTATAATAAACATCTTTTTGGATGCCAACATCGCTCCCATGTTTACATCTTGGTGTGATTCTCCTGCAGTGTTGTAGGGTGTTAAATGATGCCAAAAGTAAACTATGTGTAAAATAGAGCATGCATAATAAATATAATAAATCCAATATTGGAAATAGCCTATATATTGGCCAATTGCAGTGAATGAAATAAGAATCTCTTATTGGCCGATAACTATTATAGTTGTATGTATGTAGTGGTACTGGTATACTATTATTGTCTTTATTTGTCAGAATCTAGATGTATTTTACATATCACTCCTATTTTTCTTTTTTTAAATGTATATACACAAAAGAGTATTGCTTAATGTGAAATATATACTGCACTGAGATCACAGTGAAGAGAAGAAGTTTTTTGGGGGATATTTAAAGAAACGACACTCCCTTTATTCTCTTTGAAATCTGAGCCTAGCTATCATTCTTTAATCTTCAACTGAAACACATACAAACACATCTATTATGCTTCCACATTACCCGATAGTGCCACGAGATTTTTAAAGGGCATCTTTGTCCACTAGCTCACTAACAAGTTATGGATCTAAATAGATCAAGGAAAGTTTATTGGCTTATACACATAAGCACATACATGACTGAATGCATGTGTCTATGAAAGGGGTCTTGAAAACAGAGCTTGTTAACTGTAATGGTGGAGATTAAATGCTCCTGCCCCATTCTGACAATGTGATTTAGGAAAAATCAATGGGAATATATAAACATAACACAACTGCAGACTTCCTCACAAGCTTTTATGTAATCAATTTGTACATGATGCAGTTTTGTTACTCTTAACAGCCCTTTGTACCCCTTTTAACCGTCTTGCGTCCGGGAAATTGTCATAGTCTTCTGTTGTTGCTCAGGTCCCTTGTGGGTATGATAACAATCTAGTCATTATCTAGTCACTTCTAACCAAAAAGAGACTGATGATTTGCGTATGAAAGCATGGTGCCCATTGTATGTACAGAACATGATTGTGAAGAATATTAGAACTGCAGAATATTCTTTTTGTCACAAAAATGCTAAAGCAATGTTCTCCCAATAGGAGACATGGCCTAATCCATATTCTAGATAGGTCTGTGCAGCCTTGAGCATTGCATTCAGCGCTGCTGCATATGTTTCATCGTTTAAAATCAATGGAAATTTGAATTGTTCAATACAAGGAAACAAAGAATAAATTGTTCTGGTAATACTGAATAAAAATCTAGTGAAGTCAGAAAATAAATTTAGTCTGAAGAAGTAGGATTGTTGAAATATATTATTCATTGTGCTTCAACAGCATATTTGAGGGAAAGTACGATCCTAATCAATACTCCAAATCAATAGTCTTAGTCAGTATTAATGGGTGTGAAATTCTGTGACCTTTTTGAAAAGGTCTTACTGTTTACCTGAATTACAGTTTTTACATTCATTGATTATTAAAACAAAGTATTGCAATAATCTAAACTGAAAACATTGAATGAAAGATAAAAGACTATCTCTAACTTACTACAATGTCTTTTGATTCTCCAGGGAAGTGTGTCTAGCGTGACAAGCAACTGACAAACTTGCTTTCGCCCCATTTGATTCTCCACATCTGAACACCGCTACATGATGGGAATGTGGGTCAGGCATTTAAACCAGTGAACTAAAGATCCAAGCCTCCATCCGATTCCTAACTCACTAGAATGTGTTTTTTATAGTCAAGGGAGACCTATAGAGAAAGTATGGATAATTAAAATGCTTTTTGAAAACTTTTATTCAGCAAAGGCAGATTCAATTGATCAAAAGTGACAGTAAAGACATTTACAATGTTACAAAATATTTATATTTCAAATAAAAGCTGTTCTTTTAAACTTTCTATTCATGAAAGAGTCCTGAAAAAATACATCATGGTATATCATTTTTATTTTATTTTTTCAAATTTATGTGAAATAGTCTATACTTTTGGACAGCCAGAACTATGATGAAAAATCCAAAGCCTATATGCATTTTCTGCAATTTTTCTGCTGTTTTCAAGTCTTCACGGAGTCTGCCACAGCATTATGCAAATTGTTTTCACTCCAGCATGTAATTGTGGTATCTTCTTTTTCAGAAAAAACTGCTCTAAAACCTCCTGTAAAAGCGAAAAGAACTGTGGATGGTCACTTGAAATGAGTCACAACATGAAACTCCAATTATCCCTGCTATTCCGTTAACAATTCAAATTTATTTCATCTATTTTAATTAACATTGTCTGGTTAAAAATTAAAAAAGAAACTTTCTATCAGTTTAATGATTAATGATTACACTAGGGCCATTGAACAGTTGGCAAATTGGCACATCTGCGCATTCACTTCTGGCTCATCAAGCCTTAGGTATAATGAATGGCTTTCTGCACTCACAAGTCTGTTATTCATGTGTCAATCTCTGACTGTCTTTCTCTTGTCCTCTCCTGTCTGTGCTTTAGGAGAGTGCACTGTTCCTCCAAATTAAGACAGTAGAGCTGCATGGTCACCCACCGTTCACAACCCTCTCTGACTTATCCTGTTTTCCACTTACAGACTGGATGGGGAAAGGAGAAATGAAATAGTGAAAGCTTTGACATTGGCATTTATTTAAAGAAAATCTCCCTTCCATAAGCCACAAATGGAAGAGTGGAAAAGATTTTTTTGACATGCTGTCCAAGAATAAACATTAACAATGATTCATCCATGAATCGGACTGATTCAGTGTTGACTCACTGACTCAATGATCAGATAACAAATATTAATAAGTGAATAGATTTAAATGCCTGTTTCTCAAACAGAGCTATCGGGTTTCCAAAAAGCTGTAATATGGTGCTTTTATGTATATATATTTAAGCAATAAGCCCTGTGAAGCCGTGTTTAAGGGGCGTTACGGCTTCGTGGGGCTTATTGCTTTTATAAAACAGTTACTACATAAAAATATTCATTTTAATATTTATTTTATTCATAAAATAAACACCAGCAAACAAAAAATATAAGTCAAGTCAAGTCATCTTCATTTATATAGCGCTTTTAACAATGTAGATTGTTCCAAAGCGGCTTTACAGTGATAATAGGAAATTAAAGCAACAGAAATTGTTTTGGCTTTATAGCAGCTCTAGAATAAAGTTATTGTCCAGCTAAAGTTAGTTTTGATTGATTCACTTCCATCGCAACGATCATTAGTTATTAACTTAGGGGCCACTAACACAACACCGTTTTAACAGAAAACTCTTAAGTTCTCTCTACGCAAACTTTAAAAACGCAAACCTGTGAGAACGCTGATGGCGTGCACATGCGTATATGCGGCCCTGATCCGTCGGACTGCGGTAAACCTCGGGATAAACAGAGAGACTAATATTAGCTTAGACACCATTCTTCTGATGTAACGAGTACATCAGGATTTATGGGAAGTGTTCCAAGTTTCGGCTGACCTAATCTATGCAGCCTAACATTGAATTATAGAAGTCAATAATGTGTTATGTGTATGCTAGGTCAAAGAGATGTGTTTTTAGTCTAGCTTTGAACTGACAGAGTGTGTCTGCTTCCCGGACAATGTTAGGAAGACTGTTCCAAAGTTTTGGTGCTAAATGGAAAAAGGATCTACCGCCAGCAGTCGATTTTGATATTCTAGGTATTATCAACTGTCCGGAATTTTGAGATCGCAATAGACATGAAGGACTATAAAGCGTTAAGAGCTCGCTGAAGTACTGCGGAGCTAAACCATTTAGTGCTTTGTAAGTAATCAGCAATATTTTAACATTTATACAATGTTTAATAGGGAGCCAATGCACTGTTGACAGAACGGGGCTAATATGGTCATACTTCCTGGTTCTGGTAAGAACTCGAGCTGCTGCGTTTTGAACTAGCTGTAGTTTGTTTATTAAGCGTGCAGGGCAACCACCCATAAGAGCATTACAATAATCTAGCCTTGATGTCATGAACGCATAAACTAATTGTTCCACATTTGTCAATGAGAGCATATGACGTAATTTAGATATATTTTTAAGATGGAAAAATGCGGTTTTACAGATACTAGACACAGATGACGATGACTTGACAGAGCAGCCATCAAGTGTTAGACAGTATTCTAGGTTATTACGTGAGGAAGTTTTTTGTCGTGAGAAAAGCATAGTTTTTGTCCAATAACTTTACTAGTAAGAGTCTAATTACTAGTCATCCAATTTTTTATATCAGCTATGCATTCCGTTAATTTTGTGAATTGGTAAGTTTCGTCAGGGCATGAAGAAATATAGAGCTGAGTATCATCAGCATAACAGTGAAAACTAATTCCATGCTTCCTAATGATATCTACTAATGGTAGCATGTACAGAGTGAACAGCAACGCTCCTAGTACTGAGCCTTGTGGTACGCCATATACTGAACTATAACGTTATTACACATTTATTCCTCCGCCAAGCGATGTAGTTCCAAAGAGGTTGCTAAGCAACACATGCAGCAACAAAGAATCACAAACGGCAGTTGCGCAGTAATACTAATGTAATGCCGTCACAGGTCTATGTTTGTTGAGTAATTTACAACACCTTTGAACGCGGCTCAACCAATCAGAATCAAGGACTGGAACTTTCCGTTTTATAAATATATATATTTTTTTTTTTATCATTTATGGTGTCTCTTTTTTGACATTTGAACATGGCAGACCCAGTCCTCATTTATCTTTCAGTATATTGATTATATCATTATTTGAGGATGCATATGGTTGCAGTATTGATGTCTGTGCTGTTTTTGAAGAAGTGAGACCTTTAAGCAGACATTGATATTGTAGTTTGTGTTAATATTTTGAATTAGATTTTATTTTTGTATTTTCTGTTTTCATTTTAGTTTTAGTTAAAGTTTTAGTAATTTTTAGTTTTGGTTTTTAGTTTTAGGACCTCAAATTAAACTAAACATAAATGAGAAATGTTGCCTTGTTTAGGTTTTTTTTATATTTTATTTTATAATAAAAATGTTCCTTTATGGTTTTTGTTTTAGTTAACAGTAATAACCCTGCCTCAAAGCTTTTAGCATTTACTAGTGTACATGCAGAGATGTTTTCAAAAAGATCTGGCAGCGTTTTTCTTTTCCTTCATAGTGATGATCCCAACAAAATCATATTACGCCCCAGACTTTTGTGTGCTGCATAAGTAAATCCATTAGCGGTAAGAAAATTTCCTTTTGAGAGCTCCACAGAAAGATAGGGGTTCATGGTTCAATAGAGGTTTGCAGGCCCAGCAGTTCTCAAGGATGCTGCTTTTCAAAGCACCTTTCATCTCTTATGAGTTAATGTAAAATGACAAAAAAAAAAAAAAAAACGTTGCAAGATTGCTAAAAGCCACATGGGTGCTGGTGGATATTCATAAGAGCATTTAGATAAAATAAGTCTAAGATACGGCATACACTAAATTACTTGTGTGTGGTATGTACAGCTTTGCAACAATTTAGCAAATATACATCAGTAAAGTACCCTTGTGACCAGGTTAATCCTGTTCTTCAAATACTTAGCAAATGGCTCTCTGCAGCCTTAGGTACAGCTTGACCTTTATGAAGCTTTCTGAGTCACAGAGCTGATGTGGGGGACTGATCAGATGTATAAACCTCAGGACATCCAGCCTGACCTTGCCTCTATCACTCAACACAAACATATAGGAAGTATTTAATGAGAGAAAGGGGCAAAGTTGAGTAAGAGAAGCCTGAGGAACAAGCTGACCATACCATGACATTGTAGATTAAAAATCTGGCAAGATAATTTTCCAATTATTCGGACTTTGATTTATATGTCAAAGGGTGTTGCAGAGGTGTGTCTCTTTGACTAAAGCCACTTTTTTGGGGGAAATATATTTTTAAGTAAACAAAAATAAACAGTGTATATTTACATGCATCACAAATTAATTCTGTCACAGAAAAGTATGTATTGTGTCTGATAAGTGGGAATGACATTTAAAAAATGTTTTACACAAAATGCCTGACTTTGTTTTGCCAAGTTTAATTTCATAGCTAGCATTTTGTGTATCCTAAATATACACAATTACAGTTGTAATCGATGCAATGAACAAATCGAACAAAATTGAAATAGCTCAACACAACAAATGTTTCAAGTGCTTCTTCAGATTAAATGCTGCAAATTTTTCAACCCCTGAATAAAATCCCTAACAACAGCACAAATCTGCAAATCTGTTGTCTCAATCACACCTGATGCAACTAATCAAGGGCTTCATTAGTTGCACCAGGTGTACTTGAGCTAAAACACTTGAAATATCTGAACTGGCTAGGTTTGTTGAGTGCCACATATGGCATAAGTCAACAGAATGGTCCAAAAAGTTAAGAGAAGATATCATCGCCCTTCGCAAACAAGGAACAGGATACAAAATATATAAGCACCAAATGACACTGTTGGAAGCATAGTTTGCAAGTTCAAAGTTAAAGGAACAGTGGCTACACTACCTGGATGGGAAGGAAGCTATCAACGGCTGCAACCAGATTTCCAGGGGGCGCTGTAGAATTACATAACAACTGTCATAATTTGTGTAAAAAATATGGAAATAATTTACACAAATGAAATGACTTTTTTTGTTATTTTGTTTAGATTATCATATTTAAAATAAATATTCATATGTTTCAGATGAATTTGAATATTTTAATGTGACCTTCATATAACAAAAATGAAAGAACTGAAATGTGTTGGTTTAAAAAAAAAAACATCCATAGGACATAAAAGTGCCAAACACCAAGAAACAGATTAAAGTATGTGAACTGAACCAGAGATGCCAAATAAGATTAGATAAAAATTGATCACAAGATCAACAATAAGGGAAAATAACAGGGAGGCCCCTTGCAATACAGAAAACTGCTGCTTTCCTTTAACTTAGTTACTATGCAGATGTCAAAAATCTCATATCCATAAATAAAATTAGTCAAATCAGTTTGTACATTACTATACCTATGGGTTTCGGTTGTATTCTTATGTCTTGTTGTTGTATTATTGTTGGTGGCAAGAGACAATCTCTTTGAAGTAACTGACTTTGAACAGATTTAAAGGGCATGCAGAGGCCGTTTATATTTATTTCAGATCAGTCCTTAGGATAGAACTGGATGCAATAATAGGAATCCATTGCCACAGTTGCTGTTGTGAATGAGTTGTAATGTACTGTTTTATTAAAAAAAAACATTGTCTATTTAAACTCCTTATTGTTTACATTCACATATTATATTATATGCCATGCCATCATATCACTAAAAATGTTGTGTGTCCTCGCAAATGGTTCTAAGTTGCAGTATGTTAATAGGCTCCATTGCTGTTCAGTGAATTGTTTACCATGCTTTCTCGATTTAACCTCTAAGTGCTTTGATAATGAATGCAGTATGCATGGACATTTGCAAAAAAATAAAAAAATAAAAAAAATACAACAATGCATTAAGGCACAGCTTCTTGTTTAGCAGATATGAGAGACATTAAAGTAGCGGCAATTTAGGTTACCCAGATGAGCTATTTGATATTCGTAGTTGTCATGGCAACAGTGAAACATCTGACTGCGGAAGGCTGCGACTGACCAATCAGAATCAAGTACTAGAGAGCCACTTAATGAATACAGTATGTATATTGGGTGTTAAATAAAGGCCCATCTGAATATACAGAGAGCATATCTTCGAATAACAAAAAAATGAGGGCTTATGGTATTTGAAGATCTCATGTATTGTAATAAAGGAACTACTATAGAAGAAAAGTTCTGTAGGGTGTAGATAGAACCTTAAAGGTTTTTGTCAGGCGCTTCATATGGGTTCCCGTCACAATTTTATGGATTTAGTTTTAATTAATTTTGTTGATTCATTTTTACTTTTATGAATTAAACAGCTCATACACATACTTTATCACTAGAAAAAAAACTGTTAAACATGAAATAATCATTCAATCATTTAAGGCATTTCTCCATTACAGAACCTCTTTGACATAAAGCGTTCTTTAACGCTCAAAAACCCGTCTGTTTTGGGTTTTGGTTCACCTTTTACAGTATGTGTTTTATTTTGTTATTCTCACAGTCATGTTTCCTGTTTGTCATGTGTTTCCCTTGCCATAATGTGATCGTGTCTTGTGCTTCTTCTGATTATGTGTCACTTTCTGTTTGGTTCAATGTTTGATTGTTGAGGTGTTCCTTGTTGTCAATAGTCTTTGTGTATTTAAGCCTTCATGTTTGCCATGTTACTTTATTGAAGTTTGAATGCTCTTCCATGATTAGGGTTTCTAGTCAAGTTTCTAGCTCATGTTTATTTTGTGTTACCTGCTTTGGATTAACTCATGGTTTATGTTTCACATTTTTTTGGATCATCATCACCATTATAATAAACTGCACTTGGGTCCTCTACATCATTTTTTTCCTGTCTGCTTCCATGTCAGTATTGTTACAAGGGTTCTATACAAAACCCCATTGAACCTTTTTTTTCTAAGAGTGTAGAAAAGACTTGAAAGTAAATTTTGTTTGACAGGACTTCCACAGTGTCTACGTGATCATTGCTGAGGACAGTCAAAGGCACATTTACAGCTATTTACAGTATCGTTGCCCGAGGATGTTTCTTTAAAGACAAATGTGCTGATTGCATGAGGAAAAATAAGCTTAGTTTCTCACATTAACATTGCAATTGGTTCATTTGCACAGAGCCCCTAAACAGTTGCACTGCTCTCATTATTAGTTAATTATAAGAAGTCAAGAACAAACAAGGCACCAACGTAAAATTGATAATCTGTTTTCTTTGGGGGCGATTAAACATATTTAACCGACAGTCATGCTCGGATAAGAAAACATGATATGTATTTGCAAGATCAAAGCCAAGCAAACTCTTTGATTGTTCCTTGCACTGTTCGGCGAAAACAGAGATGATAAAAAAAGGAATCAGTTCCCTGCTGCTTGTTGTTCTAGGCTACTTTAATCATAGAGCAGTCATGTAAATAAATTATGCTTTCCCTAATTTCCTGTGTAGTGTTTTGCTCGCCCACTGTAATTGATCTTTCAGAAGTCCTTGTGCTGAGCCTGAAGACTGTGATGCAGAAAGGGTGGAATGGGCGGATGTGTATGTCGACATGACTTTCTTACTTCATGCGAACTTGATCCTAAACATGGCTGAAAATGTAATCCTTTAGCAGTCCCTTTCACAAGAGGAAACTCACATATAAATCATATAGGAGCCTATTGTTGAAAAATGTAAGCATTTTGTCAATTATAGCACGCTTTGGATGTGTGACGTTGTTGTTTTGCCTATATCTCTCAATGCATGTTATTTTGGATCAAAAGCTTTTATCTTAAAAAAATATTTGATTAAAAACCTTTTAAAGCCTAAAGGATTTAAAGTTCCAGTCCATCCATCAAAGTGTGACAAAAGGAAGAAAGCAAGCTTTTATTCATTAAGACATGGGCATTGAAGCTGAAGAATAAAGTGAAATGGCATAGATGAATAATGCAGAGGTTTGTATAAGCATGTGCTTCATTCTAATTTTGTTTGTCAGGTTTACTGAAGAACAAGTTTTCCTCCTTATAATGCTTCTTTAAACCTTAAAGGAGTGTTGTGAGCAATGTCCTCAACACTGTTCACCTCAAACCCTGATTATGAATCTGAGCCCTTGTTTAGTTGCAATATGCTTGCGTCTTCATTTGTAGTTTTTCCTCTTGACTTAATGCATCACTCGAACTTCAATTTTAAAGTCCATGTGTTTCCCTGAGGAGACTCTCCTGAGTGTAAAAATGTTCCATTTTCTTTTCTATTCTAAATCAAAACATTAAAAACCCTCTGAAACTTGTACTGAGGAAACAGTGTTGCTTACTAATATTAAAACTATTAAAATAACATTTTATTTAAATATTTAAATCATTTAAGTCATGAAAATTGAAAATAAAAAAACGTTACATTGGCAACTATCTGAAAGTAAATACTAAATAGACTACTAAAGATAAAACTGAAATATAAAATTACTTAAAACTTCAACTGAAATGGAAATCCAAAAATAAAAACTAATTCAAACTATGAGAAAAGCTAAAATGATATATAATACTAAACTAACACTGTGAGGGATAAATAAAAAAGGATTTTTCTCCTAATTAATGCTAATTTGTTTTTCACAACATCTCACCTACACAGATGGTGTCACAAAATCAAGCATGGGGAGCAACTGTCACCGATCCACAGAAGGATTACAGTACGCATTTGTCTGATGGAAACGATACAAGGAAATACAGCATTCATGCTCATCTTGCAACCATTTTTGAACCATATACTTAATTAAGGTTTTACAAGGAACAAAAACCAACATCTGAATTGTGCATTTTTTAGTCAAAGCATAGAGTTTCTGGGTCTAACGTTATTCTAATGTTATGCTAACGTTACTTTAACATTTCCCTAACATTATTTTAACGTTACTTTAATGTCCCCCTAACATTATTCTAACATTCCACTAACATTATTTTAACGTTGCTCTATATGCTAATGTTACTTTAACATTCTCCTTACTTTATTTTACGCTATATTATTCTAACGTTGCTCTAACGTTATTCTAACGTTTTAACATTATATAAAAAATGTTCTAACATTTGTCTAACGTTATTCTAACGTTCCCCTATAGGAGAGGTACCACTGTACAAGAAAATGCTGACTTAAATTTTAAGTACAATCAACTTGGTTGTTTAAGTCATTTCAACTTAACATTAAACAATACATTAAACTTACTTTAAAAAATGAGTTGAAACTCTTTTGCTTAAATTGCTTAACCTATTCTGATGAGTTAAAACAATCTAAAAACATATGTTGTGACAACTTATTGATCATATTAGTTTTTATAAAGTTACTTTAACATTCCCCAAACGTTATTTTAACATTACTTTAATGCTATTCGAACATTATACTAACGTTCCCCTAACGTTATTTTATTTATTTATTTACAGTCCAGGAAAGCACTTACACCACCTCCATAACAACTCAAACACTTATATTTGGTCTTTGAAGTGTAAAGCCCCCTCAGCGGGTACAGGCCTCAATATTGATTTGCTGAAAGGTTGCCTGAATCATGGAGTGGATGTGGGGAAAGAGAAAAGAAAAATCAGGATGTGACTGTTGAAATCTTTTCCTCTAAACATTGTCCACTCCAATTTACGCTTGCTAGCTTAAGCTCACGGTTCCTCCTCGGACGTGGCCCTATAGAGTATAGCCACAAGGTCTTCTCATAATCGAAGGCCTGAGCGCATTGGATTTATACAAACATATCAGTACTGTGCTTCCCTTTAACCTTCATTGCCCTAGCTAGATAAATCTTTCATCAGTACTGCATGGCTAAATGCATTCAGACTAAGAATAAGCAAAAACATAGACTTCATATACCCTTCACGGGGATTCATAACTCATTTGAGTGCCGCCTACCATCCTAATATCAAAAGGCTGAAGTCAATGATTGTGGCCCCTGCAGTGTGAGTTTCACTGTCTACTTTTGATTTAAAGTGTTTACTGAAAGAGAAGCTCCAGGAGTGTGAGGAATGAATTTGTTCCAGGAGGTGACAGAGTGGGGAAGACCCCTGTCGCCTCATTCCCTAAGCATTAGACACTGACATCCGGCATGACCTTGGGACTGGAACTTGATTGCAAGCGTTTGTTCACCGTTGACAGGCTTTACCGCCGCCTCTCCCTGTAAGGTACAGACACCCATATAAGGGAAAAATCACTTTTCCTGCACAAAAGACACATAGTGTGCTCTAAAATGTTTTGTTTGATTCTTTTAACTGATTCGTTGGTTAACTTTTACTCTGACAAAACACTTTTAAGGGAAGGCCAGGGAGGTGTCTGTTGTTCAGGTACTCTTGTATGTAGACCCCCTATTTTTAATAAACAGGTTTGCCCATTTAAGCTACACCCATTACTAACAGGTTAGACAAACATTTTAAGTAAATTGGAGTCTTTTCTGCTCTAACATTACAATTGCCCTGTGCACAAAGTGCAGGTCCATCAAACAATAGTGTATTGAGTTTGGTGTGGAAGAACTTGACTGACCTGCACTTCAACTTATTGGATTCTGGTCCCGCAGAGACCCTTCCTTAGCGGCAGACCCTTTATCCCGTTACTTCAACAGCCAATTAGGCAAATGAAAGGAAAAAAAAAAAGAAAAGAAAATACAGTACATATTTAGGTTGGATAACATTTAATGAAAAAAATAAATATATATATATATATATATATATATATATATATATAGTAGTAGTTATGTAGGCTACCTTAGCTTTATGTGTTATGGGGCCTGTGGGGGTCCTGAGGATTTAGAGGCTGTGGGACAATGGGCTGGTCCATAATCTAGTCCTATTTGAATCCCACCAGACACATTTGGAATGAATTAGAATAGCAATAGCAACTGCATCCAAGCCAGACCAGATTAAAGGCCCATTTACACCAATAACTATAACTATAACGACTATAACGATTAATGATAACTATAGTGGTCAAACGTTATGTCCAGAGGAGATATTTGTTTTTACTGACCCTATACCAGTTTGATTAAACATGATCTCATGAAAGTGCATATCTGTAGCACAAATTTTATTTCTCGTGCCATTTATATGCCAAAAACAGTTTTTGAGTGCATATAATACGCACTGTAAACCCCTTGGGTAAAATTAGGGGTGTGGAGTGCATGCATATATATTTTTTTATACGTATACACTTACTACAACATCATCATTTATTCATATTTTGTAGGTTCTCTCTTGTTTTAGCATGTGTTCATAAATTCTTTGTATGACAGCTTTGCCAAAAATGTTTGCACAATTTGGCATTAACCCAAATAAAACAAGCACAACTATGCAATATACTTACAAAAATGTAACACATTTTTAATAATGTTGGATAAAGGGCAAAGATGTCACTTTTCCTGTGCCGGACATTACTTTTGGCCACTGCTGTATATTACCGTCCACACTAATGCACACTTATGGTCTGTGAACATAATTTTCGTGCACTTTAAAGAAGGAAGGATTTTGATTGGTGGTCTGTATTTTTATTGTTCTTCAGCTGGAATGGTTATTTTAGTATTTTTATTTACTATTATTCATTAATATTTTGAAACCGCTTTTATTTTATTTTGAGTTTTCATTTTAATTTTTGTTTTAGTAATTGTGTATGCTTTTGTCATTTTTGGCGTTTTGCTTTTTATACTTCCATTTAGGTTTAATTTGCTTGTATATCACTTTGGGCTGGTTTCACAGACAGCGCTTAAATTAAGCCAGGATTAGGCCTTAGTTTTTTAACGTTTGCCCCTAATATTCATATTTTAATTTATTTCAGCTTAATTTTATTTAAAATCACTTTTAATTGTTTTAGTTTAAAATAAAAACAACATAAAATAAGTGGCTTGAAATTGATTTCAACAATGTTTCGGTGTCATCATTATAGATGTGGAGTGGACTCCGCTATTCGGAGTTCGAGTAATTGTTTTTTAACTTTTAACGTTTTTTGTTCTTGGAGTGAACAAACCTTAATGCTTATGGCTTTGAAATGATACTTTTGTCAAATCCAGCCACCTTCCCAGACCCGGAATCAAGTTGTGTGTCCTGGCATCAGGCCCGCACCTTCCACCTTCCACAAGAGTAAACAATCGCAAGCATCTGTGATACTTTTTTATTTAAGTCCTTTCAATTCACATTATTACATTGAAATATGGAATGCCTTAAATCAAACAACAACAAAAAACGAAATATATATTTGTTAACTATCTATCTAAAAAGAGAGAGTACACTGAATACCATAAAGTTTACTGCATATCGACGCAAACAAAAAAGAAATCCTCAAATACACTGAACTTTTTTTCCTTTTCATAATCTTTGGTAAAGGTAAAACAAATACTTTAGAAGAAAATACTGTATTATACTTTACCACCTCATGTGGTTCTTTGTTAGCCCATAAAACATTAAAGAGCTAAAAGAGCAAATAGAACAAAGAAGCAAAAGGACAGTGAATAATAGAATGACACATAGAAAAGAAAAAACACAATGTCACTGGGTTTTGGGATACAGTCATCAAAACAGAGATGTTTCGATGTGGATTGTCACGCATGTTTCCCTAAAAAAAAAAAAAAAAAAAAAAAAGTACTATGAGCATTCAGATTTATGGTTTCTGTTTTTCAAGGGACACAGAGAGCGATCGCTGGAGTTGTGTGAGGACAGCATGGATCGACGTGGACCCCAGAGGCACAAAGTAAGTAATCTCACAAACACTCAATCAGATGGATGGACGCCACCATCAGCACCCCACAGTCTGTGATTTCCCCCCAACAGCACCTTGAGGGACACTTGATTGATCTTTATCTTCATTCCTACCTGCTTGCAGCAATTCTACTGTAACGTGTTTAAAACATGTGAGATTTGTTGTATGTATGGTCACAGACACAAAGCATGTGCCTTTGAGTGCTCAGTGAAGCACAAACGGAACATTTAGAGGTCCACGTATCAATCTCTGGTCAGAAATGTAATACTTCATAGTTCAGAGATAAACAGTTTGACTCTGAATACAACACACACTTAATGTCATATTCCAATAGAACACAAAAACAAAAGTTCTTGCATTGAGCAGATGAAGGCCACCCAGCTTGCGAATGACGTTTTGTTGGTCCGGTCAGGCAGACGGATATGGTCCAAATATGCTCGTAAGCACGAACTCCACAATCATCTCGCTCAGGAGTCAAAGACATGATGCAGATGCTTCTGACAAATGTACCTCAGAGCCATGTGATTCAATCAGACTTGTCCTTCTTCTTGCCTCCGCCAATGGGAACTTTGCTGGCAACGGCAGAGCCGACGGCGCTCACGCCACCAGCCACGGCAGACACGCTGCCCTTCACAAGCCCCACCCCCATCGCTGGCACAGACGCAACTGAGGTAACAGCAGTTTTCGTGAGATCAATGCCTTTCCCTCCAACCCAGACGACTCCACCCACTGTGGCCCCAACGGCCCCCTTCGTGACACTGAACAGACCACCGGCCACCCTGGAGAACATGCCAGGCTGGGGTTGGGGATGGTCTTTGTTGGTATCTACAGGAAATAAAAGGAAACGATAATACTAACAATATCATCAGATAAGATAATGGAGCAGCTGTCTAGTCTAAAAAATTGAATAAAAAACCACTTTATTTTACAGTGTCCTTGTTACATGTATTATCTGTCATAATAACAGTAAATAATGCATAATTGCATGCAACTAAACCAAACCATAATCCTAACCCTATAGTAAATGCATGTTCTTAATGAATATCAGTCAGTACTTAAAAGGGATAATTATACCGTATACAATAAAGTGTAACCAAAATAAAATTATGATGTGAATCCCTACATACAATTAAAAATACTATCCACATTTCAATTACAAGTAATTATTACTTAATTTAATTTCATACTTCAATTATAACTTTCACTTTCAATAAATAGAACAAAAAGAGAAGCTGGCAATATACTTCTGATGAACAATATGCATGATTTTACTTATTTATTCATGCATGTAAACAGTTTATCATATAAAACGCAAACTTATTTTGTGAAATATTTAGCTTGAAGAGTGTGCTTGTGGCATCTTGCTTTAAAATAAATGGCAGTTGATTTGAAAATTTGTCATCTAAAGCAATGCCAATCATATATTAGTGTTTAAACAGTTTTTTGGAGCAACATTTTATAACCTGATCTACTACTATACACTGAAAACATAAGGGTGTAGAAACAATTTTCACTCAGAAATTGCTAGCAAATTTCACAAAAAAAATACAAAGAAACAAAGTAACAATGAATAAAATGTGAAATTTAAGAAAAACTGATTTGTATTTTGTTGAAAAATTGACTTCAATAATCTTCTACTACATATGAAAATTAAAACTGGAAAATACAGGGCAGTGTCAGTCTTGGATTGTGCAAGAGCACCACTATGTGGCAGAGAGGGTTATCATTCTCTAGCATGAAGATGTACAAAGGACAGCTGTAAAATTATATATTTAGCATGTCTATGCTAAGATAAAAGCTTGGTTGTTGCAAGAAGGTATAACTGTGCCAAGTCACTCTGATATTAAAATAACTTCCAGTACCTGTTGGAGGCTCATCTTTCAAGTATGCAGGTAACTCATCCTGTTGCTGGTTTGTTTCACTCATTTTTACTCTGCAAAAAAATAAAAAATAAAAAATTACAAACAAGATGTGGCAGTTAGAATATGTCACTCATTCATTTTCCAGAGAACATATTCTAATATGTCTTCCAAGAATCTGGGCGGGACAATCACAGAAAACCAGGTGAAAGGTTGGGACTAAACCTTCAACCCAACAAACATCTACATAGGACCAGGAGGACCAGTTTACTCTGTCAACAAAATGTAACCTGCAACACCCTGTTAACATTGAGCAGCAAACATTGAGAACAGGTACACAGGATTATTTTAAATGACTGCATATGGGATTTACCATACCAAGGCTCATAAATGGCTTTAAGCAATAATAAGAAATATATGAATATTAAATTGAAATTAGAAATATTTATTTTCATTAGTAAACCATATGAACATGAGTGAAATTAAGAAATCATAATTAAATATTAACATAGCAGCTGTGATGCAGATCTCCAGTTTAATCATTTATTATTCTGAAATCATATATTGGGACATTTACTCAGGACAATAAAGATAAAATACAGCTCATTGAGCAGTATATTAATACGTGTACAGTTTACACGTAAGCAATCATAGATTGAGTGGAAATGAGTGTTAGAACATCAGGGTCTTGAAGCAACTTTATGACGTAACAACTGGAACAAGTACATCATAGTATGTCATGTCTGTCCTAAAACGAACTTTAGTAAAGATAGTCAAGAGTGGTGTCATTGAATCGGTTCTTTCGAATTTAAAAGAACAGGTTAAAAAAATCAATTATTTTATGCGCTGGTCCAATTACATCATTACGTGGTCACTGACACGATTCATTATGTTTCTGGGGTTCTGTTGCAGTCATGTCTCAGCTCATAAAAACAAAATAATTTAGATTCAGCCTACATTTAAGTTACGTTAACTAGGCCTGATATATATTTTTCATGCATGTTTTATTTATTTTTTATATTAAATTAAAGTATACAGTGTAAAACTGTAATATCAAGTCATAAACATATATCCAGTCCGTTTTATTTGAAATATTTAATACGTAACTCTAGAACCGCTCGGAGGAATTCTTTCAGTTTCAAACGATTCATTGAAAACGATTCAAAAGAATGATTCATTAGTGAATCGAACTTCGCTATAAACCTTTTCTGTTTCTGACCTGAATCTGACGTGGCGCTTTTGAGAGAAGTATTTTCTTTCTCCGGGAATGAATAACAATAACCTGCACATAAATTAACTCGTTGTTTTATTTCACACTAACATTAAGCGTTAGGTAGGAAACAACAAAATAGACTTTTAGGAATTTGGGCTTTATAAATATTTATAAACCCTTTTCGAAGAAAACATGTTAACCAGGAGGAGAAAATGATAGCTTTGAAGAAAATGACATGAAAACAGGGCGGCAGCGCATTAAACGACAGTTACATGACGTTAGGTAAGAGAGATACACTACTAGACAATCCATCCAGCCATTGTCTACCATGTCGATAAAGCTCTTGTGAATCACATCATATAACTAGAAGAAAATATCAACAACCCCCTGTATAACATGCAAGAAGAAAACTTTGCCAGCTGTAGTGTATACTTACTGTGTTAGAAGTTTGCTGCTGTAAACTTCTGCAGATCAATTTGGAAACTTCTGTCTCCACCCCTTGTTTGTTCCAAAGGAAAAATATGGTGCTCCCTTCAGCGATTCAAAAAGACACACGCTAAAATTACGATAGATCTGGGACCAGACAAGACTTTTCTTATAAAGACCTATCTTTGAATAATGTGTACGTGGCGTCCTAGCTGTTTTTAACCACGTACCAATGTGGACACATAGAAGAGGAAGTGACGTTTCTTTCTTGTTCATACCCCTCTGGTGTGTGTGAGATGACTCCATGCTTTGCCTGTATGTAAAGTATGATGAAAATGAAGGGTTTATCTTTGCTCTGTTCACTTGACCAGATAATGGACATATGGATCAACTAACTTGTCTCATTGAAACAACTTGTGAGAATGGACTGCAAAGTGAGAACTAAAAGCATACTCACTTTATAATTAACTCTAAAAGTCTGTAAAAAATAGGGTTCAATGTGCTGTTAAGAAACCTCCATTATTGATTTTTCTTAAAGGTGCTTTACCTGTACTTTGAATAGCGCATTGTATTGTTTTAGGGTTTTTTGTAGGTGAATAATGTCCTGTCAGAAAAGGACCAGCTTTACCATTTTCCTGCAGATTTTTTGTGAAGGTGAATCCGAAAGCATTAAATGATTGTTAGCAGCAGGGTTGTGTGCTATTCGCAATCGAATTAAGAATGCCTTTTAAATTCAAACATTAATTTGAACATGATGTACAGTAGAATTGCAATTCCTTTTTGAGTTAAAATGGAATGAAATTCAAATTAATGTCACTGCTTTAAGTGGTTTTAAAAATACATTCATTTTCAATTACCTTTACAGGTTTACGTTTATCATTCACACAACATATGTGGATTTGAAAAAAATTTATGGAAAATTGCAATATAATCACAACATTTAACAATGAAACATCTCTGAATAATGACTCTTGTCCAGGGCAACACTGTATAACTGACCGCTCATCCTTCCAACTTGGTGCTCTCACCATCACTATGGCAAGCCGTTTTAGCTTAAATTGTACCCAGCGTTACTCGTCGTAATTGCATTTTTACTAGTAAGAATTCAATTAGAGAGCTCTACAATTCAGTTCTTACTAGTAGCAATTCCAATTAGAGAGCTCTCTAATCCAATTATTACTAGTAAAAATTACAATTAGAGAGCTCTACAACTGAACTGTTACTGGTAAGAATTCCAATTAGAGAGCTCTCTAATTCAATTATTATTAGTAACAATTCCAATTAGAGAGCTCTCTAATTGAATTTTTACAGTAAAAAAAAAAAAAAAAAATTAAAGAATTGCAGAGTTGAATTTGAATTTTGAATTTGAAAGTTTGAATTTGAATTGAATTTTTACTAGTAAAAAAACTAATTAAAGATAATTGCACAGCTCTGTAATTAAATTAAAGAGCTCTGCAATTGCATTCTTACTAGTAACAACTGAATTAGAGAGCTCTCTATTTAAATTGTTACTAGTAAGAATTGAATTAAAGAGCTCTGCAATTGTATTCTTACTAGTAACAATTCAATTGTAGAGCTCTCTAATTGTAATTCTTACTAGTAACAATTCAATTGTAGAGCTCCGTAATTAAAAATGAATGGAAGTCAATGGAGACATATGACTAGTAAAAAATTAATTTGTAGAGCTCTCTAATTGGAATTGTTCCTAGTAAGAATTGAATTAGAGAGCTCTGTAATTGTAATTCTTACTAGTAATAAATGAATTAGAGAGCTCTCTAATTGTAATTTTTACTAGTAATAATTGGATTAGAGAGCTCTCTAATTGTAATTGCTACTAGTAAGAATTGAATTGTAGAGCTCTCTAATTGAATTCTTACTAGTAAAAATGCAATTACGATGAGTAACGCTGGGTACAATTTAAGCTAAAGCGGCTTGCCATAATTCTCTTCTAATATGCTAATAGGCCTATAATTTCCAACCATTATTTCTGGTTACATTAAGTGGTATAATGTACATACCTGCTCATTATCTCAAAATAAACCCCTTCAGAATTATACCGCTTTGTGACATGACTTATAGCCACATTACCATTTTCAATAATTCAAAAATCAATCATCAATATCTTACTGATAAAATAATCAATGTTTCAAATTTCACTGGTATATTTTATATAGCTCATACATTAATTTGGACTAATCACATGCAAAACAACAACAACCATGCACTAATTTACTCCAGTCTATATAAAACCAAACCAGAGGCGTGTTGGCAAGATGGAAACTGAAAAGAACACCTGGGTCATCTATTGTTTGTTGTAAGATTGTGTTACATTTCTTGATTTGTAAATTCCTCTTTATGTCATTCCAATTCAACCTACAATGGGCGCCGGAGGCTTTTCTCAGAAAATAAAAGGGAGTCAATTCTTAAATCAAAATTTTGCCCAACCCTAGAGGAAGTACTATTTTATTATATGTCATAGAGATCCTGCTCTTTACCTTTTAACAGAGACATAAACTGTTACTAAAAGACTAAACTGCGGATTCTTCTTCTTCTTTAGGTATTTTATGGCGGTTGGCAAATAAACTGCGGATTGCATGTAAACAGGTGTTTTAACAAATTAAACCAGCAGCTCTTATTGGCTGTTGATCTGCAGTAGCTGTGACAGGGATGGTTTCCCGCCCTTATTCATAAAATGACGTATTTCCTGTATTGTCACGCAGCTTGTAATGTTTTGCGGGAACGGACTTGTTTATGTTTAGAGTCAAATATGGCATCCAGTTTGCAGTAGACATCACGTGGATATGTAATTAATTCCCAATCTGTTATTTTGTCGCCAGGTTTATCATTATCGATTCGCTGCAGCTCGTGCTGACTGTATTCCCTTCTTCCTCAGTCGGGTAAACAAATAAGGCAAGTAACTAATTATTTAGTTTTATGTTTCATATACGAAATATTGAACCTTTAAAAAGCATATTCCAAGTTTTTAGCAAAAAATCTGATATTCTAGCTTTCTGTGGCCGCCAAATGTTATGTTTTAATCATGAGCAATGGGCAGTTTTGATATGGTCATATATTTAATGCAGCGTTTCATTGGCTACATTGTAACAATGTTCACTTGCAGCTCATCACACAGTGGAATGAATGAATGAATGTGCAGATTATTGATCAACCAAGCGAGACATAAAGAACGGGATTGTGCATGTTCATGGATGTTCTGCTCATGTGTATTATTAATGCAGAGTATTGTTTGATATTTCTATTTTAAACCCAGACTGATGCTTTTGCTTGCACATATAATTTACATGCATATTAAATGTTCTAGAAAGCTTATGACCAATCCTTCATTTACTTTCTTTGCTACTTTTTAAATCCATTTTATATACATATTGTGTTTGCCCTTATCCCTGATTCTAGACCTGACTTTATCTGTATAGTTGTGTTTCTATGGAAGAAATGACCAATAAGCAATTATTTTAGTGATTTATGTTGATGCTGATAGCTTTGCATTAATTTCTATCCCCTAACTCAGGGGTGCCCAATCCTGTTCTTGGAGATCTGCCTTCCTGCATACTTCAGCTCCAACCCTGATCAAACACAACTGAACCAGCTAAATAAGTTCTTCGGGAGAAACTTTCTTAATTACAGACAGGTGTTGGATCAGGGTTTGATCTGAACTCTGAAGGTAAGTAGATGTCCAGGAGCAGGATTGAGCACCACAAATAGCCAATTACTTGATTCACAAAATAGCCAATTACCAAAAATAGCCATTTTGAATTCACAAATAGCCAGTTACTTGAGATACTTTAAAAAGTTCTCATATTATACACCCTGCTCCTTCATTTCACTGTACTTTGGCCACTGAGTGGCAGCATTTAATAACATTAGGCCTTCTGAACAGTGTGCTGATTGTCATTGGTTGTTTGTAATATTGTTTCTGCACCGCACTCTGATTTTGATTGAATGTGATGACATAAAAAGACCATGTCTCACAAAATAAATTCGCAATAAAATCTCTCCTTGAGGACTGCACGTTTAAACATGCACTCGCAAATAACTCGTCTCATGAAGGTCTTTTGTATGTCTCATTAGAAAGAACCTGCTCAAGTTATGGGGTTGTATCAATCAGTCTGACAAATCTTTTATCAAAGGAGTTCATTGAATAATAGTTGTTACTGGATCAACACTTGACTACAGTTAACAAATGACTTTCAGTGATCTCAAAATGAAGGACATGTAATTTGGGTGAAGTTTAAACTAGTTTTATTACTGACTGACTCTGAATGCATTTGCAATTATTAATATTTTTATTGATATCTTAATAAAAAAATTAATGTACTCTGTGTGGAGTACCATACAAAAGTTTTGAAAGTGTTTTACAAAGTCTCTTTTGCTGTCCACCATGGCTGTATTTGATTAAATGACTTTTCAGCAGGCATTACTAATATTTTTGTGGGTTTTGGATTCATAGAAAGTTCAAAAGAAAAGCTTTATATGAAATAGATTATTTTTGTAACAATGTAAAATATTCTACTGTCACTTTTAATCAATTTAGTGTACCCTTGCTTAATAAAATGTAAAAAAAATATTATTAACCCCTTCCTGACTTACTGACCTGCTGTAACTATAACAGTGTCTCCACAATAGGGGGCAGCAGAGATAAAAAAAAACTAGCTGTGTGCAAGAATAGAGACATTAAACCTGAATATATGAAATATCTGATAGTACTAAGACAGACCTAGAATCCCCCCCCCCCCCCAAGATTATAAGAATAAATGATCATAACATTCCATACTAAACTAATTTTCTATCTTAGTCTTTTTTTAGCTGCTTCTGGACAAACAGCTCAACTAATTAAGCTCAATTTGTCTGCAGCGAGAGGCCAGAGATGTGTGCTAATATCAGCATAATGACTCTGTGCTGTCTTACTAACTCTGAGTCTGACAGCCAGCTCATTCCTGCCCTGACTGCCCGTTGCTAACCTCTTCTCCATGGTTTCAGTCACACCACTGGTCATGTTGGTTTTTCCCTCTTCTTTGGAGAGAAGCCCCTGTGTCTATGATTGGTGAAGTCTCTGTTAAGATATAGTTTTGCATGTGGTTTGACTGGATGTTTCTTTATTCTTTCAAATTAGCCAAAAAAAAAGTCTGCGGTTTTCCCGTGGAATTGGGCTACTTTTACACTGTTGTGTTTATAGAGTATTTTTACGGCTTCGAACATGTCCCAGCCAATCATAATCCAGAATTATCCATTTTATTAAAAGTATTTTAATTTAACAACTAGTTTTTTCTACACAAATCAAAATAATAATAATAATAATCATTATTATTATTATTATTGATGTTATTATATAGTTATGATTTTATCAAAATATAGTGAATCATTTATCAAACTAATGGCAATCATATATTAATAATATAAAAAATATATTTTTAAACAAATGATTCAGTTTTTATTTTTTATAATTGTATTAATTTGGAGATTTAATAATTTATCAAACTAATGGCTATTAATAATAATAATAATAATAATAATAATAATAATAGCAACAATAATAATGTTATTGTTAACAATTTATCCAAAAATATTTTTTTAATCAAAGTAGTGGCTAATAATAATAATAATAATAATAATAGTTGTGGTTTTTATTATTAGCTGCTAGTTTGGTATTTTTGTATTTCATTATTACTGTTATTAAAATAGAACTGAATTAGTTCAAATAATGTCTTAAAGTCATGAATATTAAGACTTTTTTTCCCCCCTAAGGCTTCTCACTTCAGGACAAGGTTTTTTTATGCATTCTGAGTCCTTGACTTTGATAGAACAGAGCAACGCATTGTACTGTAGATTTCTCCATGCCGTCTGTGCGAGTCTTAATAACCTCAGCTGTGAAATATTGGATGTGCACAGCAGTGTCTCTGTGGTTAGCGAGGAGTCAAAGGCAGTGACCTCCCATTCCCTGTAGTTTTTAATAGTTCCGCAGGAGTAGCCATTACACCATTGGAAGTGGGAGAGGGGAATTTCATGATGACTTGCCTTGATGGGCTTAAAAAGATTAAATAGCCAACAATTGACTAATTCAATTTCATCTGCAGCTAGCTTTGTCAGTTAAGAAACCAGTGAGTTGAATTGAGTCATGGCCGGTTATAGTGGGTCTTTCTTGTTTTGCAGGTTGCCAGATTTTGTTCACACTCGTCTGCATCCTGCGGCCCCTGGTAGTTGTTTATCACTCCGAACACTGACCCATTGTCATTGTGAATGTGATAACGGTGCCCCTTTCGGCTGTGATAAGGTGCGTCATTGAAAGGCCCATCTTATCACATTTGTATTCTGTGACGCAGGCCTTGTTTTATTGCATGTATTTCTTTGTATCCCCTCTTACCTTTTATTCTCTCTCCCTCCTTCTCTGTCTGTCCCAGTCACTGTCTGTCATTCATCCTTAGAAGATGTCAAAGGCTTGAGAAATGTCCTCTCAAGGCTCCAGGCATCTTCCTCACCTCTCGCTTCCCACAAACTCTCTTTATTGGATTCTACCTCTGCATCATCCGTCTCCATTCACTCTCCTTTTTTTTTTGGTCTAAATGGCCTCCTCCTTTCACCTCCAGCTGGGTTTGTTGACACACAGTCAATCCTGGACACTTTCACCCCCCACACACACACCTCTTGTACCCGTTCCCCTTCCCCGAGCTGTAAAGCTGCCACAGCTGTGGGCTGTTGAACGAAAGTGGAGGGGGACATTAAATATATTACAACCATTAGCTTTGTTGGGGCTTGACAGCTTTAATACGTTGAAGCTTTACGCCAGCCAAAGGCAGGACACAGCAGAGCTCTGCTATGATTTTAATTACACTTTAAATATTGTGATGGGTGGATTAAGAAAGGTAAAAGGAAAGAGCAACTAGCAATTCATGTCATTGCTTTAAAAAAAAAAGTGTCTTCTAAAAACATGTCTTTAAAAAAAAAAAAAAAAAGTGTAGCTTTTCCTATTATATATACTATATATATTTTTACCAATTTTATTTAAAGACATCGTTACAGCATTTACAAGATACTGTAAAAACATACTCACACATGCATACCAGGGTCGGGAAAATTGAACTCTTGACTTATGCTCACGAAAGGTGCATTTATTTGATTAAAAAAATGTAATACATTTTAAAATTGTAATTTGTTTCTGTGATCACAATGTTGAATTTTCAGCAGCAATTACTCCAGTCTTCAGTGTTACAGTTACTTGATCCTTCAGAAATCATTCTTATATGGGGTCAACTCAATATTTAATGTATATGAAAATATATGCAGTTTTCTTTGCAAGTACAGCATTGCATTAAATCTAAGCTTGCAGCCTTGCAAGGACTGATATTTCCTTCTAAAATCTAGCTGTTTACTTTTAGAAATGAAAACTTACACCAATAAACTTAAATGTGTCTTTCCAGGTGTCACCATGAGCAAGGCGAAGTCGAGTAGGGACAGAAGGATCAATCCGCCTGGCGTCACCAGGGTGACCCGCAGTTCTATCATCACCACTCAGGACTCTCAGCGCACTAAACCTACAGATTCAGGCCTTGTTGATGATCTCAGCCTAATGAGCGTGAGTGAACAGCAGGCCTTGTTAGCACGGTGAGATGCCACATCCTTATGTTGCAAACAATCAGCAATTACAAAAGCTCTTTTTTCCAAGCAAGATTTAAGCATTTGTAAAACATACATTAGTGGCAAAGAAATAAATGTCCAAATGAGATTTATTTTTTGTGACCCTAAAATTGATTAAATGATCAAAATACGAGAGAATATCTTTTTTTAAATATTAAGGAAAAATAAAACCCTAAACTTGGTTAAGGTATTCATCTGACAAAATTATTTGTTGGTTCTCTCTTGTTTTAGCATGTTCATTAAATGATGGACAAACCCCCTTTTTTTTAGTTTGAGAAGCATTTTCACTCGGAAAAGGGAAAAAATGACCATCGCTACTGTTTCATGCTGACTTAAAAAAAGTAGAAAACAATTAGAGCCGTTGCCTTTGCAACAGAAGAAAAAATAAGTGCTGAAATGACTAAAAAGAAATAAATAACAAAATAAATTCAAGCTTAATAGTAGTGGTGTAACAAAGCACTCATGTCATGATTCGATACAAATCACGATACGATACTTATTGTGATATTTTAAGCCAAAATGTTTTTTGTTTTTTTTTATTATTAAAATAATATTGTTGTTATATTATTATCAGGACTCACAAATATTCTCCCAGTGCATTATTATACATTATATTCAACAATATGTATAGTAGTTTAATGTAGTAATGTCATTGAAACCTTAAACCGCGCACACACTCTCCCAGTGCTCACTATGTCCCGCTGACAATTCTCAAACTCAAACTGTAACTGTTAATTCATCCAAAAATTTTTATTCTGCATTTACTCACTCTTGTGTTTTCGCGCGTCACACAATTATTTGAACGTCTGTGTTTATTACAGTATGCGCGGTGTGGTAAATATGTTCATCATATAAAGCCATCGTGTCTCTTCAGAAGACTTGGATTTGGATTAGACCACTCGATTTATCATTTTTATGATGCCTATGAAATTTTTTGGATCTTTAGGTTTTGAAGGAATGGACAGAAATCTCTCAGGTTTCATAAATATCTTCATTTGTGTTTGAAAGTTGAATAAATCATAGGTTTGAAAGTACATGATTTTCATTTTTGTGTGGATTATACCTTACAAATGCAGTAAGCTGAGCTTTGGACAAACTCTGGATCGTGAATCATATCATTACATCAATACATGTCTTCACATTTTTTTATATTGTGATATCTCAATATAACAATGTATCATTACACCCCTACTAAATAGAGAATCTTTTAAAATTACAGTTAAAAAAAAAAAAAAATGTATGTTTGTTTATTTTTCTATAAATTTTTCCTTCTTTTTAGGGAAGGGAAGTCCTACCAGAGTCCCAGCACCAAATCTGTTCTCTCCTCAGCCTCTGGCAGCTCTGTGCCCCGCGAGGCTTTGGGAACTATCGGCAGGCTGATGAAGCTTGGACGGGTGCGAAACATTGTGGTGGTTGCTGGAGCAGGTATCAGCACAGCCAGCGGTATACCAGACTTCAGGTGGATACTTACTGAAAACCTTTAAACTACTTCTAAATCATCATGCCACTCAGTTAACAACTATCTCTATATCAGGACACCAGGGACGGGTCTTTATGCAAACCTTGCGAAGTATGACATCCCTTATCCAGAGGCCATCTTTAACATTGACTACTTCTCTGACAATCCTCATCCTTTCTTCTCATTGGCTAAAGAGCTGTACCCTGGACACCACCGTCCAAACTACGTTCACTATTTCATCCGTATGCTGCATCAGAAGGGCCTGTTGCTCCGCATGTACACTCAGAACATCGATGGACTTGAAAAGCGTGAGATTAAAGTTAAAAATTCAATTCACGTTTATTTGTATAGCGCTTTTCACAATACTCATCATTTCAAAGCAGCTTTACAGAAAGTGCATGAGTCCATTATAATTTCGAGTGTTCTGTTATCAGAGAGGTAACTGTTTAAATTAATACATTTTTAGCATTAGATTTTGTATATGTACATTTCTGAAATGCATAACTTAGACAATGTAATAATTTAATGCAGATACAATGAGCTCATTGAAGCAATGAATACTTGTTTGTTAACAAATGATTATGACATTTAGAAAATCTAGCGTTGGTGCATGTTGATTCAGAGTTTTCGTAATCTGAAGTCTTCGCGGTGGTTGGCACCGTCTCTTCATTGGTGTTGGGCATCTGAAGTCTTCATAATAGGCTGGATCCAAACTGGAGCTGACATACTCTCTAGTTACCTCAGGATGGGCATCCCAATATAAAACTGTAGCAATTAGAAAATAATTAGCATAGGTGCTGTTCATAACATTATTCAAGGAAAATCATGTGCATTTGATCTGATATAATGCATCTCCTAACCTTATACAATTATATGAATGCTAGGCTAAAGAGATGTGTAAATGATAGAATTGGGAACTCCATTTAAACATGTTGTGTGTTATATTCTCAACCCTGTCTGTAGTGTGCGGTATCCCAGATGACAAACTCGTGGAGGCTCATGGGAGTTTCGCTACTGCTGCCTGTCACCTCTGCTATACGCCATATCCTGCAGAGGAAGCCAAGGTAATCAGTTTTGTAATTTAGATCACTCATAGACTGCACACCGTTTTAGCACACTACATAATCTTCCGTTCTTTTTTATTAGCAAGCTATAATGAACGGCAGCGTACCCATCTGTACTTTTTGTGCCGGGGCAGTCAAACCTAATGTTGTTTTCTTTGGAGAGGATCTGCCTGAAAAGTACTTTCAACATGCTGAAGATTTCCCAAAAGCTGACCTTCTCATGATCATGGGCACTTCTTTAAAGGTGGGTTTAAAATAATTATTATTAACTATAATAAAACGGATATAAATCTATTTTGTATGCAAGTATAGTTGACTGCAGTTCTTTTGCAGTGAGAGATTACACTTTATTTTAAACAGTGTTTTGGTGATTGTAATTCATTTATTAACTTCTACATACAGCTTTTATGAGTTCTTTATTTTATTTTTTTAATAACATTTTTTTTTACATGGCATTAATGGAATGTTTGTACTTTTTAAAAAATACATTACACCACATGCCAAAATTAAGAATAAATAAATGTAGATATAAAATAACAAAACAGTAGTATTTGGAAATATTGAAATTTCTAACAAATGAAGAGAACTTTTCTGATTTACTGTATTTTTTTAAAATGTGATTTTTATTTCTGTGATGGCAAACCTGAATTTTCTGCATCATTACTACTGTCTTTCACATGATTCCTCAGAAATCATTCTAATATGCTGATTCGGTGCTCATTTTTTTTTTTTTTTAATATCCATGTTGAGAACTTGTTTTTTATGGAAACTGAAGTGTTTTTGTTTTTCTGGATTCTTTGAATAGAAAGTTCAAACGTCTTTTGTAACATTGTAAAAGTCTTTATTTTTGCTTTATAAATTTAATGCGTTCTTGAGTAATTTCTTTGTGTTCTTAATATAAAATCTAAAATTCTGACATTTTAATCTGCTTTGTGACAGATTGAGCCCTTCGCCAGCCTGATTAACACCGTAAAGTCCACAGTGCCTCGTCTGCTGCTGAACCGCGATGCGGTCGGGCCCTTTGAACGGAGGCCCCTGAGGAGGGGCGACTACATGGAGCTGGGGGATCTCTCCGATTCGGTCCGAAAACTTGCAGAGATCCTGGGGTGGCATACTGAGATCCAAGACCTGATGAACAGCCATGAAAATGGTGTTTGTTC
Source organism: Squalius cephalus (assembly GCF_949319135.1). Taxonomy (NCBI): domain Eukaryota; kingdom Metazoa; phylum Chordata; class Actinopteri; order Cypriniformes; family Leuciscidae; genus Squalius; species Squalius cephalus. The sequence continues at coordinate 12,668,932 of NC_137127.1, read as the reverse complement.
CTATACTGACCCCAGCAGTAGCAGCGGTGAGAACAGTGACTCCTCTGAGACCGATAGCATGCATTAATATCCACAGAGATGCTTGTATGTTTAAAATAACCTTGGCTATGGAATGGAGACCTGGCAAGAGTTCAAGACCTGCATTGATATTTATCTAATTCAACACATCTGTATGTTTTATGTCAGTGTTCTTACCAGTATTTAACAGCCAGTTTTACTGTATTTGTAGTGTCTTTTTCTGACCAGATGAACTCCAGCCATATTTGTTCAGGCAGTGAAACTTGGCCATGTTTAGACTCATTATTTTAAACCCAGCTGAAATCAGTGTCTGCTGCTTATTTTGACTGAAAACACATTTCAGAATATCTTGGAAAATCTAGCTCTTTTAAAGTCCATATTGTATACGCAGAGAACTAGCAGATTTAGCTCTACTTTAATTGGCTATAATTGTACATTTTTATCAGGCCCTGTTACTGCAGGGGGGAAAAACTACAAACATGGCACTTATTTTTGATTGTTTTAATAATTTAGTATGGCTAATTATATCTGGGCAAGTCAAGAATGTATTATGTCAAGGTTCCTTTAGCTTTCTACAAACTGTATTTGAGATTTTAATCTGTTTGGAAAAGTTGGTGGAATATTTTGGTGCAGAAAGGAGTTTTTGTGTAAAGGATTGGGAATAATGTGTGTTTGTGTGTCTATATATTCATGTTTGCTAGTTGTAGGTTATTTCATAGTCCGCGAGTCCAGGTTTGGCCCCAGTGAGCGAACTGTGCTAAATTAGCATGGGAGGCGTGACCTCCCAAGTGTGCAGTGCCCCCACTGTGTGTTTTCACAGGCACTGCAGCCTCCAAGCGGGAGCTCCAACCCCCCCCACAACTCTAATAAATGTCTTTGGTCAGCCACAAAGAACCCCAATATCCTGCTGCTGTGTGTGTGTGTGAGAGAGAGAGAGGTTCTGCGTATGAGCGCAATTCCATTTTGCACAGGATCAGTGAAGTCACTGGTAATTGCGTTGATCATATCTGTTCATGTCCCTCAAGGATTTTGATAGGAGTTTGTGCATATTTTGGGAAATGTGGGCAAAAAGCCTGAATGCCCATTTTAAATGTTTCAAAATTTATTCATATGAGCAGTCTGTCATGTTTGGTTAAAGCCTGTTGACCAGCGGTCTTTGTCGGTGTTTCTGATTCATGCAACAGTTGCATTTAAAACAAAAATGGAACCATGTGCCTCTCCAGTTGAATATATGATTGTCAATAGTTTGAGCTTGCATTTGTTAACTTGACATTGCCATTTGTGCTTTGAATATTAAAACACTTATCTGTTCTTTATATTACCGTTAATAGACATTGCATCTTATAGTATTTAATAAACATAATCATATTTGTCTCTTCAGCTTCTGATCTTTTTGTACATTGCGTCTGATCAACTAAGGAATATTACATTTACCACAGATCTGAGTGTAATATAAAGAAATCCAACACTGGAATTTGGATACTAAGGATCTTACTTGGTGAAGCAACAGTCATATTCAATATCCTTAAGCAATCACTTGATAGTGTAGTTTAATAAACTTTGTGATATAAAGGATCTTACTTGGTGAAGCAACAGTCATATTCAATATCCTTAAGCAATCACTTGATAGTGTAGTTTAATAAACTTTGTGATATAATCTTGCATTAGAGCAAGGTTTAGTGTTTTCATTGACCTAGCATTTCTGTGGATTTTTATATTCAAGGGCAATATTACGAAAACCATTAGAAAAGTTTCCGCATGCAATGAGTGAATGAGACTTGTAGGATTTTATTTTATTGCAAATGATTGTCTGAAATGAAAAACAAAGCTTAAGTTTAGGGAAATTTATACAAGTTTTACAAAGCCCCTTTACTCAGCTGACTTTTATTATAGTGGTTATAGAAGATGAGTATTTAGTTACAATTTAATTACATGCTTTTGTCTTGTGTAGAAAACCAAACGTTAGAAAAAGGAAAAAAATTACACCGACAGCATTGAAAGAAAAAAAAGGAAACAAATACATAGTATATAGAAAATTGTGTAGCTAAAATATATAACATTAGAAAAGACAGATAATTGTTTGAAACTCAAGGCTTAAGTGGTAGAGACACACAAAAAAGCGCATTTTGTAAAAACATTTGAGTGCAAAACAAATAATGTAAATTATCTAATGGCTTGTCTTGGCATATAACATTTCAAAAGCCATTCAGACATTTTGAAGCGTTACATAACCGGATTCTTCGATCTGTTAACTAGCAACAGCCACAGACCGTAATAATAAATACAGCTTTTAAACATTGATTTGTAAGAGTAAGTGTTATAAAGCCTTTCCACTTCATTATTGAAGACCAAGTGCATTTACTTGTTCACAAAGAGCGTCAAAGACACGTGAATAAGTCCTACTTAACACTTCCATCTGATACATCACATTTGATGTCGGATCACATCCTGATATCTATTTAAACATTTCTGTTTCTTTTCTCTCTGCTCAATATGTACTTCACCATAAATGTCCCAATTTGAAAGACATGCCCCTCGTGCAACAAAAGTAACTGAAGTATGGCCATGTGCAAGGAACAGTTTGTGAGACTGACGGTTAGCCATCAGCAGCGGTGCCTGTAGGGTTTGGGTGAACTCCAGTTCAGTCTGAGTCTGAGTCACTGCTGGGTGGTGGGCTGCACTCGTGGATAGCTTGTCCTAGGGGCGCTAGTGTGCCATCCCTCCTCACTCCCATTGGTCTGATTAGTTCTTTCCTGTTGAAAGAGCAGGACAGAGCTCAGTACTTTTAAAAGCATGTTGTGTGCTACTTCAGCTTTGCATGTTCACGTCACATGCAAATAAGCGTACAGGGAGAGACAACCAGCTAGAATGACCAAGTTCAGTGGAAACTTATTTATGTCTAGATTTTCTTGAAAAAGCACACAAAATGGAACTGCAATCTATGATTGTTGGAGTCTAACACTACATTTCAAATAAATGCTGTTCTTTTAAACTTTCTTTTTCATCAAAGAATCCTGAAAAAAAAGTAGCATGGTTTTAAAACATTAAGCAGCACAACTGTTTTCAACAACATTGATGCATTTTAATAATAAAAAATGTTTCTTATGCACCAAATCAACATCATAGAATGAGTTCTGAAGGATCATGTGACACTGAAGAATGGAGTAATGATACTGAAAATCCCGCTTTGCCATCACAGGAATAAACTACATTTTAAATGATATTAAAACAGCAAACAGTTCTTTTACATTGTAATAATAAATACAAACTCCAGAATCCAGCAGCCGTCATTTACCCTACATATTTATTGTGCACACACATCTTGTCGATTTGGTTTTTCGGGCCACTAATTTGTCACTACAATCCACCTGCTCTTTGAAAGAAATCCTTTGTACTGACCATTGTAGCAGCATTCAGTTCTGTCCTCTAAAGAGGCCTGTTGATGTGTAGAACATCTTTCTTTCCCTTTACATCTGGCCAAATAAGAGCCCTTGGAATCACAACCCTAAACCCCCCCAATCCCAGAGCGGTCCTGCACCCCCACAACCACCACCTCGGCCCTGCAGTTTAATTACAGGATCAGTGCTCATTCTAATCTCTTCAAAGCCTGGCCAGCTCCTCCACGCTAATCCAATTATATCTGCACTGTGTGTCACCAGCACACCCCGAGATGATTCATCAGAGTATTAGCCAATCAAAGCACGGACAAAAATGATTAATAAGAGCATTATCCAATCAAAGCCACCAAAAAGCTCATTTGCATTCATTTATGTCATTCATATACAGATCAGCTGGTAACACTTTACAATAAGTTCCCATTAGCTAACATTAACTAAGCATAATAAATGCTTTAGAAGTATTTGTCATTGTTTGTTCATGTTAACAAAGTTAATGTTAAACAGAACCTCATTGTAAAGTGTTACAGATAAATTGTGTATAAATGCATAAAGAGGTATTAAATGCTACTAAATGGAATAACATCTTATATGAAAAGTTATCTACAAAAATGCAAGGAAACAAATTACTGGCTGCAAAGGAAAACCTTGACGTCAAACACGAGTCATGATGACTGTAAACAAGAGAAGTCGACTAGAAAGAAAACAGACATTTCCACTGCGTCCCTCGAAAACCAGAACCCAAATTGTATCTGTCATCCAATCAACAGAATCTGCGTAGATCAGCAGCCTGAGCATTTGTGTGTTTACGTACGTACATGTGTGTGTGTGTTTGTGTGGATATGGGGTGGAGAGTCAGTGCTAATTGGACAGCAAGTCAAGCAGCAGACACAGGGAGGGACATTCCTCCATGGACATGTTGCGTCTCCCCAGCAGCCGTAGCGGGGAGCACCAGTGCCCTCCCTCTCCCACACAACACCTCCTTCATCCTGATAAAAAAGAATAGGAGGAAGCGAGAAGGAACGAGGATTCATTCTCAAAGACAGGAATCTGCCTCTCTTGGGCACACGCTGCTCATTACGACTCAAACACCCTATAGATGGACAATGACTCGTCCTCTTGTGTTTGCAAACTTATTTAACATCGCCCGGCAGCTAACGTACATACGCACACCCCTAATTGAGCCAGTGTCTCAAACCACTTCACGTCCGAGGACAATGTCTGGCACCCCGACTGAATAAAACAGGCGGCGTATGAAAGAGAGCCACGTATATATGTATTATGAAACCTCAGTGTATTGTACAAAAGAGCCTGAGCCCGCGACCCCACTGTGTGCGCCAATTAGCTGGTAATTAATGCAGCGGGGCTGCGGTGGCCGGTCGGTGTGCATTGACTCCTGTTGAATGTGGAAGGCCAGCTGTAAATGAGGCAGAGGGCGATGGTGGAGGATTCTTGTCTTAATGAAGCGGTTGGTAAGGAGCGCGCTGGGAGCAACGGCACTACACCGCTCACCGGTGTCTCGCTAGTTTACGCTGCCGGTTGTTTAGGAAAAGGTCAACATGAATGCGGCCCTGCACGTATCCAGCCTCCAAGGAGGGTGATGAGAAAACAAGCACAATGCTTCTCTAGCAGATGGAGTCACCTATGAAGGCATTATGAACCGGTTCGTACAAGATGATGAAAAACAGAAAGAGCGATTGACTGATATTAATGAGCAAGAGTAAAAACACAATGGCCAGAATATACAATGCAGCAAATAAAATGGAAAAAGTTTGGTTTCATTTCTGCTTATTAAAACATTTTAATTTCTACTTAATGTTAAAGATTGATGGCTTATGCCTGAATAAATATTAATTTTGGTGTTTAAATTGGATCACTTAAAACGATAAAAAAAAAGGCTTTTTTAGGGCTGTGCAACAATTAATCGCATCCAAAATAAAAGTCTGGGTGTACTGTGTATAATTATTTTTTATATAAATACACACACACATGTATATATTTAAAGGGGGGGTGAAATGCTATTTCATGCATACTGAGTTTTTCACACTGTTAAAGAGTTGGATTCCCATGCTAAACATGGACAAAGTTTCAAAAATTAAATTGTACGTTTGAAGGAGTATTTCTGTGCCAAAAATTGTCCTTCCGGTTTGTCACAAGTTTCGGAAAGTTTTTTTCGAGTATGGGTATGTGTGACGTCAGATGTAACGGAATTTCCTTATATGGGTCCTAAGGGCACTTCTCCGGTAAGATCGCGGGCGCGCGCGCACTCGTAGACCAGAGCAAGAGAGCGAAAGCAGTTCGCCATCAAAGCGCCCTGCCCGGCTTTTGGGAAGCCAATGTCACCAAAGAAGTGTGTTTTTGGTTGCCAGGGCAAGACAACCCTGCACAGATTCCCAAAGAACCCAGCGTTAAGGCACCAGTGGATGGAGTTTGTTTTTCCTGAGCATAAACGGAGTTGTGTAGACTGTTTGTTCCCTGCATTTCGACGATGATTGTTTTATAAACAAAGCCCAGATCGACGGATTTGCAGATCGTCTAATGCTTAAGGATCGAGCAGTCACAATGATAAAGGTTCGGTGAGTAAAACTGCTTCTATTGTCTCTGTGTGTTACTAGCTCGGCGCGTTAGCACAGCTTTAGCGATCGCCCACAGGGCCCGCCTCCAGCCGCTCGTTTTTTTCCGGAAAGACTCGGTACAGCCTATCTTTCTTTTATAATATAATAAAACTAAAGACTTTTTGGAGATATGAAGGATGCAATACTACTCTATAGGTACTCAAGATTAACAGGAGATTGAGTGAAAATGAGCATTTCACCCCCCCTTTAAGAAAAATGTGGTATGTATATATAAAATATTTATATTTTTATATAATACAAATAATCTACAAATATATATACACATTCAAATATTCAAATATTTCTACTAAATAATTATACACAGTTTACACATATATTATGTGAACACAAACTTTTATTTTGGATGCGATTAATTGTTGCACAGCCCTAAAAAAATGTATAATAAAAAATAATAACAAATACAGCTATAATAATATAATAATACTCTCAACAATAATAGTAATTATAATGTTACAACTACTAATAATACTGATAGTAATAATGTTAATTAGAAGGTTCTTATTATTTCAGAATTGTAAAATTTTTGTTTTTGTTTTTTAAAAACCCACCTTGATAATTCATCAATCATACTGACAAGCTTCTGGGCTTCATATTCCTTCTGCTCCTCTGTCATCTCATCTATGGGGTTTGGCATTGGGTGCTCTATGTGACCTGTAATGGGGTTAATGCTGAAAAACACGAGAAAAAAACAAAACAAGAATGATTGTTAAAATAATCTAAGAATGCAGAAAGAAATGCAGGATTGCTGAGGAAAAATATGATTCAATTTCTTAACTTGAACTAAGACCAGCCGTTATGCATACATAAAAATGCACTTACAAAGGTTTGGCTGACTTGTATTCATCAGTGTCAGAGTCTTCATCAGAGGAGTACTGTGTCTCTCCTCTACCTCCGGCCAGCAACCCTCGTGCCATCAACAGTCCCGCAGCATTACCATAACCAGTGTACTTCAACAGATTATCCACTGCATCACATGACCAACAGGAGACACAATAAGCTCATTCAATATTAATTATTGTATTTTAGATTACAACTGCAAACAATCCATTCAAAAACAGACAATTTCAGACATTAAAAAAGCAGAACTCTCACCACTCTCTTTGCAGAGCACGAAAAGGAACTCAGCCGCCCCCTGTTTCACCGCCATGTCAATATGAGTCATGAGACGCACCAGTTTGTTTCGAACGGTGCAGCCGATTTCTGGCCTTTCCTTCACGTCTTTCAAGGGAGGCAACACCTGAGAGAGAACACATTCAATCAGCAACTAAATCTTTACTTCAGCTGAATATCTGTAGCAGTGAATTACACTGAGCATGGACTCAACCCTGCACCTTGGCCTTGAAGTATCTGCGGATGTCCCTGTGGTATCTCGAGCTCTCTGTCATCAGACTCAGCACAGGTGTCAAGCCTTCTTTATAGTTGGAACCCTGAGTGGATAAATACACATGAAGCATGAACGAACGCAACAGCTGAGGAAGCTTGCAGGTGTTCATCAGAAGTGCAATACCTTGTCTATCCTCTTTTCCATGAAATCTAGCAGCATCTGCACTGTGTCCATGTTCTTCCCACCATACTTTTCTATCCCACCTTGGACAGGGACGTCTATCAGAACATCCAGGCACTGCACGGGAAGGTTACTCAGGAGATTTATGGCATGACTAGAAGAAATGACAAATGATAAAGGTTAAGCAGTGCACACAATGAGATGAGAACATAGCATGCAACTTTTGGAATAAGAAACTTTTCTTTAAAGCTGGCCTTTGAGAAGAAAGTTTTCCCTAGAAATTGATACTGTCGGATAACCAACATGCAGAACAATTCATTTAATAATAATTATTATTATTATGACGGAGTGTCTATTTACAATAACTGCAAATAGCCCACCTTGATGGCAGAGGCTATTTACACTAACTCCGCCCACTGACGTCTGACAAAATTACAGAAGATGCTGGTTAGTCAACAGTAGCAATAGTGTAGGGGTAAGAAGCATGTGGCAGAAGGTTTTGACGCAAATCGACCAGAGTTTGAATCCGCCATTTGCCGAACTTGCTCTACTCCCTTTTCCCATCACACATCAGTTAATTTATTTTTAATAAAAATTAAGAAAATATTTGAAAAGTGGAAATAAAGTGCGTTTAATAATTACGTGTTTATGGGTTAGGGGTATGTGTAGGGAGGGCTTTATTGTCACAATAAGGCAGCATAATTTAGTAATTTTATTAAATATAATTATTTATACTATGTTATCATTGCATACCGTTTAAAGTACAGCAACACTGAGGTGCAAATAGTATCTGCCACTATTTATAAGTATAAATAGCATTTACACTTAAATAGCCGCAGCCTTATTTTTATTAATGTTGTTATTTATGCAATGTTTTTGCAATATAAATGGTTAATTTATTTATATCATATAATAACAATAATCATCACTAATTGTCAAATTCTTCTTTGTTTTGGGCTAATTTCTAATTGTAAAGATACATATTTCTCAACTGAGAATGATTGACTTATGTAAAAAGTTGAATAATTAAACAATACATTAAATACGTTACATCACCTGGGATTAATCGCACACTTATTGTGAAATTAAGCATGCACTATCTTGTTTAACATTCATTTTTGTCATCATTTGCTATATCCAGCAAAGTAAACCATCAGATTGAAGGATGATTCTCACAAAACTGTGTTTTCTATTTTTCAAGGTAAATTTAGGTCTTTCCTAGCCTGGCTAACGTCAGACCTCGTCTCATTGAGACGTGGTCTGAGAACCACATTTTCATTTTCTCGTATTTGAGGCGTGGTTTACGAATGCCCAGAGCCGTTTATTGGGCGCTACGAATGTCTATCAAATGCGCCTGTACAGCTCATAGCCAATCGTTTCAATTATACCAGATGACGTATGTAGAGTGACAGAAATTCGACGAGGAAGAAGACGAAATAAACTTGCGTTCTAAACTACTTAGAACACTATCTAAGGCTGCATCGAAAGGTAACTTCGCGTCTGATGCCATGTTGGATCCATAGATATAAACAAACTGTCGCATAGACGTCATCATCGTCTTGCTGCTCCCTCCCCGTTCTGTGATTGGTTCCCTTTTTTGAGGGGAAAATCTGGTCCATGGTATCCAGGCTGCTTAGCAGCGTGAATAAAATCACGCTGCGCGCAAGGCAGCATGGGGAAACCCAGGCTAGGTCTTTCCAAGAAAAGAAAAAAACTCCAAATGAAACAAGGAGTCCATATAATTCTTAAACTCATGCACACCAAAACACCCATGAAAAAAAAAATTACAGAAAAAAACTTTTCAGAATTCAGTGTATACGTAGTATGTGTGCAGTACAACTGCAAAGAGCTTGATAACATTTTAGACAAGTCAAGTTGTGATACCGAACAGGACCACATGGAAATGCCAAAACAAAAAAACTCCCTCTCACATGGAAGTATCTTGTGCAAATGGATATAATAAATATTTGTATGCCACTATCATTAGTTCATTTTATTATCTTCTCTGACGCAAAAGAACATTCAACATACTCATGTCACGTTCTAGGAATGTGATGGCGGCAGACAGACATGAGCAGGCATTCTGAAAACACTGAGGGGTGGGGGGGGGCACCTTCAGTCCATGGACACAATTTGAATAACAAAGACACATCTACTGACCAGGACTGGTTCAGCACATTCAACGCACTTTGTTAAAGGGGGTGCGTAGAGTTAGTCATTTCAGAGTGCTGTAGAATGCATAGAGAGGGTAGCATTCCAGGAGTGTGAAAGGGCTGGTGACGGCACCACCGTGGGCACAATGAGTCAAGCCCAAATAAACGGGTGGGAGTTTCAGAATGCGTTGAGCTGTCTCGATGGGGCAAAGGGGTGTGTCATTAATCACTTGGAGAAGACATCTCATCATTCACATTCACCACACTTGCATTTCTTTTGCTTTCTGGCTCACTGGAATACTGGTTTTGAAGCAATTACAAAATACACAGGCCTAGTATACAGAGAAAACAAACTGGATTTGGCGGTCAATCTTTCAGAATGGAAGTACCTGTGAGCCTCCTCTGTTTTATCTTCAGTGTGTGTCTTCAGCGTTAGGAGATGTCTCATGATGCCTGCAATGAGCCGAAGCTGGTGGTCACTGTCCTATCAAAATAAAGGAGAAATTGTGTGAGCGTTAAACCAAAAAACTGTTTCACAACAATAGCAGACTGATGCCATGTTTGGGCTTCCTTTACAAACTAAACACCAAGAGAGCTAAGAGGCAATGGAGAGATCTAGGGACTGAGAGATCCTCTGGCTTGAGAAAAGAAAGTACATCTTATGCCAGGGTGATCCTGGCCATACCGAAACCAACAAAAGGTCAGGCAATTGAGACACACTTAGCCTTACTTCAGTAACTATTCAAAGGGCTGAGAACTCTGGAATGTACCAATGCTGTTTCATCTACTTGGTGAAAGGGTGGGGGTGGGAGCTTTTAGCATTTAAAACTAAAATTTGTACATTTTCTCAAAGAAAACGTGAGTGGTTCTTGCACGTACAAAACTTCCAAACACAATGGTAGAGTGTTGTTGTGGGTGATCAAAATAGCTCACTCACAAGTCTTTATTATATTTTGGTTTATAGATATGGTTTTGGCCCCTCGTTTAATGTGAATCAGTGGCTCCATATCCGAATATGCTAACTTGCATACTATATAGGTAAATTATGTCTGAATACGCAGCACTATAAAATAGTTAGTGAAAAATACCCAGATGATCTACTACTTTGGCTGAGATTCTGAATTAGCAATCAGTTTAATTTACTATTCCATGAGGCTATGAGAGAGGAGACGTCATATTCATACTATATGGTGGAGAATACAGAGCGCAGCAACGTGGACTCCATGCTTACAGAACATACTTTATCAATGGTTGAAAAGTTCTCCAACAAATGCACTACATACTCTGAAATTAAAAATCCTGCACGCTGAATTTGCTTTTTAGAGTATCATCCACCAGGTAAAAATCACACGTTGGATAAAGCCAATGCATATATGCAGTCCTAAGAATGCATCTCAGGACACTGACTGTTTCTATTGAAAACCGGAGCTTCGAAAAGCAGCTGAAGTGATGCAAGGACTTTATCGATTTGTGATGGGCTTTTATTTAGAATTTGGAACGTATTCTGCCATGTTACGCATTGCACTTTCACCTGTTCATATTAATACGAGTGAGCCGTCTTGGTGTATACATAGTCTTTGGTATAATCAGGCATCATGGTTATAGTACAAATTGTTAGGCAGGGTTATTATAGTTTAGTCATCACTTGAAATAAAACATTATCTGAAATAAAATAGCTGCTAAGGCAACATTTCTCATTTTCATTTAGTTTATTTAGTAGATGTACAAACGTTTTTTAATAAAAAATATATAGACAGACTGTAAACAATACTGTAGTAGTCCCTCAACAATAGTAGCATAACACTGTTGCTAGATGATGAAAATAATACTTAAAGGTACAGAATGTAAGATTTTTGTAATAAAATATTCAAAAACCACATTCACAGTGTGATATTTCATGCAGTTGTGTACTTACATTATCCCAAAAGTTCCCAAGGATTTGTAAATCCAGAGAAATTCCATTTTTTAATAATGGCTCGTCCCTGATCATTGTCGCCTATCAATGACGTAATATAAATATAATATAAACTTAGGCAAGCAGGCTTTGGGAAAAACGAAGAAATAAAACAAGGATCAATATCGGCGTGCCGTTTTGAGGATAGGAAGAGCTTCGCAACAAACTTGGACTTGATCTGTCGACAGAGACTCTGCTCTCGCATGTGTTTTAATAGATAGGTAAGCAAATATATATTATTTATTGTACACTACAGTTATATTGCACTTTGTACTTCAGAAACGCCTTTTATCAAGTCTGGTGACCAAGTCTATGGCAGTGAAATTAAATAGCCTATGTGTTGCACTAAAATATTTTGCCATTACTTGCAAATACTGTGGGTTTGTTCAAATGTACTTTTAGTACGATAGTTTAAACGTGTAAAACTGCGCAGCATTAACCCACCAAATCATTTGACAAATAAGTGACAGGCTAATATAGCATTACATTTCATGTTCCTGGCAGATAATTCATTACGATGACGTAAAGTGTGATCAAACGTACAGGTAATACAAAAACTAATTTATTAGCTGATACCTAATTTATATGATTTGTGAATTCTATACATCTCTGGATGGTGAAAACTACATCTCCCATAGTTCCATTCTCCTTCATAGCCTCATCAAGCTTTGTCTTTGTCGTTGTTTTCAAAATGCGACCTCTGGCGGCGAAAAAATTACATAGTGTAGCTTTAAGTATGCGTAATAGTAATAGTGATGATATAGTACCACAAATGAAGCCATAACCATCATTTGCGTTCTTTAAAAATTTACAAAGCACTTTAGAGACATTTCAAACACGTTACAAATAGGCTGACACACTGCTGATTATCACAACAGCTTTATCACTTTAAACTAAATCTAAACATTGTGGATGTCAAAAAACAGTGGTTTAATGATCCAGAGACATGAGTATCTAGCCAAAGCTGATGAAAAGAGGCCAACAGAGCATTGGAATTAGATTTTATAAAGTTTGGTGTTAAAAATATTAAAGTCAATGAACCTACGATCTGATTAAGGAGAAAGAAGCCTGTCTTTCCTCACTCTGCTGGGGGCAAGAGCACCAACTCCACTCAGCAAGCATCAATTATTCAACTGCAGTATAACAGGAAACCTAAGCCCTGCATTATCCTCCATTCTGTTTTTGGTGTGAGATACACAAGTGGTTTAAATCTTATCCATCTTTGTAAATTATTTACAGTACTGCTTTCTTCAGGTTAATTCTGGTGTACTGCACAGTATAACTAACTAACTAACTGCACTGTAAAACTAACTTTTTGCCACACCTGCCAATGGCCGGTGAGGTGACTAAAGTAAATTTAACGGCCATAAATATTTTTTACCGACGATGAAACAGTTTTTGCAAAATCAGGCAGTAATGACACCAAAGTTTTAGATACCATTGAAAATTCACAATTCTCTATTCCAATTTCGATACCACAGCTAAAAGTACTAGCCTAACTAGTATAAATTTAAAACTTTATTAAAGAAAAATAAACTGTCAGTAATAGCACAAACAAATACAACAGAACAAAGATACAAATTAAGTAAACTGCTTTTCGGGTACGTTTTTCAGGTAGGTGTAACAGTATATGACCTCAGGTTCAGAAATGTAATAAAATAATCAAATGTAAAATAACGTTGCGTATTCTTTACTGTAAACAGATTAATCCTTGACGAAAGTTTAAAAAGTTATTCAGACAAGAGCAGTGAGTGATTTTCTCGTTGTCTTTTGTTGTTTGATTAATATTAACGACACAGTCAGCAACAGGATTATTAGGATGCTGTCACTTTAAGATCTGCACGGATCCTGTATATTGGATCTGATACTGTACACAAAGCGTGTTCTTTCTCGTGAGTCGTGACTATGCAACACTGGCCCGTCAAACGTTCCGAGAGTCGTTCATGTTTGTTCACCTTCATGTTCTCACAACATTGCATTGTTAGAATTCATGAAAATTATACCGGCCTACTGGTAATTGACACCGTTTCATATACTCGCTTAGCGAGTGTTAACTTTAGGCTCTGTGTGGATATAAAAATATATAGTGGGTATGTAAAAAGCATCATAAAATAGACATAAAATGTTATTTTGCTGTTCTACAAATACTGTTAATCTCACCTCATCGTTCGAATCAGACATAGTGATGTTGAACAGAGCTTTAAGGGCTTCCATGGCACAATCGTTGTTTTCTGGTGAAATAGGCAGGGCTTCTGGATCAGGGGGCGCAGCCTCATATGGCCCCACCCAACGCACGTTGAGGGTGCGTTCCAGCACGTTAGTGAGCAGCCTGACTGCACCCATCTCCCTCCGAAGCGTGCCACGCACATCTGTCCGCAGGGCGGAAAGCAGAAACAGTAGCCGAAGGGAGAACAGGCTCACCTCATGATGGGACGAGTTGACCGAATGCAAGCAGGCACAAAGGCCCTCCGCCAACTGCAAGTCAGCTCCCACCTGCTGTGCCGGCACGCTGTTGAACACCACGTTGCACATGCACTTGAGGGCCTCCACCACAACCCTCTCCTCCTCTGCTGACTGCGCCACCTCTAATGGCTCTCCGTCGTGTCCCGCCACACGGATCCGGGCCAGCCCTGCTAGAGTGAGGATGCCCTCTCTGGTGCCTACGGGACCAAGTACACGCTTGTCTCTGGACAGGATGCGCAGGGTCTCCAGGCAGGTGCTTTGGCAAAGTGGAAGATCTGACCGGCGGAGAACTGTGAGAAGACCCTGACACAACTTCTGCAGAAGGGACCACAAAACACAAGAGGTTAAAAAATGTCATTGATCGTTATAAATAAAACAAGGTACTACATACCGAAACAACACGGAACACGCCATACTGAGATACAAAACATAATAGAACATAAATCTGTTACTCACAATTCGTGCATCCTCCTCTTTGCGGTCAAAGGCGAACGTGTGGCTGTTCTGAAATGAAAACATGACATGAGACGATATAAATCTGGGATAAACAAGTCCTATGTTTGCATCCTTGTAAAGTCACAGAGTAGCCAGACATGAGTAAAACAGTTCACTAATCCTGCTGTAAAATTCTAGCTGGTCTAAGCTAGGGAGATGATATGAAAATTTTGGCCGATGCCGATACGATAATTCTTTATATTTTGAAAGCCGATAACATATTGGCCAATAAATCTAATTCCAAATTATTATATAATTTTTGAGAGCCTGATTACAAAAACAAAAGTCTCACCATTAAAATTCATGTCCCAAGCACACAATTATAATGTTCTCATTATAAATTTATGTAGCCGACATGACAGACATGTTGCACGTAAAAGTTATTCCGATCATATTTCAAGCAATTCAAAATCATCATGGCAAACAGTGCGCATCTGAAGGAAATAATACATTTATCGGCTTTAATATATTGGCCAAATTTTCTTATCAGGCCGATAACAATAACATTAAAAACGAACATATATCGGCCGATACCAATATGGTGGCATATATATCCTGCATCCCTAGTCTAAGCTAGTTGATCATCTATGATATTCCATAAACAAGCTTGACCAAATAAAGGCAAGACACTACAGGCAAAACCATTGTTTTTAAATGCACTGGTCAATTTAGAGATATTCTATATTATAATATATATATTATTATATAATATTATAACTTATATTAAATATGTCAGTGCCATTGTTTTTTTCACAAGATGTAAAGTTTACCAGTAATGTTTTTTCTAAGGCGCGTTTATAAAAGCTAGCTACTTGTCCTAATTTAATTTAAAATTAAAAGTTAACTAAATTAGTTAGTCTAATCCTGGCTTAATCTAAGCCCCGTCTGTGAAACCAGCCCATAATCTATTAGCCTCTGTAGATTTCAATTAAAGTACATAGTTTAAAGGCAGTTTTTTTTCCTCATGCACAGATTCAGAAATCTCCACTTCAGTAGCACTTATATGCCAAACTTTATAATTATAATAAATAATTTGTGTCACTGATCTAAGATGATGATGGTCAACCAACTAATGACTATCTTAAACCAGCTAGAAACCAACTACCATGGCATCCCAGACAGCAACAGATCCAGCCCTCATCTGGTAACTTGCGCGTTGAATTCACATGTACCAGATGTGACCCGGATCTGGGCCGACACTATGTTGCTGTCTGGGATGGTCCAAAGTAAAGCAACCAGTTTAAGATGGATTTACCAGCAATACATCTGATTGGATGAATTTAATTAGAATTAGAATAAGTAACAGTGTCTCTTTCTAAAAATTGTTAACTAAATGTGGTTTGTTTCAAAGCATGTATCGAGGAATAGGTAAAGGAAAATCCTGGAACGTAACTTACCCTGGGGAAGAAAAATAAATTGCGTTACATTTCGACGTCATTAAAATCATTGTAAACACCGAATATATGGCTAACACACCAGCATAATTCATACAGGCATGTGTCATTGATAAACTGGCAGTACAGTAATATTTCCAGCAGTATTTTCTGCTGTTAAGTTACCTGTCTGACAGCGGTCCAGCTAACCTACTTTAGCCTTCCATAACTTGACGTAACTTAACAACCAATACATAGCCTAAGTTAATTTCTACTCTATTCGTCAGCAATTACCATTTCCCCCCAAGAATTCACACACTGCTCATACAAGGGGGCAAATATGGCATTTTTGTTTAAAAACAGCCAAGTTGGATGTAGCAAATAGGTTCTATCATGGCTAACAGCTGGAGGATGCTAGTTTACGATCACACAAGGCGAACGCCTCTTGGCTTTAATCATCGCTAAATACAAATGAAGCACATGTTTAAAGTTCAGAAACCAAGCATTTATTTCGCAGAGATCATAAACCTTTTTGTTGGTTCACACACACTGGGTATATTGAGATTAGCGAGCGGCTAACATTAACTGGCTAATAACCATTTACATTGCTAGCGTGCATTAAAACAACATGAGATAGTAAGCTAACAGCAGCCACTTTACCTCTGTGTTATACTTCTGCAAAAGCTTTTCAACCGCCTTGTCATCTCCACCGTCGATCTCTGATAGAATAGCACTTAAACTCATCTCTGAATGTTGCTTTCGCCGTTCACGTAGAAACACTGACAGTCCTTCTCACAACAACAACAGAACAGATGAGAGTTACACACCTCCTGTTTCGCTCATCTGTTCAACTTTCACCCGTTAAACGTCACGTTTCTCGCCTAAGGCACATGCCAGTAATGAGGATTTCCCCAAAGCTCCCTGGATAGTGTCCAAATGTACCAGGCAGGTCTTATAATAATCTTCATTGTACACTGGAAATGTTATGGGGGCAGTCGGAAGAGCAAGACTATAAAACTATATAATTTAATATGGTAGTTTTACAACGTCATTGGGCTGAAAACTGTCAAAAAAAAAAAAAGTAGTCAAACTGGTTAGGATGGTTAAGCATGTTATATAACGTGATAGCATCCAACAAATGACCAGCTTGGACTTAGACCAGCTAGAAACCAGCTACCATTGTTCCACTTTCCAAAAAGAAATAGACGAAATATTACTTGATGTTTAGAATGTTTTCTGGACCAACATTTTCAATAACTTAGAATATAAATATCACCTGCAGTAATAAGAGCATAGAAGGAATTATCTGAGGGTTTGGCTCCATACTTCATGTCAAATACCAAGCTTCTAAGTTTTTCTGTCTGCAGTATTATTTTGCATTATGCATGATATCATATTAACTATTTCTTCTCCCTGTACAATTCTTTAAAGTGTCATTTTTGAATGAATACTTTTAGTTATTTTTTATAGTGTAAGATGTAAATGGTCACTGCACAAAATTCATAGATGCAGGCAACAATTTACAGTGATACATGCACAAATAAATAAATACATATAATTAAATTTTGAGTTGAATTATCAAGATGTGACCATTGAAAAAAGTGTAATTCAGCAGATTAATCTGATTTTTAGACTCTTCAGTGCTGGTTTAACAAAGTAAACTATTAAAAACGTTCAATAGTACCTGATTAGTGGTTGATACCTGTCAGTAATTTATAGCTAAAAATGTATAATGGATTTCTTAATATAATAAACATATAGACATATCAAGTAAAAAAGAAAAAACACAAATAATAAAAAGACAATCCAAACTGGGTTTTTAAAAATCTTTATGTGGCAACAAATAATTCCACATATATCATTTAAGTAACAGCTGTCACCACAGAAGTTACTGAGTGCTTTTATTTACAAGAGAAAGTGACTAAAGATAATAAATGTTACATTTTCATATTCTTTCCTTTTTATTCCTACCCATAGGGTAATAGGTCCACAGTACCTTTGAGTGCATTCAAAAACACACAAACCTAGGTTAACACTTTTCGGTTTCCTAAATCATACAAAACTGGATATACAGGTCAAACACAGATAAACAATGCAAAGGGACACAATGTTACAAAGCTACAGAAAAGATCTCTAATATTCTCCCAGGATCACACTGGGGTAATTCTGCATTTGTGTAATATGAGAAATCTTATATTCACATTCGCATGCAGCAAGTACTCATGTGAGCTGCCCTTATTTGTTTAGACTCCTATGACGTTCGCAACCTGGCAGCTGGCCAATAGGGCGTTCTGAGGTGAAATGTTAAGGCATTTCTTCCTGGTGCTGAGAATGTGTTATGTTTATGCTAGGAAAGCAGCGCACTTTGATGTTGACAGGGGCTGAGAAAAAAAAACCCTGTGGTTTTGTTAACAGATCACTATTTGACGTCAAACACCCAACCTGTGGTGACAGAATGCTGTGAGATGTGCGCATTTTTACACTGAAACGAGGTCAGCGATGAAAGTTTTTGCACAGTAAATGAGAGTATAATGGTCTATAATGTGTATAGAGATAGAGATAAATGAGAAAAAGGCGAGGAAAGGCACAACTGGGACACTGCCTTTTTTGCACTCACACAATGATTGCGATTCGAAAAGAGTTTCATTGGCAGCTTACACTGTAAACACTGACCACACCAATAAAAACATTTCCACTCACTTCCACTCAAATACATTCTCTGTAATTAGGTTAAATATGGGCGGCTGCTGTTTTATCTGTTCGGCTATCCACACGCAGACATCTGTTGTCTTGGACGAAGACTCTCGGAAGTGTACAATCATTTTGCCCACCCAGTTGTGGCCTCCCCATTGATATAGGCAAATCCTGGAAAATGTTGCGCATGCTCATATTCAGAGTTCCTGCGTGGGGCCAGAGGAGAGTACATGTCTCCGGTGGAGTAGCGTGACGTGTGGACTGCGGGGCTGGTGTAACAGCTGTTGGCCGAGGGCATGTCTGACCAACGGGGGGTCACAGCGCTCGAGTGTAGAAGAGGAGACCCACTCATCAAACAGGACTCCATTCTGGACATCTGGCTGTTGAGTGGATACTACAAATCAGAGAGAGACATGCATGAGGACTATTGCAACAAAACACAAGTGACAACAACGAAGTTGTGCATTCTGTAAACGATTCATTTCATCTTCCTTCATGTTAAAGGGACAGTTCACCCAAAAATGAAAATTTTCACATCATTTACTTGCTCCATACCTGTATATGTTTCTTTCTTCTGTGTAACACCAAGAATAAATTTTAAAGAATGTTGGTAACCAGACAGTTGACGGTAGCCATTTTGTGTTCAACAGAAGAAAGAAACTCATACAGGTTTGGATAAGAATAAAACTTGGACCAACTGTCTAAACAGGACATAAATCCATCCCCTATGTTATGCATTCAATAAATCTTTTTGGCTTTTTTTCTGTTATTGTTAAAATTATGATGCAAGACTATCTAATAATCAACTAAAAGTGCATCAGTTCACCATAATTTATACTGGTAAAATAAAATAAGAAAGATAAGTTAACATAGCACTTAAAAAAAAGTATTTTTGTTGCTGTGGGTAACAGTCTAAAAACAAAACTGAGCATGTCAGCTCAAGATATGTGTCTATATAAAACAATCTGTTCTCTCTGGGGAGGGAAGTCAACAAAATCTTCATTTGTCTCCTTCAGAGTAGCTCTCTTGAACAAAGTGTGGACATTGTCTCCATTTTAAGTTGACGGAAAATAAGTGGAAGTAAAAATCTATAAGTGCTCTCTAAATAGAAACCGTCCACAGTCAGAGCTTTTATGAACGGCTGCTGCACGGAAAAAGAAAGTCAGGCGGGGTCAGAGACCTAGATGTGTTGCTTGGTGACCTCTTGTTCATGCAGATAAAAGAGACCATTGAATAACAATATTTTAATAAACACGCTTTTCCATCTGGATTTCCGGCCGCTAGTTGAGTTGTCTGAGACGGTCATTGAGTGGATGGTAGGAGACATTGGGTGTGTGTGTGTGAGTGTGTGTGTGGCTCTCTTGGCTCTAGCCGGTCCACTTTCAGAGGTTGCATCCGCTGTGTTGAGGAGAACTCTGAGGACCAGCTGATCCCCATTACAAATGCAGGCTGGACCACCATCACACCCGCTTTGACTTTCAATATATGTGACCAGACCCACTCCTCTCCATCCACAACTAAACAATTGAATTCAACTATTCACACTCTCTCAATCTCAAGCACAATAAAGACTACTTAACATTCAACTATTCCCTCAGTTTCGGAACTAGTAACATGCAGCATGTAAATTTTGTATACACTTAGTATATTTGTATGCAACAATGCAATGCTTGTCCACAATTCAATATAACTGCTCCTAAAATTTTCAGGCTACATCTACTAAATTTGGCACAGACCTTGAACGAATGGTTTTCGTGTATCTGATAATCAAAAAGCTCATAGATATCTCTCTTTTCTTTCTTTCTTTCTTTCTTTCTTTCTTTCTTTCTTTCTTTCTTTCTTTCTAAAGTTTTAACTAGCACCCAGAACAAACTACTCCATTATTCAAACTGCACATCCTTCAAACTTAAAATATATAGGCTAATACTCATTATGTACTTTAAAATTCAAATATTCAAACAAAGGCCTAAATAAGCCTCAGACATCAGGGGAATTTTAATGTTTAAACAAGGCTTTTCCAGGCCAGTACTCAAAGTTGACCTTTTCTAAATATTTGGATGGAAAATGTTGCTTTGGCTGATTCATGCTAAAGTAACGGCAACATTTTGAGATTTATCGAGTGTTGTTTTCATCAAACTTTAACCCAGCAGTTGTCTAGAAGTTTAACAAAGACAATTAACTGAGCTTTCCCACCTTTGTTCTCTTTCAGAAGTCAATAAACTTTAAATACATATGCTAAAATGACCAGTATTTCTGATCAGGAGTTCAGCCTATTACCCCAGTGTGTGCTGAGGCAAGCAAGCATTCTCTATCCATAAAACTCTGTGGATAACAGTTAAAAGAACATTTCAGATGCTAATCACTGTAATACATCAACCACCATTCACATTCACAGTATGTACATTGTATTCTTCTCTCAGTTACAAACCCAGTAAAAGAGACTAGAATACACTAAATACTGAAAGAGGATAGAATACACTTCCACACCAAATACTGGGGAATACACACCCATTTCCATCTGTTATTATGTTTACTTTCTTAATACTCATTCCTAGTCTTATTGTTCATGATTCATCTGCGAAAAAATTCTTTGCTTTTGTAGTTTTTAATCAAGAGATTTTACTCTGAAACATCTAATATGTTTTCTCATTAAAAATTGGTTGAAAATGCAATTAATGCACGTGTAAGCCTTTTCTGACACATGATTTACCAAATACAGATTTTTTCCCCAATAATTATGACATAAAAAGTCATCATTTTGACATAAGAAGTCAAAATAATAAAATACTAAGTCAAAATTGAAATAAGTTTTATACAGAATTAGTTCATAACTATCCTAGGTCATGACTTTTAGATGACTTTTTGACAAAAATATAACTTAGTTGATCAAATTTTCGACATTTTATGACACATAGTGCACTTTTTATGTTATAATTGACAGTTTCTCAATTTTGACTTTTTATCAATTAATATGGCCTAATTTTGACTTTTTATGTCAAAATGATGATTTTTGGGTCATACTTATGATCTATCATTTAATTTGATTGAATATTTTCCCCCTTATGTATAGTGGAAATGGGCGTTAACTGAACTAATGTGACTTTAATTGACATAACTGACGAACTTGTGAAATTGAAGGCGTAGCCTGTGAAAATTGTCAATCTATATTCTGTAATCACATGTTTTAAGATATTTTATAAATAGTTCAGAAATTCCCCTAAGCTTATAAATAAATAGTATCATATTAAAATAATACTGTAGTGTATGATTTTAGGATTTTAGGATTTTGGGTGGGAGGAGCCTGACCTGTGCGGAGGTCCGGTGGTATGAGGAATAGTGCAGAGGGGTTGGCAGCCCTGGTTCATGGGTTAAACTGGAGTACTGACTCTGGATGGCATGATGGTGCTGGTTTGCGTAGCTATAATTATAGCTGCCAGTATACCTGGACAAAATGGAGTACAAATCTCTTAAAACATTTCACAATCCACACTGTAATGTTGTTTTCAACATCATTTAATGTCTTGTCATTGATTTTGGGGGCTCACCCATGCTCATCCCGATGTGGGTAAACTGGCATCCTGTGGGTGGAGGGGGTGGAGCTGTGTAGAGGGGGTCCGCCTCTCATGCAGGAAAGCTGGGATCCAGTATCGGGTGGGCTGCCACCTGAGGTTGTCACTGTGTATGTAAGGGACCAGGTATATGACTGAACAGCTCCTGGCACATACAGACATACATATACAAAGAAACGTGTTTGGCGTGTTAATTAAATGAGCTTACTGTGAGATACAGTTTTAATGAATGCATGGAATGGGCCTGTGCTAGTTGTACTGTTGAATGTGATACTGTGATGTAAGATTTGAGTGTTATAATCAGTTCGGAGTCACCATTTACCTGTGGTAGCTGATATGCTGGTGTACTCCGGAGACTGGGCTGAATTGGGGGAACCCACTGCTGGTACGCCCACCGAGTGAACAGACTTGGCAGGAGAGTAGGGTCCAGGTGACGAAGATGTGGGGGTGGAGCCTATAATCATCTGCTCTTCACCAGTATCTGCTGTAGTAGCCCAAAACAAAAGCCTAAAATGTTAAGAAATCTTTGCGATTTTGAAAACTATCACAATATTTTAGATTTTCTCTGCTGCAATAACCACAATGCATGTTTTGGGTGATGGTTTGCTGGTGTAAGATGCCCCAGCAGACATCTTAACAACCTTAACCAGATGTGAATGGGACGCTATTTTGCCATTGAGATGAATGGAGAAAAGTGTCCCAATTAACCTGAATTCCCCGCTTTGGTCAACCAGCTTAGCTAGAAAGACAATGCTGGACAACCTCTTTCACCAGATAGATCATCACCAAACCAGCTCTATCTAGCAATAAACATGCTGGTCTAAGCTGATTTACAGCATCTAGAATATAAAGAGCGAAGCTAACAAGGACTACAACTACCACAAGGATGTGGGTTTCAATTGGACAACAATTGTTTTCATTATATTGCAACCTTTAATCCTGTAAAGCTGGACATGAAATATTAGATTTTGTCAGATTTTTTTTTTTTTTTTTAATGGAACAGTTTATTGAATCTATAATAGAGAAAATATTTTAAAAAAAATTAAAATTTTGCATGTGTTTTTTTTTTTTGTGTTAAGAATCATATTTGATACTCAGGCTTATATGGCTTTTATGGCTAGTAGTCATACTTTTATGGCTAGTAGTATGGTATATGATAGTATGTCGCTCATACTTAAGGAGGGAAGGTCCAAGCTGAGCAAAAATTTGCAATTTGGTGCTGTTGCTTATTAATAAGGCCAAAAAGCAATATGAAATTTTAATGGCTTGTAATGTAAATCAATGAGATCTTAATAACAATAAAGCAGACTACTCACTGTACATAAAATGCATATAAATATCGGTAGTTACTCTACTTGTTCAGTAGAATTGGTTCCTACCAATTCAGTTGTCTATCTCCTAATTATGTCTTTGTAAGATGATTTTTAAAGGCTTAGTTTTATGAACAAAGCTCTGTAGCTCAAAGCTCTTTCATATAATGGAATCCAATACAATGATGATTGAGAGACGTGTAAATAAACATTCCTCAAAAGCCTGATGAATCATATTTGAACATGATTTTTCAAAAAAATTATATATGGATAATGAAGTAAACCTAAGTTGGTGCAGTCCAGCAAGTGATCATTCTGAAATATGACTATCAATTTAAAAGTTATTCTTATATCTACTTAAAAAAAATCAGTAGAGACTTCACAGCAAAAAGACGACAACAGAATATGTAGTAGATTGTGTACAAGAGGTTTTTCAGCAATGTTTTGTTCATGTTGATAATTTAGAGGCCTTGGCAATTTGTGTATCAATTTTGATACAGCAGGCTTTATAAACTTGAATTGCAACTTCAAAATTCCTATTTGAGGTTTGACTGTGTGTCATTTATGTTGCAGAACAAAACTTGAAACTCTCTTCAAGTAAAGTCAACTACATACTAATGAAAATTACTGTTTTAATGACAAATCAGCTTTCTGTGTTAGTCTACAAATTTGATGTCATGACAGATCAGCTCTATTGCTTGTAACAAATCGATCTTACCTGGTGAGCCCTCTCCTTTCATCGCCCTCATCAGTTCATTGGCTCTCTCTTGGCAGTGCAGAGACTCAAGCAGGTAGAGTACATAGTCATCAAACATGAGGTGGATCAGATGGAATGAGCCTAGAAATATAAAGAATCCAATTTACCATAAAAAGTTCCTACCAATTCAAGTCTCCTGTCTGAAACAAGTAATAAATGAAGGCTTTGTGGACAACTACCATAAAGCATTTTGAATTTGAATCTCTGAGAGCTTTGAGAGATCAAAATGATTTGATGTTGTTAACTGGGCAATACTATTGCACAATTTAAACGGTAAGAGCTCAAATCCAAGTCAGAACCAAACTAGCGGTCCAACCATAAAACTCTACAGAGTTACTGAAGCATATGATGCTTTGAGTCCATTTTCTGAATGAGATGGGGGAAAGAATTCATAAGGAGCATGGCACAATCCTCACATTGTGTTAGCAACTCCAGCCACTATGTGCATAATAAACATCGCTGCTATTCAGCGGACTGGGCGCAATACTGCCCGGTCATAAAATGGGAAGAAGGGGGAAAGACTTGGTGGGGGTTTGCCTTTGTTAATTAGCTGTTTTGTACAGAGAGCTGCATTATCAAAACACTGCAACCAACTGTGCCTTTGATATTCACAGACAGAGCTGACAGGGAGGGGGCTTTTACCTCTTTTATGGCCCTTCTTTCAGTAACTTTGCCATAGACGGCTAGATGGTGTAAGCCAAGAGTTAACAAAGCTGCCATCTTAGTTAAAAGTTGACACTTGGTGTTGTGGATTGAGAAACTTTTAGTTAACCTGAAAAACTCAAGCTTCCAAACAAATAAAATCAGTAAGAATTTTCTACTCTTTCTAAAGGATGATCGTGACAAAACTGTGCAGCTTGACTCACCGAAGCTGGGTGCACTATGCAGCGTCATATCCCGGATAACTCTGGTCCCGAAACATGACCACATGAGCAGGAACTGCTGAGCTACCCTCTTCAGGCATCCGGGTCTCTTCCCCGCCACCTAAAGGGAGTATTACCATTAGAAAAGCCTGGGGGAAGGCACAGGGGCCTTAACCTTTGGATCCATACTGGGGCCTAACCCCTAAGTACGAAAAACACGTCAACAAGTCAACTATTTGATTTTCCCCTAAGGAAACACCCTCCCATTGAACTATTGTCTGGTAGGTAGTATAAGTTCCCATGGCAACCAGATTTACAAGCCTATATCTGGACTATAATTGAGGCCCCGTTAAAGGGGGCCATGAAGACATCATTAAGTTGGGGAATTGCATCACGATAGGTCTTAAGTATGTTGTGATGGCATTTAGAGTTGCATGGGTTGGACACCTGTAAACTTAGTTTGGATTGGAAGAACATAAAAACAGTGTAATGACAATTCTTGATTATTTTTCTGTTGAAATATCTAAATTATACATCCATACATATGTATATATATATATATATATATATATATATATATATATATATATATATATATATATATATATACAGTGAGGAAAATAAGTATTTGAACACCCTGCTATTTTGCAAGTTCTCCCTCTTAGAAATCATGGAGGGGTCTGAAATTGTCATCGTAGGTGCATGTCCACTGTGAGAGACATAATCTAAAAAAAAAAATCCAGAAATCAATGCAATTACAGAGGTCAAACGTTTCCTGTAGTTTTTCACCAGGTTTGCACACACTGCAGAAGGGATTTTGGCCCACTCCTCCACACAGGTCTTCTCTAGATCAGTCAGGTTTCTGGGCTGTCGCTGAGAAACACGGAGTTTGAGCTCCCTCCAAAGATTCTCTATTGGGTTTAGGTCTGGAGACTGGCTAGGCCACGCCAGAACCTTGATATGCTTCTTACAGAGCCACTCCTTGGTTATCCTGGCTGTGTGCTTCGGGTCATTGTCATGTTGGAAGACCCATCTTCAATGCTCTAACTGAGGGAAGGAGGTTGTTCCCCAAAATCTCGCAATACATGGCCCCGGTCATCCTCTCCTTAATACAGTGCAGTCGCCCTGTCCCATGTGCAGAAAAACACCCCCAAAGCATGATGCTACCACCCCCATGCTTCACAGTAGGGATGGTGTTCTTGGGATGGTACTCATCATTCTTCTTCCTCCAAACATGTTTAGTGGAATTATGACCAAAAAGTTCTATTTTGGTCTCATCTGACCACATGACTTTCTCCCATGACTCCTCTGGATCATCCAAATGGTCATTGGCAAACTTAAGACGGGCCTTGACATGTGCTGGTTTAAGCAGGGGAACCTTCAAACCATGACGTCTTAGTGTATTACCAACAGTAACCTTGGAAACGGTGGTCCCAGCTCTTTTCAGGTCATTGACCAGCTCCTCCCGTGTAGTTCTGGGCTGATTTCTTACCTTTCTTAGGATCATTGAGACCCCACGAGGTGAGATCTTGCATGGAGCCCCAGTCCGAGGGAGATTGACAGTCATGTTTAGCTTCTTCCATTTTCTAATGATTGCTCCAACAGTGGACCTTTTTTCACCAAGCTGCTTGGCAATTTCCCCGTAGCCCTTTCCAGCCTTGTGGAAGTGTACAATTTTGTCTCTAGTGTCTTTGGACAGCTCTTTGGTCTTGGCCATGTTAGTAGTTGGATTCTTACTGATTGTATTGGGTGGACACAGGTGTCTTTATGCAGCTAACGACCTCAAACAGGTGCATCTAATTTAGGATAATAAATGGAGTGGAGGTGGACATTTTAAAGGCAGACTAACAGGTCTTTGAGGGTCAGAATTCTAGCTGATAGACAGGTGTTCAAATACTTATTTGCAGCTGTATCATACAAATAAATAGTTAAAAAATCATATATTGTGATTTCTGGATTTTTTTTTTTAGATTATGTCTCTCACAGTGGACATGCATCTATGATGACAATTTCAGACCCCTCCATGATTTCCAAGTGGGAGAACTTGCAAAATAGCAGGGTGTTCAAATACTTATTTTCCTCACTGTATATATATTGTTTTCAACATTGATAATAATAACACATTTGTCTTGAGCACCATATCAGCATATTAGAATGATTTCTGAAGGATCATGAGACACTGAAAACTGGAGTAATGATGCTGAAAACGATGCTAAAATGATAATTTAAAATATAAATAGAAAGCAAATATTTCGAATAGTAATAATATTTCACAATATTACTGTTTTACTGTATCTTTGATCAAACAAATGGAGCCTAGAGAAAGACTTCTTTCAAAAACATAAAAAAATCTTACCGACCCCAAACTTTTGAAAGGTATAGGTTTTTTATTATTATTCATATTTACATATATAGGCCTATATTTTAGCTATACAATCAGATATCTAATTATAGGATCATCATACTGTAGTAGAGTATAAATCAAGCCTGATTTATGCCAGGTCAACATATTTTGTTGATCTTGGAACAACATTCCTGTCTGAAAATTTAGTCCCAACCTTAAACCTACACCTAACCTAACCCTACCCATAAGTTTTCCCTAAAATCAGAGGGAAATGATAGGTGAATAACACTGATGTAGAAGCACCTAACCCTGGTTGTAAGCCTAAAGTTGACATAAACTGAAAACTTGTCCCTCAAATCTGATTGGTTGTTCCAGGATCAACAAAGATGATGATCCAGGAACATGTTGTACTTGGGGAAATCATGTTCTGCATACACGTACCCTCACGACACATCTCTCCACCATAGAGTCCAGCCACTCGATGTAGGCTTCAATAGGGGACTGGTCCTCCAGCAGTCTGTCAAATTCTTGATACACTTTGAAAAACAGCAGAAAAGAGTTTAAGAGATTAAAAACAAATTTCTATTTTGAAGCATGCATTTCTCAAATTGGTCAAATTCCATTTTAATTGCTTGTAAAGGTTGCTAATCCATAATTAAAAAAATGCTATTGGCACAGATTTGAGATCTCCGTATGAAATTGTAGAAAGAGGAGCTCAGAATCCTCTTTTGAGGATGACATGACAGAATCTTTGAACTTTGACCTGATCAGTCATGTGAGAGGTTGACGCTGAAATGAATTTGAAATGCTCCTCGGGGTGTCAAACTGTGAGGGTTAACCTCTCAGTGCCTGTGGTTAAAGCTCGACGCTCATGGTCGTGGGAATGATTCAGCTCTGGTTGACAGCTACTGTGTGAAATCCGAAACGTAAACCAGTGGGGCTTTTAACACAGCGCTGCATGTGATTCTGCAGCAATAACACTGCATGTGGTGGAGTACAGAAACACTAACAAATAAATCTGAATCAGTCCGGCTATGTCTTATCTGATACTTTTTCATTAAAATCTGATCGTGAAATGCACCACTATTCCTTACAATGGATGATAAGTCTCCTCTCGTCCTCTCTGGAGTCTTCCATTGTATAAAGAGTCTGTTTAGTGATGCTGTTGAGGTCTACGTTCCTCCAGTCTTCAAGCATTTGAAAGGTGATGTCTGCACTGTGGATCACTGTCCGAGAGGCCTGCAAGAGCAAGATTTAATTCAAATTTCTCCACGCGCTATGACTGATCATAGACATTTGCAAAAACATGATATTAAAAAGTTAAATATTAAACATAAATATACTGTATACCTGACAGAGATGGTTTAATGATGTTTGTCGTTTAAGAATCTGGGAAAATCTTCTTGACACTGAGAATAAAAAAAAAATGTGTTCAAAAATAGCCTTAGAATACTAGCAAAGTTCATTTTGATGTTTTTGAGAGTATTGAATATATTTGACACCTACATTCAAACTTTATGTTGCGCAAGTTCTCGGGTAGGTCATGTAATGCCACCTTCAGCCACTCATCCAGCTGCTTGGCAAACTTCCTGATCACCTGAGTGAGGCTGTATTATCAAAACACATAAACAAGGACATAAATGTATAAAAACATTCAATGTGTACCTTACACAAAGAATGCTCTGACGCAATTAATTTTTTTACCTTTTGTCTGGAGCAATAAAAATTGGAGTCATGCGTCATTGACAGGTAATCTGTTAAGTTAATTACCCTGACGCAAAAGTTAGATATGCAATGCTAGCATGATCTCTGTGTCAATAGTATTAAAGGTATTTATTTAGCTTGAAGACAAAAGTCCATTTGACTAAAGAAAAAAGTCTCAAGGCTTGGAGTTCAATCAGCACTGAGGCAATTCTGATGATGTTGAATGTGAAATATAGTATCATATATAATATGCAAGTAAACATCTTCATAATCTTAACAAATCTTTATTTAAATGTGATTTTACTTGACTTTTGGCTGATGCCACCAAACCCTTGAGTCTTACTTAGCCAAATTCTCCACTCCCCAAATTCTACAGCTTTTCTTAATCCAACCAGTTCCAATGAATAAAATCAAGTCCTGTCATAATTTTTCTCATTAAATAACCACTTTCCAGTGGTGTAAAGTATTTGTACTTTACTTTGCAGAGGTGGACAGAGTACACAACTTCCTTACTTGAGTGAAAGTACAGATACTGCTGGTCAAATATTACTCCGTTACAAGTAAAAGTTGTAAAGACCGATTTTTACTGAAGTAAAAGTACAGAAGTGCTTGTTTTTAAAAGTACTTAAGTATCAAAAGTAAATGTCAATGCATTGTTTTATTATTGTTGCATTGTTGTATGTAATTCTTAGACGTTGTATTGTGGTTGAAAACGAAAATCGGGTTGACGTCAGAAACCAACATCAGTCGAGTTCTGGCGTCAATCCGACTTTCATTTCCAACCAAAATGCAACCCCTGCAAAAATGCAACCCCTGCGGGTCCCTGAAACCACAATCATCCCCTGACTGACGTTACTACATTCTACTCAAGGACCTTGACAGAACTGTAGTGGAGTAAAAAGTACGATATTTGTCTTTCAAATGTAGTGAAGTTAAAGTAAAAAGTTTCCAGAAAAAATAATACTCAAGTAAAGTACAGATACTCAAAAAGTGTACTTAAGTACAGTACTCAAGTACATGTATTTTGTTACTGTCCACCTCTGTTACTTTGTAGAATCAAAGATATTAGCAACTTTTACTCTATAAATGACTTTTTTTAACAGTATCTGTACTCTTTACTCCAATATATCTGTGATAAGTAATGCAATTTCTCATTAACATTTACATGGAATCTAACTTTTTCTGCAGCAGTTTATTCCTGCTACAAAAGAAGTGATATTGCCATCTACAGGGCATTGAACGTACTATATCTTGTGCGTTTTTAACCAAATTTGTCAACAAGGCTACTCCAAGCGAATGTAAGTGCATTAGCAGGTAGTTGTGAATCGCAGGTGTTTCATATATAAGATGAGGATATGACTGATGAGGCCGAAACCAGTGTCCAGTGCAAGCAGGCTTTGGATATTTCATTATTTATCCGTTATATTGAAGATACCTTTTTGAAGGATATTAGTTTACTTAAGCCCTTTTTGAACTCGTGAGCTTAACTGAGACTTGAGTGTTTGTAGACGTTGTGTCAACCTTGATTTACAGCAATTTTGAGGTTTCTTAGAAAATAAACATGTGACTGCTCTCCTCACAAATCAACTGTTTCTTGTTTTTCATTGGCATGTCTCTAAGGTGTTGAGGACTAGTGCATCTTTGAGCCTATACATTCAGTGTGAGTAAAATACTCAAGTACTGTTAAAATCAGATACTAAGACTTTTACTCAAGTCGTATTGGAATTGGTGACTGGAAGTATGGTTTTAAGGTACTCTTTACACCTCTGCCCCTTTCACCCAGAATTATGCCAGGAAATGCAGCACTTTCAAAAAACTGTAAGTGTATAAATTCTTTTCTACACTTTTTTTTTTTTAACAAAATCAAAATAGGCAGGGATGGGACTCACCTGTCAGGTAGAGCCTGTAGGACGGTGGGCATGAGGACTCCTGAGATGGCCTTGTACAATATAGAGTCACAAACACCCACAATATTCACCACTGTAGAAGAGCCCAGGACAGGGAGCATGTGGGGCGGCATGCCCTGCCAAAAGTGCAACAGGAAGCTCTGGACCTATATATACACAAACAAATAAACATTGTGATAAAATATGAAGGAAGCCTTTTCTTGTTTAAGCCATTAATGCCACTGGATGAAAAAGTTTGAAGAAAACATAATTCAAAGCATTTTAATGCATGAATGCAACCAAAAAGAAAAAAAAAGAAATGTCAAACCTCATCGAAGTTGGCTCGTATGACTGTATCCAATATCCTCTGGCAGTGAGTTCTGTACATCATGATAAAGGTTGAGACCTTGTAGAGAGAAAAAAGCCCATTTAAACGACTTTTATAATACTTTCCCACAGAGACTAATTCAACGAAACTCTTGGTTAATGATGTCATACCAAATTCATTCCTGACTCATGGTCATGCATTAATAAGACACTAAAAGACTCTAACACTAAAGAAAGAGGATACAAATACCAAACAACAAAAAAGCTGCTTTCACGAACAATGCCTATTTACAAGGTCTTGCCAAACCAGTGTATGAAAAGAGGCTTTAAAGATCAGAAACTCACAAACCATTTAAAATTACAGGCACCTTTTTAAAGCGAGACAGCTAGTGCCCGTCCTTTGTCCAATGCGAGATCTTATTATCTACTCGAAAGATTAAGAGTTCGCTAGGAACCAACACATAAATCCTCCAGGTCCTCATCTAAATCCAGGCCCAGGGAAGGTCCGCCTGACACATGAAAGCAGGATCTAGAGGGGTGGGTAGCGGGCAGGAGGAGGGAGAGGGGGGTTGGAGTTGGAGGTTAGCAGTTAGAGGTTTTAGTGATCTGTTTACCTTCTCTTCTGGCAGACTGGCAGGCAGATTTAGGTCTTTGACATTTGGAAAGTCTGGCAGGAGAGTGCCCAGCTTGGAGCGCGGTGAATACGCCACTGTCTGTTTGGTGACCTCTTTCTTGCCCGTCTCGTTCACCCACGCAGCGCCCTTTTTAGAGTACATCACATCGTAGTACTGGGAGCTCTCCTTCACAGCGATTCCATAGTAGTGATACCTAAGAGGGACAAGTGAGTGGCAGGATGAAGATTATATATGAGTTTTAATGTGCTTGCTGAAAATTTTGCTGTACTAAAGCAGTCATGATTAGAAAGTGCTCAAAGTCTAAAGTAGATTTGCAGTGGTCATTTCTTTTTATACATGAATAAAAAAAAATTGAGGAGGTTTAAATGATAATATGTCTCTCAATGACTAAGCTCCTCATAACTGTTTTTTTTAACAGGCCCAAGTAACATTATATATATATATATATATATATATATATATATATATATATATATATATAAAAATAATGCTCACCATGGCTGCATTTATACATTTATTTCTATATAAATATCTAAAAATACAGTAAAAACAGTACTATTGTGAAATATGATTTAAAATAACTATTTTCTATTGTAACATGTTTTAAAATGTAATTTATATATAATATATTTAGATCAGAATGATTCTGAAGGATCATTTGACACTGAAGACTGGAGCAATGGCTGCTGAAAATACAGTTTCGCCATTACAGGAATAAAAAGATCCTTTTTAGCGCCATTCTCATTTATGCTATGTTAGTAAGCTGACTGGTGTCCTTACATCACAAGACTGAAACACTTATAATTCGATTCGAACTTAAGTCAATCATGTTTTCCTGCACGGGCCATGACAACAGTTACTATAGCATCGGCTGAGTCACTGGGCAACCAATAGCCTCTGATACTTCATATCGCGGCTGAAGTTATGGAGAAAGTTATGATACTTAACACTTGTTTGGATACGTTATTTGACAGCCTTCAGACAAAAAAGTCAGATGTACTTTTGACTTGATTAAAATATAGGCTACATTCAGTGAGGCAAATTTGCATTTGATGAAATTACTAATACGCTAAAATCTACATTCTTAACTGAATGGATTATGGAGGTCATAGCAAATTAAAAGCTGAAAATAGGCTAACATTACTGTGAATCAGGCCCAGCTTTGATTTGCTCATTTCCTTTCATAATAATCAAATCCTCATCATTTCAAAAAACAAGAAACAATCAAGTTTCAAAAATAGCCTGTTACATAATGCTAAGGAGCAAAGATATATTTTTTTTATCAGTAGGCTAATATATTTGTGAAAGTTCTGAACAAAGTTCGGTGCTTTTACTAACTAGAAAACTAATATTTCCCTCAAGTATTCATTTTTGTGACAATTATTGAGAGGCTTTGGATTTTAAAATACATTAAACTGGAAAACATTAACTTTAAATAGTAATAATATTACACAATATTACTGTTATTACTGTATTTTTAATCAAATAAATGCAGCCTTGGCGAACATAAGAGACTTCTTTCAAAAACATAAAAAATCTTAATCATTCCAAACTTTTGACTAGTGAGTAAAATATTTTTCAAATAAATTATAAATACATTTTTAAAAACTCCTACTTCACGTAAAAAAAAAATATTTTTGGGGTTTAGATAGATAAGGGAAAAAAAGTATAACTTTGCAAATGAATAATCATTAATTATTCGTTTTTTGGAAGTAATATTGATTCCACTTGGCTCAGTTTCAGATTGTCACCAACTTGACAAAACATATTTAAAGTGATATGATGAACGTAAAAAGTTAGGAACTTTTAGGAAAACAAGGAACTTACTTCGATTGGCCTCTCGTTCCTAGTCTCCGTGTGGTTAACTGAGGAAACTGTTGTCTTATTATCTGTAAAACACACACACACACACTCACACATTAAACTTTTCTGGCCAGACCTTTTTTGTGACTTCAGTGTGTGTATCTGTTACAACTACGACAAAAAATATCTTCTCAATCATCTTGTTCGATTCATACATGTCCACTGACATTTCTTTTCTGGCCAATCTCTCTTTTTCTCTCTGCTTTTTGTCCATGAGCTCCTTGGTCCAGCTCCTGGTGCAGAAAACTTTGCAAACAGTGAAGCTCTCTATTGTGCGGGATGAAAAAAGAGGCCAAGCTGTGAAGTTTCTGTCAGGCTTGGCTTGATAAATGAGCAGACAGGGAGGCAGGTCCAGCTCTCTCTCTCTTTTTTGTCCTGAATCAATGAAGCCTTCCTAAAGGACACCCCACGCTGCTCCAGCCACTGATCTAACATTCCGCAACATCTCACCCTTCCAAATTTCCTTTAATTACACATTAATCCAGGCCCCCTCTCTTTTTCAATATCCTCCGACAGGACCCGGGGGAGCGGGACAAGGGTGTCGGGGGGTGGCTATATGAGTAGGTGGGTTGAGGGGTTGTGGGAACAAGGGTGAACATGTTCATTGTTTTTATTGTCCAGCTATGAGTTTGCAGAAGAGGTGTAAGTAAAGACCACTGGCTGTGGCTCTTCATAATACCCAGTATTATGTAATGCTTTTCTTTCTTTTTGTAACAGATGTTTTCCTTCCTCTTTCATGTGAACATGCATTTTTATAGGAAACTAAGCGTTTTTACATTTGATTACCTCATCAAAACAGTTATTAAATGCAGGTTTCTATACCTTCCCGAAGCTTGCAGCGTTGACCGGCTGAGAATCAAGTTTCTCGCAGAAGTCCAAGTAATGCATGTACAGTGCACTGCGAGGAATACAAACGCCCTCTGCGATCTCATAGTTCTCCTCCAACCTAATGAGAACACAGTTAGGTCAGCGCACATAGAAAACTAGGGAGTCAATATTAAATAAACTCTACAGTGAAACATGGAGGGAGGCAGTTCTGGGGTTCTAAATATTACTGTGTGTATTGGAGGGATCTTCAAGCAATGGTCAACATAAAAGTTTGCAAATTGTTTTTCTTTCTTAAAGAAATTTTGAATTGTGCAGTTCAAGTATAACAGTATCAATATAACTTAAATATGAGTGAAAATGACCTGAAAAATTCGAGTTTAGTTTTGTTTGCCATAGACAAGCAAGATTTTGTATTATTGACTGAACTTTCGACAAGCAATTTGAAATGTAAGTCTGTTTGCCTTTCTGATACTTGAAACTGACAACTTACAAACAACAGGACTGCAAACATGACATTTGGAAATTCAACTGCTGTTTTATGATCTAGAATTCCTAGAAAAGTGAATGATTTGTTTGAAAATTATAAAGCAAGTAACTGTATTTGTCATATTTTACAAAATGGCGTATTTATCTCAAACCTAAGGCGGAGTTTTCCCACAGACTGAAGCCGTTTGCTCCCATTGGATGTCATTCAAAATATAAAAGTTAATTACTATATTCATCATTTTACTTTAAAACCTTTCAAAAGTTCAACTTTGTGTGAGGCGGAGGTATGAAAATAAGTGATGTACATTTCTGGTGTAAATTAGACTCACCATTGTAATGTGGCAGGTGTTGAATGTGGCTTAGATGCTCGGTTATTTTCCTTCTCTTCATCTTTTATCAAAAGAAAAACAACAATCAGAATCAGTAATAAAATAAATTAATTATACATAATGCAATATCAAATTTGATAGACATTAGCCTATAAATTAAAGTTTTTTTTCTTTCTTTTTGAAAGATTCAGTCAATGATAACATTCAAATTATGTTCTCTTTGAGCAGAATTATTAAAGTTTCATGCAGTCTATTTTGATTTAATTTAATTCATGACGATACATTACTACTTACTTTCGTCGTTGGACATGTTTCCAATAGAAGAGTGGCTGGAGAAGCGCTTGCTCTCGCTTTCGTTCAGACATCTTTCAATCCAGCTCTCTGCAAAAAGAGGGGGAACAAAAAACAAATTATATTTTTACATTATGCCTTTTTATCGTAGGCATACGGCTGTCTCCTCGTAGGCCCTATATTTTTTAGATGAAACAAACTTTGTTTTAAACAGTAGGCGAAACGAAACTACAAACGTTTTATGTAGCAATCTAATTTTCCCTTTTTCCATTCAATTCCATTTTTATTTACTTATTTAACATAGCCTATATTTCAACAGCATATGATTTAAATCCATTTAGGCTATTCCATTCGGAGGCAACAGGTGCAACCGCGCGCCGTGGTTCCTAAACATAACTAACGTTAGGCCTATTCGTCTTTTTTTCGTTTTTTTCCCCACAGAGCTTGAAATATTTTGTGAACGTGTTGAACTTTTGTCATTTAAAATTCCATAGCATATGCTATAGTTACATTACCTGTCAGTTTGTGGACGAGTGCAATAAACATTAACGTGGTTGCGTTGCAGCCACTGCCTAAAGAGTTCAGGGGCATAATAATGACGGGGCAATTCAATTATAATCGATTGTGCGGATCTTTGGGCAGCTGGGATTCTATTTGAAATGTTTTCAGCAAGAACTGCAGGAATCCTTCATTGTTCCCGAGGCGAATTACAGGCGCGCGCACGCTCAATTGATTCTGCGCGCTCGCCGCTCCTCCATTGCTGTGTCGTCATAATAGATCCTTTTTAGCGCCATTCTCATTTATGCTATGTTAGTAAGCCGACTGGTGTCCTTACATCACAAGACTGAAACACTTATAATTCGATTCGAACTTAAGTCAATCATGTTTTCCTGCACGGGCCATGACAACAGTTACTATAGCATCGGCTGAGTCACTGGGCAACCAATAGCCTACTGATGCTTCATATCGCGGCTGAAGTTATGGAGAAAGTTATGATACTTAACACTTGTTTGGATACGTTATTTGACAGCCTTCAGACAAAAAAGTCAGATGTACTTTTGACTTGATTAATATATAGGCTACATTCAGTGAGGCAAATCTGCATTTGATGAAATTACTAATACGCTAAAATCTACATTCTTAACTAAATGGATTATGGAGGTCATAGCAAATTAAAAGCTGAAAATAGGCTAACGTTACTGTGAATCAGGCCCAGCTTTGATTTGCTCATTTCCTATCATAATAATCAAATCCTCATCATTTCAAAAAGCAAGAAACAATCAAGTTTCAAAAATAGCCTGTTACACAATGCTAAGGAGCAAAGATATATATATTTTTTTATCAGTAGGCTAATATATTTGTGAAAGTTCTGAACAAAGTTCGGTGCTTTTACTAACTAGAAAACTAATATTTCCCTCAAGTATTAATTTTTGTGACAATTATTGAGAGGCTTTGGATTTTATGAGAACACACAATTTAGGCAAAATAAACCTGCAATGAGATGGAGAAAAAAATTTAAACAAGTTAAATTTAATTAATGTGAAATATACCTTGCGTTATAAATTTTATAAGGTTATTTTTA
The DNA here is from genome assembly GCF_949319135.1 of Squalius cephalus. Taxonomy (NCBI): domain Eukaryota; kingdom Metazoa; phylum Chordata; class Actinopteri; order Cypriniformes; family Leuciscidae; genus Squalius; species Squalius cephalus. The sequence goes on along the minus strand of NC_137127.1, from coordinate 12,631,473 downwards.
AAAGGCTACAATCAGTGATAACAGGCTGTATAAACTATTTCAAGTATTAACATGCATTTGAAATGCCAAATGATCATTTTTAATTTTGCTGACATTTTATTTAATTTAAATTAAAAGGTATTGTTATTATACTGCAGCTGTTATTTTGAAGCTCAACAAATCTTTTTTTTTTTTTTTTTCCTCAGAATCTAATTAATCTCTGTCAGTGTTGGCTCACAGTCAGTTGAGATCAGATTTTCAGTCTGTAATTGAATCATTTGCTCTGTGAACAGTTTAAGTAGTTCTCTAAATAATTGGATTAAATCCAATCTAAAGGCGAGACTGATCTGAGATCATTAATAATCCTGCGCTGAATATCAGCGTGGAAAAGTCCCCCAAATATCTAATAATGAATTTTTTTTCTCACAAAACAACTGCATTGAACAGAATTGAGCGATGGGTAACATTGATTTTTGAAGCCACGCGGAGTGTTACATTTTATAATTGAAATGAGTAAATAAGTAATATTTTGTGGTTAAAACACTACATCTAGAAATATTCTACATGAAATAATGTTGTCTTTACAATTTATACCTTCAGGAAAAGCAATTATATTTACCAATAGTACCAAGTGCAATTTTGACTCAAGTCAAAACTTAGCTTGAGCAGGTGCATGCATTATAAAAAAACACAAAAAACTCTTAAACTGGACAACAAACTCAGACCTGTGACCTTGCGTGAGTTTAGTCTCAATTTAAGGTCATATTGCTACTCCGTAAAAAACGCCGTCCAACTTTACATAGTCCCAAAACTGTGTAAAACCATATTCTCATCAGAAGCACACCCATCCGGAGCAATTAAAAACGAGGCCAAAAAGCACGCCAACTTATCTCTTGCTGTACTAGATTCAAGAGCTTCCCTGACGAAAGGTTAAATAACTTTTTCTGAAGCCAATCTCAGGTCTCAAAATCCCAAGGCCCGTTTCGCGTTCCAAAAGAGCCCAGATCCCAGGCGTCCCAATGTCACGGCGGTGCAGGAGGAACCAACCTGTGGAATCCATGTCAGGCTCTTCTAGCAGCCCACAATGCATCCTCTTCCCATGCACGTTCCAGGGGCTCCTCTGAGAAAATGGCTCCGTGCTGGACTCCCCCTCCTCAGCTCCCTCCGTCTCTCCGAGAGAACTGCCCGTCGTAGAGATGCATAAGATGTGAGGTCCGTGGAGAGGGTGGCGATGGTGATGGAGGTGGGGGTGTGGGTTGTAGGAGCGGGTGGGGTGGGGGGTGGGGGGGTCACAGACTCCAGAGATCCAGCGGGGGAAAAGCCAGAGCCGTCAAAATGTTTGCTGATGTTTCATGGGAAAGGGGCTGATTTTATAGGAGCCCTGATGGGGGACATGTCATTGATAGGCTCGGCAGGCTGATGAATGGCTTCGAGTCAGATGGGGATGTGGCAAGGCTCACTGGAAGTCTTTTGTGGGGCTGTTTTGAATAAGAAAAGCTCCCTTCCCAGAAAAAAAAAGAGGCTTAGATCTACGCAATCCCAGCACTGTGGCCTCCCCGTCTCCCATTATAGCATTTAATACGTTTTCGTACCCTCTCCTCACACGCAAATACACACTCTGCCCCTGCTGCTTTAGTTTTAAAGTTCTCCATCCAAGGGCCACTTTTTGGCCCATTGCAGAACTTTTTTGATGTCTGCGATGCCGTTAATAGGTCTGGAAACGGGAGCGTGAAAGTTGAGTTAATTCAAATCAGCGCAAAAAAACAAAACAAAATCAAAGTCTCACGCAAACATATTCATCGTCATCTTTTGAAGCCAAAAGTCCAGAAACTTCATAGGCCATTGGCAAAACTGGATAGAGAAAGTTTGGTGGACCCCCCCCCTCCCCTTCTCTCTCTCCTTGAAGCAACCTTATTTTAGTGTGCTGGGAGGAGAGCGCAGCCACAAAAGAGGGAAGTAAAAGTGTAGAGCCCGAGGCAGGGAGGGCTCTGATGGAGTGCCTACAAACTGCAGAAGGGAAAGCTGTGATTAGAATATGAATGGAACCACGGGGGAAAGAGAGAGCGAGTAGGAGAAAGGGGGATTATGGTGGAACTGCTCCCCACTTGGTGGACGGCAAAGGAACGCTCGCTACACCTATAGACCGCGCTGGCGACGGCCTTCTCACTGCGAGGAGGTCGGACTTCACCTGGAGATATTTATTTGGTATTTGAGGTTTAGATGGAACAACCTGCTGTACAGTAGCCATCGGACACTTAGATAAAAAAAATCAAACCAACATCCATTCATTTAAAAGAATGAATGTCACGAGCAACAGATATACTGATTAAAACGTATTTGGACACTTTCTGGTTGTCAAACATTAGAGGAAAATGTCCATAGATGATGGGTAATGCGATTAATTACTCCACTAAGACACGTGTGAACTTGAGGAGAACTGATATACTTGCTGTTGTAGAAGTTTAAACTTTTATTTAAAGTTCATTTGTTTGCAGATGCCATTGATGTGATATTTTATCATCTTAAAAAATATATATTTTTGGGGGCAAGCAAACCAATACGAGATCACAAGTGGAAGGTTACAGTATATTTGAAATTAATACTTTTATTCAGCAAGGATGCATTAAATTGATTAAAAGTGACAAGTAAAAATTTTGAACTTTCTATTCAAAGAATCCTGAATAAAATATTAAAATAATTTGACAAATATTAAGCAGCACAGCTGTTTTCAACATTGATAATACTAATAATAAATATTTATTGAGCACCAAATCAGCATATTAGAATGGTTTCTGAAGAGTCGTGTGACACTGAAAATGCACATTCACACCAAAGACGATAACTATAACGATAAAGATAAAGATAGTTCTAAATAAAAGAATAAATAAAAGCAGAGTCCACACCACAACTACAATGATAACAGCACAGAGAAAAGATATCGTTGGAATCACTTTTGGAACTTTTTTAGTTTTTTTTTTCAGCAGGTGAACGATAAAAACATTGATAGCCAATCAGAATCAATCTTGCTTTAAAGAGCTTGAGCATTTAAGCGACAGGCGACAAAACGATATCGTTCTTGGTGTGAACGGAACTTAATGGCTGCTGAAAACTTTGCCATCACAGGAATAAATTACATTTTAAAATATGTTAAAATAGAAAAGTTATTTTGACTTTTAATATTTCACAATATTGTCCATTTTCGATCAAATAAATGCAGCCTTTGGTGAGCATATGAGAATTCTTTTAAAAACTTAAAAGAATCTTAAGATCCCCAAACTTTGTAACAGTAATGTGCCTCTCATAAAATAGAACTAATACTACGATGCATCAAAGAAACAGGAAAAAAAACGAAAAAAAACAAAAACCTAATGGAAAGCTTCATCAAAAGGCCAATATCCCAGCAGTCATTTGAAAGTGTATGGATTAACCAGCACCTCTAACAAGCTGGGAAGTGTATGGCAAGAGAGAGCAAAACATCAATGAAAATTTCCTTAATTACAGTTTTAAAGATGGAGGCTGTGAAGGAAAGGAGGGAGGAGGAAGGGAATCTTTGCATCCTCTCCTCAGAGGACTTCCTTTTTCTGTTCGTCTACTCTCAGTCTCATTAGCCCCTCATTAGCTAGGACAGGTGCAGCCGGCAAAAAGAGACACCCTCAGACCCTTATACCCCCCCAACCAGTGAGCGAGCCGCACTGTCAGAGCCCATTCTACCGATGTGAGATGCATTCTTCCAATCAAAGCCTTCCACGGCTGCTTAGTGGGTGGGAGCAATCTCTGAATAGTGGATGATTTAGTGTAAAAAAAAAAAAAAAAAAGTAGCAGCAAAGTGGGAAGGTGGTCAATGTTGCAACAAGCTCCTTTCTGCTGTCAGTGTTGTCACATTAACACTTCATCAAGATTGCTCAATACTTCCACCCCCATAACTTCCTAATGATCGCACTAAAGATGATCACATGACATGCAACATAAAAACAAATGTAGACATTTTACATAATTTACATTCACAATTAGTTTATTGTAAAGAACAAAACAAAAAAAACCCCATCTTATTCTGAAGGTAAACTGAAACAAATAAATCTAGATTTTTAGGACAGCAAACATCCATAAACTAAAGGAAATGCCAAAAAAAAATCAACAACATTCAAGCAGGCACTTCTTTTTATACATAAACAAATATCTTATAAGGTATTTTACAAAAATGAAAAGATCTTTCAAAGCCTCACTTGAAGCTTAAACAATGTCTTCTGCAGATGTTAATACTGTATGACACCTCCTTGCTGTAATCACTCCCCTTCACTCGTTGTAGCGAGCCAGTTTGAGGCGAGGGATGATGTTCATGGACTGCAATTCTTGGAAGAGCAGTTTGCAGGCATATGGAATTCGTAGAGACGACACATGACACGAAGACTTGCAGTAATGACACCTGCCATAAACAGACAGAAAATTCTCACTAATTAATCCCTGCGATGCATTTGACTATTATACGCTATTATATGATTATTGTTGAAAAGTAGGTTTTTTTTGGGTACAGTTTTACTGACCATCCTGAATATCCCAGCAAGCCACACTGCCCGCACACGTCCACCTCAAAAGCATCACTGGAGATCATCAGCCGCTCGAGCAGCAGCATGCTGGCTCCGTAGCCAATGAGACAGTCTCTTTCCATCTCTCCCAGACGGAGACCACCATCCCTGGAACGACCCTCAGTGGGCTGCCTGCATTACATTACATAGAATCCTGAATAATACAGTTACCTTATTGAGCAGATATAACAAATCAAATTTTAGAGAACACACATTTTCGACTTTTTTACCTAGTGAGTACCGCTCTCGGCCCACGTGCTCTGGCATGCATTTTATCCAGCACCATGTGCTTCAGTTTCTGATAGTAGACTGGACCGAAGTAGATGTAGGCTTCCAGAGGTTCCCTAAGAGCAAATAATAATAATTGATTGATTAATTACAGCAAAGTGCCATTGGGAAAACACCCTCTGGTGGCTCTTTTGATTTTTGCAATATACAAATATGCAAATATAACTAACGTGGCAGACACTTTTAACCAAAGCGACTTCAAGGTACATATCATTATCAGTGAAATGAACAGTAACTGATCAATCAATATTAAATGAAGCTTTAATAACTAAACTAACTTGTACTAGTGAAATATAAATGATTATGTAAATTAACAGTGATTTTTTTACAATTTTTACCCTGTGATGCCTGAGGTGACGTAATCCTTGCCCTGGTAATTGTATCCATAGCGGATCAGATCCTCACAAACGTCCTTCACTTTACTGCCCCCGAAAGCAGTGCCATAGTGAAAACGGCCATCCAGCACCCCGGCTTTACCCGCCAACAGCTCAATCAGCTTCCCAACCTGACACAGAACAAACCAGGCTACTAATAATCATGGGACGCTGAACACATTTCTTTAATGCAGCGGTGTAGATTCTCTGTAGGACAGTTTTCCTGACGCTGCAGCTGGTGAATGCGAGTGTGACATCATGTTGAGGTCACGCACCGCTGCACGACAGTAGCCTTTACTGAGGTCACGCACAGAAAGAGCCGGAAGATCTTTGACCCCTCTCTGTCACTGAGAGGAATCTTTTACTTGGCTCAAACTATTTCCTATATGACGCCTGCTGTGTGCACCCAAACATAGAGTTCAAAATTAGGAACTTATGTCCCTGAAAACTGCATTGTATATGACAACAAGGCAAAAACTTAGGAAAAGAGGAACATGCATTCCCAGAAATCCCCTAAAGTTTACAGTCAGTAATATTTCTTTAATTAAAATAAATGAATTCTTTTATTCAGCAAAGGAGCATCAAAAGTGACAGGAAAGATATGTATAATGTTAAAAAAAAGATGTCTATTTGAAAAAAATGCTGTTTTTTTAAACGTTCTATTCATCAAGAATTTTTTTTTTTTTTTTTTTTTTTTTTTTTACAGTTTTCATTAAATTATTAAGCAGTACATTGATTTTTAACATTGATAGTAAGAAATGTTTTTTGAGCAGCAAATCAGCATTAGAATGATTTCTGAAGGATCATGTGACACTGAAGACTGAAGTAATGATGCTAAAAAATCAGCTTTGCCATCACAGGAATATTAAAAAAATTATATTGTAATAATATTTCAGAATATTGCTGTTTTCCCCCTACACTTTTATAAAATAATTCAGCTTTGTTGAGCATAAGAGACTCAAAAACATTTTTAGAAAATCTTAGCAAATATATATATATATATATATATATATATATATATATATATATATATATATATATATATATATATCAAAATCACTTAAATTAATTTAAAAATCTCAGCTAATAAAAGGAATATGCATTTATTGCTAAATAGCCAGCTGATATACTTTATCCTACTTATTACATGGCTTATTACCACATAAATGGACTTAAAACATTGATTTTAATTAGTTGCCTGGGACATCACTCATTTATAGTTTAGTAGTCAGTATTCCAATGAGCTGTATTATAAAGCATCCTAATAAAATATTTCAATATTCAAAATATATTTTAAAATCTGAAGATCAATAATAATTATGCATAATATCTTGCATAACTGTTTTTTAAAATGTTCTATAAAAAAAGAATTTAGAATAAAAAGTTTGGTTACACTTTTGATGGTCCACTTTAGACATTCTACTAACTATTAGTGACTTTGCAACTATGTCAACTAACTCTCAAAGTATTAGTAGACTGTCTGCTTAATATCTGCTAACACTTTATTTGATGGTCCCACAACACACATTCGAACTTTGCAACTACACTTACTCTAGTAACTTGAACCCTAACACCTAACCCAAACCCAACAGCTTACTAATACTCTACTAATAGTCTAATGAGAGTTAGTTGACATGTAGTTCCAAAGTTACATATAATTAGTAGAATGTCAAAAGCAGACCATCAAAAAGTGTTACCAAAAGTAAACTTATTAAAAAATAAACGTAAAATAATCTGATGATGGGAAAGGACGTACAGTCATTCTGGAGGGATAACCATGAGGGTTCATGATGATGTCAGGACAGATTCCGGAGTCACAGAAGGGCATGTCCTCTTGAGGAACGATCAGTCCACACACACCTGTTACAGAGAGAGTGGCCCATGTTATTTACAGATACATAAAATGCATTTAATTAGTTTCAAATATAGAATATAGAATCAAAGACATCCCTATATTCAAACTGGCAGCAAGAAATGTTAACTCCACCCTGTTAGAGCAGACCTTTCCCATAAAGCTTAATTGAGTTTTGAGTGATTTCAATCACATACAAATGCTAGATGAAAAAGTGTGAGGTTTGCGTAACTCATCTAGTCTAACGGCCTATAAAGCAGACGTATTCATGTCTGCTGAAGTGGAACCGTTGGAAATTCAGGCTGCAGGACGGAGTGAAAGTGGTCCAAAGCAGTCAGTGAGAGTGTAAATGTTTGCAGAAGAGCTCCTCACTCTTCCTGCAGCCAGAGCAAACAAATTATTTGGCCATTTGCAAGTGATAAAAGAGAGAAGAACAGGGGCAGGAAGTGAGGAGAGGTGCTTAGCTGGACAGTGAGAAGGGATTATACACCCATAGTTTCCCCTTTACCATAGAGCGCACAAAGAAAGGTTCAGCTGAGGAGAGCGATACATCCATATGCAAAATAAAAATCTGGGCTCTCGAGAACTTGGGCAGTCAAAAAATATATTTTTTAAATATATATATATATATATATATATATATATATCAATCAGTTTTTCATACGGGAAATAGTTTAAACACATTAATATAATTTTGCACAGATTACATCAGATTACTCAATATTTTGATAATATTTGTAAGACCAAAATAAGAGCCTAAAGCACTGCAACAATGAATCAACAAAAAATAAATAATGAAAATAAACAACGAATTTCATAATAGATAGTCAGGGAACATCTGGCAGTGATGTCACTTCATGGTAGGCTTTTTTTTTTTTCAATAAAAAAAGAAAATGATCCCTTTCTCCAATTATTTAAAGGAAATAAAATAAAGTTTCACTACTGCTCAAAAGTTTGGACTTGTATTTAATTTAAAATGTATTTATGCCTAGAAAGGCTTCATTTATTTGGTCAAAAAATACAGTAAAAAATATTATTGTAAAATATTATTACAACTTAAAATATCGGTTTTCTATTTCTATTTTCTATTTCTTTTGCAACATTAAAGCTTTTGCAACATTATAAATGTCTTTACTGTCACTTTTGATCAATTTACACATCCTTGATGAAAAAAAATCTTTACAACCCCAAACTTTTGAACAGTAGTGTTTGTTAAAAAGCTTTTTTTTTTTTGCACAATTTGCATGTTTTTTTAGCAGTCAAATAACATTAAGTACAGGAAATAATTGTTAGCTGAAAAAATCGTAGAAATAAATCAATGGCCAAAATGTCATTAGTAGCAGCCCTATTAGGTAGAAGGATTTCTTAGGGGAAGATGAGAGAAAGTGAGCAAGAGCAAGAGAGATAAGCTAGAGCGGTTCCCATAGCACACATCCTCTGTGTTGTTTGTTTTGTGTGAGAGTGAATGATAAAAGAGGCATGAAATCAGCAAAGAAAAGCAGGACAGCAGTAAGAGTCCATGGCCCTCCATCATTGGCTATACAGCCCCTCTGTGGCGGCTCGCACAATGAACCCTGCCAAGACAGCTGTGTGAGTATCAGAGTGTGTGTGTGAGTGTGTGCGCGAGCGCTTTAGTGTGTGTTTGGGTCACCGGTAAATAATTAACCTATCGTTCTCCGGTGACCGGATCTTATGAGGGTGGTAGAGGCTGGTCAGAATGGGGGCGCAGGACGAAGGAGGGGTTTAAAATGAGTAAGACAAAACTCCTGTGAATCTTTCTAAAAGCCAATGGCTCCAAACCACAGTGGGACGTCTTTAATGGGCTTTCTTGCGACCCAAAAGGTAGCCAAAAATCTCTTTCTTTGAAGTACAGCATTCTCATGAACAATTTTTTTGACAAAAAGCACCAAAAGTGCCCGTTTAGTGCGTGCATAGGCGACACATTAATTAAAGCACCACAAACACTGCGAAGCAATATAGAAAAGTAAATGAATTCCTGCTGAACATTATTGTGCGGTTGGCAGCGCAGTCACACACCTCTGGAAAACACAGCTCAGCTTCTCCAAGTGGGACCGTTCAATAAAAGCCCACCTCTAAACACACAAAAGACATTCAAGAGAACGGCACTATCCTTCACAACAACAATTAGCTGCCCTGTGTTATCCTGGTCCACCGACACTTGCCTGCTCCTTTAAATACCAAAAGCTCCTTTAAAAAGAGCAGTAAATAGCATCTCGGGCGGTTTGCGGCTAACCCCTCCCTGACCTCTCCTCACTGTCACGTCCCGTGATGAGTGCCAGTGGACGACCTCCGCTAATGAAATGAGTGAATTATGCATGGCGCCAGTTAACGCTCTGATTAAAACATCATACTGACCAGCTCTCTCAGCGGAGGTGCTCAAAAACAATGGGGGCTGTAAACACTTTCCCAGGACTGCGCCGCTGCTGTTATAAATTTGCATAGTCTGGCATGGGACAACAAGCTAATTAATTGAAAAACAGGCAGCGGGAAAAAAAAAAAAAGTTGAAGAGGATGGGAGGGCCAGCTGAGACGATAAAGCTTGGACACTGAAAATAAAACTGACATCAAAAAACAAGTTTAGTAACATCTCTTCCCACTTGTTATTAAGACAGGTTCATTGTCTTAATTTCAGAACAATGCTGAAATTGTGTTTTATCCGCTAGTATCTAAAGCAGAGGAGAATATGCCAGTCTGGATCCTTGCAGTACCTTTCTGCCCATGTCGACTGCTGAACTTGTCTCCGATCTCTGGTCTACGTGTCTGCCTGAGCAGGATCTTGACCAAGAAGGCGTCCTCGGCGTTGGAGGAGATCATCACCTTCTCAATGTAGGAGTCTGTCGTTCCTTTGTACCTACAGAATGAAGAAAGTTAGTATTTTGGTTGGTGAGGGAGAAAAAAAAACTTTTGCGAGGCTTTTAGAAAATGAACATATCAAATAAAACTAGGAATATTGCACAGTGGGATTCTAATTTTGTTTAATTAGTTTCTTACGAGACTGGCACATCTCTGTATTGGGGTTGGCCTGGCAGGGCGCTGCCCTCCAGTGGAGTTTGGGTGACAGTGGGCATGGACTTATTCACCAGCACCTGCTTGTTCTCGACCTTCTCACCTGGCAGAGATGTGACATACAAAACTTCAATACATATCCTTAGATGAATATATTAAAGATTATTCGGCTGAAATATAGTTTAACTAACTATAACTTTCTGAGAGTTTTTTCAACTTTCTAAGAGTCTCACCAGGCGAGCATATGCCGTCAGCGTCCAGGATGCTGTGTCTCCAAATGGGCTTGCGTGTTTCGGCGTCCAGCATCGGACCCATCACCTTGTCAAAGGTTTGGTTGGTGTACCGCCTCAAGGTGCACTTAGCATTCTTGTACACCAAACATCTACCAAAGCCTAATACAAGACAGAAGAACAACAGACGACAATGAACCATGAACAAAATAGAAGTAAAAGCCTTTTTTCCACTAACACCACTTATGTCTCAGATTTGTTTTTCAATTTTATATGGAAATGTAATACAGTCTCTTCAGAAAGCTAATAACAGTTCTGACTGTTTAAAGAAAACGGAGTGTGTTTAAATTGAACAAGCAGCATTAAATGATTAGTTCTGACCTCTGTCAAGAGATGCCTTATTAAGCACCAGGGCATCTTCTATATCATACCCACTGTAGCTCATCACAGCCACAGTGGCGTTCTGGCCTGCGGGAAGCTTCTCGAAATCAATCAGCTCGATGGTCTTCGTCTTCACCATGGGCTTCTGTGGATACGCCAGCAGGTACATCAGGGTGTCTATACGGTTCCTCTGGTTATAACCAATAGTTCCTGATCGGAAACAGAGAAGAAATGATGTTGAGCAAAAACTCAAAAGTAAGATGTAAATGAGGAAAAATAATAACTTAATGCTGCCTCAGTATATAAATGAGATAATATTGTAATATATTTTACATAATTAAAATATTTTTTTTTACACTTTTTATTGGCTAATAAATGTCATATATGATACACTATATTAAGTATTATGCTGTATTTTTAACATTGCTCTATTCGACATACAGTAGTAAGATTTTAGAACAAGAAAAACACATTTTAATAACTGACAAAACATTTAAAATAGGAAAAACATCAGCAATGGGTTGCAACAAACCTGGTGACACTTAAGGTTAAATCTGAATAGATTGATCCACTCAAAAATGAAAATTCTGTCAATATTTACTCGTCCTCATGTTTGTCTGACTTTCTTGGGCAGAACATATTTTGAAGAATGTTGGAAATTTAAACAAAATAAGACCCTGCTGACTTTCACTGAATGGAAAAACAAAAACAAAACACTGCGTCATTCCTCAAAATATCTTATTTTATGTTTCACAAAATCATACAGGTTTAGAACAAGGGTGGATAAGGGTGAATTAATAAATAATGTTTCACATTTTGGCTAACTATCCCTTTAACACTTAATGCATTACCACGAACTAACAAAGAACAATACTTTAACATTTTTAAGTCTAGGTTCATGTTAATTAATAATAAACTATTGTTAATAGTTAATTTATGATGGATCATAATGCATTAACTAATGTCAATTTGTACTATACTAATACATTTTTAACATCATGACCTATCATGAAAATATTTTTGCAGTATTTATTAGTCCTGGATACTGCATTAACAAATGTTAATGTATAGAACCTTACTGTAAAATATTACCAGAAAAGCCTTTACAATTACTACTAAGGGTTTTCTTAACTTAAAGGGTTTGTCGCTCCATTAAAATATCAAATTTAAACAATATGAAACAACTATTGCACATCTAATCACATTTAACTGACTGTCTGAGGGGTGTTGATGTGAAGGTTGGTGTCGGCAGTGTTAAAATCTCTGGGGTGTGGGGGGGGTTAGGTTATAGTATAATAGCCGCCGTCCCTTGAGGCCTTGACATTTGTCAGATGCTATTACTCCACAATCAGGGTACAAGCACACAGTGTGTGATAATAGGGCTGGGGCCACACAACTGGATTTGCACATGTATGGGGCTGTCCGTCCAGAAAAAAGAAGACAAGGCTGAGGATATTGGGCCAAATATAGTAGCAGTCTCAGTGGTTTTGTAATGGGGGTGGTGGCCAGGAGAGGTTTAAGTAGTTTTGGTAACCAGGGCAGCGGAGTGTGTGTGCTCTCTCCCTCTTGCGCAGCTGAGCACACTAACCCTGCTCCGCACACTGAGCTCAGGACACAATGAATGCCTAATGACACTCAGAGACACTGGCAGGGAAAGGCCTCTACACACACACACACACACACACACACACACACACACACACACACACACTCACAAAAGCATGACTATGCAAGCAGGCGATGTTTGATGTCCACATACATACAGAATGTGGTGTGTGCGTCAAAGGTTTTGAATGTCAGTGTGAAAGTGAGTGTGTCTGTGACTGAATAGGAGTGTGTGTGGATGTCTGCGTTTGTAAGTGCGACTAGTCCTCCAGGATGCTTGGACATGGAGACTGTAGTAGTCTTACCCATAGCCTGCTTGCCCATGGCACATTGGTAGGTGTTTCTGGGGGACTGGTTATGATGAGGATAAGGAATCAAACCAGCGCAGACCCCCAGCAGCGTGAACGGCTCGATCTCCAAATGCGTCGTTTCCCTGAATAAAACATATAGCATAGCTGGAATATTCAGAAGATTGAACCTGAATTAGTGTGTTTTTTTACTTTTTATAGGGATGAACGATATATTGGCCACCAAATTGGTATCATCCGATATATGTTAATTTTTAATATTATCATTATCGGCCCAATAAAAAAAATTGCCAGATATATTAAAGCCGATAAATGATGGATTATTTCCTTCAGGTTTTGAAATGCTTGAAAAATGACTGGAATCACTTCAAAAAAGGAAAATACAGTTAAATATTTATTAATGTTATGGCTGATAATAAATTTTATAACATTTTGTCTATGAAGTGAATTAAAAATAAAACCCTAAAATCTAAAAATATTATAAAATTGGTGTACAGCAAGTAATTTATGTACAATTAAATATCCAGTAGCTACTATTATTACAGTTATTAAAATTAAAAAATAAATTAAAATAAATTTTATATATATATATATATATATACACACACACACACACACACACACACACACACACACACACACACACACACACACACACACACACACACACACACACACACACACACACACACACACACACACACACACACACACACACACACACACACACACACACACACACACACACACACACACACACACACACACACACACACACACACACACACACACACACACTTTGAAATCAAATTCTCTAATATTATCAGATAATGAATATGGTACAGATATATCATTATTCCCCAAAGCTATATTATATCAGATAACAAAATAAGACATCAGGTAACATTTATTTTAAAGAATGTCACATTTTCAAGTAAAACACTAAACAGGTTTTCTATTGCAATGACATTCATACATTTTGAGGTGTGGTTCAAGTGTCCAAATACTTTTAAGGCCTGAATTATTGGGCTTATGAGTACTCACTTGCTGATCATGTGCTCATATAAAGCAATGTTACAGTCATTCTCCTCATTTACATCCAGATACTCCACCAGACTCTCATGAAGAAAGTCCTCAAATGTTCTACAGGGAAAAACAATGAAAAGACATGCATAAAGACAGTCTAAAATCTGCATACTGGACTCCCCATTCAAATGCAACTTTCAAATATTGATCGGCTTCAAACGCACCTGTAGCCCTGAGACAATTCCTCAATGTGTTTGTTCTTCACAGCTGGCTGTCCATTCTTCACAATGATGTAGGGTCTGCCAGAGCACACAGAACGCAACACAACATGTCTTTGAGCAATATAAGGAAACGGACATCTGGTACTGGTTTTAAAACAATTATTTGCATAATTTCGGGATATAAAAAAACAAAACCTTTTTTCTGGTACCTGCACAAACGGCCCCCATCAGAAGAAATATACACACAGCGGTCAGTCAAGTTAGTTGAGATAGACACAAACTCGTTTATAAAACCAGCTCTTCGCATTAGCCTGAAGGTGTAGACCAACTTCTGATGGTCTCTGATCACTCCAAGAATGTTACCTAGAAAAAGGACCCAATTTTTTTTTTTATAGTATAAAACTATAGTTTCATGCCTGATAAGGAGCCTGGGTGCATTCATACACTAAAAAATAAACATAAAATATGGTTTACCATGAACTAATTAAGATTTACATGTGTGACAGCAGTATTAATGCACGTTCAAAGGAAAAGTTTTGGCTTGTTCGAGCAATATGAGAGACCCACTATGGTGCCACCCAGATGCATGCACAGCCTCAAGTCAATTTGTGGGCAAATATGTTTGTGGATTAACTTGGGAGGGATTGTATTTATTTATGCATTGACACCTGCTGTGTTTGCTAATTAATTAGCCACAGCAGAGGCCTTTATAATTTGTAACTTATCAGCACTGTGAAAAACATATACATGAATTAATTAATGGGGTGAGCTTTCTGTGACATGACATTAAAAGGTAATCAATGGCACACTCTTTTGTAGTCGTGGAATGGCAGAGGTTCATTTGAATATTATTCAAATGCCTGTAGTCTGTCTGTGTGCTTGAAAAAAAAAAAGGGGAGAAGAACATGCTGTTTTGCTTTTGTTCTGCCTGTGTACAGCAGATACCATTGAGGAAGACGAGGAAGACCGTGGGGTAGGACAACTCCTCTCCACACAGAAGGTTGACGTCCTCCACTCCTAGGTTAAATGCCAGCTTGACGATAGGGCCGTCCTCCATGTCAGTGGTGATGTGGGTCATCAGAGCCAGATTCTTCACCAGACCACAAGCCTAGACAACAATTATACAGCCGTGAGAATAGAAATTACTTTTATAAAGACAATAAATTAGTGGTCAACCAATACAAATGAATTGAAAAACATTAAGCAAAAATGAATGCAGTTTCACTTCATGGAAAAGAGCAGTGTAGAAATTCTTCAAAATTTGGTGGTGCTTTGTAAATGAGAAACACTGACCTCTCCTTCAGGTGTGTCTGAAGGGCACAGCATGCCCCACTGGGAGGGCTGAAGGGAGCGGGGACCGCTAACCTTCCTGGTTTTCTCAAACTGAGAGGAGATCCTGGTCATCATGCCCAAGGCTGAGATGTAGGAGAGGCGGGAGAGAACCTGAGTCACACCCTGCCTGTCCATCTTAAACCTCTTTAGAGACCAGTTCCCCTGGAGGACACATTACACACAATTAAAGAAAAAAATTAAAGCTATACAGAAATATGTTTTTAAAAAGCAAAATCTCAGAAAAATTTGAAAAGCACATATAATGACAACCTAACGAACTAAAAAAATTAAATAAAAATAAAAACCTTCAAAATATCTCATAAAACACACTATAACAGTATATAAATAACACTTAAGTAACATTGTGCTGACTTTGAATTAAATACACAACCAGTCAAAAGTTTAGACATACCTGACTGAATTTGCATCACATTCTCTTAAAAATCTTCTAAAGACTCTTGATCAAATGTTTGAAATTGATTGAAATGTTTTACAGACAATTTTTTGTACAATTTAAAAAAAAAAAAATGGTATGGATAGTGAAATTTGATAGACACTGATAGACAATGCTGTTTAAGTTCCTGATGTGTCTAGCCCTGTGCATTGGTGACTGATGGACTGCTGATTGTCTGGACTCACAGTAGAGATAGCGTTAACCATGCCGTTGGTGATCTGGTCCTGTCTCATGTGCTTCACCACGTCAAACTGAGCTGCTCTCTGCTTGGGGATGATCTGGTCAGCGATCTTCTTCAGCTCCGAGTTAAACTTCTTAAACAGATCTTCAAACAGCAGGGACAGGAGCTTAAGGAACGCAGAAACATAAATCGTTACAAATTGATTCCCCGAAATGAGGAAAAACCTGTGTTATCTTGCAACACAACACTACATTATATCTGTATTCCAGTCATTAACAGCCTTTGAAATTACCACAATAACTCTATCTAGCTCTAAACCTCCCTCTCTCCGTCGTCTTATCCCAGATTTAATAAACAGGTGTTTTTATGCTCTGATAAATTTGACCCGGCCTTTCAGGCTTTTTTGTGCACCATATTTGCATACGTGAAAATAAACATCCTCATCGAAAATTAATAAAGAAATTAAGCTTCCATGGCCCAGCCAATTAGTTGAATGTCAGGGAATCGTAAATGAGCAGAAAAGAGATTGGAGGTGTTGGAAAGTGGGCATGTGCGTGTAAAGCCTTGCTGAAAGGGTTCCTGTCACTCACTAACTCCGAATTGCTCACACACTAATGTAAGCAAGCACGTACACACATAAACACACCCCACCTCGGAGCTGGTGGGGGGAAATTAAAGGACTTAAGACAGCGGTAATTACATTATCACAGTCGGGCTGGTGGATTAGCTCAATCGCTCCAGTCAAGGCGGCTATTCTTTTGTCATAGCCGGGCTAAATTATAATAAAGAGGAGAAATCCCTGAGTTTGGCTGGGCTGCAGTCGGGCGTTGCTGCCACATATCTCACCCACAACAAAAGCGGGACGGCTGGGAATGGAGAGAAAGGCAGAAGAATGGGGGCGCAGATGAAACAAAGCATTGGGAAAATAATGACGGTATTATAATGACAAGCAGAGAAGAAACAAAAGGGAAGGTGAGGGATTGGGCGCTAGCCAAGCCTGTATCTGCTGGTTTTGGCTTCTGATCAGTTTCATGAGAGGCCAACAGTGCGTCTAATGAGAGTAAAGACTGAGAAAGAGAGATCAGTTATGTTAGACAAGAGTCCAGAAAATGTTTGCTCGCAGAAGCGAGACGGCGCCCATATGCAGGTTGTAATATGAAATCATCCGTACAGGAGCGCCAATCTCAAAAGAGATACTGAACAAACGTTATGCGCTCTAATCTTTAGTTCAGCTTCCAAATACTGTCTGTGCCACGCAGGATAAAAACAGATAAATAAACAAGCATTATCATAATTAACGGCCTGAGCTTGGAGGGGCTGTCAGTCATTCTTAATAGAATTATAGGGGGTGTGAATGGAAAAGGCAGACAGAAATGGAATAAAGGAGAGCGATGGATGAATGGATAAAAAGTGGCGCTGCACGTCATCGTATTTTCTTCATTTTAAAGTGAATATTTCATGAGCCTTGCGTTCATCTGCGTAAATAAATACCAAGCGGTTGGAAACATCAGTCAGCTGAAGTTTGAGCAGTACCGTAAACATTTTTTTAAAGGGGTGGTATTCACAAACCCTTTTCACAAAATGTAAAATAAGTCTTTGATGTCCCCAGATTTTTAGCTCAAAAATTCTCAACAGATATTTTGTTTATAGCATGTTAAAATTGTCCCTTTTTGAGGGTGAGCAAAAATGCACAGTTTTTGTGTCTGTCCCTTTAAATGCAAATGAGCTGCTGCTCCCAGCACAGGGGGCGGAGCTTCAATAGCTTGTGTCCTTTTACCTGACACAACATGCACTGAAATTTCAAAAACTTTCAGCCTTTTTTGTTCAAACCGGAGTCAAACAATGATGGAGAGACTCAAGAAGTGACAACATGTAGACATTTCTGAATGGTTAGTTGATGATTTTAGATAGTTTATGTGTAGTTATCTTCTAGTCATTGATTTGCATATTCTGTCATGATAATATCTGTCATGATAATCTATAAATTGCATTCCAGGGGGGCGGGGTTTATGCAAAATTTAGGTTTAGTGATGTCACTAACCCGTGAGGAAGCTCGTGTAATCCCTACCAGCCGTTTGTTGCAGTCCTTAAAAAGCAATTTCTTTAAAAGAAAATATCTCCCTTTGCTTTGAAGTTTGTAACTTTGCAGATGTTGTTTATGCTCAAACAGCAACATTACACACTAACTAAAGTTAGAAAAGTGAAATCATAATAAACCACCACTTTAAAGGAATCAGGATATGACACAGGCCAGAATCGAACCTATTTCTCCCATATGAACAGCAGAGCTCAATCAATGGACCAACCAAATGCCATTTCTGAACCCTTTGAACACAAAATCATTCCGAAGATGAGAGAATTTAATTACCATACAATAGTCTACTGTTCTAAATGTTTTAGTTTTTGAAAGAAGTCTCTTATGCTCAACAAGGCTGATTTTTTTTAATTAAAAATACAGTAACAACAGTAATATTGTGAAATATTATTACGATTTAGAATAACTGTTTTCTATTTTAATCTAAATTAAAATGTAATTTATTCCTGTGATGCCAAAGCTGAATTTTCATCATTACTCCAGTCTTCAGTGTCACGTGATCATTCAGAAATCATTTTAATATGCTAATTTGGTGCTCAAAAAACTTTTTTTAATATTATCTAATGAAAACAGTTGTGTTGCTTCGGGAGTTTTTGATTAATTAATAGTTCAAAAGAACAGCATTTATTTAAAAAAAAAAAAAATTTTCACAACAATGCCAAAGGAACAAAGTCTTTATCACTTTATCAATATAATGTAGCTTTTCTGAAGAAAAGTATACATTTCTTTAACAAAAACAAACAAAGGCTGCTGTACAATTAAGGACATTTTGCATGTGTTGCTGAATGATTATGTACAGAAGTTATAGAAGACCTGTTATTAAAGAAGCAGATACCTGGCCAGCCAACTCCAGACGTTTGTTTCCATAGTAATCTCGATCGTCCACCTTGTTGTCCCCTTGAGCGAGAATCACTCTACGTACCATCACAGCGAGGTAGATACACTTAGCTCGAAAGTTAAACTCCTTTACCTGCGAGACACAAACACATGACAGGTCCAAAAAACAGCTAACAAACTATTTATACTCTGATTTCAACCGCATATTCCATAATGAAGACAGTTAAAAGAAGAATGAAGGCATGGGGAAGATTATCAGAAGCCTGTTTGGATGTGGGGAGACCAAGAACTTTATGTTTAAGTTCATTTTAAAATGACGTACAGGTACATGGGTAAGGATGGTAGAAGCTAACAGCTCTCTGGCCTCCTCCATCTTGGTTTTCTTAGGGCCGCCCCACATGCGCTGACGCCTCACTTTATTACCGATGTATTTTAGTGCCTGAAAGGACACAAAAAATGCAAAAAGACAAGTAATTAAGATGCAACATTTACAATTTTCTTTAAAAAATATTTTCAATAGGATTACCATTCTCTTGTATTAGACTTGATGGCATTGCAGATTTGCATTTCAAAGTATGTTATGATGAAGTTATAAAGAACGAAAAGCATAATGTTTTAGAGCCTCAATTAATAAGATTAAATGCATCAAATCAGACCGTTTAATCTGGAGTGACCGAGCCGGTGCAAGGTTCACTGGCTCTCTAAAGAGGTATCAGAGAACTGGAACCCTCCATTCTCTGCAGATACTTGCATACACACACACACACACATATACACCTGAGCCAGCAACTTGTTCTGCTCCAGAGGTCAAAGGTCACACAGATTAGGCTTCTCCATTAGACCACCCACTTTGAAGCATGGAATGATGTGCAATTGAAGTACTGTTCCTTAAAGCTAAGCTAAAATTACTTAATGTTTCCAGTTTATTTTGTGAGAAATGCATTAGCTGCTACAATGTCAAAACTCTCTGAATAACTCAAAACATCAAAAAATAAAATAAAAAATAAAAAGTATTTTGTTCTTATCATATACTGTAGACTAACTTTTGTCATATAGGCTGTTTTTGAAAGAAGCCTCTTATGCTTAGATTTTATCAAAATACAGTAAAAACAGTAATAGTGTGAAATATTGTTACTATTGTTATAAATAAATAATAAATGTTTTCTATTTAAACTTTTTTTTTAAAGTAACTTAGTCCTGTGATGACAAAGCTGAATCTTTAGCAGCTATTACTCTAGTCTTCAGTGACACATGATCCTGTGCTGTGTAATATTTTGTGAAAAATACACACATATAAATAAATAAATTATATATATATATATATGCGCACATACATATGTATGCACTCTGGTCCAATATCACTTTAAGATGATCCAATTCATGTCTAAATGTAATAAGACTGCCCCTAGTGGTCATAAAACTAGCAAAAACTCTTGACTGATTCTCAGTCCTACTGACACATCTAATCTAATTGAGGTCTGTACACATGTAGGCTTATTAGTGGACCTTTGATGAGGCCCACACATTGTCACAACCACATAAACAGGCATTCACATCCGCTCAGACACAGGTTGCTAGGAAGCAGATATGGTCCTTGCTGACCCATTGTTGGGTGTTCTGATGAATAATACATCTCAGATTCAGCAAACTCTGCCTCAGCATTTGATAATACACCTCCAAAAAATGAGTTGGACACTTGGTTGTTGAAATCTTTCAGGTTATAAACGATATTCAGTGATCGAATCTGTAGTAATTCTAGTAACATTTATGTTAGCACTGCTGTTTATGTATTATGCGATGCAAACCATTCTTTTAAATGATGGTAGAGATCTTGTCGGAGGTACCTGAGTTTGGGTGAATATTTGGGCCTTCTGGCACTCCTCCAAACTGGGAGCAAATGCAGCCATGACATGTTCCTCTGTGCCAATCATCTGAACTATCTCCTGATCACTCTCCACTCCCATGGCCTTGTGGACGACAAAAAGATTCATAGAGAATAAGGTACTTATTCAAGGTCATAGAAGAAACACACAGTATACACTTGTATATTTAAAGCAAAGAGATGAACTTTGTATTAAAACATTTGAGCATGTAGGACTCTGCTCTGCTGTAAAGGTGAATATGGTGCCATAGGCCTCGATGACATTTATTTATGCTAATAGGGGACTGTGGGAACAGGACTGGGTGGATCACAGTACTTAAAGGTCTTCACCGTTTGGCACGGCTGCTGTGTTGCAAGGAAATCCTGGTGGAATGTGCTGTGGACAGACAAGTGCAAAGCAAACAAGCTCTACAGCCCATTTACTCCGTGCCCTGTCCCTAACCAATCAGACCCATATGTTTAGAGAGAGCCTGGGGTGAGGGAATTAGGTGGAACAGCCGTCATGGTACGAGACGGTTCTCTGATTTGAGCTGTAATTAAATATCGGTTTCAATTGTCAGGTGACAGGCAGTGTCAGTGAACAGAAGAAATGTCATTGAAATGCATAGAGAGGAAGACTAAACAGTTAAAATAGCAAATGTTTCAGGAAAGACTTGGTTTAGTCATTTTTTGATGTCAGATGTATCATCAATTACACATTTTGAATAGTTGAGAAATACTTATTAATGCTAATGGCAAGTAACAAAGTATATCTACTGTACAGTGAGTTCTCTCCAACATCTTAAAAAGAGATTATAAAAACGGATTTCTGCAGTCCTGGAGGCTGACCGGTCAATATATAATAATAATATTGTGTTTAATTTATATATCGCCTTTCCTGAGCTCAAGGACGCTTCACAAAGAGGTTCATCTTTGCTAAAAGCAAGCGATAAGATGCAAGACACCATTCTATTTTAAGAAAACAGTCACAGATTAAGATATCTGAAGCAAATTCATTAAGTGACATCCTTTCAAGAGGATATTTTACCTTTCAAAAGTTTGGTTTAATTTGATTACATTTTATTCGCTTAATTTCAGAAACCATTCTAGAGAACCACTGTTCTTGACTGTCCTCATTGTCTGAAAAAACATCTGAATATCTTAGTGAATTGTTCAGGAGCTGATTTGGTCCTCAAGAAAGAAATATTTTAATATTTTTGAGATAACCATGATACATTTTTATAGGATTGCTTGATGAATAAAAAAAAGTTTAAAAAATGAAAATGAAATTGAAAAAAATGAAATTTTTTGTAACATTATGTCTTTACTGTCACTTTTAATCAATTTAATGCATTCTTGCTGAATGAAAGGATTCATTCATTAAAAAACAACAACAAACCACCACATATATTTGAACTGTACTGATATTAAATATTTTAGCTATGCGTTTAAATGTGTATTCTTTATCAAAGCGCACCATCTGCTGGTTGGACACAGAATGCGGCCTCATGGCTAAATAATGGACTATGCAGTGTGCAATGAGCTAAACCATGAGAACTGCAAAAAGTATACAGTTAATTCAACTTAGCAGACAAAAACCATCATGATCTAATCTAAATCAAAGTCTTGAACCAATGTCTCACCTTAAAGATGATAGCGATAGGTGCGTCTTCAGAGAGGGTGTTGTGCTTTAGGTAAAAGCGTCCCTGTTTCACAATCATGTTGGTTCTGCTCTTTTTCTCGTGCGTAGAGCTACAAACCAGAGAGAAAAAAAGAAAGATATAAGAGCACACAACTGGAGCTTTAGAGATGAAATTAACAATAATTCTACTTAACATTTGAACGTAAAACACTTTGAGCAAATATATCAATTAAAGTTGCTCTTTAAATCAAGATTATTATTAGAACTTCCAGCACCTGGTGACAGAGGCTCCCACAGCACCTTTGCGATCTTGCTCCACAATGATGCGGTTCTTGGACAACTGTTCCTGAATGAGAATGACCTTTTCTTGCCCTTTCACAATAAAATAACCACCTGCACACAGACAAATCCTACTTATGCGCCATGACCTGATCCCACACATATGAGCTTCAGATAGGATTATCTGCATTATACTATGGCATGCAAACAATGAAATATCATTGAGATTTAATGATAATCAACCTGGATCCAGGGGACATTCATTGAGCTTAGAGAACTCCAATTGGGTCTTTCCTGTCAAAACACAGTTGGAGCTTCGCAGCATTATTGGCATCCTATATTAAAAAGAAAAAAAGGAGAAGGTCATTTGAAATAAAAAAAGGAAACGCATATTAAGAGGTGTATGCAAATCTTTCAGTAAGTGTATTTGTATTTATGTACCTTCCGATTGGGAGAGCATTGCGGATGATTCTCTGGCTGCCTCGGGTGTACTCTATATCCACAGTGATGGGGGCTGAGTACGTCATATCTCTCAGACGACACTAGTGGTCAAAAAGCAAAATCATCATGAGCAAATATTGCCGTCTAGAGCTCGTTCTCTTTTTTACTTAAGTTTGCTTTGAATAAGAATAGTCATTAGGTCACAGGTAAACAAAGATGTTACCTCATGTGGTGCCACTGGTCTGGTTACATTAAAACTTTCTTCTACGTCAGGCATGCCAACGTAGATATTGAGATATCTAGGGACGGATGAGATGTAACAGGCAGTGTTGTTATTGTTAATAAAACTGTTAAAAATCATTTTCGGTAATTCTATTCACATTTCGGTCATTTATTTCAAAAGCTCAGGTATTAAAATAAAACATATTAGGTGAATAAGATACAAAAAATAAGTTAAAGTACTACCATTTTTAAAACTGGAATCATTTATTAGAGCTATATTAGGCCTGTCACGTTCATGAATTTTGTGCTGATGTTTTACTGTCATACAAATAATTGCAATTAACGATTTAATTATGTTTTGTTCATGTCACCTACAGTGTAAGCATAATATAATATACGGTAATTAGGGCTGTCAAATGATTAATCGCGATAAAATAAAAGTTTGTTTTTACATAATATATGTGTGTGTACAGTGTATAATTATTTTCTATATATAAATACACACACATGCATGTATATATTTAAGAAATATTTGCATGTATATACTGTGTATATATATTTATATTATATATAATTTATATTATATATAAATATTTTATATATAAATAACACATTTTTCTTAAATATATATATGCATGTGTGTGTATTTATATATAGAAAATAATTATACTCCATACACACACATATATTATGTAAACACAAACTTTTATTTTGGATGCGATTAATCGTTTGACAGCCCTAGATATAATATAATATAACATAATATAATATGCAGGCTGATCAAACCCACAAACCTTCATTTCATATATATTTCATATATACTATATTTGTGTACTTTAAAAGTGTTTTTTTTATATATTCTTTGGCAAAATATGATTGAAATTTAAACTGCACAATTATTGCAGTTCTCAAATAATTGCTATTTCATTGAATAAAAACAATTAGGCAATTAATCAATAATTGAGACAGGATTTATAAGAAATATAAAATACAGAAAAATATAGAAATATAAGCTATAGAAAAAAACATTATATATATATTAAAAAAATTCTAATAAAAGTTAATTAATACTGAAGTAAAAGTATAAAAATAATACTAAAATAACACGTGTTAAAAATGCGAAAAAATGTCAAATGTGCAAAAAAGTCTAATTGAACAATATCCTCACTTTAGATACCACATTGGGTCGGCATCACTCGTGATCTTCTCGTTCGCCTTCATGATCTTTTTTATCTGGAGAGATAAGCAGACATTTGTTTATGCTACTTAAGCTTTTTGTCGATATCAAATTATTTTGCTGGTACAAAAAGTACCCAACAAACAACTTGATGCAATGGAAACCAAGTGAAAAGGAAACGGATAATAAACTGATAATACATTTATTGCATTTAAAAAATATGAGCAGAACACTGGTATATCCTTAAATAAATCAACAAACCTCCACATTGATGAAGTAATTGAAGGAATCAATGTGCTGCTTTACTAAGCCCTTAACCTAAAAAAATAAAATAAAAAGAAATATTACATACATATGACCTTGGCTTAGAGGCTGTAAACATAATATTATCATTCCAATGATATCATACAGAAAGTATGATATACGCATAAATAGATATTTGGCAAATAACAATCATTTTTCTTTTCAACATCAATATTTTATGATTTTTGTTTTTTAATCAGCTATTTTACAATCAAACAAGTTATTATTTTTTGCAATTCACTTAAATATGCCTGTGGTGTGACAAATTAAGTCCAAATATGTAGTCTCAATTAACGTGAGGTCGTTACATTTTCTTGAATAATAATTAACAAAGTAGATGTAGTAAATGATGTGTAATATAGTTTTAAACTATTTATTAATTAAAATATCACAGCATGAGCTGTCATTGCTTGACACGCGCCAGATGCTGTCAGATCATATCTTTCTTATGTTTAATTTGTAATGATTGTTGTTATAGTTACGCTGACAAAATGATTTTACCTTCAAAAAGGCTGGAAGCAGCTTCCACTTTTCCTGCAGTATAGAAGGGGACAGATGAATTAGACTCATTCATGTCTAACAAATATACTAACGTTTGCTCTTTGTGAAATAGCACTCACCTCCACAGTGTGTACGGGAGCAGCGAGCTGCTGGGGAGTCATCTCCCCAAACTCCTCCTGCAGCATGTCTGCTATTAGCTGAGATAGCAATGAACTTGAGAAATATAATACAAGTTAGGAAACCATCATACACGCCGCAGTCACTCTGCAAAGTGCAAAAACACTCTGAACGGAAGTTTGCGCTACACGTGAAAGTGTGAGGTGTAACATGAAAATCAGACCGGGGAGGAACGCAATGCGCACATGTGTATTCCGACCAGATTCCGACTCATGTCCACGGTTTATTTGTTATTTTTTATAACGTACATGTGACAATATGTATAATATAATACACAAATACAAAAGAATAGTTGTCAAATAACGTGCACAACATTTTTCAAAATTAAGATTTTAAGTCTGATACCAAACTTAAAAGCCAGGATTCAAAATTTGTATTAAACGATTATTAAACCATAATCTACTAAAGCACAAAATGCTCTTCTGGAGCACAAGTTCATTTGGTTTTCCAAAAACTTTTTAAATTCATCCGAGTGTTCAGGTGCTGATGTTATTAAAGCAAAATATGGACAGATCTAATAAAATGTTTTAAATTCAGCTTTTAATTTGAATGTGAAAATGCTAAATAGAAGGCTTTTCACTAGTGGTTTTAAACCTTTGGACCCATTGTGAATATTTGGTGTATATAGATGGAGTAACTGGTCACCATATTTTTAATAATATATTTTGAATCACATTGTTTATTTTGATTTATTTTTGTATGAGGCCATGAATCTGTATGTGTAACAATTATACAATAATTATAAGTTGTTTATAGCATTTTTTTAAGGTTGGCATGATACAGAAGTTGCGATTATCTTTAATTCACCATTGTGACGTATATCGTAGAGATAGTCAAATAAATAAATGTAATGATGAGTTCTGCAAATAAACAAACACAAGTGGATCAAGAAATTCTTTTTAATGTGAAAGCTCTATTTTCCATAACCAACTATGTATATAACAGCAGTCGTGGTCAAAATAGGCAAACAGAAAAACTCTAAATGAGAATACTGTTGTTTGTTAAAGGAACACGCTGACTTTTTGGGACTTTAGCTTATTCATACTGGGAACTATATTCTCAGAAGGCGAAGTACTGCTACTTCTGCGGAGTGATTTACTCCAACTCTGAGCAAACTCTCAGCTTCTCAGGTGCTGTGAGCAAATCACTCCGCCCAAGTAGCAGTGCTTCACCTTCTGAGAATATAGTTCCCAGTATGTATACGGTTAGAAGATGGCTGTGTCTCATGTGACCTTGTTATTTGTATACGCTTTGACTATACAAATCACAACATGTAAATAGGAAAATGTTGGCGTTATTTTGTCACTTATGCAGTATTTTAGCAGTATGCTAGCTGGAGCCGTTTACCTCCAGTCTTTGAGCTAAGCTAGGCTAACGGTGTGTGCGTCAGACAGAGTTACGGCACACACGGAGATGAAAAGGGTATGTATGGACTTATCTAACTCTGGGGGATACAGTGAATAAGCTAAAGTCCCAAAAAGTCAGCGTGTTCCTTTAACATATTAGTAAACAAGCATCTAAATTGAAGACTTCTCCAATACAAAACAAATATCTACGCGTTTAAAATTACAATGTGCCTTTAAAAACTAACTTAAAAATCTGAAAAGCTATTGTCAGCACACAGTATGTGGGATTTATACGTGTCTGTTGTTGCTGCTAAGCAGCTTGGGATAAGCGGTCCCGATAGAGCGGCCATGTCTGTGCACCACCATCTCCAGCTGGTACTCATCCAGATTGACCACAGCTGTGGTGGTCTTCTCAGTGGACGTGAGGAACAGGATGGTAAAGATTGCCATCTCGAACTCAGGACTCACACCAACAAAGGCGCTGGCCACTGGCTTGACCAAACCATGCCAGCTGAACTGCACGTTCAAGACATGATCATCGTCTTCAGGCTGCGTGGATGAAAAACAAACACACATTCAGCGAAGTCTACACACAGAACAATCAATTATTATCTACTGTTGTGTTAACTTCGTATTTATTGATGAAAGAAGTACCGCGTTATTGTCCTTGGCTTTGTAGCCCTTGTAATCAAGAAGATCCTGCTTCTCTTGCAGGTAAAACTGGACCCAGTTGTGAAGACCCATGATTTCTCTGCCAAATTTGGTTTCCCCAACAAACACATGCTCAAATCCACTGGAATCCTCCCTTTTTGGAAGAAAGAAAGTGATGCATTTTATAATTAGAGCAGATAGGGAATAAAAGATAGACATTTTTCATGTTACACTGGTGTATTTTGCTTACCCTCCATTTCTGTCTCTATGATAAAGGCGGAACCACATGTAGTACAACTGACTCTTAAACTGTCTCAGATTTGAGCGTGATTTCCCCTTGCCGATCAGGTACCGGTGGGCACGCTGAGGGAGTAAAACACCATTCATATAAAACTGAACTAATGACCCCAGAATCATAATACGCCCTTCCACACTCTTTTCCTCTTGGCATAATAAGCAGATGTCAAGAACAGGGTGTGGAAGGCAACAACCACAATATTTTGGTTAGCAACGAGAAAAAAAGTGAACTTGTCTTTACATGTAGTACTTTAAATACTTTTCATTTTTTTGGTATTGCCTTGAGAAACAAGAGGAGGAGATTTCTTATTTGGTTAAGGGTATAATTTGAGTCATACTGTACCTTCATGACTGCGGTATCTAAGATGGCATCCAGAAAGGAGTTATTTTCGGTCACCTCATCAGCGGTCACCTTCTCTGCCACACCAGTGGACCTCTCATAGTTGTCCAAAAGCTTCATGAAACCTGTTGAGAGATGAGATAAAAATCACAGAAGACCAGTTTTGGTTGGTGAAAACAATTTCATTTCTGGTCATTTTGGTGGTTAGATATCATATTCATACACATGTAAATGGAAGAAATGTAAACCTTCTTTTACTTTATTTCTTTGTGATTTTGTGAGAATTTTTAAAGGGTTAGTTCATCCAAAAATGAAAATTTATTAACCCCCTGGAGCCGGCGTATGGATTACTTTTATGATGGATGGATCCGCTTTTTTGGGCTTCAAAATCTGGGGTCAAACTCACTCCCATTATAAAGCTTGGAAGAGCCAGGATATTTTTTTAATATAACTCTGATTGTGTTCGGCTGATTGTGAAGTCATATACACCTAGGATGGCTTGAGGGTGAGTACATTTTTGGGTGAACTAACCCTTAAAGTCTCAAGTACTTCAAAATTAAAGCAAAAAGACAGAAAATGTATGATCCTCAAGGTCGAAATGTTTACTTTTTTGTATGTTAATAATTGTGCCTTACGAAACTGGAATGCTCCATGTCTTGTGTTGTAAATGTGAAAATGTGTAATAATAAAATTGCATCATGTATATTTTGCTATCCTATTCAACCTCATAAATCCAAAATATGTTAAGTGATTTAAGTTTATATGCATGAGGGTTTTAAAATAACATTTCAGATTCAAATTTTTCTGGTAAAGTGTTGCATCAATCAACTAATATATTAGTGGTTTCCCAGGGAAAATATGTCCTAACCCTAACTCCACCAAAAGAAGGGACATTCCACCAATCAACTTTAAGATTAACTGCCTGCCTAAACATGCAACTCTTGGTGTGTCTCTGTTAAATGTTTTAGCACAGCTGCATGGAAAAATCCTTCTTTTTTTGCAAACTGACAAAATGATTAAAGGGGGTTAAGAATCTCTTTTCTTTAGGTGTTGGATTTTTACTAAAGAAACATACGTGCATAAGTGGTAATGCCGTCCAATTTGGCCTCATCGACACCGGAAAACAGTGGGGATGAGGCATGGTCTACCGCACTTGTGCTTCCCTGTGCTATGTAACCAGCTTTGCCCTAAAAGAAATGTTAGATGTTTTAATGTAATACATGATTGGGCACTATACTTAATATTGTGGGACATTAAAAAAATACTGATACCTGTAGTGTGATGTTGTAATCAGTTCCAGGCTTCATGCGATTCACGTCCAGCTTCCAGAGCTCATTGAAAATATTCGAAAGCTCCTGGTTGACATTTTGACTGAGTGTAGAGGAAAAAAAGTGAATTGTCTAAAACTTGTATGAACAGTTCTCAGGTGTAGTGCATTGCATTCATATACAGGTTGGAAAATATTTTACCTTGCCGCATCACTGAAATTAAACAGTGCCAACAGCACAAGTATCCATCCACAATCATACCTGCAACATAAGAATGTAGTGTGTGTGATTATATGTGTATATACATGTATAGTATATTTGTGTATAGTATATTTCATGCCTGCTACCTACTTAAATGGACATAAATGATATAACTTAAGTTTATACAACTTAACCTGCTGCTTTAAAGAGAAATGCAATATCAAATCGCAAATGTTAAAACCAAAGAGAATATTCTAATAAATGACCGTTTACTGTAAATAACAATAAACACATGAACTTACAAACATAAACGCGACTTAAGAGGTCCCCAAAACAAGGTATTAAAAATCACAACGTTACACTGAATGACCTTTTGTAAAACTATTCTGCTTATTAAAATGCTCTTTAAAGACATAACTTACAAGTGTATGCAAAACATAAAGTGTTCAACATACCCTCTGCGCATGGTTGTTGCTTTGATGCGCGTGCACAGATGAACGCGAGCTTGTGCAGTTTTCCTCTTTTGTTGAAGGTCTTATATAGCACGCCCAGTGAAGAGACCCCTGACGATTATCTCATGCCTGAATACACCCCAATACGTTGACTGACTGAGTCAAAGCATTTGCATCGAAAAAGAATAAAGGAGTAGATTGAAAATGTACACCAAAACAACAAATGGGCGGAGCTTAGGATAAGTTGTCTGTGATTGGTCAAGAAGGGTAGACACCGTGTTTTTCACAATTTATTTTCTCTGCGCTGGTCGGGACAGATTTTGATTTAATAATTTTCACGGAGACAACAAAGAACGATTCCCATTTGTATATCAGATAATTCAGAAAACGATACATTTCAGTGCAAAACATAATATTCAATAGGACAAAGGATAGGAAGCACACAGGAAAAAGTCAACATTGTTGACATGAAGTACAAGGACTGGCTCATTTCATCAGTTTATTTCTAAAAACTGAAAGCAAAAACAGGATACTATATAACCTGATTCAAAACCTGACATTGAAAGCATGGTGGAAGCAAGTTATATCAATTCTGAATTATGATCAAAGGGAAAGAACACATACTCATTATAAAATGCTAGCAAGCAACTATCTACAGGCTGTCCAACAGATGGCGCTGTTTATCAACTTTAAAGAGTTCCTTACACAAAATATCTTACAAATGTAATATTTGCTATTAAAAAAAAGAAAGAAATGCCGCTAAAATATTGCAAAGGGCTCTGTAATTAAAAATGACAAAGCAAAAAAAAAAAAAAAAAAAAAAAAATCGCGAATAACAAACAAAGCCTGCATGCTTTCACTGTTTTATTCACCTTTGAAAACAAGCAAAAGTCAACGAAGTACAAATATGTAACTTTGAAATTGTTATGAGTGGCACTATATTTTAAATATATTTTTCAGCTGCTTACAATTTTGTGCACATGCCAGTATTGCATTAAAGATTCATTCACGCTACATGATAGCATTTCCATAAACGAGAACATTATTGCTATCTTTAAAGTACTGCAGCAGTGTAAAAATAATTCACAATGAACTTTCATTAAAGTAACAAATATTTTATCCAAATGAGACTTAAATAACATGCAAACCTTTACAAACTGGATGTAAAATATATTGTACAGAGTTTTGCATGCAAATGTGTGAAACATATGCAATAATGATGCATGTACTGGCTTTATAAATTGTACAGGTAAAAAAAACAAAAAAAAACTTCCAACATTTATGTTTAAGACTGGACCTAGAACTTTCATTTGAAATATTGATGATACATGCTAGTTTCATTATTGGCAATGTACAACTTCAATCTATCAACAATTTAATAAAATATATCTTTGATTTTGACTGAAAGTGTCATTGTGCTCTTCTGCCACCATAACTGGCACAAACCTATCACAGATTTTATTTCAGACCAGCAAACTACAGTAGGACTGCTTTTCAT
Organism: Squalius cephalus; assembly: GCF_949319135.1. Lineage (NCBI taxonomy): Eukaryota > Metazoa > Chordata > Actinopteri > Cypriniformes > Leuciscidae > Squalius > Squalius cephalus. Next base: position 12,600,044 of record NC_137127.1, on the reverse strand, counting down.
ATATCGATCCACAAAAATGACCACTAACAATCTGATTAAAAAACAGGGCAGACATTCTTCCATCTACCTTCGGGAGACATATTAATTCAACAAAATGTTCTTGAAAGGCAATTGAAAAACTTTAAAATGGTGTTTTGATGAGTTGACGTGGCTGTGATTGATATATTTGGCATTCAGATGGAGGTGTGTGTGTGTGTGTGTGTGTGGAGGTGTTGGCAGAGGAATTGGCACAGTCACTTCCGATTAAAGCAGCAGCACTAAGGGTGAGACGGTCCCTGCAGTGCCCTCACACGTTGGAATCATCATCCTTTAAGCTGGCATTGGGAAATGGCGTGGAGATCTCCTTGAAGAATTCATCCTCCTTCAGCATACTCTGAGTACAAAACACATGACACACAGTTTAGGCTCAAGAACACATACACAAATATATATATATATATATATATATATATATATATATATATAAAGCAGCAAGTGAGATCAGATATGCAGCTGCTTGTTACCGTTAAGTTGTTGATGCCCTCAGAGAAAGCACCGATCTGCCTTACTGTCCCCTCAGAGTCATCCATCTGGATTAAAAACAATGCAAAGAACAAAGCCATAAAGGTGTTAAGTGATTAAATTAATTCATTATCTTTAATTATTCGATTAAGGTTCTTGACTATCGATTTATCAACTCAGCATACAATACCGATAATCCAATACAATAAAGTTAGAGGCCAGAAAAATTAAAGATAAAAGTTTTGTTTTTTTTAAGTCTCTTATGCTCACCAAGGCTGCATTATGTAATCAAAACTACAGTAAAACAGACTTTAAAAACAAATTTTAATTTGAAATAACTGTTTTCTATTGTAATATATTTTAAAATATATAAAATTTATTCCTGTGATGGCAAAGCTGGATTTTCAGTCTTCAGTGTCACATGATCCTTCAGAAATCATTCTAATATGCTCAATAATTATTGATGCTCAATTATTATCAGTTACATATCTATGTTTTTGCTGCTTAATACTTATGTGAAAAACGTGCTGCATTTTTTTCAGGATTCTTTAATGAATAGTTCAAAACAACGGCATTCATTTGAAACAGAACTCTTCAGTATTATTTTAAATGTTTTTACTGTCACTTTTGATCAAATTAATGCGCTCCAGCTGATTTAAAGTATGAATTATTATTTTTATTTTTTTTAAATCTTACATTATCATCATGGTTTTCACAAATACAAAGCAGAATGACAGTTTTCAACATTGATTATAAGAAATGTTTCTTGAGCAGCAAGTCGGCATCTTAGAATGATTTCTGAAGGATCATGTGACACTGAAGACTGGAGTAATGATTTTGCATTACAGGAATAAATTCTTACATTTATTTAATTCATCTTAAAAATGCATTCAAACAGACAATGTTATTTTATTTTAAATTGTAATAATATTTAAAATATTACTGTTTTTACTGTATTTTTGATCAAATAAATGTTTTGGTGAGCATAAGAGACTTCCTTCAAAGACATTAAAAGAAGCACTTTATTATTTATATATTTATATTAAATAAATAAAATATTGTAGTTAAAATGGCACATTATTCAGTGAGTCTTCCATGTGTTTTGCAGTATTTAATGTTAACAATGATAAATTCCTGATTTTTTTTTTTCTTTTTTTTTTCCAATGTTCATCCTGACCACCAGACATCATGCACCCTCAAGCTTCTATCACTACCTGGTCGAATCGATCTAGGTCATCATCATAGATCTGGAGCTCCATGCCTCTGTAGCCCTTCTGGAAGCTGCGTCCTTTGGGCATCTCCACATCCATGGGACAGACATACTCTTCATTGTCCTCTTGCTTCTTCTTCCTACCAAACCCCCCAAACGCCAGCTTGTGCGGCTAAAATTGACACAGACACAAACGTATGTTTATACTCCAAATTGAATGAATCACATGCCAGTTCTGCAGTAAATGTCCTGGAGATGTTCTGCATCATACCTTGACTTTAGCCGTGGCAGTGAGTAAGATGTAGTCTGGGTTCTCTAGACACTCCTGTTTGTGTTGCTGGGCCTCAGAACCCACCAGCAGGTTAAAGTGAGTGGCCAGATGCCTCCGCAGCAGTGTCTTATTGGGGGGAATATTTAGCAGCAGAGCCATCGTCTCCACATTAAAGCGAGGTTCCAGCACCTGAAACAAAGAAAAAAAAGACACCCATTTCTTAGGAACAAACTTGCACTTTCTATTACTCAAAGAGGCTGGGTTGAGAGCAACAAAAGCAAAAGTTTTCTCTAAATGTGGTTTGATCAGCACAGTTCGTTTATCTTTCATCTAAACTTCATTTCCACTTTAGCAACCTGGAGCCCGATATACTTACAGCGAAATCTAAGAATGATCTATTGTGACGTCATTTTGAACAAAATCATACCGAAAATGTTCGTTTCGGGAGTTACGCTAGTAAGCACCTTCAAACTACCATTGGTCCGTGGCGATTACGTAATAGGTAGATGTGATATGTGGCTTCGCATTATTTGACAAGGAAATATCTAGTTAATTTCTTCTGTTGCATAGTAGAAATTTAAGTTGTATTTCTAATTGTGACACTGATTCTTTTTTTATCAACACATGAGTAAGTTTCATAAAAAAAAGCAACATTTTGAGCAATTAGACTACATCTGGATCAGATTCAGAACGATGATCAAAACACAGATGGAGTAGATCGAGTCCATCAACATTTTTGATTTATAGGCTATTTAATGTTGGTGATTGCGTTATTTTACATACGGTATGCATATGATTACATAAGATATTGTTCGTTTCTGCATCTTCTTCGCATGTGTTTTGATCAGGAGATGCGTAATAGCGCCCCTTTACCGTATAACAGTGAAAACAAGGATTTCCAGAAAATTCTGTCAATGGCGGGGAACGGTTGTTTCACAAATGATGGAAATTTCCATCAATGGCGGGGAAAGAGATAAAGGTCCCGTTCTTCGTGATCCCATGTTTCAAACTTTAGTTAGTGTGTAATATTGTTGTTAGAGTATAAATAATATCTGTAAAATTATAAAGCTCAAAGTTCAATGCCAAGCGAGATATTTTACTTAACAGAAGACGCCTACAGTGAACGGTTGATTTCGACTACATCCCTCTAATTCCTTCTTTAATGACGTCACTAGAACCGTTTCTTGACTAACCTCCGCCCACAGGAATACACAAAAAAGGAATACACGTTTGTCGCCATGTCGTCGAGACGCTGTTATTTTCATCCCGAGTCAAATCACCTTTGTTTTGACCCGCCCTGGGGTGCGTTTCCCGAAAGCATCGTTGGCCAACTATGGTCGCAAGTTCCGTCGTTACCAATAGAGTTCAATGGACATTGCGATGAACTTGCGACCATAGTTGGCCAACGATGCTTTCGGGAAACGCACCCCTGATCGAGTTCACAGCCATAGATGAGAATGTCTCCTCGTTGTAGGTGTTGTGTGGCTGGATGTATTAATCCACATAGCTCTCTCTATTTACTCCCGAAATCTGAGGCAGCCAAGACGAGGTGGAATTATTTTGTTTTTAAAGAAAATGCTCCCTCAACTCTACCGAAATTCGTTATGTACTTGCGCACTTCTTATAACTTAATGTGTTTACTCAGCTCTTACGGTGATTTTCTGAAGTAAAACTGACGCTTCATCTTTTGTGTTATGTACAAAAAACTTTATTAAACTCATCAGTATGTTTGATCATCATTCAGACCTGGTCCGAAACAGCAGACTTGTAGGCTATTAATAATGGATACATACAAGCAGATGACAAATACGTTATAACCGTAATTAAACTACTAAACTACAGCACTCTGACTCTGTAGGCATTATTGTCCAACTCGAAATGAACACCGTTACTGAGAGTTTCTGATATTATCATAATTTCCGTGAGATGAAATTGCCCTTAGAGACGAGCTTGTGAGGCTCCGCCCCCTGCGTCGTCCAGCAGCAGCTCATTTGCATTTAAAGGGCACACACTAAAACAGCGCGTTTTTTTGAGCCCCAAAAAATGACAATTTAAACATTCTGTAAAAAAGTATTTGTTGGGTATTTTGAGCTAAAACTTCACATACACACTCTGGGGACATCAGAGATTAATTTTACATCTTGTGAAAAGGGGCATAATACGGGACCTTTAATCGGGCGCTGTTTTCTCATTGAAGTCATTTTTGTTGTTTATTTTGTTATTGGAAAGAAAGCACAGCACATATTTGCATATTCACCTAAACGGGTTGCGATGTTCGCTAAAAGTATACCGATGCAAAGGAATTTCGAATTTCTTATTACCCCTAAGCAAAGAATGAAAAAGAACTTATATATATATATATATATTGGGGCATTAAGGGATAGTTCACCTAAAAATGACAAATTCTGTCATCATTTATTCACCTTTATGCTGTTTCTGTTGAACACAAAAGAAGATATTTTGAAGAATGTTAATCAAACTGTTGACGGTAGCCATTGACTTCCATAGTAGGAAAAAAATACTATGGATGTCAATGGCTACCGTCAACCAAAAATCTTCAAAATATCTTCCTTTGTGATCAGCAGAAGAAAGAAACTCATTCAGGTTTAGAACAACTTGAGGGTAAGTAGTTTCATTTTTGGGTGAACTATCCCTTATACCAGGCGTTCTCAACCCTGGTCCTCGAGGGCCACTTTCCTGCAGAGTTTAGCTCCAACCTTGATCAAACTCACCTGTCTGTAGTTATCTCATAATCCTGAAGAGCTTAATTAGTTGGTTCAGGTGTGTTTGATTAGGGTTGGAGCTAAACTCTGCAGGAAAGTGGCCCTCCAGGACCAGGGTTGAGAACGCCTGCCTTATACAGTGTTCATAGATCAACTCTTGCAGGCTTTTAACTTACAAATTTTCTCTTATGAGTACAGCTTTAACCATTTCAATCAATAATCTAAACTAGTACATAAACTTTTCTCACCATCAGTCCTCCATGTACTCCACTGCCCCTCAGATTGGGCGCATATTCAGCCAGGTCAACGGACCGCAGCCACTCCATCACACGGTGGTTGGTCCATTGAGAGACCTCAGCAGGACTTATGTTGTTCTGAAATGATGGTGAGCATAAGGAATGCTAGTACAAGTGCTAAAATAACAGGATAGCACAAATTAGAGTTTAGTCTCTCTTCCTACCTCATCTGAAGGTCGTCGCCGTAGACAGTTGGGGTCATAGTTGTTGAGCCGGAGCACCTGGATGGCTCTCTTAATACTGAGGTGATGTAAAACACTGCCCACTTTCAGAGATAACAGGTCATCCTGTTTAGCGGGAGAAGAAAAACATTACTAAAATGCCTTTCTATGAAAGCTGATGCTACTCAACAAACCGAACAACTTGTTTCTTATTACAATACCATTCAAAAGTTTAGGGGTAGTAAAGTTATATTTATTTATGAATTAATACATTTATTCAGTTAGGACACATTATAATGTTATAAAAAAAATCCATTTCAATTAAAATTGCAGTTCTCTTGAACTTTATATTCCTCAAAGAAAAGAAAAACAAAATCACATTTTCCACAAAAATATTAACCAGCAAAACGACGATAATAGGAAACATCTTAATGAGCACCAAATCAGCATATTTGAAGGATTTCTGAAGGATCATGTGACACTGAAGACTAGAGTAATGCCATCACAGGAATTAATTACATTTTAAAATACATTAAAATAGAAAACAGTCATTTTAAAATGTGTAAAAATATTTCATTACATTACAGTTTTTGCTGTATTTTTGATCAAATCAATGCAGCATTGCTGAGCATAAGAGACCTCTATCAAAAACATTTTAAAAATCGTACCGACCCCAAACTTTTGAATGGTGGCGTATATTAAAAGCTAATTTAACCTTTCATTTAATGATTAAAACCTCATGAAATGATTGAGAAAAAGACTAACCACAGTCATATAGTGAAGCATCCGCCCATCCACACGTCCCTCGTCAAACTGAGTCTTGTACTGCGGGAGGCCGATATCGTCAAGCCACCCTAGAACAGAAGGAAAGAGGTAGCAACTCAAAAACAGTTCAATCAGTTATGGATCAATCAAGAAAATTATTTAATCTGAGTGTTAACCTTAATTTAACCATCATTTAACCAACCAATGTATGATACTGTGGATAAATAAACATCAATTCCTTACTTGTCACCCAGTGGTAGTCTAGTTTGCCCTTGTTGTCATCTTCCTCTGAGCCCAGTGCCTGCAGGGCCAGCTGGAGTTTCTTCCTGTGGAGAGGGTGTTTTATTCCCATCTCCTGCATAGAGAGGGCAGAACAGTCCTTAAACATGAACTTCAGAAGGAAAACTGATTATTACCAGGTTTAAACGTGGTCTCAGAAGTTTGGACTCCACTATATGCTCTCATCCTGATTCAGAGTAATAAGAACTCACTCTTTCCAGATCCTGCTGGGATGCCTGCAGGAGCGTCTGGCCAGAGGAGACCCACTGCCTTGCCAAGCTCACGTACAACCCCAGTCCCTGCTCCTGCATCCAATCACACACCTGCTCCCGGGACCAGCGTGCGAACGGAGCATCCAACTCGCTGGAAAACACAAACAAGCACATCTCACACGGCATGAACGACTAAAATGTCACTTTGACAACAAAACAAAATGAGTTTTAAATGAGGAACTGAACCAATAAATCAACAACTATGCATATGAACCTGTCAACAAGGTGTCTTTACCATCAGCAGATCTTTCCAATTTGAGGAGGTGCTCTATCCTGTGTCACTGTGAATACTGACCTGTTGGTGTTCTGCAGGTCACGTGACCAGCCCAGTCTGGGCCCAGCTGTGGCTCTGACTCCACCCCGTTTAAACTCACTCTCTGACAGGTTATCATCCAGGTTGAATGTGGTTGATTGACTTCTTTTGAGTCTTCAAAGAAGAGGAGAAAGTCATTTTTATCAAGTTCATCTCAAACTGATGTGGGTTAACTAAGAAGATTACAGATTTATTGATACAACATGCTTTAAATGACAGTTTGACAAAAGTTTTTCCACATTTATCTAAAATAATATAAAAAAATAAAACACACAAACACATATATACTGTGTGTATATATATATATACAGTATATATATATATATATATATATATATATATATATATATATATATATATATATATATATATATATATATATATGTATGTGTGTATATATATATATATATATATATATATATATATATATATATATACACACACACACGTATATAAAAATATCAATTTATATTGCTACATTTAGGGTGTTGTTTGTAAAAAAAAAAGGTTACTTGGACTTTTAAAGAAAATCAGAACATATTTATTTTTATTATTTTATTTTTACAACATATTTATTCAATTTAAGTAATAATGAAAATTGCAATAAAATAATACTTTAAATAAAATAAATTAATATTATATAATTTTATAGTATTTATTAATATTTTGGAGTAAGCTTTTGTTTTTATATTTTCAGTTTTCTTTTTAATTTTAGTTTAGATTAGATTTTATTCATTTTGTTATGTGCATGCCGTTTTTATTAGTTTTTTTAATATTTATATTTAGCTTAAACTTATTTTCATTTAGTTACCAAGGCAACATGTCTCATTTTTATATTTAATATTAATACTTTATTTTATTTCAATGCTTTATTTTCTTGCTTTTCCTCAAATGAACAAAAACAATTTTTAATAGTTTTAGTTAACGACACTTCTAGGATATGAAATATGCTGGATGTCCAAAACATCCAATACTGCACCTCCGTTTCAGACTCACTTTCCAAAGAGTGCTTTGATTCCTTTAGACTTTTTCTTGCCCTCCGGTGAAATGGGGAGAGTGTGTGTGCTGTCACTGTCAGCTGACCTCTGCGGCATGCCTGCCAGATCCAGATGGTCAGTGCCGTCCCTCTCCGTCTCAGCTGTGCAAACAAACACACACACAAGACCTGTTGTCACCACAGCACAACACATTACCCACAATGCCATGGTAAGTCGAGCATCAAATAAACTGAGGATTATGGGAAGGAAGAAAAAACAAGGCAGTTGTTCAGTTGGAGACCAGAGCAGTAAAAATGTCATGAATAACAGGAAGTTCAAAAGAAATAAAGCCCAAAAATTACAGCGTACTCCTTGAACTACTGGAATCAGCATCATGGGGCAAGATTGCAGATGACTCTCGTCTGGACTGAAGAACAACTGGATTGGGTTTATTTTAGGAGTGGAACCATGGAACAAATTCACATGTAAGTTAACACAATGGAAGTAATAACATCTTTGTAGTTGAATGGGACTAAATGCAGCCTGAACGAACATTCGTACAGTAGTCTAGATGTGAAGGGCACATATAGAGCTGTGAGAATGCGGTCTGAATATTTGAGTGCTGGGTAATGTGGTCACAAAATAACACGTGATGAGGACAGAACTTTCTTCATCTTGAATATTCTTCATCTTGAAGTGCTCACGCTGGTTACCACAAGAGCTCAATGTTTAAACACGTCTATTTAGACTATTATTTTGACAATGAGGACTTAAAAAAACATAATTATCATTACCTCATTTAATATCATCTCCTGCTATGAAGTAAAGAAATGAAAATAAACCAACTTTGGCCCTAAATTGCTTATTTTCAGAAAGACAGACTTTTTCAAATCAAGCTTGAATGAAACTAAAATAAAAAATATGGTCCCTTTTACAATATGTTAGAGATCACAATTATTTTCAAAATCATTAAAATACTTGTTGGATCTCTATATTCATATAGCAACTTATTTTTATTATTAGTTTATTTGTCAGGGACAATGCAGCGCACATTATTACATACATAATTATCACGTCAAAGCCATAACAATATGTGTAGATGTGTTGCATAAAAGGTTTCTAGCCAATAGGCTAATTTGCAACCCCTATTGAACTGAACAATGTAATTCCTCAAGCACCCTTGAGTCTAAATTTGCTTGAAAAGGAACCTAACCTATTATGATTTTTTTTGTGTAATGTTGCTGTTTGAGCATGAAAAAGGTCTGCAAAGTAAAAAGTCCACTCCAAAGAGTTATTCTCTATATCAGTAAGAACTGTTTCTGAACTGTTTCTTCTGGGAAGTGCACGTCACAATATTTCTCATTTACATAATTCCCGCCCAACGTATACACAATAAAGGGGCAAGAATATAAAATGAGAGAAATAATGTGTTTTTTGAACATTCAAGCATGAAAAACCAGTAGACCCCAAAAGCAAAATCAAGACTTTATAAAAGCACTTCACATGACCTCCTTAATAGCAGAAGCAGTGATTATGTTTGATATGGTACAAAATGGTCAGAGAGCCAATAGATTATTATGTTTGGGAAAAAAAAATGCATTGCGTTGAAGGATTTTTCCTTGAAGGGAAAGAAAGAAATAAAAACACACCCAAGTTCTGCTTTGTCTTTCTCCGGAGAGGCCATACAGCAGGTCTAGCCAATAAAAGAGTGTCTATACTACTACTAAAACAGATGCATACATAAAGTACCAGGCATATGTTTGACTCGTGAACTTTTTAGTCTAAAAGTCAAAAGTCTGTATGTCCAAACGATTGTCTGCTACTGTACATACAAACAGAGCACAGTTTTTCCAAAGTTATTGGAGCTTTTTTGACCACAGTGAAACTTTAGCAGACCAAGGGCATATTTATCTAGAAATAAGATAGTCTCACCTAAATTAGGGGCACTTGCAGTCCTCTTCCCTCCCTTGATCTTGAAGAATCCCCGTCCAAAGGAAGATCTCATTTTCCTGCTGCCGAAGCTGTCATCCTCAGCAGTTCGAGAAGAGCATGGGGATTTGGGTGGTAGAGTTGTAATCTTGTTGAACTCATCAAAAGATTTGCTCTAAAAGAACAGGAAGAATACATTTCAGAAACCTCAAATAACTTCATGTATGTAATAAAAAAATGGGTTCTGTTAATAATGTCAAAGAATAACCTCTGCTGGCCTATGATCTACTGCTAAAGGCCTCTAGAATTAAAAATGGCAAAATATAAATTGTTTATCTTACTTTATATCCTCACAATTACATTGCAAGTATTCAATATATTTCCTATCCCTAATGAAAACTAATAAGGCTTTTTCAATTTTTTTTTTTTCCAAGTCAAGTCTCGAGTAAGCTGAAATTCACCTTTTCACTGGCTTTTCCATCGAGGTTGTCCTGGCTTCCTGATTTAGTGACCTCTGATGTTCTAAAACATGAAAAGACATTGTTACTATCACTATTTCCAACATACAGATGTTCATAAGTGGCATCTTCTAGGTATCAAACCACCATGTTAAGGTGTCAGACACACAGTGGCATTATAGTGGCATTTCAGGTTACCCAAAATCTGGCATTTCAAAATGTGCCATTGTTGTAACCCAACTCCACCAGACACGCATACTCACTCGGGACTCTCATGTAATGGGGTCTCCTGTGATTGTGTTGGCTCCTGACACTCTTTATCACTACAAAGGACAAACACACAAGCATTGGGATGCAGAGGTGGTGGCAAAGCATGATGGGTAAGCAGTGAGGTGAGGTGTATAGACAGACATACACTGATGTGCTAAAAGTGAGAAAGTGACACTATAAAACACCATAGAATGATGAGATAGCTTGAAGAAGGTGATCGTCATTGACTCTGATATAGATAATAGACAAAAGGCATTTCAAAGGACGGAAGGAGGATGCTATCATAAAAACACAAGAAAGGAAAAGGTGCAACATGGAGAATGGGATGCTTAGCTACTAGCTGTAACATAGATGGGATGCTTCGGGATGTAAACCTACAGCCACAACTATGATATGAACGAATGTTTGCTTGTCCAAAGTTTGTCAGATGATGAGCCTGCATGAAACAACAACCTCAGCAGACACAATGTGTGTTTTAATGTACTGATCTGATATTGTACCTTGATGACTGCATGTGTTCCAGTACTGAATCACTGTCTGCTTTGTCTGGGGATGATACTGTGAACGATGGCACTTGGAATGTACTGACAAATGTAGCCGCCTACATATGAAGAGAATATGCAAAGGAAAATTCACAACAGTAAATTCTCTACAACAGTATTTTTTCAAAATGCAGACCCACGGAGGTCCACCTCAAACAACCTTTCAAGCATAAAAATACAATATTTTATATAATTTCTGATTCTGAGTCTCCATAGTGTTTCTCATTACTGTAATGCAGTAAAAACAGCGCTAATATTTTTTCTATTTTTACATCAGTACTACAGTATGTACACCCTTCATAATATATAAATAATTTACTATTTAAATAATGCATATCTTTTTGCATTAAAGGGAGTGGTTATTGTTCAATAAAACTATTAAAATAAATTTAATTGAAAAAAATCTAAAATAAAATAAAATCTAAATATTAGATAAAAAATTAAATGAAAGTTAGAAGTGTTGACAACTAACTGAAATAAAATAAATTAAGGCTAAATAGAAATGTCTAAAAACAAACTAATAAAAATGGCAAAAGCACATAAAATTACTAAAATTTAAATTTAAATTGAACTCATAATATAAAAATAAAAGCTAATTCAATATTAATAAATACTATAATAGTATATAAATAACACTAAAATAACACTGATTACAGGAACGTCAAATTTCATTAACATCAGTTTTGGGAGTCCTTTTTTCAAAAAGTTTGAGAAATCCTACTGCATACGTCTCATTCCAATGATCCATCACTTCTGAAGAGTAATATCTGAAGACATAGTCACTCCATGATAAGTGACTATCTGATACTCAGCTCGTCAGTGACAGTATGAGCCAGCTACATGTATTACAAGTGTTCAGTTGTGCTTTTAGCCCCAAAAAAACACCAACAACACAACTTTGCTGAACTGTCAATAAGCCTGTGTTGCTCTAAATTAAGAACATTATAGGTTGCAGGAACTTGCAGTGCAGTGATTCATATTAGGCACGGCAAAAAAAATATTATATGCAGATTAACCACCAAAAGTGAATGGTTTAACCTCGAGGGAAATTATATATGAAATTTGTACCTCATTTTGACCCCTCACAGCGACTTCCTCTGTGTAAGCGAGCAGAGACTTCTCCGTGTCCATGGAAACGGAGAGGGCGGTGGACATGGAGAGGGAGCTGTCGCTATTGCTCTCATCACTGTCTCCGTCTTTGACCTTATCTGATGAAAAAGACAGGAGAAGAGGGAGATCAGATCATTAGCTAGGGAACACGCCACTCAGCACCATGAGAGCAAATACAGCCTGTCACTTAACAACAGCATGTTAAGGGATTTAACTAATTGGGTGAATCTCTAGAAAACATATCAAGGTCACATTCATAATGCAGTATTATATAATAAAGTGTAATGTAATATAGTATAGCATAGTATAGTACTATATAATAACATAATATAATAAATATACTTATACTATATTATAATTAATATAATGGGCTCTATTTTAACGATATAAGCGCATGGTCTAAAGCGCACGGCGCAAGTTCACTTAAGGAATGTCCGAATGCGTGTCACTTTTGCTAGTTTAACGATGGGAAAAATGGTCGGCGCGCCAGGCGCATGGTCTAAAAGGGTTGTCCCTATTCTCTTAATGAGTAATGGGTGTGTTAAACCAATCAGAGTCTCACCTCCCATTCCCTTTAAATGCCAGTTGCGCTTGTGCCATTGCAGATTCGCTATTTACATGACAGAATTTGATAGTGGAAAGACTGAAAGCGTCTCCAGAGCGCAAACGGAACTGCTCGTGCGCGAGGTAAAAGTGCGAAAGCAGACCATCTACGGGACAAACCAGATTCCACCATATCTTTATGTACACAATACTAATCTTTCACATTGTAATCCTTTTATTTTAAATATTTGCCATGTTTGTGTGCTGCTGTGCGTTGTGCCCTGTGTGTTTAATCAGCAGAGAGTACGCGCGTTGTGGACCTGCCTATAGGCACACATTACTAACGCACTTTTTAAATAACAAAAAAAGAATATTGCACCATTGACTTTAGACCAGGTTTCAGTTGGTCAATGGCGCAGTCTATTTCTGTTGCCTCAAAATAGCAACACGCCAACAATGCACCAGAACACACCTCGTTTTCAGAAGAGCAGCCCATGGGAGCACAAGTGGGCGCAAATGCATTTGCTATTTAAACAACATGGTGCAGGACATGAAAATGATAACTGTGTCGGACTGAAACTAGCAAAAAACACTTGCATCGCGCTTGGCGCTGCATTGCGCTGGGTGTAAGATAGGGCCCAATGTAGTATAATCTAGAAAACATGTCAAGGTCACATTCATAATACAGTATAATATAATGTCATATAATATAATAATTTTCCCCTCATATTATGATTTTTTTCCCCTGTAAAGGAAAGTCAGGTGCACCCATGGTGTTTCTCTTTGTAACAGAGTAATATATATATATATATATATATATATATATATATATATATATATATATATATACATATATACACACACACACACATATATATATATATATATATATATATATATATATATATATATATATATATATATATAAAAACGTCAACTTAAAAAAAAACAGACAAACATTTTAAATGTTGCTTTGTCAACTAAGTGTAATACAGTTAGTGCGACTACTCGCACTAAAACTATAATAAAAATAAAAGCTAAATATAAATGTTTAAAAACAAAATCTAATAAAATAACAGAAGTACACGACAAAATTCCTAAACTTTAACTAAATTAAAAATTAAAATAAAAACTCAATATATAAAAAGCTATTTCAAACCATTAATAAATAGTATATAAATAATACTAAAATAACACAGAGTGATAAATGCACTTCATTCACATCCCTTTGGAATTATTTTTATTAAAAGTTAGTCAAATAAATCACCTTTTCTCCCCTGAGCTGACATGACCATCTCTTGCACTTTCTTGTAACGCATGAGTGACTGTCGCAACTCCTCAATCTTGCGATCCTACACAAAGCATCATTATCAGCATTAAATGTTACGATTTTCAAAAGCAATGGGAAACTTCTGACCCAAAACTACCTTCTCCTCATTTGCCGCCATCAACGATTCCATTGCTTTCTTCATCCTCTGTACTTCCATATCTGCAAAGCACAGGCTTAGTTAACTAAAGACCATTTCATAACACCAAAGGGCAAAGAAACATTAGGCCTCAGGCCTGACATTTAGCATCACATAAACTGTAGACAGACACATTGAGCTGAAATACAACAGTGACCTTCTGTGATAAATATGAGAAATGTACATAACAGAAGCGAGGAGGAGCTTGTTGGGATTAAACGTGAGAGTATACAGCCACAGATAAGGGTGGACGTCCAGCCTGTGAGGTCATGAGGAGTGTGAACAAGGGTTACGGTCAACTGCTGATAATGGAGGGAAGAGAGAGGAAGTGAGGTGAAGAAACTAGCTTTGGGGAACAGGAGGTGTTACAGTAGGAGGTGACAGGCAAGAAACAAACAGACAATCATGTAAATGTGACATGCCAGATGGCGACCACAATCTGACTCTTGTCAGGGCTACAACATAAGAAAGGATTGTTATTTACTACTCGTTTCCTGGATCTAAAACATAACTTTTTGCCACACCTGCCAATGACCGGTGACTTAAAAATATTTTTACCTATTTTTTGGCAGTAATGACACCAAAATTTTAGATACCAGTGATAATTCACAATTTTCAGGTATAGAATTATAATCAAAATGTAAAATAACACTACATAGTCTTCATTGTATAAATTAAACTACAAATTAGATTAATGCTTATTAAAGTTAAAAAAGTTATTCAGACATGAGCAGTGAGTGATTTTCTCTTTGTGTTTTGTTGTTTGATTAACATTAACGACACAGACAGCAGCAGGATTATTAGGATGCTGTCACTTTAAGACCTAAACGGATCCTGTATACTGATACTGTACACATGCATTTTCTTTCTCAATTATTTACATTCACTTAAGACACAACCGACTATGTTAAATAGGATACATTGTGTGAATGTGTTCTTTCAAGCGCAAGAAGCCGTGAAAAAGAGCTCAATTCAGTATTTGTGCACTGTCATACACGGATTTCTGGGGACGTGCTTCAAATGTTGAGGCACAGAAAACTTCCCACAGTGTGCAAGTAACGAATTGAGTTCCCTTTCGCATCTTCTTGCACTTGGCAAGGATTAAACTTTTGTGGCGATGCAACACTGACCCTCCAACTGTTCTGAGTGTCGTTGACGTTTGTTCATGTTCTTACAACATTGCATTGTTAGAATTCATAAAAACGTTACCGGCCATTAACACCGTTTCATATACTCGCCAACTCCAATTTTTACTCGCATTTGGCGCTTGGCGAGTGTTAATTGCAGGCACTTTCCTATACCTAATAACTGCTATTTTTAAATCCATTAACTTCCTGTAAGTCTGTAATTTGCACTGCTTTGTGTCATAGAAAAGCAAGCTTCATGAGTACCATGCCCAAACATGCAGGCACAGGAAGTAGAGGACTAAGAGGACAAAAATAGTACAAAGATTAAAAAAATGAAAAAGGGTGAATGTGTAGAAGGTAGACATGTGTCCCCTTACGTTTCTCTTTGAGCCTCTTTTTTAATGTTTCCTCAGTATGGAAAACTGTTTAAGACAGAGTAATGATATTAAATGTATTCTGTTATTGGACCAATAAAGTGCTATGCATAACAAGTTACATAGAAAAAAAACATAAAAAAACATAAAAACAGAACAATAAATAAAGTCTAAATAGACCAATAAAAGCAAATGTCAAGCAAAATAAAAAGTAAAAATCTAAACAAAAACAAAAAAACTAAGGAAAAAAACCCGAAATAAAACAATAAAATAGCAAAAAAAAAAAAAAAAGTAAAGTAAAAAAAAAAAAAAAAAATGTAATAAAAACAGATTAAGTTTATCTACTCCAGTTTTTGTTTTAAATGAGTCAGTACAGCATCACAGATCCAGCATAATGACAAGACAAAACTGAAGGGCATGCTGGGACAGGCAACGCTGTGATTATGTTACATGACCCACCTCTCTCTGTGCCGTCTAGGCCTGCAGGCGTTGGGGATCTGGACCCCGTCTCATCCTGCAGCCTCCTCAGATCACCATCTCTCCCATCAAGCTGCCTTCTCAATGTAACCAGCTCCTCCTGAACATTAAAACACACAGACCTCACAACGCTGAATCCAAAGCCTGGACCACCAACAAAGTTAACAGGTTAAAAGCCCAGTAACACCAAACCATGCAGTTACTAATTACTATAAGAGAGTTCAGCACACGGAACATGCAAAATAAAAGCTCTGTCTGATGTTTAATTTTTTTGGGCTCAGAGACAGATATAATAATACTTGTAATATAAACAAATATTATTATCATTATTAATATTAAAGGTCCCATGACATGAAAATTTCACTTTATGAGGTTTTTTAACATTAATATGAGTTCCCCTAGCCTGCCTATGGTCCCCCAGTGGCTAGACATTTTGATAGGTGTAAACCAAGCCCTGGGTATTTTTGAGAAAATGAAAGCTCAGACGGGCGAATCTAGAATTTTCCCTTTATGTCGTCATAAGGGGAAAGGTCACCTCCCCTTTCTCTTCTTTACCCGCAAAGAGAATTTGGCCCGCCCATGAGAAAAATATCGCGAGCACGATATTGTTTTTTCCTCGAGAGACATCATGGCTTGCAAACGAGTGAAGCACGGCAGTTGCTCAGTGTTTGGATGTACAAATGAACACAAAAGTATTTTTTTAGTTCCTTCATCCGAGCCTCTGAAGAACCAGTGGGTTATGTGAATTTCTGATGTGTAATTGTTCAAGTTCAGACAGATAATATTTCTCTCAAAATCGTTCAATACTGTTTATGCATCAGTAAATCGTTTCTCTTGGTAGGATGAAAATAATCTGATTTAAACTGTGATTAAAATATATACAGAAAACGATCAAAGAACAATCCCTTTCCAATCGCCCAAGCTGTCAATCACACAGCGCGAGTTTATCTGGACACTTAAAGCTCGTTATGAAATCAATGACGCTGTTACGCTGCACAACGAAGCTCTTACTGTACTTACATCATGTTTGCATTGGTGAAATCATTAGTGAGAGTGCAGAAACTGCGTTGCAATGATAAAATCTTCATTCACTTGATCAACAGGCTGTCATCTGCTCAATGCTCATCACTGCAACCCTTTATGTGATGGGAATAGATCTAAATACTTAAACTTCTCACGATTCGTTAATCTAATAGCTGTAATAGTAAAAATGTATAATAGCTGTAATAGTAAAAGTATTCAAGAGAGTTCCACATGTAATGCTAGCTATTTCATATGCAAGAATGTCAGCCAATCACAGCAGTGGGCATTTACACTGAAGTCTCACAGCAGACACGCCCCTTCAAACAGAGTGTTCAAATCAGAGGCAAAAATCAGGCTAGGAAAAATGCCTTTTATTTCTAAATTATTAAAAATTTTGATCTTAAAAACATACTAACATTATAAGGGCACCCCAAGAAACATTATAATATAATAAAATAACCCATGTCATGGGACCTTTAATACTGATATTTATATTAATAATATTTATTATTATAAATAATAATATTTTTCATAAAATATGACATATTCATGACATAAAACCAGACAAAATTTCTGAAATTAAAACACTTTATACAAAATGCACTCTTTTACTCATACATTTTACTGTTAAAATGTGTTAGTTGGCCAAGCATGCAAGGTTATTGGATTATCTCGCATCACAAAATAGCAGTGTTGACTCAAATCAGTCTACAACTAATCAGGATCACATTCAAAAACTTCATTCAAGAGTTCAAAGCATTGCCAAGGTGGGTGAGACGTTTATAACACACACACAAAAAAAATAGAGTAGCACATTTATGCAAACCTCACACTGAGCTTTTTGAAGCGTGTGGCTTAACAGTATGCTACAGTAGGAAGTAGCGACAGAAATAGCTTCTCCTGCATTATAAAGCAGTCTGAAATGTAGCCCTCTCAGCTTAAACATCACGTAGAGCCTCACACTAAAGCATACTTGTGGTTAATTAAACATGCTGAGATCTTATACTGGTGCCACTGCTTGGAGAAGAGGGCAGATTTAAAGACCAGCTTTCAAACCATGATGAGAACTTTGTCTGTACCCTTTAAATGGTGTATAATGGAGGGCTATGAAGCTACTATAGAGCTCTCAAGACGATTAAAAGTTTAATTATGTAATGATATGAGAGAATACACTCAACAGTGGCCCTGGAATGTATTTGGACTCTAAAGAAACACTGAATGTCACTGTGTTGTTGATACAATATTAAGAATGGCCACTGTATATGAGTAAATGCTTAAACTTAAAACTGAAGGCTTCAATAAAAGTGCCTGAAAGCAAAGTTACAGTGCAACAATAAGTAAATAAAAGGTCTTTGGGTCACAACCACAAGCAGTAACCACCCTGAGGTATGCCGACCTTAAGTTCCTGGATTTTTTGTTCCTTCATCTGTTTCTCATACTGCATCTGGCCCATTTTGAGTTTCAGGCTAGAGAGTTTAGCCATTAGCGACTAGCGGCAGAGAGGTTAGCCAAGGAAGAAAAGGAAAATAGACACTTAAAGATAAACGAGAATAGGGACAGGTTATGCAAGAGAGACAAGAGCAGTAGAGAAAACCCTACGCAAGCTTAAAAATGAAAACATCAAGTACTGTTTTAACTAGAAAGAAACTAGTATTGAAACTCACCTTAGTGGATTTCAATTTCTTTTCATTCTGTAACCGTTCACTTTCCATCTCAGAAATGCGATATCTCAGTTCATTAATCTCCAAAATCAAACCCTAAAAAGAAAGAAGTCTTTAAAATACAAACAATCTCCATTAATAATATTAATTTAATAATGTGAAATGTATTAAATGAATAAATAATAGGTTTAAGCTAAACTCTATTGACTGCATATGTATGCTGTTGATTACCATCAAAATAAAATAACAATTTACATACA
Organism: Squalius cephalus; assembly: GCF_949319135.1. Lineage (NCBI taxonomy): Eukaryota > Metazoa > Chordata > Actinopteri > Cypriniformes > Leuciscidae > Squalius > Squalius cephalus. The sequence continues at coordinate 12,581,036 of NC_137127.1, read as the reverse complement.
ATTACAATTTCACACGGTTTCCATAACGGAGGGAAGCTAATGCATGGAACCTAATAATAATAATATTAATAACGCCCTTAATGCATACAGATGATCAAAGCCATATTCCTATTCATGAAGCTTCAAAGATGAGCCTTCTCTCATGTTTGAGATGGTTTGTTAAGCAAACAGACTAAGTATTCAATCTTTAGAAATGCTTTACGAGCAAAAAACAAGAATCTAGTGACAAGCTTCCATTCAACACTCAGGCCTTTTCAAGCTCTTTGTCAGGATGTCTAGCATTCAGCCATGGATTTATGATTCAATAAACAACAGAACAGCCTCCAGTTGTAAACACTCAGTGAATGCTCCAAACAAAAAAAAAAAAAAAAAAGGAAAAAAAAAAAAAAAAGATACATCCACCTTGAGCAATGATCCGGAAAACTCAGAATACATTTTATGTATAAAAATATAATGTATTTCAATAGAAAACAGTCCTTTTTAATTGTAATAATATTTCACAATGTTACCATTTTTACCGTAATTTATCATCAAATAAATGCAGCCTGGTTGAGCATTTGAACAATAGTATACATTGAATAATTCAGACTACAGCAATTCTGGTAATTCTTCAAAATCTAGAAAGACATATCATAGACCCAGTCTTAACAGAATAAAAAAGGACACTTTGGCAAACAAACTGGAGTCTTGCTGAGACAGTAAATTATTGTGGCAGCAAAATAACACAGGAAAAGGCAGAAATAATTTATATCTTTGAAAAATGTGTTTATCCTAGACCAAACACGCTTGCCAATTTAGTGCACAGTTTAAACAATAAATAATGTATATCTCTGTTCAAGAATATTCTAGGAATAATGGATGGCACAATCACAGAAAATTGGACTGAAGGGGAAAGCATGTCAACAAGGAGACAAAACTGGTCTTATACACACACAGGTGCAGAGACTGGCTGATCTCTATGTCTGTGCTTCATGCTAAACCTTCAAAACCTCTTGTTTTTCTCCATTGTTGCATGTTGTCCGACTCAAACATTCTTGTGAATTCTTGTGAACTTCCTAAAGTCAGTCAAGTAGCTAGACTTTCAACAAACAAAAAGCATGGTCGAGTATTCAGCTTATTTGGACCAAGAAACGCCCACTTTGACATGAAGTCTATTTGTGAACGACATGTAAAGCAGCCGGCTATAGTTTGTTGTTTTTTTGTGCCGTTTAGGGGCAGGTTTATCTGAAACCACCAGTGTGGAAAACCCATTCCAATGGATCCCAACACCCTCTTGCTGAGAACCATTCCTACTCCCATACATCCACAGTGTGACCTAGTCCTTCGTTGTAATGACTGGTTTCTAGAGAGAAAAGTGGCCACCCAAAACAATTTTGGAGAGGAAATGGTATCTGGTAAAGGGTGTTTTTGCATTTGCCATTTTGCCCAGACAGAAAACAAAACAGAGAACAGTTAAAAGCCCAACATTCCAGTGTACTGGAACAGACCTCTGTCCCGGAACATGACGTGATTGGTAGATGTCTGAGCACTAACAGAGTGCATTGTTGAATGCATGTCTTTCTGCTACAGGCTTGTACAGAAACAAAAGGTTGGCTATACTACTAAATCACGATTCTAAACAAACATTCATGTCATCTTTCCAGCAAAATGCAATATGTTAAAGCGGTCAAAACAAAAGGGCTCTGTGCACCAACGGCAGAATGACAAATTAACCAATGACTAGAATTAAAATTAAAGCACAGCCACTGACATTTTCAAACAAAGACATCATTACACAATTATTTCTCTCATGCATGTATGCATGTTTCTTACCTCACTCTCTCCGAATCGATCATCAAAATCAAGTCTATGTTTCTCCATGGCTGTTAACTTCAGTTTCAAGTTGGAAACCTCAGCCATCAGCTCCAGCTTTTGAGTCTCAAGGGCTGATCGGCATAAGAGTTCCTAGGAAAAAGAGTTTAAAAATGAACATACTACAGCATGAGTCGTAGTAATGTATTTTTATGGGCTTTTTGCTTGTAACTGGACAGTAAAGAAGTAAATGAAAACTATATGCTGAAAATAAGCTTCACCATAGGGCTGGGCAATATGGCCAAACAATTATTAATTAAACTTTTTCATATCAGTCGATATCGATAATTATCACGATAAATGTTGTATCTTTATTTTAAAAACAGATTTTTACTCCTAAAAGAAAGTTGTAGAAACCAGAAAGTCAACTGTGGTTTTAAACTACGCTTTATTATCATAACATGAGAAACATTTCACGTGTTGTCAATTTTTCTTAACAAAATAAATATCGGTAATGGGTGATATTGTTTTAAGTCATGAAACAGGTTTGTGTTGTCTGACTTTGACATGCATTTTCAGCAAAGTTTGCAGTGTAGGCTGCAATATTAATAATATTACATGTTGGTCTCTTAGAAATGCACATATGACAGTAGCTTGAGTTAACAGTAGTAGTAGCATGAGATAGGATGCGGATGTAAACATATGTTCATTAACAAAAACAGTAACATCTGTAAAATGGTAACAACCTAATTTTTATATGGTAAAATTTAAATATTCTGACTGTTTGAGTTTTATTAAAATTAACCATTGGTCTTCCAAAGTAGCATACATTAAGATCCTGACAACCATAGTTAAAACCACGATTATTGCACCTCACTACCAAGGTAAAATCTATATGGTAATTATATACTGTAATAAAACTTGATATGAATATCCCACATTTCTGCCACAATACCATGGTGCAATCCATGGTAAATGATGGTCATTTGTAGAAAGCCTTCTGACTGCATCGTTGTGCACAGTGTTTCTCCTGTTTTTCAGCGCTGTTTGATCTGGCTTTCGATAATTATTGTTATGTTTTTGGTTTTTTTTCGGTACTCAATTTTTATTGTATTAGATGGTTATTGTTATGGTTTTATCACCCAGCCATACTTCACCATGCAAAACACACATGTAACCAACCACCAGACCATGTCACCAATAAGCAAGGAATATCTTTAAACCTACCTGTTGTAACATTTCTTCAGTGGCATTTAGTTTCTCCCGGTGTTCATCAAGGCACAGGTCTAGGTCCCTTATTTTTTCTCCCTGTGCCTCCACTTGATCAGTCAAAACACTCACCTTCAAAGAATGACGAGCATTTAATTAGGCATTATCTGTCTGCTTATCACAATCGTTCAAAATTTGGAATCAATAAGAGTATATTTTATTAAGAAATTAATAATTTAATTCAGCATTAAATTGATCAAAAGTGACAGCAGACATGTAATGTTACAAAAGATGTCCATTTCAAATGAATGCTTTTGAACTTTCTCGTCATCAAAGAATCCTGAAAAAAAATGGTTTCCTCGAAAATATTAAAACAACTGTTTTTAACAAATAATAATAATAGTAAGAAATGCTTCTTGGAAATGCTTCCAATAGAAGATTGGAGAAATGGCGGCTGAAAAGCAGCTTTGCCTTAAAATAAATAACAAATATTATATATGAATATATTTTTGATCAAATAAATGCAGTCTTGGTGAGCCTTTCAAAAACATTTTTAAAATCTTATCGACCCCAAACTTTTAAATGTGCTGTATGTTCATATAAAGTTACCTGAAGCACAAGGGATTCTTTATCACTTTCAAGACGATTAAGCCTGTCCTGGTAAACATCGCCGGTGATTGAAATGTGTCCATTTGACTGTCAGAAAAAAAGAAAGAGAAAAAGATTATATTATAAAAGACTTTTGGAATCCAACCTGAGATGTCTTGACACAATCGGAGTTAACTTTTTCTTTTCAAAGTTTCTTTTCAAAGTCAGTGATACTAAGAAAAACAGGGTCACTTGATATTCAGTGTTTTCATGCACCATTTATTGTGCCAACAAAATGTTAACATTGGGTCAACGAACATAATACTCCATGTAAACTGACTAAATATGGTATTATAAGTTGACTTTCACTTGGCAGTTGTTCAATCTGTCTAAAGCCACACAAGAATAATGTTTATTTGAATTGCCATAACTAATACCTTAAGGCAATGACAAAACTTAACTGCAGAGTCCTAATTATGAATAGAACTAATGCACATGACACTATAATAGCTCAATTAATAAGTTCCAACACTAGTATTACAAACCAACACATAGCGTATTTGACTATCATTGAAAATAGACTACATGCTTTTTGACTACTATAAATAAAGGAAGTATAAATAACCATGCGCTTCCCTACAACATGGCAACACATAGTATGTTAGCTCATGTTCAAACAGAAGACACGGTGAATTCCAGAGTTCTGGAATGTGGCGTACGCACCAGGTGACCATGCAGCCACTCCACCAGACTGTCTGCGGTAGAGTCTGGGATCTGACAACGCAAGCCCTCTCTCTCCTCAGTGTCCATGAGCTCCAGAACACCCCTCAGGTCCTCCAGTAAGTTCAGGGCTCGCAAGCTGCCCATGAAGGGCGATGTTGGGGACTGACAATCAAAGATGCCATTGGAGTAGTCCACCGCCTTGGAGCCTGAATGCCAACGACAAAACAATAAATAAAGTGGTGAATGGGGATTTTGATTTTATGTATGTCAGAGTGAACTTTTAGAGGGTTTCTACTTAAACACCAACATAGCCATATCACAAACATTGATAGCATGGAGTTTGGACATTTTATTCAGACAATATTATGTGCAAGCAAATTGGTGGAGCAACACAATATATATTAAATGCTCAGGAGAGTCAGGCAATACATGAATAACTGAATCTTTTACAATAGTTAACATTTAGCACAATGAGAAATCACTATAGAAGACAATTATCATGGACTGTGGGGTAAAAGATAGCACGACCTTATAATAAAACATGCTGCGGGTGAATAACCACTCAAGTCTTGAAAGCAGAACCAGGTCAGAGTAAATGCTTTAATTGCTGAAACCTCAGGAAATCATGTGATTAGACAGGCGACTCCAACTTGAAATGTCAGCCTTATAATAAACCAGTGATGAATTACTTCATATGCCATGCCAAAACATTTGGTCAGCCTACTAATATCAGTTTAATCTTACTCTGTAAAGGTTTCATGAAATGAGTCTGAGATTTTCTTTGTACCACTGCAGAATATTTCCATTCCGGAAAGAATGAACAAATTCACCAACGTGAAGTGAATTATTTTGTCAGATTTAAATGTGGAGGGACAGTTGCATTTGGAATAGATGTTTCATTTCAAATTTTGTATGTTTAATACAAATATTAAAAAGCTTTACCCGCTATGATACCATCCATTTGCTCCAAGGCGGCTGCCAACATGTCACTGGCATCAGACATCATCTTGTTCAACACTGTTAATCCTGCATAAAGGGAAAATAGCAGAACAAATTTTACAGTCGACACTCGACAGTATAAAATGCATTAAGTCATCTCTAAATGCATTAATAGAAACCTTCTGACGGCTTAGGCACCGAATAAGACAGAAAGCGATGCGAATGTGCTGCTGGTTTGAGATATGATGAGTAATGTTTTTAAACTCTCAGGAAAGTATTACATGGACACAAAAAAATTCAGTTGTTGGTGAATTTAACAGAATTTAGAGCCAGATAGGATGAACAGAATAACATGCTGTATACAGAGGCCGAATACACAGACAAATGTGAACTAGAGGTGTTTTAGTATTATTTATATTATAGTATTTATTCATATTTTTTAGTTTTAGTAATTTTAGTATAAGTTTTAGCCTAGTTATTTTATGTGCTTTTGTCTTTTAATCTTTTATTTCTATTTAGCTTTAATTTTATTTTGGTTTTAGTAATTATAATACTATTTAGGTTAATTATTTTATTAGTTCGTTTTTTAAACTGTTCTATTTAGCTTTTATTTTATTTTTAGTTTAGAAATAAACTAAAATATTAAAGTTTTAGTCATTTAACTTTAGTCATTTGAAATATTTAGTTTTAGTCATTTAGTTCTTCAACTTCAACTTATTTTAATTCAGATAGTTGCCAAAGCAACATTTCTAAAAAAAAAATAAAAAAAAATAAAAAAAAAATTATATATATATATATTATATATATATATATATATATATATATATAATTATTATTATTTTTATATAGTATTTTATTTCAACTTTATTTATATTTATGATTTGCAATAGCTTTAACACTGACGTGAACACAGAAACTACTTTGCATGAGGTTTTATGGTTGAATAACAAAAATATCAATGCCGACTAACACGAGCGCTTATCGAAATGTCTATATTTCTCAACCTTCCCAGTGATGTTTGTATCTAAATGCGTATTTATCTGAAACAGGTCTCCCTATGGTGGTTCCAGAGAGCAAAACACATCCTTTGGGTGAAAGGTTAGCTGGTTCTCAGCTCTCTGCTGTTCCCTGGGTAACGCAGTCGAGCTCCAACCATTAGCCACAGATTTTAAAGAATAACTGAGCCATTTATTTCAATTATTGGCACAGTGCTTGTGCTGCTGCAGGGGACACTGGGTACTTTGTTGGGGGACTAGCGGGGACACATTGTTAGGCCCTTTTGGCTCATGGCCCGGGAATACAGCGGCGGCATTCTCTCAGTTTTAATCCTCAAAACAAGGAGGTGAAGAGACACCCTGTCATGTTCTGATATCCCATCCACCAGTGTTGTTAAAGCTCTCTGCCGTAATGCACAAACATAACAGGCCAAAGGTTAATATATACAGATCAAAAAGTACGCAAAATGTGCTATAAAAGGCCCGTTTACACCAAGAACGATAACTATAAACTCTTTAAAGTAGTAGGAGGGATTCTGATTGGATGTTTTTATCATTCATCAGTTGGGAAAAAATCGTTCTGAAAGTGATTCCAACGATATCATTTCTCTGTGTCATTATCGTTATAGTTGTGCTGTGGACTCTGCTATTCTTTTATATTTAGAATGATTTTTAAAACTATATCTTTATCATTATTGTTATTGTTATTGACCTTGGAGTGAAAGTGGGAGTTTTTTTTTTTAATGCATAGTTGCAAAACTAAACTAAAAAACTAAAATTGTATCTTAAAAATTAGTATCCCGTCGCTATGGTTACAGACGTTACACAAGGCCACTGCAAGTTAGAAAAGGGGACTGAGGTAACCCATCCGCCCCATCCGCTGATATGTACAGCCGGATTTGAGAGCCACACTTGTTAGTAAATAAGCTATTCAATCCCAAACACACTGACTGTGTGAACATAGCCATTCTGTCAAAAGAAAAGTGGATCATGTAAAGTCAAAGTTTTCAAAGATGCTATGAAATCAAGGAGTAAACTAATGCGGAATGTAAAAAGTTTTGTTGTTAAAATAATTGTCTCGTCCAAACTATTATGGAGTTTCAATCAGTTAACTTAACCGTTTATGTAAATAACAAATCAAAAACGTGTGTGGAGACTCGTTATGTCTAGAAAAGCTGTGCTATCCAAACATCACATGTTCACACAGCAAGATTTGGTGCAATTTTTCCAGCACGCTTCTAAACAATTCTGTCTATCTACATTAATATCATTATTTAGTGTTATTTTAGTGTCGTCGGGATACTTCAATAGTTTATATTCATATTTTGAATGAGTTTTTTATATATATTTTCCCTTTTCATTTTAATTTTGTGTTCTCATATAGAATTTTTCTAGCAATTTGCTGAAATTGCTAGAAAACAGCAAATAGCTGAAATATTATTTATATATATTATATTATATTTATTTATTTATATATATTATTATTATTTCATTTCAGTTCATGTTTATTTAAAAATTCAGGAAACAACTTTTTCTTATAGTTTTAGTTTCAGTTAATTATAATAATTCTGCTATAGAGCTTACATCATTACAACCAAGATTGTTGTGAGCTAACAGCCATGCAGCATAGACTCAAGCACAAGCTAAGCACAGGTTGCTTTGCATTGCAGATTTTTGCATGACTGGAATTTCCTCTCATGGCGGGAACACGGTGGCTTCCAGCATGCAAAAAGCATGAACTTTTATGAACCTCATATTTCCTCTCAGAATCGGATGAAGTCAAACAGAAATATCAAGACTCTCGGTTCAGATCGAACAAGACTATTTATGCAAGTGCAAAACACTAGTTTAAAATCACAGACAATCTTGAAGTAAGTGTTTCAACGATACTTGGAACAAATCTTAGGAGAAATCATGCCAATAATGACATTAAGTGGGACGAAACTATAACGAAGCCTGTCCTTTGTTTGGAAACATTTTCCTAGACTCACAGAACGCAAGTATGTAGGAGCAATGGTCAAAAGGAAGCAGTCAACTCTGTTTTTGGAAAGTATTAGTATTTTTGTGTTTTTCTTGAAATGGGCTCAAGATGGCATAGAATAAAAAGTTATGAATATGAGCATGAGAGTGAGAATAAGGGGAAAGAAATTCTAATGGCCTTTCAAATCCATCAGTCGGGCACCTAAGGGGCATTGTGTGTATGAACTTTATCCACGCCACACACTCTGTTTGAGCCGCATTAGCTACTATTCCTCTCTGAAGCGCTCTGACTGACTGACAGAAAAACCTCTGCTGGCACATGCTGGAGAAAAATAGCAGCCTTCGGGTCATTCATCTCAACAGAAATAAAAGCATTTATGGCAGGCGAGCCGTGTAAGCCAGCAAACTTGCCTCAAGTCAAGCTAAAGCAAGCATAGAAGCATGCTGGAGAGTCATGGGAAAGACATTTTTAATGGACCCATAAGCACATGCTCATCTGATAAATAAATATGCATGCCAAGTTTTCTAGTAAATGCTGACATAATATCTGGATCAAGAAAATTCTTATAAATTCTATACTATTTCTGCTAAATTAATTAGAAACCCTACAAACAAAAAGTTCATTTACACATCACAACATTATGTACAGCAATGTATAGCATTAAAAATGTATATTCATTAAGCGATTTGGTTAAGATTACATTTAACGTTCAGTGTTATTTAATTATTGTTTTTAGAGATTAATTTTAGTGTTAGATGATAGAAAAGGTCATCTAAATGTAAAAATAGGTGAAATTACCATGCACAATTAAATATTCAATATCAAACGATAATACAATTTTTTTTTTTTAAATCTCCAACATTGGCAGAAAATAGATGTTAATGATAAAAGTTAAATCATGCTTTTTTTTTTAAATGTGACAAATAAATTATGTTCTTTTGAACTTTCTGTTCATCAAAAAAAAAAAAAAATCCACAAAAATATTAAGTAGCCCAACTGTTGACCATACGAAGAAATGTTTCTTGAGCAGCAAATCAGCGTATTAGAATGATTTCTGAATGATCATGTGACACTGAAGACTGGAGTAATGATGCTGAAAATTCAGCTTTGCATCACATTTTAAAATGTAGAAAAGTTTTTTTAAATTGTACTAATATTTCACAATATTTACTGTATTTTTCTTTGATGAGCATAAGAGAATTCTTCCAACAGCGTTAAAAAATCTGACTGACCCAAAACTTTTGTAAAGTAGTGAACATCATACACCAAGGTAGTTCAAAAAATACCATGGTACATACATGTTCAACACAACAAAAACATGGTATTGCCATGATACATTCCTTTTTTTCTTTCAATTAATAGTGTTTTTTTCAAATTGATTGTGCGAGTAGGTTTTTCTACAACATCTCTCAACTGTACTATGCTAGGTTTCACAATCACACGTGATTGCTGCATTTGCGCCAAGCTGAGAGTTATAAAAGATGTTTGGGTCCCGTGCAAGAACTAGAGAAACACAGATGTGCACAAGCCTTCAGTCCAGCCTTTGCATGTGGGAGGAGGACAGCCCCTGGTTACAACAGGCTCCTTTTCTTAGATATATCAGAAATAGAAACAGAATGGAACATTACATTTTTTGAAATCCACTTTTACATATTTGTGGCTATATTGGGGCGTCACTAAGCAGAGTTTTATACATAAGCTGCCAATGAAACACCACCGCTGACTGGGCTCACACGCTCAACCCATCTAAAGGGACACCCATCTGACACTGATATGAAAGCCAAGCCAAGGCGTTGTCGTAGAATATGATGCATCATACTTCACATAACCGCATGGAACAGAGAAGGGACATCTGTCTGTAGTAAAGGCGTTCCATATGCTATCTATAGGTAACAGTAAAAATATAATAGAATGCACAGATGTGTCTGCAAAATGCAAATATCAAAGCCTCACATGCACTCATGTGATTTAGCCTAGCCCTTCAAGATGGTAACAGAATTTAGTTGCACAACAAAAAAGAGATGGTCTGATGAAAGCTGCAGGCTTACTTTGGGCTACAAGCACAAGAATCAAACAACAAATAAGAACATCACCTGCAAATGATGCACTTAGAAGTCTTTCAATGGAGACATTTACTGTAAACATCACACCAATTTGACAGATGTGTGACTGACATGGAATCAGAAAATGGCATTATCAGAGCAATTACAAGGACAAGGTTTAAGGTTAGTCACTGCAGTGACAATTTATCCACACTCTTAAGGTTCCAAAAGGTTTTTTTTTTTTTTTTTTTTGCAGTTATGCCATAGAAGAATTGTGGGTTCCCCAACAGTTCTTAAAAAAAAAACTTTTTTCATAGTTTTAAAAATGTGCAATAATCGAAAGAACCTTTTTCCACTATAAAGAACCTTTTGTGGAATGAAAATGTTCCATATATGTTCTCCATGGTTTATTTCTGAAAGTCAATTTCAATAACTACCAAAAAAAAAACAAAAAAAAAAACCCTCCTTTATTGAAAGGATACGCTAAATTTCATGACAACATGCCCCAGTTGCAGAACATGTCACTTATCATAATTGAACTGGTCATTAAACAGTCTATTATAGGCTTTCTAGTTCATTTTAAACATAGAACAAACCACAAAAATCACGAAACTTAAAGTGAAAAAATAAAAATTCTAAACACTGTTTTGGTCAACAAATAATTAATTGTTGAGAATGCAGTTAAATCTTTTAATTAAAATATATCATCTTATACAGTTCTCCTTTAACACAGCAGATAATTACTACACAAGTAAAAACTACACAACACACGTTTGTTATTGACTTGACTCAAAACCATATAGGCACTGATAGATATCCCCTTTAACTTTCCCCCCTTCACAAAAGTTCATTTTAATAGAGGAATATGTTTCTGTAGACTGCATAGCTAAAAAGTGACATGTTCTGTATGTTTTTTTCAGTCCAGATCACAGGTGAGGATGAAGTAAAGGAAACTCGTGTAACAGCAGCTCTTGTTCTTCTGTGGCTACGTGGAATGTGTGAATCACTTCTTCACAAACACAACCGCTACCTTCAGTTCTGCTCTTCAAATATCATACCTTATGTTTGTTCATATTTCTTAAATAGCTTCAAATATACCTTGTGTTTTGTGTTAAGTATTGTACAATACCTCTAAACATCACTTTAGCGATCCAGTTTTCTGAATTTAACCTCATGCACATGTACATAAATGCTGTTTGTAATCAATCCCTTAGGCTATGGAAATATTACTACTTGTGAAGACATGATAATAGCATAACTACGCACAAAACTAACTTATGAAAATTTCTGTCATGTACTTTTAACAACGACAAAAAAAGAAGAAGATTTTGACACAATTACAAGCAAGTTTGCTACTCAAGCAAGTTTAGAAAAGCAAAGTAAATTCACAGAGAACAAATACTTGTAAATTATTCTGACAAAAAGTATGTTGAGATTGCTTACCAAATTTTGGACTGCCGTCTAAAGTATGAAAATGTAATCTTTTCCTTGTTTTTTTACGAGATTTGCTCTTTCCGTAGTTGGTGTTCCCACCTCGCCAGCGCCATGTCGACAATGGAAGTGGGAATGTGGGACGTCACAGGCAGGGAACATCCTACTACGGCGAAGGCTTGTTGCTTAATATTCATAAGCCACGTCTTCACCATTGGATGGCCACCGAGCAACCTAATTAATATTCACTATACAGTTTTTCGCCATAAGAAGGCTATCATATTGCGTCACCGCCATCTAATTAATATTCACAATGAGCCTTCGCCATAGTATAGCATTAGTAACGTATAACGTGTATGTTTGCGTTGGCAATACTTGTGAGGCTATATTGTGAAAATGTCAACACAAATATGGTGAATCATGCCAACAAAAACAAAAAAACTTTTGACCACTTTTGAAGTTTGTCATAAATCAAACGCTAAGTTTTATCTCTCTGCCAAGAGATTTAAGATTCTGTGTAATTTGTGAGAAAAGTAGAAGAGTAATGCGCAGAACACAATTCATTGTAGAATACTGACCATATAGGGAACTGAAGCTGTGATAGCAAATCATAATAAAAAAAATAAAATAAAAAAACGATTGCATGAAGAAAAAAAAAAAAAAGAAAAAAAACAGAAGTAACTTGTGATGGGCAGTGAAATATTTATTCTGAAAACAGCCTTATAAGAACCTATAAAATTAATATTTTATAATTTAGATGTCCTTTGTAAATTCACATTGGAAAAAAAAAAAGATACATTGTGATTTGATAATGATTTGGTGTTTGTTCAGCCATTATTTCATTATTTCAGTATTGGAAATCAATTTAAATAAACGTAATATACGTCTAATATTAGAATTAAAACTAATTTGAGTGTCATTGATTGTGTTCATTTATAGCTCTACATTAATTCAAACTAAATATACTGAATAGTGCATGAACTTCTCATCTTTAAGGCATTCCCAAAACAGTCCTATCACATTCAATGCTGCACCAACAGCCACGACCTCCTTAATGTTAACAGACCCACTATACTGCGTGGCCTTTGAGAGGCCTCTCCATCTTCACTATGCTTGGATCACACTCCAACATCTCTCTGATCCATTCATCATTCAGCGCACCTTCAATGAATTCATCTTGGCTGATTATGGCTATAGAAACGGAAAGACAAAGAATGAACATAACTTTCTGTAAACTGTAATTTGCGCTGGTACAGTTCAGTGCTTTGAATTTTAAGAGTGGTCGAAATGACTTGGGGTACTTTAGATAGAAATGTGATAGCAATGTACCATTGTTATCTTTGTCCAGCCGTAAAAATATCCTATTGGTGCACTCTTCAGCAGTGAGCGGGTTAGGCTTGGTCAGTGATGCTGCGACGCTCATCTTGTACACAGCCTGAGAACAGCATTTCATTCTGATTATATATTGCCCTCTAGTGGAGCAATCCGGAATCGGGTAAACAAACACCATTTGGAATTCGATTTGATGGTAAAAATCTAATTAGAATAGCAAGTAATAGAGTTTAACAATAATCACTTACTTGCATGATTTCAAGCATCTCTGACCGTGTGATGGATCCATCTTTGTCTTTGTCGTAGAGTTTGAATGACCAGCGCAGTTTCTCCACAGTTGTGCCCTCGATCAACATGCTGATAGCCGTCACATATTCTCTGAAGTCCACAACTCCATCCTGTTAAATGGCAATCATAATCACACTTTTTAAACAAATAGCGAGAAAGTGTGGGAAAAAAAACACATTTCTGTCATGATTTGGAAATTGGAAATTTGTTTTGTTTTTTTCAACATGTGTTCGAATACTGTTTTGGGTCCACTTTTCTGACAAACATGAACCATCTTATTCATTTTTTAAAAATCTGTTCTGTAAAAAAGGAACAAGAGTCAGTAGAGTGTCATGCATGTCTCAGTCAACATGCATGTTTTGTAAAGGCAGTGTGAAAAATTATTCCATTTAAAACACCAGGCTTAAAACATCAGATGTGTCAGGCCTCAAAGCTTATTTGGTTTTGAGCTGTGTAATACCCCATTGTTATCTAGCGTGCGGAATATCTGCTCTGCATACTCCGCTGACTCTTTTCCCACGGTTCCATTGCAGAAGTGACGTCGGAACTCATGGAGAGTGATCAGTCCACTGGGACACTCATTCAGGAATTTCCTGCCAGACATAAGCACATAGTGGACACATTTTATAAAATATTTTGATTTTTTTTTTTTTTTTTTTTTTATCTGAAGAGGTATTTATAAAGCATTATAACAGTGTAATTTAAAACTAAACTGATATTAATCAGTTGTTTTTTTGTTTTGTTTTTACCACTGATTAATATTTATTGACATTGAGACACATTTTCTACAACATTTAGGCCTGGTTTCACAGATAGGGTTTAGATTAAGTCAGGATTTGACATTAGTTCAATTAGGACATTTAAAGGGATAGTTCACCCAAAAATGTAAATCGTTCATTAATTACTCACCCTCATGTTGTTCCATCCAAACCCATAAGACTTTCGTTTATCTTCAGAACACAAATTAAGATATTTTTAATGAAATCTGAGCGATTTCTGTCCCTTCATTGACAGTCCACACAACTACCACTTTACGCTTCAAAAAGTTCATAAAGAGATCGTAAAACTAATCCATATGAATCGAGTGGTTTAGTCCAAATTTTCTGAAGAGACACGATCGCTTTAATATGATGAACAGATTGAATTTAGGCTTTTACTCACATATTGATCAGCGAACATAAACATTACCCTTAAAAAAACAAGTTTATTCAAGTGTGCTATTAGTATACTTCTTATAAACTAAAAATAAGAAAGTGTACTTCAGTCAACATTTTATGTAGGCCTTCTCAGAAATATACTTTTAGAATATATACTAGCTGGCCTGGAACAAAGATAAAAATTAGATAAAAAAAAAAAAACTGTTTTCATCACCCCTAGCCAAGGGCGAAGTATAAAATCCAGAGGTGGACAAAGTAGGCTACACAACTTTGTTACTTGAGTGAAAGTACAGATACTACTGGTCAAATATTACTTGTTTTTAAAAGTACTGAATTATCAAAAGTAAAAAGTAAATGTCAATGCATTGTTTTAGTTCACAAATTTATTTCTAGAACTTCTAGAATGTGAGATTGAAAGTGCACTCAATAACGTCCACAATGGTTTCGGACACCCAAATGGCTGTTCCCTCAAATACTGCCCTATTTAAAGTTTTTTGGCTTTCAGTATGAATATGTTAACCTTACTGTTATCAGAGAATGTCTAATAGGAAGAGAATTGGCACTCTCTGCTTACTTCCGGTTTCTGGACTGGCTGCAGTAACACGTCTCTGTCCATGCGGGGGCGCTCGCAGGCGAGTGCACTGCAGAATGAATGGAGGTCTATGGCGAAAAACCCTCAAAATCCACTTTTCTCAGGATATAATTTTTTGTCTAGTAATTTGAATGTTGTATTCGAAAGGAGATGCAAAGAAATTACACATTGCTGGGTGTTAGATTTTTTAGAGTCACTTATTTGGTTTAAAAAGTCTTTTAAAATGTCAATGACGTCAGAATGCTGACGTCATTAGCAGAATGCTAGCGTGTTATGGGCAACAAAAACTCAACCTGTAAGAAATCAAAAAGAAATAAGTACTCGTTCATTCAACTTTCGACCTATAACCCATGTTGAACTTGCAAAACCTACAATAAAATCTGAGATTTCTCAACGGCAATCGGGTGAAAGAGACACATTTAGCCGTCTAGCCCCATAGACTCCCATTCAGTCTGCACTCGCCCGCGATCACCTCCAGTGGAATTCTAATGGAACTGCAACCAAGATCGATACAATGGGGCTAATAGGAAGTGCCAAGGCTCTCCGTAGACGGGCTCTGCTGTTATCTATAGAGCTGGTAAGTCCCGCCCCTTCCGCTAACCCCACTGGACCTCTAGATTGAAAAATCGTCAATGCAAATGAATGGGAGAAAATAATTATTTTCTGGTCCCGTTTGAATTGTGCCATGAATGTGAACATATGTTGTCTGTGAATTTTTTAGATAACTTTTCGTGTAAAGAATGCTACAATTTAGCGTGTAGAAGTTTGATACGGTTAGACTTTGTGTGAGAGCACTTTGTGGACTACAACTCTTCGCTGCTTTCGACGCGTTTCAAACGTCACCACCACTCGCACACGGACACTAGCTCACGGATCCCGCTAAACATGGCTGTGTCTTTGGTGCACTTCACCGCCTTATTTCAGGGAGAGGACAAAATCATTGAGGTTGGCGAAAACCACAGGTAAGTCAACTTTATGGGGTGACGTCACATAGGCGACATGTAGTCTTTCTCGTTATGTCTTTTCCACAACTGCTAGCCGAAGAATCATACCATATACTGTCAAACTCGTAACATGAAAAATTATATACAAAATTCACAGACAACATATGTTCACATTCATGGCACAATTCAAACGGGACCAGAAAATAATTATTTTCTCCCATTCACTTGCATTGACGATTTTTCAACCTAGAGGTCCAGCGGGGTTTTACGGATGGGCGGGACTTCAGCTCTATAGCCTAAGCTAGTGTGCTCCAAAACAATGACAAAATTTGCATTTAGAAGAACAAATTCAACGTTGAAAATGAAAATCAGGTTAATGTCAGAACCCAACATCAGATCTCCAACGTTGGACAGACGTTGTATTGTGGTTGAAAATGTAAAACGGGTTGACGTCAGAACAACATCGGTCGGGTTCTGACGTCAACCCGACTTTCATTTCCAAACAAAATGACCCCATTCTGACGTCAACCCGACTTTCATTTCCAAACAAAATGCAACCCCTGCAACCAAAATCATCCCCTGACTGAGGTTACTACTTTCTACTCAAGGGCCTTGACAGAAATGTAACGTTAGTGGAGTAAAAAGTACGATATTTGTCCTTCAAATGTAGCCTAGGCTAATGAAGTTAAAGTAAAAAGTTTCCAGAAAAAATCATCCTCAAGTAAAGTATAGTCTACAGATACTCAAAAGCTGTACTTAAGTACAATTATACTCAAGTAAGTACTTTGTTACTGTCCACCTCTGTTAAAACCTATATCATTTGACGTTTATAATGTGAGAGGATCTTCACAAATATCAGGGGAATTTGACAATAATCAGATGTAAGGGTTTAACCACCCCAAGTATATACTCACAGATTACAGATTACAAAATGCGTCTGTTGTTATCTTCTGTTCTGAGCAATTCTGAGAAGTGTATGAAGTCCGCGGTCTTATGCTTCATATTTAACACTAGAACTCCCAAGGCGGTCATTTTGACCGTTTTTAAATTTTACAATGTAATAACTTTGTTAAAATAAAATAAATGTGGCTGTAGGACTCTGACTTTTCCTAAATATGTGTATATTTTATTCTGACACTGTTATTTTATTAAAATCATAAAACACACAACAGTTCTGACTATTTCTACCTAGAACTACCATAACGGTCATTTTGACCGCACGCGTTATAGATATCATAAGTCCGCTACATTGCAAGTTTCGCAGAGGGACTTCATCATACGACTGGCGAGTGAACTTCACTCCGACCACATGGAATCAAAAGCCATACAACTGAAGGAACTGCAAACAAAATAAAACCAAGGAGATGTATCAAATGTCACAACGTGTGTGGGAGCTGCACGCGAAAGGCGGTGTTTACCTGTGTGGAATGTGCGTAAGCGTCAATGATGCGGTATGTTTGCGCCGTTCAAATGGGCAGTTAACCTGATTTTGTTTGTTAATATTTTTTGTTCACTGAAACTAATCGTTCTGAAGCAGTTCGTTTTCTTGTTTAGCTAATGTTCATGTTTTTTTCTTAGCCTGTTTGTGTGTGTACATTTTCACATTCATTTGAATTAAAATTGTGTGTCCTGTTTATCATTACCTATCATTGTAGATCCATTTATTTTTAGATTTTGTATTGATTATTGAACTTATTTACAAACAGGGCTGTACTAACTGTATGAAGCTTTGACGTTTCCTAACTTTTGTGCGTGTCTATTCACGTGGTGAGTGCGGTGAAAAAAAATATTATTTTGATGCAAAATGTTCCTCAAATAGAGGCAGCACCTGTCGGGGCAATCTTTCTTTTGTGCTTGTTTTAAGGGCTATGACGACAGGAATTAAAATCTTCATTGGAAAAGAGAAGGTTAACATGTACAATAGATATTACATGACGAAAATGACGTTCAGTAGCCTACGGCCATATGAACGTCAAAGTATGAACGGTCAGAATGACCGCTATGGTCGTTCTAGTAGTTATGGAATTCCGGTAGTTCTAGTGTTAATAGAGCTCCATATGATCGCTCTTGATGAGGAGGAGGAGCTTACTATGATCGCTATAGCTAATGCTAATCTTTTTTTCTCTCTTTTTTTTTCGTTTTTAAATGGCGCGATTATGAATCTTCTGAAAGAGTAGGCTACCAACACACATCCGAAGCAGCAGAAACAAGCAATAGAAGCATTGCTTATGGAATTACTCTGACTGAATCTGACAAAACACAATATTCTCAGCTTTTTGTTCAATATGTTGCTTTTTACAAAAATAAAAATAAAACTAACCCACACTCAAGTGTTGATAATAATAAAAAAAAAGAATGCATGAAGCTAGAATTAAAAAAATTAAAATATTTGTAGGCTACAAAAAATATATGCTAGTTGGGAAAGAGTTGAACAGTTAAAGGTATATTCCAGTTAAAGGTATATTAACACCAAAATAGGAACATATTAGTAGGCTATACTTAAAGTGCAGAAATAATATTTAAATCGTAAACTACAAGTTAAGTTCACTTAAAGAAAACTTACAAGTAGGCCCATACAATTCTTGTCTATTACAAGTAGCAGTATAAAACTACTAAACCAGTAGTACTGGAGTAATTAAAAAAAGTAATTAATAGCTATGACACTTGGTAACTTTAAGACGCTGTGTTCTGTCAGCATGATTTCTAGAACACAGCAACATTATGAATGATTATGAAAAAAGCAATTGTCTTATGCACATCATGAACTGAAATGTTCCAGGAAAAAGACTGGCTACAGTAAAAGGTCAAAATAAAAAAGTAATTAAACAAGCAGATGACCTACTTATGCTGAGATAGAGTTTATTTGATTTTACAGTCATAGTTGGCATTTTATGGCCTATAATAATAATCTCGAGTATAGCATGACCCATTCTTGACACATTTTACAGCTGTGTAATTACTCTCCAATACTAAAGTCCCAGAATGGGGTCGGGGTTGTCTTGTATAAAAGCATCTCAGATGACATGAACCCATGCTTATGTATCCTATTTTTCCCTAAAGACCAGCTGCTGTCATAGTAGTCACCTAGTTCATATTTTGAACACTTACCTGAACCATTCATAAAGCTCGGTGATGTAGGTACCACCTTTTCTGCAGGGTAAGGTTGCAGTCTGTCCCATTTTCATCAGTGCAACAAAATCAACAACGGCAGAGGCGCATATATAGCAAAGCCCAGCTTACTTCTCTCTTAATTAATCATTCTTACCAAGACCCCTCTGCATCTGTGAAATTAAACTAAAGTAATCTCCCCGCAGGAGGGCAACAGGCAGGTGAGTGACACAAATGAATTATCTCAAAGACACATTACATGAGTGACACTTGAAATCCACTTCTCCAGTAGCAGTTGAGGATTATACAGAACATTACATAAAACATTGTTTGCATCTCCATGTTTTCCTTTGAAGCATCAAGTGTCAGTTGCTTGTGAGCGGACTTGTTCTGGTGACCTAGTTAACAAATAGTAAAAGCCATTTTGTGCTTGTTGCTGAGAAAGCTTGTGAATATTCTCAGAAAAGTGAACGGGGACGAAAACCATCAAAGATGCTCACGGAAGATTGTGGTTAAACTAGATTCATCATTTGAGCCAGCATTGTTCTCGCAATACGCTCAACCGCTTAAACAAGAAGTGTGAAGGTGACATTTGAATGTGCTATTGATTTCCTATCTGGAAATTAATTGGAATTTGAATTGGGATGACAGGAAGAAGAATTTACTGAAAAGTAATTCAAAGAAATTGGAGGAAAGTCATTAGTTAAGTTCTGATGCAATGTATTCCCTAATATTTACACATTATTTACTTATTAATTTTAAACAAACTATTAGTAACATTTTAAATGATTAAATAATTTCAATTAAGTTCAGCCCTAAATAAATAAATAAATAATCTAGGAGTAGAAAATTAATATTTGCATCAAAATATGATATATTGAGCAAGTATGGACATTTTTCCCCTAACATCATGCAAATGATCAATTAAACACTGAAAAAATGACCATCCAGAAAACGCTTAATACCCTTGAACTGAAGAACACTCTTTCTGGAGTCTCTTATAGCTTTTTGTTGACAAAATTTGATCAAACTTTACAATTAAGAACTGAACATTTTTAAGCATTTGATTGATCGTTTGAATTTTGTACGGGGAAAAAAAAAAACACGTTTGGGGTCAGTAATTAAAAAAATAAAGTTTTTGTAAGCAGTCTCTAATGCCCATCAAGGCTGCATTTATTTGATCAAAAATACAATAAAAACAGTATTGTGGAATATTATTATAATTTAAAACAACTGCTTTCTACCATAATATACAGTATTTTAAAATGTAATTTCTGTGATCTCAAAGCTGAATTTTCAGCATCATTACTCCAGTCTTCAGTGTCACATGATCCTTCAGAAATCAATCTAATAGGCTGATTTGATGCTCAAGAAACTCTTATTATTCTCAATGCTGAAAACGATTGTTACTTAATATTTTTGCAGAAACTGATACATTGTTTTGCAGGATTCTTTGATGAATAGAAAGTTAAAAAAACACACAAAAAAAAAACAGCATTTAGCCTACATTGATAAAATGATATGTATAACACATTTTTACAGCCAGTTTTGATAAATTTAATGCATCCTCACTGAATAAAAGTATTAATTGCTTTCAAAAAAACATCTTACTAACAAACTTTTGAGCAGTAGTGTTTAAACGTATAAGCAAGTGTGCTAATGCAAAATTTAAAAGGTATTTTCAACACATGACAAACCAACACAGATGTACAGGAAACTAATGTCGTTTATTTAAGAATCTTTTTACATGTCAATCTGGAGAGACAGATTCTCTGCTACTAACCAGACGTGTTGACAGCAGCAGCGATGGCATCATACCAATGCTTGATAACAAACAGAGGAGAAGGAAATAAGCAAAAGACAAAAAGGGCCCACCCTGGACGAGGCCCCTGCACGCATGCAGATCTGGTGGCTTGACCCAACGGCTGCTCCCCGACTGAGATATTCACGGAAATGATGAACAGTCTTCAGAGTATCCAAACCCATTTCATCACACACTCAACAATCAAAGAGAAACAGAACAACATACAAGTCTTTCACTGTCTTATAAGGCAAAAACCTTTATCCAATACCATTAGACAGCTAACAGAACAACAAAAGAAGCAAAGCAAAGGGTACACAAAAAGGCATGCATGAATGTACTGGAACAATATAAAATCAAGAAATTCTACATAGAGAGAGAGAGATCTGAAATTAGAACAAAAGCGACAGAAAAGGTCTGTGGTTTAAACTCATGTACAGTACTTGATTTCTGCCGAGTGCAACAGCAGAACGACACTCCAAACAGAACATAGTCACGTTAAAAACCAGTGACGCTATATGTGGGGGAGTGGATAGTAATAAAAATCACAATTGTCATTTTACAATTGCACCAGCCTGCAGTTATGGCTCAACGCTCGTACATCGGGACGAACAAAGCAGCTGTTCCTGTGCCTAAGGCTGAAACTGCCCCATCAAAACCTGGCCATCTTACAAGAACTGTGATTGGCTAACACATCTAACCACCTGTATGACAAGCACTTACAGTTGCTCCCATGAAATTTCAGTCAGGTTTAAGGAAATTACACTTTTGTATTTCGGGGGCAATACGGAACATTTACAAAGCCAAGCGTTGGGTGAGCAATGGATCGCGGTGAGACTTATTTTCACAATAAAAACCCATTATGTTCACATCATCTAGCGGGATTTCATTTCCGCTGGATGGGCTGGGTGGGTTCCTCCCTTCAAGTAAGCTCTTGGCAGCATGTGGCAGAGCAGACAATGATATGAAGACATTTTTAAAAGCAGCTTACGCCATAGTCACAGAATCACAAGACATCTGACAGCACAGGGCAGCTGAGCGTTAAGGGTACTTGAAATATATGTCTATATGCGGTCAAATTGCTTTGGTATAATTGGTCAAAATCTGCCATTTCCATCACCAGGTCATGAGACTCCTGTGGCACATATGCACCGTCACAGTAAAGCAGTACAGTACGCTGACCGCCTGATTTAAAGGTCACCAGAAACAAGGGAAGCAAAATTTGGGAAGAAAATGTGCAAAGTCGGATACAAAGCCAGGCTGAAATGTGAATTCACTGAGCTGAGAGATTACCCGAGAGAAACTGTTTTGGAAAATATTTGTTACAAGAGAGTGCGAAACATAGAAAGACATCCCGAGGATGTGCGTATGCAAATAAGAACTCAATTATAATATAAAAAACAGGGAATTGTTATAAGAAAGGGCATCATTCAATCATTTTAACAGCCTATGAAGGTCATTTGCCCAAAATGAGTGTCATGTTTTCGAGGCTGAAATCTGCAGTGGACATTGTCTTTTGATAGATCTATTCAAAGATTAATGTAATACCATTTAAAAACTGTAAAAACATGTTCTTAGGTCTCTTGCCTTAGGTTAAAGTAAGAGTACGGTAATTTCAATGACTTTCTTGTTGTTCTAAATGTGTTTTCTTTTTTCCCAAATGGCTAACATACAGTACACGACTTTAAATCTGAACAGATTTTAAATTACTAGGCATCATACAACAAGAACTCATGAACGTCATACATTGAACGGCTAAGGATCACACTCTACCAGAACGAAATCCCGCAGAAACGTAAATCAGGGTATACAAAAAGTTGTATAGTGTATTCCAGCCTTAAGATAAGGAAAAACGCAACACCGAAACCAAGAAAATGTCACAAATGAGATCTACCGAGGTGGAAGTTGTATTTAAATTAGCGCACAGATCTTATGGACTGTACTTCTATGATTCTTTTTAGTCCTCATTTAAGCTTGACAACCCCTGGTCACAATCGACTTTCATTACTTGAAAAAAAAAGTGCTATTAACATTCTTTAATTCTAAACTTGTTCCATAAAAGAAAGTCACACAGGTTTGGAAAAGACATCACAGAGGGTGAGTCAATTATTATAGATGCTCATTTTATGGTTAACTATACTTTTAAAAGTAGGTTACCATCATGACTTCATGGTTGGATTTATAATAAATCTTTGCTTGAAGCAAGAAGTTGCGACCATCTCTCCCCATTACTCTATTGTTGAGTTTTACACTATACAAAGTGATTGTTAGTATTTTGAAGTTTAGTAGAAATAAATTTATTCCCATAATTACATTATGGGATATAATTCTAAAATACAAAGTTTAAACAACAATCACCTACTAAATGCTTCTCACATAAGCATGTTATACCTCTTTGCACATAACTGAACAACACTTTATGAAAGAATGAAGCCAAGAACAAAGTTTAAGTTTTAACACATCTTAACACAAGTGTCTAAAAAGTTGTACTTGGCTGATCCGACAAAGGATTCTGAGACGGGGTTTCCATGAATTGTTCCCTGAGAGCCCCTGCCCTTATTTGCAGACAACTTTGTCCAATTTCCAATCACCATTTTACCGGTTGCTGATCTCCATCCAGGCATTCCTTCAGAACAGAAGATCTAATTATACACCTGAAGGGGAGAAAACTGGGAACATTTTCCCAGATCCTCTATATCTATAATACAGCTTACTCACTGGGCCCATCAGTAAAAAAAGTTGTCCCAGGCCCTGTGAATTGTAGTGACGGCCCTATTTCAAGAGTAGAGTAGCCCTGGCAGGTCAGACTAAGGTCTGACAGAAAAGCACACATTCGCACACAGATTTGTAGACTAGAGGAAAAAAACAAAACAAATGTCAGGCCTAACGGTGATCCTCAAATTTCCAATTTTTCCACACAGTATTTTCAAGTAGTTCTGTTTTACAAACGACCACAAAGGCTCACCAATACCCCTCCCCATTGTTCCACTCTTGTTCATCATGAAACATTGAATTCAAGACAATTTCTGCTCTAAAAGGGAAAATTAACTACCAGGCTTCCCTTGCCAAAGGAATCCTATGACGTTTATATATATATATATATATATATATATACACACGCATATATTAAAAAAAAAAATCAGTCCAGCTTTGCCTCAAAGCATCCATGTACAGTTCAAGTGTTGATTGACTAAGGAAACAATTTTGAAATCCTTACGCCACTGGATCACAGTGAAGCATTTTAGTTCTTGCCTTATGGCTTGGCTGAGGCATGTGTTCCTCAACATGGCAAAACCGGACAATAACGTCTCTCCTTTCTGATCCTTGCCAAGGGGTAAGAGTGACCTCAGAGCTGAGATGAAGAAATGCACACCAGACCACATAAAACCTGGTCCTGTTGCTTAAGGTACTCAGCTTAAGGTACTCCGAGAGACCCCCCCCATCCACCATCCAAGGCCAGCCACATCAGATAACCTGCCACGCAGCTTGTCCATACGCATTTAAAAACACTAATAAATTAAAAACATAAAAGTCAAAGAATTGTCGAAGGCTGGCTGCCAAGTGAAAATTAATGGATGGTTAATTTAAAAAAGCTCCAGATAAGACGGTTCTTCAAAAAAAAAAAAAAAAAAAAGAGAGAGCTGTGTGTTCACAGAGACCAGTGCATCTCGTTAAAGTCCACGGCTTCACCCAGGTTGGCATCGGTCTCCAGTAAGCTCATAATGACTGCCATGGCTGCCTCATCAGTGCTTAGAGCGGCCAACCCAGGAACCCCCTCAAGATCCAACTGAGAGCTTCCCTCTGGAGGACAGACACAGAGGAAGAGAATGGAAAAAACTGAGTGCCATATTTCATTCGGTTAAAACAAAGTATTGCACAGTATCTTTAGCGCAACATAATTTCAAAAAGATTTCCACACTTATTTCTAAAAACAAAAGGGACAAAACATCTACATTTAATAAGAACAACTGTAAAACATAAAAGTATTGATTATAGTTTTTAATAAATTTGTCTTAGTTAACAGCATAGATTTGGCCCAATCATCATTCATCTGCCATGACAAAAATATTGATCAGCGTTTTACTAACGAATCATCAAATATATATATTTGATACCAAATAATAAGCATGATTCTCATAGCTTGCCTGGCCATGGTCATGAGTTCATTTCCTAGAGAAAGCAAAAACTGATACAATGTCTACCATGATTGCTTTGGATAAAAGCATCTGGCAAATGCATAAATGTAATTCATATTACTGTATTATGAGAATCAATATGAATGAGAATAAACAAAACAAAACTACATAATGTGAAAAAAAGCTGTTTTAAAAAACAGGCTTAATTTTCTTTTTACAAAACAATCCTCGCTCCACCAGGAAAAACCCAGACATGTTCTTGACAAGCTATAGTATCTTTAGTACCACATGACTAAATGCAATAAAGTGCTGTTTTATCTACCCATGAGATTTTCACCCGCTGTGAAGGGCCCACCCCGCGCTTCATCCTCTGAGCTTGATTTGCCAGGCATCTCCACGTCTGTTGCTTCCCCATTTGGCACCTTACAGCATGAGGAGTACAGTTGTGTTAGAATGCAATAAAGCACAAAAACCAGTAAACTCATTTCTAAACACACAGACACAGTTGTTGGGCAGACTCACGTTGCTGCTGGCCTGCGCAAGGGCCAGTGGAGACTTGTCCTGCAGTACACTGAACGGACTTGTATTGCCGCTGGATGGTGAGGAGTTCATCCTTAAGAAAACAGCGTGACATCAGAATTCAAAGATCTTTTCTTTAGGGATGTGCAGAACTGCATATTATCAAAACTGACTAATTGACGCAGTGCTTCTTATCTTTTGCCATGCAAACTGCCTGGCAACAACAGATAAAGTACAGCCAAAACACTGCTGCTAAAAAATCAAAAGTCAAATCTGATTTTTTTTTTAAATATTAAATACAGAAGGAAAAAAACTTAAACTAATTGACCTTACAATTTAAGTCATTTGTTGGGTAACTAGTTTAAATTCAATCCATTTGCAATTTTCATTGCTTGTAGTATTTCACTGTAAATCACGTATAATAATAAAGTATAATAATAATAATAATGGAAAGGAAGCTACATAATTGGTTTACCTATTATAGTCCATTATCTCATTAGCGATTTGGGTCCCTATGCATCCAGCGTAAATCATGCCTGATGCACTGGAGATCCCTGGGATGATTGGAAATTGTTGAGACTTCTTGGCATCATCTACAAAACAAAACACAAACATTACTATCGGACCAGATATGTTTAAAGTTAATGATAACAGAGGCTTGCGAAACACAGGGGGGAGCAAGTGGACTTTGCATCTGTCTTGGTAATGTCCAAGAGCAGCTTTTTTTATGCAGGCAAAAGGCATACAAGTACAGTTAAAAAAAGGAAAAAAAGGTGATCTATCTAAAAAGGCGACTGGCTCTTTTAACTGGAAGGCTGTATTCCATTCATACAGCTGGCACATTGAATAATGTGTCTAACTCATTTGTATTTCTATTTGTCTCTTTTCCCTTGTGTATGATCTTGCAATCCAATATGTAAATTATAGGCACACGCCTAGAAACGAACCATATTTACAACATTGGTAGATCTTAATACTCACCCTCCGAGGCCTTGGAACTGCTAGGCTGTTCGGCTTTATCCCCTGATCCACCTGGATTACTTTTACCACTGAGTCAGGTGGAAAAAGAGTCGATAATAATCTGTTATCTCATCGATCTCAGAATTTGGCTTCGACAGGTTGAGTCATGACATTGATACTGAGTAATAGCAAAAATGGGCTAAAAAAAAAAGGGTACTTACGATATAACTGTGTTGGTTGACACTATGTATTCTACTTCTTTGGTCCAGGGATTTATAAAACTAAACCACTGACTTTGTAAGGTAACAAAAGAGCCATATTTCGTTTTGAACTTATAGCAATTTGTCTCAATCTTTTCTTTACTCCTCAGCACTGTAAAAAGCAAGCAACCAAAATGACACATTAAAAGGATAGTGCACCCAAAAATACAATTGTATGTCATTTACTAAATAAATTCCAATTCCATATGACTTTTTATTTCCGATAGAACACAAAAATAATGTTGAATGTACGGATCACTTATTTGCATATAATGAAAGTAAATGGAGATCCAGGCTGTCAAAGCTCCAAAATGAGCAAAAAGCACCACAAAAGCAGTCAAATTAACTCTTATTTTATATTTTGAGGAACTTGACGGGCCCTCGTTCACTTTCCTTATTCGGACGAGTGGTCAGTACCATCAACATATACAGGATTGGATCTACACGAGTGCAAGTAAACAATGACCGTTTTTCTTTTTTTGTACTTGCACATGCATGCATGTAATCCAATATAAATCTATGAGGATCTCTCTGAGGCACTGGCCTTGCGTATCTGCCATTGAAAGCTGTTCTAATGTTCTTTAGAAGTAAGACTAATGATTAATGATGGATGAGGATTTGGCTACTCGTGTCCTTTTCTGTTCTAGGCAATCCGCCCAGTTTCTTGGAAAATACTTTCAGGATACTCTGTTTACAGCTCCATTGTTTCTAATAGTAAGAATCTAGATGCACTGTACCTTTTCTGTGTCTATCCGCCAAATGAGGCAGGTCGTCCAGGTGGAAGTATTCATAGCAGGATGTGCCCAGCAGCTCCTGGGGTAAGTAACCCAGAATAATGGTGGCTCTGTGTGGATAATACAAATGGACAGCAGTTTCTTAAATCACATTTCTTCACTGTACATAAAACGTAAAGGTGATGTGTGTCATTTTTTTCAATACTAAATACTTTCTCCTATCACAACATGCAGAGGCAACTGTAAGTAAACCATTGACAGGTTGATTTCCCAGAGAAAGTGTAAACACTGTGGGGCACCATCAAACCTTATCATTTGAGAATCTCGGCTATCCTTACATGACAGCCGTGCTATGAGTTTGGGGCGGGACTATTTGCATTTCCGACCAATTGCAGATTATGAGAGTGTTTAAAAAAAAAAAAGAAAAAAAAAACATAAATAAAAGATGGTTTCAAAGCATTCATTATATTTGGTACACCAGAAATTATTCAGTTCATCTTAAATTATCAGCTTCAATTATCATTGAACGATCAAACTTGAGCAGATTAAAAAGCAAAAATACTAGAATGATTTTCTTCATAATTATTCTTATTATATAAAAGTATTTGTGTTATATATGTATTATATTTTAATTTGTACTATATTTTTATTATATTTTAAATAATTTACATAGATTACTGAAAAATACTGTTAAGTATTAATACTATTACGAAAAATGGTTTATGATTTACTCAAATTTTCTCAGCTAGTAAATTTCACAAATAATTACAAAACAAACGGCAAGTAACATTGAATTAAAGGGGGGGTACAATGGTGTTTCATGTATTCAGAGTTGTTTACAGTGTTAAAGAGATGGATTCTCATGCTAAACATGGGCAAAGTTTTAAAAAAATATTTTGGACGAATAACGGAGAATTTCTATGCTGAAAATCTTACTTCCGGGTTGGTACAAGTTTCGGCTGTTTTTTTTTAGATCGTGGATCTAATGACGTAGATCAGAGTGGAACTCCTTATATGAGCATTTCTCTCGGAAAAGCTCGCCCGCGAGCGAGCGAGACCGCGCACATCAACGCGCTTCAACAGGAAATCATCGGCAGCGCTGCATAGGATTTGTTCAAGAATGTCTCCAAAAAAGTGTGTTTTTGGATGTGAGGGAAAGCTTACCGTGTTCAGCTTTCCAAAGAACCCAGCGTTACAGGAACAGTGGATGCAGTTTGTTTTTCCGGGGCAGCAACGGAGTGTACCAAGTGCGGTTGTGTGTTCTGGTCGTTTCAGTGACGAATGTTTTATTAACAAGGCTCAGGTCGACGCTGGATTTGCAAATCGTTTGCTATTAAAACGTGGAGCGGTCCCAGTGATAAAAGACCCCATTCATGTAAGTACAACTGGATCAGATTTCTGTCTTTTGCTGGAAATCAAGAACTACCGCTTGACTCTATAGCTCCGCCTCCAGGACCTCGGCTTTTTCCGGAGAGAATCGGAAAGCTGTATTTTTCTTTTCTAAATATAATAAAACTAAACACTTTTTTGAGATATTAAGGATGCACTACTACTCTATAGGTACTCAAGATTAACATGAGATTAGGTGAAACTGTGCATGTTATGTACCCTTTAAGCATGAAATTTTGTAGTAGAAAGACTATTTTCTTCATTCATACTCCAATAAACCTTTTTTTACAATTTCAAAAAATGTTTACAGTGTAGTTACTCCCCAACCTTACAACTAAATATAGTTGTCTCCCTTTAACAAGTGCCAAACTAATACAAGTTTTGATAAGAAAACACATGCCGCCCTCTAGTGAGAATGTCGTGTCCACGTAAAGTCAACTTACTACTGAATAAATGAAGGTAATTACATACTGTGAGGCTATTTTTGTGCAAATGACTATGATTCCAAGTAAAAAAAAAAAAAAAAAATCACATTAGTTCGTCCTAAAACGAGGGTAAACTAACCGTTGATCCACAAAGGTGAATTTGCCATCCATGGCGTAGCGGGTGACAAATTCGGTGGGCTTGACCTTGATCTCTCCGTTGGCCTGCGGGAGGGTGTGGGGGTGCACACGGCCCACTGCTACCAGGCAACTGAAGTGGGAGCTCTCTTTGTCCACCTCGGCCTCCCCCTCCGTGCCCAGCTGGCGCGTGGGCCAGACGCGCATGTATCCCGTGCAGTGCACGGTGCAGTACCGCTGGGACTCTGATGGGGCAGCCAATCAACACGAATCAATTTACAGGTGAGCTGTGAGCCAAAAGTTCCATCATATGTTGTTAAAGAGGGACACAAGGTGCACGTTTCCTTCCCTTTTCGATTTGCTCTATTTAATCTAAAAACGTGTGGTGAAAAAACATGAATTTTTAATTTTTTTTAGTATTGTGCCAAAAGTGACACATAAAGCTTAAATATAAGCTTTTGCTTATGTTGAACAAACTGTATTTTTTAAAAAAATAGTTGATAATGCATGTTTAATGCATAAAAATAATAAATGCATAGCTTTACGGGGCTGTCTGAATGACTAGTCAACTAACTGCTCGGGCCAGTTTGGAAAAGACTATGCTCACCAAGAACAGAAACATCAATGCTATCCAAGTCCAGACATCACAGCACAACACTTTCCAAAGTGAAGTCACTATCCAACTATCCAAGTTTGTAGGGATACAGCTGTCGGAATAAAATCCCACAAGCTGTGCTCACACTACTGCATGTGGCGAGAAGAAAGAAGAAAAGATGACGTGTGTAATGGAGTAAAATATGCAGGCCACGTCATCAACACGTCACAAAATGACCACTTGGATAACTGGTTCTCAGCAAGAACAGAGACATGAAGATGTTTTCCGCTCATATGCGGTCTGAAGTCAAGGAAATTGAAACTTTATTTTAATTTCTACTATTTTTTTTTTTTTTACAGAGCAATCACAAAAGACTTCAGTAATGTGTTTCAACACAGTCGATTAGCTTCATGAACACAAGGCTCTTCTGATTCATTTAATGTCATCTCTGGAATTAGAAAACTACCTTTAACAACTTGACTGTAAAATTGTAATTCTACTGACCTTTCTTTTTTGAGGCACCAGCCTGAAAGTCCTTCTCCTCTTTAATGCTAACTTTATTGTACTTCATTCGGCAGAAGAATGAGCGCCGGGCTCCAGAGCAAAGCCGAGCCGCTCCGACAGGGAGATCAGCCTGCACCTGCAACCCCGCTACACACACACACACACACACACACACACACACACACACACACACACACACACACACACACACACACAGACACACAAGAGAGAGTTGGATTGGTTAAAGGAATGCTTCCCCCAAAATGCATGTTCTGTTATCATTTACTCACCCACATGTTGTTCCAAATCCTTACAAAAAAGCAATCCTGTTTTCTTTACAAAAAGCAATTTTATGGCTTCGATGGGCTTCAAATGCAGCCCATGAGTCATTTGGACTACTTTTAATTGTGCTTTTTTGCCAGAATCCAGGTTTGAAACATGTGGGAAGGTAATAAACAAATAATAAACTAACACTTTAATCACTCATGAGAGACTTCTTTCCAAAATAACTTTTAAATGGTAGTGTTTACTTAGTTTATTAAGCAGGTTGAACACAGTGTATACGGAAAAACATAAAACTGTCTAAGCACGGAAAGACATAAAACTGTTTAAGCACTTCAAAGCATTAAGGAAGCATGTATACTTGACACATATAACAACATTTATACGGCCTAAATATGCTTACTTTTGGCATCTATGAGGCGCTCCCGTGGATAGAGTTCAGAGGCAGACAGCTGTTCCTTCACTTTTCCAATGTCCTTTGGATGAACGTAATCAAACAGGCTCTGTCCAATTAACTCAGTCTGGGGAGAAAAATATTCAAATGAGCCATGATCTGACTAATATATTCTGCTAACAGTTCACAATATCATCAGCTTAACTGTTATCATCAGGTAAATTAATTAGTATTTTTTAAAACGGTCCTCAAAATACTTCAAATATTATACTACCAGTAAAATGTTTGGACATTCTAGACTGATTTATTACTTGTGACCTCATAAAACCCTTTAAACAAAAATCTTATGCTTAAAGGATTGAAATTGTTTTTATAGACATATGTGCACATGATTGAATTCCAATTTAGCGACTTTGTCACTTGATTAGCGACTTTTCAGATCTATGTAGCAACTTTTTTCTTCTTCAAAATAGCGACTAGCAACAAATATAGCACATTTTTGGACTGTTATAATACTCGTTCCATTGTCTGACAGAAAATATGTAAATGAGAACAGCTGTATTGGACATTTGGTAGCCATATATTATATAAAAATTACAGTATGTGAGCACTGAGAGAAAACCGATGTAAAAAAACGATGTAAACTGCAGACAATTGGTGAATTACGTCATCTGGTGACATTTAGCGATTTTTTTTTAGCAGCCTTTAGCTACTTTCAATTGAAAATACTAATTCTCCTACCCGACAGTAATTCAGGATTTTTGAAACAGATTCTGAGAAGAAGACAATTTTTCCACGATCACAGCCAACCACAAAGAGAAATCCATCCGCAGCCTGGACAAGAGAGAGGGACAGATCGTTTACGTTTAATGTTGTCATTTCGCAATTGCAAACAGTCAAAATGTCCAAAAGGACCTTCCACCCACATTGTCAATAATTTGCTGTGATATTTTTTCTCCTATAAATGCATAGCTTCAAGACATAGCTCTATAAATTGTAGGATTTACCCTTAGGACAAGGTGCTTGAGCTCATCATCTGGGAGGAATGCAGGTTTGTAATTGGCTTCTGCAAATGAGTTGGTCGCTCCTAAAAACAGGACTCCATTACACCACTGTATGACCATGTTTTGTTACGCTTTAATTACGTATTCATGAGGAAAAATACATTTTCAAGCTCAATATTAATCTTTGTGCATGCTAGTCTACACAAAAAGCTAATTGTAGAGATAGTCGTCTAGGTACCTTTGAGTGATTTGAGGTGCTGGACAGCCATTCGTAACACAGTGAGCTTGTCAAGCTTTCGGGACATGGGGTTACAGGTGGGAATCATCGCTGCCAACTCGTCAATCAAGTTATTCATCTTATCTCGCCGTCGTTTCTCGATCTGACTGTGAGGTTCCCTACAAGATGACATTATGTCGTAAGTACCAAGATACTCAACCTTGCTGAAATATAACGTCAATAAACTACTTTAGTCTTTGAGT
This sequence comes from Squalius cephalus, assembly GCF_949319135.1. Classification (NCBI taxonomy): domain Eukaryota; kingdom Metazoa; phylum Chordata; class Actinopteri; order Cypriniformes; family Leuciscidae; genus Squalius; species Squalius cephalus. Next base: position 12,548,298 of record NC_137127.1, on the reverse strand, counting down.
TTCAATGGGAGTTGAAACTGCAAATAAAAAGGGGGAACAAATAAAGGGAGAAAAATAAAGGGGGTAAATGAGAATACATAAATTAAAGTACAAACAAATAAATAATGCCCATAAATATTTAGAGACAATAAGTACCTGATGCACTTAATTTTTAAGTGCTGGTCGTCTCCTTCTGATCTATAAAAACAAAATAATAAAAGACATACAGACATTAAAAATAAAGAATAAAATTGTGGATCAGGGCGAGTCATACTTAGTATCGATAATGGGCACAATACCTTTCCTGATCATCCTCCATATCCTCGTCTAGATTTGATGCAGATTTTGTTTCTCTGGAAACAAAGTGGTGAGATGAGTAAAGTGGTGAGATGAGTAAAGTGACTCCTGAAATGCTGCCGTGATTCAAATAGGACATTATACACAGACCACGCACTTCCGTTCCCAACACATCTCGACTCATTCAGAAAAGCAGGACGGGGGATAACAGGCCAAACAAGAGGATGTTAGTCATACAAATCAGCCCAATATCTCAAACCCACATATATACTCTTTCTAGACACTAGAGGCTGGGGGGGGTATGGCATATATCATAATTTATGTGGGAAGCACAGTTTTTTACAAAAAATAAAAAGAGAGAATAATGCAAAAATCAAAGAGACAGAGGCAAGTTAATACGTTGTTAGGCAAAACCAAAAAGATCAGCTGTTTACAGCTTTAGTACAACTTCTCAATTTGCCATATTAATAGAATTAAACAAATATGCAAGTATGTGCAAGTGACCAATCAGAATTAAGAGACAGAACTACCTATTTGTATTCATGTTATAAAGTTATACAATATGAAGATGTTTTTGCACTGCTGCCATATTTATTAACTTATGAACAAACATTACTTTTGCTTTGTGTCTATCAACTTCCTAATAAACACATAAACTATACAAAGGAGATAAATAGAGTTAAATAATAAATTAAAAAAATGTTTAGGAATAAATGACACTACCATTCAAAGAAAGAAGTCTCTTATGCTCATCAAAGCTGCATTTATTTGATCAAAAATACAGCAAAACAGTAATATTGTGAAATACTATTATAAATTCAAATAACTTTTTAATAAATAATTAAAATGTAATTTATTCCTGTGATGGGAAAGATAAATGCTCAGCATCATTATTAGTCTTCAGGGTCACATGATCCTTCAGAAATCATGCTAATATGTTGATTTTATTATTACAGCTGAAACTGCTTAATTCTTTTGTGAAAACCTTGATACATTTTTTTTCAGGAATCCTTGATGAATAGAAAGTTCAAAAGAACAGCATTTATTTGGAATAGAAATTATAAATGTCACATTTGATACATTTTTTTAAAATCTGTGCTCCTTGCTGGATAAAAGTATTAATTTCTTTCAAAATAAAACAACTTCTGAAAAATGGTGTATATAAAATTTAAATTAAATCATTATTATTTTTAACTTAATGTTTTATTATTTAAAAAAGGCAATATCATACTGTTATTTACATTGTTAATATACAAAACATTTCATCTTTAATTTTATTTTACTGCAAAAAAACAAACAATATTGTGATATGCACAGTTACTGTCATATTTTTGTCAAACTACTAGAGACAAATAAAAAATATTAAAAAATGTACTTACGGGATGTCCATGCTGCCTTTCCGTTTCCTGGGCAGCTCCATGCCTGAGGCCATGCCGATGACTGAGGTGGGGGTCATCAAACCAGACAGAGAGACGGAGAGGCCCTGGGGTTCCTCTAATGCATCTCCTGCCATTAGTGGGAGGGATTTATTTTAGTAAAGTGACAAAAAGAAACGTGCCAAAACATTGTGAAGTAGGCAGGACTGCAATGTTCAACTACGTGCCACATATTGGAACCAGGGCACCGTGGAATAGATTTCATAACAGATTTTTATGTGAATTCAGAATGATACTTTTTGTCTGTGTGGCGACCTAAATAATAAACAGGACATTTTTATCTAGTGAAAGCAGTCACAAGAAAAAAATCTTAAAACCCAGAAACCCAGTTTATACCTGGTTCTTAGAAACAGAGGAAGTTCAGAGAGAACTACTTGCTGTATGAGGCAGGCGGACAATAAGCACAACACAGACAACCTACTTAACCACCGCTAGAACTTGCATCACTCCTTCCTTTATGCTCATCTATCGGCCCATTTAGACAATGAAACATCAATTAACATACGCTCTTTGGCTTCCTGTACAAACAAGGCTTCAAAACCAGAAGCCTTTATGGCAGTGTATCTAGGTTTATTTACATTATATCCAGTCTGAGGACAAAACACCAGTCAAACACCATACAGTCATTGAGTTCAAATAGATTTAGCTTCTGGGTTTTGGCAAAAAAAAAAAAAAAAAAAAAAAAATTCTCACTCAGCAGGTTTTAGTTACTCTTTCAAATGAAGGCAATGGAATCTGATGGAAAAAAATCTCTTGACGTCAATAGATACCATTTCAGTTTTGTTTTCTATTTATCGAAAGAAAAAAAAATCCATGGCTAACTGGCCTAGTGTGATTATTAAACTGCAGAAAAATGCAATTTAAACAAATATATTAAAGGGCAACAAAGTTAAAGGGCAAGTACTCCACACAAACTCTAGCAGGTGATAAGATAAGAATCCTTATTGTCATTGCACATCAGGTATACAATGAAATTGCAGTGCATCTTCGGCCAGTGCATAATAAATATATAAACATTAAAAAGAAAAAAAAGAGTGGCTTGGTTCACGACATGATTTTGCGGAGTTGAAATGCATTGTGAATGCAAAGTGCACCAGCTTCTCTTTACTTTTTCTGAACATTTTTGCCACATTATCACTATACAAATCAAATAACAAAACTGGGGAACCGAAGGGGATGACAACATTTCACAAGAATGGAAAGCATATTAAAAACATCAAAAGTATTATTATCAATAATAATAATAACTTTAATGGAAAAAATTATATTATTGAAATAACAACAACAACTAGCCTAGTCCATGATGAAGTAAAGTTACGATGAGAAAAAAACTCACTTCACATGAGGGCGGTTCATATCAGTTCATATCGCAATCATAATATTTGTTCAAATAACTGCAGTGTGACTTTTTTTTAAATCAAACTCTGCAGCACTTCCTGCCACCAAGGGACATAATGAAGCTGTATTTGCCATCTGTTACAGCCATTGACCACCAAAATCCATTCACAAACTCCCTGTGAGCAGAGCAACTTATTCATGAACAGGCTTTCACAGTGCAATCTGTTTTTCCCGCCTGCTTCACCTGTTCCTTTAAGCCTCTAAGACCAACAGACACACTCGTCCTCAGGCATGTGTACACGTGTGTACTGTACTGTGTGTGTGTTTTCACAGTGCCATCAGGTTCGGGCGACAATGGCACGGGCCAGACCAAACACAGCTTGTGGCCCTGGCTCCTATATTTAACAGTCCTCTGCAAGCCTTGTGACCTAAATAGACTTTAACAGATCAGCAACAACCTGATTTTTAATTCTGCGCGCTGGAGTGAAGATCTGCGGTGGGATTATTTGGTTTTATTAGGCCGATAGGAAGGCCGTACCCAACAATGAAGAGCTCCGTCTTTCACTGGCTCATGATATTATCTGGACTCCACTGACCTGCATTTAGATGCTAGCGCTCATGACAACTGTGTGATGTCATTTACACAAGAGAAAGGCCATTTCAATGACTCACTATTCACACTGATTTGAGGATTTTCAAGGACCATTCAAACGCATACACATGCATACATACACGCATGCATATGCGTAGGAATGGAACAATCATATTCCAAAGTATAAGTATTCAACCTCAAAACGAAAACATCACTCACATATTAACCTTACCTGCTTCATTCTCAAAACAAATGCATTGTGAGTGTAATACTCTTTAAAAGCATTAAAAGCAATACACACCCACACTTTGCAAAAGTGCCTCAGTAGTCAAGTCAGTACTAGATAGTCCAACTAAATTGCTTGAAAAAACGGTCACTGTAAACACTACTTGTCATCACAAAGAAAAATGATCATGTCATAAGGTGAGCTAATTATTCATAAGCCTATACTTTACGCTGAGCTGCATGAGAAACATGTCCGACTTCAATTTATTTAGGCCTACTTCAACCATTGTGCAAAGAAATGTGACAAAAGTGCATGAAAGTAGGTCAGGGAATCGATTTTAGCACACTTTTGGCACCACACCTTGGTAGTATTTTACGCTTCATCAACCTGAGTTAAGCATTTAAGTGACTGTTCAGCTAAATGTTTGACAGGTAAACACATGGTTCTATAATAACTACTGTTGACGCATTGTCATTTGTTAGTTGATCATAGTGTTTGTGTCCTGCAAAACTTTAAACATGTCAACATGGTTAAGTTATCTAGCTGGCTGGCATCTTTGAGGTTTTGCGAGTGAAGAATGATTTGTGATTCGCGGCCTGAGCTTAGACAGGTCATAACATCGTGTTATCAGCTCTCTCTTCTTTAAGTTGGGTATCACAATAACTTACGCTGCCAAATCACCTTTACATTTTCAATCAATATATCACTTGTGACACAAAAACTTAAGTGATCCCAAAAATAAATCACAACCCCGACATGAAACAGAGGGTATGGAACCTTGTTTCCGCCAATGCATTGTTATTATTTTTCTTCTCGTAATTACGTGATAAACTCGCAATTCCGACTTTTTTTCTCATAGAGTTGTATGATATACTTTAAAGTTGCAATTGCAAGTTATAAACTCAGAATTGTGAGACATTAATTTGCAATTCTGAGCAAAAAAACTAATTATTTTGGACTTTCCAGCTCATTATATCAGTTATATCACGCAATTCTGACTTTATAACCCGGAAAAAAACTCACTTCACATGAGGTGATCATAGTATTTGTTAAAAAAAACCTTTGGTATGATTTTTTTTTTTTTACCTGCCACCAAGGGAAATAATGAAGCTGTATTTGCCATCTGTTATAGCCATTGACCACCAAAATCCATTCACAAACTCCCTGTGAGCAGAGCAACTTATTCATGAACAGGCTTTCACAGTGCAATCTGTTTTTCCGCCTGCTTCACCTGTTGTGTTAAGCCTCTAAGACCAACAGACACAATTGTGAGAGAAGAAAAGTCAGAATTGAGAGATAAAAAGTCACTGTGGCTGAGGGGTCTGCTATCAACCTGAATGGATTTATTTTCCATCAATGACTGGCTGAATGTAGATTACTCCACTTATTAAATGGCTACTTGCCAAAAACAACTAAATAAATAAATATATACACATGAAATATTGATTAAATAAACAGACATCTTGCAATTATTTGTTGTGTGAGGTTTAAGCTTAAAAAGAAAAGCTATGGTTACTGATAAACTGTGAAATTGACAAATGGTTTAGTGCCTTATTAAAATTGAACAACAAATGATTGATTATTTAGATGAAAAACCATGTTAATTCTTCCCATGGTTGAATAAAACACTGGCGCATTCCTGTCACTAAAGCCAAAATGTCCATTACTAATGTCTAGGTTGTTTAAAACCACAAACCAAGCCAGTTGAAGCATCGTGGCAATAAACAGCAGATTTTCTGTATGACTAAAGCAAAACTCAGAAGGCACTGATGTTTATTTCCAGACTTTTTCATATTAATGTAGTGAAAATGACTTCAACTTTCCCTAATTTCAAAACGCGCAATTTTTACTCTAGAAATGTGAGAATCCATAAATGTGACAAATTAGTTTAAAAAAGGTATTCAAGTTTAGACATGACCTCATTTTTCTAACAAATTACAAAAGTGCCTTGCCTCCACAGCTGACAATTTAGAACACTTTATCATTTTGATAATTGGGCAATTAATACAGGGCTATAACCACCACTTAAGCTAGAGCGCTATTTTAAAAAGCATTTACTAATTAAACTAACTCAAAAATGGAACAATAAAAGTAATATGTAGCTAGCCTATATAAAAGAATCATTCTTTTTACAAACCGTACATATTTCTGATGGATCACGTGAGTTTAGTCTCACGCTTATTCGTGTTTACTCCTTAATGAGTAAGAAAAATTGTTGCATAGACTTTAAATGTTAATGTATTCATTATTATTGCTTGTAATCCTTTTATCTGCCAATTACACTTTGTATTGCATGTTTTAGTTAAGAAAGTTTGATTATATTTTATTATAACACACCTAGTCACAGATTTTGATGACAAGAAATTATTTTGATGTGGATTTGCTATAAACTGGATAAACTTGCTTGATGCTGTTACTCCTTTAACATAAATAATAATCACTATACAAACATGAATAACCAAGAACGTGAAACTAGGCAAGACAATCAGTTCAAATGCTTAACATCTAAATAGCATAATCAACAATCACATGATTTTCTGATGTCTAGACATGTAGGCAACCGGAAACCATCTCTTTGACAGGAGAGGAAGTTGAGTGCAAGCCATAAAACTGACACAAAGAGTTGCGATGGGATAATCTGAAAGACTGACAGCCAAACAATCACTCCTGACTATGATCTCCAGGATTTAAAAACAATGTTGTAAAGAGGTCCTTGAGAACGAGACCATGAAAAAAACTTTAATCAAACGCATAGGCTACTCAAAATAGCCTCACCATTCAAATCAGAGGACCATGACAAAGTGTAAATTCAACACTTACAGGGACGACCCACTAACACTACGATCTTAAATGCTCAGCTTAATAACTCTCATTTTAATTGTACTAAAATACAGTTCCTTATTCCTTAAAAAGAATTGATTATAAATTGCGATAACATTTCTCAAACAAATTTACTGACTAATACAACAAATACTTGCTCTCCATGACTTTCATGCAATAAGGTCCTCTGAGATGTAAAATCTTCCCTGTAGCTCAGACTCAACACATTTCATCTACATCAGACATCTACATCTAGACATGCAGTGGTCAAAGTGTTGTTTAAACAGTGCAAAAACACCGTAATACACCCCTGTTCTTCTGACCTACTTTTATGAATACATAAAGACTATGATCTTCTATTAAAACATTTGATGTTTTATGTCTGTCTGTTTGTGTATATAATGTATACCTCCCATACATATTTATACTGTGATGAATTTTTTAATTAATCATAACTGAATCCTAAATGTTTCCAAACCCTTTGGTCAAAAACAGTCAGTCAGTGTCTGTGTGTTAGTGAATCATGTTTGAATATAACAGTCTCCAGTCAACTCGACAATACATACATGTACATAAACATATATGTGTGTGTATACAGTATGTATATATACACACATGCACACAGACATATAATATAACACAATTTTAGATGTCAGATGCGATTAATCGATTTGACAGCACTAAATATAATAAGTGAAATATAAAAAATTTAATATAATAAATAATATATTAAATATAATATTATAAATGTAGGACTCAGCTCATTCTATGTGCATTTTTCTAATGCATTGCATTGTTTTTGCAATGCACTTTTAATTAACATTTTATTCTCTTTATTATCTCCAAATATTAATAGGCTATATATTGTCATTGAGGTATACCCCACATTAAATCATTAAGAGATGGTATTGATATTATGCTGTCTTGTTCCTCCATGAATAATTCCCAGACAATTTGCCAGGGCAAGTGCATTTATTTGTCAGCTAAGTTATAATTTATCAGATGGGCCAGAAAGTAAATAACTGACCTGAAAAAACGCCTATCAGTGAAATGACTGGAAACTATAACTCAAAAGGCCAGTTACCTAAGAGACACACTTTCCAGATAAGACCCTAAATTCCAGTCACGTTTCTCAGTGTTGGGGAAGGGAGGGGGTGTCTGTCACGAGACCAGACGAACCAAACTGGCAGCAGATTTAGGTTACACGTTTAGCAGGAATTATTAACACAATTGTCCTATTACATTAAACAGCTTTGTTTCGGATTGTTTATAGGCTAGATATGCAAAGGCTCGCTGATTATATTAGGCTGAAAAGAGAAAGCAACGCCTGAAGAAGAGGAGGGCATCACAGCCCAAGCCTGCACGTGCGCTGTGTAAGTGTTTGACCTACATATTACACAACCGTCACGTTACAAGAAATCAGACTACATCAGGCAGCACGATGACCTCACAATGCGAATGATTCACATTTACGTCACAACAACATGCAGTTTCACTCATTAAAGAGGACACTGAATTCACTAGGGGAAAGGCATCTGTGCTAGACAGAGTTTTTGTGATCTTTTGTGTTTTTGTGAACTCATTTCACTATCAAAACAGTGAGAAGTCAATGAAACAGCAGTATGAAACCAGCATTATAGCCAAGTTTTCTATTTGTAAGCTAATGGTTGAGAACCGAGAACATATCAATCTTAAAATAAACCAAAACACTGTTTACTACTTTTTGATTGGTTATGACAACGTTTAGAGATACATGGGGTTTGTGAAACGAACTAATCAGTTAATAGTCATCACATTTTCTGTTTGTTTACCATTTAACTTAACTACCATTTATGTCTCAGTTAATAGTCAGAATTTTAAATTAAATTTCTGATTACTTTGTATATTTTGTGTTAAACAATAGAGTGCTGAGTTCAAAACTTTACTTATTTCTACAAACGTAGGAAATCATTCCTCAAAAGTACTATTAAAAGAATAGCTAAATTTGTTAAGGAACATGAATAATTAAAACATGTAAGTTATCAGAATGACAAACAGAATAGCTACATTACTATTTCCGACCCTTATACGCAAATGTAAACACAGTAAACCGTCGATTTGACGTGTTTTTCCGGATCCGATTCTTTTTTTTTCGATCCTCGGAGTAGGTTAGGTTTAGGAAAATATAGTATGTAAAAATAGTTGGTCATATGAACGAAACAAAGTTCAACAAAACAAAAAAGAAAAAGTCGCCAGTAGCATGTAAATACATTTATTAAGACGTTTAAAATAAACCACAACTGAACTGACTGAATGCGACGGCAGCCAATCAGCCAAGGCCTCGCAAAATATCTACAGAAAAACAAGCTACATTTAAAATACGTGCCTGTCAGTCACATTAAAACCAGAATATATGATTAAACGCGGCGTTAAAGACCCAAATGTGCCTCTGAGAGCAGCTCCTATGCAGCCCTGCTTGTGTTTGCTAGAGTTCGCTCTACTGAACTACTGACCTAGTTTCGCTGCGAACGCGAGTGTGCAAACCAATCAGCGGGGAACACCGAGATCTCCCCTCTCCTCCGCCCGGCCGGCACACAGCGCAATTACACCCAACTTCATGCGGACCCGTTGAGGGTGGACTAACTTGTATTGTTTCAGGCGGCGTTACCTGTATTTTCCCCCGTCGCTCCGTCACCGCCGCCAGCCGCTGTATTCCTCGCCGACATGGCTGGAGCCGGTACGCCGCGGCCCAGGACTCCGATGCTGCATGTGGAGAACCGAAGGCGGTGGTTATTTGCAAAGGGGGGAGAGAGAAAAGGGAGGAGGGGGACGGGGGGACGGGGGGACGGCGAGGCCTGTATATTGATTCAATTATTTTTCTTTTCAACTAGCAGCTAACTGAATTGGGAGGGTGGGCTGAGCGTAAAAACGTGCAAGGAGAGGACACGATGTAAGCAGGACAGTGGTTGAAATCCCGGGAAACGCGGAAGACGACGGCGCACAATCTCCTCCTACCATCATCACACCGCCTTCTCGTGCTGTCCTTACCCTCACGTTACTAACCTAGTAAGTCACGCGATATGTTACGCAAGCCGAGAAAAATGCGGTCACGGATGCGATGGCGGTATGCGGGTCCTGAACGGAACGGGCGCTGCTGGACACTGTCATCTTTTCGATTGCAGCAATGTGATTCAACCCTGTCGCATTCAGCTTCTGCACCATCATATTTATATTTAGACCAGAACTGTTTGTTTTCTTAAGGCATTACCTCAAAGTACATAAGTAACATAGGCCTGTTGTTATGATTATTTGTTGGGGTAAGTTTATCAGTAGCCTAGCCTATAAAAAAAAATTTTTTTTTAAATTTGTTAGGCTCTCTATTCTATTTGGCTAAGAGTGTCAACATATTTTAAAGCCTTTTATGTCATAAAAGGAGCGATTGTAATAATGTCTTACATCGCCTGTAAATATTATCATATGCCTATTTGTTTGCAGCAAATTCATATTTTAGAAATGTACAGTAGCCTACTATTCTACAGTACTTCAAGTAGCCTACAAAGTATTACAAACCACATTGACATTTTAAAATTGAGCCTGAATTCTACTGTTTTTTTTTTTTTTTTTATTCATTGTGGCAATCAAATTTACCTGTTCAATTTGAGTAGTCATTTGAGTAATCATTGTGTATAATGCTTTCACCGGGAAATATTATTTAATGAAAAAAACATGTCAATCAAACATTTGCTCGTTCATGCTGTTAACTAAATAAATAAAAACGATGATAGCTAGGCTATATAGGTAATAATATCTTTGAAATAAAAAAGTGAAATCGCATGTTTTTTTAACATGAAACGCCCCTTTATATAATGTTTTTAAATGTCTATTTAAATTTCATACATTTTTTTTTTTAGAGGAACTATTGTATATTTGAAAATCGAGTGTGTGTGTGTGTGTGTGTGTGTGTGTGTGTGGTGGTGGTGGTGGTGGTGGTGGTGTGGGGGGGGGGGGGGTCACGTGAAAAAATAAAGACTGTTCTTAGTGCGGCATCTGTTCTTATTTCGATTCTAATCATTGTGATCTGAAGAAACTAAATTTAAATGTATCTTATGGAAGTGTCTTTTTATTTAGTTCAATTACAGACGTACAATGCAAAAAGTAGGCTACAAGGCAAATATAAGTAATTGTAGTAGGATACAGTTCAGAGTAGCCTATGTGAAATAGAATAACAACATCTAAAACCTAATATATATATATAAGACACAAATATATTGGGATAATAAGTGCTAATATTAGGGCAGTAACATTCATTTGAAAAGCTTTAACATTTTTATACTTTTTGTTTTGTGATCTCACGTTTGTAAGGGTTTCAAAGTATATTGTGAGATCAGCAATAAAAAAAGGTAGCCTAATATTAGGGTTTATTTTGAGTTATTTTTTTCTTATGATTCAAAAACTCCCACAACCGTACTACCCTCCCTGTTTGCATCTACACGGTTGATTAAGCATAACTAACTCTGAATGGAAAATTGAACACTAGCGCCAACTAGTGGACAAGAGTTGCACATCTTAATCATTTTTATTTTACTCTGTTGATCTCATAGATGTAGCTGCAACTAAAACTGACACTGCTGTTTTACAGCCACAAACAACACAAATACCCACAAGCAATTAAATAATTATTTACAGAAAAGTAAAGAATTTCTGTAGTTTAGTAAATTTTCTCAGCTCTATATATATATATGTTTCACACGTTTTTTCTTTATAAATATGTTTTTAAAAGCCCTTATAATAATGATGAAGAGCTTGGAGAATAAATGAGTCACAGGAGAAGCATAGGTAGGCTAAAGATAGCGTGCTTTGTGATATTTGCATATAGTTCAAAATTATTATTTTATTTTTATTTGTTGCGTCTAATGCTTGGCCATACACTATGATGTATGATGCAAGACAAATGCTTCATGAATTTCTTTTTAAAACCCTGATAGTCTCCAGCACAGTAAAGCTCAAATATAATTGAACACTTATAGGGACAGTTCACCCTAAAAATGAAAATTGTGTCATCATTAACTCACCCTCAAGTTTTTCCAAACCTGAATGAGTTTCTTTTTTCTGCTGAACACAAAAGAAGATATTTGAAAGAATATGGGTAACCAAACAGTTAATGAGCCCCATTGACTTCCATGGGGGAAAAATTCTATGGAAGCCAATGGGGCCCATCAATGTTTGAACTCCTGTGAACCACTAGATGTCACTCTGTTATTTAAAAACAGAAAGTGTCATGGACAATAGTATCACTATGCAAATATGAATATAGAACTTACTAAATAATAAATAATTTTTAGTAAAAGTATATGGGTCACTGATATGGAACCTTTTTGCAGTGTTATTCAAAAAACATAAAAATTCAACAAATTAAAAAAATTGGTAACATTTTACAATTAGGTCTCATAATGTATAATGTATTAATTAACATAAACTAACAATGAACAAAACATTTGTTATGCTATGTATTAAACTTAGTTAATGTTAGTTAATAAAAATACTGCTGTTCATTGTTCATGTTGGTTCACAATGCATTAACTAATGTTAACAAATACAACTTTTGATTTTAATAATGTATTAGTAAATGTTGAAATTAATTGTAATTTTAGAATAATAAACGCTTTAGAAGAATTGTTCATTATTAATTCATGTTAACTATAATGAAACCTTATTGCAAAGTGTTACCAAAAAAGTAAAAATGTCTAGGTTGTGTAATTGTCCAGAAAGAAAAACTAGTCTAGGTTCAATTTCTTGAGAAAAAGAAATGTCGCGATAAGACATAACCTTTTATCATTATTTATTTTGGAGGAAAACATTGGAGCAATATTATTAAAATTCAAAATTATTTTGTCTGCCAAATCATTGTCAGTATTGCGCAACCACAACTTGTTATGTGACCAAAAAAAAAAAAAAAAAAGACCTTCATGACATTGTTTTTAGGTCAGTACGGTACTGATTTTGAATTGATGGTTTGTTAAAAAATAAGCATGTGCAGTATACTGTAAGTGGCAGGTTCTTTCTATTATAAGTCGCTGTAGCCTATATATTAAAATTGCAGATGTTAAACCAACACAGACAGTTCATTCCTCCAGAGTCCAGACCAACACTTTGACATTGATGATTTTTATTCACATTGTGTGTAAAAAATCAAAATTGGTACTATCCGGACCACACGTGACCACACGTAAATGTAGGCTACTATACGGTTAACCTAATCCTAACCCTACCCAAATAGGTGTGGTCTGGATAACCGTATAATTCCTCTTTGCAATTTTTGAACACCTGTTGATTTATATGAAAATAGTAGCCTAAATCCCGATTTCTGCAGTTATGACTTCAGGGGTCTTGCACTGAATGGAAGACCTGTAGTGAGACAGATTTTATTAATGCCATACAAGCATCGGTGAAACAGAGCCTGGGAGTCTAGCGCAACACCATACAGACTACCAATGAATTTTTTAGACCTCAATATATGAATTTTTAAAGCACACTGCGTTTTTGATGATTATTGCGTGAGGCTTTCACAGGAAAAAGGTGCAGTGCTTCACTCACAAAAGCAATAGAATTCCATTGCGAATGTGAGATTTGAACATTGGCACTCACAGTTTGAACCTTTATGTCAGTGCTTGGTTGTTGACGTTGATACGTTTGACCCGTGAACCCCTGGAACGGTTCCTCGGGATAAGGGTTAGACTGGGACTGTAGGACGCAGTGTCTTGTTACACCTGCTCATATCATACAACCTCGAGCCTGCGATCCTTGACTTCGCTATCAATATTTGATGAGTTCTGCTAGTCACTCTTTTTGGCCTGCTGTTGTATAGCCAAAAGGGAGGGGTTGGAGAAGAGGCAGGGGTTCGGCATCTTCTGTCACTGTCTGTGAGGGGACCGAGGAGAACGTTGGAGTTTCCATTATTGATGTATGTCAGCATAACTTTCGCAATGCTGATACACTGAACCGAAGACACCTGGATTCGTCCCGTTTCTCTCCTTGTGCCTTGGATGTTCTGTGGCCAAACCGCATGAAGGATTGTACCCAGACCGTCAAAAACCAAAGTCCCTCCTCTTCTTTCTCTCTGGGTGTCTTCTTGTCGTCCCTGGCTCGGCATCTCTCCTCCACCTCCTCCCCTCCAGCACACCTAGAGCATCTCAGTCCAGCTCAGGAGAGGATGCGCACCAGCGCCTAGTGGATATCCTGCTGGTTTTTTCTGCAAGAGCAGAAGAGTGAGAAGACAAGTGTTTGAGGGACAGAAGTGCAAGGGAAGGAGAGATGCCACTGGGGGGGTTTGCGGGTCTAAAGGAGAAGCTCAACCCGGGGAAGGAGGAGTTGAAGAACAATGTGGGCGACTCTCTGGGGAACCTACAGAAGTAAGTGTGATGGCAGTTGAATTGGAAATTAAGCACTGAAAGGAAGATGTGAGAAGATTGCTTGTGCACATTTACTGTATCATGCTTTTGGTATATTAAATGAAATTGGAAATGATATAGAATTTAGAAATCAACTCAAAATTTATTGAGCAGCTGATTTTTGAGAGAAATAGCCTAATAATAATAATAATAATAATAATGATAATAATATATCATATATATATAAAATGGTAAAATAAATAAAGCACAGGATGTATAGCATAGATAGATATGATGTTTATAATATAGGTATTTGGATTTTGGTATAATTTTGCTAAATATATATATTTTCAATAATTTGTTTTCAGTATGCCATAATGTTTAAAAAACTGTTACTAATTGTTTTTCAAAGAAAGTAAGAAATAAGAAAACCTTTCATTATAAATGTAAGATTCAAGCTTTTAAATATCTCTTCATCATCATGCACAAACCTAATAAATCCATTTTGAACCTTGGCCAGTAATTCAAAAACATTATATAGTGTTATAGGTGTGTATCCATACATATTTAATATCTAGTTCATCTGAAGAGATTAAAAAACTGAAGATTCCATGTAAGAGCGAGATGTATGTCTCTTAAATTGCATGCACATTAGACAGCTTAATATGTGAGATAATGTAAATAATTTCCTGTGTCTGAGTAATATTGAGTAATATCTAGCTATGTGATTGGCAAAACTGAATATATGGGCACACCAAATAATAAAGTCATGCAATATTTATTTTCATTCCTACTTAAAATGTGCTTAATTCTTCCATGTTTAAACTGTACCGTACATTTAGATTTGTGTATTAACTAAGCAAATGCATCATATTTTAATGAATAAGTCAAAGTAGAGTTGTGTAACAGTTGCTCTAGAGCACTGCCATCCAAAAACAATATATTATATATATATATATATATATACAATATATGTATTAATATAATCATTATAATTAATTATAATTATGTCCATAATAGAAAATAAGTGTAGTGACAGTTTACCACAGGTATTATTTGAGAGAATGCAATGCTCAGATAGAATGGTATCTGCATGGCATCTTATTTTTACTTTTTTTGTGGTGAAATGAGAATAATGTATTATCTTGGCTAAATCTTTCTAATATATAAGCTGCTATTGTCTGTTGATGGCAACAGTGATGCACTTTGAGCAGTAATATAGCCTACAACATGACATTATGATTTAAGAGGTGATAATGTAGGTTACAGGGTTTTTTTAACTCTCCACATCTGTGTTATTGATTATTTTTGACTTTAATGTTTTTTTGTTTTGTTTTTTATCTTATGGCAATTCTAAAAAAAATCTAAAAATCTATGCTCATTCATACTAAAATCAAAATGATAAGAAGTGTCTGGAGAGTTTTCATTTAAAACCAAAAAACAGAGATGAAAAATAAAGTTTTTTTCTGATCTGAATAAGTGTGTGCATTGTTCACAATCACAATAGAAAAAAAAAATTGTGTGAGGTCCGTTTCGAGTGTGCACCAGACCAGGACTTCATCTTAAAGTGGCTTTTGTGCAATAACAGCGTTAACAAACATACGGCTCTTAAAATGATTCCTCTTGATCTTCCATTCACAATCTGCCAGTATCCAGCTTTTAGTGAGATTCTTCTTCTGTACATGGAAGAACTCAGGTGTGCATTTCAAAATAGACAGATGAAAGTAATTCCTGTGAGGTGGGGGATGAGAAGAAAGATGCAGGTTCAGTAATGGAACAGGTGCGTGCAGGCGAGAAGGGGGAGCACCAAACGCAATGTGACCTTTTCAACTCCACACTCTGGAAACCAAAATTTACTCTGTCCATCCAGTACATCATAACATGGGGAAAGCTAAAGATAAATTTGCAATCCAAAAAGCAGTCCAGTTCAAATTGTTGCCACGGCATCTAGCACACTATCACTACATCATCATGCACAAACCTAATACATTCACTTTGAACCTTGGCCAGAATTTCAAAAATCTTATAGCTTTATTGGTGTCCATACATACTGTATTTAATATCTAGGACATAAGAAGAGATTAAAAACCTGATATCTCTTATATATTTCTTGAACATTAATACAAAGTTTTGTTATGACACTCTAGATGGCGAAAGCTGATAGCTCCGTAACTCATTCTGCTTGCAATCCAGCCTGATCTCACGGCAATTCGTACGAATTCTACGAGGTGGCTAATTCGTACGAATTCATACGACCTCACTCGTACGATTTTTGCTAAAACGTACATATTTTACGAATTCCCAATTCGTATGAATTCATACGAATGACCTACCCCTGACCCCGCCCCTAAACCTACCCATCACGTGGGTTTAGACAAATCGTACAAATTCGTACGAGTGAGGTCGTACAAATTCGTACGAATTAGCCACTTTTTTATCACTCGTACGAATTCGTACGAATTGGTCGTGAGATAGCGTTGTGCAATCACATCATTCTCTATAGGGCACAGCTGATTGGTTCCTGCTGTATCAGTAGCCAATGAGCTCACTGCTCAACCTTCAAATACTTGGTCAGGATTTGCTGTAGCAGTTGCAGCGCACTTTCAGAAACCCTCCAACATCCCCAGCTCCACCTGTATATATCTGCTATGGGTAATTCATGTATGCTATTGTACAGCAGCAGCATCTTACTTGCTCACAACAGGGTGTCATGTGTGTATTGGCAGTAGCAAGTCCTGTACTTGCTCTTTAGCAGCAATAACCTACAGCAGCAGCAGTGACCAAACATATCGGCATTGTCATATCCAATACCATGCCAAACACTCTGAGAGTTGTCATGACAGAACTCAATTGTCTGTGAACTCAAGCCATTTCTAAACCATTTGTTATCCCATGGTAGGAAGATTGATGGCACTAATGTGGATGAAGAGGACAACATTGAGCTGACAGAAGATGGCCGGCCGGTGGCAGCCCCTAATCGTAGCCCACCCCTTTTGGATTGTGGCTGCTTTGGCCTTCCCAAACGTTACATCATCGCCATGCTCAGCGGACTTGGCTTTTGCATCTCGTTTGGCATCCGCTGCAACCTCGGTGTGGCCATTGTAGAAATGGTCAACAACAACACTGTCTACATCAACGGGACTGCCGTCATGCAGGTGAAACCAGGAAAATATCAAATGAAAATAATAGCATTCCCATACATCCCTCATCTTATTTTTAGTACAATCAAATTTATCTTAATAATTTACCACATTTACTTAATTCAACATATTTTATTTTTTTATTCGGATTTAAAAAAAAAACTGGCTGGAAATTAAATAAATGTTGAAATTGTTATATTGTAAATGATATATAGTGTATCTATTTTCTAATCAGATGTGTTTGTGTGAATCTGTGTGTGTATATATATATATATAGAGAGAGAGAGAGAGAGAGAGAGAGAGAGAGAGAGAGAGAGAGAGAGAGAGAGAGAGAGAATATATATATATATATATATATATATATATATATATATATATATATATAGAGAGAGAGAGAGAGAGAGAGAGAGAGAATCACACACACACACACACACACACACATATATATATATATATATATACACACACACACACACACACACGAGTATATATTGGAAAATAATTGCTTAATTTGATCACGGTAAATATTTTTCTCACACAGTCAATTGGTCTTAATACATGAAAATATACCGCTTTAATATAATTCTTTACATAGTGAGTCCCTATAATCAGTTCCTTGGCACGAAAAGTTTAGACAGTTAAGACAATACATTTTACTTCTTCAGCTATCAAGTTCAAAGGACAGATTCTTTATTCTCATCAATGATTTGTTTGGTAGTTAGCGGACACAATTTCCTGTAATTTCCTGTCACAAGAGATATTGGGAAGAAGACACGACTCACACTCACATATTAACAAGGTCATTTTACTATGTATGTCTTGTGATAAATCAACCTGAATTTTCCCTATTATACACAAAAAAGTGCAACAAGTTTGTATTTTTTATTCTTCTTCTTTTTTATATATATTTTCAAGCTAATATGGTCTTCTCTGATGTTTGTGTCCTTTAGCCAGCTCAGTTTAACTGGGATCCAGAGACAGTGGGATTGATACATGGCTCTTTTTTCTGGGGCTACATTGTCACTCAGATCCCTGGAGGATTCATCTCCAATAAGCTAGCAGCTAACAGGTGAGCCTCATCTTGATGCACGGGCCTCCACGCCACGTTTGGTAGGAAAACGCATGTTATAGTATAACTCTCATATTACATTCAATGTTCCGAGGTGTTTCAAGACCCAAGGGACCACAGTGGTCAGGGCCGCGAGGGTTAAATTTGTGCCGTGTGTTGATTAGAGGGGCGATAGCGGTCTTGTAATAAAAGCCTCACAGGAAAAGAGGACACGTGGCTGACAGAGTTAATAATGAAAGATCCAGCAGCAGATCTCTCGCTGAAACACCAGCCACTAGAATATTACAAGTGTCACTTACACAGTGTTTTGGAAAAAAAAAAAGAGGCAGATGGATGGATTAAATGGAGATAAAGGATAAATGAATGAACCAAAATGACTCTCTTCTTCGGTGATGTAGCTGTGTGAGAGTGTGCAGGGCCTCTAAAATCATTAAAATCACAAGCATCATGCCCATTCAAACTAATGGGATTTTGAGCAAAGTGGATTTTGAATACAAAAATAGGTCTGTGATAATTAAATTACATGAATATTCAAGGTATTTTTTTTATTTTTATTTTTTTTGGTCAGTCCAGTCAAGTTGCACTGTCTGTCCACAGGTCATTTGCATATGCATATATGATCAATCAGGATTTGAACCTGTGCATGCTAAATAAAAGCTGTACCACTAGACTAAATAGTTCAAAAATGTTTACCTATGGTCATGTCATGTACATAAAGTTCCTGAATAAAACAAAATATATTCAACTGTAACTCCAATATTCATTTAAAATGATGGTTGCACTGACGCTTCAAACTATTCAGTGAAATTCTAATGCATTTTGATACTGTCTTGTGATATTGAAGTTGCCATGAAACGGAAGTTGTGATAGTCTTTTGATGTATGTCCGAGTGAAACAGCTTCTTGAACAATATATATATATATATATATATATATATATATATATATATGGCTGAACTTGGTTTTGTCCGTCAGGAATTGATTGGATCATTGTAGCTTTTTTTCCCAGATCATAGCTATGATCTCATTTGAGTGACAGGTTGTCCCGCCCTTGTGTCAGTAAACCCATAATCAGAAAAGATATGTTGTTGCATGTCCCGCCCTTGTGGCAGTAAACCCATCATCAGAAAAGATATGTTGTTGCATGTGCAATATATTTTGATTAAAGATTACGAGGGCACATTAATTTGTTAAGAAAAAATAATGATGTGAATGGATAAATCATAAATAATAAATACTGCAATATTGCATAAAAAGGCAAGACTTGTCAATTGGTGACTTTAAAAGGTTCTGTCACAAGGTTCAACTTGCATAAAGTACTCTTTAGGTGTCACTAATTTACTAATGATTAATGTCTTAATGTCTTTCAGAATTCCAGAACTGTTGTTAGATTTATTAAATTCAGTTATTCAAGTCCATTATGGAATTACCTGTCCTGACTGTGCATGTTTTTACACAACAATCCTATTTAATTCTACATTATTTATGGCTTCATTGATTTCACATTGCTTCATTTTAATTCAATTTAATTTCAATTTAATACCTGAATTAACTAACATTACCAAATGTCTCTGAATTGTTTCTCAGGGTGTTCGGAGCAGCCATTTTCTTGACGTCAATTCTAAACATGTTTATTCCGTCAGCTGCCAGGGTTCACTACGGCTGTGTCTTGTTTGTGCGAATCTTACAAGGTCTGGTGGAGGTGAGTGGTCATCAGTGACCACATCTTTAAATATGTCACGTTATAAAATATTAACTTTTTTAAAATTAATTTACATATAACGCAGCTTTGTACATTACATACTCGTTGTAAATGGTATGTTATTTATTGATCGGTAAAAATGTAAATTCTGTCATTCTCAATTCATTTTTTTCTTTTCACACAAGATCAGAAGAGAATATTTGCATAGTCTTTTTCCATATGCTTATTTTTTAAGCTCTACAAATAGCTTAAGGCACCATAAAAGTAGTCATGCACTATATTTTAAGTCATTTGAAGCCATACGATACAGTAGCTTTTGAGTGATGAAGGTTTATTATTCATTAAGTCATTGAATTGTTTCTTTAAGTATTAATTTAAATGGTCATTAGAATCAGCCATTTTGGTTTAAAAAACAATAATAAAACATACTAACAGTGCATGATGTTAACAGGGTGTCACATATCCAGCCTGCCATGGGATGTGGAGCAAATGGGCTCCTCCGTTGGAGAGAAGTCGTCTGGCTACAACCTCATTCTGTGGTGAGTAGGTTTGTGAAAAATAGGCCTATTATTTATAGAAATGGTCAAGAGACGTTTAATGTTTTAGAAATTACAAGAAAACACAAACTATTTCCTTCATCAATGTATTTATTATCATTACCAACGAAAAATGGTTTCAAACGAAGCCAAAGCAGAACAACCATTACGTCTCTGATCAACACAGTAGTGGTGAATCCTGAATGAATCACTGTTTGAATCGTTGAGTGAATGATTCAATGGCTGCATCCGAAAACTTAAAAATGCTGCTTCCGGAGGCAGCATTCCAGGGTAGGAAGGCATCAAGGCACGTCTAATTCCAATGTTAGCTTACCTTCCTGTCTCTTGAGAAACCTGCATCTGATCGATTTTTTGAAGGCAGCATAGATGTATCCTTCACTGCCTTTGATTTCCCACAATCCTATGCGGTTCCGAATCGCTCTCGCGGCACTTTGATGTAATACTTCAAGGCGCTTAACCCCCCACTAAAACCTGGGGTACCTGTTTCTGCATTAGAAGTAAACACTCAAGACTGCTCACAGTCCAGTTGACCAGTATCAGAGCCAACTGAGGGTCTATATTCCAATGCTCATTGCCCCTTAAAATGCATTCAAATAGCCATCTTCCGACAATAAACAGGTGCCATGACAACCTCTGCTTCAAACAGCTCTTGACATGACAACTAAATTAAGATCCGTACACAGCTTCACCTTCTGTATGTTTAAGAGGCTTTCTCCTGATGACACAAATTAAGCAGTGTCCTCTTCTATGTTCAAAAGCTCACTCGAGAATCCTCTCTTGCGCCAAACAGGAAGGTTTACAAGTGCATCCCAGTAATAAAATATACATTAAGGCACCTTTTCATTAAAATCTCATTTCCTGCAGCTGTGCTGCTTCAGGCAGAGGCACGTGTTGCACGGAGGTGTGAAGTTGTTGCACATGCAGATCTGTTCCTCCTAAGGACTTGAATGCTTTCGGACATTTATCGCTACAAAGTTTCCTCAAATTTATGAGAATCTGAAGCTAAATGTAAAATTTATTACAGTAAAAATTAGGGATGAACGATATATCGGCCACCATATGGGTATCGGTTTGTTTTTAATGTTACTGTTACAGGCCTAAGAAAATCTGGCCGATATATTAAAGCCGATAAATAATAGATTTCCTTCAGCTAAGACACTTCAGATGCGCACTGTTCACCATGATGGTTTTGAATTGCTTGAAATATGCTTGAAATCACTTTAAAAAAGGAAAATACAGTTAAGTGCAGCGCAAGTCTGTCATATAGGCTACATAAAATTATAATGAGAACATTATAATTGTGTGCTTGAGACATGGCTTTTAATGGTGAGACTTTTGTTTTTGTAATCAGGCTCTCAAATATTATATAATAATTTGGATTTAAATTTATCGGCCAATATATCGGTTATCGGCTTTCAAATATAAAGACTTATTGGTTATCAGTATTATAATACCAGAATATTATCAGTGCATCCCTAGTAAAAATGTACAAAACCAAATCTGGAACCACTCGGTTTTCCTCTGTCATCTAAAAGGAAACCCCCGCAATGGCTTTAAATGATTGAACTGTCATGCGAGGAGAATATTACAGGTTGATTAATGTCCTCCCTTTTAATTGAACTTTCTTAATTACACTTGTGTGTGTGTGTGTGTGTGTGTGTTCTGGTTGACAGGATCTTATGCAGGAGCTGTGATAGCCATGCCACTGGCTGGGATATTAGTGCAGTATGTGGGCTGGCCCTCTGTCTTCTATATATATGGTGAGTTAGGATAAGCTTTTGAAATGTATTGATAAAGAATGATTTATACACCAAAAATAAGCGATGACTCCAATGATTTAGATTGATTTCCCTGATAATATGTACATTTACTACATTTAGTGGACAGTGTGATAATGTGACATTCAAAGATCAAGTGTGTGATACATAAGTGATATGTGGTTATGTGCTCATATCCAGGTGTGTTTGGCATTATATGGTATATCTTCTGGCTCCTGCTGGCTTATAATAGTCCAGCGATACATCCCACCATCAGTGAAGAAGAAAGAACATATATAGAGGCCTCTATTGGGGAAGGAGCCAATTTAATGAGTTCTACTGAGGTAGTTCTAAGTCTTTGTCATGCATTTGGTACAACAAGCACATTTTTATACAGAGAAGGAGGTTTTTCCCCATATATTTATTCAAATATTCTCTTTGTAGAAATTTAAAACTCCTTGGCGTAAATTTTTTACATCTATGCCTGTCTACGCCATCATTGTGGCAAACTTCTGCCGCAGTTGGACCTTCTACCTCCTGCTTATTAGTCAGCCAGCGTACTTTGAAGAGGTCTTCGGGTTCCCCATTAGCAAAGTGAGCTGTTATGTGATTTATACGTACAGAAATATCAGTGATTTAAATGAACAGTCCTTTGCAGTACAGTTCCCTCTAGTAATAGGCTAACTAATTGATGTTGGACTGTTTCAGGTGGGCCTTTTGTCAGCGGTGCCGCACATGGTGATGACGATCATTGTGCCCATAGGAGGTCAGCTGGCTGACTTCCTGAGGAGTCGGAAAATCCTCTCTACTACAAACGTGCGAAAAATCATGAACTGTGGAGGTATGCTAAGCTCTCCATGAAGCCCCGCCCCAAACTCACACCATTGGTTGAGAATTCACTTACACATACACTTATGGTTTCATGAAGAACCTTTAACATCCATGAAACTTTTCCATTACACAGTGGAAAAATGTTTGATTACAAACAGGGTCCCTTTTAGATATTCTCTTGACTGTACATAACGTTCCACCTTGAGTATTAGTAGACTTTTAGGGGAATGATTAGAGTTAGTAGAATAAGGGGTTAAGGGTTAGAAGAATAAATTGGCATGTACTTGCAAAGTTACTTAGTATAATGTCTGTTGGGGGAGCATAAAAATAAAGTGTTAGCAGATATTAAGCAGACAGTTTACTAGTACTTAGTAAACTTATAGTTGACATTTAGGTGCAAAGTTCTTATAATCAACAGAATGTCTAAAGGGGACCATCACAATAAAGTGTTACCAAATGTCCTTCACATTAAGAAAAAATGGTTCTTTTAAGAATTGATAACTGAAAGGTTCTTTGGGATAACCAAAATGGTTTGTTCTTCTATGGCATTACTGTGAAGTCCACCTTTTGGAACCTTTATTTTTAAGAGTGTATGCATATTTTATTGGGATAAGAGAAAGTATAAAAATACACACATTTACATGTAAAAAAAAAAAAACAGGAGCAGTTCACACGTAACGCGTTATTGCTTTTAAAGTCTCGTTTTAAAGGTTAAACTTCATAGTGTTTAGGGTCACCCAAAAAATTTAAATTCAGTTGTAATTTACTCACCCTCAAGTAGTTCCAAACCTGTATGAAGTTCGTTCTTCTGTTGAACACAAAAGTTGATATTTTGAAGAATATGGGTAACAGTTGATGGACCCCATTGACTTCCATAGTATAGGAAAAAAATACTATGGAAGTCAATGGGGCCCATCAACTGTTTGGTTATCGATATTCTTCAAAACATCTTCTTCAGAAGAAAGAAATTCATACAGGTTTGGAACAAATTGAGGGTGAGTAAATTACGACAGAATTTTCATTTTTGGGCGAACTATCCCTGAGGCTATTCACACAGAATGCATTTTTGCGATTAAAACGCGAACGAGGATTAAGAAGGAACGAGAACAGATATAAAGACACACTGATCTGACTTATGCCATCATCCATAGGTTTTGGCATGGAGGCCACGTTGCTGCTGGTGGTCGGGTTCTCACACACACGTGCAGTGGCCATCTCATTCCTCATCCTGGCAGTGGGCTTCAGTGGATTTGCGATATCAGGTGACTCATGAGACGGGTGTCAGTCACCAGAGTGTCAATCAACATCACCCTTTGCCGTTTTGCTTTGTTTGATTCTAGCCTTTCCTTCAAAATATGATAACATATTTTTTTTCTTGAATGTTTCTTTGTTGCTCAGTTATAGGAGAAGAACATCAGAGTATAAAGTGCATGATGATGCAACCTGCAATATTCGTTTCTGAAATTACACAGGAGAAGATCTAAATATGTGAAATGTATTTCTGTTTTACAACACAGGATTCAATGTAAACCATCTGGACATTGCTCCTCGCTATGCCAGTATTCTTATGGGCATCTCTAATGGAGTAGGCACCCTGTCTGGCATGGTTTGCCCCCTCATTGTCGGAGCACTTACTAAACACAAGGTACTAAATCAGATTATCCTTGTGCATAGAGAACCATATGTATTATTTTTCTAACCTAAGAGATACAAGCTCACGCAACATGTCTTTTTCCTTATATTAGATAAAGGGCATTTTTGAGTGTGTGAATATTCCTGGGTATTTAAATACATTACATGAATATTTATAGCAGTATTGCTCAACTCGTCGGCCGGGGCCCACTAGGGGGCCTCAGTAAACTTCCAAGGGTGCCTCAAGTAAAAAAGTATTTCAATTAATAATTGTTATTAATATATTAAAATAATTTATCTCTAATCCAAACTAAAATATGTAAATTGGAATGTATTTCTTATATAGTATTAGGTAACACTTTATTTTACAGTGGCATCGTTACGTTACATGCAGTTACTATAGTAATAATTGTAAATTCTGCATAATTACATGCAACTAACCCCAAACCAAATCAAACCCTAATCCTAACCCTATAGTAAGTACATGTAGTTACTTAATATTATTTAAATAATTAGTGTAACAAAGACACCTTAAAATAAAGTGTAATCTAGTATTATAATATAATGAAAATAATAAATACAAAAGAAAAAAAATCCCAATAACTGTTTTTGTAATTCATTTTTTTTTATTGAAGAACATGGTTCTTGAAAATTCTCTAAATGAATTGTGGTTATTTAAACTGAAATACATATATACTCATTTGTTAATAAAAAAAAAAATCTGTCATAATTTATGGCAGAAATACCGGAAATAGCCTGTATATCAGGGAGCCTTTAAATATTATAAATACTTAAATATTAAATAATATATGTTGGATAACAAGGGGCATTTGAGTCAAAAAGGTTGAGAACCACTGATCTATAGTGTACCGCAACTGTAAAAATGTTTTGGTTTCATTCAATTCATTAATGTAAGAAAAGAAAAAAGGAATATAATAAAATCAACCAGCAAAAATATATTTCATTGATCAGATCAGGTAGAAATTATACTTTAAGGTAACAACCGCACATTCTCACTTTTCTACAGTGTAGTAAAGTTATTAATAAAACTCGTTAAGTAACCAGAAGGTTTTAGGTTCAATCCCCAAAAGTTGTGATTCATAAACTACAGAGCAAACAAGTTTATTGAGCAATATTAAGCATATTGCACGTGTATATAATATACTGCATATCCTCATTACATTTCTGTCTTCAACAGACTCGCCTGGAGTGGCAGCACGTGTTTATGATCGCGTCCATGGTGCATTACACTGGCGTGATCTTCTATGCCATCTTTGCCTCTGGTGAGAAGCAGGACTGGGCTGATCCTGAGAGCACTAGTGATGAGAAATGCGGCATCATCGGGGAAGATGAGCTGGCTGACGAGACCGAACCCAGCAGCGACAGTGTCCTGGCGACCAAGCAGAAGACCTACGGAACAACAGAGAACTCTGCAGGCCGCAGGCAAGGCTGGAAGAAGAAGAGAGGCGTGACCATGCAAGCTGAAGAAGAAGATCACGGATCAAATCATTATGAAAATGGGGAATATCAGAACCAGCAATGACATTTTGGTTATCGAACGCCCAAGACTGAATGGTGAGGTGTAGGAGTATTTATTTAAGCAACTGCAGAAATAACCCCAACCAGGGGCTACAGCATTTCACTTGACGTTCGACACAACAGTAGATTTGAGTTGTGAAGAAATATTTTGGATGGCTTCCTTAATTATTTCACCCTGCTGTAGAACCTGAAGGAAGAGTCACATGAGACAGATCCGAGTAGATAATTTGACATGATGGAGATTTGTAGCCGTGAAGAAAGTTTCAACTGGAGTCTACACTGTCATTCTAAAGTTTGTCTTTTTTTGAAAGAAATGAATATTTATCCAGCAAGGATGCATTAAATTGATCAAAAGTGACAGTAAAGACATTTATAATGTTACAGAAGATTTCAGTTTTCATATAAATGCTTTCTTTTCATTGAAGAATCCTGAAAAACGTATTACGGTTTCCACAAGGAATGAAGGATCATGTTTTAAGAATGATTTCTGAAGGATTAGAATGATTAAAATGAAATTAGAAGGATTTCTGAAGGATCATGTGACACTGAAGACTGGAGTAATGGCTGCTTTGAATGAATAAATTACATTTTAATATATATATTAAAACAGAAAACAGATATTTAAAATGTAGTCTATATATAGTGGTCCCAAAACGTGGATATTAAAGTGACGCTTAAAAATGTCTGAATGCCTCTGCATTAAATAATAAATATCAAACCGTGGCATCTGCTATCAAATAATTCTAGAACTTTCTCAAAACGGATTTCACTGTTATTTGCAGATAGTCCTAATTGTATTTATATAACTTTTTGTGAATCGTTGGTTTAAAAAGTGTGCTTGTGCTATATTTCTAAACATTTCTAAAATAAGTGCCACTAGATTTGATATTTTTTGTACCTATGCAATGACATTCATATATTAAGTCTGGCTTAAGTGTCCAAATACTTTTGAGGATACTGTAATTTAGTCTGGAAACAGAACAAAGAGCAAACACATGCATTGAAAAGCTTTACGGTAAACTAGACCATGCCAGAATAAATTAAACTTAATTTTACAGTAAATCTTAATTTTGTTCCAAAGGCTTTTTATATCTACTGTATTATAAGGCTGACAGCAAAAAATGCATCAGTTCTTTTTTATTTGTCAGCTATGCAAACAAAGCAGACGTATAGTTCATAAGCAGGTTAAACATTTTTCCATGGCTTTTCTTGCATGCAGTTGTGCAGCCTCCACAAACCTTTTTGCTAGTTTTGATTAACACTTCTCAGAAAATATCGTTCCTTGTATTATCCTGAAAGTTGGTCTGAAAAGGGATGTGTATTTAGTGGAATGACTTTGAAAAATGCAGTATGACCACCATTAATATCTCATTGTTCAGTTTATCGTTTACATATGTTTAGGTGGGAGAGCATGGATGAAGTTTATGTGTGGTTGAATATGTAGAAATTAACCATTTTAGTACTGAAGAACTTATTAAATTGAATATGGATTTCATTAAAAAAATAAAATAAAATCCGCAATGTGCCTGATTTTCCCCCACCTTTTTTTTTTTTGCACAATACCGGTTATGAAAAGACATTTCATCGCTTACATGGATGTTAAGATGATTGTTTGAAATGTGCACTTTACCATTGCATCATTGTAACTGATGTCTCTTTAAGTGTTTATTTGGAGGAGAATAAAAAAATGCTTTCAATTGATCTTTTACTTTAATTCAATTATATGTGATGGAAAATAATGCCATTTTAATATGGCTCAGATTACATGCATAATTCATTCTGTTTGGCACATTACATTACAGCAGCGGTTGCTCTTCTTTAAACAGCATCTTACTCTATTAATGAGTTGAGTGTGGAACAAAAGAAATCGAAGTACACGTAACCGAGACTTCTAACTCACGCCATGTTCTTTCTCAGAGAAAATGGATGCTTTTCAAACAGCTTGTTTACACTGGGATTCTTAAATTAGCTCACTTTGTCTTTGTTGGGAGCTAACAGAACTTTCCTGGTTTCTGTCATGTGGGAGTAAACATCCTTCGCATTATCGCTATTCTTAAACACATGTTCGCACTCACAGCAGCATTTTACAGTGTACACAACAAATTAGTCTGACCACCCAAAGCTTCGTGAACTACTTGGCAACAAATATTATTTTTTAATAATCTCTTTACTGGGGCGTTAAAATGACACTTTGGCTACGTTCACACTGCCAGTCCAAATCTGCTTATTTGGGTATCCAATCTAAATCATTGTGTATCGCGACTGTTTAGATCCGATTTGTGTGTCCATGCTGCTCTTCCGTTTTCCGGAATATCTGCATTGGTTTCTATGGCAATGACGTCGAGTTGGTAGGTTGGTAAGACCACAACAGCAACATAGAGGGGTTTGCAATAGATGTTGTCTTATTAACAACATGACAATAGCTGGACTACTGCGTCTTGAGGCGGCAGCAGCAGAACAGTAGGAGGTTGGAAGGTGCGGCTTTATTCTGTGCTGTCGTCTCCACCGGTTTCAAAACAGGTCTCCATTATATTGTCATTTTTTGCTTGTCTGGCACTTTGCAACGACACAACCTTGTTTCTGCAGCAACTTTCAGCATGTTTCCTATAACAACGTCTGACGTTTACGTTTTACTTGGTGTGAGAAAGTCACCTAAACAACGCAAAATTCGATCAGAGATAGACATTTGAATGCGTTTCATGCATTTTTGGCCGTTCACACTTGCTAAATCGGATCTGATTTCAATCGGATATGCACAAAAATAGGATTTGTACTGACATTCACAGAAAACTGCAGAGCGTAAAAAAAAGCGTATATACAGTATTGTATATAGTATACAGTATGTTTCATAATTAGTCCAAAAGATTAAATAAATATAAAAAAATATATAAAAAAAGTTTACTCTCAATTAATACAAGTAAAAAATAAACAAACAAATGTAGTCTACTGAAAAGAGTGTTCTCCTTTGATGGGTTTATTTTAGAATATTATTTATGTACTATAATAGTTTTTATTAATATTGAATTATAATTGTAAAAGGTTTATTTAGTATTTAATTTCAGTTTTTTATTTAGTTAGTAAAATTAGTTTACTATTTCTTTTAAACATTTTTGTCTATTTACATTTTTTTATTTAAATATTTATATTTTATTTAATTTCAGCTTTATTTCACTAAATAAAAATGTTTTTAATAATTGTATGGATACACTAAATAACCCTGATGGGTTGCCATGTTTTATAAAAAGAAAATTCAATGAAATCCCTAATGCAAATTTTATTTTATCCAGTTTAAGAACATTAAAGAAAAACTTTTAATGTAACTGCCACCATAAAATGTGCAAATAACAGTGCCACCATAATCAAACGTAAACCGTATGTGGAAACTTTGTTATTCAGCCCTCAAGATTCAACTTCTTGAATCTCTAGTTCCAGCACAGCCTAAAGAATAGATAAGAGTAAAGTGACACTTCAGCAATGTGTGTTTTCAGTAATTCAATGCACCATCATTTGATGTGCTTGGTTGACTATACTACTACATGCTAACAGGTCTTTTTTGGGTAAATCTTGGGAAAGTTCAAGGTTGTGGACCTTGTTATGGTGTGTAATGGCATTTTTTGCGCCACAGACCTTGACAGCTCATGTTTAACATGCTGATATGCAGCCTCTCACTGGTTTGTAGTACTGTTTGATGGTCTTATCTCTACATCTACCTTTTATGATTTGATGTGCGGTTCTAAAACAGTAAGCACTTTTTATTTGAGATTAACTATCAGATGTCAAACATAAAGGGGCTTTAGGTGATAGCTACTCTACATTATTGTACCAAAGCTGTAATTACTCACAATGTATTAGAGATAGCACATTCTTGCATTTCAGACCTTTTAGTTTGCTTTGGCTTAGATTTATCAAACTACATACATAGAGAAAGAATAAGCGCTCGCTACATTCACTTGGACACCTCAATAAGACAGCAAAAAGTATTTTTGATGTGAAATTTCATTTAAAAAAGTGCATTTAAATCTGTTAAAATGGACTGTTGTGTGTGCCGCGTGACTCACAAAATAGTGTTTGATGATAGCGTTAAAAGATATTTAAATGGTGCCATGAGCGTGTCCTTCACACAAGGCCATCCATACCTCCCCCACCCTCCATGCTCAGAACGACTGCCAGCCTATGGCAAAGGTTTTGTTTATTTCAGAGTGCTGTCTGTTGACTCAGAAGGGCCCTCTCTGGATGGAGCAACAGCCGGTAAATGATTAAGAGCTTGTTTTTAGATACATTTGCAATTATACCGAGATGCAGGACTTCATCACGTTTTGGTCAAATTACACCTCACAAGTGGGGTGTGACTCACCTAAATGTCACGGCATAGAGAAGAAATTCTACACTCTTGGTTTTATATAGAACCTTATAGGGTTTCTGTCAGGCGCTTCATATATAGAGCCTTTTAAGGGTTTCCATCATTTTATGGACTTACTTTTAATGAATTAATTTAGCTTTAATTCATTTTTAACCGTAATTATATTTTATGAATTAAACAGCGTGTAAACATACTTTATCAGATAAAATTTAAATAACAACATGAAAGTATTATGCATTTTTTGGCATAAAGTGTTCTTTAAAATTGAGATCCCTTGGGTTTTACCACATTGAAACTTTTTTTCGAAGAGTACACTATCTATGCATTTGTACACAAAAAAAATGATGAAGGATTTAATTTGAAACTATTTGAACTGCTAGTATTAGTATTAAATTGCTAGTAAAATAACGGCAAATAACACATTGAATTTAACGTGACATTTATAAAACATACTTTAATAGTTTTATTTACGACGTCTTTTTACAGTGTATTGTGGTGATTGTCTAAATTTTTTTCATTTAAAATATTTTTATTTATTTCGAGAAATATATTGGGGGTTCTGCAAACAGTTTTTAAATTTTTGTTGCATTCAAGTAGCAAAGTATTTATTTTTTTGTCAAATCAATTATTTTTATTCATTTATTTAGAGGACCCAACATAATACAAAAAAATGCAAAACATTTTAGAAATGTAATCCAATTTAATGTTTTCGAAAATTATAGTTTTTTTATGAATTTTGATTAATGAAGTACTGTATATGGAGTATTTCTAAAAATTCCTTGGAAGATTGAAAACATTCTAATAATCTCAAAGTTAGGAACACAAATGATGCAAACGTTTCTAGTAAATGTGCATTTCAGTGTATAGTATGGAACGGTCTTAGAGAAGCGCAGTGAAACAGATCGTCTAAAGTTTATTTCCAGCAATTGACACAAGTGTCAGCCTGCCATGTGTTGCCAAATGTGTCATCATGCCCGTTTAGAACATCATGAGCCAAGTTGCAGTATAATTGGTCATTGAGCAATTCATCAGACCCTGAAGTAGTCTACTGTTCTCTTCATGTAATATGTAATTTGACCAAATTGCAATGCATAATTTTGAACCAAACCATCAAAGATCAAGCTTATAATTCGAAGACAAGTATCGGATATCAAAGTTTTCAGTCATGAGCCAAAATAGAGCTGATGTGCTTCTATCCAAATGCTTTGAATTGCATGAGAGACTGGCGTTATTCAGTAATAATTGTGTTTACATGAGCGGTATGTGGGGGTGCATCACTGGGGAATGTGTTGGGAAGAAGGGTGTGCTGGACGGGTTATCTCTCACTATTAAGGAGGTAATGCTGCGTTTGTAGGCCTGTCAGCCAAAGTTTGGAGCACATGGGAGAGGGAGGGACTGCTACTACTCATGAGGAGAAACAGAGAGATCGTTTAATTAATAACCACTGTCCCTTTTCCCCATGACCCCATCCGAGAACTGTCTAGTTACACACAAATCTTGATGCCTCTTCCCAAATACTGATGGCTTTGAATATCAAAACGGGACCACAGAGCACACAGCGTCTGTTAAAGCAATAGGTAAGAAAATAACATTTCTGATTTTTGTTACTAAAATAAATCAGCTTTGATAGCTTATATAACTTTTGGTGCGGGTGGGTGAAGAGATTTACTGATTTGAAATTGCACTATGTTATGAGACCCTCCGTGTGTATGAGCAGGTAAGCTCATGGGAAATTATAGATTGGATTAATTGCATATAAAAATGGGAAACTGGTTGTTGTGACTGATGTATTAATCAATATCGCTAATGGGTGAGGCCTGGTCTAATAGTAGCTTGTGACACTGTGGCCTTGTCCACATATCCTAAATCACAACACTGTTACTTTTCTTAAAAGAACCAGTTTCATCTTGTATTATTTACAAGAAAGGCGTGAACATCATAAAACGGCACTGTTGATGGAAAAAGAGCATTGCTGCTGGGCGTAAGATGGTGTGTTACCTCCAATGTTTTCAAAGGAATGGTGCTAGAATTGCTTTATACAGTTTCAAAAGAAATGCTAATTTTGATATTTTAAGAAATTTTAAGCACATGCAACATTTTCCTTCCTGGACAAGTTTATGGTTTCTTAAAGTAGTAGCACTGTGAAGTAAAGTAATTAAAACCTAATTTCATAGTGCTGAAAGTTAAAGTAATTAAAACCTCATTTAAAGTCCCGATGTAGTAAAACTTCTGAACATTAATCTAATATAGATTTAATTTCAGCCACATAAGGTAGGTGAACACTAAATGGATCCCTCTCTACCTGTCAAGATTATAAAAGGTTTTTATAAACACTAAGTTTTTATAAAAATGATATAGTTGCCTGGTCTAACCTGGCCTATAGATTACTGGATGAAATATTGTGCTGTGCTATCAAAACATAGAGTGAATAATCCAAAAGACGACGATAGGTAATTTAGCTATTGAAAAACATGGAAAAAGCAGACATCATGAAATTTAGTGCCAGATTGTTCAGGTGTGCTAAATAACATGACCAGAGCTGGAACTGGTGCAAAGGTCAATGCAATTATTTCTAGCATTTCCCATTGAAAAAAAAAAAAAAAAACACGATAATTATGTCCTGCATATCTGAAATTACTTCTAACAGTTACAACCATAAGATTAACAGGACATTGTCCTCCTGAATGGTTTCACAAGGGAACCTGAATGAAATCTGAATGATATTGCTGTAGTATAAAAGGTTAATCACTGTTTTTTGTCCTGAATATTGCACCTAAACCAAAGTGTAACAATTTATGTAAAGTGTTTTACTAGATTGCGTCAATACCTTAATTTGCAATAAAACCTTCCTCCATATGCAAGTAAAGAAATCACTTCCTCCATTTGTCTAGAAGAAACAGGATTAACCCCATCATTTCCATTCTGAACTGAGGGATCTTTGGACACCAAGACTCAACACACAGGCTTCTGAATGAATGAGTGGGTGGGCCATGACGTCAATGTGGTGGGACCTTTACAGATCCCAACCAGCGATGCATTCCCTCTATCAGAGGGCTCACACTTTTTTGGTGAGTAGGAAATTCACACTGATTTCTTTCTTATGTTTAGCTAATCCTATATATTTTGCCATGGGTGATGTAATAAAACTAAGCAAATATCTGTTATTAGCAGAAGCAAAAAAGTGAAACTGTCACCTTTAATTTTACCACCACGCGTCAGCATGTTTTGTCCTATGACATTTATAAAACTAGATCGATCCTACCTGTTATGAGACCGGGAACTGTGACTGTCAGGTTAATGAGCAACTATAGCAACCTTTGTTCACACTAGCACTTCTGAGGATTTCGAGTGTTCAGGAACAGTAATACTTTGTGAAAAGAGACACAAAGACACATGCTGAGGAGTTGAAGGAATATAGTTGGATGGTTAGGAATCGATACAGCTAATGATCATCAGTACCCTTACTGGGTCGCACTGAAATGGCCATGGTTCAGGAGAAGGGTTCAGGTCGGTACCACTCATGATACTGACACAGTGCTCATAATATATTGTGTTATGAATATTGTACAAATTTTTAGATGGCTTTTTACTTGAAAGTTATTGAATTGCCATGCAGGTTGCAATTTTTTTTAGAAACTGAACTACATTTGGGCATAAATGTTTTTTCATATTTGTTATGAATATAAAAAAGAAAAAGAGCAGATGACCTGATGACTGAGCTAGTCTTGAAACATATTTAATGCAAGCAACATTTTTAGACACTATTCTAACTTTATTTCCAGCATCATTGTGTTCTGAAATTGTTCAGACCACAATTTATAGCGCAATACGTAAAAGAGAGTGCTTGTAAAATTCTCAATGCTGCCACATGAGGCACTGTATTGGTTATTAGCATAAAGTGTCTTCTTTTATGGTCAATGTGAAGAAAATCTTGCTAAGCAAGTTAATTAAAGTCAACATGTTTACAGCAACTAACCTAAATAATAACAAATGCGGTTTAAAGCCGCAATGTAACAGAAGTAGCAACAAATCTGTTCTTCTGTGTTAATTATCGAACATGAAAAAAAGGTAGGCCGGGGACTCGATTGTATCCATCGGTTCGGTTGTTGATTGGATGGAGACAGATCTGTATGCGAGCTTGTAGTTGATTGTAAGAAATGGGCGGGGCTTATACAAAATAATTGGAGAAATACGGCATACAACATCAGAGAAGTCTGTCGTTTCAATGGAAAAATGAACAATTACAAGCTAAAATTAAAAAGAAATATTAAACATATGTAATGATGAATCAATCAGAATAAGATGACTAAACTTAGTTTAGAAAATGGATAGGGTGAGTTTTCAATTTATGCTGACTAGATATTTGAAATGAATATATTATATAATATATAAAATATTCCCTTGGAGTGGAAACTAATGCATTGGCTCAGCGCTTTTGTATCCGTTTGTGTACATGCATAAAGTGTTACTTGTCTTTAAGGATGCACCAATATGAAAATTGTGGCCTATACCAATAAACGATATCTTGGCCGATAAATTTTTGGTCTCAAGCACACAATTATAATGTTCTCATTACAATTGTATGTAGCCTATATGACAGATTTGCGCTGCGTATTGCACTTAACTGTATTTTTTTAAGTGACTCCAATTATATTTCAAGCAATTCAAAACCATTATGGTAAACAGTGCACATCTGAAGGAAATAATCCACTATTTATCGGCTTTAATATATCGGCCAGATTTTTTATATATAATATTTAATATTTTAATATATTTAATATATTATATTATATAATAAACATATATCAGCTGATACCAATATGGTGGCTGATATATCTTGCATCCCTACTTGTCTTGTTTATTAACAGAGCCGAAAAAGTCTGCAAGACAAGTGAATGCTTTTAAACCCACTACCCACAAAAGTGACAATTATCAATTATCAAATATCAACAAACCAAAATTGTTATCAAAAAAATATTAAAAATATATAATCGAAACACTCAGACAGTGATCTTGTGTATATAAAAAAAAAGATCTTGGTTAATGATTTCTTGTTTTATTTCTGGGTGTGTTCGACTTCTGTATTATGTACAGTACGTGTCACAAAATCTCCTGCTACTATTTAGATAGAGGCTGGTTATGTTTTTAATACTCACTTATCAGTAGTGGAGATTTTAATGGCTCTGAGGGTGTCTGCAAGGTAACAGTACCTCAGTGTGTTGTAGTTTCACTAATCGTCCTGTTGGCATAAGAACTATTAGCACTTTGTGCTGGGCTAAATCAGTAAGGTTAACCTGATCTTTGCTTCTCCATGACACATGTAAACTGACAAGCACTACTCACTCTTGCCATCTTCTCCTCAGATATTCTGGCAGAGCAGAACAGTCCTTTGCTACATGACCAGGAGGTCATGCCCTTCACCAGCTATCCCAGCATGCAGTACACCTCGGTGGAGCCCTCCATGTCATCACCATCATACTACTCCAATCAGCATTGCTACTCACAGTACAGTGGGGAGGAGTGGTACTCTACATCCAATGTGTTTGAGATGAGGAAAGGGCCGTTGGAAGGCAGCTTTGATAATGAGCTCGACGAGTCTTGCCCTGTAGTCCCGACTGCGTGTAAAAGGTCCCGACACGCAGCCCACTCCGGAAGGAGCAAAGGCGAAGAACTGTGTGTTGTCTGTGGAGATACAGCATCAGGGTATCACTACAATGCACTCACATGTGAAGGATGTAAAGGTGAATCCCATTTTACTTTTATTGTGCAGCCGTTATTTGGCACGCTCAAGCTTTTCACAGGGCTGGGAAACGTTCTTAGTTCTTATTCATATTCGGTTCCACGGTTCTGTTAATGGTTCTCCCACATCCACGGAACACCACTACTGAATGAATCAGACAGCTCGATTGCCAAACTAATGAATCTTTTATGCTGGTTCTTTTGTGTGTGTTGGAGCAAGGTTGGAACTAAACTATGAAGGACTGTGGCCCTCCAGGAACTGAGTTTGACACCCCTGTGTAAGCCGTTTGTGTTTGATTCACTAAAAAGAACCGATTCATTAGATTATTATTATCAGGAATCGGACTACACTAGTTTTTGATTCTCCAAAATATGCTTAGTCATTAGTTCAGGAACCTGACAAGACTGGTTGTGGTGTATGGTTTTGCTTGACTAAAAAGAACCAGCATATGAATTATAGGCTACTTTCGGGAATCGGATCGGACTACATTTCCGCGCACTGTTTTTCAAATGATCCTGAAGGACTTGATTAGCT
The DNA here is from genome assembly GCF_949319135.1 of Squalius cephalus. Lineage (NCBI taxonomy): Eukaryota > Metazoa > Chordata > Actinopteri > Cypriniformes > Leuciscidae > Squalius > Squalius cephalus. The sequence continues at coordinate 12,511,383 of NC_137127.1, read as the reverse complement.
GTATCAGGTGTGTTTAATTGAGGTTTAGGCTAAACTCTGCAGGGCTGTGACCCTCCATGGACTGAGTTTGACACCCAGGCTTAACTATAAAGGCTACACTGAGATCAGTATAGTTACAGGTTGTTCATATGACAACATGAAGATTATGATTTATGATTTTCTCAGTAGGCTAATAGTTTTTATATAAATATGAATCATTTAAATATGTTGAAATGTTAATATGGTGTTAGAGTTGCTGTATAGCTATTAGCCTATTATTGGATTGCATCTTTTTTTTTAATTTACACTATGTAACTTTTGGCCTCTAGCGGTTAAAAAACAAAACTGTATTTTGCGAAAGAACAGTGTTTTGGTTATGCTTCAGCTGTGTGACTGTGCAGATGGTTCTTTCTCATAACTATAATAGATAAAGATTATCCTACAGCTCATAAAACATTTACTACCAAGCTTTAGAGACATAACCAGTTTAGAAATAGACACGGTAACGTTAACTTGCTTCCTTGAAAATAAATTCCAGCACATTGCTACAGTAACCCAATGAAATGACGCTTCACAGATAATGCTCCACAATCTGTTACATATGTCAAATTTATCTGTTCAATAAAATTCCTATACTTGCCTGTTGAGTAATAAAAACACAATCTCTCGCTTTTACAACATTTCAACTCAGTTCTCGCCATTTCCGAAAAGCCGAGCCAATTGTTGTTCGTTTTATTACGAGCTCTGACTCATTCTCTTTTTGCCAGCAGGCTCTGTTCGGAGGTTGTTGTTGTTGTTTTAAACGGGTGATTCCCTTCTTATACTGTCTCTGGTGATTCCCCTGAGGTTTAAGATTTAGCTACTCCATGTCAACCTTTTTGGTTTGGTTAGCTGGTTGTGATAACTTACCTAGAAAGTAGCTGGGACACCGGATAGGACAAACGCACACTCGAGTGACGAAGGCCTACGCAATTTCCCGCGAAAACGACCCCGACTGGTAACAAAACAAAACAAAACAAAAAACCTATAATAGGTTCACCATAGTAAATCAGGTTAAAACATGTTTTGCAATAAAAATGTATGACGTTTTGTTAATTTTGAACAAAGAAAGGTGTCATCATTGGCAATTTTTTTTAAAAAAATATATTTATAATCCAGCCTGACATAGCAACATTGGCTCAACCAATGGTGTGAGTTTGGAGCGGGTCTATTTGCCTCACTCAAAGAAGACATAATGGAAAGCTGTTTTGAAAAGAATTATTTTCGCTATATTATTTCATGCAAGAGACATATAAATTACACATAAACTTTAAGGTCAAACATAGCTTTGCCATTTTTTTATTTTATTTGATATATAACGTGCAGTTGCACCCTTTGTTCTGTGACCTCTTTAAACCTTCATATTGCAGTGTGCCTAGTCTTACAGTGTAGCCATGGCTACATAACTTATGAAGGACGTAATACATGACATGTATAGCCCATGCATGCGCCAATTTTAGCTCTTTGGAAAATCATTGGCTGAATGACTGCAAGTGTAATTCCACCTGTGCATGGACAATGCCCAAAGGGCAGATTCTGGGCTATGTGTCCCGAGTCCCATAGGGTTGGCTGGGTTTGCACCTTCACGTTCAGTTTGGATTGGGTTCCCTCTCAGCTTTCTGCTGAATAATGATGTAGGCAACCAGAGCCACACGCCGCCATGCAAAGTTAATGTGTGTCATTGTGCTCATGGGCTCATGCTGGAATAATTACCTGTTCCAAAAACAACTGCACATGTTTGTCTGCTGCCTAGAACTGGAAATCAAGCATCCAGGAGTATCGGTATTACAGTACTGAACGTAATGTCTTAAACATTACACCATATACGTTACATGTACTGGGCTGCAATGAACCTATTCCTTGATCTGTGTTTACAAATTGACCTTCTTGTCTCTGCTAATAGTCTAGGCTTGACGCCACTTTGTCTTCTAGTATTTTTACTATAGTTTTCAGAATAAGAGAATGGTTATAGAGCTAAATAATTATTTAGCAATGAATTTTGCACCTGAAAGCTTTTGTATGTATATTCTTGCCATCTGTATGTCAGACAACTGATAGTATGATGGGTGAAAAAAAAAAAAAATACATATTTAATAAAACAGTGGATTTTAGGGGATAAATTGTGACCCCAAAATGGATTTCAGGTCTGTTCTATAGGTGTGCAATACAAAAAACAATGCTAAATGCAAATAACAAAATGTAATTTTTTTCTAAATAATAACTTCGTAACAATAGTAATATTAATAATAATAATAAAATAAGCAAAAAGAAAACATCAAACAATTATTGAAAATAATTATTGAAAAAGGAAGACGTCCATAACTCTGTTATTGATGCAATGGTATTTCTTCTAAGGTTTCTTCAGAAGGAGTATCACAAAGAATGCTGTATATAAGTGTAAGAGTGGAGGAAACTGTGAGATGGATATGTACATGCGCAGGAAATGCCAAGAGTGTCGACTCAGGAAGTGCAAAGAGATGGGCATGCTCGCAGAATGTGAGTAAAAGCACTGCAAACTTTGTAAACTTTGTTCCTCGTCAGCATGAAAGTCACGCAATAATGTGAAATCAGATGAGACACTTTGATCTGTAAAACATTTTCAATAAATATAAAGTTCTGTCTTGAAACTCTAGATGGCGCAGGCTAATAGGTCCTAACTCAACCTGCTCATAATCACATCATTTTTTGTAGGGCACAGCTGATTGGTTCCTGCTGTATCAGTAGCCAATGAGCTCACGTGCTGAACCTTCAAATAAATTTGCTGTAGCAGTTGCAGTGTGCTTTCAGAAACCCTCCACATTCCCCAGCTCCACCTGTATAGAAAAGTTTCACATGAATAGCATGGATGAAAATATTGAATTGTTACCTAGAATCATTATTTTGAATTAGCATGCAACAGAGTCTGTCGTTCAAAAGTTATTGTTCATAAAACTTGATAAGAAACAGATTGCTTGTATCCAGTATGTCAATCTAGTTTATGCATCTCTTTTGTATTTGCATCCTCAGGCTTGTTAACCGAAATCCAGTGCAAATCCAAAAGACTGAGGAAAAACACAAAAGCCTCATCTGACGAAAGTATAGGGGATGATGTTGGTGATAGTAGAGATGCTAAACAGGTTGTATCTACCACAAAACCCTCACAGGTAAGAGCGCAGGTACTGATTGGGTTATTATTATAATCAGTTGTGAGTTTCTAGAAAAACAAATGTCACTTTTTGATTCGTTCAACTTTAGTTTTTGAGATACAGTTTCCTTGATGCCATGCTTGTTATAATATAACTTTTCAGGTATAATTGCAAACTAAAGTTAAGGTTGTTCTATGGCAACTTTTATTGAAGTGCTATAAAAGGTTAAAGGGCAACCTCAATGATTCTCTTGACTATGGAGACAAAATATCATTCTTCTCACTTTTGCCCACATACGGTTACTTCTGAAAGATTATATGATGAAGGGTTGTAAAATGGCTGTGCAGGATCAAACGTTGGTTAGTTGACAGTGACACCACCAAAAAATTGACACCACTAAACTTTATTCTTTAGTCCACGTATCTGAATTCTCCTGATCCAAAAGGTTTATACATTTTGACTTTTTGCCACATTTTCTCATTTCAGGAAAATATAGAACTGAGCCAAGACCAGCAGGCTTTAATAAGTTATATAGTTGACGCTCACAACAAACATCGCATCCCCCAGGATATGGCAAAAAAACTGGTATGTCTTCTGGAAATAAAAAAAAACCATCAACCTTACGCCCTTACTTATCTTATTTTAGATCACATTCTTTAATCTTTTTATGATTCATTAATGTACAAAGCATTCAAATGCTACTGTTAAAATCAGTAAACAACTTTGCCTTTTCTTATCTCTGTTAAATCATTATATAACCAAGGTTATTGCCACCCCAATGTCACAAAACAGTGGCTTATTTGCATACTGATATTTTTTCCCCCTTCTAATGTCCATAGCTACAAGAGCAATTTAACACAGAAGAAAACTTCCTTCTACTGACCGAAATGGCAACTAGTCACGTCCAGGTGCTGGTTGAGTTCACAAAAAACATACCAGGTACTGTTATTTCTAATTCTAGAATTCTAGAGTTGCTGCCTTAAATGTTTAAGTACAATCAACTTGGATGTTTAAGTAATTTCAACTTCAATATTATGACTTTTAGAAAAATGAGTTGAATCTTGTATAACTTATAAATAGCAATGTAAAAACACATGTTGTCATAACTTATTGATCATATCATTTCTTTACAGTGTATAGTAGTTTCTATACAAATTGTTTGAAAAAAAACAAAAACAAGATCACATAGGTCAAGATAAGGTCATGTGACACTTTTTATATTACACTGATGTCCTATGAAGAGGTTGCAATAAACTCCACCAGTTCCAAGCAAACATACTCAGGTTCTTGTTTTCTGAACAGGTTTTCAATCTCTGGATCATGAAGATCAGATCGCTTTATTGAAAGGTTCCGCCGTAGAGGCGATGTTCCTGCGTTCGGCCCAGGTTTTCACCAAGAAACTGCCCAACGGACACACAGAGGTGCTGGAGGACAGGATCAGAAGGAGCGGTAAGCTCATTATTTGGATTGCAGCATAATTTACAGCATGATTCATGAACTGCTTCTATGGAGTGTTCAAAGGAATCATGACACTGGGATTGGGTTTCATACTTGTTGAGCCTCTTAAAGCCCAGAACAAAGTTCATAAAGTTCAATGGGCAAGTTATATTAATAATGTATCTGTCCGCCCTAAATAACCTCAGGAAATTTGCCATTGATAATCGCGTGGTGTATGTTACACGTGTAAAAGGACACTAAAAGTCCAACTGGTTTCGGTTTCACAGAAGTCTAAGCACTGGATGACTGCCAGGAACAGCATAAAGAGGAAAGCCCTCATACAGCATGTTGCTAGTGAATATCATATCTTCTGCTTTATATCACATCGAATTGTGTAGAACACTTGGTTGTGTTACAGTAGGATGCACAATCAATTCTCTCTCTTAAAAGCATCTTAAAGGGATAGTTCACCCAAAAATACAAATTCTGTCATTGTTTACTCATCCTCAAATAGTTTCAAACCTGTATACATGTCTTTGTTCTGCTGGACACAAAGGAAGACCAAGCAGATTTCATGCCCCATTGACTACCATAGTATTTTTGTTCCTACTATGGAAGTCAATGGGGCTCATCAACTGTTTGGTTACCCATATTCTTCTAAATATATATTTTTGTGTTCAGCAGAATAAAGAAACTCATACAGGTTTGGAATAACTTGAAGGTGAGTAAATGACAGAATGTTCATTTTTGGGTGAACTATCCCTTTATTGTTGCCCCATGTTTACTCCACGCTGAATCACCTTTATTTCAAAGATGGTTGCTTTCAGCCTCTCAGTATTTGAAAAGCTGTAACGATCCGTCCAGTTAGTGATATTTCTGAACAGACAGATGAATGCAGAGTGGTGTACACCCTTTTGAGTCCTCCAGCATGGGCTTGGGAATATTCACGCAAAAGGCCAGCGGGGGAAAAATAGATGCACTGTCTAAAGAGACTATTGTTCTCTATCTAAACATCGAGAGGCCTATTGTCCTACTATCTGGCTCTCAGCGCCTCTGACATTTCTCTAGCGTGAAGTGCGTCAGTGTCAGTGTTTTTTTTTTTTTGCTCTCTTTTTTTGGAAAGTTATGACAAAGGTTATCCTTTCATCTGAAGGGAAATGAACGAAACTGAGAAAGGAGTCTGCGTGCTGTGATCATTTCATCTCTCGAGGCGGGTGGCGACTGTTTGTTTATACTGAGTTTTTGAAAAGTTCGTTACACTCCAGCACTGTTTTTCTTTAATATTAACATTTTGGTAAGCTGAATTGTTAAGTCATGTTTTTAATGTCCCAGCTGCATCAGTGCGTCTTCGGTGTGTCGGGTTTCCCTGATTGGTCGGTCTGTAGCAAACCCTTACGGCTCTTCACACTGAATGCTTTACATCAGAAAAGAGCTCTCGGCTTGTATAGCCAGCAAAGTATGATAATTATATCAATGATAATGATTAAAGACAAAGACCTCGCACAAAACACAGGAAAGCCCTTCAAATACAGGCTTCAAATGAACTGCTGTTACCGAGAATCCCACTGAATGTGGAAACGCACAGCTGTGGGGATCCGAGGCCAGATTCAGATCAGCTCGGACCAAACAGACAACACAAAGCAACAAGGTCACGACCCTTGATGATCTTATTTCTAGTTTTTGTCAAAATATATACATTTCCATTTAACAATATACATTTTTTATAAAAGATATGAAAATTTATTTTAAGAATGGAATTTAAATTAATTTTATTTTTCTTATACCCCACTGACAAATAGTTTTTTTTAAATCTCATTTAAAGAATAAATCTAATCAAACAGCTTAAATTAGAGATATACCCCTGGTTTCACAGACAGGGCTTAAGACTAGTCCTAGACTAAAATGTAAGTCTGAGCTGTTTCCACTGAAATAAACTTGCACTGACTGATATATATATATCAGTGCCTTTTTAGTTTTAAGATGCACATCGGTAATGTTTTTTTTCTAAGCATGTTTATAAAAATTACTTAAATGTACTAATTGATCTATGGTCTAATCCTGGCTTAGTCTAAGCCCTGTCTGTGAAACCGGGCCTTAATCTTTTAACTTCAGAAGATATTAATATATCTTTTAAAGGTTTAGTTCACCCAAAAATTAAAATTCTGTCATTAATTACTCAGCCTCATGTTCAGAACATATAGACCGTCAATGGAGGGACAGAAATCGCTCAGATTTCATAAAAAATATCTTCATTTGTGTTCCGAAGATGAACGAAAGTCTTACGGGTTTGGAACGACATGAAGGTAGTGACAGAATTTTCTTTTTTGGGTGACCTAACCCTTTAAAAATGTATTTTAAATTATTGTCTTTGCCTCATCTCACAGGCAAATAGTATATCTCATTTAAAGTAATTCAAACCAAACTTGAGTGAAATTTATACTGTAAATTCAAGATGTAATATCTGAAAACAATTAGGCTAAGTCTTATCTTACAAAAATTTGCTTAATTTATCATGTTTTAAGAATATTACATATTGTTAAAGGGAAAACAAGAAAATGTAATTAAATAGTGCATAAGATGAAATAGCCATGAATGTTTATTAATGATGGATGGGTGGATTCTGAAATCGTGTGATTCAATAAATCCATAGGACACTCACTGTTGCTTTTAAATATAGGCAACACTGCCACCCTGAGGCCCCAGAATGAAACAGGCCATTTATAAAACAAATACATTTTGTACTGCAACAAAGACAGTTTTACAACTGAATACTTAAAAGTGTGACTCAGATTTATTTATTGAAGTTTAATTAATTAAAATTTATGGAGGTATGATTAGTGCCACGTGAAAGAATGCATGCTTCATTTAACTTTAGTAATAGCCAGTATGTAAATATGCGCATTGGGCTCAGCAGGTTATTTTTAAATGTAATTATAGCTTCTAAGAAATATGTTTTGGAGTGGTTACAGGTGGCTGAGGTAATAAATGACTGCTGTTTTCATGTTGTCATTGCTGGACTTTCAATAGAGTGATTTAGAAAATGATTGCAAAACTTGGTGTGTATCTTCATGAATCGCTTTATTTCCTCAGGAATATCTGAAGAGTTTATGACACCCATGTTTAACTTCTATAAAAGCATTGGGGAGCTGCAGATGATGCAAGAGGAACATGCTTTACTTACTGCCATCACAATCCTCTCACCAGGTGAGCAGATCGGTCACTTAATGTTCTAAATAAAAAGTTGCAGAATGCTGATTAATTAGTTTAGTTTGGTTTATTTCTTATTTGAGCAAAATAAAAGAACACAATCGTGCAAAAGTTTGGGTACAGTAAGATTAAAAAAAAGTCTCTTATGCTCACCAAGGTTGTGTTTATTTGATCAAAAATACAGTTAAAACAGTAATATTATGAAATATTTAAAAAAAAAAATCTATTTTAATATATTTTAAAAATGTAATTTTTTCCTGTGATGGCTCAGCAGTCTTCAGTCACATTATCCTTTAGAAATCATTCTGATATGTTGATTTTGATCCAAGATGCTATTTTGTAATGTGAGCTATAGTTACAGGACAGTTTTTAGTGTCATTGTTTGTCTGGAGCTGGTGTGCTTCTACCGAATAACAACAAATTATTTTTTTTGTAATACTCGTGTACTTTTTGTATGTTCATTTTTTGTTCATCCTTGTCTTTCGTTCGTCATCTTCGCATTATTTTGCTTCTCTTCAGCTATAGTAAAGAGACATCCACTCTTGCATTGTATGTTCGTGCATTTTGGGGGGCGGAGCAATGACGGGAGTGGTGTGTTTCAAATATCAACAATGTTTCAAAGAAATTGCTTACTGTACCTTTAAAGCTACACTGTGTAGGATTTACTCCCATCTAGCGGTGAAATTGTATATGACTACCAACTAAATATTACTTTCTAGTGCCTCCCATTCCAAAGGCATTTTAACTCCTACGGTGGCCCTATTATTTCAAATCTGCCGGCAGTCGCGAGTAATCTCCCTCTCACATTCGTCACTGTGCCACTGCGTGTAAAAACGCGAAAGGCGAAGCTTGTATGTCCCTCTTTGGCCAATGTAGTTTCAAGATGGAGGGGCAACATGGCGACCGGCATTTGAACCCCTTACCCGTATGTACTTTCAATGGCAGATTATAAACTTACGAGAATACTTTATAACTTGAAAGAAGTAATTATACATTAATGAGCACATATATTTTTGAAAGAACTAAGTGTTTTTTGCTAAGAATCAACTAAAAAAGTTACACAGTGTAGCTTTAAACTATCTAAAACCCCCTTTTTGTTCTTATGTAATTTGTTCTGTTCTAATAATAAGTTAAATGGTTAATGATTAATAAGTTCACAATAGAGAAGCTACCACATTTTTGTCATTGTTTTAAGCTTTAGAAGGCCACAAAAAAAGTGTTCCATTTGACTGAAACTGTTCTATCTAACCACAGACAGGCCATATGTAAAAGACCAGCAGGCAGTGGAGCGTCTGCAGGATCCCATGTTGGAGGTGCTGAGGAAGGTCTGTAAGCTACAGCACCCTCAGGAGCCCCAGCACTTTGCAAGGCTTCTCGGTCGTCTAACTGAGCTTCGCACCCTCAACCACCACCACGCCGAAATGCTAGAGTCATGGCGCATGAGTGACCACAAGTTCACCCCCCTCCTCTGTGAGATCTGGGACGTTCAGTGACTTTGTGACAGAAAATGCAGGGGGAAAAAATGGGTGGATGGAGAATAAATACCAAAGACTTTTACTAAGCTGCCAAATAAAGGAGTTTACACACTTTTGAGAGAATTTGACTGTTAAAGTATAAAATGTAAACGGTATACATTGCCAAATGTCAAGTAAAGCAGGAAGTAAAAATTATTTGAAGACATTATCAGCTCTTCAAGAAAAGATTGAGGGACACATTTTGATATTGTAATACCTGTGTAAATGTTTACCTGGCCTTTGCTACTTGATTTGTTTAAAATCTGCTTAATCTGAGGATTGCATGGCTTTTTACACTTTATGTCTGTTTGTGTATTGTGTAATTCATCTAAATATTTTAAGGTTCTCAAAATCTGTACTTCCTGACCTGTGGTCACTCTTTTCACATTTTGAAAATCATGTAAATTTCCAGTCTTTTGTGCATAAATATGTGTTTATCTGGAAGTTGGTGTTTACCACTGTGTAGCCTACTGTACAAACAGCATTATGAGTACATTCATACATACAGATTCAGTGATACACTATATGGCCAAATATATGAGGACAAATCAACAGACCCATGTGCAGAGCACAAAACCATGAAAGTTCACCCAAAAATTAAAATTAGGTCATTAATTACTCACCCTCATGTTGTTCCAAACCCCTAAGACTTTCGTTCATCTTCGAAACACAAATGAAGATCTTTTTCTGAGAGCTTTAGTTTCGGTCCCTCAATAGACAGCTGCGTAAATTCCACTTTGACGCTACAAAAAGTTCATAAAGGGATCGTAAATCTAATCCATATGAGCGGTTTAGCCCAAATTTTCTGAAGAGACATAATCGCCTGATATGAACAACAGATTTAATTTAGGCTTTTATCCACATATAAACATTGACCAACAAACAAACAAAAGCTCAACCGAACCTGCTTGACGTGAATAACCTCTTGCGGTAACACACGAGAATGAACCTCATTGGTTGTCGCACGTCGAGAGAACGTTCTTGAGCTTCTGTTTACCACAACTGATGTGTGATTTGATCATTGTTTATATGTGAATAAAAGCCTATATTCAATCTGTTCATCATATAAAGCGATTGTTTCTCTTCAGAAATTTTGACTAAATCGCTCATATATGGATTAGTTTTACGATTTCAACTCTTTAAGAACTTTTTGTAGCGTCAAAGTGGTATTTACGTAGTTGCCAATTGAAGGACAGAAAGCTCTCAGATTTCATCAAAAAGATCTTAATTTGTGTTCTGAACAAAAGTCTTACGGGTTTGGTACAACATGAGGGTGAGTAATTAATGAAAGAATTCCATCCAATATATTTTCATCAAATTCATGAGCAAGGGAAAAAAGTGAAGGGTAGTTGATGTAATGGTATAGCCCTACATAGCCAAAAAAGCAGATGTTAAATACTATATGGCCAAATGGACACCTGAATGCACCCATGTGTGCTTTTTTGAACGGTATTTCAAAACTTTATTAATATAGGATTAGTCCATTACAATTTCATTCTTCTGGGAAGGCTTTCGGTCCCACTAAGCATGTTTTCACACCTGGCTCGTTTCGAGCGTTTGTTTCGGAACCTGGTGCACTGTAAAAAATTTGGAGTAGAATTTACTTGAAAAAAGCTAGCTAACAATTTTCACTCAGAAAAAGCTAGTAAATTTACAAACATTTATTAGTAGCTTTAATTAGAAATGTTTAAGTTAAGTTTACTTGGATTTTCCCAGTAAATTTTATTGACTCTTTGTCTGTAAATTTTACTTAAGTAAGGCTTATAAATCTATTATGATTTTTTTCTATTATGAGTCCTAGTTATCTTTTTTAGTTATCCTGAGTAACCTTTACTTTAAATATTATGTAAACATTACTTAACATCAATAGTAATACATCACAAATTATATTTTCAATAAAAACAAATACTGACAGACATTTTCCTTGAGTTTTATTTCAATTAAACTCTTGAAAAACAAATGCACAAAAATGAATGGACACATTCATTAAGATTAACTGCTGTTGGCCAAAAACATGGCCAAAATTGTTCAGCATCTTTATACTATCACAGATGTTTCAATGTGTTTTTGTGTAGGCTATAACAGACCACAAACATTTTACGTGAGATGCTTAACTGATCTTACATACAACACTGTGATAAAACAAATAAAACTCTGCTTCTGTTTTCCTTAGCAGCACTGCATTATTTACACTAGACTGCAATACAATGTTTCTGTTTAACAGTACAAACTTTGCTCTAATTTAAATTAAGCAACCTTTTTAGAGCATTCTCACTTGCTGAACAAATTAGCAAATACAAAAATTGTAATAAAGTGTCAAACAAAATGGCCAACTAGCAGGCTTATATAGCTTTCTATGCAAAGAGCTAACTTTTGGAGAAAATTTTAAAGCATCCAGCCCAAGAAAGATTTTCTGAAACACTTCAAATGTGTTTCTCAGTTTTGGGGGATAGCTTAAGCTCAGGGAGTAAATGAAGCCCATGAGCAGAAGGCATGCATTTGTGAGATTCTTACATCCCAACAGCACCTCAGTTCCCTCAATGACGATGATGACATCACCTATGTTGGCATCTTCCTCTCCTGCAGTGCTGCCCAGGACAATGATCTTCATTACATGATTGGTGAAGTTATCTTTAATCATGTCTCTGCTGACATCCTGTCAAATACACAAATAAGAGCAAAATGGTTACAATAATGTACACTAAGTTGCATGTTATCTTTAATTTTATGTGATAAGTGCCCCACACAGAGATTTGGTCTCACCATAATTAAATCTGTTATTACATGAAAAAAAAAAGGGGGGGGGGGGATTAAGACAGTAGTCCAGAAGAACTGTCTGCAAGACACTTAAACTACCTGCAAAGCTACAGTACTGTAAAAAGGTTTAGGCACTTGTGTAAAAACTCTCTGTAAAGTGGCGAAGCCTTTAAAATGCTTTCATAACCGAACAAGCCCGGTGTGTTTGTGTTTGCCGCTGTCGTGCTAGCGTTGCTGGGAAAGATGAGACGTAGACGGTGACGTAAGACCTGGCTCTGTGGTGGCTCTCTAGCCTGTGGAAAGGCAAACTAGTTCTTCGAAAGCTTGTCAGTCGAACTAACTCCAAACTGGCAATAGCACTATAGCTCTGAACTAGCACCCGGTTCATTCTGGTGGAAAAGGGGTACTAAAGAACCACTGAAGCGCCAAGATTTGGTGCTATACAGCACTTAAAGTGCTTCCCCTGTGATTACGAGCTAAAGAACCACTTTTAGTGATATATAGCACCATTTTTTTTTTGAGTTGTTAGGGGTTAACAGTTTAGGACTCAAGGACCAGATGTTTGAAAGAAGACCCGGAGTCAGAATTATAAAAAACTGAAGAAAAGTTTTACTGAAGATAGTTTGCAGTTTCATGAGCAGAAGTCAGCTTCAAGACTCACACAGGAGTTCGTAGGCCTGTAACCTGTAACCAAGAAGACTAACACACACACCGACACACATCTTTTCCAAGGTTGGATTTGGCTAGGCACTAACTATAAACAGGAGTCTCGTCTCAAAACATCAAGATAAGTTCTTTCTCTCAGGATAGGACACTTAAGTCTAAACAGAAAAGATAGGCTTTAACTGAGAAATGGTCCCTTAAACTTTAGACTTCAATGACCCCTATGTGTTTTAACATGTTGAAGACCTTTCTCAAACACAAAGCAAGTCCCTATTTAATTTCTGGAAGCCGGGATAAATAGGCAAGCAATGTTACTACATTCAAATATCAAATACAGACATTAAAGAATACATGAAACTAACATTTCAGTAATCACACTGGTAACTTCTATAACAAAGTAAAATCTCCAGAGAAGTTATTCAACTCATTAGATATTTAGAACGAGAAAAATATTGATTAATACCTTGATTATAATCACTCATTACATATACATTGAAGCAACAGTGGATTCCAATCCACCCCTTCAGAATAGACAAACTACAGCACATAAAAAGATATAAAAAGTAAAAAAAAAAAAAAATTGGGCATGAAAATACTAATGTGCCTTAGACGTTTGCAGTACTGTACATATCCGAAGTCAAAACGAAATTTTAATTTATCTATTAATGTACCTGGTAGGCTTCAATGAGCTCCTCAGATCATTCTCCCAGGTAGGAAATAAGGCAGCGAATCACAGCATCTCACTTATCTTCAATTTGCTGTTAAAAAACAAAAGTAAATAGCAGCGAACATTAACAGTGTACACTTCCATCTACATACAACTTCTATCTACATACAACTGCATATCTATAAAGTCAGCAAGCAGCAGGATATCAGATGTGCAATATATACATTTACCAGGCAGAGTGAATCTAGCACACTTCGGGACTTTTTTTTCCTTACTCAGGACATATTGAGGATACAAAATCAGTTGAGTTTGCTTCTGTTGCAATTTGTTCAAGGTTGACCTCCATTTTGGCTTAAAATGACTGGACTACTATTAGCTAGAGATGATCGGTTCATGTGCCGCTATGGATCTGTCGCGTCACATTTACAAGCGCCAAAACGGTAGGCTATTTATTGTTTGAATTTCGTAATAAAAGTGACAGAATCTGAGAGCTGAGATTTTTTTATATCATAAGTAACCTGCTCTGTCTAGTCTGTCAGTCTCCGTGTCTTCTTTGCTTCGCGATTTTTCTGTGCGTGAGAAAATGGATGTGTGGCGCAGTTTAGCGTATAGCCAGAAAAGAGACTCTGGGTGTGCATCTGAAAATCTGGGTGTGCCCGTTTATATACTGTCTATGGGTGTGCCACATTTATTGTCAGATTAGGCCAGCCTTAATAATATTCTTGTTTGCCGTAACCCGACCGACCCTGTCAATTTAGGACCGACCCAATTATTTTTTTCCCCCTTTTAGTTGTAAACTTGCGTTAAGACCAAGCGGCAACATTCTAATCTGAAAAATGAAGCCTACCCGGAAGTGCGAAAAACTGCAATACATCGAAAATCCGCTAGGGGCAGGTCCCAAAAGGGAGCAAATAATGTCCATAGACCCCCATGTTAAAATGTCTGTTTTCACAGCATAAATTCATGTTTTTACAGGTTGGTCCCATGGACTTTTATTGCATTTTCGATAGGTTCCGAGTGCCTGACAACTGTGAGGGGGGTGAATTTTTTTCTAACTCGTTAGTTTAGATCGTATTTAGATATAAAATGTATGACAAATAAGGGCGTGGTTAACTTTGATTGACAGCTTGATTGACAGCTGATAACGAGCATAGGCTGCGCCGAGTGGAATTCCTGAAATTTGACGTCTCGGCCATGATCTGACACAACTGTTGTGGGCGTCGCGCGAGTGTCTCAAACAGGAAGATGGCGCCGCCCATACCCCCCATAAACGGCCTCAAAACCGTTCTTCAGAAAGTCTATCTACCTCCGCAGCGCCACAGATCTGGCCCTGCGAGCCACTAAAGCGACAGCTCAGTCAATTGGCCAAAGCATGGCTAACTTGACGGTGCTTGAGTGGCATCTCTGGTTGAACTTGACGGAGATGAAGGACGCAGACAAGGTAGCTTTCCTCGACTAGGCCTGTCACGATAACAAATTTTGCTGGACGATAAATTGTCCAAGAAATTATTGCGATAAACCATAATATTGTCGTTCTGAGACCATTTTCATCTATTATAATGACAATGGCATAATAATGCAGGTACACCTTTTCAAAGATCTATAAACTTTTATTTCTTAAGAATATTAAACATTGAAAATGGAAAACATTTTAAATATCCACAAAAAATGAACAAAACAACCAAAAACAATAAAAGCAATGGACTCTCAGTGTCTGTTAAAAAAAAATTCACTTGAATAAATACCAAAAACAATAAATAAAATGGATGTAAACAAAATTGCACTTAAAAAAATATTAAACATTAGGCTCAGACATAAATAGTGATACATTCCATAACAGGAAAAACTGCCAGTTAGGACCTTTGTAAACAAATTTAAAAAAAGCCTCAACAGGCCATATCACACCATTTTGCACTGTCCTCCTGTTACTTTGTCGACTTAACGCCGAGTGATTGTGTACTGTCGGGAAGACGGAGATGCACTTTATTGCGTGTATATGCTACGCACTGAAAATACTTGGTTAGGATTGGGGTGAGGAGTGTGTGCGTATTACACGCCATAAAGTGCGTATCATATGCACGCAAAAACTATTTTTGCCGTATAAATGGCACGAGAAATAACATTCGTGGTATAGATACGCATTTTCATGAGATCGGGCTCACAACTAGCGTCTTCTCTCTCTCCCGGCAGTCGCCGCAAGCAGTCCCGCTTTCCCATACAAAGACCATGTGACTGACAAGCGCCGTGGCGCCACCTCCCCACACAAAGACCATGCAACTGACAAGAGGGTTCACTCCTTCTATACGCTACGCAGGGGCGTAATTTGTGGGGGGGTTGGGGGGGAGATAACCCCCCCAATATTTAAATCTATGCATTACAACCCCCCCAATATTTATACCATGATCACATGAAAAATATGCAGACCCAAACTTCAACCCCCCCAATGTTCAAACCAAATCTACGCCCTTGACGCTACGGAACCGAGAGTGGTCATCCAGTCTCTTTGGTAGAGAGAGAGAGAGACGAGGAAAACAAACAAGCATGCAAATGGAATTATCGCGGCCAGAAAAATTATCGAGCTCATTTTTTTTATCGTGTGATTAATTGATTTATTGACTATCGCGACAGGCCTATCCTCGACTCCCCTATTTCCACCGCCGGTCTGTTCGGCCCAGCGGTCAAAGGGTTTGCGGAGCGTTACACAGAGGCTCAGAAGGTGTCGCAGGCTATGCGTCACTTTCTCCCTAAACGCTCCAGCTTTTCCTCGAGTCGCCAGAGGAAGGCGCCGCCGCCCTCTCAGCACGTGAGAGCAGCGCCGCCAGTCTCCCAGCCCCGCCCAGCGGCTGAAGTCCGTAAACGCTCTCACTCTCGCTCTGATAAGCGCCAGTAGTTCACTGAGAGGCGGGGACCCCGACCCAGGATTGTGTTGGACCCTGCGCCTCCCAAGTCTTCCTAGCTGTGGGAAGAAAAAGGGGAAAATTGAGTCTCGCCGAGGCCGGACCAATCTCCCGAAAACCTTGCATACATTCCCCAGTGCCCTCCTTTCAGGCGACTGGAAATGTCAGTACTGCAGTCAATGGGTCTGTTGTAAAGCACGCACACCTGCAAACAAACGCCGTTTTCACGGCGACACAAATAAAACACGAAAAGAGCACTTTTCTGTCTGTGTCATATGTAGATCATGTGTCCACTGTAAAGTACGCACAACTACACACAAGCACTGTTCCCACAGTCCCAAGTTTTCCCCCAGCTCACGCTGGAAGTGTAATAAATGTAGTGCGCGTGCCCACTATGAAGTGTGCATCCCTACATATAAACACTGCCAACAAAATATTAACTCTCCCCCCAACCAGCGCGGGAGAGATAATAAACGTAGATTGTGTGCCCACTGTACAGAACGCACCTCTACACACAAAAACTGTTCCCCGATCAGTTTCTCATCCGGCTCACGCTGGAACTGTATTAAAGGGTGCGCCCGCAGTAAAGCGCGCGCCCCTATACATGAGTGCTGTTCACACAGCAGCAAACACACAATGACGGCCAGGTCCGTGTCTCACAGCGGCCCGTCTCCAGTTTTCATTCAATCCCTAGCTATGCGGGCCAAAGCCTGGGAGGCTCTCCCCGGTATATCAGAGTGGGTGTTGAACATAATAAAACGAGGTTACTCGCTACAGTTCGCTCGCAGACCACCGCACTTTTCAGCTGTGGTCAAGACGACAGTGAAAAAGGGCATTGCTCACATCCTTCGCACAGAAGTGTCGAAACTGTTAGAAAAGGGAGCTGTCGAACCAGTCCCCTTTTCTCAAAGGGAGTCGGGCTTCTACAGCTGTTACTTCCTCGTTCCAAAGAAGGATGGCGGTCTCAGACCCATTCTAGACCTCAGACACCTGAACAAGGTGCTGATGACGCGTCCGTTCAGGATGCTGACAACCAAGCATATCCTCGCACAAATTCGCCCGGGAGATTGGTTTTTCTCAGTGGATCTGAAAGATGCTTATTTTCACATCCAAATATCACCCCATCACAGGCCATTCCTGAGATTCGCCATCGAGGGGCAGGCTTACCAGTACACGGTACTTCCCTTCGGCCTATCGCTAGCACCTCGTACATTTACGAAGTGTATAGACGCAGCACTTACCCCCCTGAGACAGCAGGGAGTGCGAGTGTTGAACTACCTCGACGATTGGCTGATTATAGCTCAATCGGAGGCACAACTGATAACTCACCGATCCTGGCTCCTCAGCCATCTAGAATGCCTGGGGCTCAGGATCAACACTTCCAAGAGCACACTGTCCCCCAGCCAGAATATTTCTTTCCTGGGTATGGTGATAGACTCTATACAAATGAAAGCACGCCTCACATGGGAGCGCGCGCTCACCATTCAACGCATAGCGGCATCTTTCAGAACGGGCGCTCTCGCTCCTCTCAAAAGATTTTAGAGGATGTTAGGTCTCATGGCCTCAGCATCATCAGTACTCCAGCTAGGACTACTGCACATGCGTCCTCTTCAGCGCTGGCTAAAACCCCTCGTACCAGCTCATGCCTGGCGATCGGGCCACTTACTGATCAGAGCGAGTCACGGCTGTATAAAAGCCCTGACTCCCTGGAAAGCGACTGACTGGTTGCAGTCTGGTGTGAGTATGGGTGTGGTTTCAAAGAGAAAAGTGATCTCGACAGACGCCTCCAACCTAGGTTGGGGAGCCTTTTACGAGGGCAGGCCGGTCTCTGGCCTTTGGTCAAGCCCAGAGAAGCGCCTACATATAAACTGTCTAGAGATGAGAGCGGTGGCTCTATCACTCAAGGCTTTTCTCCCATACCTAAAAGGCCACCATGTCCTGGTCCAAACGGACAACATGGCAGTGGTGTCTTACATAAATCGCCAGGGTGGTCTCAGGTCAAGCAACCTGCACACCATGGCCAAGAATCTCATCTTGGGCTCAGCACAACCTGCACTCGCTGAGGGCAGCGCACGTGCCAGGCATTCTGAACCAGGGCGCGGATATGTTATCCAGAGACAAAATTCCCCCCGGGGAATGGTCCCTTCACCCTCAGACGGTTCAGCTAATCTGGAGCATCTTCTGCGAGGCAGAGGTCGACCTCTTAGCTTCAGAATACAATGCTCGTTGCCAAACATACTTCTCAAAGAGCAAGGACTCACTCGCACTATATGCTTTTCCCCCGATCACGATGCTGCCACAGGTCATTGAGAGGATCAGGGAAAGCAAGTGTGCAGTGCTACTAATAGCCCCTCTCTGGAAGACCCAGTTATGGTTCTCCGAGTTGGCACAACTACTGGAAACAGCCCCTTGGCTGATTCCTCTGAGGAGAGACCTCCTCACACAGGCAAACGGGAAAATTTGGCATCCCCGTCCCGACTTGTGGGCCCTTCATGTATAGCCCCTCAACGGGTAACCGGGTGTCTCCCGGATAGGGTGCTAAAAACCATCACTGAGGCTAGAGTGCCCTCAACCAGGCGCCTCTATGCCCAAAAGTGGGCAGTGTTCGCCAGCTGGTGCGCAGCACGGAACCTGGACCCATGCTCATGCGAGGTACCAAGTGTACTCATTTTTTTTACAAGAGCTACTGGACGCGGGTCGCACCCCCTCCACGCTCAAAGTATATGTTGCGGTCATAACAGCATATCACGCTCTTGTGGCCGGACATTCACTGTGAATGAACAAACTCATTGTGCGCTTCCTTAAAGGGGCAAGGAGGCTGAATCCCTCGCGACCCCCCTCTGTGCCTATCTGGGACCTCTCCACGCTCAAAGGCGCCCCGTTCGAGCCGCTTCGGTCTGCAGACCTGAAGCATCTCTCGCTCAAAACCTCTCTTTTACTGGCGCTCGCTTCAGTTAAGAGAGTGGGCGATCTGCACGCGCTGTCAGTGAGCGCGTCCTGTCTTGAGTTTGGACCTAACGACTGCAGAGCTGTCCTCAGGCCAAGACGTGGCTATATTCCTAAAGTGCTCTCTACCCCCGTCAGAGCACAGGTTATTTCCTTAACAGCTCTCTCCTCACCAGAGGGCGAAAGAGACGCGAATTTACTCTGTCCCGTCAGGGCTCTCAGAGTTTATTTGGAACGTTCTGCATCATTCAGACAGTCAGAACAGCTTTTTGTATGCTTTGGCGGCCGCACCAAGGGGCTCGCTGTCTCAAAGCAGAGATTATCGCGCTGGATAGTTGACGCTATCGCGCTGGCTTATGAGTCTAAGGGCCTTCCTTGCCCCTTAGGCGTCAGAGCTCATTCCACGAGAGGCATGGCCTCGTCATGGGCTTGGTCGAGTGGAATACCCATTGAAGATATTTGTGCGGCGGCCGGCTGGGCCTCGCCGTCCACATTTATCAGGTATTATAACTTGGAAGTTCCCAATTTACATGCTAGGGTTCTTTCAATATAAAAAGTGTAAGCACAAAACCCCTTGAACTCGGGTCCGATATGTATCCGGTCCGGGTTTAACTCGAACTACGATTCTCATACATATATATATATATATATATATATATATTTACATCATACAGTGTGTCCCTCCTTAGGCCCACCTTTATTTACCCTATTAAAGCCCGTCACTGACCGGTTTGGGTTCATACTTTACTCTTACAGCCTCAGGCTTTTGCTTCGGGCCACTACATGAGCGAAGTTAAGCACGCACGGCGTTTCGAAAGGCGTTCCCATAGCGTAAGCTAGCTTACTCAATATGAGAGCCCTCTCGAAAAGGAACGTCTCGGTTACTAACGTAACCTCGGTTCCCTGAGATGAGGGAACGAGTATTGCATAACCCACCGTGCTTTGTGCTTTATCTGGAGATTGCTTCAGTCGTTTAAACCTAGATTTACATGGCTCGAGATGGGTGCTTTATAGCCTTCGGCCTTCTGGCGGGCTCTGACGTGCTCATTGGTTGTGAAGTGTCCTCATTGGTTCGCGTTGGTTCATCTGAGCCGCCTCGACATAGGTTCCTGCAGTTGCCGCAGCACAGCCAATGACCGCTCTGTCCGTTCATTCGTGTATGCTGTGCAGCTGCACTGCGTTTTAAAGATTTGCTTCAATATTCTCGAGAAAAGGAGTTTTCCCATAGCGTAAGCTAGCTTACGCAATACTCGTTCCCTCATCTCAGGGAACCAAGGTTACGTTAGTAACCGAAACGTTATCCTTCCCATCCAGATCCAATGCTACCACATCTTTACATTACTATTGGGCAATTCCAGCGTTATGGACGTGACATTTGCAGTCAAAACTTGAAATATAAATTATCAGAAAATGCATAATACTAATATATAATACTAATATATTGAAACGTCTTGTAGCGACAATTTACCATATTGTCACTTAGAGGTGTTTGTAGGGCTATCTGACGCGTGGTTCCAAACAAATACACTTCCAGTCCAATACTGCATTTATCTTCTTTATTTTGACTCAGTTCTGATGCTCAAACACATTGTGATCAACAGTTAGCATGTCCTTACATGATTCATGATCCTCACGGTCAAAAATTGTTTGCTTCCCGATTACACCTGACGTCTCTTGCTCTCTGATTATCTATATACCCTAAACCCGTACTCCACCCAGTGTTCTCCAGTGGAACTACAACAGACATTTGAGTAGAGCATAATGGCTCTTACACACCGGCCCCTAATTGTACATGACAAGTAGACATTACAATTCAATACAATACAATATTTATACAAAGAGCCATTGAAGTCCAAAGCGACACTGTATAACATTGCATTTAAACAATCTTCCGTTTCTTAGAACATAAGTCTTTGCAATCAGTCCTTTAATTTTCCAGGCTGTCATACAATAGACAAAGCTTTGTCAAAGGTCTCTCAAGTATATTGGTTTTAGTTTGTACTCGCAGAGAGCGTACAAGTCCATTTTTATCAGGAAAAACTTCCAAGACTCGTCCCATCAACCAGGATCCACGTGGGGCTGTAGAGTCCACAATGACAACAATGTCACCAGGAACAAATCTCCTCCTTTCCTTGTTCCATTTCTGTCGCTCTTGAAGCAAAGGCAAGTATTCACTTGTCCATCTTCTCCAGAATAAGTCACACATATATTGGACCTGTTTCCATCTTCTCTTGCTGTATAACTCTGATTGGTCAAAGAGTCCAGGTGGTAGAACTGGCTTGCCTTTCATTTGAAGAAGATGATTTGGAGTAAGTGGCTCAAGGTCATTAGGATCATCTGAGAGCTTTGTTATTGGACGATCATTTAGAATGGCTTCAATTTCACATAGCACAGTATGAAATCTTTCATCATCCAAAGTTTGCTCATGTAAGATGGAAGGAACTCAAAATTTTCTTGATCATTCTGATCACACGCTCCCACACTCCTCCATAATGTGAGCCTCCTGGAGGATTGAAACTCCACTGAACACCTTTTTGAAGCATTGCCTTTTGAATCTTGCTTTTATTCCATGAACTGAGCATTTCTCTTAACTCTCTTTCTGCTCCAATAAAGTTGGTACCATTGTCTGATCTTATATGAACAACTGGTCCTCGTCTGCAAATAAATCTGCGTAGAGAGTTAATGCATGCATCAGTGTCCAAGGAATAGGCGACTTCCAGATGAACGGCTCTACTTGCCATGCAAGTAAAGATGACCCCATAACGTTTCACAATGGAGCGTTCTCTTTTGACCTCTACAGGACCAAAATAATCCACTCCTACGTTCGTAAATGGAGGAAGGTCGGGAATGAGTCTCTCTTTTGGCAAGTCTGCCATCTTCTGCTCACCAACCTTAACTCCAAGACGTCTACAATGGCCACAACTAGATATGATCTTCCTAGCAGCTGCATTACCTTTAATGATCCAATATTTTTTCCTCAGCTTGGAAAGCATATGATTTCTTCCACTGTGACCTAATTGTTGATGAATATGCCGCAAAATGAGTGTGGCAACATGCTGATCTTTATAAAGAATGATAGGATGCTTCCTTTCCTCAGGCATAGCAGCATTCCTCAGTCGTCCTCCAACTCTTAATAGACCATTTTGAAAGACAGGATCCAACTTATACAACTTGCTGTCTCGTTTTACCTTTAAAACAGATGAAGATGACAGAGCAGCAATTTCCTTTCCAAACTGTTGCTGTTGACTAAATGCAACAATAGCGATTTCAGCTTCAGTCAGGTCCTCCAAAGTTAAGTTCTGTGTAATTGTTGAGAATGTTAGCTTTTGAAGCTCATTCTCTATCTTCTTGGAGGATGGCAATACACCCTTAGAATCTAAAGAGGTTTTGATTTCTTTTCGCCTTTGACTCCGTTGCCTAAGAATTTCTTTAACTTCAAAAACCAAGCAACAGCAACTTTCAGCTTTATCCAGTCTGAGAAGTGTGTAATCAGTCTATGAGTGGCATTTGTTGCACTTAACACTTCATTTACACCAGTGGTGTTTACACTCATGTTCCTCTTTACCTCAGGATCATTGACCTTAAGAGTAGAATCAACTATTTGTACTGGCCACTCTTCCTGTGGTTTCCGCATTTTCATGCATCTCCAGATGTACCGTCTGTCCAAAATACTGATTCCACCCATGGAAACTATATCTCTGCCTTCAACATTTTGTCCACTCGAGCAGCAAGTACAGCGGCTGTCAATTCAAGACGTGGAATTGTTATATGCTTCAATGGTGCTACTCTTGATTTGCCAAGTAGGAAACTAACATGGACATCCTTGTTTGTCTCCATCCTAAGATATGTTACAGTACCATATCCAAGTGTACTTGCATACAATCGACAAAACACCACGTCTGGTGCAAGGATGGTCTTTGATGGTCATTTTAAACTTGAAAGTGTCCGATTCAACACACCACAACAAACCAAGAGCTCTTTCCATTGGTAGTTGATCCTTGTCCAGATCCATAATTTTTATGCCATGTGCTCTGTGTTCTTCAGGTACAGTTTGCAGCACAGCACGGCTATTACTGACCCATTTGGTCAATTGGACACCTCCGGTTAAACAAACTGCTATGAGATCTTTGATCATCAAAATGGCCTCTTCCTCTGAATCTACACTTTTCAGACAATCATCCATGTAGAAGTTGGCATGAATTGTGTCAATGACCCTTTCTGGAAAGTTGGGCTTATTGTCTTCTGCTGTCTTGCGTAGTGCAAAACAAGCACAACTTGGGGATGACACAGCTCCAAACAAATGCACATTCATCCTGTATTCCACAGGTTCTTGCTTCAAGTCACCACCTGGCCACCACAAGAAACGAAGAAAATCTGTATCATCTGTTGCAACTTTGACCTGATGAAACATTGATTTCACATCAGCCATAAATGCAATAGGCTCTTGTCGAAACCTCACAAGAACTCCCAGAAGTGAATTTGTCAGATAAGGGCCTTGCAGCAGTTGATCATTAAGCGATGTACCTTTGAAAGCAGCTCCACAGTCAAATACCACTCTTAACGTTCCCTTCTTGGGGTGATAAACACCGTGGTGAGGGATAAACCAAACTTTCCCTTCATCCTGTTTCAACTGATGCAATGGTACTCTTTCAGCATAACCTTGATTGATGACCTCATCCAAGAAAACTTTATATTCTTATATTGATGAAAAGTCTTATTTCTGTCCAATTTCCTCTTCAATCCCATTATTCGCTGTTTAGCCACACAAAGGTTATTTGGCAACATGGGATTTTTCATTTTGAATGGAAGATTCAATTTGTAGTGTCCATCCTGAAGCTCAATTGACCTGTTTGCCTTTTCCATAAATGCATGATCTTCTCTTGACATCTCTTTGTTCTCAGAAGCGATCTCATTAAAATCGTGATTATACTGTTTATTGAGCATCTCCTCCAGCTTGCCTAGTGAAATCCTATTAACAGTAACATCCGGACATTCAATTGTGTTCCCATTGTCCTTGCTTCGTTGGAGTGGTCCATTCACGACCCATCCCAGTAGGGTTCTAACTGCATAAGGTCCTTCTCCATCACTGTTTTTAACCTCCCAGGGCTCCATTACCTTGGAAGCATTTGCTCTAATTAGCAAATCCACATCAGCAGGAATTTGAGGGATCTTAACACCTTTCAGGTATGGCCATTTATCCAAATCCCCTTCGGTAACCATGTTATCTTTGGACACAGGCATTTTCTCCTGAGTGAAGACTTCCGGAAGACTGTAAAAAATGTCAGTATAAAGGCTAGACACTTCCAATCCAGTCAGAATAGAACTACTAACAGACCTTTGATTGCCCATTGTTTTCAAAAGAATATTAGTTCTCTTACGAGAGGTTCTCTCGTATTGCGTAAGTTAGCTTACGCTACGGGTAAAGTTGTCTTTTCTCGAGATCTGAAGCCAAAAATTATCCTTAATTTTGTATTTATTGTCAACGCAGTGCGGCAGACAGCAGACCATAGCAGGCTGTACGAGCGTGCTCATTGGCTGTCCTGTGGCAACTGCAGCAGCCTACCAGTGAGCCCCGCGTGACGTCGCGCCCTCCACGCGCCTTGCCCGCCAGAATGGATATGGCTAGCGTGTATAAAAGAGGGGCTCACAGGCTGGAATTCTGATTTTCTTGTCTTCAGCGAAGCTCTTCGCATCGCTGGATCTTGAGAGAGCCGCCGCCGTTGAAACCAGCGACCAGCAAGCCTAGGAAGCGTCTGAGGAAGCCGGCCGCCTTCGCCGCCTTCAGCCATCCGTGCCTGCTACGCCATCCGGCGACATATCCTTTTTCTGCTGTGTGTGTTCGCCGCTGCGACACACACTTTCTCTCCTATTCTAAAAGAGTAAATTTCTACGAGGCGTTGTTTCAAATGCCTCGCACTGCGCCGCTCACAAGGGATGCAGAAGCGGACGGGCTCGGAGCGAGCTTCCTCGCTCTCTCTCCCTCTGTTCGAGCCGCGCTGCGCCGCTCACAAGGGATGCAGAAGCGGATGGGCTCGGAGCGAGCTTCCTCGCTCTCTCTCCCTCTGTTCGAGCCGCGCTGCGCCGCTCACAAGAGATGCAGAAGCGGACGGGCTCGGAGCGAGCTTCCTCGCTCTCTCTCCCTCTGTTCGAGCCGCACTGCGCCGCTCACAAGAGATGCAGAAGCGGACGGTCTCGGAGCGAGCTTCCTCGCTCTCTCTCCCTCTGTTCGAGCCGCGCACTGCGCCGCTCACAAGGGATGGCAGAAGCGGACGGTCTTGGAGCTCTCTTTACGTTACAAGAAAGCTACCTTGTCCTCGCGCCCCGTTTGCGTTCGTCACTCACCGGCGAAGGAGAACAGAGAGTGTTTTAGTCCCGCCGTGGTATAATAACCATTAAGTTGTTTGCTTTATTTAATTTAGTCTTTCTTGTTTTCTGCAACGTTTCCAATTTTTCCAGTAATGCCCTTTGGAGTAAGTTTGATGCACCGTTTTTCTTTCACAGACTCCATTTAAACTTTCTCAACCAGCACATTAGTCTCTGTTTGTTTACCAGCAGCCATAAAATCTTCACCACAATTACTCACACTCATTTTCACAGAGTGTTGAATTCATTCAACTTGTCAGTAACTATAAACTTAAGCAACCAATGCATTGGATTTATGCTATTAAAGGTGTGCACACAAGAGCCATTCATAGGTAGCACTATACATACCTTGAATTCATTTGCTCGCTTTGTCACGACTGGTCCTTGATTCATACGTCCAATTATATCCAAATCCACAATGGGATCCAGTGCTTAGTTCGTAAAAAGTTCCAAAAGTTCCAAAGCGATGCGTGATAATCCACAAAGAAGCAATTTTTGGCAAATTGTAGCGACAATTTACCATCTTGTCACTTACAGGTGTTTGTAGGGCTATCTGACGCGTGGTTCCAAACAAATACACTTCCAGTCCAATACTGCATTTATCTTCTTTATTTTGACTCAGTTCTGATGCTCAAACACATTGTGATCAACAGTTAGCATGTCCTTACATGATTCATGATCCTCACGGTCAAAAATGGTTTGCTTCCCCATTACACCTGACATCTCTTGCTCTCTGATTATCTATATACCCTAAACCCGTACTCCACCCAGTGTTCTCCAGTGGAACTACAACAGACATTTGAGTAGAGCATAATGGCTTACACGTCTGTTTATACTGTACATCCATACTCCCTTAATAAAGGAGTCCAGACGTTAGAAAAATATCAGTATACATGCGTTTTATATTTATTATGAGGGAAATACACTTGTGTTACTTTAGAATGTTCAGTGATGTCACAGAACTGCCAGATTCAAACTTTTGCGCGTTGGCTGGCGCTTAGCCGAGACGGACAACTTGTTTATTTTATGTTTCAGACATTTAAATACACATAAGTACAAGTAAAACAATACATTTGTAGTTTGTAAAATACACACTGATGAAGCAGCAAAAACAATCTATTCAAATGTAATTTGCCGACGTGTTTTATTCATATATTATGGTGCCTTCACGTGCTATGGTAATTATGCTAAATACCAAAAGCCGACGTGGAAAATGCACATGAACACCCCCTCATGTGGTATTTTCCACTGGGCAACTCATAGAATATTTTGATGCACGAGTTGCCGAGATGAGATAACCTTTGACCTTTTCAAAATGGCGGAGAGCAACGCAAGAGTCGTGAATAAGCATTGCACACAACTAAACCTTTTTTGCTACTGTTAGCGGATAGTTTTTGTTGCCTATACAATGTTGTGTCATTAACAATTGTAAGTAATAGTAATGCGTTAACACTCAGTGTCAGTTTTAAAAATACCGTTATGGTTTGGTGTTACCTACCCAGAGCAGATGCTAGCTAGCAGTCAATAGGAGCTTCCTAGTAATGAGCGGTCAGGCAATTTACTCATGTGAATGTATTTTGTCTGTAGTGTACGCCAGCGACACCATGATTTACTGACTTAAGCAATCTAAAATTGTTTTAGCCAAATAACAGGTCTGGATCTGTGAGTCCAATTTTTTTTACCTACATTACGACAACAAAAGCACTTGAACACAACACACTGGTAAATACCAGTTCACAAGTGGAAAATATCATCTTTTCCATAGCATGTGAAGGCACCATTAGACACACAGCGGAACTATAAAGTTTACTCTATTCTTCTAACGAAGAATCGGAATATCAGATAGTTGACATGGTAATCAAGTTTGTGAATATATTTAATAAAAAAGGAAAAAGGAAATAAAACGAATAGCGATACATCTTTTAGTTATTGTGGCTGCGGTGTGTCACGTGACAATTATAAGGCGTCGCCATGGAAACAAGGGGTCAGTTAAAATGGGCGGCAGTGGCTCAGAGGTTCATGTAGGTTGTCTACAAACCGAAAGGTTGGTGGTTCAATCCCCGGTTCCACCTGACCAAGTGTCGAGGTGTCCATGAGCAAGACACCTAACCCCAGCTGCTCCCGACGAGCTGGATGGCGCCTTGCATGGCTGACACCGCCGTCGGTGTGTGAATGAGTGAGTGAATGGGTGAATGTGAGGCTAATGTAAAGCGCTTTGGTGGCCATACTGTAGGTCTGTGAAAGCGCTATATAAATGCAGTCCATTTACCATTTAAAATATTTTTAACTTACGCGTGAAAGGGTTGATTTTATATATATATATATATATATATATATATATATATATATATATATTCTAGGTAAACAACAATAGCCCAAGTTTAGTAAAACATTTTTTATTGAGACTATAAAAAATAATTCTGCATCCATTTTTAGGTGTGCCAGCTGCCACTGTGGGTGGCACCGGCACACCCGTGGCTACGCCCCTAGCCTAGAGCTGCCAACTGTCACCGACGCATTCACCGTGAGACACGCAATTGACACTTTTCACACACTCTCACGCCACAGGCGTAGCCACACCCGTGAATGCGTCGGTGACAGTCGGCAGCTCTAGGCTAGGGGCGTAGCCACGGCACTGACCGGTTTGGGTTCATACTTTACTCTTACAGCCTTCAGGCTTTTGCTTCGGGCCACTACATGAGCGAAGTTAAAGGACAATTCCGGTATTTAACACTTTGAGTCTATTTTGTAGTTTGTTTTGGATGAACAAGAGTGGTGGACAAAGAAATTTTGTCAATGGTTCCTGTCGCGACTTTTTGACTATTTTAGAATTGCCCATGACCGCATTTGAATGGGAGTCAATGGCCATGCACAAACATGTCCTTAAAACAACCCTTAACGTTCGTTTTCAAAACTGTGCTACTCACCGAGTGGTTAGTGGTGTTCGTTGATGATTAAAAACAAATATATCGGCGCAATGTATGATTTCAATCCGTTTATTTTTCTATAGTGGAACTATTTTTTCAGATACCTCACAACCGCGTATAAACTTCCGCAACTTCCGTTGCTCTGCTCACGCTAGCCTTCTGAGGCGAGCATAGCTTTTTTTTTTTTTTTTTTTTTTTTTTTTTTTTCAAGAATTATTATAGTTTTTACTAGTTTAATTCTTATCAGGAATTCGTAGGATTTCAGCGTTGAGGCGAGCATAGCTTCTGAGAGACAGGAAACCGAGCGAAAAGACCTAAAAGACTACAATCAAATATAAACAGCATCCTTTCCGTTTCCGTTAGCGCAGTAATATCAACGAGCAATTAGTCCTCCAATGGAAATCAATGGATTTTACAAAATGCCAAATAAAACACGACAGAAACTGTATTTCGCTACGCTACTTGTTTTGGAACATCAACGAACACCACTAACCACTCGGTGAGTTGCACAGTTTTGAAAACGAACGTTAAGGGTTGTTTTAAGGACATGTTTGTGCATGGCCATTGACTCCCATTCAAATGCAGTCATGGGCAATTCTAAAATAGTCAAAAAGTCGCGACAGGACCCATTGACAAAATTTCTTTGTCCACCACTCTTGTTCATCCAAAACAAACTATAAAATAGACTCAAAGTGTTAAATACCGGAATTGTCCTTTAAGCACGCATGGCGTTTCGAAAGGGGTTCCCATAGCGTAAGTTAGCTTACGCAATACGAGAGACCTCTCGAAAGGGAACGTCTCGGTTACTAACGTAACCATTCTGGCGGGCTCTGACGTGCTCATTGGGCGTGAAGTGTCCTCATTGGTTTGCGCATTTGAGCCGCCTCGCCATAGGTTCGTGCAGTTGCCGCAGTACAGCCAATGACCGCTCTGTCCGTTCATTCGTGTATGCTGTGCAGCTGCACTGCATTTTAAAGATTTGCTTCAGTATTCCTGAGAAAAGGAGTTTTCCTAGCCTGGCAAGCCAGACCTACATCAAGATGTTTAGTCTGGCAACTCACCATAGACACGCTTACTCCGAAGGGCGGGATAAACGGCTGTCTTTCAAATTCTCTCTGCACGCAATAGGACAGCGCTTCAACCAACCAGAGCGTTTTCCCAACAGCGGAGCTAGTTGATAGATTCAACTTTTGCCATATCTGGCCGGCAAAACGACGAACACATCTTCCTTTTTTTAAGAATGACTTAAGTGCCGTTCTTTGCTCTTTTCTCAAAGAAAAACTTAACTCCAAGTCCTCCAGAGTCGCGGACAAAGCCGATTCGAAAGACTTCTCCAGCAGCCTTCATTCTTTGTTTTCAAGTCGCAGGCAGGTAATCGTCGCAACTCTGTCGTCATATGTTAAGCCCGCCCCGCCTACTCTATAAGCGACGTGATTGGCCAGACCCAATTTAGGTTTTTGCAGCTCGAAAGTCTATGGAGAGTTGCTAGACTGCCCTGGCTGCAAAATACATTTTGCTGCCGCTAGGGTGCGTCTAGATTTCTAGGCTAGAGTTTTCCCATAGCGTAAGCTAGCTTACGCAACTCGTTACCTCATCTCAGGGAACCGAGGTTACGTTAGTAACCGAGACGTTCTCTTACGAGAGGTTCTCTCGTATTGCGTAAGTAGCTTACGCTGCGGGTAAAGTCATCTTTTCTCGAGATATGAAGCCAAAAAATTATCCTTAATTTCATAATTTGTCAACGCAGTGCAGCAGCAAGGAGACCTAGAGCGGGCATACTAGCGTGCTCATTGGCTGCCCTGCGGCAACTGCAAGCAGCCTATCGCTGAGCCCTTGGCGTGACATCACGCCCAATGAGCGCGCTGGACGCGCTCACGCGTCACGACCCGTCAGAAGGGGCGTGGCTTAGCGTATAAAAGAAGGCTCAGAGGCTGCTTTCTCTGATTTTTGTCTCTTCAGCGAAGCTCTCTGCATCGCTGGACTCTGAGGAAGCCGCCGTTGAAACAAGCACCCTGCAAGCCGAGGATAGTCTGAGGAAGCTGGTCGTCTTCACCGCCTTCAGCATCCCTGCCTGCTTCGCTATCCGGCGATTATATCCTTTCATTGCTTTATTACAGGCGTTGTTACAAATGCCTTGCATTTCTTGCAAAGCTCCGCTCAGCGACAGGGACCGCCATGTGATCTGCGTTCTCTGCCTGGGTCGTGACCACGCAGCCCTCGCTCTCTCTGCGGGCGGCTGTGAATTGTGCGAAGAACTGCCGGTGTCGACCCTGCGGGCTCGACTCGCCTCGTTCGACGCTCTCGCTGTCTCTCCGTCTGCCTGCACCGGGCCGCGTAAAAAGAAACGCCGCTCTCAGAGGCCACCGGAACCTGCAGCAGCAGCTGAGCGCTCGCTGGAGCCCCTCCCTCGAGCCTCGCTATCTCCTTCTCCCCCCCTTCCCGACGCGTAGCGGCCGGCCTTCGCCCGCACTGCCGTCGCCTCAGGGGATGAAGCGGACGACGCTGCTTTATCAGACAGCTGTTCACTCATGGCCTCGGACAGCGAGGCATGGTCGGGGTCTCACCGCTCCACCTCCTCGACACAGGAGTCTGGCAGGTCCCGCGCCAGTGTCGACGCGGAACTTCTCCGCCTCCTCACCAAAGTGGTCGACCAACTGGGACTGGACTGGTCCCCACCGAAGGCGCCCGCGCCCAATAGGCTCGATGGGTGTTTTCTGCCTAGTCGCCGCCAAGCGCCTGCCTCTAGGTCAACACCCTTCCTGCCTGAGCTCCACACTGAGCTCGCTAAGTCGTGGAACGCCCCATTCTCCGCTAGACTCTGCTCACCGGTCTCCTCGACTCTCTCCCAAGTGGACGGGGCCGCCGAGAAGGGATATACACAAATCCCCCCGGTTGAGGAAGCTGTGGCAACGCACCTTTGCCCGCCATCCGCCAGATGGCGCTCGAAGTCTGCCCTGCCGTCCAAGGCCTGCAGGACCACATCAGCCCTCGTCGGCCGCGCTTTCGCTGCCGCCGGCCAGGCCGCTTCCGCCCTGCACTCCATGGCTGTGCTCCAGATCCTCCAAGCTGATCTCCTCCGCGATCTGGACGAGAGAGGCCCGGATCAGGCTACACTGACGGACCTGCGCAGCGCGACGGATCTCTCGCTTCGCGCCACAAAGTCCGCTGCACAAGCCATCGGAAGGTCCATGGCTTCACTCACCGTCACCGAAAGGCACCTTTGGTTGACGCTGGCGGATATGAGTGAAACTGAGCGCTCCGTTTTCCTCAACGCCCCGCTCTCGCCCACCGGCCTATTTGGCCCAGCGGTCAGCGGGATTGTGGATCGCTTCTCGGAGGTACAGAAGGCGTCGCAGGCTATGAACCTCTTCCTGCCCCGCCGCTCGAGCTCTGCTGCAGGCCACTCTCAGGATCAGCCTCCTGCACGCAGCTCGTCACAGCGCTCTGCTCAGCCTCCGTCTTCACAGCGACGTCAGGGCGACCGCCCTAGACAGCGCTCAGTCAGCCGCCGCAGACCGCCTCCCCCCCGGGGACCCCGGCCCAAGATAGCGCTGAAACCTGAGCCCGCGAAGTCCTCCTAGCAGCCGCAAGGAGGAAAAGATGGCTGAGTCCCGCTGCGGCCGGACCGCCATCAAAGCGCCTAGCCCTGTCAGTCCCCTTAAGAAAGGCTACTGCAGTGGCTTACATCGCAGCCAATGAGCCAGTAAAACAACTCGCTCGCCTGCACACAAACGCCGTTTTTACGGCGACCCAGAGATATCTCATAAAGAGTTTGGTTTCGGGTTTTCCGGCTCACGCCGAAGGTGTCATGAGTTTAGAAAATGTGCCCACACCCCTGTGTTCACCACTACACACAAACACGATCTCCCCGGTAACGCTCACAGAGCGCACTCTCATAAAGCGGGCACGCGCCGCTCGAGTGCTAAGTGTAGAGAATGTGCCCACGATTCTGTGCCCACACCTACCCATTGCCCGCTCTGTCACATAGTTATCCCGGGACGCAGATCCTCTAACGCTCCCCAGCACTGGCCGTGTTGCGTATGTAAGCCCTGTGCCCGCTCACGAGCGCACGCACTTACAATCAAACACGTTTACCCCCATGCCGCTCTCGCGCCACGGGGTTCCAGCTGCAAAATGTGCCCCGTCCACAGCGACCCAGCCGTTGCGTGCTGTACAGCCAGTCGCCACTGTCTGCGAGCCCCCGTATTCGAGCACCGGCGGCGCGCGCGCCGCCCCATCCTCTCTGATACAAGTTCCCCATCCCGCGCAGTGCGGCGATCTGAACCCAGAGACCATTCGACCCCTAGCGAGGCGTGCGAAAGCATGGCAGGCTATCCAGGGTGTGTCAGAATGGGTGCTGAATACTATAATGCACGGCTATTCGCTTCAATTCGCTCGCCGTCCACCGCGCTTTCTAGCACGAACCGAGACGAGAGTGAACACAGAAGTGGCTCATCTGTTTCAGGCAGAAATAGCAAAGCTGCTGCAAAAGGGGGCTATAGAACAGGTGCATCCTTCTCTGAGCGAGTCGGGCTTTTACAGCCGTTATTTCCTCGTACCCAAGAAGGACGGAGCGCTAAGACCTATTTTAGATCTGAGACATTTGAACAAAGCCCTCATGAGACGGCCGTTCAAAATGATTACAACCAGACAAATCCTCGCGCAGATTCGCCCGGGAGACTGGTTTATCTCTCTCGATCTGAAAGATGCATATTTTCAGATCCAGATAATCCCCCGTCACAGGCCATTCTTGAGATTCGCCTTCGACGGTCGGGCATATCAGTACACCGTCCTGCCGTTCGGTCTATCTTTGGCACCCCGTACATTCACGAAGTGCATGGACGCGGCTCTCGCTCCCCTGAGAACACAGGGGATGCGGATACTGAACTATCTGGACGACTGGCTAATTCTAGCGCAGTCAGAGACAGAGCTTTTGTCTCACAGGACAGCGCTTCTCAGCCATCTGGAAAACTTGGGTCTCTCGGTCAACTGGACCAAGAGCTCATTACTGCCCCGCCAGTCAATTTCCTTTCTCGGAATAGAACTGGACTCGGTGGCTATGACGGCCAGATTGTCGGAGCAGCGCGCGCGCCGCATTCGACACTTCGCCGCGTCTTTCCAGATGGGCAGCCAGACTCCGCTGAGAACATACCAGCGAATCCTGGGGCATATGGCCTCAGCTGCAGCAGTGCTTCAGCTGGGCTTACTGCGCATGCGCCCGCTTCAACGCTGGCTGAAAGCGCGAGTGCCTCACCGAGCCTGGACGGCCGGCAGCTTACGAGTCAGGGTGAATCAGGGCTGTGTCTCAGCCGTGCAGCCCTGGCTGGCAGCCGAATGGTATCGCACAGGAGTAGCGATGGGAGTTGTCTCACACCGGAAAGTTATCTCGACAGACGCGTCCAACCGAGGTTGGGGAGCGCTCTTCGAGGGCAGACCGGTCTATGGCCTCTGGTCAGACCAGGAGTGTCGCCTTCATATAAACTGTCTAGAGATGCTGGCGGTCGAGAACGCGCTCAAGCACTTCCTCCCATACCTACAGGGCCACCATGTACTAGTCCGCACGGACAACACGTCAGTGGTGGCCTATGTGAACCGTCAAGCGCTCTAGACAGCGCTCAGTCAGCCGCCGCAGACCGCCTCCCCCCCGGGGACCCCGGCCCAAGATAGCGCTGAAACCTGAGCCCGCGAAGTCCTCCTAGCAGCCGCAAGGAGGAAAAGATGGCTGAGTCCCGCTGCGGCATGTGAAGGCACCATTAGACACACAGCGGAACTATAAAGTTTACTCTATTCTTCTAACGAAGAATCGGAATATCAGATAGTTGACATGGTAATCAAGTTTGTGAATATTTTTAATAAAAAAGGAAAAAGGAAATAAAACGAATAGCGATACATCTTTTAGTTATTGTGGCTGCGGTGTGTCACGTGACAATTATAAGGCGTCGCCATGGAAACAAGGGGTCAGTTAAAATATTTTTAACTTACGCGTGAAAGGGTTGATTTTATATATATATATATATATATATATATATATATATATATATTCTAGGTAAACAACAATAGCCCAAGTTTAGTAAAACATTTTTTATTGAGACTATAAAAAATAATTCTGCATCCATTTTTAGGTGTGCCAGCTGCCACTGTGGGTGTCACCGGCACACCCGTGGCTACGCCCCTAGCCTAGAGCTGCCAACTGTCACCGACGCATTCACCGTGAGACACGCAATTGACACTTTTCACACGCTCTCACGCCACAGGCGTAGCCACACCCGTGAATGCGTCGGTGACAGTTGGCAGCTCTAGGCTAGGGGCGTAGCCACGGCACTGACCGGTTTGGGTTCATACTTTACTCTTACAGCCTTCAGGCTTTTGCTTCGGGCCACAACATGAGCGAAGTTAAGCACGCACGGCGTTTCGAAAGGGGTTCCCATAGCGTAAGTTAGCTTACGCAATACGAGAGACCTCTCGAAAGGGAACGTCTCGGTTACTAACGTAACCTCGGTTCCCTGAGATGAGGGAACGAGTATTGCATAACCCGCCGTGCTTTGTGCTTTATCTGGGGATTGTTTCAGTCGTTTAAACCTAGATTTACATGGCTCGAGATGCGCGCTTTATACTATAGCCTTCGGCCGCGCCCATTCTGGCGGGCTCTGACGTGCTCATTGGGCGTGAAGTGTCCTCATTGGTTCGCACATTTGAGCCGCCTCGCCATAGGTTCGTGCAGTTGCCGCAGCACAGCCAATGACCGCTCTGTCCGTTCATTCGTGTATGCTGTGCAGCTGCACTGCATTTTAAAGATTTGCTTCAGTATTCTCGAGAAAAGGAGTTTTCCTAGCCTGGCAAGCCAGACCTACATCAAGATGTTTAGTCTGGCAACTCACCATAGACACGCTCACTCCGAAGGGCGGGATAAACGGCTGTCTTTCAAATTCTCTCTGCACGCAATAGGACAGCGCTTCAACCAACCAGAGCGTTTTCCCAACAGCGGAGCTAGTTGATAGATTCAACTTTTGCCATATCTGGCCGGCAAAACGACGAACACATCTTCCTTTTTTTAAGAATGACTTAAGTGCCGTTCTTTGCTCTTTTCTCAAAGAAAAATTTAACTCCAAGTCCTCCAGAGTCGCGGACAAAGCCGATTCGAAAGACTTCTCCAGGCAGGCAGGTAACCGTCGCAACTCTGTCGTCATATGTTAAGCCCGTCCCGCCTACTCTATAAGCGACGTGATTGGCCAGACCCAATTTAGGTTTTTGCAGCTCGAAAGTCTATGGAGAGTTGCTAGACTGCCCTGGCTGCAAAATACATTTTGCTGCCGCTAGGGTGCGTCTAGATTTCTAGGCTATAGTTTTCCCATAGCGTAAGCTAGCTTACGCAACTCGTTACCTCATCTCAGGGAACCGAGGTTACGTTAGTAACCGAGACGTTCTCTTACGAGAGGTTCTCTCGTATTGCGTAAGTAGCTTACGCTGCGGGTAAAGTCATCTTTTCTCGAGATATGAAGCCAAAAAATTATCCTTAATTTCATAATTTGTCAACGCAGTGCAGCAGCCAGCAGACCTAGAGCGGGCATACTAGCGTGCTCATTGGCTGCCCTGCGGCAACTGCAGCAGCCTACCGCTGAGCCCTTGGCGTGACATCACGCCCAATGAGCGCGCTGGACGCGCTCACGCGTCACGACCCGTCAGAAGGGGCGTGGCTTAGCGTATAAAAGAAGGCTCAGAGGCTGCTTTCTCTGATTTTTGTCTCTTCAGCGAAGCTCTCTGCATCGCTGGACTCTGAGGAAGCCGCCGTTGAAACAAGCACCCTGCAAGCCGAGGATAGTCTGAGGAAGCTGGTCGTCTTCACCGCCTTCAGCATCCCTGCCTGCTTCGCTATCCGGCGATTATATCCTTTCATTGCTTTATTACAGGCGTTGTTACAAATGCCTTGCATTTCTTGCAGAGCTCCGCTCAGCGACAGGGACCGCCATGTGATCTGCGTTCTCTGCCTGGGTCGTGACCACGCAGCCCTCGCTCTCTCTGCGGGCGGCTGTGAATTGTGCGAAGAACTGCCGGTGTCGACCCTGCGGGCTCGACTCGCCTCGTTCGACGCTCTCGCTGTCTCTCCGTCTGCCTCCACCGGGCCGCGTAAAAAGAAACACCGCTCTCAGAGGCCACCTGAACCTGCAGCAGCAGCTGAGCGCTCGCCGGAGCCCCTCCCTCGAGCCTCGCTATCTCCTTCTCCCCCCCTTCCCGACGCGCAGCGGCCGGCCTTCGCCCGCACTGCCGTCGCCTCAGGGGATGAAGCGGACGACGCTGCTTTATCAGACAGCTGTTCACTCATGGCCTCGGACAGCGAGGCATGGTCGGGGTCTCACCGCTCCGCCTCCTCGACACAGGAGTCTGGCAGGTCCCGCGCCAGTGTTCCTATTAGACATTCTCTGTTACTACCCACCTCTGATTATGAGGCGTCGCCATGGAAACAAGGGGTCAGTTAAAATATTTTTAACTACTTTTGATTACTGGTCTATAAAATGTCCCTGTTATTTATTTACTTTGATATGCCCTGTTGTATTTTTATTTTTATTATAATTATTTTTTTGCATTTTATATGCTTATGTATGAACATATATCCAAAGATTGTAAGATGATATAGCTTATATAGTCTAGATGGAAATAGGGGTCCACGCGCACCCCCCGGCTTTTTTTATGCCACCTGATTTTTTAAAATCCTTAAAGTGTCTATTTTCAGAATCTGCCAGGTACCAAGCTGAAATAATGTCCCAAAGGGTTCTTTTTTAACCCTTTGCTGCACCCGACCGGAACCCGAAAAATCAAAAAATGATATAGAAAGTGGCATAACATTAGAAGTAAACAACATACAGAGACAAATGAACACATTTTCCCATACAATTCTGACCCCAGCAATTTAATGGAATGGTTATTTTTGACATTTGACAACATATTGACCTTATTTCTGGACAAAAATAGCAAAAAATGGCCAAAGATGTGTAGAGGATCAACTATTTTTTCGTTTTCTCAAGTGCATAGAGTGATTTTTTTTCCACAACCTGTTATTTCTTTATCATTCAAGTGTCTATTTTAAGATTAGATTGGGTAGCAAGCTGAAATAATGTCCCAAAGGGTTCTTTTTAACCCTTTGCTGCACTCGACCGGAACCCGAAAAATCAAAAAATGATATAGAAAGTGGCATAACATTTGAAGTAAACAACATACAGAGACAAATGAACACATTTTCCCATACAAT
Organism: Squalius cephalus; assembly: GCF_949319135.1. Taxonomy (NCBI): domain Eukaryota; kingdom Metazoa; phylum Chordata; class Actinopteri; order Cypriniformes; family Leuciscidae; genus Squalius; species Squalius cephalus. The sequence goes on along the minus strand of NC_137127.1, from coordinate 12,473,618 downwards.
TCTGACCCCAGGAATTTAATGGAATGGTTATTTTTGACATTTGACAACATATTGACCCTATTTCTGGAAAAAAAAAGCAAAAAATGGCCAAAGATGTGTAAAGGATCAACTATATTTTCGTTTTCTCAAGCGCATAGGGTGATTATTTTTTTCACAAACTGTTATTTCTTTATCATTCAAGTGTCTATTTTAAGATTAAATTGGGTACCAAGCTGAAATAATGTCCAAAATGCTTTATTTTTAACCCTTTGCACCAAACCTGAAAAATCTAAATATGATATAAAGTAGCATAACTTTTGATGTAAACAACTCACAGAGACAAATGGACACATTTTTCTACACAATTCTTACCCAGGGAAATTGTTATTTGTTATTTTTTACAACATCTTGACCATCTATGGTCAAAAACAGGAAAAAAAATCTAATTTGACAACGTTTTTATTATACTAATAGCAGTCTAAAATGGGGTTTTAACCTTTTACTGCACCTATCCTGAACCTGAAGAAATTGAAAATAGCTTTACTTTTGAAGTAAATAAAACAAAGCAAATTAACTTAAAAAAAAAATCCAAAAAGTTGACTAACTGCCAGTTTGGGAATGTTGGGGCTTTGCAGTTGGCAGCCGTTGGTTGGTACCTGCAGATCGCCATCTCCCACTGCTCTCTCTTTTGGAACAATTTCAGTAAGTATTTGAAACTATAATTAAGATTTGTAGTCATAACTAAGTCATTAGTAAATTTTCAACAGTTTTTACTATAATCACAGGCTTTCGGAAAGCGAGAAGCTATCATATCTACACAGTATCCGAGATATGAGACTCTGTGAAGCAGCCAGTTCACCATACCGCATGATGGATATTTGTGAACAGATTCCATTAACATTAGAGGACATTGTGATAAGGTAAGAGAGGACTCAAAAGCAAAAGTGACAATCACAGTTCTTTAATAGAAGCAGTAGTTGTGAACTGTGTGTGAACATGTGTGTGGCCAGCAGAGGGAGACAGAGAAAGAGGCAGGATCATGACAGTACCCCCCCTTCAAAGAGCGCCACCTGGCGCTCCTGAGGGGGAGCACTGGCGAGACCGGAGGAAATCATCAATGAGCGAGGGATCCAGAATGTCCCGGGGGGAGACCCAGCTTCTCTCCTCAGGACCATACCCCTCCCAATCGACCAAATATTGGTGCCCACGACCACGACGGCGCATGTCCATAATCTTACGGACAGTGTAGACAGGAGAACCCTCAATACGAACGTCGGAGAACGAGGCACGAGAGGGTGAACGATTTACAGGTTTAAGACAAGAAACGTGAAATACTGGGTGGACACGACGAAGATTAGGCGGCAGACTAAGCTTGACAGCGACAGGATTAATGATCTTGATTATACGGAATGGTCCGATGAAACGAGGCGCAAGTTTACGAGACTCGGACTGGAGAGGTAAATTTGCCGTGGAAAGCCACACTCTCTGACCAGTCATATAACGAGGACTCTTGACACGAGACCGGTTAGCAGCGATACTCATGCGTCTTCTCGAACGACAAATAGCGGATCTCACCCTCCTCCAAGTACGCTTGCAGCGACTGATGAAAGTCTGAACGGAAGGGCAGTTAGAGTTAGTCTCTTGTGACGCGAATAAAGGGGGCTGATAGCCGAGACAACAATGGAAGGGAGAGAGACCCGTGGCAGAAGATGGAAGAGAGTTGTGGGCATATTCTGCCCAGGGAAGCTGCTCAGCCCAGGACGCAGGATTACGATAGGCTAGACTGCGAAGAGTACGGACGACAATCTGATTGGCCCGTTCGGCCTGACCATTAGTCTGGGGGTGAAAACCCGAGGAAAGGCTGGCAGTGGCGCCAATGAGGCGACAAAATTCTCTCCAAAACTGCGAGGCGAATTGTGGACCCCTATCGGAAACGATGTCGGTGGGTAACCCATACAACTTGAACACATGATTAACCATAATCTGGGCTGTCTCCTGGCAGAGGGGAGTTTGGCGAGTGGGATAAAGTGAGCGGATTTAGAAAAACGATCGACCACAGTCAGGATGACGGTATTACCAGCCGATGGAGGGAGGCCAGTAATAAAGTCGAGACCAATATGGGACCACGGACGAGTAGGAACCGGTAGCGGACGCAGCAAACCAGCAGGAGGAGAATTACTAGCCTTGGTCTGGGCACAGACAGGACAGGACGCGATAAAACGACGCGCATTACGGTCTAACGTGGGCCACCAGAAACGTTGGCGGATAGATGCGATTGTGCCCCGGACGCCGGGATGGGCAGTTAATTTGGATGCGTGACCCCACTGAAGAACAGCTAAACGCGTAGGCATCGGGACAAAAAGATAGCCCCTAGGGCAGTTTCGCGGGGTTGCGACACGAGAAAGTGAACGCTTAACCTGTCTCTCGATTCCCCAAACCGTAGTACCCACTACACGACCGGGGGGAATAATCTCCTCCCTGGAGCTGACGGTGGTCGGGGAATCAAAGAGACGAGACAATGCGTCAGGCTTGGCGTTCTTAGAGCCTGGGCGGTAAGAGATGGAGAAATCGAAGCGCGTAAAAAATAGCGCCCACCGAGCTTGACGTGCATTCAATCTCTTGGCCGAACGGATATATTCCAAATTACGATGGTCAGTCCAGACCATAGACTGTAAAAAAAGATGGACGACGCCCCTTCGCTCTCTTCCATTGATGAGAACTGAAGCCGCCAGAGTCCCGATATGGCGCTGACATATTGGAACTTGAGTCTGCGCAGTAGCGATCTCGGGACCAGACCTGCGCAGTAGTGAGCAGGAAGTAAAGCCGCGAAATCAACGCTCCGCCCTCACTCTCGCCGAATGCACTCAGGGAGAGTGGATTCTGCACACTTTTTAAAAAATTTATTGCAGTACGACAAGAGGCTTGTTAAAATAAAGTAAATACAATCTCCTCAGTCCTCCGAAGATCCCGAAAAAATGTCCGTTGGTGCTTCAGTGACTACTTCGCTCAGAGAACCTGTCAATCACAGCTGTCAATCATGACGTTACACCACCGCATCACGTAACTAACTAAAAAACAACTTATTTTTGAAACAGCGTGATAAAACTTACAGCATATGAAAGAAACCACCTTTGGAAAAAATATATTTGAAGTGTAATTTAATTGTTTAGTTGGTCTCACGTCCCATTGAATAACACGGGGAGGCGGGACTTATGACCTATACTAGGACCAGTCACCGGGGGGCGATCGAGACGTTTTGGCTTCACTTTTCAGGGCTTGTGCGGCACGCTTGGTCCAGACGATAAAAGGGACAGAGGAGCCCTCTAGCCAGTGTCGCCATTCACCTAAAGCCAGGCGGATGGCAAGCAGCTCGCGATTACCAACATCGTAATTTCGCTCTGCGGAAGAGAATCGACGAGAAAAAAAGGCGCACGGGTGTATCTTGCCATCTGAGACTGATCGTTGAGACAGAACAGCTCCTACTCCCAGCTCAGAAGCGTCGACTTCAACAATAAACTGTCTAGTGACATCCGGGGTTAGAAGAATGGGCGCAGAGGTAAAAAGTTTTTTTAGACGGTCAAAAGCCTCTTGTGCAGACTCGGACCATCTAAAATTGGACTTAACGGACGTCAAGGCGGTAAGTGGCGCGGCTACTTGGCTAAAATTGCGTATGAAACGCCGATAAAAATTCGAAAAACCGAGAAAGCGTTGTAACGAGACACGAGAGTCAGGGACGGGCCAGCTGGCGACAGCCTGGACCTTGGCTGTATCCATACTGATCCCCTCTGCGGAGATGACTGAGCCCAGGAACGTAACGGAGGACGCGTGAAACGTGCACTTTTCAGCCTTGACAAAGAGTCGGTTCTCGAGTAAGCGTTGGAGGACACGATGAACGTGTTGAACGTGGACTTGACAAGAGGGTGAGAAAATTAAAATGTCATCGAGATAGACGAACACGAATATGTTGAGCATGTCCCGGAGGACGTCATTGACAAGAGCCTGAAAGACGGCGGGAGCGTTGACCAATCCGAACGGAAGAACCCTATATTCAAAGTGCCCGAGAGGTGTGTTAAAGGCGGTCTTCCATTCGTCCCCTTCTCTAATCCGTACCAAATGATAGGCGTTACGGAGATCGAGTTTGGTAAAAATCTTTGCCCCCTGCAAGATCTCGAAGGCTGATGACATCAATGGCAAGGGATAGCGATTCTTGACAGTGATGTCATTCAGCCCCCGATAATCTATGCAGGGGCGCAAAGACCCATCCTTTTTCTTGACAAAAAAGAAACCAGCGCCGGCAGGCGACGAGGACGGAACTATGGTACCAGCATTTAGAGACTCGGACAGATAATTCTCTAACGCCTCCCGTTCAGGAGCAGAAAGTGAGTAGAGTCTTCCCCGCGGAGGAGTGGTTCCAGGGAGAAGATCAATACTGCAGTACGTACGGACGGTGAGGGGGGAGAGAAGTGGCCCGGGAACGACTGAAAACCTCCCGCAAATCGAGATATTCCTCCGGAACTCCAGACAAATCCCCCGCCTCCTCCTGAAAAACAGAAACAGAAGAGACAGGGGGAACAGCAGAAACTAAACACTCAACATGACATGACAACTTCCATGAAAAAATGGATCCCTTGGACCAGTCAATGTGAGGATTATGGAGCTTAAGCCAAGGATGGCCCAAAACAACAGGAGTATATGGAGATCGAAAAATCAGAAAAGAAATTGTCTCTCTGTGATTACCAGAAACGGTAAGAGTCAATGGAATAGTCTCTTTCTGTACTCTAGGAAGGGAACTACCATCTAGGGCGTAAAGGGGGGTGGAGTCTCTTAAGTGTGTGATGGGAATACCTTGCTGAAGTGCCCATTCTTCATCGACAAAATTTCCTTCTGCCCCAGAGTCGATTAAGGCGGAGCAGGCGACTGACGATTCAGACCAATGAAGCAGCACCGGAAGAGTAGTACACGAACGTGAAGGGGTAACCTTGGTGACGGCGCTCACCAGTAACCCTCCGCCTACTGACGAGCGCTTGCTTTTACTGGACATGACGAGACGAAATGATTGGCCGCCGCGCAGTACATGCAGAGACGATTCGCAATCCTCCTCTCGCGCTCCTTAGGCGAGATGCGAAGGCCTCCGAGCTGCATGGGCTCGGGATCCGTGCTGGAAGTCGGGGTAAAGGAATTGACAGGTGGCGTTGGAAAGGAGAGCGACCTCCATGCGGCGAGCCCTGCGTCGTAAATCGAATCGCTTCTCGACTCGAATCGCCAGGTCGATGAGATCGTCGAGCCGAGCGGGCACCTCCCGGATGAGAATCTCGTCCTTCAGATCAGAGTTCAGACCCTCCATAAAACGAGCGATCAGCGCGGGTTGATTCCAGCCACAGGTGGTAGCGAGGGTCCGGAATTCAATAGAGAAATCGGGCACGGAGCGCCTCCCCTGCCGAAGAGTAGAAAGCAGACGGGAAGCCTCCTCACCGATGGCCGAGCGGTCGAAGACCCGGATCATCTCGTCTTTGAAAAGCGAGAAACTGAAGATGCAATCCGTCCCCGCCTCCCAGTTTGCCGCTCCCCATTCACGAGCCCGACCAGCGAGAAGGGAGATAACGTAAGCGACCTTGGCTCTCTCCTTCGCGTACGTCACGGGCTGTAGGGAGAACACCACCTCACACTGGGTCAAAAAAGAGCGACATTGAGTGGGCTCACCCGAATAGACAGGAGGATTATTAACCCGGGGCTCCGGCGAGTCGTGAGGATCATGAGAGGTGGAGGGTTTGAGGCGCATGGTATGGACCTGGCAGGAGAGCTCTGACATCTGAGCGGCTAGCGTTTCGACAGCGTGTCTAGCGGCGGAGATGTCCTCCTCATGTTTGCCCAAAAGGGCACCCTGGTGCTCGACCGCCGACTGGAAAGAACTGCCACTTGCTGAGTCCATGCTTTGGTCAGATTGTTCTGTGATAAGGTAAGAGAGGACTCAAAAGCAAAAGTGACAATCACAGTTCTTTAATAGAAGCAGTAGTCTGACCACAGGTATTTTCAACAGAGAGTTCCAAACAGCAAACTGAAGATGCCAGCATCAGCTGGTAATAACGAGAACACAATCCTCCTCTGCGGCAGATGAACAGAGAGCAGGTAAAATAGCAGACCTCGTGAATGAAGCAGAACAGGATTCTGGCGACGAGCACCGAGCAGGTAACAGGCTTCAGTTCTCTGTAGGTGAATAATGACGGCAGCAGAGTAATTCCAGCATAAACAGTAAATCCACAGGACAGGGCAGGACAGGACAGGACGGGTTTGCAATAATACTCAGGTCTTTGCGCATCAGAGAAAACAAACAATCTGACAACAAGACTAGGAAAGAGAGGGTAGAAGAAGCCGAGATAATAAGGGAAGATAAGGAACAGGTGGAGATGAATGAGCGTGATGAAAAGTGATAACAGCTGTCAGTAATGAAAGGGAGCGTAGTTGTGAACTGTGTGTGAACATGTTTGTGGCCAGCAGAGGGAGACAGAGAAAGAGGCAGGATCATGACAGACATGCCTTGGGACACAATTGGCTATCACCAATACTGCTATAAAAGCTTTACAGGGAAAATAGATTGTTTACAAGTGTCAAAGGTTTCTCCATCTGGAGAATCATCATCATTGAAAAAGCATAGCCTTAGTCTATAAAGGAAGTGAAAGGGAACGTACTCGGCTGCATACAACTGGAGCCTAGGGAAGCACCCCGAGGCTCACAGAATCGAGCCATAACAAACCCCAACATAGTGACAGTAACCAGACGTGAGTCGGGTTTCATGAATAAGGGGCTGGAGTATAAGAGCCGGGCTTGCTCCAAACATACTGTAAGTCCCAGGACAATTGTGCTAATGGACAGTAACAGGTAGACTGATAAGATCAGACCCTAGTTGGAGTACTGACGATGCAGCGGCCATGAGACCGAGAAGCCTCTGAAACTTCCTGAGGGGCGTGCACGCACCTACCCTGAAGGAGGCTAACAGCTGTAGAATAAAGAGAGCGCACTCTGGTGTGAGCCGCGCTCTCATCATTATAGAGTCGATAACTGTGCACAAAAAGAGTATGTTCTGGCTGGGTAACAGTTTGCTCTTGGAAAAATTTACCCTGAGCCCAAGGCATTCCAAATAGCTGAGGAGCATGGATCTGTGTGTCAATAATTCAGTCTTCGACTGACACATAATAAGCCAATTGTCGAGATGCGCAGCACACGCACTCCATTGTCTCCATTGCCTTAGAAAGCACTGCGTCCATGCACTTTGTGAAAGTACGGGCTGCTAGAGACACACCGAACGGTATGACAGTGCATTGATAAGCCTACCCCTCGAAGGCGAATCTCAAGAACGGCCTGTAATGGGGCATTATCTGAATGTGAAAGTAAGCATCTTTCAGATCCACTAATTCTATCGCCCTTTTTTCTAGCAGATTTTACACCTAGGTGAGAAGCACGTGAGTCAAGCCGCTTCTCACCGAGGTCTCGATGACCGCCTGAAAATGCGGGGGTCTGCAAGCGAATTGGAGCGAGTAACCTTGCTTTATAATGTACAAAACACATTTCGACACTCCAGGGATGGCTTGCCAGACCTGGGCCCTTGTGCCTAAGGTTTGAACATACATTGGGGCTGGGCCACCTAGCATAGGGGGACCTAATGCCCTTGTGTTGTGTTTTGTGCACATTTTCTCTTCTGGGCTGTGACAGACCCGACACAGAGATTGAGTGACACCAGGTGGGGCCGCCTAGTGAAGGGGGACCGATTACCCATGAAACATACTCTTTTTGTGCTTTATTTGTGTCGCTGTGAAAACAGTGTTTGTTTGTATAGGCGCGTGCCGTGCAACGGGTCCATTGACTACAATATAAAAATCTCCAGCCGCCTGAACTGAACAGGGAGCTGCGAGATTTAAATGTGCTCTTTTCGAGGGTGGTCGGGCTAGAGCGAGACTCAGACCCTCTCTCTTTCCTCCTGTGGCTAGGAGGGCTTCGGCGGCTCGAGGTCCAACACAACACGAGGTCGCTGGCCTTCGCGCCGGGGCAGCGGGTAGCGCTTAGCTGGTCTTGAGCGAGGATGGGTATCAGCCGCAGGGCGGGGCTGAGAGACCCTATGCGCTGGTTGCGCTGGCTGAGGAGGTGGCGTGCTCTTGTGGTGGCTTGAGGCAGAGCTGGAGCGCTTAGGCAGGAAGTGCTTCATAGATTGTGAAGATTTCTGTGCCTAGGTGAATCTCTCAGAAAACCCTTTCACAGCCGGGCCAAAGAGACCGGTGCACGAGATAGGCTGGAGATAGGTCCGTGAGGTTCAGCCACAGATGGCGTTCTAGCACAACGAGGTTAGCCATACCTCTGCCGATCACTTGGGGTAGCCTTTGTAGCACGCAGTGCTAGGTCTGTGGCGCTGTGGGCAGGCATAGATGGGTAGCAACTGATTCTTCGAGCGGAGGCAGCTTCTCATAATCTTTTTCCGCTGCACCGTCAACAGAGGAGAGCGTGGCGGAAGTAAAAGCGCTCGTGCGTTCTGAGTACGCAGGATACGCAGCATCTCAGCGTCCGAATTAGTTCCGGTAGCAGCAGCGCTAACACCAGACTGTGAGAAGGCGGGGTCAACCAAGCCCGTCCACTCTTCCTCAGACACAGCAATGGAGAGGCTGTCGTCATGTTCTTTGTGCGATCCGCTGAAGGAGACGAGACCTGCCGCTTGAAGGGAGAGGGGCGTTGGTCTGCCTGAGTGAACAGGACCGGCGAAGTAGACTGGAGATGGAGAAAGTGAGTGAGAAAGTGATGGTGTTGCCGTCTCGAAAGAGAGCTAGCCGCGTCCGCAGTGTTGAGATGGGCAGGCTCTTGCAGTGAGAGCAGCCTGCGGCAGAGAGTGCAGCTTCAGTGTGGGTGGGTCCCAGGCACGTTGCGCACTTCGAGATTGAATGGGCTTCCTTTATAGACTAAGGCCACACCCATTTAGGCGCGCTCTGACGTGTTGGACGAGCTAGACGCTCTGCTGTGTTCGCTGTGCATATTCTCGAGGAAAGGAGTTTCCCACAGCGTATTAGCTACGTAATACGAAGTGACCTTTCTCGAAAGGGAACCTTGATTTTCCAGTGTCTTCATGTACAAGTTGCACATGGGTCTTAGCTGGACAACCTCTTTGCATTCAATCACATTCCTAAGAATGTAATCCTTTACCACACAATACGACTTGTTATGTGCTGCTATCTTCTGGGCCTGCAGGCTGTCAATGTTGTCTGCTGCCTTTTCTGCTCTCTCCCTTCCACGCTCATGGGTTTGGTACTATGTGTTGAAGTTGTTTCTGCATGATAGATGATACTTAGCTTCCATTGCAAAAAGGTCCTTGTCCTGCACCTTGCGATAAAGAGTCTCTTTCTTTAATTCCTGTGCCCTAGGTTCAATTACTTTCCAGGCTGGTTCCTTGTGTTTCCAACTCTGAAACTTTGTAAGCTCTTCAGTCTTGCCCTTGAACTTGGATTTTGCTTTGTCACAGAAAATGCACTGATTGGGAAACAAGAAGGAACACCTTCTTGGAGCTCCTTCAGATTGAATTGACAGAGATTTGACATGGCGCAGAGAGTCATTTTTCAATGATGATGATTCTCCAGATGGAGAAACCTTTGACACTTGTAAACAATCTATTTTCCCTGTAAAGCTTTTATAGCAGTATTGGTGATAGTCAATTGTCTCCCAAGGCATGTCCTCTAATGTTAATGGAATCTGTTCACAAATATCCATCATGCGGTATGGTGAACTGGCTGCTTCACAGAGTCTCATATCTCAGATACTGTGTAGATATGATAGCTTCTCGCTTTCCGAAAGCCTGTGATTATAGTAAAAACTGTTGAAAATTTACTTATGACTTAGTTATGACTACAAATCTTAATTATAGTTTCAAATACTTACTGAAATTGTTCCAAAAGAGAGAGCAGTGGGAGATGGCGATCTGCAGGTACCAACCAACGGCTGCCAACTGCAAAGCCCCAACATTCCCAAACTGGCAGTTAGTCAACTTTTTGGAATTTTTTTTTTTAAGTTAATTTGCTTTGTTTTGTTTACTTCAAAAGTAAAGCTATTTTCAATTTCTTTGGGTTCAGGATAGGTGCAGTAAAAGGTTAAAACCCCATTTTAGACTGCTATTAGTATAATAAAAACGTAGTCAAATTAGATTTTTTTTACTGTTTTTGACCGTAGATGGTCAAGATGTTGTAAAAAATAACAAATAACAATTTCCCTGGGTAAGAATTGTGTAGAAAAATGTGTCCATTTGTCTCTGTGAGTTGTTTACATCAAAAGTTATGCTACTTTATATCATATTTGATTTTTCAGGTTTGGTGCAAAGGGTTAAAAATAAAGCATTTTGGACATTATTTCAGCTTGGTACCCAATTTAATCTTAAAATAGACGCCCTGCCCCGGTCCCATCGTCAGGCGGTGGGTATGAGGAACCCGGCTACCGTCCTTGCTTTGGTAGAGGCGATCGAGCTGGCGGATGCTGTCCACCAACGGGAGGCTGGAGAGAGAGCGCCGCCGTTTCCCCGGAGGGTGGTCCAGGAGCGACGCACGCCGGAGGGCACCTCGCGCGCAGTTGGCAGACCGACAGTTCCGTCTCCGATGGACGAGCCAATGCCGACCGCTGAACCCACGACAGGCTGGCGGGCTGCATCGTCCATCAGCACGTTCCACCTGCGGCTCCAGAGGCGGACGTCAAGTTGAATGGCAAGCCCGTCCGGGCGCTTCTGGATTCGGGCAGCGCGGTCACCCTCGTCCAGGCTCATCTGTGCCCTCCTCACCCTGGCCAGAAAAGTTATCTACCGATCACGTGTGTGCATGGAGACACCCAACAAGTTCCAGCTCGCCGCGTGAACATCGCTACAACCCATGGCGCCTGGTCCGTTGAAGCTGGATTAGTGAAAAACTTACCAGTCCCACTACTGCTTGGAAGAGATTGGCCGGGGTTTGACCGCCTGCTCGCTGCCGCCGCTCAGCCCGCCAGCCCGGAACGGAACTGTCGCCGCCGTCGCCGGCCACAGGGACCCCGCCGCCGGCCGGCGCTGCTAGCTTCGGACAGCGGGAGAGATGGTGAGTCCCCCTCGTTAAATACTAACCTTTTCTATGATGTGTTCCAACAGGCCAGCGAGGGGGGCTCTTTTGCCAAAGACCAACGGGAGGACGATCGTCTGAAGCACTGTTGGAGTCAAGTTAGAGCCATCGATGGCGAAGACGTCCTCCCACGGCCCCATCCTCTCCCGCATTTTGTAGTCCGAAGCGGTCTGCTATACTGCGTCACCCAGCGAAGGGGGGAGGAGAAGGAACTTCTAGTCGTCCCTCGGACGAAGACAGAAGCCATCCTCGAGTTAGCCCATTCACATCCGATGGCAGGCCACCTAGGAGCGGCTAACACCATCCAGCGGATCCGGGATCGTTTCCACTGGCCAGGCCTGGAGGCCGACGTGAAAGGTTTCTGCAAAGCCTGCCCGACCTGCCAGCGCACGGCTCCCAGGACTCCTCCCCCCAGCCCGCTGATTCCCTTACCCATCATTGAGGTGCCCTTCGAGCGGATCGGAATGGATCTGGTGGGGCCGTTGCCTAAGTCTGCCCGAGGACATGAACACATCCTCGTCATCGTGGATTACGCCACCCGGTATCCAGAAGCAGTCCCCCTGCGGAAAGCCACAGCGAAAGCCATCGCCCAGGAGCTGTTTCTGTTGGCCAGCCGGGTCGGCATCCCGACTGAAATCCTGTCTGACCAGGGAACACCGTTCATGTCCCGGCTAATGGCTGACCTCTGCAGGCTGCTGGGGGTGAAACAGTTGAGGACAACTGTCTATCACCCGCAGACCGACGGACTCGTGGAACGTTTTAACCAAACCCTGAAACAGATGCTCCGAAGAGTAGCCGCGGAGGACAAGCGGGACTGGGACCTGATGATTCCTTACGTCCTCTTCGGCATCCGCGAGGTTCCTCAAGCCTCAACGGGTTTCACCCCCTTCGAGCTCCTGTTCGGCCGCCAGCCTCGGGGCCTGCTGGATGTCGCTCGGGAGGCCTGGGAGCAGCAGCCTGCCCCCCACCGCACGATCATCGAGCACGTAAAACAGATGAGGGAAAGGATAGACCGCGTCATGCCATTAGTCCGGGAGCACCTCAGCAAAGCACAGCAAGCCCAACAACGCCACTATAATCGGGCAGCCCAACCACGGGAATTCCAGCCGGGAGACAGGGTCATGGTCTTGGTTCCTACCTCCGCTTGTAAGTTCCTGGCATCGTGGCAAGGGCCGTACACCGTTCTGGAGAAGGTTGGACCAGTGACATACCGCGTACGCCAACCTGGAAGAAGACAAGCAGAACAGTTATATCACATCAACTTATTGAAGAAGTGGCAAGGGACCCGAGACCAACTCGCCGCCCTCAGTCTCACCGATCCCGTGGTTGTCGACATGGATCCCCACCTGTCGGCTGCCCAGAAGACCGAGCTGCAGCACCTGGTCAGACAGTTTTCGGATGTGTTCTCCTCTAGGCCCGGGCAGACTAACGTCATCCACCACGACATCAGGACACCCCCTGGAGTAATCGTCAGGCAACGGCCCTACCGAGTCCCAGAAGCTCGTCGGCAGGCTATTGAGGAAGAAATACAGGAAATGCTGAAGTTGGGGGTAATCGAACCATCTCGCAGCCCGTGGTCCAGCCCCATCGTGATGGTACCCAAGCCGGATGGCACCCTCCGCTTCTGCAATGATTTCCGCCGACTAAACGAAGTCTCCGAATTCGACGGCTATCCCATGCCTCGGGTCGACGAGCTGCTAGACCGCCTGGGAAGGGCCCGGTACATCACAACCCTGGACCTCACCAAGGGATACTGGCAGGTACCACTTACCTCTTCTGCTAAACCAAAGACTGCTTTTTCTACCCCTAGTGGCCATTGGCAGTACCGGACCCTTCCCTTTGGCCTTCATGGGGCACCAGCAACCTTCCAGCGCATGATGGACGTCATCCTGAGGCCCCACCAAGCGTATGCAGCCGCGTATTTGGATGACGTCGTGGTGCATTCCGAGGCATGGGATGAACATCTGGAACGTCTGCGGAGGGTGCTCTCGGATCTCCGGCACGCTGGACTAACCGCCAACCCCCGCAAATGCCACCTAGCACTATCCGAGGCGAAGTACCTGGGATTCCAGGTCGGCCGAGGCCTCATCCGCCCCCAAGAGAAAAAAGTGGAGGCCATACGTACCGCTCCAAAACCACAAACAAAGTCCCAGGTACGAGCCTTTTTGGGGTTGGCGGGGTACTATCGCTGTTTTATCCCCAACTTCTCCTCTTTAGCCGCCCCCCTGACAGACCTGACCAGGAAGGGGCAGCCCGAGAAGATCTGTTGGACGACAGCCGCAGAGGAAGCCTTCGCCCAACTCAAGACGGCACTTACAGCGTCTCCGGTACTCCGCGCCCCCGACTTCGGCTGCCCCTTCCTGCTGCAAACGGATGCTTCCGACACCGGACTGGGAGCCGTCCTGTCACAAGTCCAGGAAGGTGAGGAACATCCCATTCTCTACATCAGCAGAAAGTTGTCCCAGGCAGAGAAGAACTACGCCGCCGTCGAGAAGGAGGCCCTGGCCATCAAGTGGGCAGTCCTGGAGCTGCGTTATTACCTCCTCGGCCGTAAGTTCACCCTGCTGACCGACCATGCCCCTCTGCAGTGGATGGCCCGGGCTAAAGATACCAACGCCAGGGTGACCCGCTGGTTCCTCGCGCTCCAGGACTTCCACTTCGAAGTGCGACATCGGGCCGGGGCCGCCAACGCCAACGCCGATGGGCTCTCACGGATGTGGACAGCTTTTTCAGGTCTGTCAGGGGTCATTCCCCACCCACCCCTTATTTCACCCCTACTATCTCCTCTCGTTCCCAGGGCCAGAACGACGCTTAGGGGGGGGGGAATGTGACGAGTCTCTCTGGGCATATCAGCGTCGCCCTGGCAACCAACGCACAACACCTGCACGTCCTCATCATGGGCTGATCGGTCACAGCTGCAGCCCGTCATTAAGCGGCTGTAAAAGCCGCCACTTCTCTCACTTCGACAGACAACCCGTCTCATGCTGAACGTGCTGATACTAATCCCTTGTTTCTCGTCTAAACAGAAGGCAGCGAGTGACCGACAGCCCGACCGAGCACGCCTGGACACCCACCTTCACGAGCACGAGGACTTCACAAGAGCACCAGCCACGAAGACAGCGTTCACCTCATCTCACCGTTTTCACCCCACTGTTGAAGTATTTTTCAATAAATCCACCCTCCGGGGCTACTTTTCACCGAGCGACCTTGTTGTGTGATTTCTCACCCGTGACAATATATATATATATATATATTTTTTTTTTTTTTTTTTTTTTTTAACTTACGCATGAAAGGGTTGATTTAAAAAAAATAAAAAAAAAATAATAATTTATATATATATATATGGCACCGGCACACCCGTGGCTACGCCCCTAGCCTAGAGCTGCCAACTGTCACTGTCACCGACGCATTCACCGTGAGACCTATACATACAACCGGCACATCCGGGAACTTCACTGTCAATTTCGTAACCGCCCCTTTTTAGGGGAAAACAAGCCAGACTTCCCATAGACTTCAATACAAAATAGCGGCACAAAACAACGTCCGTACACAGCCGGCAGACGTGTATAACTTCCGAAATCACTTAGATGAAATATGTCGAGTAATTATATGTCCACCCTGCCTTCCATAGAGCGTGAACGATACATTTATAAACTTAATTTGGGCAACTTAAAAACATGTCCCTTTCATTCTACCAGCGTCAAATTGGTCTAACAACCCCACCCATTGGCCAGAAGTGTATTACCCGGACATTTACTCGTACCTCATCGAGTCACCAGGTAGCCAGTGAATAATTTTACTACGGTTTTAAGAAGTAAACATCTTTAAATGTATAATATTATGTCTTTATATTTAGAGTAGCTACTGAGTGCACTTTTCTGTCCAGCCATACAACTAGCCTGATTTAGCTTTCGATAGCATCATCCGTAATTCATGATATTTCCATAACAGCAAGATATTGATGATGATGGCAGGCAGAGATGGGCATAAATACATGGAAATGTATTTAAAATAAAATAAAAATACAAAATACTGTGTGGAAAAATTTAATTAAATACAAATACATAATAGGGGTAGCCTACTGTGTGAAAAAAAAATGTTTAAATACAAATTACGTTTGTAAGGGTTAGTACACGTCCTCAATCCGATACTGTGTATGGCGCTCGCCGGATTGTTTTCCCCTAAAAGTGGGCGTGAACCTTTTCAGAGACGTTCTATGACGCTACGCCGGTTGTATGTATGCGTGAGACACGCAATTGACCTTTCGCCGGCCCCTCCCCCAAAACGGCCATTGTCCAATCACACATCATAGCAACCGTTACTATGTGAGCAGGTCCGACAAACATTCTCCGCCCACGGCGTTTGTAAATATGTGGAATAAGGGCTGATGCCTCCGACAAAAAACATTTTCTAGTCGACTATAGTTATTCATTTAAGCCATTAGTGGACAAATCGCCCCTTTATATTAATTGAATTACTTAAATAGGCTATATAGCCTACAGGATAATGAGCGTTTACATAATATAGCCGCACTCAAGCGCACGACCGCAGGCATAAAGCTTGCCACAAAGAACCGGTAAAAGTAATTGGGGTCAGTAAGATTTTTTAAGAAATTAAGAAAAGTAATAGGCAATGCATTCAATTGATCAAAAGTGACAGTATAGACATTTATAACGTTAGAAAAGCTTTCTATTTCAGAAAACTCTGAAACTTTCTATTCATCAAGAATCCTGAAAAAAAAAAAAAACAGTTTTCTACATTGATAACAATCAGAAATATTTATTGAGCAGTAAATCAGCGTATTATTCCCTCAGGTAACGTTAGGTTGCACGTTTTCTTGCGTGGGTGGATGTTGGAATCAATAATCACGTTGTTTGCATTCGCCTAAACTGATTTGCCGAAATCAAAATGCTGACATTGAAACGGGACGCTCGGAGCGGTAAATCAAACAATGATTTGTCCCTAAATAATGATATATTATATCATAATATATTATTATTATTGATAGGATGATAACAGGTGTCGCGATCAGCACTGCTGCTGTATCAGTCAGTGGTTAGATCAGCTTTCCAGTAAAAAAACAGGACAAGGGAGATATAAATTATGCATTATTAATTATGACAAATCAATTATGCCCAAAATACGGGACATTTGGCAACCCTAACGTTAGTTTTTCCCTTCCCCAAGAACAAAGCACATAACGTTAGCAGGGCTGAACTGGAACAAAAAAATTTAAATCAAATTTAGCTAACAGCTAAGATAACCCACCCAGCAAAAACTCGTTGAAAAGACGTCGAAAAGACGACATTGCCAGTCGTCTAAACAACGTTAAAATTTGGTTGAAAAGTGAAAGGTGAAAAGACGTCTTTTTCAGGTCGTTGAAAAGACGACAATAAAATGATGTCCCAATCGCGTCTAAATTAGGTTGTAAAGTGAGTTGAAAAGACGTCTTTTTCAGACCTAATTTCAACCGTGAATTCATTATATTTAATATTCATAATACGAAAATTCACAAAAGAGTTTATAAAACCATTTATTGACACATCAAATACATCTTTCACATAAAAAACACTTTCCTGATCACATCTTAAGCCTGCATTTGATCAAGCATACCCTAAAAAGTTATATTGTGAAATATTACTACAATAAAAATACATTTTCTTAAATATACATGTAAATATACAGTATAAAGTGTAATTTATTCCTGTGATGCAAAGCTGTATTTTCAGCATCATTACTTCAGTCTTCAGTGTCACATGATCCTTCAGAATTCATTATAATATGATTATTTGATTCTCAAGAAACATTTATGATTATTATAAGTTATACAGCTTCATATTTTTGTGGAAACTATGATACAGTTTTCAGTATTCTTTGAATAGAACTTTCATAAGAGCAACATTTATTTGAATCATTATTTTTTAAAACAATTTTAAAGTTTTTACTGTGACTTTCGGTCAAATTAATCTATCTTTTCTGTATAAATTTTTTTTCAAAACAATACATCTTTAAAATATTTATAAAACAGAACAATGACCAATTATAACCACATTAGAAAACAGTAAAGGGATAGTTCACACAAAAATTTAAATTCTGTCATTAATTACTTACCCTCATGTCGCTCCAAACCCATAATACTTTTGTGGAGAGCACAAATGAAGATATTTTTAACAGATGCCTTGTGTGCGCAAACAATTACGTCTTTATTCACAAATGATGTATCTCTGACGCATAAGATGGCCGGCTCTCTCGCCAACACAACCCTGATGAATCGTGGTGCTCCATGAACACGTGTCAGAGATGTATATTTTGTGAATAAAGATGCAATGGGGTTTTTTTGCACACACAAAGCATTCACTTCACTCCATAAAGTTGAGGTTAAACCACTAGTCATATTGATTATTGTTATAATGTCTTTACTACCTTGAAAGTTGTAGTTGCATAAACTGAGAAATGGAGGGACAGAAAGCTCTCAGATTTCATTAAAAAGATCTACATTTGTGTTTCAAAGATGAACGAAAGTCTTACAGGTTTGCAACGACATGAAGGTGAGTGATGAAAAATGTTTGGTAATGTTTGACGCATTAGGTAAATCAGTTCCTCAGGGGCACCAGTAGATCTCTTCCTGATCTCTGATCTTCTGCTCCTTCCACCATCCCAATCCTGGATTATTGAGCCACGACAGAAGTTTCCACTCTGAATGCTTTAGCCTGGCTGTTTTTTCTCCAGCATCTAAAGTGAGAAAGAAAACAATAACCAAAATGTAAATGTAAAAAAACAATGGTTGTCCAAAATGTGAAGTATACACTTGAGTTTTCCCTCTATATTTGTGCAAGATTTCAGTCATAGATAAATTGTAAATGTTTGCCTGATTAGACATTACCTGTCTAGCGATGTATGTTTATGCTGAAATATAATATTGGTTTGTGAATTGGTTTGGTTTGTTAAAATCCCCTATCACATGTCATTTTGTAGCGAACTGTCTTGTGTGATTAAAGTTGTGAGCTTCAGAACTTCCGATAACATAGTGAGTTTTTAGGGAGCGAATGTTTCAGTGCACTTTAAGAATTTTGTGATTAAGACGGCCTTTAACCACTGACTACTGAGCTAGAGACCTGAGTGATATGCACCCAGAGTTATGCACCTTGATTAGCTTGTTCAGGTGTGCTGGTCTAGGTTGGAGTAAACCTCTGCATGTAAGTGGACCTTGAGAACAATGTTGAGATCTCCTGCAATATGTTCTGAACTTACAACACTGGTGTCCAGACCAAAGTCCTGCAGAGTTTCTGGTGGTCCTGGATCAGCTGCTCAGGTCTGCTTAATTGGGTTTGGAGCTAAACTCTGTGAAGCTAAACAAACTGTAAAGGGGAGAAGACAAACAATATTATTATGTTATAAATAATTTGTTCTGTGTTCATCTGCTTACCTGTACAAAGTATGCATCATGAATAAGCGGTATATATTGAATTTGATCTTTTAATTACACTGTTTTACTACATTAATACTAACTACAAACCTGATAAAAATGGCTGGTGGGCAATGGAAAGCCTCCAGGTGGGCGTAATGGTGTGACGTCACGTGATAACTATGAATTAACCATACAGTGCGTACTTTTAGGTTAAATAAATTAGCTTATTTCCATTCATCCATTGACCAATTGTCAGCAAAACCTTTACAAAACTATCAAAATATCTCATCTACACATAAAATGTGATTACAAGCCCAAACTTACAGCTCAAGTCTATAGTTAACCTAACGTTACCTCTAAGTTAGTTAACTTAGCTAAGTTAGATGCTAACGGACTTTTTCGAAGACACTAAACCATTTCTATAAAGTAAATATTCAACGGAAGCGAGTGATTTACATGAAAGAAAGTCTCAGAAACATTTGTATGTACTATTTGTGTAATTTTATGGACTGAACTTACCTTAAAGTAGTTAAAACAACAGTGAGAGACGTACGTTTCGCTGATTGTCAGTTGAGCTGCCGTCTCGCTTCCATGGTAACGCCCTCCGCTCCAGTTCAAATGCGGCTTGAATGTTCAGCGCGCGCGCCCATTAAAACACGTAGAAGTCACGCAGCATTTACATACATTTAGATTGATGGAGTGAATTATTTGATAATCAGCTAAAATATCCTGAAACCTGATGTATTATTAAGTGGATAGTAGGCCTGTGGCCATCGCAAACTGTAAATGGAATGAAAATATGAAAGCATTGAAAATGTAAAACATGTTTGAAGTCATTTATATATATAATAGGCTACATTATAATATGATATATAGGTCTACCTTTAGAAATGGTAAACGTGGTGTAGAAATAAAATAGCAAAAACTACATGATATAATTATGAACATATTTTTCTCATAGGCTACACAAATTTACAGATGTAACACGAGGAACAAAGCTTAAGTATTTTTTTAAATGTATTTCAAATATACAAAATGTATTTCAATATATTTAACAGTGCTTCACATATATATGAATATATTAATGTGCGTTTGATGTGCAAGATGTGCATTTGTAAATCCGGTGACGCGTGTATTGATTTTTATTAATAAACAAGTGTTTTCTCTGATAGTGTCGACTCGGCTGCAAAGATGAAGTTGACGATCGCCATCTCCTGAACGCGCCTATTGAGAGAAATGCACATAGGCCTAATGGATTACATAATCATAGAGTAGCCTTTTTCTTTTTTCGTTTTGATTTATTTCGTTTAAAGACATTTCAAGCTTTGTGTATTTGATGTATTTTTCATGTCTGTGTGAGGCATACACTGAGTTTCGTTAAGTTAGGATGAGATGCGCTTAACGTGCAATGCAAGTGACCGCGCGGGCGCCTCCATGATTGTCTGTTATATTTGCTTCTTATTAATTAAATCCAGGCATGGTTGATGAAAAATTGATTAAAATTAAGATACAATTTATACAAAACGAAATTCACTTTAAAGAAAGGTTTTCTACAAAACAAAACTTGATGAAGTGGTCAAAATCATGTCTGACCCGCATGTCTCATATTGCGCATCCTACTCGGTCGTGCTGTTCACTTTTCATAATCAACATAAATGGAAAATAAAAATAAAACTAACACTATAATATTTTAACAAATATGAAACTAAATGCACTTTTTTTAATGGCTACAACAGTGTAGTAGGCCTACATACTCTCTCTTTGTACAAATTGCACATTCATTTTTCTGAATTTTGCACACGTTGAAAGGCATTTGTTCAAATCAAGTTCACGGATAATTGTGCGTGCATTTATTAATCATTATTATGATACTAAAATCATAATGCTATGTACAAAAAATCAGATGAGCCCAGAATATGAACACAATTACACATTAAGCATTTTCCTCCCATAGAAAACCATTATAAGAACGCTTAATGTGGCTTAATGCAGATTAGAATGTCCCCTATTTTGTCGAAATAACGAGATATTATGTCAATACTAGGCTACTGCTGTGTCCACCGTGGTCTCCACATTCTTGATCAGCGGAAACGATTTTTGCTTGTTTGGGATCTGACTGGCCAGGATTTATGCCAAATCATGTAGGTATTAATATGGTTTGCGAACGTGTAGTTTTGTGCTTACAAATAATGTATTTCTGGCATGTGCAGTGACACGTAACTTTGAAACTATTTCTACAATCTATTTCTTCACTTGCTACAATAGACTTTAATTGTATTTATGCTACATTAGGGCTATATGTGGTCCAAAACAGACGAGCGTCTTGGGTTAAATAAACAAAGCCAAATTTTCAAGTCTTTTTTTGGGCTAAAATTGGACCAAATCAGACGGACCAAACAAAGCCCAATTTTCAACGTCTATGTTTGGGCTAAATTTGGACCAAATCAGACGGACCAAACAAAGCCCAATTTTCAACGTCTATGTTTGGGCTAAATTTGGACCAAATCAGACGGACCAAACAAAGCCCAATTTTCAACGTCTATGTTTGGTCTAAATTTGGACCAAATCAGACGGACCAAACAAAGCCCAATTTTCAACGTCTATGTTTGGTCTAAATTTGGACCAAATCAGACGGACCAAACAAAGCCCAATTTTCAACGTCTATTTTTGGGCTAAATGAAGACTATGACGGGCCGACTTGATTTAGCCCAAAAAACAACGTCTTAATGACGTCTGGTGCTGGGTGGGAACTGCGATTGTCTGCAACAAATCGGAGAAAATCAAGACAGAAGAAGAGGTCTACGATGCCTACGGATGATCACAAACTTCCAAGATGCCGTCTGCAAGTGTGTTTATGTCGATTGCGTGGGTATTAGAGATTTTTTTGCGATTGTCATGGGGTTTCTCAGATTTCGCTAGAGACCGGTAAGCATTAGCCTCGATAGTAGTCGTGTCTCCTTCATTGCGTATTTTTATATTTTGAATATATCCCTCCACTGCATACTGTAACCCCTTTTGCCTCTATCTGGAGGATATCGCGGAGGTATTGCTCCAAAAAAGGTCACTGACACGCACGGGTATACCTCTTCCCGTCATGGCAATGTGTCGCGCTGGCTATGCGCGCTGGCAGAGCCCGTCTACGGAGAGCCTTGGCACTTCCTATTAGCCCCATTGTATCGATCTTGGTTGCAGTTCCATTAGAATTCCACTGGAGGTGATCGCGGGCGAGCGCAGACGGAATGGGAGTCTATGGGGCTAGACGGCTAAATGTGTCTCTTTCACCCTATTGCCGTTGAGAAATCTCAGATTTTATTGTAGGTTTTGCAAGTTCAACATTGGTTATAGGTCGAAAGTTGAATGAACGAGCACTTATGTCCTTTCGATTTCTTACAGGTTGAGTTGTTGTTGCCCATAACAAGCTAGCATTCTGCTAATGACGTCAGCATTCTGACGTCATTGACATTTTAAAAGACTTTTTAAACCAAATAAGTGACTCTAAAAAATCTAACACCCAGCAATGTGTAATTTCTTTGCTTCTCCTTTCGAATACAACATTCAAATTACTAGACAAAAAATTATATCCTGAGAAAAGTGGATTTTGAGGGTTTTTCGCCATAGACCTCCATTCATTCTGCACTCGCCTGCGAGCGCCCCCGCATGGACAGAGACGTGTTACTGCAGCCAGTCCAGAAACCAGAAGTTAGCAGAGAGTGCCAATTCTCTTCCTATTAGACATTCTCTGGCGCTGGTCGTGTTTGACCATTTGTTTGTCGGACGTAGCAACAGTAACTAAGGGGGGCGGGGCTCGGCGAAAGGCTAATTGACACTTTTCACACGCTCTCAAGCCACAGGCGTAGCCACACCCGTGAATGCGTCGGTGACAGTCATAGACTGTAAGGTGACAGTTGGGAGCTCTAGGCTAGGGGCGTAGCCACGGGTCACTGACCGGCTTGGGTTCATACGGTTCATACTTTACTCTTACAGCCTTCAGGCTTTTGCTTCGGGCCACTACATGAGCGAAGTTAAGCACGCACTGCGTTTCAGAATGCTGCTACGTCAGAGCGACCAAAGCGTCAACAAGCTTCCCCGTACTTTTTGACAAGCGTCCTTGACAGGGCGGCCAGAGCTTCTTTGCAGCTCAAGTCGGCGGCGGTGTGAACCATAGACTGTAAAAAAAGAACGTACAGTTACTGCCTGTGTCAGTTGAGCTGTAGTCCCGTTTCTATGGTAACGCCATCCGCTCCAGTTCAAATTTCAAATGCAACTCGAATGTTCAGCGCGCGTTCCCATGAAAACACGTAAAAGTCACGCAGCATTTACATAAACGTAGAATTGATGGAGGGAATTATTTGATAATCAGATAACATGTCTTTAAAACTATGGTTTGTTCCATTTGTTCCTATTTTAATAAAACCTGTTTAATTATAACCTCAGTGAGCTGAGTATGGTGTTCCACTCTTAATGACATAGTATTGCCATTTTAACTATATTTAAATACAGAATTACACCATCAAAGTTTGAAGTCAGCTGAAATGGGCTATGTTTTGGTAAATTACTTTAAATAATATCAAATAAGCCCTGCATGATATTATTATAAATTAGCATTGGTCTCTTAAACATATTTATTTTTTAAGCACGAAAAAGTAAATTATGAGTTAGAAAATCAACAGGTGATACGTGAGCAAAGGCACTAGATTCAGGTAAAATGGGCCAATATAAAAATAGAACAACACAGGTAATTTCGGCTGAAATCATTTTATTTTTAACAGTAAATTGACACTGCTATCTTTAGTGTGATAAAGCAAATGTATTTCATTACGCTAAATAGAAAGTTTAACGAATATTTCATTATTCATATTTTCATTAAAAATGCAATTCAAACATAACTGATCATAATCATAGTGTTTCTGTACACTGGTGTATTTTGTGTGCATGCGTGTATGCTTGTCAAATAATGTCAAACATTTTGTTAAAGATTATTATAGATCATAACATCTCAGAAAAAAAAAAAAAAAAAAATTCCTGTAGCTACATATCAGACCAATTAGATGTTTTGCTGCATTCTTAGGGAGTCTTTGCATATAACCATCTAGATGCCATTATCCTCTCCACAGCTCTCGTGGTAGCCTACTGATCTCGATCTCGGTGAAAGAAACGTAAAACCTGGTTGTGGTACAGTGTTCATGAGCTATATAGGTTATGAAATCTTACTATTATGCCTGAATTCAATCTTATTTAATCCTATATGAAAGTTTGTGCTCGAATAATTTATATTTTATTAAACATATAAAGCAAGACGTGTGTAGTAGCCTACTGATTATTGCTGTCCATTAATCGAATGTCCATGCCTCTTATATAATATTTATATATAATTATATATTACTTTGTACCAATTAGCCTACTAAACTAATGATCGGACACACTCTCTCTCGCGCGCGCAGACACACTCGGTCGCTCTCGCGCACTGTCGCTCGCGCAGTTCGTTTCGCTTTTGTCCAGTCCGGCGCCTCATATAGCCTACAGCCCTTATAGATGACGCCACGGGTTTTTATTTAAAAGAAAGAGCGTAGCCAACGTTTGTATGTAGGCCTATGGGCAATTTACTGTATATTCACAATACTTACTAAAATATAATTAATATCATTTTATTGCATTTGTATTAGTTGTTTGAAGAGTAAAAAAAAAAAAAATCGGTCGGTCGGTCGGTCTTAACCAAGCGGCAACCTCCCCCTCTCTCTTGAAACCAACACTGAAGTGAGTTAAACTGCAATTCATTGACTGGCCGCTTGAGGCTGGCTGCAGAAGTGAGTCAAATCTGTATCTCCCCCATGTTAAAATTACCAACTTTACAGTAGAAAAAAACATGTTTACAGCCTGGTTCTCTCTGTGGCTTTGGTTTATACAGCTAATTTTGCCCTTCATAACAACTGTGAGGGGGGTGAATTTTTTTATAACTCATCCGTTTAGTTGATTAATATTTAAAGTTCTGCATAATTAAGGGTGTGTCCACTTTTGAGTGACAGGTGGATTCCCGCTGATGTCAATGCTAGCCGTTTGTCTGCTGTTAGCCGCATCACTTCACCTCAGCAAATGTTAGCTGCTGAACTTGCCATCTCTGCAGTGTTTGTGCTTTTTTCGGGATTATTTTATACAATTTAATACACCCATTACTTCGCCCACGGCTTAGGATTCCGTCGTTGTCGTCGAGTATCGTTCGAGAGAACAGCCAGTGCTGTATTTCAGTTGTTTTCCTCTGTGAACATGCACTAATGGATGTCTGACAATTTCGTTGCTGTTTGGAGTTTTCAGATTTAAAAACGTAAATAAAGGCTTGTTCGTTCTGCTCTCACGGAAGATTAATATGCTTATGTACCGTCAGGTGAAATCCTGCTGGTGTCGGCGCTTCTCCGTCCATGCAATAAATGCACATCCTTGTATGAGCGCGGATTTTCTAGCACATTTACTTGAACTTCATAGGCAATATATCTATGGTTTAACCCATTTGAGAGGCGGCCAAAATAAGAATTTAAAATCGCTGACGGACCATAGACTATAAAAAAGAGTGACTGACATGTAACTTTATGCACATAAATCACTGTCACACACACTCTCTCAGAGTAATATTAAGTTACTGCATAATACATTTTCAACTAGCAGAATAGTACAGAATCACGATACTCAGTCTCACTTGTAGCCATGTCTTTTAACTGTTATAATATTTCGAAGGGCAAAAATAGGAACTTTTAATTGGCTTTACATCATCAACTGTCACTTTAGCGCGAGGCCCTGTACAGTCGCAGACTTGGTACTGTCAGTAGCATATAGCATTAGCTCCCAACCCTGAGCTAACTCGATCACGTCGCGCTAGGTGGGCGTGATTTCAGATAGCCAGGCTCCTCAGCTCCACTCACGCCTCGCCTCTTTGCCCATTTTCTGTTATCCGGGAGGCCAAGATGGCGACGGCAGGCTCCGCCCACTTTAGGCTTCAAAAATGCTCTTCAGAAACCTACGGGTGACGTCATGGACACTACGTCCATATTTTTTTACAGTCTATGGTCTTAACGCAAGTTTACACTAGATAAAAATAATTGGGTCGGTCCTAAAGTGACAGGGTCGGTCGGGTTACGGCAAACAAGAATATTTTTAAGGCTGGCCTAATCTGACAATAAATGTGGCACACCCAGATTTTCAGATGCACACCCAGAGTCTCTTTTCTGGCTACGCTATTCTCCCATTAACTGGAACAGGTTTTCCCAGGAACTGAATATTACAAATATTGCTATGTAATCAATCAGCATATTGTTGTGTAACTTCACCTATTGGAACAGTATTTCACAATTTTTCACAGGAACTGAATATTACAAACAACTAAAGTTATTGTGAAAGAACGATTTAGCCTACAAAATGCTCTCGGTTACTAACGTAACCTCGGTTCTCTCTAGATGAGGGAACAAGTGTTGCATAAGCTAGCTTACGCTACGGGAAAATCCCTTTTCTCGAGAATACTGAAGCCATAAAAATTATCCTTAATTTTTGCATTAATTTAAAACGCATTGCTGCACAAGCAGACCTAGGCGAGGCAGCTCGCGCGCCTATTGGTTGCTCTGCAGCAACTGCTGCAACCTATCGAGGGACTGCTCGTGACGTAAGCACCAATGAGGGCGCAGGCGCCCGTGCACGTCACGTCCCGACAGAATGGGCGTGGCTATAAGCTGAGTCCAGATAGGTTGTTCTTTGGTTTTTCATACTGAAGCGAAACCAGAACGTAGTACAAGCACGGCAGGGTTACGCAACACTCGTTCCCTCATCTAGCGTACTCTTACGAGAGTACTCTCGTGTTGCGTAAGCTAGCTTACGCCACGGGAACCCAATGTAAAACGCCGTGCGTGCTAGAGTCGTCCACACATATATTCCTAAGGGCATGTGCCCAGGGTACACATAATAGTGGGTAACATCTAGGCCAACAGAACGTGGGCCTAAGAATATAACATAACCATCTGATAATGGAATGAGTGCTTAGCACAGTATAACAATCAGGATCGACATCTGTCAGCCTGAACTGCATGATGATTTAATAACTTTTTGTCAGTCAGGTGGGACATCTGAGCAGACGGGACAGATGTAAGTATAGAATTACAGTCAGGAAGGACCTGAGTCAGCCTGATCTGTCGGTTTTAGTCCTGTGCTGGCAGCACGCTTATAATATACAGTCTGCGCGGCGCTGAATCGAGCAGAGCAGTGGATATTATGTTTAGACTGACAACAGCTTAGCCTATAAGGCAGGAACTTCCAGGTTGTAAAACCTCATAAATGTAGACGGAGAGGCCCAGCCTGCCGCCATACAAATATCCTGGAGTGAAACGTACTCGGTTACTAATGTAACCTCGGTTCTCTCTAGAAGAGGGAACGAGTAAGGTTAGCTTACGCATCGGGAAAGTCTTCTTTCTTCGAGATCTGAAGCCAAAAAATTATCCTTAATTTTGTATACATTGTCAACGCAGTGCAGCAGCCGACAGACCTAGGCAGGCTGTATAAGCGTGCTCATTGGCTGCTCGGCGGCAACTGCTTAAGCCTATCGGTGAGCGCTCTGAACGCGGCAACCAATGAGGGCGCTTCGCGCCCTCCACACCCTTCTAACCGTCAGAATGGGTGTGGCCAGCGTGTATATATTCAGCGCTCATAGGCTAAAATTCTGGTTTTCGCAGTCTGAAGCGCAAAAGCTCGTGGCGCGACACGGCAGGTTACGCAATACTCGTTCCCTCTTCTAGAGAGAACCGAGGTTACATTAGTAACCGAGTACGTTCTCTTACGAGAGGTCTTTCGTATTGCGTAAGACGTAAACGCGTGACGTAAACTCTCAGCGCCCGGACAGGGCATAGGAGGTTATCACTGTCCCCACTGTCGGATGCTGGCAGAGCCGAGAGGGACATAACTTGTGCCCTAAACGGGGTTCCAATCGCTTTGGGGATGTAACCGTGTCTCGGTCTGAGAATGACTTTCGAGTCATTCGGCCCGAACTCAAGACATGCAGGGCTAACAGATAGCGCGTGCAAATCACCCACTCGTTTGACTGAAGACAGAGCTATCAGAAAAACGGTTTTAAGCGACAGATACTTTCGATCCGCGGATTCAAGCGGTTCAAAGGGAAAAGCCTCTAGGGCCGCTAGGACCAAGGACAGATCCCACGAGGGAACCAAGGGGGGCCGCGGGGGATTCATCCGTCTAGCTCCTCTGAGGAAGCGGATAATGAGCTCATTCCTTCCCATTGCCCGGCCGCGCGTCGTCTCAGCGAACGCTGCAATAGCGGCCACATATACTTTGAGCGTGGAAGGGGATCTGCCCTTTTCCAACAGCTCTTGTAAGAAGGAGAGCACCCGCGGGACCCCGCATGCGCGCGGATCCAAGTTTTTAGTAGCACACCATTTAGAAAACACCGACCATTTAGACGCGTAGAGCCGTCTCGTGGAGGGGGCTCTCGACTGTGTGATCGTGTTCACGACCCCTTCTGACAGGTCAACGGGTATCCGTTGATCACCCATGCATGCAGCGACCAGCGCTCTGGATGGGGATGCCAGATCGATCCACCGGCTTGGGAGAGGAGATCCTTTCTCACCGGGATCGGCCATGGGGGTGAGTGCGACAGCCTCACTAGCTCTGGGTACCAAGTTTGGTTTTCCCATCGCGGGGCTATAAGCAGCACTGAGTGGTGCGTTTCTCTGATCCTCGAAATGACCTGTGGCAACAGGGAGATCGGAGGAAAAGCATACAGCGGGAGGCTGGGCCATGTCTGGGACAGCGCGTCCTCGCTCTTCGAATAAAACTTCGGGCATTGAGCATTGTCTTTCGACGCAAACAGGTCGATTTCCGCTCTGAAGAATAGGCGCCAGAGAAACTGGACTGTCTGGGGGTGCAGAGACCATTCTCCCGGGGGAATGTTGTCCCTGGACAGTCTGTCTGGACCGACATTCAGGTGGCCCGGCACGTGCGCGGCTCTCAGCGAGCGCAGCGAGCGGTAAGCCCACACGAGAAGGCGTTCTGTCAGCCTGCACAGATTCCTGGATCTGACACCGCCCTGTCGGTTCACATAGGATACCACGGACGTGTTGTCCGAGCGGACTAGCACATGGTGATCCCGTATGAATGGGAGGAAGCGCCTGAGCGCGTTCTCGACCGCTATCATCTCCAAACAGTTTATGTGGAGGCATTTTTCCCGGTCTGACCATAGGCCAAAAGCCGGTTTGCCCTCGAACAGAGTGCCCCAGCCTGAGGTGGAAGCGTCCGTCGAGATAACTTTGCGGTGTGAGATAGCTCCCATTGTCACTCCCCGCTGGTACCAGTCGGCCGCTAACCAGGGCTTCAGAGCTGAAACGCAGCTCTGAGTCACTCTGATGCGAATACCGCCGGAAGCCCATGCTCTGTGAGGCACTCGGGCATTCAGCCAGCGTTGTAGCGGGCGCATTCGTAAAAGACCCAGCCGAAGCACTGCTGCGGCTGAGGCCATACAACCCAGTAACCTCTGAAATGTTTTGAGAGGTACAGTGCTGCCCGGCCGGAGGGACGCGGCCAGGCGTCGAATGCAGCGCGCGCGCTGTGTCGACAGGCGGGCCGTGTACTGATATACCTGACCGTCGAAGGCGAATCTCAAGAATGGCCTGTGACGGGGTATTATCTGGATCTGAAAAGCACGCGTTTTTTAGATCGAGAGATATAAACCAGTCCCTCGGGCGAATTTGCGCGAGAATTTGTCTGGTTGTGAGCATTTTGAACGGTCTTCTCATAAGAGCCTTGTTCAAACGTCTCAGATCCAAAATTGGTCTGAGAGCTCCGTCCTTCTTGGGAACGAGGAAATAACGGCTGTAAAAGCCCGACTCGCTCATGGAAGGGGAAACCGGTTCTATAGCCCTTTTGCACAGAAGTGTAGCTATTTCTGCTCGAAGTAGATGTGCTACTTCCCCATTCACTCTGGTCTCGATACGTGCTTGAAAGCGCGGAGGGCGGCGAGCGAACTGCAGAGTATAGCCCTGTTTTACTGTGCTTAGCACCCGTTCTGATGCACCTGGAATAGCTTCCCACGCTTTTGTGTGTGCAGCCAGGGGCAGAATGGCCTCCGGGCTCCGATCGCCGCGCATCGCGGGCTCGAGAGCTCGAAACGGAGGGGCGGGCGCGGCGCGCGCGCTCTTGATGCTTAGATACGGCGGATCGCACGCAGCGATAGCTGGCCGTTTTACACACAGTGTCCCGGTGGCTTTAGACGGGGAACATAAAGTGTGAGGCGCGACGCGCGATGGCGGCGTCGGGGGCGAAAATGCTCGTTAGTATGTGTGAGCGCTCGAGGGCGGGCACAGGACTTACATTCAGGGGCGGGCGCGGCGCGCACGCTCTTGGTGCTTAGATACGGCGGATCGCACGTAGCGATAGCTGGCCGTTTTACACACAATGTCCCGGTGGCTTTGGACGGGGAACATATAGTGTGAGGCGCGACGCGCGATGTCGGCGTCGGGGCGAAAATGTTAGTTAGTATGTGTGAGCGCTCGAGGGCGGGCACAGGACTTACATTTTTAAACATGACCGGTCGTGCGAGGCCATGTGACAGAGCGGGCAGTGAGTAGGTGTGGGCACGGAGAAGTGGACACGTGACCTACTTTTAACACTAAAGCGGCTTTTGCCTGCTTCATGAGAGTGGGCTCTGTGAGAGACACGGGATGTATAGTGCTTGTGTACAGGGGTGAGCACAGAAACGTGGGCACATTCACTGTACTAGAAACACATATGGCGTCAGCCGTGCAACCAGACATTATGCTCTTTTGAAATTTCTCTGGGTTGCCGTGAGAACGGCGGATGCGCGCAGGCGAGCGGGTAGATATACCGGCTCGTTGACTGCGAGGTAAACAGCTGCAGTAGCCGTGGCAACGGGGACTGACAGAGCGTTAAGCTTCGACGGTGGTCCAGCCGCAGGGCTGCGGGATTTAACCGTCTTTTCTTCTCTCGTGTTTAGACGCTCAAAAATACTCGAGCACCCTGAGAAGGTGTGGTGCGAGAGGCGGGTTCGCTTTCTGTAAGTAAGAAAGACTGGCCGCGAGCTCGGAGAAGCAAGCAGCATAAATTTTTATCTGCCCCGAGAGCTGGGATCGAACGCGGATCTCCCGCATGAAAGTGTATGATTCTGCCACTGAGCCACAGGGGAAAACACATTAGCTTTCAGTTAGCGCGAGCATATAAAAAGCGACCTCATGTGTCGCGTCGGCGTTTGTTTGCAGGCGTGCGTGTGTTTAAAACAGGCTCGTTTACTGCAATAGTAATATTTCCAGTCGCCTGAACTTAAGAGGGGACTGAGAAATGTGTGAGGATTGGCGGTTGTCCAGCCGTAGCGAGACTAACACACTCTCTTCTCTTTTCGCCGGGTGAGTGAGGCGCGCACGCTGAACGCTGCTCGTGACCGTCCGCCTTGTCATCCCTTGAACGGCGCAATCTGCGCGGCCCAACGAGGGAGAGAGCGGGCTTGTTTTCTGTATGTAAGAAAAACTGGCCGCGAGCTCGGAGAAGCGAACAGCATAAACTTTATCTGCCGCGAGAGCGGGGACCGAACCCCGGTCTCTATCTTGACAGTCTAGGATTCCGCCACTGAGCCACAGGGGAGAATACATCAGTACTCGGTAGCGTCATCATGTCTTGTGACGGCGTTTGCTTGCAGGCGAGCGTGTATTTATAACAGGCTTGTATACTGCAATAGTAACAATTCCAGTCGCCTGAACTTAAGAGGGGACTGAGAAATGTGTGAGAAATGGAGGTTATAGTCCAGGCCACGGCGGGACGAAAACACTCTGTTCCCCTTTCACCGGTGAGTGACGCGCGAGGACGGAGTAGCTTTCTTGTAACGTAAAGAGAGCTCCAAGACCGTCCGCTCCTGCCATCCCTTGTGAGCGGCGCAGTTTGCGCGGCTCGAACAGAGGGAGAGGAAACTCGCTCCGAGACCGTCCGCTCCTGCCATCCCTCGTGATCCATTTTATATATCTGAGGTTAAAAATCTTTGAAAAAAGTATTGAGAAGTTGAGATTTAGTTAATTTGATGCATTCTGAACAAGAAGCCGACCGAATAGAGGAATAAATTATACTTGTTCACCGACGCCATTTCACGATCACGCACGAGGTGTGCATGAGTGAGAGCGTGCATGGTCATTGTACATTGCAGTTCACCGACGCCATTTTACGATCACGCACGAGGTGCGCCTGAGTGAGAGCAAAAAAAAAAAAAAAAAAAGAGTTCAGCGTCACCATTGCCGGTCACGTGTCTGTATGAAAGAGAGCTAGTAATTCAGAGGCCAGGGCCCGTATTCATAAAGATTCTAAGAATCCTCTCATAAAACTCTTAATTTAGCTTAAAAACTTTTACGTAGGAGTCTTAGCTTAAGAGCGATTCGGGACCGATCTGAGAGCAACTCTGAGTAAGGAAAAGACAAAAACTTTCATCTTAGTAAGGAGGCGGGCTTGACCCCATTGCTATGTATGACACAATCTTTTGAAGACTGTGATTGGTTGGTTGTCCAAGAAGGTAAAAAAAGGTGATTTTAAGTATAAGCCTTCACTTTGAAATTACATGCGTAATTTTTCCTATTTGACCGTTCACACACACACACACACACACACACACACACACACACACACACACATTATGTGTATATAAATTCTTTTTTTTTATTTACCATGCTGTTAATTTCCTATAAGGTATTTTATTTGCTTGGCTTAGAATGATAAAAATTGTTCCACTCTTTCCAATTACACTGATTGCTGGCATGTCTATTTAAGTGGTGGTTTGAATGTTGGTTTTAATGTATCAAACATGGAATTTTCCCAGTTGCCAAATATCGTAATGTAGTGATTACTTTCATTTCTGGCGCTATGGAATTTCTGCGCTGTATCGGAGATGTTAGAGTGTCTCTAATAAGATCAGTCACAAACATGATCCCTGCACGATCTAATCTATAGCGTCTTATTAACTCACTGTCATCCATTGTCACTGTCATCCATCATCAACTGCGAAAGGTTGGGTCTCCTGCTCTGTCTGTTGATGGCGTTGCACTGTAGTTTAAGACCAAATTAAGAAATCTGGGTGTCATATTTGACGCCACACTGTCATTTGAGCCTTTTGCCCAGAATACAGTTAAGACATCATTTTATCACCTCAGAAATATAGCCCGGCTTCGTCCTATGTTGTCCTTCTCGGTAGCTGAGAAGTTGATAAACTCTTTTTTCTTTTCGCGCATTGACTACTGCAATGGTCTTCTAGCTGGGGTATCTAAGTCATCATTGGATAAATTGCAATATCTTCAAAATTCAGCTGCTAGAGTACTGTCTGGGGTCAGGGCCAGGGACCATATAACCCCGGTCTTAGAGTCCCTGCACTGGCTACCTGTTAGGTATCGTATTGATTTTAAAATCCTTATGCTGGCCTATAAATCTCTGCACAATCTGGCACCTCAGTATTTGACTGATTTATTAATCCCTTACACACCATGTCGCAATCTGCGCTCCTCTCAGAGTGGTCTTTTGGTTGTTCCGAAGACACGGCTTCATACGTGGGGTGACCGAGCATTTTCTGTCTATGCTCCTAAGCTCTGGAATTCTCTCCCGGCCGACATCAGGGAAGCAAATACATTAGTGACTTTTAAATCTCTTCTTAAAACATTTTATTTTAGGATTGCTTTTACATGATCTTAATTTTATGTGTTTATTTTTATTTTTTTGTATTTACATTGTGTTATTCCTTTGCTGTTATGCTTGTCTGTAAAGCGCTTTGAGAAAGCTATACAAAATAAATATATTATTATTATTATTATTGTCTGCAACACATTTCTTCTCCCTCTTCGTCTTTCTGACATTTTCTCCTCTGCTAAAGAAACTTTTAAGTCTATTAAAAGTCCTCGTCCGTACTCCTAACAATTTTGAACTTAAGACCTCTTTTAAGGGTTAAGATGCTTTCTGAATTACTTTTTTCTTTACTAGGATTTTTTCTTTAATTTTAAGAGTAAACGCCCACATTTCTAAGAATTTTCTTAGAATTTTGTCACTAGGAGCTACTCTTTGTATTAAGATTCTTTATGAATACGGGCCCAGGTTTTTTTCTCTCCTTTGTTTTCTCTTTTTTCTTTTCATTTCCTTCTTGATTCGTGAAGACCTGCACGACCTTCTGTAACATCCAGTAGACTGCGAGTTTGATGGCGAGCCAATCCAGTTTGTAGAAAAGAAGACATCACGTGGTGGAGAGGAGGCTCGATATCCTTTCCTTGAGTTTCCACTGAAACTCATCGAAGCACGACAAATTCGATTTAAAGAACTGTTTCTTTTTCTTTTCTTCTTGAGGGTGTATGGTCAACTACCACCCAGAATTGAGAGACATTTAACTTTTCATGAGAGACACTTGAAGTCCCTTTGAGAGAGAGATTATACTCTTTTGTGATTCTGTCTATTTTATTTTATTTTTTTCCTGAGTGTTGAATTGACTATGTGGGTACATATTTGAAAACACCGACAAGAGTGCACTCGAGGTGTAAATTTGCACAGTCAGTTTAATTGTTTATTGTGATCCTGTAATTTCTTTTATTTTATTGACTTTCTACTTTTCTTCCAAATCAAATTGAAACCGATTATATTTCTAAATTAATCTTGTGTCTGTCTGTTACTTCTTAGGCTAACCCGCAATCTCCATAGCGATCCCTAGTTCTTCTGACAGAATTCAAATATTATCTGTATTATAATAATTAAGTAAAAAGCTACTTAATTACTGCTGATAATCCAAACAAGTGCTACATAAACTTTGGCGAGCCAGCCAGGAGACAGCGCTGTTGCAGAGAACAGCTAAACATTTGATTTTCCTTTTTCTTTCTTCTTTTGCTTTTAAGCAAGCAACGATAATGGAGATTATTGAAGCTGAAGGGATTATTATCCCAAACTCCATAATAGTCAGTGGTTTAACAGACACTGAGAGCGATGACGAATTGTTTGATGCTCTGAAACGACACGGGTCATTTGCCAAAACCATGCGCATCAACGACAAAGAATCCGAGTTCTACCAAAACGTGATCGTTGAGTACAACAGTAATCAAGCGTTGCAATCACTCGGACCAAAATTGCCGTATACTCACCAGCTGTCAAGTGAACCAGGTGTTAAGTGCGATGTGAGAGCGTTAGCCAGTGTGTTTACACAGCAACTGGGTAGTAGCATAACAAAATCCTACCTGAACAGATTAAAAGAAATAGCAGAACTGAGCGGAAACAACTTTGAGTCTATACTGAGTGAAATGCTGTCGCAAATGAGTGCTGACCTCCCACCAGAGCCTGCTGTTTCTGGTAGTACTGGTGAAGACACCTGTGAGAAACCATATTGGGCATCTCCTAATGGGAACTTCGACACAATTCGTAATCCACCGAGTCAGATAGATGACGTACCGTCCCAACCTACTCCTATCAATTTGATTGAACCGACCCTTCGCACGTCATCGTCCAAATTTCTCAACCCGCCCGAGGCTAGTAGTTGAGCATGTTGTGCAGAGCAGTGAAGTGGTTGCTCAAGGCCAGATACAGTCCAGGCTCAGAGTTTTCAGGAAAATGCCCCAGGCCTGGAAACGAGGTAGATTACGACATTTGGTGTTCTAGTGTCGAATTAATTTTGAAAGGTCCCTCTTTGTCCAATTTGCATGCGTCTAGGCGAATACTAGACAGTCTTTTGCTGCCTGCGGCGGATGTTATAAAACATCTGAATCCCGAATCTCCTCCTTCTGCTTACCTCCAGCTATTGTACTCCGCTTTCGGGGCTGTGGAGGACGGGGACGAATTGTTAGCGAAATTCATGAACATGTTGCAGGATGCGGGTGAAAGGCCATCTACTTATCTGTACAGGTTACAGTCAGCTTTAAGTGCAACTGTCAAAAGAGATGGTATTGT
Organism: Squalius cephalus; assembly: GCF_949319135.1. NCBI lineage: Eukaryota > Metazoa > Chordata > Actinopteri > Cypriniformes > Leuciscidae > Squalius > Squalius cephalus. The sequence goes on along the minus strand of NC_137127.1, from coordinate 12,438,188 downwards.
CCCAGCAGAGGCAGATAGGCATCTCCTAAAGCAGTTTTGCAGGGGCTGCTGGGATAATGACTTAATCGCCGAACTACGACTAGAGCAAAAGCGAAACAATCCTCCTTCCTTTGCACAGCTTCTCCTTATACTTCGTACAGAGGAGGATAGACATACTGCGAAAGCAACTCGAATGAAGCAACACCTTGGGTCTCCTTGGGTTAGAATCGCTTGGAAAGACAGTACGTCACGTTATAAAAAGACCCTAAAAGTAGCCAGGGCTGAGCACCTCCGCAAACTAATAGAAAATAACCAAAACAATCCTAGGTTTTTATTTAACACCGTAGCTAGACTAACAAATAAACAAGCATCACCTGAACAAAATATTCTGTTACAGTTTAGTAGTAATGATTTCATGAATTTTTTCACTGAGAAAATAGAAAACATCAGAACCACAATTGTAAACGTTCAATCCTCAATCGCACCTTATAACTCAGCCTCGATTATCACCCCGCAAGAACAATTACAGTGCTTTACAACTATAGAACAAATAGAGTTAAATAAACTTATCACTTCCTCTAAAACAACAACATGTTTATTAGATCCCATACCAACTAAACTACTGAAAGACGTTGTACCTATAGTGGAAGAGCCTCTCCTCAATATTATTAACTCATCTTTATCTTTAGGTCATGTTCCAAGAACATTTAAACTGGCAGTTATAAAACCACTCATTAAGAAACCACAATTAGACCCAAATAACATAGCAAATTATAGACCCATTTCAAATCTTCCTTTTATGACTAAAATACTAGAAAAAGTTGTGTCTGCCCAACTAGGCTCTTTCTTACAAGAAAATGACATCTATGAAAAGTTTCAGTCTGGTTTCAGGCCGCACCATAGCACTGAAACTGCGCTCGTTAAAATCACAAATGATTTACTCTTAGCTTCTGACCAAGGCTGTATCTCAATACTAGTTTTACTTGATCTTAGTGCTGCGTTCGATACTATAGATCTGTCATGACGCACTGGAAAAAGGAAGCAAATGCAGGCGATCTCAAGAATGTATGTTTATTAAACACTTAAACACAGAAGTTCAGACGCAGGCAGATGGTGAGGGTCAGACGGCTGAAGCAGGGTGGCGCAGGGACTAGATGGTCGCGATGAATCCGGCGGTGAAACGGCGTGAAGGTGAAGACAGGATCCAGACACGAAGAACACACAGCACAGGACTCCAGGAAGAAACCAACTCACGGGAAACAGGAAACACAGCACAAACATCGACCAACGATCTGACAATGAGAGAATAATTCAGTGAGTCTTTAAAGGAACTGGAGATGAGTGGCAGCTGGCGCCGAGCTGATTACAGATGAGATGATTGACTGATAATTGATACGGTGACACCCACACACACACGCACATGGCACACAGACAACAATAACAAATGCACGAGACAAGCAGGAAGCAGCGCACTCATGAACCGTGACAAGATCACACAATACTCTTAGATCGACTACAAAATTATACTGGTGTTCAAGGACAAGCATTAAGCTGGTTCAGATCATACCTATTTGACCGATACCATTTTGTCTATTTAAATGGAGAAAAATCGATCAAAACTCCAGTAAACTATGGAGTGCCGCAAGGATCTGTGTTAGGCCCTCTATTATTCTCAATATATATGCTGCCACTTGGAAATATTATAAGGAAACATGGAATTAGTTTCCATTGTTCTGCTGATGACACTCAAATATATGTTTCATCACGGCCGGATGAAAACGCTAAATTATCCAAATTGACAGAGTGTGTTAAAGATATAAAAGATTGGATGACGCGCAATTTTCTTTTATTAAATCCAGACAAGACAGAGGTAATACTTATCGGTTCAAAAAACCGCCCACAAAACCTCTCACAATACAACTTTAACATAGTAGGATGTCCTGTTACTTTATCCTCTACAGTAAAAGACCTGGGTGTTATACTTGACTGCAACCTGTCTTTTGAAAATCATATTTCATATGTTACAAAAACAGCCTTTTTCCACCTTAGAAACATTGCTAAGCTATGTAATATGCTATCTGTTTCTGATGCAGAAAAGTTTGTTCATGCGTTCATGACCTCGAGACTATATTACTGTAATGCTTTATTAGCTGGTTGTCCTGCATCCTCAATAAACAAGCTACATTTAGTCCAAAATGCCGCCGCTAGAGTTCTTACTAGATCAAGAAAATTTGACCATATAACACCAATTTTATCATCACTACATTGGTTACCTATAAAGTTCCTTATTAATTACAAGGTATTGCTACTGACTTATAAAGCCCTAAACGGCTTAGCTCCAGTTTATTTAACGGATCTTCTATCGCCCTATAATCCATCGCGCTCTTTAAGATCACTAAATTCGAGGCTTTTGGTCATACCTAGGATATCCAGATCAACCAAAGGAGGGAGATCATTTTCACATTTAGCTCCAAAACTCTGGAATAGCCTTCCTGATACTGTTCGTTGCTCAGACTCGCTCTCCCAGTTTAAAACTAAATTAAAGACGCATCTCTTCAGCCAGGCATTTATCTAATATTTTTAATCTTACAGTTAAATCCGGTCTCTAGTTCATAAACGCCAGAGGAGAACTGGCCCCCGACTGAGCCTGGGTTCTCCCAAGGTTTTTTTTTTCTCCATTAGGTCACCTGATGGAGTTTTTCGGTTCCTTGCCACTGTTGCCTTTGGCTTGCTCAGTTGGGGATACTTCATTTAATTAATCAATCAACAATACTATTGATCAGCATTACCAAACGTGGACGTTTTACACTAGAAACAAACACTGATGTACTATTTTATTTAATACTGTGAAGCTGCTTTGATACAATCTGTATTGTGAAAAGCGCTAAATAAATAAAGTTGACTTGACTTGACTTGACTTCTAAGCAGAGAGCGTTTATGCACTCTCAGAAAGCGTGGTTTCTGCTGAGTTAGAACAAGACGAAGCTCCTAGAGTGAGCCCTCTTGAAACTGAAACGCGCGAGTTAAAGAAGCAGATTGTCAAGCTGCAGAGTCAGTTAGCTAATCTTGCAGTCCGACCAAAACATCCGTCGCGAGAGGTAGTCAAAAAGCCTGCACCACCTGACCAAAGGAAGTCAGGGGCTGCTGCGAGTGTAGTTCCGGTCAATAATAAGCCAACTGATAGACCTAGGCCGTGGTACTGTTTCACATGTGGTGAGGATGGCCACATTGCATCGTCCTGTAGTTCTGAGCCAAATCCCGAGCTTGTCGCTACTAAACGTAGGCTGTTAAGGGAGAAACAGTTACAGTGGGAGTCACAGAATCCCTCTACTAGCTCAGATTTAAACTAGAGGCAGTTCCTGTCGTGGGACATACAGGAACTGAGTTTAATCGAGTGGTCCCATTGTAAATCGTGTCTTCAAGAAATGCCGAACTCCTAGGAAGCAGAGTGCAAACCTACCTAAGGGCTTAGTTGGTGCTAGATGTGTTGCCGTAGTCAGCATAGCTGGTAAGAAATGTCATTGTCTACTAGACACTGGATCACAGGTTACAACTGTGCCTAAGTATTTTTATGAACAACACCTCTCAGAGCACCCGATTAACCCTCTTGGCGATATATTGGAGGTAGAAGGCGCAAATGGTTTTTCCGTTCCGTACGACGGTTACATAAAGGTAGACATAACTTTCCCTGAAGAGTTTTTGGGTGCGACTATTGAAGTGGCCACAGTAGCTTTAGTAGTTCCAGATGTAAAGTCTCACACTCAGCCTTTGGTCTTAATAGGTACAAACACTCTCGATATCCTTTATGAGCAGCAGTTATTTGCAGAATCCCCAAAGCACCAGCCATCTCTATTTGGGTATAGAGTGGTTTTGAAAACCCCTGAAACAAGGCAAAAGCAGAACACGAGTGGCGTTCTGGGTCATGTGAAATTAAGAGGCAACGTACCGGAGGTCATGTCCGCTGGTCAAACTGTTGTGGTGAAAGGCTCTGTTGCGGTACCCAGTGGGATAGATAAGTGTGTAGTGGTAGAACACCCGTCTGATTCCTCCTTACCTGCTGGTGTGTTTGTGAAGCGCTGCTTACTTACCCCTTCTAGTAGTCAGTCTGTCTGGTTACCTGTGGTACTAAAAAACGAAACGGAGCACGATATAGCCATTCCCTCAAAATGCATAATAGCAGAGCTGCATGCGGTTGAATCCGTGCTTCCCCAGCCGAGTGTTTCGCCTGTTAGTGAGCACTTACCTACTCAGGAGTCCAATTTTGCCTTGAATTTCGGTGAGTCCCCATTGCCACAAGAATGTCGGGACCGCATTTCAGCAAAACTCAGAGAAATGCCTGATGTTTTCAGTCAACACGATTTAGATTTTGGGCATACGCAAAAGGTGAAACATCGTATACATCTGCACAATGAAACTCCCTTTGAACATAGGACGCGACCGATCTATCCGCAAGATCTGGAAGCCATCCGCAGACATCTGCGCGATCTTCTCGCAAGCAACGTTATTCGCGAGTCTGAATACCCTTTTTCTTCGCCTATCGTAGTGGTGCGAACGAAAAATGGAGATGTACGGTTGTGCATAGACTACAGGAAGTTAAATCTCCAGACCGTGAAGTCGAGGAGACGTTTTCCGCCTTAATTGGATCAAAATGGTTTTCTGTACTCGACTTGAAATCTGGGTATTACCAGATAGAGGTGGAAGAAGCAGACAAACCTAAAACCGCCTTTTTCTGTCCCCTGGGGTTTTGGGAGTTTAACCAAATGCCCCAGGGGGTCACTAACGCCCCAAGTACTTTTCAGAGATTGATGGAGCAGTGTATGGAGGATATCAATCTCAGAGAAGTACTTGTCTTCCTGGACGATCTGATCATATTTTCTGAAACTTTGCAAGAGCATGAAAGACGGCTGCTAAAAGTTCTTTCACAACTCAGAGAGTATGGGCTAAAACTTGCCCTTGAAAAGTGCAATTTTTTTCAGACGTCCGTTCGTTATTTAGGGCACATAGTGTCAGAGCGTGGAGTAGAGACCGATCTAAAGAAAGTGCAAACCTTAAAAACCTGGCCAAGTCCCACAAACCTTAAAGTGTTAAGGTCGTTTTTGGGCTTTTCGGGGTATTATCGCCGATTTATTAAGGATTACTCTAGGGTCGTGAAACCACTCACCGACTTGACCGTAGGGTATTGAAGGGTTACAAATTTAAGAATCTATTTCAGATATGCTTCCTTACATAACATCACGGTGAAGAATATTGTATTTAGCGTTTAAGGTTGAGATAATGATTCTGCTCAGCAAAGTTGCATTTCCTGTTTTCTCCTTATTGTCTTTAATGGCTCTGGTTTCACTCAGAGCCACAGCCCAGACATTGAATCGTTGGGCTGATTGGATTAGCACATATGCGTTTGAATGGTTATGCTGATTGGATTGAGACTGGTAACACGCTGGAGTCAGGCAGGTTCCTTAACCTGTATACTTAATTTGCATGCTTTGTTCAACCTCAATGTAAATCCCTCCCCCTAAATGTCTATAAATTTGCAAGGCAACTGTCTTGAGTTAGATTTGGGAAGAACTGCAGCCACGTCAACGCAAAGTCCTCAATAAAGAATAACTTCTTGAACGTGATCCCAATTTCTCCTGGTTCTTGCTTCGATGAAAGAAAAACTTTCCAACAGATGGGGCCGTGACCCGGATGGAGAAAAAGGAAACTCAACAAAAGAACTTCAAGTTCAAAGATCTGAATCTTGAAACTTCAAGCTCAACGAAGATCTGACAAAGACTGCTTTGAACGTGATCCCAATTTCTCCTGGTTCTTGCTTCGATGAAAGAAAAACTTTCCAACAGTATCCACCGACTAGAAAAAGTGGTAAACGGAGTGAGAGTAAGGGTCCATACTATCACCCTAAAGAGTCGTTCGGAGATCGTTGGACGCCACTTTGTGAGGAAGCGTTTCGGTCTGTTATCGACAAACTAACTACTGCGCCTGTGTTGGGCTTTGCAAATCCTAAACTTACTTACTTCCTACATACAGATGCCAGCACCAAGGGTTTAGGAGCAGCCCTGTATCAGGAACAGGAAGGGCAGATGCAAGTCACTGCATATGCAAGTAGAGGTTTGTCCCACAGTGAGTCCAATTACCCGGCGCACAAGCTTGAGTTTCTTGCTCTTAAATGGGCAGTAACTGAAAAGTTTAGGGACTATCTGTATGGTAGCCAATTCACAGTCATTACAGACAGCAACCCTCTGACTTACGTACTTACCACGGCGAGATTAGACGCAACTAGCTATCGATGGCTGGCTGCTCTGTCCACTTTCTCATTTAAGTTACAGTACAGAGCAGGCAAACTAAATGCTGATGCCGATGGGCTATCAAGATGACCTCAAGAACAAGTGGCCGAAAACCCCATATCTCAGAAAGAGTACGAGCGAATTCAACAGTTTATGCAATATCATCTTACGGGAGCAGCAGATTCTTGTGATGCCGCCAGCGATGTAGTCCAGGCTATCTGCGAGAAGCACTTGGTCAGACAGCCGATGGATACTGGATCTGGTAATGCTTTCGTCGAATCTCTTGCACTTTACCCTGATGCTATACCTGATAGCTGCGAGCAGGAGGGTGATTTTGAGGGATCACCTGTTGTATCTTACCTGTCAGGGAACCTCTGTGATGAGGAAAGGGCAGATCCAGTCAAGCGGGAAGCAGTATCTTGCTTAGAGTCGGGAGAAAAGCCTCCACCAACAGTCAGGAAGGAACTCCCAGGTCTTCCTTTCTTTCTAAGAGAGTGGAACCGTCTTGAGTTAAAAGACGGGGTGCTTTATCGGAAACGGCAGGTAGAGGAATTAGTTACTTACCAACTTGTGTTACCTGAGAAACTGAGGCCCCCTGTATTGAGCAGTTTGCATGACAGTATGGGTCATATGGGGATAGAGAGAACTCTAGATTTGGTAAGGTCTCGTTTCTATTGGCCGAAGATGGCTGCGGAAGAATAACAAAAGATCAGGACATGCGGTCGTTGTGTGAGGAGGAAATCATTGCCTCAAAAAGCTGCACCGTTGGTTAATATCCAAGCCACAAGACCTTTAAAGTTGGTCTGTATGGATTTTCTCTCATTAGAGCCAGACAAAAGTAACACGAGAGACATCTTGGTAATCACTGACTTCTTTACCAAATATGCTGTGGCAGTCCCCACACCCAACCAAAAGGCAAGAACGGTAGCAAAATGTCTTTGGGAAAATTTTGTTGTGCACTATGGGTTCCCCGAGCTTCTGCATAGCGACCAGGGCCCAGATTTTGAATCACGCACCATCAAAGAGCTCTGTGAAATGGCAGGTATTAAGAAAACCGAACAACCCCTTATCATCCCAGGGGAAATCCTGTCGAACGTTTCAATAGGACACTGCTCAGTATGTTGGGTACCTTAGAAGAAAAAGACAAGGTTCATTGGAGAGATTTCGTAAAACCCTTAGCTCATGCGTACAATTGCACGAAACATGAGGTCACTGGGTTCACTCCCTACGAATTGATGTTTGGACGCCAACCCAGGTTACCCGTTGGCCTTGCTTTTGGGTTGCCGTATCAAGATGGTGCGCGACAGTCTCATTCGGAGTATGTCAATCATCTAAAAACCAATCTGAAAGAAAGTTATTCGCTTGCGTCACGTGGTATGTCAAAAAGTGCAGAAAAAAACAAAGCTAGGTTTGACAAATCTGTAACTCATTGCTCTTTGGAGATTGGTGATCGAGTGTTGGTGAAGAACGTTAGGCTACGCGGGAAGCATAAGTTAGCAGACAAGTGGGAGTCTGAGGTGTATGTTGTGGTGAGTCAGGCAGTTGAATTGCCAGTCTATACTGTTCGTCCAGAGAGAAAGGACGGTCCTCTGCGTACTCTTCACAGAGATCTGTTGCTCCTGTGTGGGTTTTTACCGTCTCCCGAAGTTGAACCACCCACTCTAAACGAATCCATCTCAAGACCTCGAACACGACAGAATCCTAAGGTTACGTTAATTGATGACACTTCTCTCTCTGATTCCGATGAAGGAAATTCGTATTGCGAGTACAGCCATACTACAAGTATAGAGACAGCATATTTTTCTACAGTTCATGATATCTGTACGGAAAGAGAGACAGTGAACGCTGATTCTGCTGATAACTCGGCGAAACCTTGCAGGGTGACCAGAGTAATAATTTACTTATTGAAGCCTTACCAGTTGATAAACCTGGTGAATACTTACCTGTCGACACACTCGATGAGCACTTACCTCTTAATGTTTCCGGCACCCTTGGACAAAGTAATTTACCTGGTAAGGGCCAAGTCGAAGCCGTAATGGGTAGTTCTGTTGATGAAGTTGAAGTAACCAGTGTTGTTGAAAGTTCAGATGTTCCTGAAAAAGCCAAACAACAATCAGAAGATGAGATAGACACCTTACCGAGGTGTTCTGTTAGACAGAGAGGAGAACCAGAGAGACTTACTTATTTTCAGCCAGGAAACCCATTAATATATGTGGTCCAATATTTGTTCCAAGTTCTGAATTTGGCTTTTGTTAAATCTCTTGGTGGAGATGAAAATCTGAATGTCCTTCCCTTGCTGCTTAATGGTTTACACGGTGTGTTCACCAGTCAGCCAAGCAGAACATGCAAAGGGACTTGCATGAATTTAGGAGGGGAGAATGTAACACAGGTTAAATAAAGTTAATTATTTAATTTACACAATTTAGTTATATGATTTTACCTTAATAAAAGTTGATAAGAGATTATTAAGATTAACAATATTAAGAAAAATATGTGAATATATTCTAGAATAAATTCTCAGCGATCAACCAATGAGAGCTCTCTTGTCATTAACGTCATGAGTGTCGACGAGCATGCGCGATGACAGAAGAGACGAGCTTGATTGAGAGGAGCAGACGCAATCCCATCGTTGTGATTCATTTTATATATCTGAGGTTAAAAATCTTTGAAAAAAGTATTGAGAAGTTGAGATGTAGTTAATTTGATGCATTCTGAACAAGAAGCCGACTGAATAGAGGAATAAATTATAGCCTACTTGTTCACCGACACCATTTTACAATCACGCACGAGGTGCGCCTGAGTGAGAGCGCGCATGGTCATTGTACATTGCAGTTCACCGACGCCATTTTACGATCACGCACGAGGTGCGCCTGAGTGAGAACAAAAAAAAAAGAGATCATAAAGAGTTCAGCGTCACCATTGTTGGTCACATGTATGAAAGAGAGCTAGTGATTCAGAGGCCAGGGGCCTAATGTATAAACGTTGCGTACACACAAAATGGGCATAGAAATATGCGTACGCATTTTTCCACGCACATATCGGGATTTATAAAAAATAAACTTGGCGTAAATAAGTGCGCACCGCAAGGATGCTCTTGACCGTGCGTACGCACTCTTTTAGAAGAGTATGTGTTTTGGCGACACCAACTGGCCCAAATAGCAATAACTATTTAAAATTAAAAACTTCTAAATTATCCTATTACATCACCCAATAAATCAAATTGCATCAACCTGAATTATCATTATGATATGATTATGATGGAGTTTGATGGATTCATTGATTTTAATAAAATTTGGACTCTATTTCATTATAGCTCTGCACTGGTGTCTTGCAGAAGATCACTTTTAGACAGAAAATCTAAAGAAATACAAGATAATACAAATATAATTTCGCTCACCAACCTGTCACTTGAAACAAATATCCATCCCTTCTTAAATGTCCGCGCCAGCGAGCGCGTTGGGCCGTTTAGTGAAACTGACGCAAATAACAGTTAAAATAAATAAAATACTTCTGATATAAACTATGTTTTACTTATGATATAACATTTAGATTAAATATGCCATTCAAATTAATGGAGAACACTTAAACATGAAATCATTACTGAGAAGTTACAACATTTTTTATATTCAAATTCAATCAATAGAAATATTTGTTGTGGATGCGATGTTTTTGAACACGTTTCCTGTAGCGTGCTGTGTTTAAATGTTTTAACCACAGAGATAATTGCTTATCATGATAATACCAGATTGTCTGAGAAAATAGTTTCGTGCAAATAATGCCCAAGGCCTATCTGCTTCCATTAAAAATATAAATCAATTAAAAATACTATTCGGCCAGTGGAAAAGATTAAATGTATTTTACACTATTTGATTTATGTATTCAAAAACAAGGCAAGGATAGGCAACTACATGATTTTTATTAATGTAATGTGTCTTGTACCGTTAAACGTTATCACGTGGATGAATAATCATATGCAAATGATATGCAGATGAGGATCTGCATAGTAAAACTAGGCGTTGTAAGCTCCATATATGGTTATTTCAGGGTGGAGAGCATGTGCGCACAATCTTCCGCTGACTGGGATTTATAAAGTGAATTCTGCGCAGGTTCTGGCGTATAAATCTAAAAACTTTTGTGCGTACGCAAATTCTGCCTTATGTGCGTACGCACACTTTAAGGATGAAATCTACGCAAAGTTTTATACATGAGGCCCCAGGTTTTTTTTCTCTCCTTTGTTTTTTGTTTTTTGTTTTCTTTTCCTTCTTGATTCGTGAAGACCTGCACAACCTTCTGTAACATCCTGTAGACTGCGAGTTTGATGGCGAGCCAATCCAGTTTGTAGAAAAGAAGACATCACGTGGTGGAGAGGAGGCTCGATATCCTTTCCTTGAGTTTCCACTGAAACTCATCGAAGCACGACAAATTCGATTTAAAGAACTGTTTCTTTTTCTTTTCTTCTTGAGGGTGTATGGTCAACTACCACCCAGAATTGAGAGACATTTAACTTTTCATGAGAGACACTTGAAGTCCCTTTGAGAGAGAGAGATTATACTCTTTTGTGATATTCTGTCTATTTATTTATTTATTTTCCTGAGTGTTGAACTGACTATGTGGGTACATATTTGAAAACACCGACAAGAGTGCACTCGAGGTGTAAATTTGCACAGTCAGTTTTATTGTTTATTGTGATCCTGTAATTTCTTTTATTTTATTGACTTTCTACTTTTCTTCCAAATCAAATTGAAACCAATTATATTTCTTAATTAATCTTGTGTCTGTCTGTTACTTCTTATGCTAACCCGCCGTCTCCATAGCGATCCCTAGTTCTTCTGACAGAATTCAAATATTATCTGTATTATAATGATAAAGTAAAAAGCTACTTAATTACTGCTGATAATCCAAACAAGTGCTACACATGCCTCTGGTGGAATGGGCTCTGATGCCCAGAGGACAGCGAAGGCCCTTAGACTTATAAGCCAGAGCGATAGCGTCAACTATCCACCTGGAGAGGCTCTGTTTCCGATGTGGCTAGCCCTTTAGTGCGGCCACCAAAAGAAACAAAGAGCTGTTCTGACTGCCTGAAAGCAGCAGACTGTTCAACATATATTCTTAGCACCCTGACCGGGCAGAGAAGGTTCACATCGCCCTCACTATCAGATCCTGGAAGAGCTGACAGTGAAATGACTTGTGCTCTGAATGGAGTGGAAAGCACTTTGGGGACATAACCATGTCTTGGTTTGAGAATGACTCTAGAGTTGTTAGGCCCAAACTCAATGCACATAGAGAGCTCACAGAGAGCAGGTCACTCACTCGCTTGACTGAGGTGAGAGCCACGAGGAAAGCGGTCTTAAACGAGAGATACCGCAGATCCACGGACTGTAGAAATTCGAAGGGGTCACCCTTCATAGCGTCTAGGACCGTGGAGAGGTCCCAGACTGGAACCAGAGGGGGCTGGGGAGGGTTTAATCTCCTAGCTCCTCTCAGGAAGCGGATGATGAGATCGTTCCTTCCCAGTGACTGGCCATGCATAGGTTTTGTAAACTCTGCTATGGCTGCCACATACACTTTGAGCGTGGAGGGGGACCTGCCCTCATCCAAAAGCACCTGTAGGAAGGAGAGAATCTCCGTAACGCTATAGCGTTGTGGATCTATGTTTTGAACCAAGCACAAGCCGGAAAACACTGACCACTTGGAAGCGTAGAGCCGTCTAGTAGAGGGCGCTCTAGCCTGTGTAATTGTGTTTAGCACTCCTGCTGGGAGATCAGCGGGTACCCGTTGATGGCCCATACGTGCAGGGCCCATAAGTCATGGCGTGGGTGCCAAATCACACCCCTGGCCTGGGAGAGGAGATCCTTCCTCACCGGGATCGGCCATGGAGTCGTGCTCACTAGCTGCACCAGCTCTGGGAATCAAACCTGGTTCCTCCAGAGCGGCGCCACGAGGAGCACAGAGCATTTGTTCTCCCTTATTCGCTTGATCACCTGTGGTAACAGCACGATCGGGGGAAACGCATAGAGCAGACGGCTTGGCCAGTTGTGGGCCAGCGCGTCCCTGTCTTTCGTGAAAAATGTTGGGCAGTGCGCGTTCTCTGACGACGTGAAGAGGTCGATTTCCGCTCTGCCGAAGGTGTCCCATAGTAACTGGACTACCTGAGAGTGCAGGGACCATTCCCCCGGAGGAATATTGTCTCTGGACAGCATGTCCGGACCCACGTTCCGACAGCCTGGCACGTACGCTGCTATTAGCGAGCGCAGGTTGTGCTGAGACCACACAAGGAGGCGTTCTGCCAGTGTGTGGAGGCTCCGTGATCTGAGACCTCCCTGGAGGTTTATGTAAGATACCACCGCCATGTTGTCTGTGCGGACTAGGACATTGTGGCCCTTTAAGAAGGGGAGAAAATGCCCCAGCGCGTTCTCGACCGCTTTCATCTCCAGACAGTATATGTGTAAGCACCCTCCCTGGGCTGCCCACAGGCCAAAGACCGGCCTGCCCTCGTGGAGGGCGCCCCAACCTGAGTTGGAGGCGTCTGTCGAGACTACTTTTCATTTCGAGACCGTTCCCAGATCCACGCCTGACTGATACCAGTCTGCCACCTTCCAGGGCTCCAGTGCTGTAACACAGTTCTGAGTCACTCTGACGCGAATACGGCCGGAGGTCCAAGCTCGAAGCGGGACCCGAGTTTTCGGCCAGTGCTGGAGAGGGCGCATGTAAAGCAAGCCCAATCGAAGCACTGCCGAGGCCGAGGCCATAAGACCCAGCATCCTCTGAAAACTATTGACAAGAAAGATGCTGTCGACCTTGAAAGACGCTGCTGAGCGTTGTATTCGCAGCGCGCGCTGTGACGTCAGCCACGCTGTCATTGACACAGAGTCTAATTCTGTCTCCAGAAAGGAAATTTCCTGGCTGGGAGACAGTGAGCTCTTGGTCCAGTTGATTTGGAGACCCAAATCTTGTAAATGGCTGAGTAATAAAGCTCTGTGGGCTATCAGCTCTGCCTATGACTGCGCTAGAATAAGGCAGTCGTCCAAATAATTCAGTATTCGCATCCCCTGCTTCGTGAATGTACGAGATGCTAAAGGTAGACTGAACGGCAGGACGGTGTACTGTTAGCTCTGGCCCTCAAAGGTGAATCGCAAGAAAGCCTGTGATGGGGCGTTATTTGAATCTGAAAATAGGCATCCTTCAGATCCACTGAGATAAACCAGTCCCTCAGGCGAATTTGCGCGAGGATTTGTCTGGTCGTGAGCATTTTTAACGATCTCTGCATGAGGGCTTTGTTCAAACACCTGAGATCTAGGATGGGTCTGAGACCGCCATCCTTTTTGGGGACGAGGAAATACCTGCTGTAGAAACCTGACTGGCTGATAGCCCCTTTTTTTCAGCAGTTTCACTATCTCAGCACGAAGTAGATGTGCTACTTCGTCTTTCACCGTAGTTTCGACCCTGGCTCGAAAGCGTGGGGGTCTGCAAGCGAACTGCAGCGAATAGCCTCGCTTTAATAGTGTTCAGCACCCATTCTGACATGCCCGGGATCATTTCCCATGCTTTCATACTTAAAGCTAGAGGGAGAATGGTATCTGGGCTCTGGTCGCTGTGTGTGTGCAGCGCATAGCATGCAGTGTTTGCTAGTGGGCGCGCGCTCTCTACACACAGAACACATTTTGTGTTTATTGATGGGGGCTCTGAGTGAGTGTGTGTCACAGAGCGACCAGTGTTTGTGAGTAGGGGTGAGCATTGTACAGTGGGCACATTTCCTACATTTAAAACACACGCGGCGTGAGCCGGTTTTATTGATGTGGGCCGTGAATGAGTGTGTAACACTGAATGGGCCGTGCTTATGTGTAGGGGTGAGCACTGGGAAGTGGGCACATTTCCTACATTTATAACACTTTCGGCGTGAGCCGGACAGACAGATATAATGCTCTTTTTGAGATTTATCTTTGGGTAGAGGCGAGCGGGTTGTGTAACGGGCTCGTTGAAAATACACTTCTCCAGTCACCTCTGTTGAGGGAACTGAGAGAGCGAAACGTGCTGTCTTTGATGGCGGTCCGACCGCGGCAGGACTCGTCCATCTTCGTCTTCTCAGTGTGGTCAGGAAGACTTTGAGGTCTCAGGTTTCAGCGCTATCTTGGGCCTGGGTCCCCGGGGGGGAGGCGGCCTGTGGCGGCTTAAAGAGCGCGAGCTCTGCTGAGACTCTCTCGGCTGACGGCGCTGTGAAGCTGGCGGCGGAGGCGGCGGTGGAGCTGTGTTCCGGTTAGGCGGCTGCTTTGAGCGACCTGTCGCGGAACTAGACCATCTTGGAATGAAATGTTGCATGGCTTGTGATAGGGCTGCACGATATTGGAAAAAAAATTACATTGCGATATTTTTTTCCCAACGATATATATCGCGATATTGCGAGCCATCAATCCAGGCTAAAGTCAATAATTACCATTCCATGTTATTAATAATTTCACTAATAAGCAAGCTTCATTACAAGTAACAAAAAGGCCACTTAATATTTTATTCCAGAAACATATTTCTCTCAGAATTCGGTGAACGTTCTACGCAGGACCTAACGTTCTTCGGGTTCTAGGACCTGAAAAATTATGTTTTCTGTGCTGATTCAGTGACGTGTTCATGTAAACCGCCTAGACCCAGCAAAAGTAATGATTAATAATATGTAAAATATTACAATGAGACATTTTAATTGTTTATTAATAAACAAGTGTTTTCTGTAAAGATGAAGTTGACAATATACTGACTCGCGATCTTCGCAGCAGTGATCGGGAGAAATGCACTTTTCATACAGATTAAACATAGCTATATTTTTTTAATGGTTCTGTTTAAAAGTAGAGATTTCTGTAGATAATAGATATATTTCTTTCTTTCTTTTTTTTTTTTTTTTTTTTAGGTGTGTGAAAGTTTTAAAGCAGTCTTTTAGTGCCGCTTTCATAACGGTCGCGTCCGTAATATCACGACACGTAACATTGTTTTTTCCTCATAAATGCGAACACGAAAAATAAACGAATGTTTAAAAAAGACAACCATCCACAACTTTTTAACACTCCAGCAAAGTAGCCTACCTCTTTTTGGTCAACATCCTCCTTTTTGTAGACGAAATAGGCTAGTCCCAAATAGCTGATTTTGACTTTTTTTTGCGGCGGATCCTCTTCGTCGCGCATTTTTGAATGTTGGCTGTGAGCGCGGTGAGCTGCGGCACAGCGAACCAATCACTGTGCAGGCACGCAGAATGCGTATGTCACCCCAGCAAAAAGCCATACAACAAACTCGTGTTTACTGTGTGCTACCGTTCTCTTATGGGTACTACTAACGTTACCCTTCACATCGCATGTTCCGGCGATGTGACTATCGCTCATTCGCACATCGCGATGTCGATGTTAAAACAGAATATCGTTCAGCCCTAGCTTGTGATGTTTTCAGCACTTCTGAATACCACTCCACGAAGCCTTTGACTTGAAGCCTTTGGCGCGTCGAGGAACGTGGCTCTGTCGGACTCTTTCATGTCGGACAAGGTTAACCACAATTGTCTCTCGGTGATGGTGAGAGATGATCGGAGAAGGTTGGCCTGATTAATTTGAAGCACAGCCATGGAGTGAAGCACTGAAGTGGCTTGACCGGCGGCGGCATAGGCGCGACCGATCAGAGCCGACGTAGTCCTGCAGGCTTTCGAGGGTAGCGAGGGTTTGGACTGCCATCCAGTGGAAGGCGGGCACAGGTGTGTGGCTACCGATTCCTCGACCAGAGGAATGGTGAGGTAGCCCTTGTCTTTCGTGCTATCAACGTTAGAGAGCGTCGAAGAGACAGAAGGCCGCAGCCTGGCAGAAAATGGCGCCCTCCAGCTTTTAGTTAGTTCCTCGTGGAGTTCCGGCAGGAAGGGAGCGGGCCTCGCCCGGGCAGAAAACAGCCATCAAGCCTGCTGGGCGCGGGTTCCTCAGGCAGAGACCAATTGAGGCCGAGGTCCTCCATGGCCTTGATGAGGAGGCGGAGAAGTTCAGCGTCGAAGCTAGCCCGCACACCGGGCCCACTTAGAAGGAGGCTAGTCGAGCCCGCAGGGTCAACATAGCCATGTCCTCGCATTCCGGGCATCCGCCCTTGGAAAGCGTGTGGTCCGCATGGTTCCGTCCCAGGCAGGAAACGCACAGGATGTGGCGGTCCCCGTCGCTAAGGGTGGCTCAGCAAGAGCCGCACTTGGAAAAACGAGGCATTTGCAACAACGCCTCAGCTCTTTTAGGAAGACGTGTGTCGCGGGGCGAACACACTCAATGCAGTACAATAGTAGGAAAGGATATAGGCGCCGGATAGCGCAGCAGGAACGGCGACTGAAGCGGTGAGAAGATGGCCGGCTTCTGGTCTGTGAAGCAGATGGCTCGTCCCGCTGAAAGGCTCGTCGACGGCGCAGGCTTCTTCCAGAGAGCAGCGATGTGATGTGTACACTTCGCTGAAGAGATGAAAAATCAAAGAACAACCTATCTGGACCATAGACTGTAAAAAAAGATGGACGACGCCCCATCGCTCTCTTCCATTGATGAGAACTGAAGCCGCCAGTGTCCCGATATGGCGCTGACATATTGGAACTTGAGTCTGCGCAGTAGCGATCTCGGGACCAGACCTGCGCATTAGTGAGCAGGAAGTAAAGCCGCGAAATCAACGCTCCGCCCTCACTCTCGCAGAATGTACTCAGGGAGAGTGGATTCTGCACACTTTTTTAAAAATTGATTGCAGTACGACAAGAGGCTTGTTAAAATAAAGTAAATACAATCTCCTCAGTCCTCTGAAGATCCCGAAAAAAATGTCCGTTGGTGCTTCAGTGACTACTTCGCTCAGAGAACCTGTCAATCACAGCTGTCAATCACAGCTGTCAATCATGACGTTACACCACCGCATCATGTAACTAACTAAAAACCAACTTATTTTAAAAACAGACACTTGAACTTACATCAGCGTGATAAAAACGACAGCAAATGAAAGAAACCACCTTTGGAAAAAAGATATTTGAAGTGTAATTTAATTGTTTAGTTGGTCTCACCATGTTGAATAACACGGGGAGGCGGGGTGTAACGACTGAGTGCGAATCAAACACAAATGAAGCTTCCAGGTGTTTTGTTCAAACATAACTCCACACAGAACTCAACATTCCAGAACCATAAAAGAAGGCTCCAGCCAACTTTTATGGCCAACTAAAGGAAGAACTTGTCAATATTAGATGGTTTTTAGAAGGCTGATTGGTTCAGAGATGGCACTGCTTGGTGCTCGATCAAGATAACAGCAGAAGTTGCTGGACCCCCATGACAGAGATACAAAACAGACCATCTTCTTCTCAAGGACCTCTGAATGACCCAGGGTGTAAAATCTTTTCAAACCACAAGAACTGAGATTTTACCCATAACAATACATAAAATTATCCCAGAACAATTTTCGATGGACTTATAATCAAACATCATGCAACTACATAATTCTATGTTGTTTTTACAATATGTGTGCATGTCTAATATGCTTAGATCCCATATAATTCATGTAATTGTTATAACTATTAGATGCTTGAATGAAAGTGTGTCGTGCTTCCTAAACTCACGATCATATGTTCTTAATTCAAAAGATGGCTTGAGTGAAATCTGTGTGAAATGTTCCGTATTCTTATAATAGTAATAATGTCTAAACTGTGGCCTCTTTCCTCTCTGCTAGAGCTTAGAGAGTAAGGAGAGCACAGATAAGCTTGATTTATGATAAGAAGTGAAGAGAACGCCACCTCCTAAATAAATCCAGTGTCTAATTGGTCAGTTCTCTCTTAGGAGGCTGGACAAACATGTGAGTTTAAAAATCTTAGACCCGAACAACGTTTGCGCTCTCTCGGTGAAAGGATTTTCAACAAGGTTGAAAAAGTGCGCGAAGGGAGAAGAGACCAGACAGACTGGTAACCATGTAGACGCGCAGAGACAAAGAACCCAAATTAAGATCAGAAGAACATGGGTTAACAGCTTCATTCAAGCCATCTTACTTCTCTCGTCTCAATTTTCTTTCTTTTCTCAGTTCTCTTATTTTCCGTTGTGAGTCTCGGTTCTAAGTTAAGTTTTGCGGCAAGATTTCGGTCCACGTTTCTTCTGCAAAGCCAGCTTCAACAAAGACTTTCATCCATCCATCCATCCACCGACATCTATCCAAGCACGGTGACACCAGCCAACGAACGAACTCTGGAAACCCCCTTTGACGCCGACCAAAGGAATTCCAAAAAGGAACGCAAAACGAGCAAGTAACCTCCAGACTCTTAAGCTGAACTGGTGTATTTGATATAGATTTAATAACCTACGAAACGATAGAAGGGTTAAATTAATGTTTGATGGTTCGTTCAGGTCATGTCTTATAAGTGCATATAGAATCTTGAGATTTCATCATCTCACTCTTGAAACTCATTTCTTTCCTCACTCTCTTTCTTTCTGCAACTTGGATGAATGTTTGTGTGTGTGTTTGTGTTAGATATTTGCGTGTTAGAATAATCAATAAAGTCTTGTTTGTATTTTAAAGAGAAGTGTTACTTGTGTTATGTGCTTACAAATTTAATGTCTTAAACTGCTGATCTAAGTTACCTTGCTAACAAATAGTATTTAACTATAGAGTGGATATTTATATTCGCTGCAGAGCTGAGAATTACAGCCAGTTCAAATGAACCGCAAACGAGTCATTTGCTCAATTGTAATAAGTGATTCTTTTGAATTCCCTATAAATTAATTAATAATTCCTTTGCGCTAAATTGACCAGTCAGAATCACACAATTAACGCTACAGGGGCTTATGACCTATACTACGACCAGTCACCGGGGTGCGATCGAGACGTTTTGACTTCACTTTTCACTTCACTTTTCAGGGCTTGTGCGGCACGCTTTATCTGGACTCAGCTTAGACATAGCTACGCCCATTCTGGCGGGACGTGACGTGCACGTCATGAGCAGTCCCTCGATAGGTTGCAGCAGTTACTGCAGAGCCACCAATAGGCGCACGAGGTGCTTTGCCTAGGTCTGCTTGTGCAGCAATGCGTTTTAAATTAATGCAAAAATTAAGGATCATTTTTTGGCTTCAGTATTCTCGAGAAAAGGGATTTTCGCATAGCGTAAGCTAGCTTAAGCAAACGAGAGTACTCTCGTAAGAGAACAACGATTGCGAAAGCGTGCACGGATTATGAATTTGTTCACTGTTACCGTTGTACTTTTTTTTTTTTTTTTTTGCTGTATAGTTCTATTTTGTTAATAAATTTTGCATTCTATTTTGGCTTTCGGGTGTCCCTATTTTTGTTGTGTCTCTTTTGGGCCACGGGGCGAAACGGGTAACCAAAGCAACTAAATCTGAGCACAGCCACCATGCAGCCAAAGGATGACAGAAAAAAATGGATGCTGCGTTAATTGCGTTAAATATTTACTTACCACTGAGTATTTTCCCATTTCTTTTTGCAGGATTTCGTTATTAAGAGAGCAACGTAACGGTATCAACTATGCTGGTTGTCAGGGAGATGTGACAGGTTGTCAAGGAGACGGGTGATTTGTTTACGTTAGGCTTGTTTGAGATGAGCAAAATCTGCGCAGAACCGATCACCGGTGATCAGCGCGAGATGCATGCCGGTTAGAAATGTGTCCGAGTCACTGATCTATATAATGACTGGATAGCTCATGACGTTCTAAACTGCCACTAGGCAGTGAAGCCACCGGAAGTGTTCGAGCGGCCACCTTACGATTCCCTACCAGCAGAGGGCTCCAACGCCCGTTATACAGAGATTGGTAGCTCCAACGGCACTTTTAAGATGACCCGCTGAGCAGCATACAAGCAGAGGCCGTCTACGGAGAGCCTTGGCACTTCCTATCCGCCCCGTTGTATCGATCTTGGTTGCAGTTCCATTAGAATTCCGCTGGAGGTGATCACGGGCGAGTGCAGACTGAATGGGAGTCTATGGGGCTAGACGGCTAAATTTGTCTCTTTCACCCGATTGCCGTTGAGAAATCTCAGATTTGATTGTAGGTTTTGCAAGTTCAACATGGGTTATAGGTCGAAAGTTGAATGAACAAGCACTTATGTCCTTTCGATTTCTTACAGGTTGAGTTGTTGTTGCCCATAACACGCTAGCATTCTGCTAATGAACGCTGATTGGTCAGTGAAGGACTGATTACGACCAGAGATACCGCTTGATGGCATCGTGGCATCCGAAGCGGGACCAGAAACAAACAAAACAAAAACTCTTCTAGCACGTGTATTTACCTGTGTCAGCTGTGTTGTCGATGCCTTGAGAGAAAAGAAAGAGCATAGCGCGAAAGCACCAAAGTGACTGAAGGATTGTCGTAAAGCAGTATCTCTGGTCGTACGATGTGTATGACGTCACTGACATTTTAAAAGACTTTTTAAAGCAAATAAGTGACTCTAAAAAATCTAACACCCAGCAATGTGTAATTTCTTTGCATCTCCTTTCGAATACAACATTCAAATTACTAGACAAAAAATTATATCCTGAGAAAAGTGGATTTTGAGGGGTATTTCACCATAGACCTCCATTCATTCTGCACTCGCCTGCGAGCGCCCCCGCATGGACAGAGACGTGTTACTGCAGCCAGTCCAGAAACCGGAAGTAAGCAGAGAGTGCCAATTCTCTTCCTATTAGACATTCTCTGATACAAGTGTAAAACGACGTTCACAAAAGGATGTAGGAAAAACTGCCCACAGGTTGTAATTCAAGCTCTATTAGTAGTAATTTATATGCAAAATTGTCGCTATGCCCGTGTTTTCTCCGAGGCAAGAGCTGCTGCTTCTTCAAAAAACAACGATAAAACAGTCAACAGTAGCCTATAAGAAACCTCAGAGCAGCAATAATCACAATTAAGTGTCCAATAGCGACACCATTTGACAGCTTCGTGCAGAGTCCGTTTACCGTTACACTAACCCATACAATTTGTATTATGCATTTCCTGAACATGTACTTAATCAAACACTTTATATGAACAAACTACTAATTTATAAAACACAATCGGTCTACCGACCTTTTACTATTGTGTCAACTGATGTTGATATGCGCGAGGGAGAGAGAGAGCAATAGCCTACAGTGCTCGTGTTGTTTGAAGGCGGTGAGAGTGCGCGCGCGCGGCCGGGGCTCTCTCTCTGCTTGTTCTTATGCGCCCTGTCCACTGATCTAAATAATTCGTTGTTACGACGACTTGAACGACGAACTAACCCATCCCAGCAAACATTTGGACGTTTAATGACCGTTGAAAAGACGTCCGTCCGAGACGTCCCGTCATGGTTGAAAAATAGTTCCAAAATGAAAGTTGAACCGACGTCTTTGACGTCGTCTGGCCGTGAATTCCACGTCTTTTCTGGTCGTGAATTCCACGTCTTTTCTGCGCGTCCATAGACGTCTAAATTTTTTTTTTTTTTTTAGTTCTTCTGGATGTTTATATATATATATATATATATATATATATATATATATAAATACAAAATCCTGCATATAAAATAATCACACCCATATTGTGTAACATCATGAAAGGCAATCGTTAAGGCTATTTTACACATCTGAACTTGACAAAGGTTCTAAAAAGGTCCAAAATCGGTCCGGTCAGACCTGAACGTCTATAAAACCGTTTAATCACGTGTACATCAAAACATTATTTGTGGACTGAAGCAAAAAATAGTGCTATAATTAAGCACAACATTTTATTGTGAATATTACATTTGAAATGTCTTCCAGTTGTTAGAAATAGTACAATGTGGTAAATTCTGTGGTAATGGCATTTTCTCTAACAGTTTCACATTAAAGTTAAGCAGACATTAATCAAACCAGAATATAACAAAAGTACAGGAACAGTCAACACATTCCATTTTTAGAGTCTTTCTATAATATGCCATCATTGAAGAATATAAGTCAGAGCTGTGGCAGTACTAAGTTTCAGTTACTAACAGTCTTGCATTACTGTTAAACAGCCATAAATAAAAGTTTTTAGAGTCTATGAAGTTTATGGCTTTATGGTTTTTGTTTTGCTTATGGCTCATTTTTTTAAATCCACCACCCTCAGCTGTTCCGGGAGCGTTCTTCAGGTGTTCCTCCACTCCTGCATCAATGTCTGAGTCTGGAGCATTTGGGCTCCACCTCATCACAGCATCTGAGGAAAGAGAATATGGTTTAAAAAAAAAAAGAAAGGCTAATTTCTAGGTAAATTATGTACTTTTTTTTGTGAAAATGTTGGAAAATAACCATGTTATTTTACTGCATAATAATCTTATGCCAATAAAATATGTTCTGCATTAAATGTGTTTGAATAGTGAAGAAAAAAAAAAAAAACAGCATTTGCCCTCTTCAATACTGAGCCCTTAAGCCCTTAACCCATTCACTAGGTGTGTAACTGTAAAAGTGAAAAGGACATTTCTGATAAAGACAGGTGGTCTTTTAAAGAATGTCCCCTGAATAGATAAAAGTTAACAATAAAAATTACATTAATATTAGACAAGGAACAAGAGATTTTTTTAAATGTCATAAGGCCAAAATTACCTCGTACAAAGCGTCCGTGTAGCGTTGAATGACTTTTTGAATTTGGCCACCACTCCTCATATTGAAAATCGCCATTTAAAGCATTTGACATGATTCTGTGAAAGAAATTACACAGGATTACTTAACCTCAAAAACAAAACAAAAATCCAAGTAAAGGTCAAAATTTAGGGGAGACTGAATTGACAACGAGCGAAAACAGTGGTATCAATAATCATTCAATACTTGGTTAAATACTTGTACTTCTAACAAAGGTTGACAACAGACTCCAAATAAGCCAGTGTTTTAAACACACCATATATAGTTAGTTAAATTTTATTTCTGTGTCATGCCAAAGACACCACAAACTTATTTAGCAAACATCTTCCGGTCGCATATACAAGTCATTCGGAGAAATACATGAATACAAATATATACATACACATATACACACACACAGCATATACTAACAAATCCTCATCTACAGATCATCTCGATAAAGAGCTTTCTCAAGATAATTGGCTAATTTATATGTTTCACATGTGAACAGCCAGCTCAGTCTTTGAGCATCATCCATATTTACCAAATCAATCTCTGATTTTACCTTACAAAACAAAACAAAAAAATCACGCTGTTCACAATAATTAGAAATATATAATATTTCTTACTTTCAGTTGACATGAGGTAAGCGCTCCTTGAGGGTCTGGTTCCAGCTATTTCAAAATGTAAAGATTTGTAAAATGTAAATTCAATTTTGGATAGGACAACCCCATGGCTGGAAAAGACCATTAACACACATACCCTCACTTCTGTGCTCTCTCCCGAATGCAGCGGTCAAGAGGCAAGACATCATTAGGAAGATTCCTGAATTCTACGTCTGACGGATGGCTGTTCGTTATGTGACCCTGAAAGAAAAATTGCAACTTCATGTAATTTCGTCAAGTACAACAAACTAAATCACGTTTTAAAAATTTCACTGAAGTGATTACAAAATTGGTAATCTTAGAGTATGGTTAGAGAGCAACTTTGTAACAGAGCAAACCTGAGCCATTAACTGCCTTAATATAGAGAGCACATAAACTGCCCTCCAAGTGACAATAATACACTCACAATACATTCCAAATATGATCAAAAACTGAAGATTCGTTCTTTGCATACAGACAGGATTTATATTCATTATGCAAAAAGGCACGGCCATAAAGCTTAATTTAAAGCTGAGGCCATAGGAATCAGGTAAAGTTAGTCACCTTGATACTTGCCTATTTTCATTGTGCATTAACCTCACCTGCACAAATAGTTGATTTTATGGTAGTGTAAACACAGTAAATCACATAAACGTTTTGGGATATTATGTTAACATTTATGAAAAACACCTCCTGACTGAAATATCCGAAATGGTCCGAACTAATAAAAGGTCCGTAAGCACAAACGAGTAGCGCAGTTTCGTTCCGCTTTCATTTTTTTTTTTTACCATTCGCTGCTGGGCAAATGTTGCGGTCGCGCCAGCGCGAACTATAACAAAATTTGGTCTCACCGGTAGAAAAAAATTAGCCTGGTTCTACTAGACTCTCGTATATTTAATCTGTACAAAGAGTCTGGGCCCTCTCCATTGACAAACGTTAAGTTCATTGTACTCTGTTGAAGCAGAGAATGTCTAATGTTACATAATACAAAATGTACTTACCCAACAGCAGATTTTTAGTAATTCGTCAACTTTTTGCAATTCGGCAACACAACAATGCACCCTCAAATCCTGCTCGCCTCGTGATTGTAGAGAAACGGGAAAATGGCTGCTTTATCACGAGATAATATATATCGTGGGATTTTGCAATATCGCGAGATTTGCTACAACATCTCGGTGGCACAGTTTTGACGTGTAGAGCAGTGTACGTCTTTTCAGAACCTCTTAAAAACTACTTGGGACACTTAAATTAATGATTGCAGTATCAACCAAGGTGTAAGCATAATTGCTTTTGCATATTTCATAAGGATTTCATAGAGGGTCATGATGGACTTTAAATGCACGTGTAAAGGACGTCACCTACTGGACGTCCACTTAAAACGACTAAAATGCAGTGGCTTTGCAATCACTTAACCACACTGGGCACTTTGTGATTATAATTTATTTAAACAAGATAAAGTAAATATATTTACTTTGTATACAAATCGTGTATTTCATATAAAGATAATTCCTGTTTTTTTCTGTCTTGCTTGTCGACGTGTAAAGGACGTCAGTGGACGTCTTCACAAACTCTTAAAAACTACTTGGGTAATTAAATTAATTATTGCAGTATTAACCATGCAAGGATTAAGCACAGCTTTTGCATATTTCACAAGGATTTCATAGAGGGTCATGAATGCACGTGTAAAAGACGTCACTATGTGACGTCCTCTCACCCGATACACTATATATTGAACTACACGTAGCTAAAAGTCAAAATAACAATTATACATGCAACCCCAGAGAACTGTAGACATGTACAAATGTATCTGAATGCATTTTTAGGAAATGTTCTGTGTTACATATTTTTACCGATTTATGCCGTCCTACCGCGACTATTTTTGGCCAGGGACACGACGTTGCCGTCGGACCAATGTTTGCTCCCAGCAAACATTTGGACGTTTAATGACCGTTGAAAAGACGTCCGTCCGAGACGTCCCGTCATGGTTGAAAAATAGTTCCAAAATGGAAGTTGAACCGACGTCTTTTCTGGCCGTGAATTCCACGTCTCTTCTGCGCGTCCCTGGACGTCTAAATGCGTCGTCATATGTGTTTAAATGTGTTGCTGCATAATTTAAGTGTATAAGCCTGCATATAAAATAATCACACACCTATTGTGTAACATCGTGAAAGACAATCAAGTCTTGAGGTTTAGCCTACACATCTTGACAAAGGTTCTAAAAAGGTCCAAAATTGGTCCAGTCAGACCTGAACGTCAATAAAACGTTTTAATCACGTGTACATCAAAAACAATAACACATTATTTGTGGACATAAGCAAAAAAGAAGCATGTTCTGATTAAGCACAACATTTTATTGATCTTGAACAGCCAAAATTTCTCTTTATTTTTTTCAATGTTTAACATTTCGTGAGCTTAGAATTATAAGGTTCTATCTCCACTTTTGGTCGAAATTGAGTTTTTGACAATCTGATTCATTAGGTGTTTATTAATGCCTGTGTGGTGTTATTTTTGTAAAAAAAATATTTTGTTAGTAGTTATTAATAAAATAAAAGGTTCCATCTCACAAAACATAAACCGAGTTTAAAAACTTTGATCCTCAATAAACTACAATAAACGGAGATAGAACCTTATAATTCTAAGCTCTCGATTTGTTAACCAAACTAAATACCAATAGCAAAATACTGAATTATTATATAAAGATAGTTCACCCAAAAATGAAAATTATGTAATTTACTCACCAAATTCCAAACCTGTATGAGTTTCTTTCTTCTGCTGAACACAAAAGAAGATATTTTGAAGAATGTTTGTAACCAAGCAAATAGAGCATCCACTGACTACCATTATTGGAGAAAAAATGATTATTAATGGGAAGCGACATCTGCTTGGTTACAAACATTCTTCTAAATATCTTTGTGTTTAGCATAGAAAGGTATACAGGTTTGAAACATGAGGTTGAGTAAATGATGACAATTTTCATTTTTGGGTGAACTATCCCTTAAACACATTGTTTGGCTCATTTTTTGTATCCACCACCCCCAGCTCTTCCTGGAGCGTGTTTCAGGTGTTCTGCCATTGCTGCATCAATTTCAGTGTCTGTAGCATGTGGGCTCCACCTCTTCACAGCATCTAAGGGAAGAGAATATATTTCTTTTTAAAATAAATGAAAATTAAAAATTTGAGGTAAATGACATGCACTTATTTTCAAAATATTTTTATGGTCTTCAGCTAAATTCAAAACAGCATTTGTCCCCTGCCTCTTCAATACCACTGTGGTGCCCTTGAGAAAGACCCTTAACTAGGTGTGTAACAGTGAGAAAGTGAACAGGACATTTCTGATAAAGACAGGTGGGCTGTGATGTCCCCTGAATAGACGTTTAGCAATTCTAAAATTACAAAATATTTTTAAAGCAGTTACTGAAAACATACATGTTCAAATCCAGCTAATTTCATTCTACTTCAGATAATTTACTTTCTGAAAGAAACTCTCAAAAGGCTACATTAATAATTTACAGTAATAACTTTGACTGTATCATTAAACATACTTTCCCAGCAAACATTTGGACGTTTAATGACCGTTGAAAAGACGTCCGACAGAGACGTCCCGTCATGGTTGAAAAATAGTTCCAAAATGAAAGTTGAACCGACGTCTTTGACGTCTTTTCTGGCCGTGAATTCCACGTCTCTTCTGCGCGTCCCTGGACGTGTAAAAGCGTCGTCATATGTGTTTTAATGTGTTGCTGCATAATTTAAGTGTATATATAAGCCTGCATATAAAATAATCACACTATTGTGTAACATCGTGAAAGGCAATCAAGGTTTACACATCTTGACAAAGGTTCTAAAAAGGTCCAAAATTGGTCCAGTCAGACCTGAACGTCAATAAAACGTTTTAATCACGTGTACATCAAAAACAATAACACATTATTTGTGGACATAAGCAAAAAAGAAGCATGTTCTGATTAAGCACAACATTTTATTGATCTTGAACAGCCAAAATTTCTCTTTATTTTTTTCAATGTTTAACATTTCGTGAGCTTAGAATTATAAGGTTCTATCTCCACTTTTGGTCGAAATTGAGTTTTTGACAATCTGATTCATTAGGTGTTTATTAATGCCTGTGTGGTGTTATTTTTGTAAAAAAAATATTTTGTTAGTAGTTATTAATAAAATAAAAAGGTTACATCTCACAAAACATAAACCGAGTTTAAAAACTTTGATCCTCAATAAACGGAGATAGAACCTTATAATTCTAAGCTCTCGATTTGTTAACCAAACTAAAATACCAATTGCAAAATACTGAATTATTATATAAAGATAGTTCACCCAAAAATGAAAATTATGTAATTTACTCACCAAATTCCAAACCTATATGAGTTTCTTTCTTCTGCTGAACACAAAAGAAGATATTTTGAAGAATGTTTGTAACCAAGCAAATAGAGCATCCACTGACTACCATTATTGGAGAAAAAATGATTATGGTAGTTAATGGGAAGCGACATCTGCTTGGTTACAAACATTCTTCCAAACATCTTTGTGTTTAGCATAACATAGATAGGTATACAGGTTTGAAACATGAGGTTGAGTAAATTATGACAATTTTCATTTTTGGGTGAACTATCCCTTAAACACATTGTTTGGCTCATTTTTTGTATCCACCACCCCCAGCTCTTCCTGGAGCGTGTTTCAGGTGTTCTGCCATTGCTGCATCAGTTTCAGAGTCTGTAGCATGTGGGCTCCACCTCTTCACAGCATCTAAGGGAAGAGAATATATTTCTTTTTAAAATAAATGAAAATTAAAAATTTGAGGTAAATGACATGCACTTATTTTCAAAATATTTTTATGGTCTTCAGCTAAATTTTAAAAAAACATGGAACAAGATGAATGAATCATGAATGAAACATTAGAAAAAAGTAATCAACATGCATTACATTGTATTTTATTGTATAAAAGATGTTCTGCTTTAAATTGGTGTTAGATCAGTTGGGGGGGCGGGGGGAACAGCATTTGTCCCCTGCCTCTTCAATACCACTGTGGTGCCCTTGAGAAAGACCCTTAACTAGGTGTGTAACAGTGAGAAAGTGAACAGGACATTTCTGATAAAGACAGGTGGGCTGTGATGTCCCCTGAATAGACATGTTTAGCAATTCTAAAATAACAAAATATTTTTAAAGCAGTTACTGAAAACATACATGTTCAAATCCAGCTAAACATTTCATTCTACTTCAGATTACTTTCTGAAAGAAACTCTCAAAAGGCTACATTAATAATTTACAGTAATAACTTTGACTGTATCATTAAACATACTTTATACTATGGTATACCGTTGTATAAGTTCAAATTAACTTTTAGCCTACAAGCTAATTTTAGCCAAACTCAGTTAGCCAATTTCAGTTGACAATGTGGGCATCATTTCTTTCGGTTCATTCATGTCAAACAAGTAAAACTCTAGCACGTGAATCTAATAATACAAAATGTACGTACCCAACAGTAGATTTCTAATAATATGGGCCTCAATTCCTCCTCTCTTCGTGGTTGTTCAAACTTCAGTGTTCCGGAGTGAAGTCTATGGGGAAAACGCGTTAACATCTCGTGAGATAATCTAATCGCGGGATTTGGTAATGTCGGGAGATCTTTTGTTACATCTTGGCAGCACAGTTTTGGCAATTACATCCAACTCAGACATAAATGGTGACCAGATATATTTCTGTTTTACATGTGCACATTCCATAAAAAAATAAAAAAACACAACGTATAGGCTACATAGGCTACAGGTTGAAATAATGACTAAATGCAGAGGCTTTGCATTCACTTAACCACACTGGGAACTGTGTGATTATAATTTATTTAAACAAGATTAAGTAAATATACTTACTTTGTATACAATTCGTGTATTTCATAAAGATAATTCCTGTTTTTTTTCTGTCTTGCTTGACTAGACGTGTAAAAGACATCAGTGGACGTCTGTTCACAGCCTTGACGTGCAAAGGACGTCAGTGGACGTCTTCACAACCTCTTAAAAACTACTTGGGCAATTAAATTAATTTTTGCAGTATTAACCATGCAAGGATTAAGCACAGCTTTTGCATATTTCACAAGGATTTCATGATGGAGGGTCATGATGGACTATAAATGCACGTGTAAAAGACGTCGCCAGGTGACGTCCTCTCACCCGATACACTATATATTGAACTACACGTAGCTAAAAGTCAAAATAACAATTATACATGCAACCCCAGAGAACTGTAGACATGTACAAATGTATCTGAATGCATTTTTAGGAAATGTTCTGTGTTACATATTTTTACAGATTTATGCCGTCATACCGCGACTATTTTTGGCCAGGGACACGACGTTGCCATTGGACCAATGTTTGCTGGGAGGTCGCAAAGTGTGAACATTTGTAGTGTACATTTTCTGAGTTGTGTTTTGTGTTGACTCTTGGAATGTGCTTTTGGAATGTGAAATCTGTGTTTTATTGCACTATATTTTATTTAAAATGTGCTGTTTTAAGTATAATAAAGCTATTCTCTCTTTAAAGCTTTGTTTTATTCATATGTTAATCTAAAATGTTATTTGGCATGGCATGTTAATGTGTTGGGACTTAAGAATTGACAATTTTCAATAGGCATCGAGTAAACGTTGAAGATTGACCTGTTTTCAATTTTGAAAAGTCGGACAAATTTGACGTCTTTTCAATTTTCATTTTCAACCTTCAGTGGACCGTAATTAGACGTTGAAGATTGACCTGTTTTCAATGTTGAAAAGTCGGACAAATTTGACGTCTTTTCAATTTTCATTTTCAACCTTCAGCGGACCGTCATTAGACGTTGAAGATTTACGTCTATTCAACGTCTAATAGACAACTTTTTGCTAGCTGGGAATTCTCTCCCTCATTTTGATTTAACGAATTACAACGTGGCTACAATATAATAAAACGAGGGAACAAATTAGTATAACGTGC
This sequence comes from Squalius cephalus, assembly GCF_949319135.1. Lineage (NCBI taxonomy): Eukaryota > Metazoa > Chordata > Actinopteri > Cypriniformes > Leuciscidae > Squalius > Squalius cephalus. Next base: position 12,407,789 of record NC_137127.1, on the reverse strand, counting down.
TGAGGTATTATTAATTCGTGGCTACGAAACAATATACACCTGAATATTCACCATTCACAAAAATATGTCTTTAGCATTCACTATTTAATTAATAGTATCTAACTGTTTTTCTTACCTGTGAAGATAGCTTTTCAGTGAAGGCCGACTAGTGTTCTCGTACAGCTTTTTATTCCTTTTGCAAAGAAATTGACGTTTTTTAATAAGCAGGAAAAATTTCCGACTTTAAACAAATACCCATTTAAATGCTTAGGATGTTTGCGTTGTGAGAATGTACAGGGAGACTTTAGATTTAAAAACTGTGTCTCGTTAGGCAATGTTTTTTCAGTCAAATCATAAAATTTCCTATTGATTCAATAGAACGCGCAAGCTCAGGGAATACGGCGGCGCGGTGGCTTCACTGTTTATGACGTCATGAGCTATCCAGTCATTCTATATAGTGATCACGATTAGTAGTAATAGTGAATCACTATTGATAATGATCAGTGGTCCGAGTGCGGCCTTGCTCTGATGTCATGCTTACGTATGTAAAAAATCTCTCGCGAGCGCAAGGCGCACGTGTCGGATTCTGCAGTCGAGCGCAGTTGCTCTCCGCTGACTGCGCTGATCAAAAGCACGATGGGAAACGACTTGCTGACGACACAGCTTAATGCTCATTGGTTTAAACAACTGTGATGTATGTTCTCTTTTAAAATGTTTGATTTTAAAACTCTAATATCATGTTTTATGTTATGTGTGAATATTCCCAAACTATCTGACAGTGCGATCTCTTTGGGTTATGCAATTTAATTTTTATAAAACAATAAAATAAATAAAAACACATATCTGTATTAAAGAAAAATTATTGATAAACATGTATTTGGAATGGAATTAAATAACAAGTACTTTGGGTGTCTTGTTCATTTTATTTATTTTCATATAAAAGCAACAGAACTTGAATGACATCCAGTTTATTAGCAACACTGTGCACGAGCGTGAATCCTGCGATATCCATCTTTGATTTCGTAGGTGTCAGATCCACTACGAGAAGAGAGATCTGTCCGGCTTGCCTGCGCTTTTTTCACTCCTCCTCACTGCAGCCGCCTACTCTCGCATACATTTCAGGCGAGGCAAGGCGCATTCTCAAACAAGCCTGGGCTGCGTTCAGCCCCGACAAAACGTTGCACAACGTTTTTTAAACAGAAACGGTGATGCGTTGAACCAGACATTAGGCTTGTTTGAGATGCGCCTCGCCTCGCCTGAAATGTATGCGAGAGTAGGCGCTGCAGTGAGAGGAGGAGTGAAAAAAGCGCAGGCAAGCTGGACAGTTCTCTCTTCTCGCAGTGGATCTGACACCTGTGAGATCAAAGATGGATATCGCGGGATTCACCGGATTCACGCTCATGCACAGTGTTGCTAATAAACTGGATGAAATTTAAGTTCTCTTGCTTTTATATGAAAATAAATATAATGTACAAGACACCCAAAGTAGTAGCTACTTATTTAATTCCATTCCAAATACGTATGTTTATCAATTTTTTTTCTTTAATACAGACGTGTTTTTTTGTTGTTTTTTTTTTTTTTTTTTTTTATAAAAATGACATTGCATAACCCATAGAGATCGCACTGTCAGATAGTTTGGGAATATTTACACATTCGTATACACATAAAACGTGATATCAGAGTTTTAAAATCAAACATTTTAAAAGAGAACAATACATCACGGTTGTTTAAACCAATGAACATTAAGCTGTGTCGTCAGCAAGTCGTTTCCCATCATGCTTTTGATCAGCGCAGTCGGTGGAGAGCAACTGCGCTTGACTGCAGAATCCGACAGGTGTGCCTTGCGGTCGCGAGAGTTTTTTGACATACGTCAGCATGACATCAGAGCAAGGCGGACCGCACTCGGACACATTTCTAACCGGCATGCATCTCGCGCTGATCACCGGTGATCGGTTCTGCGCAGATTTAGCTAATCTCAAACAAGCCTATTCTCTGGTTGAACACACTGTTCTGATGACGCATGAGTTGCAACTATGGCAAGCTGAGAAGGCCATTCTTTGTGTTATTTGTGAAGAATTTTCGGAGCCTGATGAAGTTGGTATAAATATGTGTTTAATACTAGTTACAAAATATGCCCAATGTTACAGTTACTGCACTTGCCGCCCAGAACAAAAGAGAACATCCCAATCGAGTGAAGGGATTGCTGAAACTGAAATGGAAGCACACATCTTACCTAATTTAAAATAAAACACATCTGTTTAGCCTCACATACTGACTCTATTTGTAGTTCATACTGTTTTAATACCCTGTATTTTCTTTCTCATTTTTAGGTAAAGCAATTAATTACCAATGTTTAGCCTATTTCTATACCAAATGTCATACACTTGCAATGAAGCTAAAAATATAAACAACTATCATTATGTTGATATCCTATATTTTTACAATAAAACTTACGACAAACATGTCTTCTAATATCCTCAGTTGTTGCGTATACCGAGCTGCATTGAACACATTTGTAAATTACTTTCCTTGAACCCATTGTGCGAGTTCACTTTAAAGGGCACCTATTATGCAAAATTCACTTTTACATGGTGTTTGAACATAAATGTGTGTTGGCAGTGTGTGAGCAAAACCACCCTAGAATGATAAAAATCCACCCAGTAGTTTTTTTACTATCTCAATAAATCATAAGCACTGTCTCAGAACACCCTGTTCTAGATTTCCCTCATTGTGACGTAGAAATGAGCTAAGCCCCACCGACGTGGTTTGATTGACATCTGGTTTTGGCATAGACCCCGCCCTCGGTGATCTGCATCCTCCATTGTTTCAACGACAGCCGGTAATGTCTCCTAAGAAGTGTGTTGTGGGATGTAAGAATGGACATACTAGTCTTCACTGACATCAGAGCCACTGAAAACACAGCGGATGGATTTTATTTATGAAGAAAAGGCGCCACTTAAACTTCCTAAATACGAGATTCATTTTCTGACTGACTGTTTAGTGAAAGAGGGTCAAAGTTAATCCTAGAGTGTGGTTCGTTGCCTACAGTTCGCGATCCAACGTCACCTCCAGAAGAAGTAAGTGTATTTTATGATTTTTGAGCAAATAGTCATTTCAATCGATGTCAGCCAGTTCAACAACAAATGCGTCTAAAGCTATTTATTGTCGTCGTCATAGGATGTCTCAACAAACAACGTCAGACAGTTTTAGGTCACGTAGGCATTTTTTTGCAGCATTTACAAATGTAAATAAATTAAGGTCTGCTCTATCTCCATAGACAGTAGGCTAAACGTCTATCTCCCTCCCCATAAGAAATAAATACAAAAATTCGTTTGTACTTAGCAAACGTTATCACAGTAGTGTGTGTGTGTGTGTGTGTGTGTGTAGTTTCAAAAAATTGCGCGAACGTTATCACAGTTCGCGTGTGTGTGTGTGTGTGTGTGTGTGTTGCACATCCATAATGGCAAAAGGGACGCGATTAAAACTTTGTAAGTACATAAATGTATCAAATAACCATTCCGAGACGTTTAGTCCATTCTCATTCGTGTTTATTCTGTGCTGGAGTCTCGTCATCATCTAGGTCCAGCAGCAGGGCGGGGATATGCAGCTCATTTACATTTAAAGTGGTACACACAAAACAGCTCTTTTTAAAACAGGCCCCAAAAATGACATTTTCAAATGGTTATAATAAATTAACTGTGGGGTATTTTGTGCTGAAACTTCACAAATGCATTCTGGGGACACCCAAGACCAATATTACATCTTCTAAAAAGGGGCATAATAGGTGCCCTTTAATACCACGTGCTTTATATACATGTTGCTGCTGATTGGACTGCAGTTCTGACACACCCACCAAACAAGAGAAAACGTATCTCAAACCCCGTTGCACACCGGTGCACGCCGTTTCCAGGAAACATGACGTTCAACTCGGAAACCGTAGCAAAACGTTGCGCACCGTTTTGAACTTGAACATGCCCCTGTTTTCTGACGGTACGATTTAGTAGTCCTACAAATTTGCCCGTTTAAAATTTAAGAGTTTAAATCGATATCTTCATCAAATGTGCACACATCAACGTTGGAAACAATGCTTACACTACTTATAAGAATTTTTACATGCCATCTGTAAACAAATTACTTAGTTCCTTGGCAGGGATTAGTGAAATTCACAATTTCGGGGTCCGGCCCACGGCCTAAATTGCGTGTGTCACGGTGAATGAGTCGGTGACAGTTGGCAGCTCTAGGCTTAGGCTATACACATCACCTCTCTATACTCCCATTAACTGGAACAGGTTTTCCCAGTATTTCACAATTTTTCACAGGAACTGAATATGCGCCTTACCTCTGCAATCAATTTTAAGTGTGCAGAATCCACTCTCCCCGAGTGCATTCTGCGAGAGTGAGGGCGGAGCGTTGATTTCGCGGCTTTACTTCCTGCTCACTACTGCGCAGGTCTGGTCCCGAGATCGCTACTGCGCAGACTCAAGTTCCAATATGTCAGCGCCATATCGGGACACTGGCGGCTTCACTTCTCATCAATGGAAGAGAGCGAAGGGGCGTCGTCCATCTTTTTTTACAGTCTATGGTTGAGACACGCCCCATAATCAAATCTCAGTATCAGACAAGCGGCAACCTCCCCGTCTCTCTCTTGAAACCAACACGGAAGTGAGTTAAACTGCAATTCGTTGACTGGCCGCTTGAGGCTGTTGTCAAAAGTGAGTCAAATCTGTATCTCCCCCATGTTAAAATTAACAACTTTACAGCAGAAAAAAACATGTTTACAGCCTGGTGTCTGTATGTGGCTTTGGTCTTACAGCTAATTTTGCCCTTCATGACAACTGTGAGGGGGGTGAATTTTTTTATAACTCTTCCGTTTAGTTGATTAATATTTAAAGTTTTGCAAGGGTGTGGCCACTTGAGTGACAGGTGGGTTGCTGCTGGCCGCTGATGTCAATGCTAGCCGTTTGTCTGCTGTTACTAGCCGTCAGTTCACCTCAGCAAATGTTAGCTGCTGAACTTGCCACCTCTGCTGTGTTTTGTGCTTTTTTTTCGGGATTATTTCATACAATTTAAAACACCCATTACTTCGCCCACGGTTTAGGATTCCGTCGTTGTCGTCGAGTATCATTCGAGAGAACAACCAGCGCTGTATTTCAGTTGTTTTCCTCTATGAACATGCACTAATGGATGTCTTGACAATTTCGTTGCTTTTTGGAGTTTTCAGATTTTAAAAACGTCAATAAAGGCTCGTTCGTTCCGGCCGGAACAGATAGATTATAATATGCTTATGTACCGTCAGATGAAATCCTGCAGGCGTCGGCGCTTTCTCCGTCCATGCAATAACGTTAAATGCACATCCTTGAATGAGCGCGGATTTTCTAGCGCATTTACTTGAACTTCATAGGCAATATATCTATGGTTTAACCCATTTGAGAGGCAGCCAAAATCAGAATTTAAAATGGACTGAATATGCTCTCTACGAACTTGACGAGCGATGCCGCGCTGACGGACCATAGACTATAAAAAAGAGTGACTGACATGTATGCACATAAATCACTCTCACACACACACTCTCAGAGTAATATTAAGTTACTGCATAATGCATTTTCAACTAGCAGAATAGTACAGAATCACGATAGCCTACACAGTCTCACTTGTAGCCATGTCTTTTAACTATTATAATATTTCGAAGGGCAAAAATAGGAACTTTTAATTGAGCTCCTCAGCTCCACTCACGCCCCGCCTCTTTGCCCATTTTCTGTTATCCGGGAGTGACGCAAGGCCAAGATGGCGACGGCCGGCTCCGCCCACTTTAGGTTTCAAAAATGCTCTTCAGAAACCTACGGGTGACGTCACGGACACTACGTCCATATTTTTTTTACAGTCTATGGTATCAGACTCACATTCTGACTAGAATATGAGTATGACGAAGTCAGGCTACATTAAAGGGTTAGTTCACCCAAAAATGAAAATTCTGTCAGTAATTACTCACCCTCATGTTGTTCCAACCCCGTAAGACCTTTGTTCATCTTCGGAACACAAATTAAGATATTTTTGATTAAATCTGAGAGCTGTCTCACTCCTCGATATCTTCTCTGTGATCGAATCTTGCTGGTCCAGAAAATGTATTAAAGAGATCGTTAATATAGTCCAAGTGACTACAGTGACTCAATCTTAAGTTTATAAAGCGACGAGAACACTTTTTGTGCGCAAAAACCCCCCCAAAAATAATGACTTTATTCCACTATTCATTTCCTTCTCTCTGGGCCTCGAGTGAGTTTACGTAGTATAATAGCACAGCGCTTCTGTGTTGGACGTCACACGCATCACACACATGACCAGCATCGGCCAATAGTGAGCCTACGTGGTGACGTGCAATACAGACACGCTGCGCAAAAACACTACGTTAACCAACTCGAGGCCCAGAGAGAGGGAAATTAATAGTGGAATAAAGTCGTTATTTTAGTTTTTTTTTTTTTGCGCACAAAAAGTAATCTCGTCGCTTGATAAACTTAAGATTGAGCCACTGTAGTCACTTGGACTATATTAAAGGACAAGTTCAGTATTTTACACTTAAAGCCCTGTTTATAGATCGTTTCTGATGAAATAGAACGGGTAAGATTAAATTTTGGACACATGCTGCTGTCCCGAGAATTTTAGGTTTCTTTGGTAGCACCCCCTCACCCCCAGAATGGCTGCATATGGGCACTGGAACAATCCTTCCTAAAACGCATTAAACTTTTGTTTACAAAGACGTGAAACTCACCGAGTGGTCAGGGGTGTTCACTGATAAGCTCACACAAAAATCACTGCAAAAGATGCTTTCCAACAGGTGTTTTACCATTCGTTGAGAGCTTGAAGAATAGACACTTCAGCCCAGTTGGCGGCGGAGTAATACCGTACCTCACTGCACATCCAATACAAGTCAATGGACATCCAATACAAGTCAATGGAGTTGGACAAAAACTACGATAAAACCTGTTGGAAAGCATCTTTTGCAGCAATTTTTGTGTGAGCATATCAGTGGATGATATGAAAGCGAAAGAAACCTAAAATTCTCGGGACAGCAGCATCTGTCCAACCGTTCTATTTCATCAGAAACGATCTGTAAACAGGGCTTTAAGTGTAAAATACCGAACTTGTCCTTTAACGATCTCTTTAATACATTTTCTAGGCCAGCAAGTTTCGATCACAGAGATCATATATATATAAATAAGTGTAAGGTTACCTGTAAATACAAACATAAAACGGAATAACGTTATATGTTAACGGTTTACAGAGTTCATGCACTAAGTTAACATTAGCTAACGTTATAAGACAGGTATTAGTTACACGGAGTACTTACCGGAGCCATTACACCTGGAATCTTGGATGCCGCTGTTAATGTTTCTCGACTTCGGATAGGATTCCTGCAGGAAAATGTTTGATTGTGTAGTTTTCTGTAGAGAAGATTTTGTGGGGATTTCCCCAAGATTTTACACCATAGTTTATGGCATGTAAGTTACTCATGGATGTGGCTGGCTAGAGAACGCATGTGCTACCGCTACCGTCGTGGTAATGGCATTATATTTTGAACGAATATTATTGGCAGACGTCAGTCACGTGACGATAGAATTCGTTTTTTCATTGGTTAGATGTATAGTACTCCCTCGCGTTTGCCTAATCCGTTTATTAAACGTAAATTTAGTTTTCAAAAAAATATGATCGACTTGACACTGCCAACAAACGGATACGTGTTCAGAAAAAAATGATTTAGTTTATGTGAAAAAAGCAGCTACTCTATCCTCGAGGATCTATCATTTCAAAAACTAAAGCAGATAGCAGCGTTCGGCCCACCATCTATATGCTCAAACTGCAGTGTCACTCAACAGTCGTGGGCGGGGCTTGTGCAATTCTACATCACATTGCACTGATTCTGAGAGCAGCTCGTTCTGAGACAGTGCTTATGATTTATGGGGATTTAAAAAAAAACACTGGGTGGATTTTTATCATTATAGGGTGGTTGTGTACACACACTGCCAAAACACATTTATGTTCAAACACCATGTAGAAGTGAATTTTGCATAATAGGTGCCCTTTAAGATATAAAAAAATAAGGAAGTCAGAAATGAGTTAAACTTTACTCCTATCATTCAATCATTTGAAAAGAAACTGAATTCTTGGCTGATGAGAGATATCTCTTTAACTGGTCGTGTGTTATTGGTTAAAGCTGAAGGTTTATCCAGGTTGGTTTTATAATGCTCAAGTGTTAGAGGTACCCCCCTCATTAATTAAAATAATAGACACTAAACTCTTTAAATTTATTTGGAAGAACAAATCACATTATATTAAAAAAGAAAATATTTGTAGATCAAAAGTTAAAGGAGGATTGAATGCTTTTGATTTTAAGACCTCTAATATGATATTTAAAATAAAATGGCTTCAAAATTATTTAAAATATAAGCAAAGTATATGGTATACGGTACCTAATTTTATCTTTCAAAAAGTAGGTGGTATAGAATTTATACTAAAATGTGATTATGATGTTAACAAAATACCCGTTAAACTTGCAAGATTCCACAAACAAGCATAACTGGAATAACAGATGTATAAGGGTTAGAAACAAATCAATTTTTTTTGAAAATTGGTTTAAAAAGTGAATCATTTGGGTTAAACAGTTGATCAAAAATGGTGGTGTTTTATACAATTATAATGAGTTTGTTCATGTTTATAACTTTTCAGTTGATCCTGTCCAATATCATTTGGTTGTACATGCAATTCAAGGAAATTTTGAGATTATTAGAAGGTCATAATAATTATTCTATACAAACAACAGTAGAAGAATTTACTTCTTGTATTAAGTTGCAGGGGAAGGATTTCACAAGTTCTGGATGTAAAGTTTGGAGTAAAGTTTGGATGACACCTCATAAGTATTGCATTACAAACAAAGTAAAAGAGGTTTCATATAAAATTTTCCATCGAATTTACCCAGTTAAGTCACTTGTGGTGCAGCGTTTTAAAGTGAACATAGTAAAATTTCCCCTAAAACTATTAAGCATCTATTTTGGGAGTGTCCCAAGACCCAAATGTTCTGGAAAGAACTTCATAATTATTTGCAAAGAAAAGTTATGACTCTTGTTAACTTTGAAGAAATTGATGTTATGCTAAAATGTTTTTCATTTGAGGGTGATAAAAATCTTTTGTTTATATTTGATTTAATTGTTATAATTTCCGGTTACTATATTCATAGGTCAAATGGAATGGAAAGATACCAAATTTTGAACATTTTAAAATTGATGCTAAAATATATGTAGAAACTATATCCAAAAGTAAAAACTTGAAAGCTATGAAAACTACACAGCTGTTTGAAAAGTACAAGCTTTTTTTGTAAAAAGCCTTTCTTTTCCTTTTATTGTTTTTTTTTTTTTTTTCTCTATTCTTTCTTCTCTGCCCCTGACATGTATGGTTATATGTACTCTTATTTGTAAATTGTGTTTTGTTCTTATTAAAAGTCAATAAAAAAAAAACCAACTATGCCAGCCTATGGAAACGGGCCAAACATACCCATAATTCTTTGCGTTCTGATGACGTTGCCACCCAGTTAGTCACATGTCTTAGCGATAGGCTTGTTTGAGATGCGCGCGCCTTGCCTCGCCTGAAATGTATGCGAGAGTAGGCGGCTGCAGTGATGGGAGGAGTGAAAAAAGTGCAGGCAAGCCAGACAGATCTCTCTTCTCGTAGTGGATCTGACTGACACCTGCGAGATCAAAGATTGATATCGCGGGATTCACGCTCGTGCACAGTGTTGCTAATAAACTGGATGTAATTCAAGTTCTGTTGCTTTTATATGAAAATAAATAAAATGAACAAGACACCCAAAGTAGGCCTACTTGTTATTTAATTCCATTCCAAATACATGTTTATCAATATTTTTTCTTTAATACAGACATATGTGTTTTTATTTTATTTTTTTAATAAAAATTAAATTGCATAATATAACCCAAAGAGATCGGATAGTCAGATAGTTTGGGAATATTCACACATAACATATACACAAAACATTAGCCTGACTTCAGACTTCGTCATACTCATATTCTAGTCAGAATGTGAGTCTGATACTGCTTTGATTATGAGGCGTGTCTTAACCGAACCAGGAAAGAAAAAACTCTGCACTCAATTGGATAGACCTACAACCAATCAGAGCAACGCAGTAATTGATGTATGTTGAGCGACGCATTTTTTATTTTATTTATTGCAAATCAAAAATATTACAATACTTGAAAATTACGGACAATATCATATACGGGCAACATAAGTCATCATGGTATATCATCACAACAGATGCCTTACGCGACGCATAGCTGTCAACAGAGCTCAACTGCACACACGCAGGAAGAAGTAGTAAAGTAATGAGTAAAGTAATAATAAAGCACTCCATGAGTGCGACCAAAGGAGAAACCACAATGACCACAGGGTTTTCATTGCATCCCATCTTCTTAGCGACCATCGGAGTCAGCTGATCAATTAAACTTTTGCCGAATCCCGTAGGAAGGAATTATTTAAAAATAATCCGCTGTCGATTTCTCTTATAACAGACGCGATAGCGGAATCTAAACATCTCCTGCTGCAGTCAACCCAAGCGCTCTTTGGTGACGTAGGTGATTACATAACCACAGATCATCTGTCCATCATCGATTAAAGCCCGCCCTGGCAATTTGATTGGCTCGGCCTTCTGGGAGCCAAGCATAATTACTCCTCAACGGATTGAGTCCAGACCGAACTTCCCGACCAAAAAATGTTGTGGGCTGGGTTCGGGCTGGCACCCAGGCTAACAAAACATGATATTAGAGTTTTAAAATCAAACATTTTAAAAGAGAACAATACATCACAGTTGTTTAAACCAATGAGCATTAAGCTGTGTCGTCAGCAAGTCGTTTCCCATCGTGCTTTGCAGTCGGTGGAGAGCAACTGCGCACGACTGCAGAATCCGACACGTCCGCCTTGCGATCGCGAGAGTTTTTTGACATACGTCAGCATGACATCAGAGCAAGGCGGACCACACTCGGACACATTTCTAACCGGCATGCATCTCGCGCTGATCACCGGTGATCGGTTCTGCGCAGATTTTGCTCATCTCAAACAAGCCTTGCGCTGATCAAAAGCATGATGGGAAACGACTTGCTGACGACACAGCTTAATGCTCATTGGTTTAAACAACTGTGATGTATTGTTCTCTTTTAAAATGTTTGATTTTAAAACTCTAATATCATGTTTTATGTGTATATGTTATGTGTGAATAATCCCAAACTCTCTGACAGTGCGATCTATTTGGGTTATGCAATTTAATTTTAAAAAAAAATTAAATAAATTTAACGAGTTTGTTTGCCCATAAAATCTTTCAGATATTAGGTTAAACTTATTTGGCTTGCTGTCCACTGAAGAGGGGCTCGATGAAGCAGCTTCAACTCGAGCTCTGATATACCCCCCAGTGGCTAAATATAGGATATGATAATTGAAGGGCAAGGTACCGGAGATGAAGGTGGAGTTTGGGGAGGTGGAGGGATACTGGAACAGCTTGATGCTAGAGAGAGGTAAGCGGCTGCTTATATACTCAGGCTGTTGATTGAAAGATTAGATGGGCTCACTCCTCCCTAACTTGCGTTTAGGAACTTTCAGATATTAGGTTAAACTTATTTGGCTTGCTGTCCACTGAAGAGGGGCTCGATGAAGCAGCTTCAACTCGAGCTCTGATATACCCCCCAAAAGTGTCGAATAAATTTGGGACAGCAAGTTAGAATAGCATGATCAAATAATTAAGAAACTTAGAGCTTGTGGAAATTTTACTGGGGTACATCTCACCGCTGTACTGCTGTGGCAGTGACTTTCAGAAATTACTCCTGCGGGAGTATCTTGGGACTGGAGGTTTGAGTACGAGGTTGGAGAACGCCCTGCCGCATCCATGACATGGAGCCCCATGGAGTTAAAGAACATAGGTCCTCCAGATGTCACGAACGAGGGAAGGGGTCCTCGTTCCTAAAGGCAAACGGGCCAACAATATCTGAAGCGAAACTCCCTACGCAGCAAGAGGGAGCCTACGGTATACAGAGGAAATGCAGAACTACCGTCCTACTGACGCAGGGGGCTTAGATCACATAAACATAAATGGCCAGTCGCGCTCGAGGGACGTGCGATCCTTGGTACCTCCAGTCCTCTTTTCGGATAGGAGGGCCCACACTGCGATCCGAACGGGAGAGCCTCCATGGTTAAAAAAAAACATGAAGGGTCACAGCGATTCGGAAAGGGAGAGCTCCCGCTGCATTTCGACGGAGAGAGCCCTCCCCCATGTTTATAAATAGGGAGTTCAACTCTGTGATCAAAATGGGGGAGCCCACACAGCGAGTCGAACGGGAGAGCCTACGATGCATCTGGATGGGGCAGCCCACACGGCGATTCAGATGGGAGACCCCACTCCAGGAGTGGTATGTCACACGCATCTGAAAAGGGAGAGCTCTCACTGCATCCAGATGAATGCACGCCCTGCGGGGCTAGGTAAGCGGGAAGATGCAAATAGTAGGGAGAAGCGGTCCGGACTCAGAAGGATGCTAGTGTTTGTTGTGCTTGTCTAATGTTATGCAGATCTGAACGAACATATGTTTCAAAGGCGTGGGACGACCATCGAACTAGCATTTTGATTTGGTGATCGGAAAGGCCCCTTTGCGCTGCTGTAGTGGCTGCACCTATTCGGAAGGAATGTGAAGAGAAATGTTTGGTTGGGATGCCGGAACTGTTGAGGATGGATTTGAGGTTCTTTTGAAACCAATGTCTGGAGGCAGGGAGGTTTTTATCATCGATGAAAAGGGGGTCGAGAGAAGAGGTGATTTGGGATTTCCTCTGGTGAAGAAAAAGGTTTAAGGACTGGTATGGTTGGATAGGGGTTGGCAAATTGAAAATGAAAATCGAATGACCATGTTTCAATTGATCGGTTTTGCTTTGTTTGATGTTGAAACGTATGGTGTCATGGTTTATTATTTGAAGGTCGGAGAATGTAGGATGGATGGATGGGTTGAATTTTGAGTTGGTGGTGAATTCTGAGACTCTGAGGAAACCAAAGAAAGCCAAATTGAACATGGCGTCTAGGGTTCTTGTTTTGTTGGGAGAAAAAAGACCTGAGCGGAGAGTGGTTAGGCAGATGCTAAGAATGTCGATGGTTAAATGTTGTCTAGAGTCTGGACGAGGGGGATTGGTTTTTTGTAAACCTTTGATGAGGAGGGATATCTGAGGATTCGAAATGTTGGGGCACTGTTGGCCGTGGAGGAGCTTGAAAAAGAAATGAATTCCGCTGAGGTAGACTTTGATTGATCCTGGTTGAATTAAACTGGTGTGATGGAGGTATGTGATGAATGAGGATATTGAGAGGAGGGAAAACTCAGGAAAAACCATGTTGTGAGCTCTGTGGAAGTTTTTGAAGGAACCCCAAGCTGTCCAGTAGGTTTGGAGTGTTCTGGGAGAAACGGCTTGTAAGATGGTATTCGTGGATAGGGTATGGAGATATCTGAGGGGATGGTCTAGAGGAATATGAGTTCTGAATAAGGTGGAACTGGAGTTGGATCGGAGTCTGCTTCCGGAGCCAATGTTCTGAATTTCTGAAAAAGAAAACGGGATAAAGCATCAGCTATTTGATTTTGGTGACCTGGAATATGTTCAGCTTTAATGACAAACTGGTGACAGGCAGAGATCCAAATGAGACGTCTTAGAAAGGGCATGATTTTTGGAGCATTAGAACGGCTCTTGTTGATGCAGTGAACGGTGGCAGAATTATCACAGTGGAACAGGATGTTTTTTGTTGACCATTCGGATCCCCATAGATAGGCTGCTACTACTATGGGATATAGCTCGAACAGGGCAGTTGATTCGGCAGTTTGAGGTGTATTAGAGAGCTCAGGAGGCCAGGTTGAAGCAAACCAACGTCCTCTGTAGAAACCTCCAAAACCTGTGGAGGGGGCGGCGTCAGTGAACAGGGTGATGTCGCAAAGTCGGGACAAAAAGTCGTTGTAGAAAAAGGTAATCCCATTCCATTGCTTGAGGAACGTGATCCATAATTTCAAGTCTGCCCGACATGGTTGGCTTAGTGAAATTATGTTTTCTAGACCTGATGCTGAGGTAGCGAGAGTTAGCAGGTGTGAAATGAAAGGCCGGCCTTGGGGAATTATGCGCATTGCATAATTTAGGTGGCCTAAGAGAGAAAGCAGATCACGCTTGCTGCAATGGTTAGCTTCCAGCAAATTTGATGCGATTGTGATTATGCGATCTATTTTTTCTTTGGGGAGAGAAGCTTGGAATTTGACAGAGTCTAGGAGGATTCCAAGAAATTCCAATGATGTAGATGGGCCTTCGGTTTTCTCAAGAGAGAGGGGAACTCCTAGTTTGGAAAACACTGTTTGGATGACGGTTAGGTGTTTTGCTGGGGGAAAATTACTTGGTGAGATGACGAGGAAGTCGTCGAGGAGATGGATGAGATATGGGATTGCATAATTGTTTTGTAGGATCCAGCAGAGTGCTTCTGAAAGCATGTCAAATATTTTGGGACTGCTTTTACAGCCGAAAGTTAGACGTACTGCGAAGTAGTATTTTTCGTTCCAACGAATGCCGAAAAGGTGCCAGAAATCTGGGTGAATTGGCATGACTTTAAAGGCAGATGTAATGTCAAACTTTGCTAGCCAGACTCCGAAACTGGCGTTTTTAATGAGAGTGATTGCTTGGTCTATGTCGTGGTAGTGCAGTGAGAATTCATCTAGCGGAATTAGGCTATTGATGCTGGGTTGGGAACTTCCATGAGGAGCAGAGAGATCGATGATCATTCGTTTTTTGCCGGAAAATTTTCTGGTGGCTACTCCGATAGGACTTATACGGAATAATTCGAAAGGTGGAAAATCAAAAGGACTGATCATGAATCCTGAATCTAGTTCTTTTTTTAATGAGGGCTTCCACTATATCGGGTTCGGCTATCGCGGATTGCAGATTGTTGCAGATCAGGCTGGAATCAGGTATGCTTTCCAGGCCGGGGTCAAAACCTTCTTTCAGGCCTGAAAGAAGAAACTGGGTGAAGTTTTTGTCTGGATAGTTGTCTAGTTCTCTAGCTAATGAGGAAATAATGATTGGACTAGAGAGGTACTTTTGAATTTTTTTATTAAGGTTAGCTGAGGAGCGGCGCACAGGGCAAATGGAACGGGCGTGAGCTCCGCCACAGAAATTACAGACATGGAGGAAGCGGCATCGTTGTCTGTTGCAGCCTGATGAATTGAAGCTGTTGCACACTTGTCTGCCTGAGACTGAGGTAAAAATCTGGTTACGGTCATTCCTTGATTGAGGGACATGTGAAGTGGATTTTTCTTGGAATGGAGCTGGATGGGTTGGAAGATCTGGGCTGGTTTGGGGACATTCTGAAGTAGAATGAATGATAGACCTGCAGATGGCACAAGAAAGGCTTCGAACCCCTAAGAAGACTCTGTTATACAGTTCAAGATCCAAGGCTCCCCAGTAAGGACACTGATTCCAGTGGGTGACACGGGCGGTGCATTTAGCTGAAAAAAGCTTATGGTATGTATAAAAATGACTACCTCCGAAAGAGAGACTGAGCTCTGCTATGATAGAGAGGTAGTCGTTTAATTCCTTGCGTCTGGCTGGAAATGAAGTGCAAATTACTTCTGTGTATCTGGCAAAAGCAATGCAGAATTCTGCGAGTGTGAGAACTCGTTTTGAAGGTTGGATGGATTTTTTTAGATTGATGGTTAATGGCCCGCAGTCAAAAGAGCGGTGGGATTCATTGAGAGGGACAGAAGTCAGTAGAGAAGGAAGATCAATATCTGCACCTGATAGAATTAGTGAACGGAGATGGGCTGAGACTGGAGGTGGTTCCATGGCGACTGTGTTGGGAGGAGCTGGAAGATGGACTGCTGTGGAGAGAGAATGGGCTGGCAAGCGGATGGTATCTGAAGAGCAAGTGTTAGTGTTGAGAAAAGTTGATGAATGTTGATCAGAGGGTCCCATTACTGACTGGTGTCCAAGATGGCTGGCATGGGCTGGAATGAGAGGTAGAGGGTTTGTGGGGAAAAAAGGTGGAGAAATCCTTTGCGGAGGCAACCTCACGCTCGGATGTGTACTGGGAAGGAAATTGGGAGGCAACTGGAGGATAGAAGGGGGAAGACAAGGAAGTGCGAGCCGTGGCACTGGCAGCGCCGGCGGCCTTTGAATCGGCGCGTTGGGATTGTGTGGGTTCAGAACGCCGGACCGGGAGAGAAACGGAGGTAGAAGAGGGGCGAGTCTTGCTTTTATGAGCTGAAGAAGTGTTTGTTGGAATGCTGGAACTGACGGAACTGATGAAAAGATCGTAGAGTTGAGCTTTTGATGATCTGCGGGAGAAATGGATTCCGGAGCTGGAAAGGACTTGACGTAGGCTGTAGACTGAACATTTTGATATGGGTGGAATCGGTGTAATAGCAGCGGTAGAATGGAGTGATGAAGTCTGAGAAGATTGACGAGGCTCAGTTAAAACTGGCGATCTTGAAGGTGGAGGAGAGCGTTGCCTTTTGGAACGTGGTTTATATGAGCGCTGGATTTCCCGGCCAGAACGCTCATGAAGATTATCCGTATTTGGATCCGTAAGATCCGATCTTACGCGGGGAGTGACTGTCGGTGTCTCAGGAAGACTTGTCAGTTCGTCGTCTGAAGGAAAGAGCTGGATTTCCGGGATGTCGGACATTATTCCCTGCGGCAATACCGCATACTGGAACAGCTTGATGCTAGAGAGAGGTAAGCGGCTGCTTATATACTCAGGCTGTTGATTGAAAGATTAGATGGGCTCACTCCTCCCTAACTTGCTTTTAGGAACTTCATAAAAACACATAAGTATATCTGTATTAAAGAAAAAATTATTGATAAACATGTATTTGGAATGGAATTAAATAACAAGTAGCCTACTTTTGGTGTCTTGTTCATTTTATTTATTTTCATATAAAAGCAACAGAACTTGAATTACATCCAGTTTATTAGCAACACTGTGCACGAGCGTGAATCCCGCGATATCCATCTTTGATCTCGCAGGTGTCAGATCCACTACGAGAGGAGAGATCTGTCCGGCTTGCCTGCGCTTTTTTCACTCCTCCTCACTGCAGCCGCCTACTCTCGCATACATTTCAGGCGATCAGTTCGTCGTTCAAGTCGTCGTAACAACGAATTATTTAGATCAGTGGACAGGGCGCATAAGAACAAGCAGAGAGAGAGCCTCGGCCGCGTGCGCGCACTCTCACCGCCTTCAAACAACACGAGCACTGTAGGCTATTGCTCTCTCTCTCCCTCGCGCATATCAACATCAATTGACACAATAGTAAAAGGTCGGTAGACCGATTGTGTTTTATAGATTAGTAGTTTGTTCATATAAAGTGTTTGATTACCAAGTACATGTTCAGGAAATGCATAATACAAATTGTATGGGTTAATGTAACGGTAAACGGACTCTGCACAAAGCTCTTTTGAAGCTGTCAAATGGTGTCGCTATTGGACACTTAATTGTGATTATTGCTGCTCTGAGGTTTCTTATAGGCTACTGTTGACTGTTTTATCGTTGTTTTTTGAAGAAGCAGCAGCTCTTGCCTTGGAGAAAACAAAACGGGCATAGCGACAATTTTGCATATAAATTACTACTAATAGGGCTTGAATTACAACCTGTGGGCAGTTTTTCCTACATCCTTTTGTGAACGTCGTTTTACACTTGTATCAGAGAATGTCTAATAGGAAGAGAATTGGCACTCTCTGCTTACTTCCGGTTTCTGGACTGGCTGCAGTAACACGTCTCTGTCCATGCGGGGGCGCTCGCAGGCGAGTGCAGAATGAATGGAGGTCTATGGTGAAATACCCCTCAAAATCCACTTTTCTCAGGATATAATTTTTTGTCTAGTAATTTGAATGTTGTATTCGAAAGGAGATGCAAAGAAATTACACATTGCTGGGTGTTAGATTTTTTAGAGTCACTTATTTGCTTTAAAAAGTCTTTTAAAATGTCAGTGACGTCATACACATCGTACGACCAGAGATACTGCTTTACGACAATCCTTCAGTCACTTTGGTGCTTTCGCGCTATGCTCTTTCTTTTCTCTCAAGGCATCGACAACACAGCTGACACAGGTAAATACACGTGCTAGAAGAGTTTTTGTTTTGTTTGTTTCTGGTCCCGCTTCGGATGCCACGATGCCATCAAGCGGTATCTCTGGTCGTAATCAGTCCTTCACTGACCAATCAGCGTTCATTAGCAGAATGCTAGCGTGTTATGGGCAACAACAACTCAACCTGTAAGAAATCGAAAGGACATAAGTGCTTGTTCATTCAACTTTCGACCTATAACCCATGTTGAACTTGCAAAACCTACAATCAAATCTGAGATTTCTCAACGGCAATCGGGTGAAAGAGACAAATTTAGCCGTCTAGCCCCATAGACTCCCATTCAGTCTGCACTCGCCCGTGATCACCTCCAGCGGAATTCTAATGGAACTGCAACCAAGATCGATACAACGGGGCTGATAGGAAGTGCCAAGGCTCTCCGTAGACGGGCTCTGCTTGTATGCTGCTCAGCGGGTCATCTTAAAAGTGCCGTTGGAGCTACCAATCTCTGTATAACGGGCGTTGGAGCCCTCTGCTGGTAGGGAATCGTAAGATGGCCGCTCGAACACTTCCGGTGGCTTCACTGCCTAGTGGCAGTTTAGAACGTCATGAGCTATCCAGTCATTATATAGATCAGTTACTCGGACACATTTCTAACCGGCATGCATCTCGCGCTGATCACCGGTGATCGGTTCTGCGCAGATTTTGCTCATCTCAAACAAGCCTAACGTAAACAAATCACCCGTCTCCTTGACAACCTGTCACATCTCCCTGACAACCAGCATAGTTGATACCGTTACGTTGCTCTCTTAATAACGAAATCCTGCAAAAAGAAATGGGAAAATACTCAGTGGTAAGTAAATATTTAACGCAATTAACGCAGCATCCATTTTTTTCTGTCATCCTTTGGCTGCATGGTGGCTGTGCTCAGATTTAGTTGCTTTGGTTTTTCAATCCATACCCGTTTCGCCCCGTGGCTCAAAAGAGACACAACAAAAATAGGGACACCCGAAAGCCAAAATAGAATGCAAAATTTATTAACAAAATAGAACTATACAGCAAAAAAAAAAAAAAAAAACGTACAACGGTAACAGTGAACAAATTCATAATCCGTGCACGCTTTCGCAATCGTTGTTCTCTTACGAGAGTACTCTCGTGTTGCTTAAGCTAGCTTACGCTACGGGAAAATCCCTTTTCTCGAGAATACTGAAGCCAAAAAATTATCCTTAATTTTTGCATTAATTTAAAACGCATTGCTGCACAAGCAGACCTAGGCAAAGCACCTCGTGCGCCTATTGGTGGCTCTGCAGTAACTGCTGCAACCTATCGAGGGACTGCTCATGACGTGCACGTCACGTCCCGCCAGAATGGGCGTAGCTATGTCTAAGCTGAGTCCAGATAAAGCGTGCCGCACAAGCCCTGAAAAGTGAAGTGAAAAGTGAAGTCAAAACGTCTCGATCGCACCCCGGTGACTGGTCCTAGTATAGGTCATAAGCCCCTGTAGCGTTAATTGTGTGATTCTGACTGGTCAATTTAGCTCAAAGGAATTATTAATTAATTTATAGGGAATTCGAAAGAATCACTTATTACAATTGAGCAAATGACTCGTTCACGGTTCATTTGAACTGGCTGTAATTCTCAGCTCTGCAGCGAATATAAATATCCACTCTATAGTTAAATACTATTTGTTAGCAAGGTAACTTAGATCAGCAGTTTAAGACATTAAATTTGTAAGCACATAACACAAGTAACACTTCTCTTTAAAATACAAACAAGACTTTATTGATTATTCTAACATGCAAACTACCCAGCAGGCACCGGACGTCAATATGACGTTAGATTGACGTTGGACCCAAACGTTGGAAAGACGTTGCATTTTGATTGAAAATGAAAATCAGGTTGACGTCATAACCCAACGTCAGTCTGACGTCAATATCCAACGTCTGTCCAACGTTGGAAGTTGACGTTATTCTGACGTTGGGTTATGACGTCAAACCGATTTTCATTTTCAACCAAAATGCAACGTCTTTCCAACGTTGGATATTGACGTCAGACTGACGTTGGATTATGACGTCGACCCGATTTTCATTTTCAACCAAAATGCAACGTCTTTCCTCCGTTGGATATTGACGTCAGACTGACGTTGGGTTATGACGTCAACCCGATTTTCATTTTCAATCAAAATGCAACGTCTTTCCAACGTTGGATATTGACGTCAGACTGACGTTGAGTTATGACGTCAACCCGATTTTCATTTTCAACCAAAATGCAACGTCTTTCCTACGTTGGATATTGACGTCAGACTGACGTTGGGTTATGACATCAACCCGATTTTCATTTTCAACCAAAATGCAACGTCTTTCCTACGTTAGATATTGACGTCAGACTGACGTTGGGTTATGACGTCAACCCGATTTTCATTTTCAACCAAAATGCAACGTCTTTCCTACGTTGGATATTGACGTCAGACTGACGTTGGATTATGACGTCAACCCGATAAGGTATCTTAAAATACCGAAAATACGGTAGTTGAATATCCGGTAAGTCGCTTAAAGGAATAGTTCACCCAAAAATGAAAATTCTGTCATCATTTACTCTCCCTCAAGTTGTTCCAAACCTGTATGACTTTCTTTCTTCTGCTGAACACAAAAGAAGATATTTTGAAGAAAGTCGGTAACCAAACGACGGATGGACCCCATTGACTTCCATAGTAGGAAAAAAAAATACTATGGATGTCAATAGGGACCAGCAACTGTTTAATTACCAACCTTCTTTAAAATATCTTCTTTTGTGTTAAGCAGAAGAAAGGAAATCATACAGGTTTGGAACAACTTGAGGGAGAGTAAATGATGACAGATTTTTCATTTTTGGGTGAACTATCCCTTTAAAATATTTGAGAAATTTTTGAGAAACTCTTTTCATCATCAAAGGGAGTGGGAAATTAAACTGAACATGGACAGGTAGATGATTTATGTGTAAAGATAAATATAGAAGTCACAGCATAGAAACTCCCTCCCACCTGGTTATAAGGCTCTGGTCTGTTTTACATATGGTAAATCAAAGGTTTTTGCTGCCTTGCAAACATCTCACTATGGAAAATCAGCAGAGACATGAATTCAGGTAATCATTTTTTGTTTTTCATTTATCAAACTTACATTAAATAATTAAAATTAAGATCTCCACAAACATTTAATTATGCAACTAAATGCTTATTTTTGAATTTAACATTTTTAATATTCCACTTTCTCTCAAATTGATTTTTTTATAAAGAACAATTTTGTACCTATTCCTGGCATATATTCCTTCAATCTCTCTAGCATGATAAATACCCAAAAAAATTGTAGGCTACATCTTTTAAATTTCTTGTTCAAGTGAACTTTAAATTTTCCATTAAGCTATTCTCTTTTTTTCTTCCCAAACAGGCGACCTTGGGATGCGTGCAGAGAAGTGCCGATCATTCAAGATGAGCAGAAACCAAAGAAACGAGTGCAGTGTTTGAAATGGTTCTCGTGTGCCATTGTTGGCTTACTTGTCTTTGCCCTTGCGCTGCTCAGTAAAGTGAGCTGCTTTAATAATCATTGGCTAATCATTTTTGGATGACAGGATAACAATTAACTTGTCTATTGAATATTACACAAAAGGCTTGGTTTGACTGAAACTATTTTTTTTTTCTTTTCAGACATCATTTTTGCTTTTGATAACATTTGGGAACAATAAAACTGAGATTATATGTTCAGAAAAGAAGCCGGCCGCCCTACTTGGCATTGGCTTTGTTCTAGTTGGGCCGAGTGTTCTCCTTTTGCTAAAAAGCACATGGAAGTTCATTTTCAAGAGTGCAGCCATGCCCTCTAAAAAAACTGTTTTTTGGGTAAGCAAACAGAGTTTTTGTTAAACAGATGTATAGTAGCAGAGAAACTGATTGTTATGGCAGTAACCTTTCTGACTTTGATTTGATCTTTGCTCTAGGTTCTGTGTGTTGAGTTCCTGGTAGCATTTGGAGCTGCAATTCTAACAATAGTAGCCATGCCACACTTTGACATTGTCACCAATGTGATGATCCTAAACAGTGTGAGCATCCTGTCAGCAGTGTTCCAGGTAGTCGCTGAGTGCCTCGCCAAAGAGAGTAAGCGGCTTATAATGCTCCCCGTAAGCTCCATTTTCTTAATCGTCCTGGGTTATGTGCTTTTTGCAATCAGTTATCTGGCAATTGAACAGTCCCCTCAGATGAGAATATCAATTGGCCTTGCCATTGTGGGGACCATCTGTGTTTCTGTGAACTGGTGGGAAAACTACAGCACGCTCTTCTCCATCTCATGTCTAGAGGACATTTCCAAAGACATCGCTCAGTCCCGTAATGTGGTGTGCATCATCTCCAGTTTGATGAGAATCCTGATTACTTCAGCTGTGGTTGTAGCTTATGTTCCTCTGTCTGGTCAGAACTGGGAATCGTTCAAATCCATCTTCGAAACAGTCATTATTTCATTGGTGGCGCTCCAGATTGTATCCTCTGCGCTGTGCCACTGGTTTGTAGTTGTGGCTTGCAAGATGCACTCCCTGCACCGCAGCTTCGCTTTGCCCATGTACATGGCCTCGATTGCAGTTTTGGCAGTGTTTTTGATTCCACTTGCATTTAAACTCCCAGAGTCTAATCAAACTTCTACTTGTTTTGAGAACGTTCGGTTGAAATCCAGTGATACATTGTTGCGGTTGATGTTGGCTGATGCTACAAAAAGTCTACAAGCCAGGTACATTGTGGAAAAAATGAGTCCAGGAGGACTGGCGTGTTTGATCTGCTCTGCTCTGAGCTGGTGGTTGGGACTCATGCTCAGTACATTTTACATCTGGTTCCTGAAGATCCATCGAATAGAAAGAACCCAAGATCTGTTCGTGCGACGCATGTATGAAGGAGCGTTTCTGGAACAGTCCATGTTGCTGAACACCCGTTTTGAAATCAGAAAGAAAATCAAGGAGAAACGGTGGTAAGTGTTTCAACTTTCTAACTCTAAGTATGGTTGCATATTGTTCATATCAGCCAATATTAGAGATTTTTAATTGATCTGTATCGATGTTGAATATTTAATGGTGCATTCTCATTGTTTTTTACATTTATATTATCTGACTCTTACTTCATGTCCATCTATAAATATTTTAATTTATTTATAATATTTTAATAACACCGTTAAATGCAAAGTAATTAAATACCCATTTTCATACTGTAATGTGATGCATAGTCACTTGTGTCCTTAATTTGTTTTTTTTACTTTTTAGTGCTTTATTTTTAATATATTGAGACAAATTAGACAAAGTTATCTTAATCAAAGCATTTTACACAGTAAATGTGCTCCCATTAAAATTTAATGTGAAGACATCAGTGAGATTAAAAGGAGAGCAAATGGAGTTTTGCTAAAGTCTCCGGCTTAAATGTTTCGTCTAACAAAAAGACTTTAATTTTACATGTATCCCCTCTATAATTTTAAAAGAGTTTCAGCATCTGAGACTATACACTCGCCAAAATATCAAAGTTTGCAATAAAACTCGAATTGCTTGAGTAAACTCTAATAAAAAAGAATTTTAATATGAACTCAAACACGTCTTTATCACATTTTTCCTAATCCAAATTATCATGGCTATACCATGCACTGTAATTTTGTAGCTTTATACTTTTACTGCATGTCAACTAACAATTGATTCACTTGCTTCTAATTTTACAAATGTTAGTAATTAAATGAAATGAAAATGAAAAAGAAAATGTATCTGAGAGCGACCTCTGAGCAATTACAATTTTCCTTTGGATTTCTTAATATGTGTTCCTCAGCAAAGAAGAAACCATCAGAGTGTTTCTGTGTGCAACGATGTGGCATGAGACCTACGATGAAATGATGAAGATAATCATCTCTATGTTCAGGTAAACATACACTTACTCATTCAGTCTCAATTGAATTGTACTTGTAATTGAATACTATTTCTTTTACTACCAGGCTCGATAAATACAGGCCCAAGACCGACAAACACAGCGATGTCCAGTTTGAATTCCATATTTATTTTGATGACGCTTTCATGGATGTTGATAATGGAAGGCAGCGCCATGCAAATGAATACGCTGAAATTCTTGTGGATGTAATTAAAGAAGTTTACACGTAAGAATCCTCTTTATTTTGATCTGTTTATGGTTACTGAGAATTTATGGGAAAAACTAATCCAGTAATACTTCACATGCATTAGCATTTTTAGTGAGGAGGATCCATGTCTATTCAAGCAGACGCCACCACTACCATGGCAGAAGATCATAAACACCCCCTATGGAGGTCGTCTGGAATACACCCTTCCTAATGGCAATGTGATAATTGTTCACTTCAAAGATAAGCAACTTATTCGTCACAAAAAAAGATGGTCTCAGGTAAGGGTCATGCAGCTAAACACAGGTGCAGATGTTTTGCGAATTTGCGCTCAGAACTTCACTAATCGTCTGTGTTTGCAGATAATGTGCTTGTATTACATTTTTGGTTGGAGACTTAACAGACAGTACTTCAAAAAGTTTGAGGAAGGAGAAGGACTGGATGACCTTAAGGAGAAACTGAAGGTTAGATGCTTAACTTTAAAATTCACCACTAGTATTTCTACAGAATAATACAATATCAGCTAGACCAGGGGCCCGTTCTTCGTACGTTGCTTAAAACATCCGAGATCAAATTACACATCCAAGATGATATCATTGTGCTAATCATTATCTGGCTAATTAGGTTCTTCGAACACACTTGCCGGATATGATTAGTATCGCTGGATTGAGTTATCTGAGATAATTCCGCTGGTTCATGTGCTGGTTTAAAGGGGATATGTATCGATAGTAGAAACATTGATCAGCAACGCTGCTATTGGCTGCTCACCATGGCCAAAGAGCGCGCTCAGTTTTTCTCCTCAGCAGAGCAAGAACTAATAGTCGAAGTTTATTCGGAATTTTAATGTTTAATCAAAACGCCAGGGAACACCTCAAAGTCTGCAAAAGCCAGGAGAGAGGGCTGGCAAAAAGTAGCAGACAATTTAAATCCGTTAGAAGAGGCCATGTTAGATGTTTTTATCACATTAGCCTATATTTTTGTATTTTAATAATTGCATAATTACTTTGTTCATTGTAATGTCAGAGTCACCACACTAGAACATGGGAACAAATAAAAGTGAAGTACAAAAATATTCTACATAATGGTAATTTTTTGTTATATTATAGTCTCTTTTATAAAAGGCACTGTTAAATAAATGGTTGTCTGTTTATAAAAGCAACCAAGAAAAAGGCTGAGAAACAAAAGAAGAAAAGATCTTAGTAGCCTACACTGTAAAATAATTTTTGCTGCATTAAATTAAGGCCATATAGTAATTTCAACTGTTAAATCTTGAAATTACATTGTGTTTTCCTCTTTTGTGCACTTTTACATAATACACACTTATCTGTTCCCAAGAAAGTGGTGGCTGAAATATGTGCAGTAAGTGGACATTTTCTAACTTTCCAAAGGAAAGAAAGTATACGACTTTGTAATGTCCATTTGTTTCCCTTGCACTGGACAGTGAATAAACCCTCTCAGATAATATAATGTCATATGGAGAAACTAGCCTACCTGCAAGCGCATAAATAACTTTACTTAATTTATCCTTGTATGCTTTATGGCTGCAATATAAGTTGCAGGATTCCACATCTACAGAAAGGCCTACAGAAGAGTCTGCACAGGCAGAGGAGACATAGGCCTACAGCTGGGCAGTGTATAGCCAACTTTTCCTTTTTTTGTTGTTGCATGAGGCATACTAATATCTCTTGTTGCAGGCACTTGACCACTGGCTTTTCTTTACAAAGGACAATTGAAATAAAACTCAAGGAACTAAGCATATTTGTCTTTTATTAAACATTTAATGAAAAGTGTTTTTTTGTTTTTTTGGCAAAGTTGTGTAATATGGCACATGCAACTGGCCCTTTCAGGTGTGCAACCCTCAGACTTTTCAGACACTGAAATCTTCCCTTTAGTTAGCCAAAGTTAATTTCATTGTGTGCCCTTGTCCTGGCTAGAGCTGCATTGTAACTGGTTTGGGTCAGGGAATGGGGTCATAAAACACCTGTCTGCAGGCAGGAACATGTCATAATCACCTATGAAAAAATGCAGTTCTGTTAGGATCAGCATAAGTGTATGTAATACAGTGAGCTAGATATTTAATTGTAGAACTTTCCTTACCACTTTCAAATAATGTGCATAAATGTGAATCTCTGAACAGTCATGCACAGATCCTGGCCATTTTGCTTTCACATTTGTGATATGGAAGATTTTAGTCAACTGCCTTTTTTTTATTTGATATAATATTACTAATCTGGAATATTAAGAATCACAATAGTAACTGGGCTGCACACTTACATTGTGAACCCCCTTTTTGTTCACATAATCCCCTTCATTGAGGCCTTGATGGCAGTCTATGGTAGTCTATGGTACCAATCACGTTAGTGAAGCCTGAGTGACATATAGGCCTACTGTAATCGGCATGGTCATGATTGCATGATCTTCATAAAAAATTATGATAGCCTAAAAAAAAAAACTGCTTTAAAAAAAATGCTTTACAACATTGGGTCTTAAGTGTCTTGGAAATGCCACAAAAAAAACTAAAACTGTTTTTTAAACCTAAAAGCACCAGGTAAACTCCGAATGACACGACAGACAGCACTTTCCATCAAGTTCTCCGCATCTCAATAGTGTAAAGGAAAGAGCCACTCGCAAATAATCTTAAGGCAATGCAAACAGTTTGTGCTGTATTTAAAGCCAGACTCCGACAAGTCGAAAACGACAATCTCACGAGTCACGAGAAAAAATATATATCTCAGAAAGTGCACTATCGCGCTGCGCTGGACTTCCCGTATCAGCTCCGCTTATGAAGCCGCAGTCTAATCCTGTTTACATGAAATAAGCCTGCTCGCGAGCAGGTTTAAGCTTGCGCACCTGTTGCTATGACAGCAAGTCCAGGATGAGCGTCGAAGAACCAAACAATCCAAGATCATGCCAAATCGCCAACAATCAAATCCAGCTAAGTGAGTTAGCGACGTACGAAGAACGGGCCCCAGGGTTCACCAATCTCGGTCCTGGAGGGCCGCTGTCCTGCAGAGTTTAGCTCCAACCCCAATTAAACACACCTGAACCAGCTAATCAAGGTCTCACTAGGCATACTAGAAACTTTCAAACAGGTGTGTTGGAGCTGGTTGGAGCTAAACACTGCAGGACAGCGGCCCTCCAGGACCGAGATTGGTGAACCCTGAGCTAGACTCTGAATGTTTTTAATGCTTATTAGAGAGAGAAGGAGAACACATATATCTTGGCCCTGGATGGGGATACTGATTTCCAGCCGTCCGCAGTCATGCTGTTAATTGACAGACTGAAACTCTACCCAGAGGTTGGGGCTGCCTGTGGCAGGATTCATCCAACAGGCACAGGTTGAATATATATATATATACATACACATATATATTAAGTATAAACCATTTTTATCAGGTCATTTTATTGTTTTTGATTCATTACTGTAAAATTTTCTAAACATCTAGAATAGAATAGTTTTGGTTCAGTAAGATTTTATTATTAGGCCTATATAAAATTGTTTTCAGCAAGGGCACAATCAAAGACATTTATAATGTTACAAAAGATTTATATTTGAAATAAAAGCTGTTACCTTTAACTATTTATCAAAGAATCCTGAAAAAATGTTTCATGGTTATATTTAATTGTTAAGCAGCACCACTGTTTTCAGCACTGATAATAATAGGAAATGTTTCTTGAGCTGAAAATCTGTGTATTAGAATGATTTTTGAAGGATCATGTGACACTGAAGACTAGAGTATTGATGCTGAAAATTCAGCTTTGCCATCACAGGAATTACAATTGCAAAATATATTAATTGTAATATTATTTCATATCAACTTTAAGGAATACACTACTATGGACTATATGAAGCTAATAGGCATTGACTAAAAGCCATAAAACTCTAATATGACTGTTTTTACTGTATTTTTGATCAAATAAATGCAACCTTGGTGAGCATAAGAGACTTCTTTCAAAAACATTTTTAAAATCTTCCTGGAACCCAAACTTTTAAAAAACTTTTCTAGAATGGTTTTCAAAGTATGAGGCAGAGTAAGTGTGAAGAATAATTAACCAGATAAAACTACTAATAATAAATTAATTTAGAAAAAGAATTCAAAGAGAATCAAAATAAATAAATTACAATTTAAAAAAAAAGAAAAAAATCAAGATAACAACCAAATATGTCTGAGCTGTATGTATTGTCTGTAGGGATAAAGCCAGTTATGATACCTATAAATCATACAGTAGATGGTACAGTATTTTCCACCAAATTCATCTGTCATTTGGTAGAAACTAGTCGCAAACATGCACTCATCTTTGAAAACTATGGAAACATCTACATTAAATATGGTACGATGATTAACTATTTCGCCGCTTGATGACCATTGTAAAATCTGAGATCCACTCATCTATTCTAAAGAAAACTGCACGTGCGACTACTTATGTATAGTATAGATTATAAAGGTGATAAACTGACTAATAAGATATTATGCTTAAAGGGCCCATGGTGTGGTATCAGAAGTTTGAATATGCGGTAGGCCACTGGCTGCAAAAGACTGCAGAGCACGTGTTCGGCTGTGTACTGTGCAGCCCTGGATGTTTCAGTCTTTTCAGAGGAGCCGCACTCATGGACGACAACGTCATGAAGAGGTATACAACTAAAGCAAGTGAAGCCAGCCACTACATCCAGTATGATCAAGGTAATGTCTACATGAAGCTAACCACATGACAAATAATATCAATTCAGCCTAGACTGAACAAATTCACCCTCTTTTCGGTGTAACGTCAGGTGAGGACCGCTGGTTATGCACTCTGCTTCTGCAGCAGGGGTGGAGGGTTGAGTATAATGCAGCATCTGATGCCTACACCAATGCACCTCAGGATTTTAAAGAGTTCTACAACCAGCGCAGACGCTGGGTACCTTCTACCATGGCCAACACCATCGACCTCTTGGGCTCAGGAGGACTGACCTCTGAGAGGAACAGCTCTATCTCAAAACTTTACATCTTGTACCAGATTATCAGCATGGCAGCTTCCATCTTGGGCCCTGCCACTATCTGTCTCATGATATCAGGTAAGGTTTTGCTTGCATAGAAAAACTGACAGTAATTTTATTTGCATTAGATTCAGTGTGCTGTTTTATGGCAGAAAAAAAGGGCTATTAAAGTGCTTTCTTTATCTTGCAGGAAGCTTTGTGTTCATTTGGGAAATCGGTGAAAATATTGCTCTTGCTTTGGCCGTAGTGCCCCCTACTGTCTATCTCATCTTGTGCTTCAAACTGACATCTGACATGCAGATTAAAATTGCAGCAATTATGAGTGTGCTCTACGCATTTCTCATGGCGGGAACAATTCTCTGCATCATAGGTAACGACTATGTCTTTTTTCATGCCTAAAAAACTATTTAGAACATAATTTTTTTTAGACTGGACATACTTTATTTCCTAATTTCTACTCTCGTAGGGGATTTAGTGAGGCAACAAACCTTTCTGACCCCGAGTGGTCTGTTCCTCATCGGCATGGTGTTGTTGTACATCATTACGGCAGCTTTACACCCTCAGGAGTTCTCACTGGTCATCTATGGGTTGTTATACTTCCTCTGCATTCCCAGCGGGTATTTACTCTTGGCCATTTACTCTATAGTCAACATGAACAATGTCACGTGGGGCACTCGTGAAACCGGCGGCCAGGCTAAGACTACAGCAGTCGATACCTTCAAGAAGAAGTTCATGAATGCCACATGTTGCAAATGTCCATGTTTGGAATCTGAAGAAGATTCGAGCAAGGAGATACTACCTGCAGAAACCATAACAGAAACTGAAAAGCCTTTGGATGTTCCTTTGGAAACACAAAGGTAAAAAAAAAAAAAAACTACACTATAGCACAAATTCACATTGTTTCATCCCATTTCTATCCACCTGTGTAGATTTTTTATATAGATTTGAAAAAACTAAATTAACTAATTAATTACTTTCATATTACAGTGGATGTTTTTAATACTATCACTAATAATACTGTATTCCTACAATGTAGGGCAGAGGAGTTCCCACTCAGTGCTCATCAAAGTAAGTATGACTTCCATACTTAATATCCTAATATTCTAACTGTTGACTTATTGAATTAGATTACGATAAAAACGGTTATGTATTTAATTCCAAAAGCTTGGATTGAACATCTGCAGATGAAATCTTATGACTTTCCCTTGCATGAATCTGCGCTTCCAATGGTAAGACAAATTGGAAGAAATAAATTATATTATATTATATTATATTATATTATATTACATATTATATTATATTTGTTTATATTTGTTTATATTTGTTTATAATTTTTTTATATATATGTATTTTTTTTTTTTTTTTGCAAAATAATTATGTTTATTATTATTCTGACATAATACATGGCTACATTTGAATGGCTGTCAATGGAGAAACTTGTTTTTTGCAGGTTTTTTATTTAAATTAATTTTTTTGGCTGAGCTAATTGGCCCTGCTCTTGGTTGCTGCAGATGTGTCAAGTGCATAGTGCATACACATAATATACATGTACTGTTTCACCACATGCAGGATGAAATCGATTTCTGGAGAGAACTGCAAAAGAAATATCTAGAACCTCTTAAAGAGAATAAAGAACAACAGGAAAAAATAGCTAATGATCTGAGAGAACTTCGAAATAAGGTAAGCCTCGTAAGCTTGTCAATATGCAAAAACGACTTTGTATGTGGTTTTGTCTATATGCTCTGGAACAGTAAAGTTTTGTCTCCATGCTGTTTTGCTGTTCTCTTTCATATAGGTTACATTTGCCTTTTTCTTCTGCAATGCACTTTGGCTAGTGGCAACTTTCTTCCTTGAGACAATTGGTGACTCAATCTCCATAAAGATCCCAAAAATGTTTCCTAATGGGACTCGATCCCCAACAGAAGAGTTTTCCCTTGATCCAATTGCACTGATGTTCCTACTGAGCTTCGCATCATTGCTGATAGTGCAATTTATTGCAATGTTATACCAAAGGTAACTAAACATGCACAAAAGAATAAAATAACTATCACTGATTCTTTTATATAAAATTGCCAGACCTTTTTGTTTTAGTGTTTCACTAAATCACAAAGTGGAGATCATGCAATACATTATATATAAAACCAGTCTAAAGTCTGAAGATAAATCATTCCGTTTTATTCCTATTTTTAGTCATGGTGTATTATGTTCTTTTGTTTCAGAGTCTACACATTAATCCATTTTGTGGCATATGCTGATACAGAAATTAAAGCTTGTAGAAAGCAGTCACATCAGGTGAGCCAATGGATACACACTACATTGCCATTTTAAATGTTTTTTTATTTGTATTATTAACGATGTCCACATTTCAATAGGTTGCACAGATCCAGGACTCAAACCCCCAGTATGAGACATATGAGCTAGATACAGCCTTATGTTTTCAGAACCCCTCTGTTTTGAGAAGAGGTGTGACTTCTGTATAAGGATTTGTATTTATCTAAAGATTTATTGTCCTATAGATACTAATGTAGCACTAATAACATTTTCTGAATTATTTATTTAAGGAGAATTTAAATTGTAAAAAATATGTCAATTAATGATTTTTATTGAGTTAATTACATGATATGCCAACTAATAATCAGATTAATCACAAGCAATCACCTATACCGGGTAGTTTTTGCTAAATATTACATTATTTCTGCCTACTAAAGCTTTGGATATATGAACATTACTAGAGAATGACCTTTTAAGGAGAATATGTTACTTGTTAAATTAACAATCCTAAAAAATATTTTAAATGATTTCTTTGTACATATTTACTGTTGAGTGTATTTAAATAAAAATGATCTATTATCTTTTGTAATCGTCTCTCATTGTTACTCCAGACGTTTTAATGTTATTGAATAGATCACAGTTTTATGCCATCATTGATGTGACATATGAATGGTGCATTTAAATTAATGTATTAATTAATTGTAGAAAGGCCGATGGAAGTGTTTACTTGTTAATGTTTAAATGGCAATTTGACATATAAATACATTTATAAGTTATTAGGTTTCCTACACTTATTATATTGATCCTCACAATGTTGGTCAAACACACACACACATGGTAAGTTAAAGTTTATTTAGATTAGTTTATATCCAAAATAGTAAATACAATGGTACAATAAAAATCAGCACCAACTATGTCTATGTAGAGCATTTTGCCTCTAACAATATGAGAGAGTCATAGTAGCATGTCTTTCTAAACAATTATACAAAAATGGGAAGCCTTTATAACAGCTTTCAATAATAAGGTACTAAATATGATAAGCTTAGATCAATAGTTAATTTACATTCAAACATGAATATATGTACATTCACTAGTGATCTGCTAACCATATGCAATGTAATGTTTGTTAATGTCATTAATGAAAGTTGTTGCCATTTCTTTAAGTTTAACCTGAAAAAATTATACAATATTTACATAATAATTTGTGATGTGTAAAAGCACATAACAATAGCACTATGTTAGAGGACCGAATGTATTGGCAAATTTAGTACAAAAACAAAAGGTTAAAGGCGGAGCTATGAATTATTCAGTACTGGTTCTCAGGGGAAAGTTCTGCCTATGTTCATGGAATCGGCAAAAGGATAGACCAGGAATTCAGAGAATGTTGTGTAGCGTCCTTGGTTGCTGTAAACGGCGTATCCGTCATCCTGCTGACTGTACAGCCAGACACTGTCTCCTCTTTTCAGTGACAACAGCAGACTCTGACTCTGCATCTCTCTCCTCCGCGACAAGTCCTCGTCGAACACCATGGCCCGCACCTCCCCTCTGCCCAACATCAGCTTCACCGACAACGCCCGACGAGGGTGTTTCCCCACAGTAAACGCGAAGAAGTACGCACCGGGGAAGTGGCAGGTGAAACGTCCAGAAGTTTTGTTAAAGTGGCCGCCTATGTTAACATATTCCACGTCAAACGTGAGAGCTTCTCTTTCCCGATGGCCTCTGCTTTCACCCAGCACTGATGATGTTCTTGCCACTGAAAATGCAGAACGTGGTTCCTCAATGGTTGTTCTTCAGTCATAATGGGCATCTATAGGGGGAGGACAACCTGGAATATGGAGGCCTGGAGGAGATAGGTGGTTACTGAGATCTCCAACAGATGATGTGGAGTCTGGGTAGACGAGATAACCGCTAAATGTGATGTATGGTCCAACGTTGCTGTAGATGGCGTAGTCGGGATTCTCCTGAAGCAGAAGGTAGACCGTATCCAAGGGCTTCAGACTGACCATCACGCTCTGGCTCTGCACCTTGCGACCCTGGTTCTGGTATCCGTCGTACGCCATGGCCTGCACCTCCATCCCGTTCTTCACCAGCATGACAGACAGCATCTTCTTGGGAAACTTTCCCACGGTGAACGAGAAGTAGTACGCACCAGGCAGGCGGCATCTGAAACCGCCTGTATCTGGGTTGAAGTCATCACCGATGTTGACGAGAAGGCGGTCAAAGGTCACGACCCGCTGAGTGCCACCCAACACGCTGCTGCTACGTGTGGCGGAAAAGGCCAAGCGTGGGCCTGAAGTCATTGGGGGGATGTTGAGGGACGCTACACAGCCCAGACATGTGACCAGCCCAAGTAAACAGGACACACCACTGCTTGGTCTCCATAACGTCACGCCAGCTGCTGTAGAAAAATACATTATCGTTATCAAAAGTCTTCAATGTCACTTCTTGGCACTGTTGAAAACGTCAAAAATAATTCTCAAACAACTCCAAGTAATTATTCAAAAATATATCAGTGCGCCATTATGTATTTTGCACCAAAGGTACAAACTGAAATCTTTAATGCTGTATAATACTTTAAAGGATTAGCTCACCCCAAAATGAAAATGTCCTAATAATTTACTCACCCCAATGCCATCCAATATATCCATGACTTTCTTTACTCAGTGGGAGAGAAATTATGTTTTTTGAGGAAACATTTCTGGATTTTTCGTCTAACAATGTATTCCATTGGTTACCATCGTCTTTAAGTCCAAATCAATGCAGTTTCAAACGTCTTTGAAGTGTTTAAACGGGCTGTACGCGATCACAGCTGAAGAAGATGTTGTTAGGAAACGATAGGTCATTTAAAAAAAAAATTATAGGCCTAGACTTTTTTACCTTCCATAGTTCGGATTGAGCTGATCAACAGATTAAGTCATCAGTTCCATCTCTGCTGTTACCGAGAATCCCACTGAAAATCTATACTAAAATTTAATAAAAAATAAAATAAAATAAAAAGAGAGAGAGAGAGAATCCCACTGAATGTGGAAACGCACAGCTGTGGGGATCCGAGGCCAGATTCAGATCAGCTCGGACCTACCTAACAGACAACACAAAGCAACAAGGTCACGACCCCTGATGATATTATTTCTCGTTTTTGTCAAATTGTATACATTTCTTACAAAAGATATGAAATATTATTTTAAGAATGGATTTTAAATTAATTTTATTTTTCTTATGCCTCACTGACAAATTGTTTTAGTTTTTTTAAATGTCATTTAAATAATAAATGTAACCAAACAGCTTAAAATTAGAGATATAATCTTTTAATCTTTGACTGGTCAAAGCTGAGTAAAGAGGAGGTGGCTGAATACTCATTGCGAACTGAAAGTTTTCTAAATAATATTCCTCTGCCTTATGATGCCCTAATGTGCTCAGACATTAATTGTAAGGATGTGCTACATGTTGAAAAACTCTGTGCCATGTATGATGGTATTGTGAAATGTCTTAATGTTTCCAGTGAACCTTTCTGTAAAAGAAAATGTAAGGTGTTTAACATTAGACCTGGGTGGAATGAGTTTGTGGCTGAGCAGTATGCTGAGGCAAGAGAGGCCTTTAGACTTTGGTCAGAGGCAGGAAGACCTAGACATGGGGAATTGTTAGATAGAAAAAAAATGACAAATGCTAGAGTTAAGTATGCACTACGTTTTATTAAGAAAAATGAAAATACAATGAGAGCAGACTCACTAGCCAGAAAGTTACAGAAAAACAACCCTACTGATTTTTGGCAAGAGGTCAAAATTATGAATAACAGTACAATTTCCTTACCGGCTGTTATTGAAGGTATTAGTAGCCCAGAAAAAATAGCTGCGCTCTGGCGTGAGCATTACTGTGACCTATTTAATTGTGTCAAAAGTAACTCAGTTAGAATCAATCATGAACATACTGATTTCTCAGCAGATATGATGGTTAGGGTAGCAGATATCTATGATGCCATTAACATGTTGGAGAACAACAAAGCCTGCGGTATGGACTGTATTAATGCAGAACATCTAAAATATGCCAGCCATAAGCTCTGTCCTTTGCTTTCCATGTGTTTTAATGGTTGTTTGGTTCATGGTGTCCTGCCTAACGCTATTATGTCTGTTTTGTTACTACCTGTGCTTAAAGACAAGGCTGGTAAGCTTAACAGTATTGACAATTATCGACCAATTGCATTAGCCAGTATCTTGTCTAAAGTACTGGAGAGAATACTGCTAACAAAGTTAGAAATGTATGTTCTTACTACTGACAATCAGTTTGGGTTTAAAAGAAAGCATGGAACCGACCTGTGTATCTATGCTCTTAAAGAGATTGTGTCCAGGTATAACAGCCTGAAGTCGTCCATGTTTTTATGTTTTATTGATGCGTCAAAGGCATTTGATAGAATCAATCATGAACGACTGTTTGTAAAATTGCTTGATAGAGGTGCTCCTATATTTTTAGTGAGAATTTTAGTGTTTTGGTATGCCCATCAAACGTTTCAGGTTAAATGGGATAATGTTGTATCTGCTCCGTTTCATGTCAGTAATGGAGTGAGACAAGGAGGAATTATGTCTCCTATTTTATTTAATGTCTATATGGATGATCTGTCAGACCAGTTAAATAGGTTAAAAACTGGCTGTCTTGTGGGTAACACTGTTGTTAATCATCTAATGTATGCAGACGATCTTGTCCTGCTCTGTCCATACAGCGCTGGGCTGCAGCAGATGCTGAAAGTCTGCTCGCAATATGGCTTAGATTATGATATTAAATATAACACTAAGAAAAGCCACATAATGGTAGTTAGAAGCAATGAGGACAATAAATCAACTTTTCCGACTTTTTATTTGTCAGACAGCCCTCTTGCTGTGTGTGAGGTAGTTAAATACTTAGGTCATGTTATATCTAATGACTGGACAGATGACAAAGACCTATACCGTCAGCGCTGTAAAATTTATGCTCAAGCCAATATGCTCATAAGGAAGTTTTATATGTGTTCTGACTCTGTGAAGTGTTCTCTGTTTAGAACCTATATCACACCGCTATATACTGCTCAATTGTGGTCTAACTATAAGAAAACGAGTATGCAGCGGCTAAAGGTAGCATACAATGATGCAATGAGGTTGCTGCTCCGTGTCCCTAGGTGGCATAGTGCCAGTCATTTGTTTGTGGCCAATAGAGTGCCAACCTGTGAGGCACTCTTAAGGCAACTGATGTTTGGTTTTATGTGTCGATTGGACAATTCAGTGAACCATATAATTGAAGCCCTTGTCAATCCTCTGAAAAGCTGTTATAGATACTCTTCGAGGCTTAGACGACACTGGTGTAATAGCCTGTATATTCTATAGGCTATTATGGAATTTTTATGTATTTTTGTATCTCCCTTTTTATGCTGTATGTTGTGTTATATGGACCTGTGTCTGCAATAAAGTTATATATATTTTAACTTACCATCACAAGATATGAATATTTCTTTTAAAGGGTTAGTTCACCCAAAAATGAAAATTCTGTCATTAATTACTCAGCCTTTTGTCTTTGCCTTATCGCACAGGCAAATAGTATATCATTTAAAGCAGGGGTTCCCAACCTTTTTTGTGCCAGGGACCAGCATATTCATAAAAAAAATTCCAGGGACCAGTTGTCAATTTTAACCCTGTAAGACCCAAATATAGAAAAAAATTAGCAAATTTTTTTTTGACCTCCCAGATATTGTTTTAGGAGGCCTCTGATGTAGAAATGAAAGAGTTTTCAGATTTTTTACGTTTTAGTAAGTTTTTAGGAAAATGTTGTAAATTTGCAACGTTGGGCATTGTTGGGAGCAGAACTTCTGTGTTTGTACTCACTTTGTCTGAACAGATATACAGAACATTTAAGCATTCATTTGCAGGGTTGATTGCTTACTTAGCCCCATAACAGTATATATCATGAGTAATAATCATACAACAATCATAGTTTTATGAATAAGCATTTATTAATAAAAAATATTGGAAAAAAATATTTACAAAACTTTTCGTAAAAAAAAAAAAAAAAAAAAAAAAAAAACTGTGGTTTGAAGGCAGTCTGTGTTCACTTGCAGTGATAGTCCCTAAAACAGTTATTTTCATCTGTTAAGCACAGGCGAACATTGCACTTGCTACACAGTGTGTTTGTGTATCCATCATAAAAGACCTTTCTGCGCTGGTGGCATTCTGAAATGGAAAAATGTAAAAAATAATGTGAACAATTAACATTAGATATGTGAACATTAAATATGTGAATAATACATATGGGTCTTACATTGTAGTAGATAAACTGAAAGAATAGACAGGGTGGTAGACCATGTGGTAGAAATCTAAGTATTTCCATTAGCATGCCCATAAGTATTATAATTTCAATGAAGTGATAATCAACATTTCAATACATTCAAACAATACTGTCTATTGCAGCCTATTATGCTCTCTACTTATCATACTAAAGGAACACATGCATCCCCCCAGAGCACTTACAGGTTCACATTCAAGACCATTCGCACCTGTCCCTGGACAATGCAACAGGCATCCCAAGAATTCCAGAACATTCAGAATCTGTTTTTCTATCTCCTAATGCTACTAACTGCTGCTTGGGCAACACTGAGAAAAAATGGCTCAGGATCATTTAGAAGTTAAAAAACAAACAAAAAACTACAAAGATACAGGGAGTTTCAAATACTGCTATAGATGCTGAAGTTTCAAATATCCCATACAATTTATTCATGTGTTTAATAATGGTCTAAGATAAACTAAGTAAAACAATTAACAGAAAAACACATTTAGAGCTTAGTTACAATGAATCACTACATTTCTACTACATTTTTTTTTCAATTTGTGATCATTTGAAAAGTGCAGTGTCCTTATGTAATGTGTAAGGTGCACAGGCTATTTTGACTACCACTCTGACCCAACGTTGTCGAATTACAACATAGACATAACAAGCTCTAAATCAAATTTGATGAAAGTTTTCCAAAATAACTAAATATGTACATGTTCTAGACATTATAATAAACACCCCAAAAAATATTTAAGCAATTTTACTTACTTTAATCCTGACAAATCCAGTCATGCAAAAAAAGGAGATGAGCTCAGCGGGAAGTTTGCAGGTAGAGTGAGTTCATAGCCAGATGACCGGACCTATAAACACTTCTTCTATCCAATAGCATTGTGAGGACAAACAACAGGACCCATTAACAATGTAAATGTGGTTTTGAGAGAAAAAAACATTTGCAGGCATTTTTTCTGAATTGTTAAAAGTGATGTTGTAAATTTGCAACCGTGGGTCTTACAGGGTTTAAGATGCATCGTTTGGAACATATCACTGTGTAAAACAGTAACAGCCTATCATTTATTTGCATAATGAACTAGATGGCAACAAAGGCTACTTGTATGAATATACCAATCTTTTTAAACTTTCAGACCGGTTCACAAAATATTTCCCTTTACTGCCATACAATTAGGTCTACTTCAAAAGCAACTCACACAGCACTCACTCACTAGCAGGTGGCAGTAATGGCAAATTGTATGAAAATACCAGTCCATTTCACCTGTCAAATCTCTCCAGAACCACTAAAGACAATCACTTCAACAGCAACTTAGTGTTTTCACACACCAACAGGTGACAACAAAGGCTAATTGTATGAAAATAAGTGCCAGTTTCAACAATCAGACAGTTTCAGAATACAATAGCAAACACATAACTTAGTGATTTCAGCCAATCATTTTTAAAAGTATAAAATTAGAGATTAAACTTTAACCTTTAACAAAAAATACCAAATCAGACCAATGAGAACAAAACTATTTTAATGTGAGCATGAACTGCTTATTGATATTACTATATTTGTAGCTGTGCACAAGACCAGCTGTTCTTCCTGAGCATCCATAAAAAACATATGCATCCAAAACAATGCACAAAAATTCCAGGATACAATAAAACGAAATTTAAAAAGGTCTGCTTTACAAATATGAACGAAAACCAGCTTACAGTTTTTCACCACAAATAACACACAACGGATTTGGTGCCACGGAATCGCCTGTTGTCATAAATCCATACCTAATGTATGAGGTATCGTATTTATGAAGCGTGACTTTTTCTCTCCCGCTATTTTCGAGTTGGTCATCGCCTTTCCTTTTACCAGAACTGTCCGCAATGAAATTAGCCATTGAAAAAAATATCGCGGCCGCTCATCTCTCCACTTCCCTGTCACTTCAGGCGCAGCGCGCTTTTTTGCAGTCCGTTCAGATATGACGCGTTGCTAAGCAATCGCAAGGCGCTCAAATAAACACATTTTAATCTATTTATTGTTTAGGTTTTGGATTAAATAACATGACGTCATAGCACTTAAAAAAGCATATAAAAAAGACAATTAGTATTATTATAAAAAAAGAAAAAAAGAAACATTATTCTGGGAATATTTCAAGGCCCGGTACTAACGGGTCCACGGACCGGCACCGGTCCGGGGACCGGGGGTTGGGAATCACTGATTTAAAGTATTCAAACCAAACATGAGTGAAATTTATGATGCTGAAAATTCAAGATGTAATATCTGGAAACAATTAGGTCTTATTACCTTACACAGTTTAAAGAATATTACATGTTTTAAAGGGAAAACAACAACATGTAATTAAATAGTGCATATGAAATGTAGCCATGAATGTTTTTTAATGATGAATGGGTGGATTCTGGATTCTGAAATTGTGTGATTCACTGTTGCTTTTAAATATAGGCAACACTGCCACCCTGAGGCCCCAGAATGAAACAGGTAATTTCTAAAACAAATACATTTTATACATTCAACAAAGACAGTTTTACAACGGAATGCTTAAAAGTATGACTCAGATTTATTTATTGAAGCTCAAACAAATGTAAAATGTATGGAGGTTAGTGCCACGTGAAAGAATGCATGCTTCATTTAACTTTAGTAATATGTAAATGTGCATTGGGCTCAGCAGGTTATTTTTAAATGTAACTATAGCTTCTAAGAAATATGTTTTGGAGTGGTTACAGGTGGCTGAGGTAATAAATGACTGCTGTTTTCATGTTGTCATTACTGGACTTTCAATAGAGTGATTTAGAAAATAATTGCAAAGCTTGGTGTATCTTCATGAATCGCTTTATTTCCTCAGGAATATCTGAAGAGTTTATGACACCCATGTTTAACTTCTATAAAAGCATTGGGGAGCTGCAGATGATGCAAGAGGAACATGCTTTATACTGCCATCACAATCCTCTCACCAGGTGAGCAGATCGGTCACTTAATGTTCTAAATAAAAAGTTGCAGAATGCTAATTAATTAGTTTAGTTTGGTTTATTTCTTATTTGAGCAAAATAAAAGAACACAATCGTGCAAAAGTTTGGGTACAGTAAGATAAAAAAAAAAAGTCTCTTATGCTCACCAAGGTTGTGTTTATTTGATCAAAAATACAGTTAAAACAGTAATATTATGAAATATGAATACAATTTCAAATAACAGTTTTCTATTTTAATATATTTTAAAAATGTAATAGATTCCTGTGATGGCAAAGCTGAATTTTCAGCAGTCTTCAGTCACATTATCCTTTAGAAATCATTCTGATATGTTGATTTTGAACCAAGATGCTATTTTTGTAATGTGAGCTATAGTATAACAACAAATTATTTTTTGTATATACTCGTGTACTTTTTGGATGTTCATTTTTTGTTCTTTCGTTCGTCATCTTCGCTTTATTTTTCGCAAAGCATTATTTTGCTTCTCTTCAGCTATAATAAAGAGACATCCACTCTTGCATTGCATGTTCGTGCATTTTGGGGGGCGGAGCAATGACGGGAGGGGTGTGTTTCAAATATCAACAATGTTTCAAAGAAATTGCGTACTGTACCTTTAAACTATCTAAAACCCACTTTTGGTTCTTATGTAATAAGCAATTATGCAATTTGTTCTGTTCTAATAATAAGTTAAATGGTTAATGATTAATAAGTTCACAATAGAGAAGCTACCACATTTTTGTCATTGTTTTAAGCTTTAGAAGGCCACAAAAAAAGTGTTCCATTTGACTGAAACTGTTCTATCTAACCACAGACAGGCCATATGTAAAAGACCAGCAGGCAGTGGAGCGTCTGCAGGATCCCATGTTGGAGGTGCTGAGGAAGGTCTGTAAGCTACAGCACCCTCAGGAGCCCCAGCACTTTGCAAGGCTTCTCGGTCGTCTAACTGAGCTTCGCACCCTCAACCACCACCACGCCGAAATGCTAGAGTCATGGCGCATGAGTGACCACAAGTTCACCCCCCTCCTCTGTGAGATCTGGGACGTTCAGTGACTTTGTGACAGAAAATGCAGGGGGGAAAAATGGGTGGATGAAGGAGAAATACCAAAGACTTTTACTAAGCTGCCAAATAAAGGAGTTTACACACTTTTGAGAGAATTTGACTGTTAAAGTATAAAATGTAAACGGTATACATTGCCAAATGTCAAGTAAAGCAGGAAGTAAAAATTATTTTAAGGCATTATCAGCTCTTCAAGAAAAGATTGAGGGACACATTTTGATATTGTAATACCTTTGTAAATGTTTACCTGGCCTTTGCTACTTGATTTGTTTAAAATCTGCTTAATCTGAGGATTACATGGCTTTTTACACTCTATGTCTGTTTGTGTATTGTGTTATTCATCTAAGGTTCTCAAAATCTGTACTTCCTGACCTGTGGTCACTCTTTTCACATTTTGAAAATCATGTAAATTTCCATTCTTCTTTTGTGCATAAATATGTGTTTATCTGGAAGTTGGTGTTTACCACTGTATACTGTATAAACAGCATTATGAGTACATTCATACATACAGATTCAGTGATACATACACTATATGGCCAAGGCCAAATATATGAGGACACATCAACAGACCCATATGTGTAGAGCACAAAACCATGAAAGTTCACCCAAAAATGAAAATTCTGTCATTAATTACTCACCCTCATGTTGTTCCAAACCCGTAAGACTTTCGTTCATCTTGAAACACAAATGAAGATCTTTTTGATGAAAGGATCTTTTTGATCCTTTAGTTTCGGTCCCTCAATAGACAGCTACGTAAATACCACTTTGACGCTACAAAAAGTTCATAAAGGGATCGTAAAACTAATCCATATGAGCGGTTTAGCCCAAATTTTCTGAAGAGACATGATTGCTTTATATGAACAACAGATTTAATTTAGGCTTATATTCCAACGCTATCTCATGACCAATTCGAACGAATGATAAAAAGTTGGCTAATTCGTACGACCTCACTCGTACGAATTTGTACGATTTGTCTAAACCCACGTGATGGGTAGGTTTAGGGGCGGGTCAGGGGTAGGTCATTCGTATGAATTCATACGAATTGGCCAATTCGTAAAATATGTACTATTTTGCAAAAATCGTACTAATTCGTATGAGTCAGGTCGTATGAATTCGTACGAATAAGCCACCTCGTAGAATTTGTACGTTTTCCCGTGAGATCGGGCTCTATATTCACATATAAACATTGACCAACAAACAAACAAAAGCTCAACCGAACCCGCTTGACGCGCGAAAACAAACCTCTTGGTAACACACGAGAATGAACCTCATTGGTTGTCGCACGTCAAGAGAACATTCTTGAGCTTCTGTTTACCACAACTGATGTGATTAGATCATTGTTTATATGTGAATAAAAGCCTGAATTCAATCTGTTCATCATATAAAGTGATTGTTTCTCTGACTAAATCGCTCATGGATTAGTTTTACTGTACGATTTCAACTCTTTAAGAACTTTTTGTAGAGTCAAAGTGGTATTTACGTAGCTGCCAATTGAAGGACAGAAAGCTCTCAGATTTCATCAAAAAGATCTTAATTTGTGTTCTGAAGATGAACGAAAGTCTTACGGGTTTGGAACAACAGGGAGAGTAATTAATGAAAGAATTCCATCCAATACATTTTCATCAAATTCATGAGCAAGTGAAAAAGTGAAGGGTAAGTGTTGATGTGATGGTATAAAAAACAATTTGATGTTAAATACTATATGGCCAAAAGTACATGGACACCTGAATGCACCCATGTGTGCTTTTTTGAACGGTATTTCAAAACTTTATTAATATACGATTAGTCCTCCATTACAATTTCATTCTTCTGGGAAGGCTTTCGGTCCCACTAAGCACGTTTTCACACCTGGCTCGTTTCGAGCGTTTGTTTCGGAACCTGGTGCGTTTTTTGCCTTATTAGTTGGGTTCGTTTAGGCCTAAACACGGCATTCACACTCAATTGAAAACAAACTCTGGGGCGGTTCGGTTGAGGTGAGAAAGCAATCCGACCCAACGGACCAACAAACCAAGCGATATAATAATAATCTGCGGCAGTGTCTGATTCTGTAAGTGAGCATGTCACAGATGAAGAGTGCCTCTTCATCTTAAAAATTGCTTTTCTCCGTGCATTGCAAGAATGCTGTCCCAACAAAGTCTGGATTCCAGTTATAACTGCATTATATATCAGGACAGCTACAGATAATGCCACTATGAGCTTTAAAGGGGTTCTATTATGCTTTTTCACTTTTTCAAATTTAGTTAGTGTGTAATGTTGCTGTTCGGGCATAATAAAGATCTGCAAGGTTACGAAGCTCCACTCCAAAGGGAGATATTTTATTTAACAGAATCCACTTTCCA
Organism: Squalius cephalus; assembly: GCF_949319135.1. Classification (NCBI taxonomy): domain Eukaryota; kingdom Metazoa; phylum Chordata; class Actinopteri; order Cypriniformes; family Leuciscidae; genus Squalius; species Squalius cephalus. The sequence continues at coordinate 12,363,665 of NC_137127.1, read as the reverse complement.
AGAACTACAACGAACGACTCGTTTGGAAGTCATAATGTTACTCATTTAAATAATCTCTTAAATAATACTCACCCATGGAATATGCAAAAAGGGGACACGGCCTAGCTGAACTGCATTAGAGAAGACCGTGTTGTCGCTATGTCAAAGAGACAGTGACTACCACAGTAGGAAAAAATAAAATACTGTGGTAGTTGTCAATGGGGCCAGAGATCTGCTTGGTTACAAACATTCTTCCAAATATCTTCCTTTGAGTACAGCAGAACAAAGACATTTATACAGGTTTGGAAAAACTTAAGGGTGAGTAAATGACAGAATTTTTATTTAGGGATGAACTATCCATTAAAGTGTCTTATTTGTCATCCAAATGTAATGGCCTTACATTTAAGTTAATGATTTGTTTTTGTTTTGTTTTTTCATTGTAGGCCTACTTATATTTTTAAAAAATCTACCTGTAATATAGCTGTAATTAATTTCTGTAATAATTACAAATAATTTGACCCTTCCCATACACCTGTGCCCAACCTTAAAAGGTTAGTTCACCCAAAAATGAAAATTCTGTCATTAATTACTCACCCTCATATCGTTCCAAACCCGTAAAACTTTCGTTCATCTTTTTGATTAAATCTGAGAGCTTTTGGTCCCTCTTTTGACAGCAACATGCAAATACCACTTTGATGCTTCAAAACATCATCCTGTCATTTTAAGCCAAAAATTGGGGTCAACCTTGGACAAATTGCAACAGAAGCAAACTCAACTGATTTTGTATCCTCAATATGTCCTGAGTAAGGAAAATAAAGTCCCGAAGAATCCCATTAGGAGAAAGTTTCTAAAAAGAGTCAGTCCCATGGACCCAGCCCCAAACCCCATCTCTGCAATAATAATGAATAAAGGCTGGTTTAAAGTACTTCTTCCTGCCTCTATGTATTAATGCTCGTAAATGGGTTCCATTCAGACCTTAACATTAAGTCCTTTACTCTTATATGTCAACAAGATTCAACAAGACATTTTCACCTGGCTGTACCCAATGTTTAGACCTGTTGTGGTATTTATGCAAATTAGCACATACGTAGTTAGATTATGCACCGTTTGCCCATGTTAACAAACAATTTCAAAAAACTTGTAATACATTTTTTGTTTGTCTTGATGTAAGTAATCAACTCAGTCATTTTCATGGTGATATCTAAAGGTTAAATTTTTTACCCTATTCACGTGAGAAAAAGAATGAATAGGCGTATGAATAGGCTATATTTGGGTTTTTTTTCAAAACTTTCCCCTAATGGGATTCTTCTGGGCTTTTTTTTTTTTTTTTTTTTTCTTACTCAGGACATATTGAGGATACAAAATCAGTCGAGTTTGCTTCTGTTGCAATTTGTCCTACCTTTTTTCATAAAATGACTGAAGAGACGATCTCTTTAAATGATGAACAGATTAAATAGGCTTTTATTTACATATAAACATTGATCAACTCACACATCATTTGGGGTAAACGGAAGCTCAAGCATGCTCGCTTGACACGCGAGAAGGCATTAGGTTTATTCTCATGTGTGAAGCCATTTGAGCTTCTGAAAGAAACAATGAGGTTTGTGTTTGTGTTCCGAAGATGAACAGAAGTCTCACGGGTTTGGAACGACACGAGGGTGAGTAAAAAATTTTTTGGGTGAACTATCCTTTTAAGATGTGTCACTGCAATTAACTTCAATTAAAGCGATAGTTTACCAAGAAAAAAGTAAACATCAAGTCATCATTTAGACATTTACTCACCTTCATGACATTTCAAACATGTTAACTGTGTGACGAAGAGACCAAAGTCATTTACTGAAACATTTTCCGGCTGTCAACTGCTGTTAAGTGGGCTGAACAATAGATAAGTTTATTGTTAGAATCTGAACAAATCTTTTTACCTGGTTTTGTGAACTGAATCAATTGACTCTTTTGTCTCCACAGAGCAGTTCATTCACTAATCAATGTTTGTGTTCTACAGAAGGAAGTCGTGCAGGATTTATCATGATTAAGTTGCAGAACAGATTTCATCACTGATTGATTTATATTGTAATAGTCACGGCAATTCGTACAAATTCAATGAGGTGGCTAATTCCTACGAATTCATACGACCTCACTCATATGAATTAGATTTTTGCTAAATCGCACATATTTTACGAATTGCCCAATTCGTATGAATTCATACGAATGACCTACCCCAAATTCGTACGAGTGAGGTCGTACAAATTCATACGAATTAGCCACCTTTTTTATCACTCGTACGAATTCGTACGAATTGGTTGTGAGATCATGTTGCTTTGTTTGTATTGATATTGTCATGGAACAGAAGAATGCAGACAAAGGTAAACTCTGAATGGAGTGTATTGAATTACACCGGTTATCAGCAGGTGAGTCTCTGGATTGCAGATAGTTCTGGTGATACTTGGCATGTGAATGAAAGTTTTATCTTTTGTAGGTGACAGAGAGAAGTGCCCGGAGACTGGCAGACGGTGACGAACAGAAGACTGAAGATGATGAAGGATGAGACGAGAAGGTTCGATGCATAGGTTAGGCCTAGTTTTCCACAGGTAGGTATCGGGTATGAGTGTGTGAAGCAGACTTAAGTGGTGTGGAGCTGATGAAGGTGAATAATGGCAGGTGTGGATGATTGATGAGTGTGGGAGCTGGGAAATGTAGTGCAGTGGTGACAGGACTAGTGACTGAGGATTGTGACAGATATAGGAGACAACAACCTACGACACAACTGGATCACATATGATGAAAAAAGTAGCTAACTATTTTAGACAGGCTTCAGATTCAGAAAGAAATTACTTGAGTCGGTTTTGTAATGAATAATTCTGAGTAGCCAAATCAGTCAGATGAATCCGTCAGAACAGCTAGTTCCATGCCAATGCATCATTAGCCTCATAAATACAGCCATCTCTGTAATTTGACAAGGACAGTAAAAAAATTAACTAAAATAGGTCATATGTCTATTTAGCTCTTTAACTTTTAAAGTTTAAAAAGTGTTTGCTGGGTCTCAAGATTGATTACACCTCTCTTGGTGGGTCCTATGAAAACCCTTGTCCTAACTATGAAGTGAAGTTACATAATCATAGTCTTCCTGATCTAAGAGTTTCAGAAAATAATTTGATCAGAGGCCAACTCTTTTTTCAAAATATCAATTTCCTTGTTGTCTCATGAATGTTTTACTCATAGTGTATTAATGGAAACCCTAGATCATGAAGGGATTTCTCCTTAAATTTTCATTTCCTTCTTCCTTGTACACTGATCAGCCGCAACATTAAAGCCACATGCCATATATCATGTAGGTCCTCATCAGACTGCCAAAACAGCTCTGATACGTCGAGGCATGGACTTCACATGTCCTCCACATGTCCTCCACAAGTCCTCTGAATGTTTTATGTGATATCTGGCACAAAAACAATAGCAGCAGATCCTCTAAGTTCTGCAAGATGCGAGGAGGGGTCTCCAAGGATCAGATTTGTCCAAATGTCTGTTCCCCAGGTAAACTATGCACATGCACCTGGGCATCCACCTGATCTTAAAAAATGTGATTCATCAGACCAAACAACCTTCTTCCATTGCTCCATTGCCCATTTCTGATGCTCAGGGTCTACAGCATTACAGTTGGCCCCTACCCCCGAATAAAAATGTCACTAGGCAGTTAGTCAGTACATTTCAAATTGTGAAACATTACTTTAGAAACATTTCTTCCTTGTTTTTCTAGATGAAAAGCCCTTGATAACCCCTACTACTCTCTGTATGAACGTACAACAGGATCTATCAACTATAACCATAGTGACATTGACTAAAGTAAATACAGTTTTAAAGTCTTATCACATTTGAAAGAGACGAGGCGAATGTTCATTCGTCAAATTAACCAACAACAGCTTTAATACCTGAGTGAGAGCAAAGCATTTGAGTCGTGCCAAAGACTTTATATAAGAGACTTTGGTCGCACATACATAACACTCACAGAGGCAGTTCAGTGGAAGACAGTGTCCATATCTAAAGTTCACCAGTTGTCCTTCCTTGCACCACTTTTGCTATGTACTAACCAATGCGTACCAGGAATAACCCACAAGACTTGCCATTTTGGAGATGATCTGACCCAGTCATCTTTGTCCCTGGTCAAAGTCACTCAGATCTTTTCGCTCGCCCATTTTTCCTGCTTCCAACACATGAAATTCAAAAACTGACTGTTCACTTGTGGCCGAATATATCCCACACCTTGACAGATGTCATTGTAATGATATAATCAATGTTATTCACTTTACCTTTCAGTGGTTTTAATGTGGCTGATCAGTTTATATCTTGCATATCGACAGTTACATTAATGTTCTTTGCATATGCTTATTTGGTCTTTGTGTGCTGTAAGTCAGCTAGTTCTTTCGCACGAACTCCATTTCCTTATGCATATTATGTGCATGAGAATTACCCCCCAAATTGCTGTATAGTGTGGCATTACAATATTTCTTCCCTGTAATTGTGTGTCATAGTATAATCCGTTAATTAGAAGGGATTTACCCCATTTGTTTAACCATGTAGTTGTATATCCGGTAAGTCGTTTAAAATATTTGAGAAACTCTTTTCATCATCAAAGGGAGTGGGAAATTAAACTGAACATGGACAGGTAGATGATTTATATGTAAAGATGAATACAGAAGTCACAGCATAGAAACTCCCTCCCTCCTGCTTATAAGGCTCTGGTCTGTTTTACATATGGTCAATCAAAGGTTTTTGCTGCCTTGCAAACATCACTATGGAAAAGCAGAAGAGACATGAATTCAGGTAATCATTTTTTGTTTTTCATTTATCAAACTTACATTAAATAATTAAAATTAAGATCTCCACAAACATTTAATTATGCAGCTAAATGCTTATTTTCGAATTTAACATTTTTAATATTCCACTTTCTCTCAAATTGATTTCTTTATAAAGAACAATTCTTTACCTATTCCTGGCATATATTCCTTCAATCTCTCTAGCATGATAAATACCAAAAAAAATTGTACATCTTTTAAATTTCTCGTTCAAGTGAACTTTAAATTTTCCATTAAGCTATTCCCTTTTTTTCTTCCCAAACAGGCGACCTTGGGATGCGTGCAGAGAAGTGCCGATCATTCAAGATGAGCAGATACCAAAGAAACGAGTGCGGTGTTTGAAATGGTTCTCGTGTGCCATTGTTGGCGTACTTGTCTTTGCCCTTGCGCTGCTCAGTAAAGTGAGCTGCTTTAATAATCATTGGCTAATCATTTTTGGGTGATAGGATAACAATTAACTTGTCTATTGAATATTACACAAAAGGCTCGGCTAGACTGAAACTAATTTTTTTTTTCTTTACAGACATCATTTTTGCTTTTGATAACATTTGGGAACAATGAAACTGAGATTATATGTTCAGAAAAGAAGCCGGCCGCCCTACTTGGCATTGGCTTTGTTCTGGTTGGGCCGAGTGTTCTCCTTTTGCTAAAAAGCACATGGAAGTTCATTTTCAAGAGTGCAGCCATGCCCTCTAAAAAAACTGTTTTTTGGGTAAGCAAACAGAGTTTTTGTTAAACAGATGTATAGTAGCAGAGAAACTGATTGTTATGGCAGTAACCTTTCTGACTTTGATTTGATCTGTGCTCTAGGTCCTGTGTGTTGAGTTCCTGGTAGCATTGGGAGCTGCAATTCTAACAATAGTAGCCATGCCACACTTTGACATTGTCACTAATGTGATGATCCTAAACAGTGTGAGCATCCTGTCAGCAGTGTTCCAGGTAGTCGCTGAGTGCCTCGCCAAAGAGAGGAAGCGGCTTATAATGCTCCCCGTAAGCTCCATTTTCTTAATCGTCCTGGGTTATGTGCTTTTTGTAGTCAGTTATCTGGCAAACGAACATTCCCCTCAGATGAGAATATCAATTGGCCTTGCCATTGTGGGGACCATCTGTGTTTCTGTGAACTGGTGGGAAAACTACAGCACGCTCTTCTCCATCTCATGTCTAGAGGACATTTCCAAAGACATCGCTCAGTCCCGTAATGTGGTGTGCATCATCTCCAGTTTGATGAGAATCCTGATTACTTCAGCTGTGGTTGTAGCCTATGTTCCTCTGTCTGGTCAGAACTGGGAATCGGTCAAATCCATCTTCGAAACAGTCATTATTTCATTGGTGGCGCTCCAGATTGTATCCTCTGCGCTGTGCCACTGGTTTGTAGTTGTGGCTTGCAAGATGCACTCCCTGCACCGCAGCTTCGCTTTGCCCATGTACATGGCCTCGATTGCAGTTTTGGCAGTGTTTTTGAGTCCACTTGCATTTAAACTCCCAGAGTCTAATCAAACTTCTACTTGTTTTGAGAACGTTCAGTCAAAATCCAGTGATACATTGTTGCGGTTGATGTTGACTGATGCTACAAATACTCTAAAAGCCAGGTACATCGTGGAAAAAATGAGTAAAGGAGGACTGGCGTGTTTGATCTGCTCTGCTCTGAGCTGGTGGTTGGGACTCATGCTCAGTACATTTTACATCTGGTTCCTGAAGATCCATCGAATAGAAAGAACCCAAGATCTGTTCGTGCGACGCATGTATGAAGGAGCGTTTCTGGAACAGTCCATGTTGCTGAACACCCGTTTTGAAATCAGAAAGAAAATCAAGGAGAAACGGTGGTAAGTGTTTCAACTTTCTAACTCTAAGTATGGTTGCATATTGTTCATATCAGCCAATATTAGATATTTTTAAATGATCTGTATCGATGTTGAATGGTGCATTCTCATTGTTTTTTACATTTATGTTATCTGACTCTTACTTCATGTCCATCTATATATAATAACACTGTTAAATGCAAAGTAATTAAATACCCATTTTCATACTGTAATGTTGTGATGCATAGTCACTTGTGTCCTTACATTTTTTTTTTGACTTTTTAGTGCGTTATTTTGAATATATTCAGACAAATTAGACAAACTTATCTTGATCAAAGCATTTTACACAGTAAATGTGTTCCCATTAAATTTTTTTCTAATATGAAGACATCAGTGAGATTAAAAGGAGAGTAAATGGAGTCTCCGGCTTCTCAAATGTTTGGTCTGACAAAAAGACTTTAATTTTACATGTATCCCATATAGTTTTAAAAGAGTTTCAGCATCTCAGACTGTACACTCGCCAAAATACCAAAGTTTGCAATAAAACTCAAATTGCTCGAGTAAACTCTAATAAAAAAGAATTTTAACATGAACTCAAACACGTCTTATCACATTCTTCCAAATCCAAATTATCACAGCTATGCCGTGCACTGTAATTTTGTAGCTTTATACTTTTAACTGTATGTCAACTAACAATTGATTCACTTGCTTCAAATTTTACAAATGTTAGTAATTAAATGAAATGTATCTGAGAGCGACCTCTGAGGAATTACAATTTTCCTTTGGATTTCTTAAAGGAGAACTCCAGTCAATTTTAACATTGAGCTCATTTTTTTGTAAATTTGGAGTGCTGTCAGTACAGAGAACAACGACAAAAATCGGTGTTGCCTACACCATGTTATCCTCTTTTTAAAATTTGCACTCTGTTGACTTCAATGGGGCAAGTTTTAAACCTGCTTTTAGCCTCTTAACATCATTGATGTGTCATTACAAGTGCCCAGCCATGTGAGTGATTCCTTCAGAGTGAACACGGGTGAATCTGACTGCAGTAGATGTGAAAGATATTAATAAAAGTGATGTTAATTCAGCCAGCGCTCATACCTGTATTTACATCCTGTTTTCGGTCGAAGTCCAAAGTAGTCGATTGTCGAGTTCACGCGCGTGATAATAGGTAACTAAACCTATGCGCGTGAACTCGACAATCGACTACATTGAAGTCAACAGGGTGCAAATTTTCAAAATAGAATAACACGGTGTAGGCAACACCGATTTTTGTCGTTGTTCTCTGTACTGACAGCACTCCAAATTTACAAAAAAATGAGCTCAATGTTAAAATTGACCGGAGTTCTCCTTTAATATGTGTTCCTCAGCACAGAAGAAACCATCAGAGTGTTTCTGTGTGCAACGATGTGGCATGAGACCTACGATGAAATGATGAAGATAATCATCTCTATGTTCAGGTAAACATACACTTACTCATTCAGTCTCAATTGAATTGTACTTGTAATTAAATACTATTTCTTTTACTACCAGGCTCGATAAATACAGGCCCAAGACCGACAAACACAGAGACGTCGAGTTTGAATTCCATATTTATTTTGATGACGCTTTCGTGGATGTTGATAATGGAAGGCAGCGCCATGCAAATGAATACGCTGAAATTCTTGTGGATGTAATTAAAGAAGTTTACACGTAAGAATCCTCTTTATTTTGATCTGTTTATGGTTACTGAGAATTTATGGGAAAAACTAATCTAATATTACTTCACATGCATTAGCATTTTTAGTGAGGAGGATCCATGTATATTCAAGCAGACGCCACCACTACCATGGCAGAAGATCATAAACACCCCCTATGGAGGTCGTCTGGAATACACCCTTCCTAATGGCAATGTGATAATGGTTCACTTCAAAGACAAGCAACTTATTCGTCACAAAAAAAGATGGTCTCAGGTAAGGGTCATGCAGCTAAACACAGGTGCAGATGTTTTGTGCCCAGAACTTCACTAATCATCTGTGTTTGCAGATAATGTACTTGTATTACATTTTTGGTTGGAGACTTAACAGACAGTACTTCAAAAAGTTTGAGGTAGGAGAAGAACTGGATGACCTTAAGGAGAAACTGAAGGTTAGATGCTTAACTTTAAAGTTCACCACTAGTATTTCTACAGAATAATACAATATCAGCTAGACTCTGAATGTTTTTAATGCTCATTAGAGAGAGAAGGAGAACACGTATATCTTGGCCCTGGATGGGGATACTGATTTCCAGCCATCCGCAGTCATGCTGTTAATTGACAGACTGAAACTATACCCAGAGGTTGGGGCTGCCTGTGGCAGGATTCATCCAACAGGCACAGGTTGGATATATATATATTAAGTATAAACCATTTTTATCAGGTCATTTTATTGTTTTTGATTCATTACTGTAAAATTTTCTAAACATCTAGAATAGAATAGTTTTGGTTCAGTAAGATTTTTTTTATATATATATCAAAGAAATCACATGTGAGTGATTCCTTCAGAGTGAACACGGTGAATCTGACTGCAGTAGATGTGAAAGATATGGATAAAAATTATGTTTATTCAGCCAGCGCAAATACCTGTATTTACTTCCCGTTTTCGGTCGAAGACCACAGTAGTCGATTGTCGAGTTCTCCACTATTGCTTAGTTACCTATGATCACGCGCGTGAACTCGACAATCGACTACTGTGGTCTTCGACCGAAAACAGGAAGTAAATACAGGTATTTGCGCTGGCTGAATAAACATAATTTTTATCCATATCTTTCACATCTACTGCAGTCAGATTCACCGTGTTCACTCTGAAGGAATCACTCACATGGCTGTGCACTTGTAATGACACATCAAGGATGTTAAGAGGCTAAAAGCAGGTTTAAAACTTGCCCCATTGAAGTCAACAGGGTGCACATTTTAAAAAGAGGATAACACGATGTAGGCAACACCGATTTTTGTCGTTGTTCTCTGTACTGACAGCACTCCAAATTTACAAAAAAATGAGCTCAATGTTAAAATTGACCGGAGTTCTCCTTTAAGGAGTACACTACTATGGACTATATGAAGCTAATAGGCATTAACTAAAAGCCATGAAACTCTAATATGACTGTTTTTACTGTATTTTTGATCAAATAAATGCAACCTTGGTGAGCATAAGAGACTTCTTTCAAAAACATTTTTAAAATCTTCCTGGAACCCAAACTTTTAAAAAACTTTTCTAGAATGGTTTTCAAAGTATGAGGCAGAGGAAATATGAAGAATAATTAACCAGATAAAACTACTAATAATAAATTAAATTAGAAAAATAATTCAAAGAGAATCAAAATAAATAAATTACAATTTAAAAATAAATAAATAAATCAAGATAAAAACCAAATATGTCTGAGCTGTATGTATTATCTGTAGGGATAAAGCCAGTTATGATACCTATAATCATACAGTAGGTGGTATTTTCCACCAAATTCATCTGTCATTTGGTAGAAACTAGTCGCAAATATAGACATGCACTCATCTTTGAACTATGGAAACATCTACATTAAATATGGTACGATGATTAACTATTTCGCCGCTTGATGACCATTGTAAAATCTGAGATCCACTCATCTATTCTAAAGAAAACTGCACGTGCGACTACTTATGTATAGTATAGATTATAAAGGTGATAAACTGACTAATAAGATATTATGCTTAAAGGGCCCATGGTGTGGTATCAGAAGTTTGAATATGCGGTAGGCCACTGGCTGCAAAAGACTGCAGAGCACGTGTTCGGCTGTGTACTGTGCAGCCCTGGATGTTTCAGTCTTTTCAGAGGAGCCGCACTCATGGACGACAACGTCATGAAGAGGTATACAACTAAAGCAAGTGAAGCCAGCCACTACGTACAGTATGATCAAGGTAATGTCTACATGAAGCTAACCACATGACAAATAATATCAATTCAGCCTAGACTAAATAAATTCACCCTCTTTTCGGTGTAACGTCAGGTGAGGACCGCTGGTTATGCACTCTGCTTCTGCAGCAGGGTTGGAGGGTTGAGTATAATGCAGCATCTGATGCCTACACCAATGCACCTCAGGATTTTAAAGAGTTCTACAACCAGCGCAGACGCTGGGGGCCTTCTACCATGGCCAACACCATCGACCTCTTGGGCTCAGGAGGACTGACCTCTGAGAGGAACAGCTCTATCTCAAAACTTTACATCTTGTACCAGATTATCAGCATGGCAGCTTCCATCTTGGGCCCTGCCACTATCTGTCTCATGATATCAGGTAAGGATTTGCTTGCATAGAAAAATTGACAGTAATTTATTTGCATTAGATTCAGTGTGCTGTTTTATGGCAGAAAAAAGGGCTATTAAATGGCTATTAAAGTGCTTTCTTTATCTTGCAGGAAGCTTTGTGTTCATTTTGGAAATCGGTGAAAATATTGCTCTTGCTTTGGCCATAGTGCCCCCTACTGTTTATCTCATCTTGTGCTTCAAACTGACATCTGACATGCAGATTAAAATTGCAGCAATTATGAGTGTGTTCTACGCATTTCTCATGGCGGGAACAATTCTCTGCATCATAGGTAACGGCTATGTCTTTTTTCATGCCTAAAAAACTATTTAGAACATCAATATTTTTAGACTGCACATACTTAATTTCCTCATTTCTACTCTCATAGGGGATTTAGTGAGGCAAAAAACTTTTCTGACCCCCAGTGGTCTGTTCCTCATCGGCATGGTGGTGTTGTACATCATTACGGCAGCTTTACACCCTCAGGAGTTCTCGCTGGTCATCTATGGGTTGTTATACTTCCTCTGCATTCCCAGCGGGTATTTACTCTTGGCCATTTACTCTATAGTCAACATGAACAATGTCACGTGGGGCACTCGTGAAACCGGCGGCCAGGCTAAGACTACAGCAGTCGATACCTTCAAGAAGAAGGTCATGAATGCCACATGTTGCAAATGTCCATGTTTGGAATCTGAAGAAGATTCGAGCAAGGAGATACTACCTGCAGAAACCATAACAGAAACTGAAAAGCCACATGTTCCTTTGGAAACACAAAGGTTAAAAAAACAAAAACAAAACTACACTATAGCATAAATTCACATTGTTTCATCCCATTTCTATCCACCTGTGTAGAATTTTTATATAGATTTTTAAAAATTAAATTAACTAATTACTTTCAGATTACAGTGGATGTTTTTAATACTACTATCACTAATAATACTGTATTCCTTCAATGTAGGGCAGAGGAGTTCCCACTCAGTGCTCATCAAAGTAAGTATGACTTCCATACTTAAAGGGTTAGTTCACCCAAAAATGAAAATTCTGTCAGTAATTACTCACCCTCATGTTGTTCCAACCCCGTAAGACCTTCGTTCATCTTCGGAACACAAATTAAGATATTTTTGATTAAATCTGAGAGCTGGATCACTCCTCCATAGGCTTCTAAGTGATTGAAACTTGCTGGCCCAGAAAAGTTATTAAAGAGATCGTTAATATAGTCCAAGTGACTACAGTGGCTCAATCTTAAGTTTATCAAGCGACGAGAATACTTTTTGTGCGCAAAAACAAACAAAAATAACGACTTTATTCTACTATTCATTTCCTTCTCTCTGAGCCTCGAGTTAGTGTACGTAGTGTTTTTGCGTAGCGCGTCTGTGTTGCACGTCACCACGTATGCTCACTATTGGCCGACGCTTGTCATGTGTGTGATGCGTGATGACGTGCAACACAGACGCGCTACGCAAAAACACTACGAGGCCCAGAGAGAAGGAAATGAAAAGTGGAATAAAGTCGTTATTTTTGTTTGTTTTTGCGCACAAAAAGTATTCTCGTCGCTTGATAAACTTAAGATTAAGCCACTGTAGTCACTTGGACTATATTAACGATGTCTTTAATAACTTTTCTGGGCCAGCAAGTTTCAATCCCTTAGAAGCCTATGGAGGAGTGATCCAGCTCTCAGATTTAATCAAAAATATCTTAATTTGTGTTCCGAAGATGAACGAAGGTCTTACGGGGTTTGAACAACATGAGGGTGAGTAATTACTGACAGAATTTTCATTTTTGGGTGAACTAACCCTTTAATATCCTAATATTCTAGCTGTTGACTTATTGAATTAGATTACGATTAAAACGGTTATATATTTCATTCCAAAAGCTTGGATTGAACATCTGCAGATGAAATCTTATGACTTTCCCTTGCATGAATCTGCGCTTCCAATGGTAAGACAAATTGGAAGAAATAAATTATATTATATTATATTATATTATATTATATTATATTATATTATATTATATTATATTATATTATATTATATTATATTATATTATATTATATTATATTATATTTGTTTATAATTGTTTTATAATTTTTTTTATTTTTGCTAAATAATTATGTTTATTATTATTCTGCCATAATACATGGCTACATTTGAATGGACGTCAGTGGAGAAACTTGCTTTTTGCAGGTTTTTTATTTTATTTTATTTTTTTGGCTGTGCTAACTGGCCCTGCCCTTGGTTGCTGCAGATATGTCACATGCATAGTGCATACACATAATATACATGTACTGTTTCACCACATGCAGGATGAAATCGATTTCTGGAGAGAATTGCAAAGAAAATATCTAGAACCTCTTAAAGAGAATAAAGAACAACAGGAAAAAATAGCTAATGATCTGAGAGAACTTCGAAATAAGGTAAGCCTCGTAAGCTTGTCAATATGCAAAAATGACTTTGTATGTGGTTTTGTCTATATGCTCTGGAACAGTAAATTTTGGTCTCCATGCTGTTTTGCTGTTCCCTTTCATATAGGTTACATTTGCCTTTTTCTTCTGCAATGCACTTTGGCTAGTGGCAACTTTCTTCCTTGAGACAATTGGTGACTCAATCTCCATAAAGATCCCAAAAATGTTTCCTAATGGGACTCGATCCCCAACAGAAGTTTTTTCCCTTGATCCAATTGCACTGATGTTTCTACTGAGCTTCGCATTATTGCTGATAGTGCAATTTATTGCAATGCTATACCACAGGTAACTAAACATGCACAAAAGAATAAAATCACTATCACTGATTCTTTTGTATGGTGAAAATTGCCAGACCTTTTTGTTTTAGTGTTTCACTAAATCACAAAGTGGAGATCATGCAATACATTATATATAGAACCAGTCTAAAGTCTGAAGATAAATCATTCCGTTTTATTCCTATTTTTAGTAATGGTGTATTATGTTTGTTTGTTTCAGAGTCTACACATTAATCCATTTTGTGGCATATGCTGATACAGAAATTAAAGCTTGTAGAAAGCAGTCACATCAGGTGAGCCAATGGATACACACTACATTGCCATTTTAAATGTTTTTTTATTTATATTATTAACGATGTCCACGTTTCAATAGGTTGCACAGATCCAGGACTCAAACCCCCAGTATGAGACGTATGAGCCAGATACAGCCTTATGTTTTCAGAACCCCTCTGTTTTGAGAAGAGGTGTGACTTCTGTATAAGGATTTGTATTTAAATCTAAAGATTTATTGTCCTATAGATACTAATGTAGCACTAATAACATTTTCTGAATTATTTATTTAAGGAGTTCATTAATTTATTAATTATTTAAAATTGAAAGAGTAAAAAATATGTCAATTAATGATTTTTATTGAGGTAATTACATGATATGGCAACTAATAATCAGATTAATCACAAGCAATCACCGATAATGGGTAGTTTTTGCTAAATATTACATTATTTCTGCCTAATAAAGCTTTGGATATATGAACATTACTAGAGAATGACCTTTTAAGGAGATTATGTTACTTGTTAAATTAACAATCCTAAAAAATATTTTAAATGATTTCTTTGTACATATTTACTGTTGAGTGTATTTAAATAAAAATGATGTATTATCTTTTGTAATCGTCTCTCATTGTGACTCCAGACGTAATGTTATTGAATAGATCACAGTTTTATGCCATCATTGATGTGACATATGAATGGTGCATTTAAATTAATGTATTAATTAATTATAGAAAGGCCGATGGTAGTGTTTACTTGTTAATGTTTAAATGCCAATTTGACATATAAATACATTTATAAGTTATTAGGTTTCCTACACTTATTATATTGATTCTCACAATGTTGGCCAAACACACACACACACCCACACACATGGTTAAGTTAAAGTTTATTTAGATTAGTTTATATCCCAAATAGTAAATACAATGGTACAATAAAAATCAGCACCAACTATGTCTATGTAGAGCATTTTGCCTCTAACAATATGAGAGAGTCATAGTAGCATGTCTTTCTAAACAATTATACAAAAATGGGAAGCTTTTATAACAGCTTTCAATAATAAGCTACTAAATATGATAAGCTTAGATCAATAGTTAATTTACATTCAAACATGAATATATGTACATTCACTAGTGATCTGCTAACCATATGCAATGTAATGTTTGTTAATGTCATTAATGAAAGTTGTTGCCATATCTTTAAGTATAACCTGAAAAAATTATACAATATTTACATAATAATTTGTGATGTGTAAAAGCACATAACAATAGCACTATGTTAGAGGACCGAATGTATTGGCAAATTTAGTACAAAAACAAAAGGTTAAAGGCTGAGCTATGAATTATTCAGTACTAGTTCTCAGGGGAAAGTTCTGTCTATGTTCATGGAATCGGCATAAGGATAGACCAGGAATCCAGAGAATGTTGTGTAGCGTCCTTGGTTGCTGTAAACGGCGTATCCGTCATCCTGCTGACTGTACAGCCAGACACTGTCTCCTCTTTTCAGTGACAACAGCAGACTCTGACTCTGCATCTCTCTCCTCCGCGACAAGTCCTCGTCGAACACCATGGCCCGCACCTCCCCTCTGCCCAACATCAGCTTCACCGACAACGCCCGACGAGGGTGTTTCCCCACAGTAAACGCGAAGAAGTACGCACCGGGGAAGTGGCAGGTGAAACGTCCAGAAGTTTTATTAAAGTGGCCGCCTATGTTAACGTACTCCACGTCAAACGTGAGAGCTTCTCTTTCCCGATGCCCTCTGCTTTCACCCAGCACTGATGATGTTCTTGCCACTGAAAACGCAGAACGTGGTTCCTCAATGGTTGTTCTTCTCCAGTCATAATGGGCATCTATAGGGGGAGGACAACCTGGAATATGGAGGCCTGGAGGAGATAGGTGGTTACTGAGATCTCCAACAGATGATGTGGAGTCTGGGTAGACGAGATAACCGCTAAATGTGATGTATGGTCCAACGTTGCTGTAGATGGCGTAGTCGGGATTCTCCTGAAGCAGAAGGTAGACCGTATCCAAGGGCTTCAGACTGACCATCACGCTCTGGCTCTGCACCTTGCGACCCTGGTTCCGGTATCCGTCGTACGCCATGGCCTGCACCTCCATCCCGTTCTTCACCAGCATGACAGACAGCATCTTCTTGGGAAACTTTCCCACGGTGAACGAGAAGTAGTACGCACCAGGCAGGCGGCATCTGAAACCGCCTGTATCTGGGTTGAAGTCATCACCGATGTTGACGAGAAGGCGGTCAAAGGTCACGACCCGCTGAGTGCCACCCAACACGCTGCTGCTACGTGTGGCGGAAAAGGCCGAGCGCGGGCCTGAAGTCATTGGGGGGATGTTGAGGGACGCTACACAGCCCAGACATGTGACCAGCCCAAGTAAACAGGACACACCACTGCTTGGTCTCCATAACGTCACGCCAGCTGCTGTAGAAAAATACATTATCGTTATCAGAAGTCTTCAATGTCACTTCTTGGCACTGTTGAAAACGTAAAAAATAGTTTGCAAACAACTCCAAGTAATTATTCAAAAATATATCAGTGTGCCATTATGTATTTTGTACCAAAGGTACAAATTTAAATCTGTAATGCTGTATAATACTTTAAAATCAAACATTTTTGAACTCTGGTGGTCTTCAGTCAGTAGGCTATGACATTTTTTTCACTTTATCGGAATTATACGAAATTATATCGCTATATGTACACACAAAAATGTGGATCTGATCAGAAAAGGCTAAACTGTCTTTAAAAAAAATTGTTTCAGTTGAAAATGACAGCCATAGGAAATGAATGGGAAATATAAAAAATATGAAGCAATTTTCTGTGGTACTGTCTACAAATCAGCCATGATAAAGTAGTATTTGATATTGTCTAAGTATATATCCAAAGGGAAAACCTAAAAATGCCCTTATAAACAACTGGGGAATACCCAGCCAAATATATATTTGCAGACATCTAGTGGTTGCACTATAGTATAACATGATTTTGACATGAATACACCAATCTGCCTTCCGTGCATTATATTTTAAATAACTCATGCTCTATTTTTAACTTAAACACTGTATTCATTGAAAATAAATATTAAAATATTATAATTATTTTATGTAGAAATAAATGTGCATCATTTAGAGGTGTGTTGTCTAGTACAATAAAATCCCCTCAAAATACAAAATATTAAAGAGTAAATATTATCAAAACAAAATATAGTAGGCCTACATTCCTTTTTAAAAAGTTATCCTTTTTGTCTCCTGTTCACAAGTGTGAAACAATAAGGAATACCAAAGGATTATATAAAGATTTGTATCTAATCTTTTTTTCACTTTTAATCACTCGAAAAAACAACATCAAAGTTCTGCACTTTTGGCATATTAAATGTGTAATGAACTGGTTAAAATGCCATATCAACGTGCTAGGAAGTTAGGTTTAGCGCTGTCAGAATGGATTCTGCCGTTCATATCAAGTGCTCAGGAAGCAGTAGTCCCTCTAATTCAGCTGGCATTGTCTGTTCACAGTGTGCACCGGGAAAAGGCAATAGATTAGACATTGGTTCATCTGCTCCTATGTGCTGGAACAAAGGCATATTTGGGAGGGAGAATTGACTGACTAAATTTCAGTCTTTCAATTTAAGACCTACACTTTTGAATATATTTTGATATGTAAATGCTTATAAACATAAAATAAATAAATATGAATTCTTAATAATATAATACACATGTAGAGCATAACATAAAAATAGGCCTATCAATCTTAAAGTTTTAGCTAGGTTTTGTCAATAATGGGAATTGCTATATTAAACAGGTGTTATTAAACAGGTTATGTTATTCAATATAAATTAAATATGACTTTGTAGAATGCACTGTAGATTCAAACTACAAAAAGAAGAAGAGTTATTGTTGTCTACTATTAGCCTACTGTAACACAATATTTGAGCATAAATCATACTGATTAAAGACAATAAGAAAATATTTTTTAAGCAAACACAGTTTTCATACCTGGTCTAAGTATCTGCAGAAACTTCATTTCTGTGACGACCTGCTCCCTTGTCTCTTAAGCCTCGGTTTGTACACCGCTGTGAAGAGGTCCAAAAGTTAATTCTGTGTGGCATCTACTCTCTCCAAAAACTAATGCCTCTCATGTCCAAATAAAAGAGGTATTAGGGGGGAGAGAGAGAGAGAGAGAGAGAGAGAGAGAGAGAGAGAGAGAGAGAGAGAGAGAGAGAGAGAGAGAGAGAGAGAGAGAGAGAGAGAGAGAGAGAGAGAGAGAGAGAGAGAGAGAGAGAGAGAGAGAGAGAGAGAAGGTGCTTTATGAATAAATTTTTTCAACCTAAATCAAATTTATTGCGTTTTATGATTTCAAGACTGCAAATATGCATGTATAGAGTTAAGTATTTATGTAAATAAAAACTAATAATAGGCTAAACATTATTTTGCAATTAGGATGGTGGTTATTTGTATATAGCAGTGTTCACTGTTCAACCTTATGTATAGATAATTTTATTGTTTTTACACAAGTAAACATCCTTCATTAAACTTTAAAAAGCTAAAGAAAAAACTAGATTTTAGTTATAAATATTTTTTACGAGAAATTAATTTTACGAAATCTTTTCTTTTCACTTTTCTTTTTCTTTTCTATTCCGTGGAAACAAGTTTCTGTATTAAAAACTTCACTCAAGTGTGTTTTTCGGTGAAAGAAACAGCTTTACCTCAATACAAAACTACAACAACTTCGATATTATTGTCGTCATCATCATCAATTGCGCACGTTTCCGCGTGCGTCTAGACGCAACGCGCCGGAAGGCGTGTGTGCACTGCGTCTCCGCCGTCAATGCAAACGAAGTAAGAAGCACCGAGAGTCAAAGCTAAAATCCGCATTCAAGACAAGATGGCAGGGTTGCCCCGCAGGATCATTAAGGTAATCGTGAAGTGAGACACACTGCACATTTGTAGTCTATCTTTTTTTATCATATCTCCACGAAATCCTCAAATATCATTGTAATTATCAGCCAAAGAGAAGCGACAGATGGCTTAGCGTTTGGCACTGTATTTGTTAGCCACTTCCGTTTCGGTACATTCAGTCGTATCCCGAATATGGGTGGGTTAAAAATACATTCACCGCTGTGAAAAATGGCGGAGGGCCTGTGTCTTATTCATTACTATTTGGTGCACAGAATCAAAAGCATTAAGAAATGACAAACGTTCCCATAAGTCTAAATGAGAGTGGCTCGCTCGCGGCCATTCATTGCTTAAGCTCGAGCTGTTGTGTGTGTGTGAGCTCGCGAGACTGCTAACAGCTCCAGAGACGGCTAGCTAGGCGTAAAAACTTAGTAATATAATCCGATTTAAGCAGTCACAATTATTTTCACAACGATTTTACATATAGATTATATATGTATACCATTTTTACTGCGTGCAGGTTGTCTTATCTGGCCATTTAGGGCACGAACATTTGCAATATAATTTGTCTCGCTCGCTTCCTGTCGGCTAGGGAAGCTGTTGCGATGCTTTTGCTAAACGAGCTAATGACTGCAGGCCCCAAACAGCAGAAATGTCAAATAAAACACAACATGAGGTAACATTAATTTAAGAACGGCCCATCCTAAAAGAGAACTGTTGTTTATTTTCACGGAAAATGTCAACATTTGTAACGTTGGAGGAAAGCGACAGTTCATCCAAAAATCATATTAAAATCGTCATCGTTTATTAACTTATGGTGATGCAAACCAAAAGCAAAATATTTATGTCCGTCTGGAACGCAGAAGGAAATGTTAGACAGAATGAAAGTCTCCATTCACTTTCATTGTGTGAAAAAATGCAAAATTCTAGTCTCACAGATAAACGTTATATTCCTTTTGGACAACAGGAGAGTGAACAAATAATGACAGAATTTTCTTTTAAAAAACACAATGAAAATAACTCGGATGAACAGATTTATGGCTAGTGAAATTACGTAAATGGCTTCCTCCTGATAAAAATCACAACTCTGAGTTTGGTTTCATTTTATTGTACAGTATGTGCACTTACATGTATCAGTGTCCTTAAGAAAATACTGGGTAACTAAATGGGTTAAGGTTAGGTTTAGGGTTAGGTTCAGGGTTATTACCCAGTTATTGTAACACATATAATACGTACATCGTATAAATGCGGAACAGGACTAAAATAAAGTGCTACCGGGAGTCTGAATGCGTATGCTTCTGCATCTGTATATTATCAAGAAGGTTTCTCGCTTTGCATTGTCCACTTCTGCTGTTGTCCAGTAATTAATGCTTATATGTCGAGCACTTCCAGGAATGTTTGACCACAGGGAGGAAACGTTCTTTTATTTGCACCGTTCTCTGAATAAGACATTGAAACAGTTGCAGTAGGTTTGCGTGTGAAATGAAGTGGGTGGGATGGGAATGCATCCTTGATGGCCCGTTCCCCAAGCATGAGACCATGACAGGGAGCCCCTCTCTTGTCTGTGTTTGCTCTGCATGGTTTTGTCTGTAGGATATCTGAAACATGCGAGGAATTTCATTCTGAGCACAATGTATATGCTGGGTTAAAGGATCAAAGTAATGTAATGAATGTGATGATAAACCGTTTGAGAGTCGTCATCACACAATAAACCCCTCTAGATCATCACATTAAGGTCCTGATCATGCAGTCAGGCATTAATTGATTAATGCACATTATTCCTTACATGATTGCGCTATAGTGTACGATTTAAAATAGTACAAAAGATTTATATTTCAATTAAATGTTCTTTTGAACTTTCTATTCATCAAAGATTCCTGAAAACGTGTTTGTTGATGATAATGATGATGATAAATTATTCTTGAGCAGCGAATTGATTTCTGAAGGATCATGTGACACTGAAAACTGGAGTAATAATGCTGAAAATTCAGCTTTGCTATCACAGGAAAAAATTACATTTAAAGATCTATTTAAATAGAAGTTATTTTAAATTTTTAAATTTTCAAAAACATTTAAAAAAAAGTCCAACCCCAAAATTTACATTAGATCTTTCTTGGTTGGTTGATTGATTTTGAATTGTAGGCTATATGACAGCTTTTATTAACCAGTATCAGGATTATACAAATATATAATGCTAGATTTGTTTAGTTGAAATACTGGAAATAGAAGAGAAGAGTCTTGTTTTACAGGTTCATTATCATATGGCCGAAGAACTCTCCTTTTTTGAACCAGGTTGCAGAACAGGTGTGGTAGCTTTTAAACATAAGTTTATAACACTGAGATTGTAATATCCACTTTTTGGCATGAGTTCTCAGATGCCAAACAGTCAATCTATAAGGAGTGCAGCATAGTACAGCAGTTCTCAGATGAACAACGTCTCCAGACTCAAGCATTCCACGGGTGATATCAGATTCTCATTAGTCATATGGGTGTGTGTTTCCAAAGGACTGTCAGGGTCAGCCCTGTTTCTCTCTCTAACTGAATGCAAAGTGTCTGTCTTGATTGGCTTGTAATGGCTGTCAGTTTCACCCTTGTAGTATTATTGGTTTTAGATTATTTCTGGAACATGGGTTGTATTTTGAGATATTACTCCATGTTAAATGTCATTGAGCAGTGCAAGATGCAGATACAGGACTGCATCAAGACTGATCATGGAATAAAAAGATATAAAACCGTGCTTGATATTGAAATAGCAAGATACTAATGTGATGCAAACTAAGAGAGTGTTTACTGAAAACATTTATAGTGCCTAACCAGTAACATCTGTGGTGATGTAAGATCGTCCTCTGCCCTTCTGAAGGTTAAGGATACTGTATTATCTGTAAATATTCTAGTTCTGACATTGGTTACTATTTAAGCACACATAAAGTTTGTGACTTTGCTGAAATGTACAACTTTTCCTATTTTTCGTGGTTAACATAGTTGTGCATACGAAAGTTTGGGGTCAGTAAGGTTTTTCTTTAAATAATGTTTTTGAAAGGAGTCTCTTATGTGCACAAAGGCTGCACTGATATGATCAAAATACAGTAAAAGCATTATTATTGGGAAATAATTACATTTTAAATTACGTTTAATATGTCATTTATTCCTGCGATGACCAGGCTGAATTTTCAACATCATTACTCCAGTCTTTAGTGTCACATGATTCTTCAGAAATCACTTCTAATTGGCTGATTTGCTGCATAAGAAACATTTCTTATTTTAATCAGTGTTGAAAACGGTTATAATCTTTTTTTTTTTTTTTTTAGGATTTAATAGAACATACAAAATAATAGCATTTATTTGAAATAAGCTAGAGTTCTTTTAAATGGTTTTGTCTACAAATAAGAATGCAGGACTCACATTTTACCATGTTTAAATTCATTCTGCCATTTTGACCCTAATATCAGTGCTGATAAGTATATGTGGGCCTGGCCAAACCAATATCTACTTAAAAAAAAAGTATTCATAAAATTATAAACCTAAAATGATTCATGACCTGTCAGATATGAATCACTTTGCTGTACAGGTTTGTTTGCCATTGGAATGTTGTTGATGCAGGACAATTTGTCTTTTGTTACATAGCCATTGTGCAAGGCAACAAGGTGAAGTTATACCGTTTTTTCAAAAGAAAAAATTCTGTCATTGTGTTCATTACATGTTGGCTCTTTCTACTGTTTTGTTTACTCCCGTGTACTCGACCGTCTCACTGCCAGTGCTTTGGCTAATCAGCTGAGTGTGTAGAGATGCCTTATGTTCCTGCCAGCCTAATTGATCTTGTTTCCATGCGTGTGTGTAGGAAACACAGCGTTTGTTGGCAGAGCCGGTGCCAGGTATAAAGGCAGAGCCAGATGAGGGGAACGCTCGCTACTTCCACGTGGTCATCGCCGGACCTCAAGACTCCCCCTTTGAGGGGGGAACTTTTAAACTTGAACTCTTTCTTCCTGAAGAATATCCCATGGCAGCTCCGAAAGTACGCTTCATGACCAAAATATATCACCCTAATGTAGACAAGCTGGGAAGAATATGTCTAGATATTTTGAAAGGTGAGAGACCATTTTATTCCATCTTCTAAAACTTTCAGATTATACTGATTTTTACTCATCATGACCTAAACATGATTAAGAGTTTAATGCTTTAATTCTGTTGTAACTGAATGCCATTATTTTTTAAATAGCAATATTTACACTTTGAAATTAATCTGAGATGATCATCATCACTAGATTTTCCATTAGTCAGTTATCATTTATTCATTCTGAAGGGCCTTTTTCTAACATGTCATGCAGACTTAATTTTTATTCAGCAAGGATGCATCATATTGACCAAAAGTGACAGTAAAGACATTTACAGTGTTACAAAAGATTTCTATTTCAAGATTTTCTCTTTCTATTCATCAAAGAATCCTGAAAATTGTATCAAGGGGTTCACAAAAATCTTAAAGGAGAACTCCGGTCAATTTTAACATTGAGCTAATTTTTTTTGTAAATTTGGAGTGCTGTCAGTACAGAGAAAAACGACAAAAATCGGTGTTGCCTACACCGTGTTATCCTTTTTAAAATTTGCACTCTGTTGACTTCAATGGGGCAAGTTTTAAACCTGCTTTTAGCCTCTTAACATCCTTGATGTGTCATTACAAGTGCACAGGTCATGTGAGTGATTCCTTTAGAGTGAACACGGGTGAATCTGACTGCAGTAGATGTGAAAGATATTAATAAAAGTGATGTTATTTCAGCCAGCGCACATACCTGTATTTACATCCTGTTTTCGGTCGAAGTCCACAGTAATCGATTGTCGAGTTCACACGCATAGGTTTAGTACCTATATGATCACGCGCGTGAACTCGACAATCGATTACTTTGGACTTCGACCGAAAACAGGATGTAAATACAGGTATGAGCGCTGGCTGAATAAACATCATTTTTATTCATATCTTTCACATCGACTGCAGTCAGATTCACTCGTGTTCACTCTGAAGGAATCACTCACATGGCTGTGCACTTGTAATGACACATCAAGGATGTTAAGAGGCTAAAAGCAGGTTTAAAACTTGCCCCATTGAAGTCAACAGGGTGCAAATTTTAAAAAGTGGATAACACGATGTAGGCAACACCGATTTTTGTCATTTTTCTCTGTACTGACTGCACTCCAAATTTACAAAAAAATGAGCTCAATGTTAAAAATGACCGGAGTTCTCCTTTAAGGGCTACTTTGTATTCATCAAAGAATTGTGAAACATATGTATCATGGTTTCAACAAAAATATTAAGCAGCACAACTGTTTTCAACATTGATGATGATAATAAGAAATGTTTCTTGAGCAGAGCACCAGATCAGCATATTAGAATGATTTCTGAAGGATCATGTGACACTGGAGTAATGGCTTATTGTCAATTAATTTATCAGTGAGAATGCTAGATATTACAATATCAATATTTATCATTAATTGTCAAGATTGTTTATGTTTGTATCTGATGCCCACATAGAGAGAGAGCACAGAAAATGGGAGAAGCAGAAAATTAACATAAAGAACATATTTAACATTTTTATTCAAAATATTGCTTTATTTATTTCTGAAGTCTGCTAGTAATGGCAAAATGTTGGACAGTAGAAATGTTAAATGATGTCTTGTCTTTTTCACCCCCTTTTAGGTGAAGTAGGTGATAAAACGTACTATTAAAATAAGCGACATTAGGATCTTGTCCCTAGAGAGTATGGGAGAAAAATGAATGTGTCATGATTTCTGGAAAATACTCATTTTATCTTTACCTCATAGCAATGGCAGTTTGAGTCTGTAACATCTTATAGCTCCCTTACCTGACATACTGTGAAAGATGTGCCCATTTAATCTCTTTAAGAAGATTGAGGATCTCAGATTACACTTTTGACCCCATAGAGAATGATCCCTCTGCTCAACTGTACATGGCTAGACTTAGCGCATATGAAAGCTAGCAGGTACTTTTCTCCTAATGCTCTTTCTCTTGTTGATCTCTCTCCATGGCATGATGTCAAACAGATAAGTGGTCTCCAGCCTTGCAGATCCGCACAGTGCTGCTATCAATCCAGGCATTACTAAGTGCACCCAACCCTGATGATCCTCTAGCAAATGATGTCGCAGAGCAGTGGAAGTCTAACGAAGCTCAAGCCATAGAGACAGGTGGGTGCTGGTTAAATGCGCTTAAAGGGATGGTTCAATGAAGAATAGATATTGCCAATGTTTATTTGTCCGCATTGATTTAAATCAGGGGTTTTTCTGGGAGCTTTAAGAGGCCAGTGACACTACTTCAGTAGCCGTGTTTCCACTGTCGGGACAAAAGCGAGCGTGCTAGTGCGTGCCAGGGCCAGTCGCGTTTCCACTGTCACTTCCGGGGCTTGATCGGGCCTCATCTGGGATTCCTCGGGGTCAACAGCCCCCGGTCCAAATCGGTCCAACTGGGGCTTGAGGAGTGATCATGAACAAAGGCGGAGTCAGGAGTAACACTGCTGTTTTCTAACCTCAACATTTAAAACAATTTTCAGCTCAAACTTCCTTTCAGACACCAGTGAGTGTTTAAAATAACGTCAGATTGCGATCCAATGGGGATTCTGATCACTGTATGAGGCAGAAATATATTTATATGTGATGCTAAAGGCTGCTTATGCTAACCATTGTGAAACTAAATACACATATGAACATGGAAAATACCAGAGACCTTCATATATAATCATATACCGGACTTGAACTTAGACTTGTTATAAATTACTCTCCGGTTAACAACACGTATAACTCCTGTTTTCTGTCCATCTCTGTTGCTCTGGCTGAAAGGATAACAGTATAGTGAGACAGGAGAGATCTTTTAAACCTCCTTAGAGCACATCATTTCATGGGAAATTATTAGAAATGCTCATTCTTTCTTAAGAAATGTGATGTGAACAAATAAATGGGAAGCAGGTGCGACAGAATAAGTATGTGTTCTCTTTTTTTATGTGGTTTTCAGTCTGCTAGGTGTGACGTTATTCTATGGAGGCGGGTTTAGGGTAGCTCTAGGGGGCGACTGACCTGACAGTGGAAACGCAGCTTAATTTTAGCCTTGAGGCTATTGGCCCCACCGGCACGCTCTTAGTCCTGGCTCTCACTGGCCTGATGATGGAAAAGCGGCTATTGATAATCTTTCTGTCGCAAAGGATAATGCAGAATAGTTATTTTCATGTAGCTGTCTTTGAAGTACATTGTTTGGCTATTGCTAATTAGAAAAAATGCACACCCTTTTTATTCACACAACTGTAGTTGAAGTCAGTTTTGTGCTGAAGATGCCAAGTAATTTATCTCTACAGAGTATGAGAAAGCATTTGGTGGTGTATTAACTCTGCATTTGTTTGTCTTTTTCAGCTCGAACATGGACCAGGCTTTATGCCGGAAACAATATTGAAGTCTAGAGATGTTTGGGGGCACAAAAAGAGAGAGAGAGGAAAAAAAAAAAAAAATGGAAGTCAAGAGTGAACAACTCCATGTTCTGCCAAGACCTATTCATTTTCATGTAAAGGACACAGTCTTAGGAAACAAAAAAAATTATGATAAACTGAAAAGAATATATTAACAAAAGTAAACAGAAAACTTCAGACAATTTGTGATTTAAATGCACATTAGTACAAAAAAAAAAAAACCACGCGTCTTTGTCCTGATTCACTGCTGTTCTGATGCATGGGCAGATGATCTACTCATACGGCTTTCTTTTACAGTGGTTGGGGAGGTAGCCACAGACTTCTGCTATGAAGCGTGCATTAAAACTGACTGTCATTTTGTCTGTCCCATTGCATTTTTTTGGGGGGTGGGGGGGGGTGGGGTGGTAATTTTTTATATTTCTTTTAACCTTTTTTTTCTTCTCATTGCTCTTTGTTAATGAGGAGCAGCAGACTAGCCCCTGTTTAGAAAACTTGTCAGACCTACCCTCTTAGAAGAAAACCTAGCAAAAAAAGTATAGGTTCTTTAAAACGGAAAAGAGACGCAAGATTGAAACCACATGCAAACAATTTCACCTAGGAAATGGTTCAGCTGGAAAGTCTTTCCACCATCACAGAAACTGTTGAAGATGTAAACCCTAATGTAGAATTTGTTCTGGACTATGGGTAAGGTAGAGCCTAGAGAGAAGGGAGAATTTGCGTAATATTTCTTTAGTATGACCATTCTGTCATCATATCCGGTTTTTAGTGTTTTGTTTTATCTATCTTGCCATCGCTGTACTAATTGCACTCTTGAAACTCCATTGCGTGCTTTTATTCTTGTGTCCATCACAGTCCAGTGCATTGAGATTCATTTGTCTGTTTCTTCCCTTCAGCATTTATTTTGAAACGCCAAGGTTGCAGGAGACTGGAGATGAATGATAAATAGTACGATTTTAGTAAAGGGATGAGGGGTGGGAATGTTTGCAGAAACATTGCAAAAGATCAATAAAGGCTTTGTCTCAATTTCCTCGATTGGTCTTTGGTTAAAATGTCAACTTCAAATCTGTTTGTAAATTCCTGCTTTCTATAGAAAGGGGGAAAAAATCCTACTTTATAAAATGTGATGACAACAGTCCACACACATATTTCTGTTCTTTCTGTAAATAAAATCTGTTGATTAATAAGAAATATTTATGTGGTGCTTTTATTACATTTCTGAGAATGATAAGCAGGTTAACTGCTCACTTGTTTTTTCTTATGCTGTTCTCCTACCTTTCAGTAGGCTTTCATAAGAAAATGTTAGTCACATCTTAAAGTTTATCATGACTCCAAAATAACCTGAGCGATCAATTTCAGATTTATTTCACTTAAAGAAATTCCACCAAGTAGCCTACATCTTTAAAGGATTTTGTGAGTTCTGAAGATGGTTGTTCATCATCATCATTGAATTATATTAACTGTTAATAATTAAGGATTTACGGATTAACACATTTAAGTTGGTTTCCCATGCAATTTCACAGAATTGCTCTTTTGTTGTTAGTAACGCGAAGTCCGACTTTCTATGAATCGGTTCTTTTCATAGAATCGGTTCTTTCACTCAACTGGTTTCAAAGAAACGGTTAAACGCTTCGTCGGTCAGGCTGCCTGACAATACGGGTAACGTTATGGTCAGTCTCTTTTAGAACATTGATAAGTTGCTTAGAGACAATTCTTAAACTAAATTACATCTGTTGGCTGCAAAGTTGCACGTTTTAATTAAAAAAAATGTGTGGTGAGAAAACTGTTAGGTCTAAGCCATAGACAAGCACATGGAGGTGTTGGTTGTCTTTATATAAGGATATCTGAATCATTTGGGACACAAAGAAAATGTATATTGATAAATCAACAAACCGTTCTAATGCTTTGCTGTCTGACTGAATATATTGCTCTGTTAATTCCAACCTAGATTTGAGAATCAGGTATATTATAATGAAGAAAATAAATGATTTAATAGCCTACAAAAAAAATAAAAAACTGTTAGGTAACTTAGGCCTAATCTTACGTAAACGTTTCCAGTAGGATACATTTTACTTGTTTCATTTCAACTATTAAATTAACGCTCTTTTCCTTCCATAAGTCAAATCCTCGATTCACTCTTGGTTTGTCAAGTGTAACCTGTCAAAATAAAAATCAGTGAATCGTTTATTCAAGAATATTTCGGACGGTTCACTCCGTTAGGCTATATTATATTAGTTTACTCTTAAAACTATTCCATTAAAGGGATAGTTCACCCAAAAATTTAAATTTTGTCATAATTTACTCACCCTCATGTTGTTCCAAACAAACCTGTTTCTCTCTTCTGTTGAACACAAAATAAGATATTTTAAAGAATGTTGGTAACCTGACAGTTGGCGGCAGCCAAAAAGAAGGAAGTCAATGGATGCCGTCAACTGT
Organism: Squalius cephalus; assembly: GCF_949319135.1. NCBI lineage: Eukaryota > Metazoa > Chordata > Actinopteri > Cypriniformes > Leuciscidae > Squalius > Squalius cephalus. Next base: position 12,334,949 of record NC_137127.1, on the reverse strand, counting down.
CACCAACATTCTTTAAAATATCTTCTTTTGTGTTCAACAGAAGAAAGAAACTCAAACATGTTTGGAACAACATTAGGAGTAGTAAATTATGCCACATTTTTTATTTTTGTGTGAACTATCCCTTTAATACTCAGGTACCAGCAGATGGCGCAAATACAACATCACAATCTCAGTTATAACGCTGCAGTGTTGCTTTTGTCTCTGCGACTTTAAATCAATAACCGACGATTGTATCAAATTTATAGCGATGCAGCATCGTTCAATTATACCCGCTTCAAGCGTCGGTGAATCATTTCCCCCTTTCCGCTGGCGGCTGAGATGATGTCTCATTCATATTTCCAATCAGGGAAACGCCTATCTGTTGATGGCATCTTGGGTTTGTAACGCAGATCCTATTGCAGCTGATTTAAGGCGACTGCGCAGAACTGAAGAGCCGCAGCAGAGGAGTGTTCACACTTCACACAGCACCAACCAGACACCATGGTCAAGATGAGAACACCCCAACTCACGATCTCCGCTTTCCAGAGAGGAATTATGTCTTCAACATGAGGCACGTCTTATAAATGCAAACTGCATGATCAGCCTGGAAAATCTGGGACGACTTTCAGCTCTTGGCCTGAAAGGCAGTTGCGTTGAGCGTACGATCCAACAACTAGGCAACCGAGAACACTTGTATTCTTGTTTTGTTCGGAGAAAACCCCACATGATGAAATTCAAGCCAAATCAGACAAGGACATATGACGGAGAGGGCTTTAAAAAACGAGCAGCGTGTCTATGTTTCAAGAACGATCGGGAGGATGAGGTAAGGTTGAGAAAAGTGCAAATGGGGTTTATGTAGTGATATAACTGTCGACTACTGTACGACTATTGTCGCCTACAGACACGTCAGAAATAGATATTGAAACCTGTTTTAAAGTGACATTACTTGTTACTACCTAGTAGGCTATGACTTATTGCTTAAATCAATGTAAACCAACAATTAGTGACTAGAATCATTAGATTCTTGTTTTATAACACTTCAACATAATGTATTATTAATGCATTAACTAACTAACAATGAACAATGCATTTATTTCACTCTTTATTTATCTTTTTTAACGTTCTTTAATAACAATACAACTGTTCATTGTTAGTTCATTTTAGCTCAGGTGCATTAAATAGGCTAATATTAACAGATGGAAGTGGAACTTGATTGGAATCATTTATTATAAGTAAATGTTTAAAATAAACTTACTAATATTAATGAACGTTTTAAAAGTATGTTAACTAAAGTAACGTTATTGTAACATGTGACCACCTAATTAGTTACTTAGTTACTATCTGTTAACTGTTCCACTGCAACTTTGCTGTCGAGTATCTTCCGACTATGAAGTTCCTCCTTTATGTCTCACGTCAAGTTCCTTTGACTGTTAAACATTCTGTTGGACTGTCATTTTTATGATACTGCTAGAAAATGCTTTTATTTAGAAACATGTTAACATGGAATATTTCAGAATGGTTCACCCACATGTATTTTAGATTTTATATGTCAGGTTGAAATGTATTACATAATAATTGATAATTTTATGTATTGTGATATTAACATGTAAATATGTAAATTAGCCCGATGCTAACATGGCTATAATAGATGCAGCAGTTATGTAATCCAAATTTACCAGCAAATATTTAATAGGTACTAGTAGCCTACTTATTTATTGTTACTAGTAACTATCCGTATGTGTTTCAGCTTTATTTGTTGTACCAGTAGGCCTACCATTTTTTTTAAAGGGATACTCCACTTTAAAATGAAAATTCTGTCATCATATACTCACCCTCATGTTGTTTCAAACCTGTATGAATTTCTTTCTTCTGCTGAACAGAAAGGAAGATATTTAGAAGAATGTCAGTAACCAGACAGTTTTTGGTACCATTGACTTCCATAGTATATTTTTTTCTTACTATGGAAGTCAATGGTACCAAAAACTGTCTGGTTACTGACATTCTTCTAAATATCTTCCTTTCTGTTCAGCAGAAGAAAGAAATTCATACAGGTATGAAACAACATGAAGGTGAGTATATGATGACATAATTTTCATTTTAAAGTGGAGTATCCCTTTAAATTACAGTTGTTAATCAGAATTGCTACAATAGTTCAACTAAAAATATTGGTCACACTTTAGTTTAGTGTCCAATTATCACTATTAACTAACTATTAACTCTGACTTTTGCCTCAATAATCTCCTAATTACTGCTTATTAATAGTTAGTAAGGTAGTTGTTAAGTTTAGGAATTGAGGGATTGAGAATATTGTCATGCAGAATAAGGCATTAATTTGTGCTTTATAAGTACTAGGCCTAATAAACAGCAACTAGTTAATAGTGAGAATTGGACCCTAAACTGTTACCAAAATTGTACTTGTAAGATGAAAAATGAATTTTGAAAAATGAATGAATGTGTCTATTTAAATAGTATCACAAAAGAAGGAATATGTTCTAATAACTATCTGAATAGTTAAAAGTAACTAAATAATATTACAAATAAAGATTGCACTTTACAAAAAGCTTCTCAACGCTCAATGACCATTAATCCATGATTCATGTCTAGAAATATATGACTGTGCATGGAGGACTGATGGCAGGTTTTATAAATGTAATCAATGAGATCAGCACACTAAAAGCCAGCAGTGAGCTTTACTCCTGAGTAATGACAGCTGTTCAAAACAGGTTCAAAACAAAATATGAGTATATGAGAACGAGAATAAAGGCACACAATGTTCTTAATAAGCAGGGTTGCACTTGTTACCTAAGCTCTTTAAATGTACTGTATAGTATGAGATTTTGTTTTCATAGAGCTAGTTTGCTTGGTCTCAGATATTTTTTTAAGACAGACTATATAGAACTATATGTTGTTTTATAGAGCTGGGTTTAGTGTGTAAGGTTTTTGTGATTGACTGGCGAATGCTTGCCATGTACAGTACAGACAATTTATGCACCTTTAGGCTCAAAATGTCAAATGGATAGTCACAAACAATCAGTTTTAGATCTAAATCACCCAAAAATGTATCATTTACATAATTTACTCACCCTCATGTCATTCTAAATCTGAATGATTTACTTTAATCTGTGAGATATTTTGAAAATATATGTTTTTTTTTTGTCTATGCATTGAAAGTCTTTCAAAATATAATGTGTTCCACAGAATTTAAAGTCTCTCATTGAAAAGTACTATCAAATTAATCACCCGCAGCATTTTGCGACCTCCTCGAAAGTAGTTTCTGCTTAGACTAAAAATACTGTCTATTATGAAACTTGTCAGTCACAGTCGAGGTGTTCTTGACTCCTGAGACGAGGGCTTGACCTGATGTGGAAAGTGCACTCAGAAATTACAGGAAAATGCTGTTGTATACACAAATACTCCCCCATAGATGTTTTCTTTTCCTTAAATGAACTTGACCAAACTACCAAGTCAGTGAATCTTTAATTAAGTAATACTAGAGTTGTCAAAGTTACATAAAGCATGTTGAGGCACGGGAGCCTCCGACCCTGAATGTTCCGCATTGCAACAGGACCTGGTCTCCCAGGTTTCTCCTCCATGTGATTAGCACTAAGAGAGGGGGGTGGGGAGGGGGTAAGTTACACTATGTTCTAAGGCTCCAAGTGACATATCAGGAGCAATTTATAGAACCAGGATGACAGCAATTACTGTCCCCTGACAGAGTCCTTTTTCCACTTTTTTAATCTGTCTCTTTCTTTCTAATTTTGTATCTGATTGCAGTTTAGCTCTCTTTTATCCTCCTCTTTGGGAAGGATCTTACCTCTTTTTTTTGTGTATTTCTATGCTCTTCTGATCATTTGAAGTGTTGAGTACAGGAACTCTACTGTGGACGTCAGTGCATTCCTGCCGTGGTGATAGTTAGCTGAGTACAAGGTACAACATAGCTCACTTGAGAGAAGTGCAGTCCTTCAGCTCATCTGCCATTTGTGCTCTTGTCCTACAAGACCTCACAAAGCCTCATAACAGGGCTGGGGGAAAATCTCAATTTCTCGGTTTTAATCAATTCTCATTTTGATGAACCGATATCGATTCTTAAATCCCAAGAATCGATCTTTTGGTCTATGCTGTTTTCAGTTGATTAATGAACAAAACGTTGTAGCGTGCGTGCCCCCCATCCAATAAATTGCAATAGAGTGGTGCAGGTATGACTTCAGAACCCGGAAGTCTAATTCGCCGCTGGTTCCTTAGAGAATTTCCTGTTTTTTTTAATGGGTTTTTCAATTTATGAGTAAAATAAAGCCTGTGGTAAACATAACTTGACGATACTTTGACAACGTTTGGTTCTACAAGGTAAATTACTCACACCCATATCGAAAACGCAAATTTTAAAGCATTTGTGTTTATTTTTGGAAACATATGTTTCTAATAAGTAACTAAACAACAGTTTTGGGTGTGTGCAGTGTATGTTGTAGAAAAAAATGTCAAAGTATCGTCAAGACCTTATTTAACTTATGAACTGAAAACTCCCATTATAAAACCCCACAGGAAGATCTCGAAGGAACCAGCGGTGAATTAGACTTCTGGGTTCTGACGTCATACCTGCACCACTCTATAAGCTTTGTTCTTTGTTACTGTTGTAATGAAACAAAGTATCAGCTTTCAAATTCTGTCAATGAATATCATTTTGGCGCTCTTTAAAGTCCCTGTGGACCACAAGTTGCAACCGACTTTACTTCAGTGTTGTGACGTATTTCCCAGTGAAACAGAATATTGAATTGGGGTTTTACTTTAACACACCTCCTCTCCATCCCTTGCTCATAGCAGACTGACGGTTGGAGGGAAGTGGTTAAGGATATTCAACCCAAGACGTCAAACTGACGTCATCAGAGAAGGAACGTCATAGAGTGGTGCAGGTATGACATCACTTTGTAGGCCAAAACGTGGAAGCGAGTTAGCATTTAAGCACCTCCGGTTCCATCATCCCGAAGTCAATGGGGTTTTTTGAATGGGTTTTTGTTAAATGGCTGAAATAAGGTCTCTGGTGAACACAAGCTCAAGACACTTTTATTCCGTGACATAAAACACCTCAGGATTACCCCAGGCGGTTTGCTAACAATTGGCTAAATGGGACTACAGCGGCAGTCAAGGAGATTAAACGTCATTATGCCGAACATGTAAGCTCAGTTCGCTTTTATAGCCTCGTTATGCTTTTAATTGTGCTCTTTATAAACTATTCTAACTCAAACTTTCTGGGGAAAAGTATTTAAGATAACCGAAAGAGTTGTCGGAAGCTTAGTGATGGTGACGTTGAAATCGCGAGACCGTGATGTACGCTAGTTCGTTCATAGCCTACCTTTTGCTTTTTACTTCTGGTGACTGCATTTAGGCTTCAAAATTCATAAAAGTTGTGTTCATCTGTGAAAATTATGAACAAAACGTGCAAGTATCATAAACTTTTGTTGATCACAGAGCTTGTTTTTAGCGACAATCCATAAGCCTATGGGAAAATCCTATTGGGTTTTTTCGAGGGAACCAGTGTGATGCTAACTGCTGGTTGGCCTACAAAGTGAAGTCATACCTGCACCACTCTATTCCGGAGTGGAAGCTTGGAATCGTGGAAGGCAGCGTGGAAAAATTACCACGACAAACAAATGTTTTTTCTAACTTTCACGGATTAATTGTTCACCACAAGAATAGTAATGTGCGCTATAGTAAATAGGGTCAATTTGGATTTCATGATGACTCCCGAAGTGGCAAGCAATGCAGAGCGCACGTGAACTGATCATCTCTTTCTCTTTACTACTAGTTGCAGCATAAAATAAACATGAATGAACATCATAAGGTATGTTGAAAGATACAGTGCAACTTATCAAAATCTGTAATATGTCTCATGTAGTCGCTGAATCAGTGTTTCAACCACGGAAAGACGTCAATAGCTTGTAAACTATATAGCTCGTATTTGTCAAATAATCAGTCAAATAATCTCTCAAAGGGTGTTAAAAAATTATGCAGAATATTACTTCTGGTTCATTCATTACACTGGAAAGGTCAAAAGTTGAGCGTATTGAATTATGAGGTACAGTATTCCAAACATAACAATAATTTGCTTGTGTGCATTGAATGGTATTACTACAGCAGTAATAAGCATGTCATTTTATCAGAAAAAAACATGCTTTGTTGACTTTCCTCATGACAGTGTGGTTAAGATGTGTATTTACATTCAGAAAGAATACTGCTGATACAGTGCTTCTGCAAATGTGTTTGTGTTTTTGGGTGTGTGTTTCGGTTGAGCAACTGTCATTCTGTTGCCCACTTAAGACTTTTATTGAATGTGGTGGCTTTGCTAGTCTTTGTTTTGCATCTTGGCAAAATGCCTGAACTGTTTTTCTTTGGACAGAGTTGTCCCAAACAAAAGTAGATTTTATAACTTTAGCTTTAAATATACAAAGAATTATGTTAGGGATAAACAGTCATTTCTGGTCTACCAAAAGGACCACGTTCGCCTCAGGGACTTTATTTCAGTTTTTGAACTGTCAAGCTCAGCAGACTGGTTCAATAACAGTTGTGCCAGAGTTGTCATAGCAACAATGATCCCCTTAAATGCGAACATGATACAGTGGACTGAACCTGAACAATGACCCTTAAAACAAGCCAGAATGAAATGGCACTCAGTTGCGTGCTGTACGTGACTGATTTTAAGCCGCAAGCGTTTCCTCCTTTAGCTTGTGAGCTTTACATTTCAAACTTGCAAATGAAGTGAAAGGTTTGAAAGCGTGAATGTCTTGGTAGCCTAGTTTTGTGCTATTATGCATGTGAGTTGGTTTAGCATGTCAGTAGCTCGTCTGGGACAGCATTACGTTAGCAACTGGAAGGTCATGGGTTCGATTCACAGGGAACACACACTGATGTGTGTTTTGGTCGATCGGATCACAAGTGGACGATGCTAAATACAGGTGTAAATGGGGTCTAAAAAGTTTTGAGCTTGTCCACTTTTGACCACTTCCAGAAGTAGTCGAAAGTGCATTTGACCGGATTGCTTTCATGGTGTAGTAGACGCTCATGTGGTTGAATGCGTTTGAACAGCCGCAAAAGGCTGCCTACTCTCTGCATACTGACCTTTGGGAAGCCCACTAGCCAGATTGGATTTAAACTTTGTCGGCTGAAGACCTAAGTTTGGCTTGAAGACGAAATGCGTACCAAGCACAATGTTCTCTCACCCTGATTTCTAACATGGAAATCAGATTAAAAACTAAAGCTGATGCTCCGTCTCCGTGCGCGTTCAAATGTAAATTACACAAGCTTATTTTGTCCATTAGATCGAAAGATCTGAAAAAGCCCATACATTTACCCGCCCATAGACCTCCCCTCGAAGAAATCAGGACAGAAATGGTTGAAAGTGGACAAAAGAGATGGATTAAAACACCAGGTGTGAACGGGAATGTGTCTCCCTCGTCTACTTGTGATACGATCGAGCAAAACACATCTTAATAGGATAATAGCCTATAGGATAAAAGTATTTGCCAAATATGATGTCTTGCATTCAAAGTTGCAAACTATCTGTGAAATTGTAAAACCTTTTATAATCTAATCCACAAATACATTTACAGACTTTCCCGAAATGTCAAACACAGCCCTGACCCTCATGCCTGTCGTGACTGGAAGACAGCCTGTCTGCTGGGGTTTGCCCAACTGAAAAGATTCACGTTCTCTTTGGTCATGTTTATGATGATGGGGTCACATGTGCCCCTCAGACTCAGGCTGGGATTTAACATGCATTTCATCTTGAGTGTCAGTGGGGCTCTGAACTGGGTCAGTATGTCAGTAGATGCTCAGGTCTATGAGGGGTTGGAGTAATAAATAATCATTTTTATAATGGAGAAAAAGATTGAGTAATTGATTGATTATACAAGTAATGCTATTCAGATGAATGGGCTGTTTTTAAAGTCATAGAAACTGTTATCCATTTGTTGTGGCTTAAAGACAGTCCTTGATTCAGTCCTTTTACCCTTGATTTTTAACGTCATCGGCTGGTAGAGTGTTCTATAAACAGCAGGGTTGTGCAATGTGCACCATTCAAAACGAGGAACGGGAAACACGAGAAAGCCGAACTTTGAAACAAATGTTTAACAAAAGGAAAACTATACAAAAGATATGTGTAATGTAGCAGTCAGGCATCAGTAGTGTAATGTTAAATGAATGCAGGGAAATTTAATATGCTGTGGCATTGTGGTGTGTGCAAAAAGAAGCACAAGAAAACAAAGAACAAAAGGAAACAAATCAAGTAGGCCGCCCGCATCTGTGATCCATCTTGCTTCTTTTAAAGGCCCAAAGGGAAGTAAGCAACAGGTGTCTACAATGTGACCATTTAGGATGGCGAAGACATCCAGCCAGCGCTGGGGAAAACCCCACTAAAGACACGGGTCGACAAAATATAAAACAAAAATTAAACCCATATTATTTCTAGTTGCCAAGACAGTATTTCTCATTTATCATTTAGCTTAACTTGATGTACTAAAACTAAGAAAAAAGAAAAAAAAAAAAAAAACTAGATAGCCATTAAAAAATAATACAAATAAAAAAAATTACTAAAACTTTAACAGATCTTAAAATTAAAAATATGAATAAAATCTATAATATCTAATTTCCAAAATAACAATAATACAGTGAACACTGTTACAAACAGAATTCTTGCAATTTGAAGTAGAACGGAGTGAAATGTCTAACTGCAAAAATCTTTGAATAATGCATTTAATTACAATTTTTTGAATTATACCCATAAATGTTGTCATACATATTTCTACAATAAGGAAATTATATTAATTAGAAGCGTTTGAAATTCCAAATGTAGGAATTTAATTTATCTAAATTGTATTAATTTATATTTATTAATAATTTAACTTATGTTATAGACCAAGGGTGCCCAATCCTGCTCCTGCTGATCGACTGTCCTGCACAGTTCATCTCCAACCCTAATCAAACACACCTGAAGCAACCAATTAAGGTCTTCAGGATCACTTGAAAATTAAAGGCAGGTGTGTTTGATTAGGGTTGGAGATGAACTGTGCAGGACAGTCGATCAGCAGGAGCAGGATTGGGCACACCTGTTATAGACTATGGTGGCAGAACAGTTCATTTCCCAGAATGCTCTAATTTACTCAATGTAAAATATAATAAAAATATTTGAGATTCTTGGATTTGATGGTTAATAATGTAGTCTATTAATGTATCTGCCTGTCAGACATAATTATTCAAAATTGTTTCTATCTACCTTTGCTGTTTTGTGCTGTTAGTCAGAAGATTTGATAACATTGTGGCTTAGTTTTATCAATTTATCAGTTTAAAGTTTTTTTTTCAAAGCTATCAGTAGTTGGGGAACTTTGCAAAACAGTTCACATAGCCAAATATTGACTGTAATGCTTGCTGAAATGAAAGTGCACTAAATTGCTAAAAATAAAGGTGAACAACTTTAACTCTAATTACCATGCTGTATTTTTATCCTTGAACAACTACTGTAACTGAACCATCTGCATTAGTGGGCATATTGATTCTTAGGTTTTCCCAAACCAAGGCTATGATTGAACCGTGTGATCCTTCAGGAGAAATGTAAAGGCGGAACCTGTGAGATTTCTCCACATCTCTCTTGGTCACCTGGTCTAGCCGCAGCTGTTTTTGCTCCCACACCTCATACCCCAAAGCAGAGCTTGACTCTCAGCAGACAGAATCTGTCGCTATGGCTGAGACAGCTGTTGCCGGTAGTTTATTTATAAGACGTGATTCCACAGATATACGATTGCCTTCTAGAAGAGTGGTGGAGAGTGACAGCATTGAGCGAGTGTAATGTAGTAGCTCATTATGGAAGCAGAAATGCAATTGTAATAAATATAAAAATTTTAGTAAAAGACTGTGATCAAACTTTCTAAAAGATATTTTGGGAAATGTCTTTTTTTGTCCATGCAATGAAAGGCAATGGGGTCCAATGTTGTTTTGGAACCCATTGACATTCATTACATGGACAAAAAACATCAAAACATTAACCATTTCTCACTATTAACTAACTATTAACTATAACTTTTGCCTCAATAAACTCCTAATTACTGCTTATTAATAGTTAGTAAGGTAATTGTTAAGTTTAGGTATTGGATAGGAGGATTAAGGGATGTAGACTATTAAGACATTGAACAATTGACACTGAAGACTGAAAAACTGTCAAAACATTAACTATCACTCTTAATAAAAATGAAATGAATTGCTACAGTACATGCTGAGGCCAACATTTCTTCTAGAGCGCAAGGAAGTTTATCAGATGGATGGTATTTTTGCTACTGATGGTACTTTGAGCAGTATCAGGTTAGGCTTAGTGATACAATCAAGATATCCTGACAAAGTGTTGATGAGCACTTGGATTTGGACTAGCTGACTAAGCTCTGCTTGTGAATGTGTGTGTGTGTGTGTGTGTGTCAGGTTTTGCTCGTTAGCAGCAGTCGACACCCAGATCAGTGGATCGTTCCAGGAGGAGGGATGGAGCCAGAAGAGGAGCCTGGAGGAGCTGCGGTTCGAGAGGTCTATGAGGAGGTGAGCTCTGTCCTCGAGGTTTCTTTCTCATTGGTTCTCGACTCTAGCCCTGAAGCTCCAAATTCCTGCAGAGGGAAAGTTGCTTTCACACCATTTCATAATTATAGTACCAGTTCTGAACTGTAAAAAGCCTTCACGTGCTTGTTGAACTTGTAATTACAAAGTGTAAACTCGTAATTTTCTGAGAGCTATGATTTTTACTAGCTGACCACTGCAGATTTAAAGGGTTAGTTCACCCAAAAATGAAATTTCTGTCATTAATTACTCACTCTGATACTTACTCAGTCGTTCCAAACCTGTAAGACCTTTGTTCATCTTCGGAACACAAATTAAGATATTTTTGATGAAATCTGAGAGGTTTCTGAACCAGCCATAGGCAGCAATGTCATTGCAACTTTCAAGGCCCAGAAAGGGGGTAAAGACATCGTTAAAATAGTCCATGTGACTACAGTGCTTCAATCTTAATGTCATGAAGCAACGAGAATACTTTTTGTGCGCAAAAAACAAACAAAAATAACAACTTTATTCAACAATTTCTTCTCTTCCGTGTCAGTCTCCTACGCTGTTGATGTTGTAAACACAATGTAGCGATTCCAGGTTCTACGACAGATAGCCGGCTCATTATTGGCTGGCGCTGTTTACGTAAGCACCACGACGCATGCATGTGATGCTGACCCTGGAGCTGGCCAATAATGAGCCGGCGTTCTGACGTAGAACCCGGAAGCGTTACACTGTGTTTACAACATCAACAGCGTAGGAGACTGACACAGAAGAGAAGAAATTGTTGAATAAAGTTGTTATTTTTGTTTGTTTTTTATCAGTAACTGTGACTTATCATGTTATTTATGTATTTATTAGCGTAAAATAAAAACCTTGTCTTATCTTCTCTGGTTTACTGAAGGGGGTTGCATCATCAGGTGGTCTGTTGGGTAATGTTGGTCCCTCAGGCTTCTGAGGGTCTGTCGGTAGGTCCAAGGTCCTAAATGAGGCTTGACTGTACTGTAGTTATGTTTAAAGTGCCAACATAGAGACCGTGATCATGTTTAGGTGAGAGTTATGGTTTGCAGCTGTCTCATATCTTGTCACCAGGATTTTTTGTTTTACACCATGCCATACTGCTTATTGCATACTTAGCAGTATATACTATATGCTGCATACTATTTTTTTAAAGTAACACAGTATAGCAAGTTGCAACCAATCATCATCTTGGTAAACCAATTTTTAATCCAGTTGTGGACAAATGTCTTAAATTAGTCAAATAATGACTCAAGAATAATATTACAAACTAAAGACTAAGGTCACATCTTTGTTCATCTTTTTTAATGTGTTTTATGCAGTTCAATTATCCATAAAAAGTCCATGAAACTCTCTCATTCACACTGCATTCCATTCAGTTTTTGCCCACACCTTTGACTCAACTGTTTTCGGTATAAGAGCTATGGTCATGTGATACCACCACCACCACCACCATATAGGTTCCTCAATCATCATTCACAATCTGTACATCAGCCTGTTTTCTTTCATCTTCAATTTAAGAGGCTTCACTAAATGAATCTTTTCATGTTTAGCCCTGCTAATGGTTATGTGGTCCATTTCAAGGATGGGCTGTGTCATGACATTGAAGTGCCATCATAGAGGATGCCAGGAGGGTAATTTGTTGACAGCTGTGAAGCATTACAGCGACATTTAGAAACCGTGTACTGTTACCGTTGGCCTCGTCCGTCTGAAATGCACATGTCCCTGAGGTTCAAGAGTCATGGTGTTTGGACACTTGCAGTTGCCCAATGTGAATGCAGCTTAATTACAGCAGTCAATGTTTTTTTTAAAGTATGAAATTAATTATTGTACCCTAAACGAATAGTGACATTTACAACAGGGCTGGACACGCTATCTGGCTGTATAACAAAATAAATCAGCCAGCGTTAATGCTTTCTTTAATAACATATTGAACTCAATTCAATAATTTAAAATCGATTGAATGAGTTTTACATTTTAGTGAACTAAAGCATAATTGCATAACACTGAAAAAAAAAAAAAACCTGCCCAACTAAGTAATATTTGGCCTATTTTTTCCTTCATGCATAAGACTTTATTTTGTACTTCGAGGGATTTATTTGTTACATAATGGTTTAAAAGGTGTAACTCAAGCCATTCGAGTGTTAGGGAGACCCTGGAGGAGACCATAAACCTGTCTGTGAATTACAGCATGCTGCTACTGGTTATGGCAACACTCATGGGACATAAACTACTACCCCCCCCCCCCGGGGGTTTGCCAGGGATGGGATGTCCCAAAGCTCTTGCGAAGCGGGTCGTTTTTTATAACAGGCCTCTTGTAAAAAGGAACTTTTTTTTATTGTTTAATGAAAACTGAATACATTTGTTTACTTGAAATGTTAAAGAGGACCTATTATGCTTTATTACATTTCAGGTCTCTTAAGTATGTAATTTTGTTGTTTGCACTATGCACATTAAAAAGTCTGCAAAGTTACAAAGTACAAAGTCCACTCCAAAGTGAGTTATTCTCTATATCAGTAAAAACTGTTTCTGAATTCCCTGAAACGCCTCAGTTGTACACTCCTGGGCAGAAAAAAAAGGCCAAGCCCAAAATGGCTAAACACTAAGCTTTTCATTGTCTTAACCACAAATTATTGGTCAGGAAATTAGCAAAATGTAAGCAAATGCACTCCTATGTGTGTGGAGTGATTAATCACTATGAAGCATGAGTTGCATGGTGACGCTCCAGAGCGGTGTCTTTGGAAATCTGGTGAGAAATATAACAATGAACGCATCTCTACCACAGTGAAACATGGAGGAAGAGGAGTCATAGTACAGGAGAATATTGCAGAATGGCTTGCTTCACAAATGAAAAGTTGTTATCTAAAGAGAAATTATCAGATGTTATTTTTCAACAAGACAATGCTCCGGCCCAAATTGCAAAGACAACCAAGAAGTGGCTTGAGAACAAGTCCATGAGGCTCATGTTTTGGCCTGGTCAGAGTCCAGATTTGAACCCTATAGTGCATATATGGTTTCACAATAAACTCAAATGAACTGGGAGACATTTTTCAACTCTAATGAACTGTTTGAAATCATTAACATTGAGTGAAACAACACTGACTCTTCTTCATGTAAAAGGCTGTCTGCAAGTTGGGGAAAGGCTATTCCTAAGTTACTTTATCTACAGTATTTGTGCAATTCTTGTTAATTTCCCGACCAGTGATTTGTGATTAAAATGGTTAAGAGCATTAAAAGACCACTAAATATTTTGCCATTTTTGGCTTGGCCTGTTGTTTTTGCCCAGGAGTAGTGTAGTCTTGAGTTTTCTTCTGGGAACGTACACATCACAACATCCCACATTGAAATATTTATTGCCTGAGGCATGCACAAAAAAGTCTTCTTGGTTGAGTTGCATTTGTAGTGTGTTGAAACTCGTGGCTATGGTAAGGGGTGTGACATTTCCGAAACAGGTTTGAAGCGGTTGATTAATTACAACACACTGGTCCAACCAACCAATGAGGGGCTTTGAAAGGAGGGGCTTTATAAGAGACCGGAACTAAACAGATAGTTACTGACAGACTGGGAAGCGAGGTGCTGCAACAATGGAAAATATGTGTATAAGATAAAATAAGGTGCTTTTTTAACATTCAAGCATGAAAACCTATTCTAATTGACCCCAAAAACAAAATCAAGACTTTGTAGAAGTCTTTTGGAGTATAATAGGTCCTCTTAAAAATGAATGTAGCTAGGCCTAAACTCTGGATGGCACATAAAAACGACATGAAATGTTTCAATTTGGTCCTTTTCCAGCTATGATGTTTATTTTCAGGGTTTGTCTAGGGCAATGCTCATGTTAAGTGATCGTGTCAGATGAGGATACACAGAGATGACAGAAACACTCTCGAGGCATTTTAAATAGACAAATCTCTCATAGTCCCTCAAATCGCCCCCTGTTGTTTGTCAGTTCCGATTTTGAACAGTCGTATCAACCCAATTTACAGGGTGAGCTCGGGCTGGTTGGGGCATTTTGCAATGTCTGAATGAAGACATGATGTTCCCTTATGAGCATTATGTTGTCCGGGAGTCTCCTGTGTTATGGAAACACGCAGCTCAGGTCTCCCGGATCAGTGAGCTGGGGCTAATGTTTTGGCCTGATGTGTCGGTGTCAGCTGGTACGGTTCCAGAAATTTGGTGTGTTCATCTTCATGTTAAGCCGCTGTTAGCACTGATAGAATCATGCTGCAGTTTATGTCATAGCCGAAGTCATTTGCCGAAGTCATTTGATTTGTTATGGGACTATATTTTTTGTTATTCAACTATATTTTTGTATGATTTACAGCTTGATGCCTCAACCATGTTTAAAACTGAAAAAGCTTGTAGGTTGGGACAAAAGTGAGTCTCTCTAATGCCTTTTCCGTGTCTATTCCTGCTTAAACAGGCTGGTGTGAGGGGTACCCTTGGCAGGCTACTGGGGGTGTTTGAGGTAAGACTGCCAAACTGCCTTATAAAAAATAAGACTCTGTCACTGATACTTCAATAAACAAGGCTTTATTTCATAAACATTCTTAAATATCTTATCTTCACACCTACTCAATGCACATTGTGTAGCCATGTGATAACTTTATATTTCTCATTCTGTACAGCAGAACCAGGACAGCAAGCATCGGACATATGTGTATGTGCTTACTGTTACAGAGACACTGGAAGACTGGGAGGACTCAGTCAATATTGGTGAGTTGATGTTATGAATAAGACTGTCTTTTGTATATTCAAATTGAGATTAATTCAGTAACTGCTGAAATGTGATTCATAATTGTTTTTCATTCACTAAAATGAACCGACTCAGAGTTGTTCACGTGTGAATCAGATCAAATTTGATTTGGATTTGCTTTTGAGTTGATTTACTTTTTTGAATGAAATTTATACTTCTGTTGCGCAAGGATACAATAAGTTGATCAATAGAGACAGTAAAGACAGTTTGCAAAAAAATTCTGTTTCAAATAAATGCTGTTATTTTAAACTGTCTATTCATCAAAGAATCCTGGAAAATTTCCACAAAAATATTAGGCAGCACAACTGTTTACAACATTGATCATGACAAGTTTTTTGTGCACCAGGGGCCGTATTCACAAAGAATTTTAAGGCTAAATGTAGCTCCAAACTGGCGAATTTAGGAGCAACTCCTAAAAATAATGGGCGTGTCACTCGTAACTTTAGGACTCCTAATTTTTTTTGACTAAGAGTAATACACGAAGCATTTTAGCCCTAAAAGTAGCACCTAAGCCTGGGACAGCTTAAAAGAAGTCGAGAGGACTCCTAACTCACTAAGACCTATTCACAAACTGCTTTTTGTGGCATTTCACGTTGCCATGTTTTGAAATGCGTATGCGGCGGCTACAGGAGCTTCCAATCGCGAGGGAACAATTAGCATTTTAGGCATAACTAGGGATGCAATAACGCCACCAACAATAACCAAAACTAGGCTACTCATTGCATGTAAACTAATTGTAACGTTTCATTGTGAATCAAATTAAAATGTTCTTCTCTTTGCAAACGTAGGCAGAGGCATATAGTGACAGATTAATTCAATAATGTTGCAAAGATATTGCATCAATCCATATGTTTCATTAGGCTACTAGGCTATTTGTTTTGCCTTACTCTTTATTCATTTAGGCTATTTATTCAGTTATTCATCATCTTCCGTCCTTCGCACTACTTGTGTAGCGCACACACTCTCAGACCTGTCACCTGTCACTCATCATCGTAGGGGAGGTGTTTGGAATCATTCCCGCGTTACAATCATCAGCCAATCAAGGTGGTCACTTCAGTCAAGCTCGTGCATGAGTAATGACGTCATCCATAGCAACGAAGACTCACTCTTAGTTTAGGAGTTGTCATTTTTCTTTACTAAGAGTAGGTCTGAAAGGCGTTGTGAATAACTTTTAAGAGAAAACTCCAAGCTAAAATCTTTTAGTGCGATTTAGGAGTACTCCTAGTGGTAAGATAAAATTCTTTGTGAATACGGCCCCAGATCAGCATATTAGAATGATTTCTGAAGGGTCACGTGACACTACATTTTAAATTGTAATATTAAAATAATATTGCTGCTTTTACTGTATTTTGATCAAATAAATACAGCCATAAAAAAACTATAAGGTAAACTGTTATTTTAAAAGGTTAAAAAAAGGTTTACTAATTCTTGATCGACTTTTTTGTGGAACACAAAAGAAGTAATATTGTATTGAATCGTATCATTGAATCGTAATATTGAATCATGGCAGAGTCGACGAAGAAAGCGCTGTCGGAAGAGTGCAGAGACGGCACTGCGTGAGTGGTATTTACGACAGTAACGTTAAATACAAGTACTCCACAGCGACTCTAGGGGTCGCTGTTTGAGAAAAACGGAAACTGCATAGTGTGCCTTTAAACGACACCGTTTTCAACTAAAAACGTAAAACTTTTTACGCCGTTTTACATTTTTAGTACATTGTTTTTGTGTAAATGCACCCTTAGGCTGATAAAAAAAAAAAAGTCTTGAAAGTTGTCTGATTTGTGTGCTATATTACAATTCTTCTGAAGCCATTTGACAAAGTTGCTCACTAAAAATCCTCCTCTCCGCCATAGTTCTCAAATCTCATGCGAAGCTATCATACGGCTTCAGAACAAGACTTGGAATATTGCAGCACACAGGCCGCATTGATTACCATGGAAATTGGGTCCTTCAGAGAAGTTCACCTGTAACAAAGTGACCTCTTCCCAAGTCTGCAGTAAATCAATAGTCGCGACTTTATTTGTCTACAAACAGCTTAGTCTGCTAACAGGGCAGAATTTAAATAGTTTTAGACAAGCTTATCATAACCAGCTCATTTCTTTTCATAAGGCGCAACTGCTGATCTGTAAGCAGCTGCAAATATGGGGATTTATGTAACTATTCTCCAAAGCTATTACAGATACAGAGCAGGCATGTGGATTAGCCACTTAAAACCTTCTGTTTACTGAATTTTTGTTGTCAGGAAGGATACACAATAATAACATTTTCCCACAGACAGCGCAATTCAAAACTTGCACTATTTGTAGATGGTGAGGAAAGAAAAAAAACAGGTAATCCTTCAGTCCAAGCAGCCGTATAAATAGACCGAAGTTTGTTCACAGGGAGGCGTGCTGTTAGCAGGGGCACAGTTGTTTTCCAGTTAGCGTCACTACACCCCCCTAACGCTGGCCTCGCTCTGCTTGTACCATAGTTTCGGCTGCCAAATAGGGCATCATAACCTCAATACACAGAGAGGAAGCGGGTGTACTTGACACAGAGCTGAGCTGAATGCATAGAAAAGCTCAATAGTCTGATTGTCAAAGTAATGACCTTTAACCTTCCTGCATATATGACATATTTAAAAATGCTTAAGGTGAAATTTTTAAGTTTCAGCACTTTGTGAGAGACAGTTTTGAGGACTATAAATACAGTGGAATGTTTGCCAGTCAGATGGTTGGGCAGCCAAATGTCTGTCAAGTTTACTGTGAAGTTGACCTTTTGTGCTGTATTTAAATAAAGCTGTGCATTTTTAAAACTGAGCAGCAAGTCTTCAAACCGTCTAGATCTTTAATTCAGGTCTGTCTCCTTAATGATGATTCTGGTCTTTGCGTTGGCTGGTTTTGCGTCCGCAAAAAAACGAAAACAAAAAGCAATTCAAAATTGGTTTACGCCACATATGTGTACCAAAACATACTGGATATATAACTTTCTTAACATAGTAAAATATTAATGTACAACAGCACAACTTAACAAGGTTAACCCTGCTACTATTGATGCCTGGACACCCTTATCGTTCCATTTACTGGATTGTATAAAGAACATTGGACATTTTTTATTGGATGTCTGTTGCCTCCCTTTCCCCTATTTGCGCTTGTTGGATAACTATATATTTGCGCTATATGTTTTGGTATTTTTTTTTTTATATTTGAAAAAAAAACTGAGCAGTAAGTGTATTTACCCGGCTAACAGGAAATGTTCTCAACTCTGGCTAATGTTCTGGCAAGGTTTTCTCAAAGTTATGAGCAAACATGTAAATAGAACACTAATTCAGAGTTATTTGGTCTTTAATAATGTTATTTGTGCATTGTTCGCTTTTTTCTGAAACGTTTTAGTTGGATGTTTGTCTAATGTTTTTTAAATGTTACTACTTGTTTTGAACGTTCAGAGAACATTCAGAAATGAGGGTTCTCGCACCATTGGTGCTCGGACCCTATATCATTTTCATAATTTAACGGGATTCTAAGAACATATTTTTGTTAGCTGGGCAATTTCATTATGTCAGAAGTAAATGTACACTGTAAAAAAAAAAATCTGTTACATTTACGGTAAAATACCGGCAGCTGTGGTTGCCAGAAATTTACTGTAAAAAATACGGTAGCAACATTTTAGATTTTACAGACTTTACTTAAATTTACAGTAATAAACCGTATTTAATTATCTGATATAATGTTAATTTACTGACCTATTGAAGTATTTATATCTGTTTTGTACCATAGTAATACACTGACAACCACCAATCACAGTGGAGATGAAAATCACATGATGAATTAAAGCTCATCACAAGCAGCTCTTTCACAAGAACGTTAATACTAATATATAGAAGCTGCACAGTGTCATTAACAAACACTAAACACCATCATGTTTCACATAACACACGTGACATTTTAAAAATGCAATAAACATTCATTTAACAATATTAAATGTAACATAAACCCCTAATGTCATAACTGATTAGAAAAAACTAAGAAAACTATGAAGAAACATAGTCATTTCAACAAAAATACATCAAATGTGAAGTGTCACGCAGGGAATTGTGGGAATGTCAATTTACGTTTTTTCAATGTAAATTATACAACTTATTCTTTTTCACTTCCAAAAACTGTAAATTTAACGGTATTTTACAGTAAAATTACATTAAATGTACCGTTAGATCTATCACAATTGTTTACCGTATATAGTAAGGAAACTTTCTCTTAACCAATAAACAATTTTTCACTGTAGCGTTTTTACAGTCTTTGACCGTTAAAATCACGATATTTTTTTACAGTGTAGCTCTTGCGAGTACAAAATGAATCACCTCAGGCAATAGATAAAAAACATGGTGAAAATGAGGAACAAATATTTTTCAATGCTTTTGCATTCGCTTACATAGGGGCGGTACATCTGCATATACCAATAGACACAATTAACTGGTTGAAATTTGTCAACCGGTAGAGATTTTGGACTATCTGCTCTATCGCGGTTACACGGCTCACATGAAGTTGCTGTCCTACGCAGTCACGAAAGCTTATTGTTTGCATGCATTTTTTAACTATTGCTGTTTAAAAACAAGTGATTTAGCTGCGTTAAAGTGCAGTTAGCAGCGAAAGACGACTCATTTCACTATATGCGCGCTATATTTCTCATCACAGTCTGAGAGACACGCGCAAGTGTTTTTTGCCGACTAATTGGGCTTGAAGAGTTAAAGGGATAGTCATCCCTTTCTGTCATCATTTACTCACTCTATGAATGTCTTTCCTCTGTTGAACAAAAAAGAAGATATTTTGAAGTAACCAAACAGTTGTGATGCACCATTGACTTCCATAGTATTTCTTTCCTACTATGGAAGTCAATGGGGAGCAAAAATTTTTTAGTTACCCATATTCTTCAAATATATCTTCATTTGTGTTCAACAGAGGAAAGAAATTCATAGGGTGAGTAAATTATGACAGAATTTTACGATTTGTGTCTTTGTTCTATTGTAGTTTTTTCCTATATGCTTGTAATTGGTTTCTTTGTTCTTTCTTTATCACTTTTTGCAAGTCTCAGTAAGCTTTAGAGTTGTTGTTTTTTTACTTAGGCCAGTATTATTTTTTTGTTGTATTGAAAATGGTGACAAGAATTATGAAATTTCTAGTAATTTTAACTAGTAATTTTATTTATTGAGATCATCATAACCTTATTTAGAGCAAAAATAACTACATTGTGATATATATGGTTATCGTGAAATAAAAGTCATATCGCGATATAAGATTTTGGTCATATCACCTACCCATACTTCGCACAAAGGGGAACGCAAAACTTTTGTGAGAGTATGGGAGGGCGATATGACCAATATCTTATACCACGATATGACTAATTTTATTTATCTAGGATTGACACCATTTTTCCTCCCATCTAATTTTTTTTCCATCACCATGTCCCTTAAGGTGATCCGTAGACTACTGTATTTTATGCTTTTAAATATTTCAAAATGCTCTGAAATATGTTTTGCAGGTCGGAAGCGGAAATGGTTCAAGATCGACGAGGCGATCCGGGTGCTACAGTGCCACAAACCTGTCCACGCAGAGTATCTCCGCAAACTCACTCCTCACTGCGGCCCCACAAACGGCAATGCTCAGGAGCCGGAGAACACGGATGACAACGCCCCCCTCCGCCAGACAGCCTCACAGGACTGTGAACTGGCCCGTTTGCACAGATAGAACTGCCACTAGAAGGCACCGATGCAAGGAAAACCATTGGAAAAGACAGTTTTGCATGTATAATTTCAATGTTTACTATTTGAAATTTTTTTCAAGTGTAGAAACCAAAGGCTTGTCGTGAAATGCCTGCAAGTTTCCGGGTCAATAAGAACAAGGAGAGTTGTTTTCATAATATTTCATTCGTAAACGTGCATTTCAAGCCAAATAAGGTAAAGTTATTTGAAGAAGAGTGACGTCAAGTAAGCGCATATTAATGGAGACGCGTGCCGTGATGGATATTTTAGAAATATTATTTTACAGATGCTTTAGGTGGAGGAAGACAATGATGGATGTGAAAAGGACTGATTGTTGTTTAGAAAGGATAAAGGATGGGTCTTTTTGAAATGCTGTCTATTTATATCTAATAGATAACTACTCTTATTTGTTAGGTATTGGGTAAAATTCTTGATAAAGAACCAAGTAGGGGTAAAAAATTATCATAATCATGAATTATAGAATACGTAAATAGTCTAAAAGAGGATTTGGGCTACTTTTGGTTATATTAGATGCCTTCATCACAGATATCTACCTGTAATATAGGTTTAACATGCTGTGAAGTTGAAGGTCTTTTCACAGTTTGGTCTTAAATGTGAATTTGCCACATTAAGCGGTGCAATGTGATTACCCTTCTTTCTCTTTGCACATAAAGGTTTAATTTTCCATCTCCTATAATTACTTCTGAGCCACTGTCTCTTTAAGACACAATGGCATTTGGTAAAATGTGAGAAAAAAAATAAAAAAATAAAAGTCTGGTGTCATTGGTCCATGAAAGACTATGTAATGTTATGCTGTTTATATTGCCTGAAGTGATATTCTGAATATTTCAGAAAAAAAAAGGCATAAACACCTAATGTTAACCCTAATACATCTCTTGTCAAACCAGTTTTTTCTAAGATCTGCAGAAATGCAGTATACATTTATTTTGATTATAGTAACAATTCACGCATAAATAGCTAAATCTTGGGAGTTTAAATAGCTGAGGAGGAATTTTATGTAATTGTGCATAATGCTTTTCCTTTGAGGCCTTTGTAATCTTCCAATGTTTGTTTGTTTTTTTTGTTGTTTTTTTTTCAGTGGAATTTTTATGCGGAATTCACTGAACGGGATGGAATATGTGGCCAAACTGTTTTATTAAGACTGTAAATGGTAAACTTACCTTTCTTCAGAGGGAAGATTGCATGTTAGGTTGTAAATATGTTTTAATATTAAAAATGTCAGCTTCTGCCTTAGTAGTTTATTTGGTATTATGAGTCCCACATTTGTTTTAGACATTTAAAGTTAAAGTTAAATTATTGCACTGCTAAAAACACAGGCACCTCAGCTCTTTAATTGTTTATCAGCGAGGCTCAATGAACACTGTTTGATATGTAAAACATTATGGTGTTAAAATGTCCACAATGTGAATGTGATTTGACAGAAATTGAATTTTTTTTTTTTTGCTTGTCTTCGGAAATCAAAATTTTCAAACAAAATAAACTCATCTCTGATCCAAACTCAGAATGAACTCTGTAAAGAACAAGTCAGGATGTTAACTGTGATTTGTAATAGCTTATCTGTGTGCATACGTTGCTTTAAAAAAACAGAGGGATTCGGCATGATAACATAGGATAACATAATAATCAGGTATGGATTTCCTTGGAAAGTCATGTGGCAAGTCTTCTCTTGGAGGCATATAACTGAATGCAGGTAAAGTGGGCCGTTTAAGCTTGATTGTACTGTGCTCAATGGGTTTATACATTCAGAGCATAACAATGGTCTTTATTAAAGAGATTCTATTTCTTTAAATATTAAAATAATTTTGGTTGATGCAATATGACATTAGGGGGTGTGGCCACGCCTCAAAGGAAGATTCCCTCAAGGTGAAAGGTTGAAAACACCTTTTCAACCTTACCCTTCGACATAAGATTTTCATTTTTAACATAAGGTTGCTCTCTAAATCTATACAAATATTATTCTTGACATTAACCATTTTGTTTGTTACTACAGTTGACAAGGAATAAAATTGTTGTATGAATGTAAAAATGTTTAAATATTTGTTAGATTTCTTGTAAGGTGCAAATTTTTGCTGACCCACTTTGGCTGAATGTGTTGGGGTTTAGGTAAAGTGGGCGACCTTTAACCTTCATTAATTATAATTCAATTCTTTAAATAAATTGGCATCCACTGGTTATTTAATAGCTGATGTGTATAATCTACTTTTTTAGGAAAATGAGTGTGCAGTCAAGTCAGAAATAGAAGAAAGGAAAGAAAGATTAGAAAGGAAGGCAAGGCATTAAGTTTAATCTGTGGTGTGAAGAAAGGATGAGAGGAGCAACATTTAAATGTAGAGTATAAAGCTTTAACAATTGGACACAAAGTTAATTTAAGGTGTTTAGAGAAAACAGACAGAATTTTTTTTTTCAATATGGTTACCATTTTTGTTAGCCTTGCATGTGTTATAGTCAATGCTGAGAGTTCATTTTCATACACATTCTGATTTCTGAATACTTTGACATTCAGATTTCATTCAATTTAATGTAAACACAACATTTACTATCAGTTTTGAATTTTAAATTGAGTGAACTTGTGTATTTTACGCAGAGGTGGACAGTAACAAAGTACATTTACTTGAGTACTGTACTTAAGTACACTTTTTGAGTATCATACTTGAGTATTATATTTTCTGGAAACTTTTTACTTCAACTTCAACATTTGAAAGACAAATATCGTACTTTTTACTCCACTACAATTCTGTCAAGGTCCTTGAGTAGAAAGTAGTAACTAGTAAGTCTGGGGATGATTTTGGTTGCAGGGGTTACATTTAGGTGGAAATGAAAGTCCGGTTGACGTCAACATCCAATATTGGACAGACGTTGGATTTTGTTTGGAAATGAAAGTCGGAAAGACGTCAACCCGGTTTTCATTTTCAGCCACAATACAACATCTGTCCAACGTTGGATTCTGACATCAACCTGATTTTCTTTTTTAAAGTCTTCTAAATGCGAATTTTGTCATTATTTTGGAGCACACTAACTTATAGATAACAGTAAGGCTAACATATTCATACTAAAAGCCAAAAAAACTTTTCATAGGGCACTATTTGAAGGAACAGCCATTTGGGTGTCTCAAACCAAATTTGAAATTTGTCTGGAGAGCGTGATCTATAATGTTTTGTTGGTTTAATAGGCTACATTTAATAGGTAGCCTATATTTAAGAGGCTACTCGATCAAAAGAGTTAACACAACTACAAGCCTATAGCCTATACTTTGAATAGCCTACTTAATTATACTTTTATATCTCGATCAAAAGATTGAGTACAACTACAGGCCAAATTGGACTTTTCTCTCAGTATAAGTAAAGTACACTTAAGTGTAATTTTAAGTATATTTTCTGAGAAGTACATAAAGTATATTTTTGAGAAGTATATAAAATGTAGACTGAAAGTATACTTTCTTATTTTTAGTTTAAAATATGTATACTAATAGAACACTTGAATGAACTTCTTTTTCGTAAGGGTGGGCAGAGGAGAAGGCCAAGAAAAAGGAGGAGAAGAAAATAATCAAGGAGAAGGAGCGAAGAGAAAAAGAGTTGCTGCTGGAACGTTACATGAACGATCCGAAACTGAAGCACTTGTGGATCAACAAGCACAACCGCAACTACAACTCCTCCTAATGCAGATCATCGTCCCTCTTCACCTTTAACCTGTGTAAATAAAAAAGTGTGCAAGTTGAAAAATCCATGACTTCCTGATAATTAAAACGTATAACACGTGTAATATGAAGTGAATCAATTTGAGTAACTGTTTACAGCAGCAGAAAGGGAATTATTCAATGCAGTTCATAACAGTGTTCACAGATCAATATATTTTCTCTGATGTGGATCCTTCCAATCCATCACCTCCATGCTCGTCTTTTCATGTTTCTTGTCTATTGTTGTTTTTGTTCGTTTTGTGTAGCCTATGTAAAATTGTAAAAGAAAATTGTATTATTATTATTATTTTCATTGAATAATACATAGCCTAAATACAGATATCAAAATTATTAATCTTGATTATAATATCTGTTTTCCTTTTCTAATTTTTCCCCTCCATATCCACCCAAAAATTATTTGTGTGTACACAATTACAAAAAAGGACAACAGATTATTTTTCTGATGAACAAAAATCACAGGAATAATCAATATCGTAATGAAATCTCTGAGTAACACTTTTGGCTGGATAGAGAGCAAAGAACTTCCACGCTCATTTGCAATGCAAATAAAGTAATCGAGTCTGACGACCCACACTCTCAAACAACTTATATTTATCTGTATATATTTGACTATTTCTCCATTCGTAGAATTCGTTGGACTCTATTACGTCATTCGTAATGCTTCGTGGGATGCGTAGTTCATGGCCTCATTACCTTTCTGCACTTCTCCGATTTTCTAACACTTTTTTTGAAAAATAATATTTGTTATGTTGCGATTAATGTCTGATCTGGTTGCTTTTGTTAATGGATAAGAATATTTTACAGTTGATTTTTTTTTAATCCTAATAGACCTTTCTCACAATAACCGGAAATACGTAATCGTTGTGGAAGCGGAGTTCCTGTCAAGCGAAAGAAAAAAAAAAATGAATGGGAAATTACTTTCTTTTACTGTCTATGGGAAATTACCATAGACTGTAAAAGGATAATACTTCCGGAATAAAGGAAAAGTGAACGGTCACTGTTGCGACAAATCCCGCCTTTAAACTAATCTCTCTTTTCAATGATTGGTGGACGCTCCTTTCAGACAGCCTACAATTGGGCAGCTTAGAAGCCATTCATGCAGGCGGACCAATCATCGCAAACATTGATTAGATGAAGGGCGGGACTTATCAGGAAACGGTGTGCTTCTACAGAAGCAGCAGTGTGTGTCTGCAGGTGTCAACAACACAATATTTATACACTCCCTCATTAGCACAAAACTTTTAAGATTGGATTTTTCATAGTTCTAGTCAGAGAAAGGACCAGAATGTTAAGACGAATATTACAGATGGTGAGTGAAATACACACAGACACTCATTCAGTTGCATGTGATTTGTAGCTCGTCGGGCCTGACACTGAATGATGGCCTTTGCTCAAGATTGATTAAAATGACTTTTCGCTTGTGGTTTCTTGACGACAGTCTCGAATCGCGACTGGATCAGATCTCTTTTGTTCTTGAGGAACAGTGAATATTGTGATGATGTCATTCTGCGTGAATGTTGACATGGAGACTGAGCTGTTAGCCGGTTAGCGGGCTAATAACATAGCTTTGTCGAATTGCTTATTCATAAGTCGTTTTATGATTAACGACAAGCAATGACAAGGTGTCAGCTTTGATAATTTTGTCCCAAAGACGTGTCCCGTTGAAATAACTGGTGTGAATGTATTTTTCAGTCATCTGTCAAGCTGTGACTCACACTAGATGATTTCCCCATTAATAGAAATGTCTGATCTGTCATGTCCTATTGCTAATAGTTAAGTTATACAACCTGATATTTTAGGCAGCAGCTGACAGTCCTTGAGTCTTTCATATCTGCTTAATAATATTCCTGTAAGATCCTGTGGATCTACCATAGGTTTTTCGTCTAGCAGCAGACACCTTAAGATGTTAGGTCATCCATTATGGTAATGTACATTCTTTTGGACATGCAACATAATAATAACATGTAATGAAGTGCCTTGGAGTGCCCATGCAAACTGTGTAGTGTTGGTGTATAAACATCACCTTTCTAAAGATTTTTTTTTTTTTTTTTTTTTAAAGAAGTCTTATATGCTCAGCAAGGCTGCATTTATTTGATAAAAACAGTAATATAAAATATTAGTACTATTTCAAATAGCTATTTAATGTGTTAATGTATATTAAAATGTAATTTATTGAATAAGCTGAATTTTCAGTCCTCAGTGTCACATGATCCTTCAGAAATCATTGTAATATGCTGATTCTGTGCTCAAGAAACATTATTATTTTCTTAACTTAGTGGTGCTGCTTAATATATCTTTTTAAACTGATACTTTTTTAAGGATCCTTTAATGAATAAAAAGTTGCAAGAACAGCATTTATTTAAAATATAAATCTTTTTTAACATTAAAAATGTCACCTTTGATCTATTTAATGCATCTTTGCTAAATAAAAGTTTAATTTCATTCAAAAAGATACCCTCCTGGGACCCAAGAATAGACTTTTGTCCACTGTAGTGGACATTATATTTTAGTGGATTTCTCTGACATCATACATGTCACATGACACAACCTGGGTGTCCTGTAAAGAGCACATTCAGGACTTTTCAGAGATACCAAATGTTTGGAGGTTTCACCATGAAAACAACTACTCCTTGGTCTTTAAAAATGTCTGACATTAATTTAGTGATCAAATGTAGCATTCTTATGGAAATATGATAATATATTGTAATTATAATTTAAATTGGACTACTTTTCAAATTGTATTTCATAAAACAACATCTCAGGAAAATATTAAGGGGTTTCAAATTAAAACAAATACTTTCTGTTACAGAACGTTGTAATTGATTTCAAACGTGTCCACTGTAGAGGACATCAGGACTTAAATCATGTTTATCAGGCATTTTGTGAGACACAACAAGTGAATATGGAAATAAATTATACATCAACATTCCTATGAAATATTAGATATTACTATTAAAATGTTGCCAATTATTACTCCAATTATTACACTTCTTTTTTCATTAAATGTTGCTCCAAGAACACATTAATGTGCAAATTAGATACAGTGTATAGATACATTGCATTGAATGGGAATATTAATTTATGGCCATTTTACCCACATATTGCAGAAAGTAAAATGGTGTATCAATTCATTCCGTTATTTCTTTCATAACATAGTTGAGAATAATCTTTATACAAATTTTGGTTGAAAAAATCCTGAAACCCCAAAATTTATTGGTGATTGAAAAAAAAATCCCATTGTTTTTGCCTATACATATAATTTCATGTCATTTTATTTTTTAAACAACTTAGTCCTGGCGTCCACTACAGAGGACATAGCATAACGTATGAATAAAATATTATTTTTCAAAAATGTTTTTTTACCATTTGTTTATTGTGCTCTAAACAGTGTGATGACATGGAAAAAAACTAAATTCACAAAACTTTTTTTTTCTGGGTCTCAGGAGGATATTATAAGTATTTATACATCCTGGTAGAATTTTCTGAACTGCCTTTATTTAAAAGTTAATATTTTTTTAAATCATTGCAAAACACTGTTTGTGACTGAATTACAGTAAATGATTGCAGTGCAGTAATGAGAATTGGGGGATACAATGTTACTATTTGTCCTAAAAATAATATCATAGTGCAAAAAGTTTTAAGGGTCTTAATATCAAAATAAAATTATGCAAAGTAAAGGTTCTTTTTTCTTTTAGTTTTGGGCTGTTACATGAACATTTATTGACCCAACTCCCATCTCTAATACAGAGAGTCATTGAGGATTTGAAAGTCCTGTTTATTTGACGTGCTTTTTTTTTATACTAGTAAAAATATTTCTTGAACCAAGCCATGTGTTACGTGGCGAGGTGTCAAAGTTATTCTCTTTCAGAAGTGGAAGGGAAGCTGAAAGTAAGGTCTAATTATGACTAAGCCGTAGTTTTCGGCCACTTGTATCCCTGTTGTGACTTGTGACATCTTGTGATCTGACAGTAAGCACATATGAAATGTCAAGGGCGTATCAATGTTAGAGAACAGCATTGTTTGACATCATACTGCTCTCGATTGCCAAGATCGAGGGAAACGTTAAACTACCCTCTTGCTGAGTATACCGTTTCAGCCCGATGACTGACAGCCATGCCGAGCACATCCCAAGAAATGAACAAAGCGATCTTTGCCTTTACACCTTGTGAATGACATGATATGATGTGCACTCATTCTTGATCAGCAGCCCAGATACCTGATCAGCTGTGCCAGACATGAATAGTGTGAAATAATGAGATGAGTTTCATCGCAGCTGACATCTGATTCAAATCCTTCCTTTCTCTACTTTCTCTGCACATATCTTTGTGGATATAGACTCCTGGGAAAGGAGGATCCCAGAGCTCGGAGTCTGAGCAGCCGTCTGCTGATATGAATAATGAGTCCTCGGAGGTAAGCCGAATTAAATGTATAACCCTACCATATTAATGCCAAATGCCTCATTGCCTTAATATCTTTTTCTGTCATTTGCTAAAATGATATCAGTGTTGCATTCAGGACTTTAGGGATAGTTGACGCAGAAATGAAAGTTCTGCCATCATTTAGCCACTCACTCTTATTAGGATTTTCTTGCAAAATAAGTTTATCAAAATGTTCACTCTGCTCTTATGAAAGTGAATGGGGACGAGGGTCCGTCAAGCTTCTAGGGGTGTAACAATATATCGTGTCACAATATATCGCAATTCAATCGTGGATAGTGACAATCTGTATTGTGTATAGTTCACCCAAAATAAAAATTACTGTGTGAGAAAAAAATCAAGTTTACAGAGTTTTAATCGTTAGTATTAGTATTAACATTAATATTAGTATTAATGTTAGTATTAAACTACTATATATAATGTTTAGTATAATGTATAATAATGCAATGGGGGGATATTTGTGGGTCCTGATAATGCCAAATGTCTTATGTTACCAGTAAAAAGTGGCCTATATTATTTTAAATAGGCCTATATCTAGTGCAAACATATTCATCTAAAATAATTCTGTATTTTCAGCTTCATAATCATTAATATGTTTATTCTGGTGTCACCATTGTCCTGTGCATTGGGTTACCAGCACCAAGTCCAAGCCTATTCATTGAAACCCACCATTTAATACTAAATTTAGCATTTGAATCAACTGTAAGTTTTTTGTTAACTTTTTACCATATATATCTTGGAGTATCGCAATAATATTGTATTGTCTGTTCAGTATCGTTATATGTATCAAATCATGACATGAAGGTATCGTTACACCCCTACAAGCTTCAGAAGTGGCAAAAAAGCACCATAAAATCCAGTCCATATGACTCAACTCTTACAAAGTCATATTATAGCTTTATGTGAGCATTGTGAGGAATAAACTTAAATTTCAGTGAAGTTGTTGTCGCACAGCAGCTCTCAAATCTCATTGACATTTGCATTTATATTCAGGTAATGAGTGTCAAGACTTGTATCCAACCACAATGTGCCAAATTTGAATATGTACATATTCTAATTGTACAAATTAAAGTCTTTTTGTGTGTGTGTGTGTGTGTGTGTTTTGTGGTCACATTTACTTTCCAAGGTGCCAACAGAACATGTTTTTGCATTTCACTTTGCTGCTTTTCCATTGTTTTCCTATGTAAACATGCTAGACGATCACATTTGACCGTTGCTTTTATGTCTGGCATGTTTTGCAGCGTCTTGCATTTGAATCAGCATTCTAAATGCGCCGCTGAAGTTAAGAGAAGTCTAGACACTGGGTCTCATTCACTAATAATTGCATGGATTATGCTGTATTTGTACGCATAGCAGAACATTACACGAAAAATCTTCACAACACATGCGTATGCACATGAATTTAGTGAATCTAGTATTCTAAATGAGCGGCCGCGTGCACGAGGTTAGTCATTTGGATAGGACATAAGGACTTTCCACACAACCTTTCCTTTACAGCCTTTCATCACTCGTCAAACATATGCCGCTCTCTGGCCAGATCCTCGAGCAATGCCAAGTGTGTCATTCTCAAAACCAGTTCAAACACAAAAAACACCTTTATTGACACCTTATATTACTTTTATTCAGACGCAGATTACAGACCTCTCAGTATTCAGCTGTACATACGAGTAAATCTGCATTATCTAAACCTCACAGCTAAAGCTATAACGCAGCTTTTCTTACTCTTTCACTGTAGGCTATATGATGAAATATATTTAAGATGAAATTAAATTGTAATATTTATTGTTATAATATAATCATGTTTTGTTTGTGAAAATGTTAGTATGCCGATGTTGCGCACAAATTTGTGTGTATGCATGCTTAGTGAATAAGACCCAATTTTTCATTCCCCTGTTTCTCAATTTTTTAGATGTAAATACACGTTCTGTGTAATTGGCTCCTTAGTTTGGTAAAGAGTATCTTGACTTGAACGTCCTGCCTAACATCTCCTATTGTGTTCAATGGAAGAAATAAATGAGGGTTAATAAATGATGAGAGGATATAAATTCTTTCTTTAACTCTCATTTTAATAACGGATGTATGATGATGTTAAGTCATGTGTTCATTGCTCTTTCGAATCTCATTGTGGTGTTAATTGGTTTGTCTGCAGGGCTTCATTTGTCCCCAGTGTATGAAGTCACATAACTCTGCTGAGGAGCTCTTCAAACATTATGAGGTGTTCCATGAGCCAGGAGACCAGCCGTCCCCCTTCAGCCCTGGCAGGTGGGCTTCTGTAGTATTAAACCCTTCTTGCTCCCTTTCCTGTCAGGAAAACTCAGTTGCTCAGTCAGATAATCTTGCCATCCTGAGATTTAGGCTGAATTTAATCTTAATGTGAAATATGCTATGAAAGGAATAGTTCGGCCAAAAATGATATTTAACCCATGATTTACTCACCCTCAAGCCGTTCGAGATGCATATGTCAATCATTTTTCAGACGAACACATTTTCAGTTATTTTAGAAAATGTCTTAGATCTTTCAGTGGTTATAATGTGAAGCTATGGGGGTCCACCTCCTTCAAGTCCCAAAATGTGCATGCATCCTTCACAAAAGTAATACATCCGGCTCCAGGGGGATAAACGAAGGCCTTCTGAGGGTAATCCGTGCGGTTAGGGTTAGGGTTAGGACCCTATAGCTTCACATTATAACCACTGAAAGATCTAAGACATTTTCTAAAATAACTGAAAATGTGTTCGTCTGAAAAAAGATTGACATATGCATCTCGAACGGCTTGAGGGTGAGTAAATCATGGGTTAAATATCATTTTTGGCCGAACTATCCCTTGAAGTAAGGAATACAGAAAAGAAAGAAAGAAATAGTCATTTTGTTTTATTGTGGACCATGTATATCATGTTCACCATCAAAGAAACATCATGTATTGCGACAAGTTATTCCACAGAAAACTGCATAATATGAAAAGTTTATTATAAAGGCATGTCTTTTTCTTGTTAAGGGAGGATCTAGTCCTTCGACAGGAAGTCCAAGATTTACAGACTTCACTGAAGGTATTCTGCCTTTGACTCCCACCCTTTTTATCAGCCTTAGTATGCCTGAAATGCGCACTACTCATAACACCATTACTCAATTATGTTATTTTCCATTGGATGTGTCTATTGGGTTTGAAATTGCTGATGTGAAATTTGTGGTGTGTGTTTTCAGGAGGAACGCTGGTATTCTGCGGAACTGAAAAAAGAATTAGACAAAGTACAAGGACAACTATCGACTAATAAAGTAAATCCTTAGAAATGCTTGGTTTTTCACACAGAGATCAAAGATGGTTTAAGAAAGGTTTACGCTTTTAATAATGTCTATTGATTACTGAAGGAATGTTTGCTGTGTTCTCTAATTGAATGGCTGGATGTGTATTGATTTTAGGTCTCGCAGAGTGGTGGTACCAGTGGAGAACAATCAGGTTAGTTGAGTAGTGTTAATTAGTTCTTTAAAGGAATGTAGCAGGTTCAATAAAAGTTAAGCTCAATCAATAGATCTGTGGGATTACATTGATTCATTGATTGCATTCTTAGAAATATCCTGTAATCATATAATTGTTTAAAATTTGTGTGTGTGTATAATATATATATATATATATATATATATATATATATATATATATATATATATATATATATATATATATATATATATATATATATATAAAAATAAGAGCTTCACATTTTGGCTTTTAAACCTTTTGGCCAAGTTTACTTATACTGTAAGTATGGTGTGGTACAGTAGAATCAATTTAAATTATATATACTTGGAAATAATTTTGACAACTGAATGTGTCTTGTATTGTATCATTTTGTATCATCTTCTCAGAGCTCGAGGTAAGGCTCAATGAGTCTGAGACAGAGAAGTTCAACATCAAACAGATGAAAGACTTATTTGAACAGAAAGCTGCTCAGCTCGCAACTGAGATAGTTGGTAAGTTTGCAGGAAAGTTCCTGCCTTTTATATTTATGCAGTTTGTATGGTGACCGAGAGAGCTCAACGGGCTGCAACTGAGGAAAACACCTGCAAATTAAAGGGGTGGTATAATGCCCTTTTCACAAGATGTAAAATAAGTTTCTGATGGTCCCCAGAGTGTGTATGTGAAGTTTTAGCTCAAAATACCCCACAGATATTTTTATATAGCATGTTACACTTTTTGAGGGTTAGCAAAAACGGCCCGCCGGCCCAAAGTTGCAAGGGTGGTTATTCGGCTCACAGGCGCTTGGGGGGTGCGAGACGACCACCATTCAACCCGAAAAAAGTCATATAACTATTCCAATGACTCCGAAGCTGTTCAGTTAAGGTAAAAAAGTTACTTAGTTCACCTTAAAAAAACGATTTCTTTAAAAGCAAATATCTCCCTTTGCTTTGAACTTTGAGCTTTGTAACTTTGCAGATGTTGTTTATGCTCAAACAGCAATATTACACACTAACTAAAGTTAGAAAAGTGATATCATAATCAACCACCCCTTTAAGAAAACATCATCCGTTTGACAACACACGTGCTGCAAATACTCACAATGCAACCAAATACAGAAACGAGCTGCAAATAGCACAGACCACAACGGAAATGTTTAATACGCTGGGACCGTTAATTGTTCAATACTCGTCAGTGGTGATGTCAATGACCTGAAAGGTTAGGATTTTTTCCTGATCGCATGTGCGCTGTGAGTATTTGCAGCGCGTTTCCGTATTTGTTGCGTTGTCAGTGTTTGCAGGCATTTGGTTGCGTTGTGAACATTTGCAGCACTTATGTTGTCGTACTGATGAAGATGCGCAATGAGCTCTCTCAGCCACCGTGAGTTTGTTTCTTTTATATATAAATACAGAAGTTATTAAATATTAAATTTCTTGTATATATATATGAAATAAAATAAAACGGCTTTAAAATAAGTATGTGTTTCATATCTCAGACATCAAATCTCGTTATGATGAGGAGAAAAGCATGAGAGAAATGTTGGAGCAGAGGCTGGCCAATCTAAACCAAGATCTGCAGAGAGAGAAACAGGAGAAGGAGAAACTGGCGGCAGAGCTGGTAACGTCTCCTTTATTGTCTCATGATAATTAATGAGTTCGCATCCTCTCAGCTGCTGCTGCGTATACATCATCAATCTTTCCCAGCTTAATCCGGTCTGTCATTGACTCTCCTCCAGCTTCAGAGGCCTGGAGTGGAAGACGTGGAGGTGTTGAAGAAAGAGTTGGTGCAGGTGCAGACTCTCATGGATAACATGACCCGAGAGAGGGAGGAGGAGTCCGTGCGCCTCAGGAGCCAGTACGAACTGTTGCAGGCGAACTTCACTACCTCAGAGGTGAGCTCAAACCTGCTGTGACCTTGTCTGCACTGCACTGACATAAGGACAGAGTTACCATGATGTTTGCTTTATAAACAATTGATCTCTGTGCTGTTTATTCGGAAAATGTAGGTATTGATAGTATCTGGCAAATATGTAGACTCATGCCAGAATCAATAGCTCGTGAAGGCAGGGATAATAAGAGGTCATTCTGAGACAGAGATAAGCAGCTGACCTTTGATTGGGTGCACCAGTGACGTCACTTTGCCCTTTGAAGCAAACCAAGACTATAGCCGATTGTAGATTACTGGTTACCCTGTCTAGACAACAACTATGAAGATACATTTTCAAGGGATTTTATACTGTAGGTTACAATCATAATGTAGTATCCGGACGTGTTTGTTAAATGTCTGAGGGTCACACTGACTGTCATTTTGAACAGATTCCTGAGGTTAACCATTAACCCCCTTGCAGGCCTCCCACCTCTTGAGTGTTTCCTGTAAACATGCCTGTAATCGCCTGCACTTTTGACCTAAATATTTCTTCTCATTATATAAGGTCCCTCAAAAGCAGAATAGTCCTGGTTCATAGATCATTACACACAGGTTACTTGAGTGCACTTTTTTCACATATTCCTTTTTGACTTTGGTTGGTCTACTCAATTCAAAGGCTGCCATCTAGTGACTGTATAAGGAAATATTAAGGATGCAAACCTCATTCTTCACAAAATACCTCCATAAATCCATTAGATTATAGTGTCACTGTTTCAGACTCTTGAGAGCTGTCTAGTATAGCAATAAGCTGCAACTTAATAACTGATTTTTTTCTTACATGAATCACACGCCCAAAAGTTAGATTAACTATTTCATTTTAAATTTGATGTTTTTCCCCCCAATAACTTTCAGTACTAAACATATTCCAAGACTTCCTTTCAAAAGTGTCAGTCAGATTTGTTTTTTGATTTTTTTGAAAGAAGTCTCTTATGCTCAACAAGGCTGCATTTATTTGATCAAAATTACAGTAAAGACAGTAATTGTGAAATATTATTACAATTTAAAATAACTTTTCTAGTTTAATATATTTTAAAATGTAATTTAATCCCATGGTGACAAAATAAAATTTTCAGCAGCTATTTCTCCAGTCATCCAGTCTCGCAGTCTCACCAAATTATTATAATATGCTAATTTGGACTCTAGAAATAGTTCTTATTATTCGAATTGTTTAAATTGTTAAATTCTTGTGCTGCTAACATTTTGTGGAAACAGTGATCCAACTTTTTCAGTATTCTTAGATGAATAGAAAATGTATTTGAAATAGAATTTTACAGTTACTTTTGATCAATTTAAAGGCACAGTATGTAAGATTTTTTTATTTAAATATCCAAAAAACCACTAGAACAGTGTTATATATTTTGTTGACTTGTGTACTTACATTATCCCAAATGTTTCCAGCAATGTTTAAATCCAGAGAAATTCGGCATTTTAACCAGTGTAACGTCCCGTGTCATTGCGTCGCCTGTCAATTACGTCATATCCGCCTTACCCTCGATGTCCGGTTTTATTTCGGTAGAAACCACGGAAACAACAAAGATGCTTTAATGTTTTTTGTTTTATTAGACCGGTGAGCTGTTTGTAATCTTTATCGATAGAAAACTAATCATTGCTATCTTATTGATTGATTCAATTGTTTTCTTGATTTTCCGCGAATAACATGTTTGTACCATGCATTACAGACAATGCTATTTTTATTAATATGATATTCTAAACTTGCATACTGTACCTTTAATGCATCTTTGCTGAATAAAAATATTAATATATTTTTAAAAACCTAACTAAAACTTCCACCTAGGTAGGCAGCTCACTAGGGTTTGAAACACAGCCAGTGTTTTGCTCCAATGTACTTGTCATAACCTGTAGGCGCAGTGTATTGGCACCTCTGTCATTGTACTGCATGTCCTGTCTCACCTCACTGGTTTGTGTATTGTGTGTCCTTCTCCCTTGTTCTCTCTCACCCTTCACTTAACACTGCACCTGCTTTGCATTCTCTTGGAGATTCGTAAACTCGAGGTAACCATTTTCTGTCTTGAAGTAGTCCCTCTTAATATCTTATTACTGCATCCCATGTCGCCTATTTGTACAATACCCTAAAAGTAAGTACTGTTTTTGTTAATAAAAAATACATACTTTTTGGGTGAACTATCCCTTTAAATGTCAGTCTCACATATCTGCCATGTTAGTAGTTTTTTTCTAATCGAATTCTCGTCCAATGCACAATAGGTTGTGGGCAATATTAGCCATTAAGAGTGTACATGGATCTGCACTTTGGATTCTAACCGGAAAAAGTAAACCAATCGGGTATCTTTGGAATACTCATTTCAACATACTACTATTTGTGACACACTAATTCTAATTCCAAATACTATTTAGGACGGATAGTATGCGAATGGGGACGCAGAATACATTCTTTTATGTTTCTTTAGGTTTTTTTTTTACCCACATTCTCCACCATTATGCAATGCTCTTTTTAATTTCTCACTCAATTTTAAAATCCTTTTCTTGTTTTTGACACATGCAAAAAGTATTAAACCGAGTAGATGACATTAAAATTGATGTGAGCAAAAATGACAACGTGAGGGAAGGTAGTATAGTCTTTAAGTCCGTGTCCATGTCCATTCAATGCTATCAACAAAGAAGGAAG
The DNA here is from genome assembly GCF_949319135.1 of Squalius cephalus. Classification (NCBI taxonomy): domain Eukaryota; kingdom Metazoa; phylum Chordata; class Actinopteri; order Cypriniformes; family Leuciscidae; genus Squalius; species Squalius cephalus. The sequence goes on along the minus strand of NC_137127.1, from coordinate 12,297,732 downwards.
TCTGTAAGATGATGCAAAATTAAGATATGATGTATGAATGAACAGTAATTGAGTCATGCAGATGTTGCTTGGTATTCTGTGAGCAGGGCTGTCATCTTCGTAGAATATGTAAATAGCAGCATATAGACATATACACTGCCATTCAAAAGTTCAGGATCGAAGAAGTCTCTTAAAAACAGTAATATTGTGGAATATTATTACAGTTTAAAATAACTGTTTTCTATTTTGATCAATTTAAAACGTAATTTATTCCTGTGATGGCAAAGCTGAATTTTCAGAAGCCATTCATCCAGTCTTCAGTGTCACATGATCATTTAAAAAATCAGTCTAATGCTGATCTGGTGCTCAAAAAACATTTATTTTTATTATCAATGTTGTGCTGCTTAATGTTTTTGTGGAAACTGATTTCTTTAGAATTTTTGATTAGTACAAAAATCGAAAGAAAAGCATTTATTTGAAATAGAAATCTATGTAACATTATAAATATCTTGAACTTTTGATCAATTTTAATGCTGTCACTGGGAAAAAAGTAATAAAAATAAATAAATAAACACTTAAATGTTTATTTCATCAGCTGAATGCTTGACACCCAGTTTCCCAACAGTTGCAAATGAATTACAGGTCATACTACAGGCTAGACTTGATTTCTGTGGCGGTCTCACATTTGTGTGCTTGTTTGTAGAAAACGATTGCTCAGTTGAAGGCGGAACTTGAGAAAGGTCCTCAGGAGGCAGCGGTCTACACCCAACAGATCCACCAATTACAGAGCAACCTGAACAACTTCCAGCAGCAGACCCAGGTAACACTCACATACACAAACAAACGCAGATATGTTGTGTCTTGTTACTGGACCCCCCCTAAGCAACAAGGTATGCTCACAGCAAATCCAGCTGTATATTTTAATGGCCTACTTTATGGCTTTACAGAACACACGCCAATGCCGACTATGTTAAGACCTGCCAGCCTCTGCACCCACTTCCAAATTTAAGTTTACTGTACCTCTTGTTTACAATCACTACCAGTTGGCTTTCAGGAAACGGCCTGACACATTTCTCAGGAAGTTGCTTGGGCTGCTGGCCCTGTGTATCCAGTCCAAACTGGCCCCATTGACCTGTCAGCACACTGTGTGTTTTGATTGGCCATTAAAGAGTGTTGACATGTGCATCACAGATGCTGTGTAATTAAAGCAGCAGGGGATGTTTCGTCTCGTGCCTGTTTTGATGGTCAGAGCGATATACGGCCGCAGGTAATGACCCACAACTCTCTAGTCCATTGTTTAAGTTGTCAGGACGGGATTAGGAGATCAGAGTCCAAAGGCCCGCTGACTTCTGGAAAACGTGGACCATGGTACTGATGGGAAGTGAAATAGGGGCGATTAAGGGGTCGTTAATAGAACCATCCCTGTGAAACGTACTGCGGGATAAATATACGATAATTTCAAGGTCTTTCAAGGACAGGAATAAGAGAGAGAGTGAACTTAAACTTGCTACTCACTTGTTTCATCTAGTCTATAACTTTTTAAAGGCAGCATAACATTAGTAGATATTTATTTATTTATTGGTAACACTTTATAATGAGGTTTGATTTGTCAAATTTAACATAAGTTTATGCATTTGGGCATCTTGAAGAGTGAATAAATTTTGGTTTGATTGTATATTCTGTGATAATGGTTCAGACACCTTCAACATTTCTCACATTATCACAGTTTATTCGCTATAGTTTAGAAAATGGTAATAAAATATGACAAGAACTCAGATCAAATCAGTTGATATTTCACTGGTTTTGGCCATCCTTCTGTTTGACTGTCACAAATGAATTAGGTTGAATAGCTGTCAGCTGTTAAATTTACACAATTAGATAATACCAATTTAGGTCAACCAGTTACCAAGCAATGGTTAATTTTGTTCAGTATGTGGTGTAAAAAGTTCGCATTAGCAATTAAAGAAAAAACACTTAAGCATAACATGGTCAGGTCAAAGTGTCTGAATACATTTTTGTCCCAAATTTTTATGCATTTTACTGGTAGTTCACTGAATGAAGAATTATTGGGTATAATATGTCTCAGTTTAATTTATTTTGCTATCCTCACTTACATAAATGAACTATAGTCAGGGGTGCACATAAGTTTTTCCATCTGGTTCTCATGAGCACCTGGAGATTCGGGTTGGTGCTCACATTGCACATAGTGTGACCCATCCATTTTATTTAGTGTTTTTTTTTATTTTGATAAAATAAACAAAATAATGAATAAGGTGTGATAATACTATATATATTTTTTTTTTTTATTAAATTAAAATACAATTATTTTATAGTACACTTAAAAAATACAATGCTAATATTCACATTTACATTTTCTTTTTTCTTCTTCTTTTTTTCTTTTTTTTTAATAAAAGTTCCCACAATTTTCAAACCTAAAATCAGCAAGCTTTTATTTTGGCAGGTTGCCAGGAAGTAAGTACTTTAGTGCTGGTTTTAGCACTGCCAAATGAAGCGAGTCAGTGAATGTCACAGTTTTGCATTATGCTCTGAAACCGGCACATAAATGCATTCATTTCAAATGGAAATCTTATACAGTATTACAGTGTCGGTCTTAAATGGTGTTTGTTCATTAACAGCTGTCAACCATGTCGGTATGCAAATGAGCGGTCTGAACATATTTACCCAGCGCATTTTTTATTTTGGTACTCCACACACTAGTAAAAAAATATAAAAAATTATATCTGGTGTCTGATTAATTTTTGGTTTGACTGTATATGTATATATTTACATATATATACATATAAAATATACCACTGCTCTAAAATACTGGAAAGTGTAACTGGGGAAAAAAGAAAGTATTTCAGGTTTGAAACAAACCTCATGTTGACAAATGTTTAAGTTTTGGGAGAACTATCCCTTTAAGACTCTTTCAGACACTTGGAGGACTAAATAGAAAATGGAATAATGCAAGAAGACACTGTTAACAGCAACACATGACCGAATGAGACCGCAGCCTTTAGCTTACAAAGATGTTGGACGAAAAGGGAAAGGGTATTCAGCTGCTCTCAACCTTGACATTATGTACTGAAGTAAAGCTCAGGATATGATGTATTTATCGTCTTCGTGTCACCTTTGTGTTAGTCACTGCGCCCTTATCCTCCTTGCCCTTTAATAGCTGTCACAAGTAAAGGTCAGAACACAATTATCCAGCCCTGCCCTCAAAAAACTCATAAAAGACGTCTGGGAGATATCTCAGATTTCTGAGACATTTTGTCATCATGCCGCAACACTGTTGTTTGCCATCTTGTTGAGTCTTGAGTACAGTATGCATAGACTGGTCTGATGAGTGCTTGTTTTACTGTGTTTTTATAGGTTGTCATTAAAAGACAATAAATGTTATATGAATGAGATGTCATTTTATGTAGTAAGTGTCTAATCTTTCTGCCACTCCTTAGCTTTTGTCAGAGAAGTTATCTCGTAAGGAGAAGGAGAATCAGGATTTTGAGGAGCGTCTGGGTCAGGAACAGGCCTCTAAGAAGAGTCTTCAGGCTAGTCTGCACCAGAAAGACCTGGACCTCCAGGAGAGCCAAGCCCGGGTGTCATCAGGGGAGGCAGCTCTGAGTCGGGTCCAGACTGAATCGACCGAACGCGGGGAAGAGGTCACACGACTCAGACAGGAACTCACTGAGCTGGAGAGGAACCACCAGGAGTTGAAGGTAGAGAGGAAACAACTCCAACAGCAGAGAGACGATAAAGAAAACCAGGGCCTGCAGCAGCAAAGTGAGATTAGCAAGGTGAGAAAGAGAATCCATCCGTCCAGTTAGAATCAAATCCATCCAACTATCCAGAATCACATCCATCTATCCTTTAGTTCAGAATCAAATCCATCCATCTTTTAGTTCAGAATCAAATCTATCCATTCATCCATGCGATTCAATTTTTTTCATTTGCAATCATAATCAACATCAAATCCATTTCTCCAGGATCAGTCCCATCCATCCATTACACATTTATACTTGTACATTAAGATGATATTATATCAAGCTGTATCATCGTAATCAGGCTCTCATATTTTCCTCCTCTTCAGCTGCATGCGAAGCTGCTGGACACCGAGCGTCAGTTGGGGGAGCTGCAGGGCCGGCTTAAAGAGCAAAGACAGCTGTCAGGAGAGAAACTCAAAGATCGGGAACAGCAGGTGGCAGACCTGCAGCTTAAACTCTCCCGCGTGGATGAACAGGTAAAGACAGAAAATGGCTGATTATTAGAATTTTTTCAGGACTGGACATGCAAGCTGGAAGACTTGGAGCACACGAATGCAGTGATGCACACTAAGAGTAATTATTAGTTTAATCAGCTTCTAAATTTATAAAGTGTGTATTTACGTGCCAGACAGAATAATTATTACTGTGGTGGGCTTGAGTGTCTTGTTTTCACTTTTTACCACTGCATGTGTCTCTCTCTCTCTCTCTCTCTCTCTCTCTCTCTCTCTCTCTCTCTCTCTCTCTCTCTCTCTCTCTCTCTCTCTCTCTCTCTCTCTCTCTCTCTCTCTCTCTCTCTCTCTCTCTGGATATATCTGTGACCATGTTCGTATAGTTGAAGGAGACCTCTGCCAAGTCTACTGACCTACAGCATCAGCTGGACAAATCCAAACAGCAAAACCAAGAACTACAAACCCTTCAACAGAGCACTAATGGCAAACTTAGAGAAGCTCAGGTAAACATAACTGTAGCAGCTCATAAAGAGCCTTTTAACTGGATTTTTCTAAAAACAAAACAAAAAAAAAAACACATTATTTGCTCCACTGTGCATGAAAATATCTTCAGACATATATAAGGATATTGCTATCATAACTGGCAGGGCTTAACATTAAAGATGACCCATTTCTTACAGTATATGCCATTTTCAAAAATGTGTATATGTATTTATGACATTATTGCTATATTATTTCAAGATGTTATTGAGATTAAAACATACATACCGGTAATTATTTTTATTTTTTGGAAAGAAAATATAATTTTATTAATGAATAAACCCTATATATATATGTTTATAATTATAATAATTATATATAAAGTTAAAGAATAATATATTATGATGAAAGAGACTACTTTCAAACATATTTAAAAAAATCTGATGTCAGTAAGATTTTTTTTTTATTATGTTTGAAAGTAGTCTCTTATGCTTATGCATTTATTTGATCAGAAATAATGTAAATTGTGAAATAATAATACAATATAAAAAAAACTTTGTCTTTTTAAATATTTTTTAAAATGTTATTTATTCCTGTAATGTAAAATAACAATATTCCTGTTCCTGTAAAACTGAATTTTGAGCATCATTACTCCAGTCATTAGTGCCATTTTGGAAACCATGATACATACATGTTTCTTTGACCTTCTCATGCAGAACGACCTGGAGCAGGTGTTGCGTCAGATCGGGGACAAGGACCAGAAGATCCAGAATCTTGAAGCTTTGCTGCAGAAGAGTAAGGACAGCGTGAGCCAGCTGGAGGCCGAGAGAGAGGATCTGTGTGCTAAGATCCAGGCCGGTGAAGGAGAGGCAGCTGTGTTGAACCAACTACAGGAGAAAAATCATTCACTACAGGAACAAGTACTGGACACTGCACTAGTGTTACTAGACAATCCTACTCTATGAACAGGGCAGAATCTGACTCTAGCTTTCCACTCATGTGTTCATTTAGATTACGCAGCTAACTGACAAGCTCAAGAACCAGTCAGAGAGCCACAAACAGGCTCAGGACAACCTTCATGAGCAAGTACAGGAGCAGAAGACCCACCTGCGTTCAGCGCAAGACCGGTGCCAGGGCCTAGAGACCACCATCTCTGAACTTAACACTCAGCTCACAGAGAGCAAAGAGAAGATTGTCCAGCTAGACACACAGGTACTTGTGTTGTGTTAGTTCATAAGATCTTGACCAAAAATTGATGCACCTCTTAAAGCTACAATATGTTTTTTTTTTTTCGCCGCTAGGGGTCGCTAACCTCTTACAATAACAAAGGCGTAGATTGATGATGCAGTGATAAGCGGAATCATGGAACTTGTCGTCATGCCGATGGATCTAATAATGTTTATGGATAAGTGAATGACTGTGGTATGAAGCTGTGCGCGATTGCTAATGAGAGACAGATATCAGCGCCACACGCGAGTCCAGCGGATATAAAGTAATAAGGACATTTCATTTTATCCGAACTACACACAAGTGCTGAATTACTATTGACACAGGTCATTTTATTAGACTAATTAAATTTGTGAGTCAACGCAGCGCTGTTTCACTTGGTCTGACGTTACACTATCATACTAAACTGCACTTGAGTGTGTTGAAAGTTATAATGTTATTCTATGTGTTAGTTTGTTTGCTATATGAGACTAGCAGTAAGCTAGATCAACTTGAGAATACCATACTGATCATATTCTAACATTTCATCATGTTGAGCTATATAACATTGATTAGTTTTATGTACATTTGCTCACCTGTCTAATAAACACCTGTCATGCAAGAGCGGCGTCTCTGTCAAGCCGTGACTCGTGAAGCTCTGTCAAGTCCAAGTTTGTCATGGAGCTCTCGGCATCTCGAAAACGCCATTCCGATATTGATCCTTGTTTTATTTCTACTTTTGTCCCAAAGTCTGCTTGCCATGGTCTATAATGTTTGAACGAAACAACAACAGCGTGAGCGTGCCGCTAGACGTAACGCAGTTGTCCACGTCTGTCGCCATGGTTACTATGGCAGTACAAGCGGAAACCAGGGATAACGCGGATATTACGTCACTGACAGGCGACAAGTGACAAGGGATTATTCTAAAATTATTTAATACACTATTTAAAATTGTGAATTTCTCTGAATTTACAAATTCTTGGAAACATTTAGGATAATGTAAGTACACAATTGAAAGAAATATATAACACTGTGTGAGTGGTTTTTGAATATTTTGATACAAAAATTCTTACATATTGTACCTTTAATGCAAAGTGACATTAGAGTGTTTTTTATTTTTATTTATCCCAGTCTAATGATTTCCTATGTTAGATGTGTTAAAATATTGGTCAAGTTTGTTAATATTTAATTATAATAATTGAATAATCTAAAAAAACTCATGCCTTTTTTTTCTTAGATGAAAGCCAAGACAGAGATGCTATTGTCTGCCGAAGCAGCAAAAATTGCTCAGCGAGCCGACTTAGAGAACCATCTAGAGACTGCCCAGAATGCACTGCAAGACAAGCAACAAGTATGTACTATTGCTGTGACACCATTTGATCCTGTTATATTTGTATTAGGCAAGGCAAGTTTATTTATATAGCACAGTTCATACACAATGGTAAGACAAACAGTGGCACAGTGCTCATTCAGTAAATGCATAGCTAAACAGATGTGTTTTGAGTCTGGATTTGAATGTGACTACTGTAGGAGCACATCTGATCGCTGTATTAGTCGGCATAACTATATTAGTCAAATAGAAGAGTGTCACGAGGGTTGTAAGTTCATAGAAGTGTTTTTTTTGTGTGTGTTTGCACAGGAGTTGAGTAAAGTGCAGGCTCAGCTGGAGGAGCAGGGCCGCAGGCTGCAGGAGAAGCAGGAGCAGAGCTCTCAGCTGGAGACCGGTCTGAAAGACAGCAGAGACAAACTGCTGACTGCAGAGCAGAGGATAGAGACACTGGAGACCCAGACCAAGGTCAGCATCACTGCAGCACATTTCTGCTTCGTCAACATGACTTCATTTTAGAAACGTTTCACGCCTGCTGTGTGTTAGATGTCAAACGTCAATAATCAGACAACAGTGTTGACAAGAAATTGGTCTTGATTTATTTATTTGCTGTTTGTTATTGACTAATAATTACTTGAAACGTTTACTTGGTTGAGAAATACTTAAAAGCTACATGCCGTTGTATTAATCGAATGAAACATCAGTGATCTGATGTGTTTTCTGTGTGTTTTTGTCTGACATAGAAAGCTGAGGTTGAGATAGTTGAGCTTCGTTCTGGAAGGGAACAAGCTCAGAAGGAGCAGCAGATGCTGAAGAAGCAGATCAGTGAGCTGGAGATGAAGACGAAGGAGCTGAACCGTCTTTTAGACTCTGAAAAACAAGGGTAGGTACTTCATATTGGAAAATGTGCAATGTTAAAGACTGAAATATCTTTGTTTTGGAACAGTTTTTGTTCCTGTGTTTGTGTATTTCCTATTGAAATTGGAAGTTAGAGTAGGACATATCGAAGGGTTAATTCTGATTTAAAAACAAACATTAACATGCATACATGCATGCATACATACAGTTTAATTAGTTTCCAGGAAGAGAAAGATTATACCTTTTATATGTGTATGTGCTAGCATAACAGTTTGGGGTCAGAATTTTAAAATACTTTTATTCCGCAAGGATGCGTTAAATTGATCAAAAGTAAAGACATTTATAATGTTACAAATTTCTATTTAAATAAATGCTGTTCTTTTGAACAAAAAAGTCTCACGGTTTTATTATAATATATATTAAGCAGCCAACTGTTTTCAACATTGAAAATAAGAAAAAAATTGTTTCTTGAGCACCAAATCAGCATATTAAAATGATTTCTGAAGGATCATGTGACACTAATGACTGTAATGATGCTGAAAATTCAGCTTTAACTGCATAGGAATAAATTATATTTATTCTAGAATGTAATTTATTACAGTTTAAATTTCACAGTAGTATTTTTGATCAAATAAATGTAGCCTTGGTGATCAAAAGAGACTTCTTTCAAAAACATTTAAAAAAACACGAACCTCAAACCTTTAATTTGATGAGTATAAAATCCCTTTCCTTTCTGTTTCAGAGCTGCCAGCCAGCAAGAGGAGCTGAAGAAGAAAACCTCAGCCCTCTCCGAAACAAGACAACAGCTGGAGAAGGCAGAGCAGGAGCGTGTGACCCTGCAGGCCAGCCTGGATAATCTGTCTCAGGAGAGTCAGAAGCGGCAGGCAGAGTTAGACAAGAAAGTTCAGGGTCTGAGTGCAGATCTCCAGAAAGCTCAGGAGGAAAAGGAAGCTCAGACTAAAGAAATGGCAAGAGTGAAAGAGGCTCTGAGCAAAGCTTCTAAAGCCCTGAAAGAGAGCCAGACTCAACTGGAGAAAGAAAAGAAGAGCAGCACGGCCACTTTGGAAGAGAAGGTGGGTCACATGACAGTTTGTCATCAAAAAGTATTTGGAAACTTGTGTATGTATAAAAAATAAATTAAAGTCATGGCATTGTACAACAAATCTCAATACATTTGGCAACAGTTTTCAAGCAAAACATTTCTCAAAAAGAAGTTTAATTATCAGCTTTACTCTAATTTTTAGGAGAAGATCTATCAGAAAGCACAGCAAGAACTTCAGAAAAACACGGAGACCACTTCTAAAGAGCTCAGCCATGTTAAAGGTCTGCTCGAAAAATCGACAGAGGTAAGATTGTGAAATATAACTCCTGTTAAGTTTCAAGGAAACATTTAATCCCATGTTAGATGAATCATGATATTTCGCAATTGTTGAATTTTCTAGGCAGAAAAGGGTCTACAATCTCAGCTGACCTTACTGAACACTCAGCTAAAACAATCTCAAGATACACTGAAAGAGAGGGAAAAGAGTGCACAGCAGCTACAGGCAGAGCTGAAGACTGCGCAGGGGTCCTTGAGCCAGGAAGTGAAGAAACATAAGGCACAAGTGTCCGAGTTGCAGGCTTCCCTCGCTAAGAAGGCACGTACAGTCTTCATACGCACTAATGTGTCATAAAATGCACATAAATGTACTCTTAACTCACCCAAATCGACTGTTTCATTTCCTGTTCTTAAAGGATCCACCCAAAAGTGAAAATTCTGTCATTCTCACACTCACCCTCATGTCGTTCCAAATCTGTAAAACTTTCTTTCTTCTGTCGAACATGCCAGAAGATATTTTGAAGAATGTTGGGAACCAAAACTGGTTACCAACATTCTTCAAGTTATCTTTTTTGTGTTCTGCAGAAGAAAGAAAGACATATGGGTTCAGAAAAACATGAGGGTGAGTAAATGAAGGCAGAATTACAATTTTTGGGTTGACGATGCCTTTAAATCTGACATGTCGTTGGACATTATGACTGAACTACTTCTTCAAATAACATTGAATTGTGTTTCAGGCCGAAGAGGAGGCCAGGCTGAAGGAGCAGGTGACGGCGCTGTCTAAAGATTTAACCTCTGAAATGAATCGCTGTGCAGAGCTGCAGAAGACCAGCGACAGCACCAAAGAGAGTCTCGCCACCATTCAGTCTGATTACTACGGCAAAGAGTCCGAGCTCTCTGCTGTACGCCAGGACCTCAAGGTCAGTTTTATAAAGTACAAGAACATCCTAATAAATGATTATGTGCAGTATCTGATTATTATCTGTTGTAGGTGTGTGAGGAGAAGCTGGTTCTAGCTCAGGAAGAGCTGGTGGCCAATAGGAACCAGCTTGGTGCTCACGAAACCCAGATCAAGGAGCTGAAGACGGTCCGCACAACGCTAGAGAAAGACCTCGGAAAGAGAGACGAGAAGATCGAACAGCAGGTGGAGGCTCTGCAGAAACTCCAGAAACAACAGGTAACAAAATATGCTACAGGTTTTTGAGATATAACCATTGTGCCCTCAGGCAAGGCCTTGAACCACAGGGTTTTCTGTGGTGTGAAAGTTACAGAAATAAATGCCACCGGGCTCGATTTTGTGGCGATACTCTGTTCTGTTTTATTCCAGGCACAGTGAAACAACACAACCTTCTGTTCTAGCCAGGAATAGTCATAAGTTTAATTTGCTAATCAACACAGTCATGGAGAATGTAATTTCAGAATGATTATGGAAATGTCGAGTTGCTCAGCTGACTGTGTGTCTTTGTGTCTTTTACAGGAACAAACGAAGGAGCAGCTGGAGAAGGAGAAAGCTCAATGCGAAGAGTTGAGAGAGTGCCAGAGCGCTCTGGAAAAGGACAAGAACAAACTGTGTGCTGATCTCAAAGCTCTGGCCGAGAAGAATGAGAAGGTCAGTCTGTTGACCTCTAACCCCACTTTATATACACATTTATGAATCAAAGCAACTTGTTTGAAGGTGCACTGTTTTTTCATTGAAAAAAAAGTTACTATTATTATTATTAATTGCTAATTTCCCCCCCAATATAATTTAATTATGAATGAGTCATAAAAAAGCTGCGCCCCCCCTCATAGGGACCCTCATGTTGAGATTAAATGTCTAGCCAAAATTACTTTATTTCAGTGATCTATTTTTATACATTCTTGGTTACTGAATAAATTAAGCATGACAGATGGGTACTTCTATAATGGTATCTCTGGAATGGTGAAATATTTCACATTTGTGTGAGACTGTACACTAGTGTTCAAAACTTTTTTTTTTTTTTAAGTATCTCTTATGCTTATCAAGGCTGCTCACCAAGGCTAAATTTATTTGATCAAAAATACACAATAGTAAAAACAATACAGTTGTAAAATATTATTATTTAAGATACCTGTTTTATATTTTTAATATATTCCGGTAATGGCAAAGTTGAATTTTTAGCATCATTACTCCAGTCATCAGTGTCACATGATCCTTCAGAAATCATTCTAATATGCTGATTTGGTGCTCAAGAAACATTTCTTATAATCAATGTTGAAAACAGTCATGCTGCTTAATATTTTTGTGGAAACCAGGACACGTTTTTGAAGGATTATTTGATTAATAGAAAGTTCAAAAGAACAGCATTTATTTCAAACCTTTGAATAGTAATGTATCTATCCTGATAATTTTGAGTATAAAGTACAAGACCACCGTTGAATCAGCCCACGAAACATGAACGTAAATGCACCTTAGAATGACATACAGCATCGTCTACTTTTCTATCCTAAGTTTTTTTGATGACTTTTGAATTCTTGTGCATTATGTAACATGGTTTGATGATCTGGGCTTGCAACCAAAAACAGTGCAGATTCAAATCCCACTATGTGTTTCTAACTGGGATAATGGTTTGTATGTCGCAGGAGCTGAAGGAGCTTCAGGCAGTGAAGCAGCTGTTGATTCAGCAGAAGGTGGAGCAGCAAGGGAAAGTGGAAGCAGCTCAAGCATCTCTGGAACAGGAGCAGAGAGAGCATCAGAAGACCAGAGACTCCATCAAACAAAAACAGCAGCTGCTCAAAGCTGAGACCGACAAACTACACCAGCAATTGGTACGGATTATATTATATTATATTATATTATATTATATTATATTTAACACTTTTCAATGAGTTACATTAGTTAATTACCTTTGTTAACTACCTTTGTTAACTTGAACTAATAATGAACAATACTTCAGCATTTATTAATCTTAGTTAATATTAATTTCAACTTTTACTAATACGTTTTAAAATCAAACGTTGTATTTGTTAACATTAGTTAATGCACTGTGAACTAACATGAACAAACAATGAACAGCTTTTTTTATTTTATTAACACTAACAAAGATTAATAAATATTCAAAAGTGTTACCATATTATATTATACTATTATATTTATATGTGACCCTGGACCACAAAACCAGTCACATGGGTCAATTTTTTTGAAATTTATTTCAAAGATTTATACATCATCTGAAAGCTGAATAAATAAGTATGATGTATATTGTTAGGATAGGACAATATTTGGCCGAGATACAACTATTTGAAAATCTGGAATCTGAGGGTGCAAAAAAATCTAAACATTGAGAAAATCGCCTTTAAATTTGTCCATTTATGTTCGCGATTGTGCTGCATTCACTCACAAAAATAAATGTTTTATATATTTATGGTAGGAAATTTGCAAAATATCTTCATGGAACATGATCTTTAATAATATCCTAATAATTTTTGGCATAAAAGAAAAATCGATAATTTTGACCCATACAATGTATTGTTGGCTATTGCCACAAATATACCCGTGCGACTTGTGACTGGTTTTGTGATCCAGGGTCACATATTATATTAATTATATTATATATTCATAATAGTTCTTGTTGTTAATATTAATATTTAGTATTATTTACGATTAGTAAGTAACCTCTATTGCTGACTTATTTAGCAAAATTGCCACAAAATTTTCCACAGAAAAGTTTTAATTTCTTCATTTTAGGCATCTGAAGTGAAGGCTAAAGAGGAGGTGGAGAAGCAGAGGGAAGAGGAGAAGGTGAAGATTAATCTGCAGGTGACGGCACTAAATGAGAATGTGGCCACGCTGAAGCGTGAGTGGCAGAGCAGCCAGAGGCGGGTGGGTGAGCTGGAGAAACAGACGGATGAGCTGAGAGGGGAGATCGCCGTGTTGGAGGCCACCGTCCAGAACAACCAGGACGAGAGACGTGCACTGCTCGAGAGGTTTGATGGCTCTAGGCATTTTTTTAGTAGGGGTGTGACGGTTAGTATATAACCGTGAGACCGACGGTTATAGTTGAACACCGTCATTAGAACTCTATAACCGGCAAAACCGTGTTGTTAAAATATTTTTTACAAAAAAAAATTTATCACAGAGAATGTTTAAATACTAATTAAAAACAATTGTTAACAATCTGTGTTATTAATGGTTTATGTCGTTTCCAACTGTACTTGATTCTTTGCCAAGTATTCTTTGCCGGAGACCGACAGCCAATCATTTGAGATAGAAAGATAGGATCATGAGATGCGCAATATATCGGGAGACATGGTTTTTACCACTTAATGAAGTTTTGTTTTATAAATCGTCAGACATGATTTTTACTACTTCATTATGTTTTGCTTTGTAGAAAGCCTTTCTTTAAAACGAATTTCGTTTTGTACAAATTGTATCTTAATTTTAATAAATGTTTCATCAACCAATTGCATGTATTAAATAAATAAAAAGCAAATATAGCAGACAATATAATAACTGTGACATTGAGGCGCCAGAGCGCCGCGTTCACTTGCATTGCATTATTAAAAGCCTTTCTTTAAAGCAAATTTCGTTTTGTACAAATTGTATCTTAATTTTGATAAATGTTTCATCAACCAATGGCATGCATTTAATAAATAAAAAGCAAATATAGCAGACAATATAATAACCGTGACATGGAGGCGCTGGTGCACCGCGTTCACTTGCAACGCATCTCATCGTAAATGAATGAAACTCAGCGTAGACCTATGCCTCATACATTAGCATTAAATATCTTTGCTGCATCCTTTCTAGAACAGACAAGGGCTTTCTTGCGGCTCGCATCAGCAGAGCATTGCATCGTCCATAGACCGCAAAACAATCAGCGGATGGCGGGCGTCTGCGGCTTTAAAATTTGGTCAAAAAACGTTGGTGCGGATGATGAGTTTTGTGATGCGGTTGCGGATGAAATAATACCCCATCCTCGTATCTCTATCGATAACAACATTGAACACTACACAAATATTTTATTTTTTTCATTTAGGCGATCAAGTAGCTAATCAGCGTCTGCTGTCCTATAACAGATGAACATCGCAACGCGATTTTCTGATTTCTGATTAAATGAAAAATTGTGCCCTTTTAAAGGCTACTAATGTAGCACAAAACACTTGATAGTGCAGCAGATTAATGGCATATTTCAAGAGAATCGTTCAAATTGGTATAGAAGCATGAAATTTGGCACAGATACTCTCTAAGGGTCACTCTTTGGGAAAAAGGCGTTGGCCATCCAAAAATTCAACATGGCGGCCATTTTTTCAAGATGGCCGCTATTTCTGTCAAATGCTCATTATGTCAATCGTTCAAACAGTGATGTAGGCATAACATTTTGTGAAAATACTCTCTTCAGAATGTTTTTTTTGGAAAACGGTGCTTGTCCCTCAAAAATTCAAGATGGCAACCATTTTTCAAGATGGCCGCCATTTTTCAAGATGGCCGCCATTTTTCTTGAATCCTTTTTTTTTTTTTTTCAAATGGTGATGCTATCATGAAATTTGGTACAAATATTCTTAAAGGAACATTATCATGGAAAAAGATGTGTGCCACTCAAAAATTCAAGATGGCGACCATTTTCAAGATGGCCACCATTTCTGTCAGAGCTCAATTTAATGTGTTAAGGAAGGTTTTGTTTAATAGAGTGAACGTCATTACACAACCAGGGCACACTGGTGACTTCACTGCTGTGGAACTCAGCATGGGATTCAGTGTCAGCTGATCTAGTTTTACTTTCACTGTAGTTCTTGACTAGTAGTAATAGTATAGCTAAGTTTAGTGTCCCAAATGCTTTCTAACAGCCCCTCATCAATTAGCTAGTAATAGATGTATTTAGATAGCCGCACCTGAATTGACAGGTTGTGCCAGCGTGGGAGAGCCGAGCCAAGGGTAAGCGGGGCAATACATGACTTGTTTATGTATGCTTACCTGGAAGGTGTACAGATCACACGGGACTTAAATGGCACTGGATGAATGATCGGGCTAGGTGTAGGTGACCCGTACCTAGTTGTATCCCATACCTGAATGTGTACTATGTCTATGATTGAGGTGGTAAAAGGATAACCCCTCTGCCTTAATCAGACAACAAACCTCCAAAATGGCAAATGAAAATCCCATGTCAGCCAAGAGGCCAACTGATTGGATGAAATGTTGTCTTTGTCAGACAGACACAAAGGAACCCCTCCAATCACCACCTACCCATCATGTTTCTCAACATGATGGCTATAAAATGATTGCCACCAACATTCCACTCTTTCACAAGATGAACAAAATGCCAATGACCCTGGACCTGGAACGACTGGATGAAGGTGGTGGTATAGAAGCTACTTTGAGAAGGAACCAAGCGAAGTATCACTACAATTGTCGACTTCGGTTCAACAACACAAAGTTACTTCGTGCCCAGAAGCAACAATCCGATGCTCAATGTAGTGAGACAGATGAAGGCCAAACAAAGCATCGCAGAACCATGATGCAGAAAAGTCTAGATGATCAGGTTTGCTTTTTTTGTGATAACATATCTCCTGAATCTGACCTACATCAGGTAATGACACTGCAACTGAATGACAGACTACATGAATGTGCACAAACACTGAATGATGCTAAATTATTGTCTCAACTAAGTGGTGCTGATGCCATTGCACAGGAGCTGAAATACCATCATTTGTGTCTCATTCATCTTTACAACAGAGAGAAACTCCACCTCAGAAGGCTTGAGAAAGAGTCACAGAGTGAAACAATTCAACCAGCCATCTTTCTTATGGCTCTTTCTGAACTGGTCACCTATATTGTTGAAACCAGTCTTAATTCTGATGGTCCTTCCGCCTTCCCTCTCGCAGATACAGTACAGCAATAAGGACTTTCAGCTCCTCCAAAGATCTTCTATTGGGTTCAGGTCTGGAGACTGGCTAGGCCACTCCAGGACCTTGAGATGCTTCTTACGGAGCCACTCCTTAGTTGCCCTGGCTGTGTGTTTCGGGTCGTTGTCCTGCTGGAAGACCCAGCCACGACCCATCTTCAATGCTCTTACTAAGGGAAGGAGGTTGTTGGCCAAGATCTCGCAATACATGGCCCCATCCATCCTCCCCTCAATACGGTGCAGTCGGCCTGTCCCCTTTGCAGAAAAGCATCCCCAAAGAATGATGTTTCCACCTCCATGCTTCACAGTTGGGATGGTGTTCTTGGGGTTGTACTCATCCTTCTTCTTCCTCCAAACACAGCGAGTGGAGTTTAGACCAAAAAGCTCTATTTTTGTCTCATCAGACCACATGACCTTCTCCCATTCCTCCTCTGGATCATCCAGATGGTCATTGGCAAACTTCAGACGGGCCTGGACATGCTTCGGCTTGAGCAGGGGGACCTTGCGTGCACTGCAGGATTTTAATCCATGACGGCGTAGTGTGTTACTAATAGGGATCGACCGATATGGATTTTTTAGTGCCGATGCCGATACCGATTTCTTTTCATCAGCCTTAGCCGATGACCGATACGGGCTGCCGATTTTCTTGGGCCGATATTTGGAGCCGATACTGCTTTTGCTCACTCAGTTTACATCATAAAAATTACACATATATAATATATAATGATAACAACTGTTACAAGTCTCAATTAAGAAAGGAACATTTATTGAACTTAAAAAAAAAAACTTCTTCCATTTTCTAATAATTGCGCCAACAGTTGTTGCCTTCTCACCAAGCTGCTTGCCTATTGTCCTGTAGCCCATCCCAGCCTTAAGCAGGTCTACAATTTTATCCCTGATGTCCTTACAAAGCTCTCTGGTCTTGGCCATTGTGGAGAGGTTAGAGTCTGTTTGATTGAGTGTGTGTACAGGTATACAGGTAACGAGTTCAAACAGGTGCCGTTAATACAGGTAATGAGTGGAGAGCCGGAGGGCTTCTTAAAGAAAAACTAACAGGTCTGTGAGAGTCGGAATTCTTACTGGTTGGTAGGTGATCAAATACTTATGTCATGCAATAAAATGCAAATTAATTATTTAAAAATCATACAATGTGATTTTCTGGATTTCCGTCTCTCACAGTTGAAGTGTACCTATGATAAAAATTACAGACCTCTACATGCTTTGTAAGTAGGAAAACCTTCAAAATCAGCAGTGTATCCAATACTTGTTCTCCCCATGTGCAACCTGTTCCAGCAGCGTATCCTTTTTTCTAACAGTGGCCTTTCCTCTCTGTGGACTACACCTTGCCGTGGTGGAGAGGCTTGTGTATGAACTCCGTTGAACCTGAGAGCTATGCCGGCGGGAATTTTATATCCCTGGCAAGTTTAACTAAGCTGGACAGGTCAAAGAAGAGGAGGCAGACAAAGCAGACATCATAACTATTTGACAGAAATGGTGGCCATCTTGAAAATGGTGGCCATCCTGAATTTTTGAGTGGCACATACCTTTTTCCAAAAGAGTGTTCCTTGAAGAGTATTTCTGCCTAATTGTATGCTTGCATCACCATTTTAACAATTTAAATAATTAAGGCGAGACACTACGGGTGAATAGGGTAAAAATTATAACTAGCAGATATCACCATGAAACTTTCCCAGTTGATTACCTACATTAAGATGAGAAAAAAATGTATTAAAAGTTTTCTGTAATTTAATGTTTAAATATGCAAATTAGGCAATATCTAATTAAATATGCGCTAATTTGTATATATTTAAAAAAACGAAATCTGAGTATTGGATAAAGCCAGATTAAAAATTATTTTTTCATTGTGTTCACATATTAGATGGGGAAAAAATACAGAGGCATTTATGGATATCTACTTTTGTTATCCTGTAAATCATAATATACTGTCAATAGCCTTAAAAAATGATTTTCGCCATGTTTTTTGGAATAAAATGTTATATAAATCAGGCAAGGAATAATATATTTACAGATCCCTCTGTAAATGTCTTCATAATATAACTAGGTACAAGACTGGAAAGATTGGTGTATATAGGTGCTACTGAAGTGGAGATTTCAGACTTGGAGTATGAGAGAAAGGTAATTTTGAGAAAATGGGCTTTAAAGATTTATCATCAGCCAATGAGATTGCGCATTCAGCCCTTTTACTTTCACGATTGGTTGCTGATAAAAAGGAAATGACCATATTTGGATCCGACAGCATTGTACAGTGAAGAGAGAGCTTTCCAGCGGTGCCTGTGATGACAGAGAGCAGACAGAGATCGCGGATCGGCGGGAGGATTTACAACAACAACTTTTGTTGAATTTACGCGAAATCTACAGACGCAAACAGACAAAGTGTAGGCCTAGTAAAATAAAGACCTAAATGTGTATTTCGGACTTTTTTTCACCACAGTCTGAAAGAAGACATGGTATTGAAGACAAATATCCAAAAATCTCAAAATTGACCAGTAAAAAAAAAAACAATGTTTTTGCCTGCCATGTCTCACCTTAATATTCGACAGGAACAATGGCCATCTTTAAAAATGGCGGCCATCTTGAATTTTTGAGGGACAAGCATCTTTTTCTATTAACATGTCCTTTAGAGAGTATATTTGTATAAAATGTTATGCTTGGATTACTGTTTGAATAATTGATATAATAAGCATTGAATAGCAATGGCGGCCATTTTGAAAAATGGCCGCCATATTGAATTTTTGAGTGGCCAACGCCTTTTTCCAAAATAGTGGCCCTTAGAGAGTATCTGTGCCAAATTTCATGCTTCTATACCAAAGTGAAGATTTTTTTACTAATCTGCTGCACTATGAGTTAAGATCAAAATTTTGTCTTCTCATATTATGACTTTTACAAAACAGAGAAATATCTGACACTGAGCAGAAATATTTAACACACACAGACTTACTTTAAAATACTAGACTTACCCGAAGAGGAACACTGGCAGCTGAACTTGAACTTTAGTCAAGCGTGTCAGAGGTTTTGGGTTCTAATCCGCATTCGTATTTTTTTTTATTTTTTATATATATATATTTTTTAAACCAATTATGCTCATCAGTGGTTGTATATCAAGCAGGGACACTTTGTGTCCATTATATTTTGAGATTTCACCAGAGCGAATAGATATGAGGCGCCGTCTAGGGCTTAAATCAAACTTCATTCAAGCACATATGAAACCCTTGCATACACATATACTAGGTAGTCACACATACATGTATCCTGCTGAATGCTCAAACTAATACATATGAAATGCACGACTTCTAAAGTCGCTCACGCACACACACGCAAACTCTACACACACGAGACGCGCGGAACTCTCCGCGCACATACTCATCTGAGACGCGAGCACACACACACACACACACACACACACACACACACACACACACAAACTCTCCGCGCACATACTCATCTAAGACGCGAGCACACACACACAAACTCTCCGCGCACATAATCATATAGACGGCGCCTCATAAATAGATCGATCTCCGCAACGTATTGAAGCGCGCGTCCGAGTGAAGAATCCGAGCGCGTCCTGATCGCAGCGGCAACGAGCACTTTGTCTTTGATCACTTGATTTAAAAAACACATTTCAGCGCTAGATCTCTTATTTAACAAACAAACTAAATGAATGCTCTGCTGGTTAACTGGAGATGTTTTATTATTGGATCATTCGTGCCGCGAGATGTTTTATAGGGGGCGGTAAAAAACGTCAGGCACCGAAATCAGGCACCGAAAGTTTCGTTCTTATTCGGTCTGGTTACTACCGTTTACGTTGGAACCGGTTCCCTATTGGAACCGGGTTTCGGTACCCAACCCTAGTCATAACCGTCATCACCAATTCTGAAAACGGCACACCCCTATTTTTTAGACCTAAATAAACAAACAGAAAGTGGACATTCATTAACCATTAAGTCCAGTCATATTTTTTCATTCACCAATTTTCATGAACTTTTAATGGTCGCTCATGCTGTCGCTCCTGTTCCAGGTGTGTCCAGGGTGAGGGTGAGATTGAGAAGCTTCAGGCTAAGATGGTGGAGATGCGGAGGAAACTGGATGACACCACGGCCGCCATGCAGGAGCTTGGCCGTGAAAACCAGTCTTTACAGGTCAGACTGACCCCAACACCAGACACACTGATTTTACTGGCCTTACAATGTACCCTAGTTATGTAAACTTTAGTATTTAGTCGAATGTGATTCCTTTTTCCTGTTCCAGATAAAACAGTCGCAGTCCCTCACACGGAAGTGGGCGGAAGATCACGAGGTGCAGAACTGCATGGCTTGTGGGAAAGGCTTCTCTCTCGCTGTCAGAAAGGTTTGCACTATGCATTCACACACACTCACATGAAGCTGTCTCTCCAATGAATCAAAGAATGAGATCAATTCAGTGTTAATGATCAATCCCTGTGTTTCTCAACCAGTGGGTCACGACCCAAAAGTGGGTCACGGAATGTGTAGTCAATGAAACAACAGCAATAAAAAACATAATCCTAAATGTTTTTCTAGTGCGAGGATTTTATTTTGAAAGATGTGCATGAAAGCTGTTGACTCTCCTGCCAGACGCAGTTTAAGTAAAGCGTGACTGAGAAAAACATGTTGTCCTGATTCAGTATCTGCTATCAGATGAGATGTTGTCACGCTATATGTCAGAGTCATTATTCTAGCATTATTTTCTTAACTTGTTGCGATTATAAAAAGTATCTCACCTCAGAGAAACGAACTGTCTTGTCCTGTCAGATGTTATTCTATGCCTGCTGCACGTAAATACAGAGACGCACGCTGCATAAAGAGCAAATTTAATTACTAGCATGCTATGAGTCATGATATTAACAGAAAGTACCTATAAATGAATAATTAGTTACTGTAGTTTCCAAAATACCTATTTATTTTCACTTAGTTTGTTATTTTTGAAATTTTATTGACTGTGGGTCATACCAGCTTAATAACTTTATTGTATTATCAAAAACTATTATCAAAAACTAGTTTGGGACTAGATGCAACACCAAGACGCAAATAAAAGTTCCAAAATGTGCATTAGAAAGAAATATCTGAATAACTGAAATATCTCTAAATGAAGCAGATTCAGTACCCAAATCAAACTGTGAATACAATCTTTTGAGTCAAATCAATTCTGATACCCAGCCCTAATAATCACTGCATCTAACTTTTATCACTTCCATTCTATTAATCAGTCACGTTAACCTAAACCTAACTTAACCACCTGACCTGAATCATGACCTCTCTCTCTCTCTCTCTCTCTCTCTCTCTCTCTCTCTCTCTCTCTCTCTCTCTCTCTCTCTCTCTCTCTCTCTCTCTCTCTCTCTCTCTCTCTCTCTCTCTCTCTCTCTCTCTCTCTCTCTCTCTCTCTCTCTCTCTCACTCTCTCTCTCTCTCTATTCCCCCAGCACCACTGTCGACACTGCGGCAACATCTTCTGCGCAGAATGCTCGGCCCGCAACGCCCTGACGCCCTCCTCCAAGAAGCCCGTCCGAGTGTGTGACGGTTGCTTTGATGAGCTCCAGGGCTGATGGCCCTCACACACAAACCCGTCCCCTGCAGCCCTCGGCGTCCCGCTCACCCTGACCTCTCCCTAATAAGATGAGCAACCAGGAGAGGCCAGCTGAGGGCTGCAGGGACCACTGAGGAACAGCATGTTGCGGTGGTCACATGATGCTGAAAATCAGATCAAAATTAAGACCGGCCAGAATGGCTGTCCTCATCTGTCCAGTGCCTTTGCCACTTACGGGGCCACTTTCAGACCCAGAGGAATTAAAAGGGAGGGACCGCTTGAGCAGATGGATTACTTGTAATATAAAGATCAGCTCCTTACAGATGTTTTATGCTAAAGTACAGCAGCTTTGGCACTCAGGATTGAGGTTTACATCGATATCGTCTTTTAGAAAGATTTAACTATAAGAGGCCGAGGGTGTATACAGAGGGGTTCTGAGTAGAACCAAAGCTGTCCGCAGGGTCCTAATTCGATGTATCGTATTTGTAAGTAAATGTACAGACAAAAGAGGCACATGTGAATAATTCAGATATAATTGTCACTCTATGGAGACTGTAACATTTGTCATTCAGTGTGGGCATGTTAACATAAGGTATGTGGGTGTAATGTACATGCTTGCTTTGCTGCTCTTATCTCTGTTGAAATGAAACACTTGATGTTTGTTTTGCATTCATAATCTCACCAGTAAAAGTTGGTGATTCTTTGAAAGATTTACACACAAAAATTTTTTTTTTTTTACACAAAAAAAACTTATCAAATTGTACGTGTCAGATATACGTGCCCTGCTTTTAAGCAATAACTGCATTGGATGTGATTGTGTGCCTGCTAGCATATTGAAAAAGAATGACAGACCGCTGATTGTTTTTAAAATCTCAGCTGCTACATTTTAGATTTAAAGGTGTAGTTCACCTAAAACTGAAAATTCTGTCCAAGTTTGTCATTTCAAACCGGTATGACTTTCATTGTATGGACAAAACGGCAGATATTTGATTGTGTTCCTGTCATAGCGGTTTGAAACGACATGAGAGTGCGTAAATGACAAGACAAATTTCGTTTTAATTTTTTGTAAACTATTCTTTTATTAGAAGCCGCAAGTGTGGCGAGATGGTCCGAGCGTCGTTGTACCCAGCTAATAAAAACAAGTTCAAGGAATGTTTTGCTAACGTTAGCCACTAAGTTATGAAAACGTTATTTCTGAAGGTTTTCTGAACGTTTTTTACAATTGTTTTAAAAACATCTTTACGTGGTCTTATGGCCACAACAGTAACATTTAAAAATGTTAGACGAACGTCCAACTTAAACCTTTAATAAATCATTTCATGAACGAAGTACATAATGCTACATATGAACGAAGTACATACTCGCTTTTGTGCTAACGTTTTGTGAACATTATTAAAGACCGTAACTTTGACAGCACCTTGCCAGAATGTTAGGTGAAGCTCTGAGAACATTCCGTTATTAGCTGGGTAAACGCTTTAGTGTAGAACTGAATGTGAGCGAGTGCACTGCAACTAACTGCTGTAAAGTACGCTTCACTGTAGCCACGTTCTCGCTTAATAGGTTCCACATCGACTTGCAGCATCAATGGCACTGTTTGTTGTCAGTGTGATTCTTATGTATTGATTACTTGCTGTTTGTGTCGGTAGATGGATTCAGGAGCATAATGATTTTTATGTGTGTTAGGAAAAATCAAAAGTGTCTCAGGATGTTTTGCGCACATCACCAGCTCAGTCAAGTAACGTGACTTCAGAAAATGGATTATTATATGCCCTTTAACTTGATTTTGAATGGAATGTGTGCTGCAGTCAACAACAGTATCATATCACTCAGTGCCAACTGGTCAAAACCCTCCATCTGACATCACGTCCTGTTTTCTCTAACCATTAACAATGCTGTAATTATTAGCAGTGTTTGTAGCACATTCAGAAGAAACACAGGTTGTGCAGCTTGCAAATAAAGCTAAGTTGTGACCGCATATGCAAAGTGCATCACTTGTATCAGCACTACACACTAACAGTATCTGTTATATGGTTGTTTATTATTACTGATTGACACATTTAATTTGCTGAACAGCAGGGTGTTCACATTCATGTTGTGGTGGTGTAGGTGTGTGCCTTATGTCAAGCTTTGTTTGTGTCATCTTTGTGTATTTCTGAATGCAGAAAAGTCCCACCTGGCAAAAACCATCAATATGTTGATTCATTTCGCAGGTTTCTACATATTTGTGATGTGAAAGCAGTATCGGACATAGATGAAAAATCAGAGTATTATTAAAAAAAGCATAAAAATTGTGCAAAAATATCAAATTCCAAAGGTAATTTCAGGTTAACTGGAGTCATGACTCGAATGAAGAACGGGTGAATTACCCGTTTGTTGTTATTGATGTTTTCTAATTTTCCATCATGTTTAAAAGTAAATAATAAACTAGTTGTTTCTATTTTCTTTCAGTGTCATGCAGTGTTATTTTACTATTAATATTTTGAATGAGCTTTTTTTCTTTTTAATTTTAGTAATTTTGTCATGTGCTTTTGTGGGTTTTATTGTTGTGTTTTTTTATATATTTCTATATAGCTTTAATTTTTTATTTTAATTTAGTAATGTTAGTACTTAAACCCATATAGCACACGTACGTACATCTCGGAGACGTCTATTTGATGTGCTCGTTTACATCTGGATGTATTTTTTAGAGTGTGTGCTCATCTGCAATACGTCTATAGGACGTTTCCTGTCAGATGTCAAATAGACGTTTAGACAATGTCTTTAAGATGTTTATGTTTTAGAATGTATGTAAAACTGACATCTTAAAAACGTCTATTAGATGTTTGTAAACAGCAGATGCTTTCCAGATTAAGGATCTTTAACAGACATCTTGCAGTACGTGTAACTGAAAGTTGGTGTTTCTCATCGAATATTTGTATTTTATGGTACATTTACACGACAACAATGGACTAAAATATATGTCTGTACTTTTCGTGTACAGACGACCACATTGTCGAAACGATCCCCGTTCACACGAATCCGCGAGAACAACTAAAGAAACTACGTGCCTATAGACTGAACACGCAATACGCATGACGTCACCGTTATCACAAATTCACAATTTTCGTAGTTTACACGGAGACGATAACGGACTCTTGTACTTTGAAAAGTTTGCGGGTTTTTTTAGGCCCCCAAAATGCCGTTGTTGTGTAAATGAATGTTCAAAACGTTTTTTGTTTTTTTTTATTTTTAGTTGAAAATGGTGTTGTGTAAACTCCTCCTTAGTTTATTTCAGCTTTATTTACATTACTGAAAACGATTAATAGTTGTAGTTTTGGGGGCTGTTTACTCAACACTTTTTTTCAACTAAAAATGGAAAACTTTTTATACATTTTGGGGGCAAAGTTTTAAACTGCAAATTTTTGAAAACTATAACATTATCGTCTTAGTGTAGACAACCCCCCCACAAATTTGTAAAAAATGCGACATCATATGCTTCAGTCTATAGTGTTTCTTAGTTTACAAAGTGACATCGCCAACTACAGGCCTGGCAGCATAATGCATCATTTTTAGTCATTTTCGAGAATCCGAGTAAACGGGGATCATTTTGACAACGTTGGCATCTGTACATGAAAAATGCAAAGAAAAAACGTTTCCATTTTTAGTAGGATCGTTACCTGTAGAGTTAATACTGGTAAATGAAATACTTTGTTCACAATGTATAAAAACAACTTGACAATATTTAATTTTACATGGTCAAACATGGAAATTATTTCCAACACAATGTAGAGCATAATCATTTTTTTAAAGAAAATTTAAATTTATACAAAAATGTGAACAACTGCAAACTTACAAACACTGTATTCCAATCTACATGGGTTATTTATCTAAGCCTTTAACTTTCCCACAATACATGTCCATGTGACAAAAAAAAATTCAGCATCTTTATTTGCGACAGGAACATGCAACATGGTTCGTTCTCCAAAAATTCAAAAAGGGAATTGAAAAATGGTTCCTCTTGTGAAACTTCAAACTGCTCAGGGTCACCACAGTTACAGCTGTGCTGTTTATCCATTTTTAGCACACACACACACACACACACACAAATATTAAATTAATGTTGCTTTAAAATCAACCCTAACTGTCAAATATTGTTGATCCAAACCTCTATGACTTTCTTTCTGGGATATAAAAGGAGATGTTTAGCACAATGTGAGCCATATGGAGGACTTTCATAATACTCAAAGGTGATTTCTGTCCTTTTAGAAGCTTGACGGCCTCGGTTCCCACCGTACTGTTCTGTTAAACGGAAGGTTCGGAACGACATGAGGGCGAGTAAATGATGACAGAATTTTCATTTCTGGGTGAATTACTCAGATGCATTGTGCAATGCAGTGGTCTTTTGGCACTCTGGAGGAGGTTCTACAGAAAGTGTCTATAAATTAGATCTGTGAAGACTCCAGATAAAGAAAAGAGTTCTTGACCCGCGGCTGCTGACAGTCCTGCTTCAGCAGAGAATTGATGGCATCCTCAATCACAGACACCCACGCTTTCTGAAACATACATAACATACAGCCTGAATAAGATCTTTAGCATGATTGATAATACCATTGTTGTAAGATTTCATTGCTAATTTGAAATGTTATTGAAATGTAAAAATGTTTTGCTGCTTTTTTTAAAACAAAAACACCGTAAACACAGTAATATTGTGAAATATTATTACAATTTAAAATAATTTTTTTTCTATTGTAATATATTTTAAGATGTAATGGCAAAGCTGAATTTTCAGCAGCCATTAGTCCAGTCTTCAATATGGTTGCTGAGTAAACTGACTTATCTTAAAGGTATAGTTCACCTAAAAGTGGCAATTTAGTCATAATTTACTCACCCTCAAGTTGTTCCAGATCCGTATGAATTTTTTTCTTATGTTGAACACAAACCCAATTGCGGTTATATTCAGAGATTTGATAATGTACCTTGTTTGTTTGTGTTATCTTCTTTTGTGTTCAACAGAAGAAAGAAACTCATACAGGTTTGGAACAACTTGAGGGTGAGTAAATGATGACAGAATGATTATTAAAACGGCTGTAATTTCTAAGAAAGCATCTGCTAGAACATTCAATGTAATGTCATTTAAACATGACATTAATATCGAGTAACCTGATGATGTTTGGCACGTCGGCACTAGTTGATCTTGCGAATTAGGAATGTTGGGTGGAAATCAAAGCCTGTGTCTGTTGAAATTCAACATAAAAAAAGCAGAATCTTCTATTCACCTTCATAGATTCAGTCTGGGCTTGTAGAATGAAGACTCCAATGCATTGCTGGTAACGATTCTGGTGCATTATTATGAATGAATTGGGCAGACCAGAGGCTGAAACGTTCAAAAGACAACAGTGAACACTCTTTCAGTGTTTGTATCGACATCATTATCAGTGCTGACATGGATTCGTCCTCAAGCGATTACATAACTGCACTAAACAACTGCAACATGACCTTAATCCAAAGAATGTGTCATGGTATGTGTGTGTGTGACGTCAACACCTGTGGCATTGATCTGGTCTATGTTCTTTAACTGTAGGCGGTCCAGAGAGATGGGCTGGTCCAGGACAGTGAAACTACAGCCCTCCTGCAATAAGAGCTCAAGCTCTTGGCCCGCAGCCGGACGCAGGGGGTTCGACTCCACTACGCCAGACTTCTACAACATAAAACACACAAGCCTGTGATAATAGCGGTTTAAGAGTTTGACCATTCCCAAAAAGACAAATGCTAAGATTTCTTATTATTATAAAAGTTGAAAACAGTCATGCTGCTTAATATTAAGTTTTTTTCGGATACTTTGCTGAACAGAAAGTAGAAAAGATCTGTATATATTTAAAATATAATTTTATGCAGCAATGTAAAGTATTTGATCAATTTAAGGCAACATTGCGGAATAAAAATATTCATTTCTTTAAAAAAAATAAATCGTACTAACCCCAAACCATTAAACGGTAGTGTATATAATATAAAAAGTAAATGGGTTTTCATGTTGACTTTTCAGCATTTTAGACCTGTATATTAACTTGCAAAATAAGCTTTTTTTGTATCATTGTGATACATCTCATAAAAAAGATAAAATACATTTATATAATATATTCAACTTTTAATCTGTATAATATTATGATCTGTCACAATCCACTGATCTCTATTAAACCTTAGAGTGTAAAAGGGAGTAATGGCTTGAATCAATAATCACTCCCAGACAGAATCAACAAATCTATTTTCCATCACACGCTCGTACACATCACCCATGCTTTGATTCATGTCAATAGAGGCATGGCTGCGAGGCATTTCACAGTAATAACACCAAACAGTCACGCTTAAAAATCATACTTAACCGCACCTTTTTGCTGCGCTTGATCTTCGTGATTAGAAGGAATTCGTCAAAGAGAAGTAGGTAGACCTCATGCGACTTTGCATTTTCTAAGTGCAAAAGCAGAAATAATGTAAGTTCACACCACGCAACCATCCTAAATGCACAAGTTTCACCGATGAGAAAAACTCAGCCATCCGACCTATGAGAACGAGCTTCCCATCGTGCAGAAGACTACGGTGAGACACCAGGTTCTCCAGGGTTACAGATTTTAGCAAGTGCTTCAGATTCTGTGAAGGATCAAACATGCACAGCCGTTAAATCTCTTTAAATGCGGGCATTATTAAAGGCACAATATGTAAGATTTTTGGATTCAAATATCCAAAAACCACTAGAACAATGTTATTTTGTAAAATATATTTTGTTGGCTTGAGTACTTGCATTATTCCAAATGTTTCCAGCAATGTTTAAATCCAGAGAAATTAGCAATTTCAATTTAAAACAACGCTGCGTTACCCCACAATTTTATTTCGTATAATAATGTAAAAATAATGTGAATTTAAGTGATCAAACGTAACTGTTACAAAGTTCATGGAAGGAGGCAGACGTTAAACGAAACTTTAATCGTAAAATATACAACGAAAGCAGCGGAAGCGACCAACTGCGGCATATAAGAATAATAAAAACAGCAACGTAAAATTCCCAAGGCTCTCTGCCCCGCCCTGCTTCATACCACAATAACGTTAAAGGGATAGTTCACCCAAAAATGAAAATTCTGTCATCATTTACTCTCCCTCAAGTTGTTCCAAACCTGTATGACTTTCTTTCTTCTGCTGAACACAAAAGAAGATATTTTGAAGAAAGTCGGTAACCAAACGACTGATGGACCCCATTGACTTCCATAGTAGGAAAAAAAAAATACTATGGATGTCAATGGGGACCAGCAACTGTTTAATTACCAACCTTCTTTAAAATGTCTTCTTTTGTGTTCAGCAGAAGAAAGGAAATCATACAGGTTTGGAACAACTTGAGGGAGAGTAAATTATGACAGAATTTTCATTTTTGGGTGAACTATCCCTTTAATAAAACTTTAATACATTTGCTCATCCATGAACATGATTTCTGCCCGAATCCTGTCGGATTGCTTTCCATCAGCTGTGGAGGAAGACGAATACTCCCATGATTCCACGCTCATTCACGGCGTCATCAAGCTACGCCTTTGTTATTGTTTTAAACAAGCGACCTCTAGTGGCAAAACTTACATACTGTGCCTTTAAGTATAACGTGTGTTTATAGAGACAGATTTTGACAGACCTCAGGAACATGCGCCCTCTTGTCTCGCTCCCACACAGGAAGCCACACTAGAGATTCCTTCAGCTGCTTCACCTTCTGGTAGTTGTCCAACCACTTTACTTTTCCTTCAAGATCATCTGTACAGAGACCGAAAGAGAGAGAGATTTGGGTGGGTAACTTATTGTCTCATCAGCCCACACAAAGGTGGTTGGCTTTGAAAGGTTCAGTGCATTAATCCACACCTCCCCAAACAAACATTACTGCTTTTATACAACCACAGATCCTGTTTTTGTTTGTTCAGACTTTATTTCAATTCTAGATTCTTCCCATTCCAAGTAAAGGCTCTTTCATCAACAATGACGAACATTCATGTTGTTTGAACCCCACACCCATCAGACAACTGAAAGTCACCAGGAAGAGTTGAACACACACCCTTATATTGGTTAAACTGTGTCATTATGTGTGTTGAAATGAGCTGCTCCCATCTTGGGACGTTGTTGTATAGAAGATTAACCTATTATTCATTTCATGCTTGTCTAGTCAAGAAGCAGGTCAAGTCAAATGCAATCATTACCATCACAACAAATATTGTAGAGAATATTACTGAAAGGTAATTGCGACTTTTTAACTCACAGTTCAGACTGTTTTCTCCCAATTGCGAGTTTATATTTCACAATTCTAAGAAAAATCAGAATAGTGAGTGAGTCATAAAATCCGAAATATGAGATATAAACGTACAATTCTGAGAAAAAAAGTCAGAATTGTGAGATATAAACTCACAATTGCACGAAAAAAGTCAGAATTGTGAGATATAACCTCACAATTGTGAGAAAAAAAGTCAGAATTGTGAGATATTATTATTGAAAAAGTAAGAAAATTATGAGATAAAAAATTGCAATTACCTTTTTTTATTTTTTATTCTGTGACAGAAACAAGCTTCCATAAATTTCACTGCATTTTTATGTTGAAAGTGAAATACATATATCATCACACATAGTCAGTTAGTGGGTTATTTGTTTCAAAATAAGAAAAAAAATGTTTTGTCTTTTAAAATGACTAAATATAGAACCAGACTTTGTTGTGTGTCAACAGCAAAATCTTGTATCTCTACCACATGGTCATTACCATCATAACGGCATTTTTGATTTTAAATAAATCTATTTTATATAAACAAAAACTATTTTTATTTATTAAAAAAAAAATTATATATATATATATATATATAATTTTTTTTTTTAATAAATAAAAATAGTATATATATACTTTTATATATATATATATATATATATTTTTTTTTTTTTTCTTTTTTTTTATTAAAATACAAATATTTTAACAGATGGAAGGGCAAACATGAATGCATGAAAACACAGAGTGTGTATTTATCTCATTTCCTTATCAAAACAGTGTACTTGATAAAAACATAATGGATTTATGACAAGGTGTGCAATGCTTCAGAAAAGATAACTACGTATATCAGGTTTTCATGACTAACTAAAACATGGCAGCTGTGTGATTCACACTGATTTTGCAGCTGTCACTCTGCATATCTTTTCTCACAGCGGCTGTCACAACAAACCTCACAAACATCTTCTCTATGAAAACAGGAAAAGTCACCTTTCACTGCTTCTAATTCCTGGTTTGACAAGAGCGTTTTACACAAACCAGATCAAAGCATCTGCATATGAGGAACAAAGAAAACTATTTCCAATAAAAACTATTTCCACAGACAAAATAGTATAACATTTAAATATCACTTATAGTAAATTTTTTAAAAACACTAATTTAACAACTTCTAAAAGTAATATTTAGTAAATCTCAAAATTAATATACATTTTTCACGTAACTAAATTAACTTTTATTCACTTAATTTCAGCATTTAAAACAATTTATTTTAGTTATAAGCGTTTTATTTTTAATTTATTTAGACAAAATAGTATTACTTTTTTTAATATCCGCCATTTATCAGTTATCAGCCATAACACGAAAATAATTTTTAGCTTATTGGTATTGCCATGAATTTTCATATCGTGCATCGGTCCTTTAAACTGTCACATTAATATCATTGACTTACAGATGGCTCTGTCAACAAGATCCACGATGCTCTGTATGGTGTTCTCCTCGGCCTCGGAGCAACTCCTCTTCCCAATGTTCTTCAACAGCAGAGGGTACCGTGTAAACCTCTGCAGAGGAATCACCAGAAGATCCTTCAACTGCAGTCTGCGGCACTGCTCGTTACGTTCACACCACTGGATGAGAGAAAGAGTGAAGGATGGGAAGAAAGATGTAGTATTAAAGTGCCCCTATTATGTAGTTTTTTTAAGGCTCCTAATTTTGTTTTGGAGGTCTCCTACATGCATCCAAGGTAAAATAACACTTTATTTTTCTCATAATATACATTGCAGCATCACGTTTTTTCTCACAGTGTCTGAAACGTTTCAATAAAGGATGATTTCATGAATAGATTAGATAGATTACATGAGACATGACACTTTCTGTAAGTTGTACTGTATCTTTCAACATACCTTCTAATGTTCATTCGTGTTTATATACTTTTAACTAGTACACTGTAAAAAAAGGTTGCTGCATTCAATTTTTAAGTACAATCAATTTGGATGTTTAAAGGGGTGGTTGATTATGATTGAACTTTTTTAACTTTAGTTAGTGTGTAATGTTGCTGTTTGAGCATAAACAACATCTGCAAAGTTACAATGCTCAAAGTTCAAAGCAAAGGGAGATATTTGCTTTTAAAGAAATCACTTTTTAAGGACTACAACAAACGGCTGGTTGGGACTACGATACACGACATTCCTCCAGGGTTAGTGACATCACCAACCCTAAAATTTACATAAACTCCACCCCCGGAACACGATTTATAGATTATCAAGACAGAATATGCTAATCAATGACTAGAAGATAACTACACATAAGCTACATAAATTCATCAACTAACCATTCAGAAATGTCCTGTTGCTTCTACATGTTGTCACCTCTTCTTGAGTCTCTCCATCATTGTCTGACTCCGGTTTGAACATAAAAGGCTAAAAGTTTTTTACATTTTCAGTGAATGTCTGTGTGAGTGCAAGCTGTTGAAGCTCCGCCCTCTGTGCCGCGAGCAGCGGCTCATTTGCATTTAAAGGAACAGACACAAAACGGTGTGTTTTTGCTCACCCTCAAAAACGGACAATTTTAAAATGCTATATAAAAATATCTGTGGGGTATTTTGAGGTAAAACTTCACATACACACTCTGGGGCAGGGTTCTCAAGTCTCACGCATTGGCCGTGAGACACACGCAATTCAACCAGTTCACACGCTCACACGCCACACCGTGTATTTCTCACGCTGAAAAGGCAATGCCAACCCAGTTGTCCTGCAAGCTTTATATATAACGTTGTATACGAGGCGCAGGCACACAAAGTGAAGTTTCCTGCCGCCAGCACGTATCTCGGCCAGATTGCGTTCGTTACTAGGCAACATAGATGCGCGAACACACGGAAGTTGACGGAACATTCTCGGCCACCGTACGTTCGTTACTTGGTAACCAACAACATCGCGCGAACACACGTCGTGATGATGGAGAAGGTAAAGTTGGAAGAAAGCTCGTCTAACAGTGCTAGAACATTTAATATATAACCCATCGTATACATTATTATTGATGCAGTCAAAAACTCTACAACTACTTTGCAACCAGGCCAGAAGCTTTGGCTCAGTTTGGCTAGCTTACGTTATCTGAAACTAAGGGAAATGTTAGTGGGTATGGGAAGGAATGAAGATGTATTTCTTCATTTTATTTTAAATAAATTTAAATGTATTTATTTTATTTTAAACTATATTATATATTATACTGTATTAATAGTATTTCTAGTTACATTAAGGCTACATACGTATTAAAGCAGAGTGCTCTGGGTAATATTTTATATCCTGTCAAAACATAACGTTACATTAATCATTGCCATTGCATTTGTATTTTTCAAACACTTGCAACACAAAACACATTTCATAAGCTGGAGTGTGTACTCTTGTGTACACACACACACACACACACACACACACACACAAACACACACACATACCTTAATAATACTCTGTCATTTGTTCTCAATGTCCCACCACACAATAAATTATTATACCATTTCGACTAGACACATTCAAAATGCAAAATTTTTTGTTTTTCCAAACTGTTTGGAGCAATTTGTTATATTTTTGTAATTTTTGTAACTTAATTGTAATTTTGAAATATAACATTAAAGAGTATATTTGATGTGATTAATTGCTCTGTCATTTATCAGATTTACCAATTGTTATAATTTCAATTTGTGCTGGTTAATTATGAACAATGGGTAAAATTGGGGGGGGGGGGGGGATGGCGCAGGTGGGGGCGGGGCTCCATTAGGGCTCCTCCCCCAACCGCTTGTGATCTCACTCCAAGATTTTGATCAAACTTGAGAACCCTGCTCTGGGGACATCAAAGACTTATTTTACATCTTGTGAAAATGGCATTATACCACCCCTTTAAGTTATTTCAAATTAAATGATATTAAACTGACTTAAAAAAAATGAGTTGAATCTTGTATTACTTATAAAAAAAGTTGAAAATTGCTTAACTTATTTTGATGAGTTAAAGCAATGTAAAAACATGTTGTTATAACTTATTGATCATATAATTTGTCACAGTGTAATAAAGAGGAACACAGATGCCACTTGAACTGAGGCGCTACAATGATCGGTCACGTTACATTTAAGAGTGACAAAACGTTATTTAATGTTTGAATTTCCTAATAGCAGTGACAGAATTTGAAAGCTTAGACTTTGTTTCATATCAAAAGTAACCTGCTCTGTCTTGTCTTTCGGTGTCAGTGTCCTCTTTGCGTCACGATTTTTCAATGCTTTAGAAAATGGATGTGTGGCGTGAGAGAGTGAGAACAGTGCGTGAGAGTTGGCAGGCCTGAGTAGATGTTGTTGTCAGGCAAACGTGTTGTAGGTTCATGCAGGAAGTAAGACTGGAATTATTGATGACACGATTCAAGCAGATTAGAATCGATTCTTTCTTTTGGAAAATAATGGCTGCATACGAAAACTTGGGCAATGACTTCGCAGGCAGCGTTTGCGCAAGAAGGTACCTTACGAAACTGATTTCAGAAAGACTACTGAGGCAGCGTAACAGTTTAATGATCTAAAATGAGCAAAATAGAGAGAGCTTTGGTGAGATCTAAACAAATATTTAATTACTACAGTAGTAATTTCTCACTAGAAATGACATCAGAAGTGGAAAACGTTGGTCAAAAACGTACATTTACACACAAACTGACCAGCAACCGCAACTTTCAGTCGCCATCTTTCTTTTTCTAGCTCAAGTGTCACCAAATGGAACGCATAGGATTGTGGGATATCAAAAGCAGTGAAGATGCTTCCCTAAAAAGAATCGATCAGATGAAGGTATCTCAGGAGAAGTGAAGCTAACATTGGATTCAGACGTGCCTTGATGCCTTCCTACCCTGAAATAGAGCATTTTTAAGTTTTCGGATGCAGCCAATAACTCTGCTTGTCGTGCACTTTGATCTTTGAAATTTTGCAGACCTTTAACATTCATAAACAGCTATATTAAACATTACATAAAAGGTCATATCTAAAAAAGCACAATAGTGGCACATTTTTGATAATACTGTAGCCTACTTCTTGTCATGAATATAATACTGACAAATCAGATCCCCTGTGTGCAAGTGGAAAAGTAAGAAGCGACAGGCCAAAATTGATGTGGAGACAGCTGAAGGTGTAAGAGAGGGAAAGTAGCAGAGTCAACAGTTTTTCAGTGTTCAATGTTCCTGCGTGAGAAGCAACGGTCCCTGACAACTACCCTGCAGTGGCCTGAACCTCGTGTGGGAACATTTGCCCTGTTCCCTAGATCTTGTCAGTACATTGAGACCAAGCCCTGATTTACCATATCAAATCTTGCCTGCCACGGTTACCTTCACGAAAGAGCCAAAGTCCTCCCTGAGCTTCAGGCTGTCCAGATAAAAGATGGCCGTACTGTAATTCAGGCAGTATTTCTGTAGACAATGGCAAATGCTCTCCCCAAACGCCTGTAAAGTCAACAGTCAATAAGGGAGAGTGATCAGAAGAGAACAATAGAGAAAAAGTTCTGTTATCTTTTAGCAAACGGAACAAAAGATTAGCGGTGTTCAGTTTTTTTGTTTTCTAAAACAATCATTTGCTTAATGTCTAACATAATAATACATTATGTAAGCACAACATTGCTAAGGGGTTGGATCTCATGTTTGCTTTTGAGCAGTTATACATTATGTTTAAAGGTCACTGACCGTGTCTTTCCATTTCTATGAGCATT
Organism: Squalius cephalus; assembly: GCF_949319135.1. Lineage (NCBI taxonomy): Eukaryota > Metazoa > Chordata > Actinopteri > Cypriniformes > Leuciscidae > Squalius > Squalius cephalus. The sequence goes on along the minus strand of NC_137127.1, from coordinate 12,261,964 downwards.
TTTTATTTTAGATTGTAGGAGTTATTTTGTATGTAAAGACTTTTACATTGTTAAAGATTTCGGTCACACTTTAGTTTAAGGTCCAATTATCACTATTAACTAGTTGCTTATTAGCATGCACATTACCAGGATTTTGGCAGTTTATTAGTACTTATAAAGCACATATTAATGCCTGGTTCTGCATGACCATTTCTACATCCCTTAATCCTACCCCATACCTAAACTACCTTACTAACCTTTAATAAGCAGTAATTAGGAGTTTATTGAGGCACATGTCATAGTTAATAGTTAGTCACTAGTGAGAAAAGGACTCTAAACTAAAGTGTGACCAAGATTTCTACTTCAAATACATGCTGTTCTTTAGAACTTTAAATTTATCAAAAAATATCAGCATATTAGAATGATTTCTGAAGGATCATGTGACACTGAAAACTCAAGTAATGATGCTGAAAATTCAGCTTTTCCAACACAGGAATAAATTACATTTTAAACATATATTAAATATAAAACAGTTTAAATAAAAGTTCACAGTATCACTGTTTTTACTCTATTTTTGATCAAATAAATCATAAGAGACTTCTTTCAAAAAACACCTTTGAATAGTACACACACGCACACACACACACACACACACACACATATATATCAACCTACGGTATCCTACCTTTCTAAGGAGTTCATGCAGAGATTGAGTACTATTGTTGTCTGGACTGGCCCACATTTCCTTAATGACACGCAAGAGACTTGTAAGGAAGCCGAAGCTAACCTGAAATATAGTAAGAAACAAAAGAGAACTAAGAACAATATTTTATATTATAAACCAGACTAGTCACAAAACTGCAGTTGTTAAATTTCCTGTTACAATTTTCCACCAAACTCATTGAAGTCTTACCAGACAGAGCTCATTGAGATTCGCAAAGAGCCTCCAGGAGTCAATATCCAGTAGACACTCTCTCATCTGCAGGTCTGTTAGTGTGGTCAGAAACACCTATACGCAGAACAAAGGCAAGCACATTTAAGCTCTATTCCTACAGAGTGACGAAATGGTTGGTTGGCACCAGACTATTTGTGTTAGCTTGCAGTTCACTGGTAAATTTCACTGTAACCATGCATATAAAGTACGATAAAAACTGTATTTGTCTCTTTCACTGGAGGACATGCCATTCCATAATACTAAAGGTATCATGTTCACACCTCTTTTAAAACCATAAGCTGATCAAGGAAGTAGACACATTCACTGGTGAAAAGCTCCCAAATGGCCTCCTGTTTTCGGTAGGCTTTTGGATTCTCCGCTGCTTCCAGTTCAGAGCGACCGCTCAAAAAGTCCTCCAAAGACATATCCTGAAAGAAGAGAGAGAAATTTGACTCCTTAAGGCAAGACACCACAGGCAAAAATATTTTTCATGAAGAAATAAAGATATAAAGTCAGAACTGCAAGATATAAAGTCAATTTTGTCTTTTTCTCTCGCAATTGCAAGTTTATATCCTGCAGGTCTGACTTTATAACTCGCAATTGGAAAGTTATATCTCACAATTCTCAGAAAAAAGAATTGTGAGATAAAAAGTCAATATTGCCTTTATTATATTTTTACTCCGCTGCAGAAAAAAGCCTCTATAATTTTCTGATTTTCTGGGTGTCTTGACTTAATAATAACAAAAATAGGACTTCTAAGGTGCCATGCATAAAAACGAAGGTTGCTCTAAAGCTCATCTCAGGTGGTCAAAATCAACAGATTTTTTACCTTAAATGTCTGAAAGTCTGTGTCTCTCCATTCCTGGACCTGAACGCCAGCCAGACACTTGTCAATGTCGGCTACGCTGCAAGTCTTTCCTTTTGTCTGTTGGAAAACACCACTCACATTTACTCAACATCACACTGCCCGGCCCTCAACAGGTCTCTTTGTGTTTGAGCACAAACTGTGGAGCAGATTAGATAGCAGGACATGTTCGAGCTCTGTTAGACAGGCCCGTTTTGTTGTTGTTTACTGTTAATTGAATTGATTGGGTGGAAGGTGTGCATGCATTCAAATCTGATGTAGCTCAAAATGGGTCAGTGAACACTATGTGCTAGACATCATCCGAATGACACGAAGCATCTGAAAAATTACAATGGCACCAACCACAGAACTGGCATTAGATCAAAACTTCATGGGAGAGATTATTGAAATGTTAAAATACGGGAACTTACTGTGCTACGCCTCATGAAGGGCCACTTTGATTTCTTAGTGTCTGTAAAAAATGCAATAATAAAATGCTGGTAACACTTTACAATAAGGTTCATTAGTTAACATTCGTTAACTAAGATGAACTAACAATGAGCAATACATTTGATACTGTATTTATTAATCTTTGTTAATGTTAGTTAATAAAAATACAGCTGTTCATTGTTTGTTCGTTACTTCACAGTGCATTAAAGTTAACAAATACAACCTTTGATTTTAATAGTGTATCAGTACATTTTGAAATTAATATTAACTAAGATTAATAAATGATGTACAGTAGAAGTATTGTTCATTCTTAGTTCATGTTAACTAAGGTAGTTAACAAATGAACCTTATTGTAAAGTGTTACCAAAATGCTTAACTTTATACGGAGCAAAACATTCAAGTATTGCAATTTGGAGAATGTGCTATAAAGCTACTTATTCTTTCTTTAAGATTTAATTCTGTGAGTGTCAATATAGGTTAGTAAATGTTAGCAATACATATCAAACCCTGAGTCATGACATTGACTGAGGCATGACTAACCTGAATAGTCTGATTTATTTAAAATATCAGCAGCGCCATTGGACACAAACAAATCTCCAGGAGAAACATCCAATCCAGGAAGACTCACAACCACGGAGCTCCGCCTCCTCTCCTGCAGCCTGAGAAAAAGCAAACCAGAAGAGAACAGGTGAGTTCGGAGAACATTCCAGCCCCTGAGGTAGCCAGTCTTTCAAAGTAAAAGTATGCATGATGGATGTGTACTGAAATAATGTTGGTTAACCACAGAACATCACATTCAACATTTATTTGCTTTGCATTTGTATAACGACACTTTCTACAAGTTCACCACGATCTTAGAGGGTAGATTTGCATGTGAAATGCAATTCAGCCAAATTAATTTAACCTCTATCCAGTCCAGAATAGCACAATAGCTCCTTATACCTCGGAAAACAATTATTTCACTAAATTAATCTGAGAAGGTTTGATAAACCTTGGCCAATGCGCTGTAGTAATCTCTTTATGCAGAGCCAAGCCGTGCTAAACTTGAAATTTCATACCAGATTTGCTTTAGCAGGAAATCAAAGAATTCCATGTTCACATTTCTAACATGCCTTGCTAGTATTAGGTGGCCGGAACGGCGTTTGCAAAGACGACTAACGAAACCATTCCACGTAACAGCTGTACCTGCACACCATTGCATGGATTTATAGGTCTGTCAACGGACAACTGAGCAGTGGGATATATCGGAAGATACAGATTATTATATTCACTGGTTGAGAACAAAGAGCAGCAGCAGGGGTGGGAAGTCAGCAGCACCCTGATTTTTAGCCTGCGGCAGTAGGAGCGAAGTCATTATTAATCAAATCAAATGATTTTTTTTTGTTTTGTTGAGAAAACAAACATGTAATAAGCTCATTTATGTGGTGGACTGCAAACAATGTAGAGAAGGACACATTTCTGCTCTTGTCCAGTTCCCCATACAATTAAATCATCATTATAGTTTATAATCACTATATTATATTAAACATGAATATAGTTCCGCACAGTGAATTTCTGTTTTTTTTTTTTCTGCTCTGCTTCAGGTTCCCTGTCACATTTTGACATAAAATCCTAAGGGCTTTTAGGCAGAGCTATGACTGTTTTCACACACAACTCGAAAGTCTGGTTTTTGTTTGAGTCACTCTCAGCTTTGTGCCTATCCATCTGTACAGAGACTCAATGATGTGGTGTGTGTCAATAAACAGTTTACAGGGGCTTACTTACATCTTCAAATGCAGGTATGGGGGAGCAATAAGAGCTTGGAAGTAAGAGAAAATCATACCTTCCATCCATGTAATAAAAACAAATCTGTTTTACTACAACATTAAAGTTAAAAACAAAGGTTGATCAAGGCAAACTTTGACTGTAGGCTTTACAAATCTTTAAATGAAATGTGAAGGCCTAGAAATTTGAAAGCCAGACAGAGAGAGATGGATGGATGGATGGATGGATGGATGGATGGATGGATGGATGGATGGATGGATGGATGGATGGATGGATGGATGGATGGATGGATGGATGGATGGATGGATGGATGGATGGATGGATGGATGGATGGATGGATGGATGGATGGATGGATTCTAAAGAGGGGCATTTTAATCAATAGGTGCACTATATTACATATCCATTATATTTTTTTACTTAACCACTAGTCTTCCTTATTGAATGTATGTTTAAATAAATCTGTCATGAAAGAAGTTAGTACACCATTGTTTGGATGGATAGATGGATGGATGCCTAGATTGGTGTCCATTACTTGAGTTTGCCAAACCAACATAACAAGAACCCCAACTGAAGAACTGAATACAATAACAACTCCAGATACTATATCAGTCTTTCCATGTTCATCACAGTGAATCTGGGATCATATACCAATAAACACTTGACTCATATAAAGTTGCTATGAGATATGAATTCTTCAGCATTATAAAGTGAACACCCATTTCCACGGTCCCTGGCACAATGAACCCATCAAATACTTCCTTTTTAACTTTATACTTTGTTAAAACCCCTTAAAAAAACCCTATGTGTTCGCTTTTTACACTTCCAACTTCTCCTTTGCAAGTGCAAACAGAAACACAGATGCCAGTACATTGAACCCTACCAGTAAAAAGTCACTCATTGCATCTCCTTTTTACCGACATTAAAAACAGGTCACTGCTAATGGCTTGTTATCTAGAGGCAATCCTAGAATGAAGCAGCCCTCTATGCCGACTATCCCTGCCCCAGCACGACCACAAAGAAGGGAGCATTGTCCTCGCACCTCCAAGGAATAAAGATGCCCCCTTAACATAGCTGTCCCGTCCAATCGCCGTCCAGGGATGAGCACTGCAATCAGACGGTGCCATACTGTAATTAAGGCCACAATAGCTGCCTAATTATCCACCGCTGAAAAGACGACCGTGGCCCAAGCAGAGTGGGCCCGACAGGGGGAAAAGCATCACTAATGAGAGTTTGTCTGGCCCGTACAGGGCCGAACGATGGAACTCTAATAACTCTCCATTAAAAGTTCATGTGCAGCTAACAAAGCGGCAATACAATGAACAAAGAACTTCCCTCTATCCCAACACCCCCTGCGCCAGCATGGTGGCGCTCTACTGAAAAAGTGTCCTGCTTTAGCCTCATTACCCCAAACGGTGTGTTTCCACACAAACAAATTCCTGGATTAATGAAACAACTTTTCAAATGAGAGATGTTGAGCAACAAGTATCGGCCGGGTAGTTTAAGTGAACAAGAAAATGCTGGTTTGACACAGAACAAAGTGACCATACACACTAAGGGCAAAATTACGGTTCACATGCAAATATGACTCGGGTGGGGGCGGTTTATGCAAAACATTAGATAGAAACAGCTCACCTACCTTTTATGACAGAGATCCTTGGCCTGTAATCAAAAGCAGATACAACAAAACATGAGCAAAGTACTTTAAGAAGAAAAAAAACACTAGTCATTTCTAAGTCTGCATAATATCAATTTCAAAGGATCTCATTATACAACTGGTGCGGGTTAAAGAACCCTAAAGTTCTCACATCTACAGATATCTCACTCCATTGTGGAAATGCTTGGATGAATGTGTGAGAGGAGTGAATGGGGCTTTCCTTTTATACTTTTGATTCTTCACTGACCCTTCCATTATTTGGTGATTGCTGAATGCGCTGAATGGAGCTTCATCAGAGGAGAGGTCTGAAGCTGACAATGCATGAAACTACTGATTCAATTGCTGTCAAAAGCTCTTATTGTGAACTACTACCTCAGGAGGTCGAAGAGGAATGAGACAAGAGACAAGAGGCTTTCTTTGATAAGAGCGGAAAGACTCTTGCAATTTGATTTACAGGCATGAAAAAAAGACTGTTTCATCACATATCATATGAAACTTATTATCATCAATATAGAAAAGGATAATGTACAGCCAGAAAATCAAATAAACACTGACAGGGTGATCAGGACCAGGGTTATTATCATTAACTAAAACTAAGCCAATTAAAAACATATTGTTAATTGAAATAAAGCTAAAAATTGTATGAAAATCTAAATGAAAAAAACCTGAAAAAAAACTAAACAAAAATGAGGAGTAACTGAAATAAGTTTAAGTTTAAACTACTAAAGCTTATACAAAACTAAACAAAAATATTAAATAAAAGCTAAATATTTAAAATATTATAAAATCTATCATCGACACCTATATTTTTTACGCTGTTACTTAGCAAATAAACACATTTGAGATTAAATAAGTGTATAATTGATCATTTTACCTTTATATTACCTTAATGCTTTTGCTAAAAAACAAATGGCCCTATAACACTGACTGCAACAATATTACAGTAATACCAAGCATGAAAGTTACAGTGTTTTACCTGAATAAGCAGTCTGATGTTATGGACGATGGGAAATATTAGGAAATATCATAACACTAGCGCTATTGATCAGAAGTAAGTATTCTAGAGTACCATGTTTCAGTTAAGTCTCTCATATTTACTTTTTAGATATATAGAGTTAGGAATGTAAAGCCTGTAGAATTTTAAAGACATATACCTGCTCATTGTCATCGGTGGAGCTCTCATTGTCATCAGAAACAGGTTCTTTTGAATCACGAGACTCTTTGCTCTTGCAAATGACACCATTGTCAAGGGTCTTTGATCTGTGTGATCTGATTTTCCCATGAATCATTGAAGATTCAAAGTTCCCGCTCTCTCCATCCAACTGAACAGCCAGTGGAGATGACTGCCGGAAAAATTGAGAAAGGGGACTCGTCGGAGCGGGAGACTCCACTCCTAAAGGACTGTCTAACTTGCTTGGTTCTCGGTAGGAGATTCTCGTACTCCTCATCCTCCTCAGAGTTGGGGACGTGGAGATGCGGGCCGGGGCTTGTCTATCAAACTGGCATAAATGTGCGGGCACGCCGTCAGACTCCGTGAGGGAACCATACCTCAGTCTGGATGACGTCCTTCCTAAATCTATTCGCATTAAGAAAGGACTAGCCGTTTGTGTGTCTTTGTCCTCGCTTTGCACACATTGGGTTTGAGTCTGTGCATCCGTTCCTTTTACCGTTATCCTCGCATGCCAGTCTATACAACTCCAGTCCAAAGTTTTATCCACTTCCTTCCCGTTTTCGCTTATGAAAGCATAATTCAACTCAGTCATTTTGAGTAATCCAGCATTATATCCCACAACAGAAGACTGATTAAGAATCAGATGCAGGTTTGGCTTAAGTCATTCCCACAAAAATGTATCCAATCCTTAAACCCATGTCTCTGGAGCTTCTGAAAAGCAAGAAAGGATTAGAAAAGCCACCCACTATGTTTATTGCAACTCTTGTAGAATTAGCCATGTACAGTATGCCCATTTAATCCCAAAATTTTCCCAGCACAAGTATTTGTCTCCTTAGATAACCAAATGAAACAAACTGCATGCATTGTCTTAAAAAGTTACTCAATAAGAACCAATAGAATTTAAATAAAATTTAACCCCCCAACTGAAGTAATCAGTTGTGGAAAAAAAGGAATGATACACTATAAATTCAAGAAAACCTGCAGTTTCATTTGTAGTTTATAACTGTGTATAATACATCAACAACTCTTTTTAGAACCTTCAAACTCTACTAAATAATTTTTGGTCACAAATGGGATTAAATGGTTTAATCTGCATTCACCAATACTTATGAAGTTAAGCGCCCAGACATTGAAAGCCCCTATAAACATTATGCAATTTTCAAGCAAACAATTCAGGAGGATTAATTTTTTTTTTTTTTTTTTTTTTACCACATTCTCAATAGGCAGTCTGTAGTTTATCATATAGCATGTTTAAAGTGATATTCCTTATGTTGTAGTAGCCATCATATTGTCCATCAAGTCTATCATATTGTATGATATCGTAGCATAGGCCTACTTGTATTTATTTATGCATGTTCACTTTCTAACTTTTAACTCCTATCTTATATCTGTGATTTTATCTCTGTATTCTTCTGTGGAGCCTGCAGAAACTGGATCATTACATGAAATGGGGGCCTTTTGTGATTTTTGAAAGTATATTTAATTTATATACATTATATTTATATATATATATATATATATATATATATATGTATGTATGTATGTATGTATGTACAGTATGTATATATATATATACTAAATTAGCTGTAAAACTATCAACCCTGTTAGTTTTTTAATGTTGCTGATTGCACAATTGGTTTTGTAATATGAAATATGTTATTTTCTGAATTATATATATATATATATATATATATAAAATTACAGCTAATTTAGTCATTACCAAATATCCATCAAATATCCAGTTATTTCAATAATCAATTGTTTATACAAAAATTATGGTTTAAGGGGGTGACTATATAAGAAATCAAACAGAATATAGGAGAAAGTGATAAAAAAAGATATATAACATTTTAGTAAGGATGGGTTATGACGGTAACCTTGAACACACAACACACAAAGAAACCTATACTGTACGTTTGTTGTTGGTGTGTTAGGAAATATCATGCGTGGTCATTGTTTACATGCGAGAAACAAAAAGGCACCTTTTATGAGGAATGACCCAAATACATTTCCAACATTAGCCTACATTTAATAACTACTGCATGCGTTATTATTGTGTACTTGATAAAGAAACTTGACATCACTGTGACAGAGCAGCGTGGGAAAAGGCACCTGATCCTGCTCTGGCAACTAGTGTAGGTTAACAGTGATGATGCTAATAATAAATACACTTTATTTATGAATAAACCACAGTAAAAGGCATGATGTTGTATAATGCACTCGTATAAAAAACAGACAGTAAAATACCTTAGCTTAGTTCTTTGTTTCTGTAAACAAGAAACAAAGAACTAAACGTTTATTGTTGCGGACGAATCGCAGATGTATCTTTTCAGACAATGAAAAAAAAAAAAAAAGTTAAAGGCTATTTGATTACTATAAGTGTCGATTATTATTTAAGTCTGTGCCACTTACCGCTTAGTTGTTCCCGGGTGATCTGCGAATCGGTCAGCTGGAGGGAAAAGAGTTGGACCAAATGTACAAGTCTCTGCTACAGTTTCAAACCGGCTATTTATCCTCAAAAAGGTAAACGCAACAACAGAATCCTGCTCCGTTTAAAGTGAAATAAGCGTATGATAAAATACTGCAATTGACTCTGAGGCACCGCAGGTTTTGTGTGAGGGAGGTTTTCTTTGCTGCTTTGTCGCCTAAGGTCAATGGAGGTGGAGCATAGCTGTATTGTGTTGATATGTGTGTGTGTGTGCGGTGTGTAATCTCGTACTGCGTGTGTTCATGACCTCATATTTCTTTAGACAGATAGGTAAGTAAGTAAATGACAGGTACCGTACATCCAGGTTAGATGTCGTAGACGTAGTCAGTCACACATGAGCTTTAACCTCATGGAAACTGTGAGCAAATGTCAAGCATCTTAGTTTTCCTTCCAGTGACCACGTGATAGGGTTGATGCTGAGATCAGCCAGGTTGTTATTCTCAACCTTTATTTATTTATTTATTTATTGGACGGTGTATTATTGTCATTGACAAATTAGGATGACTGATATTATAAATTGTAAAATCTGGTTTAAAAAAAACATACCAAGCTGAAATGTCCTTGTAATTCATGATGGTTTATGTTTTGAAAAACGTATTATCTAAAAAGGTGATTCGTTAAATATTTAAATACTAATTCAGTAGCCTAATTAAAAAGTTGATCGCAGAAGAGTTGTATTCAAGTCAGTATTTGTATGAATGTCATTTTTATTTTATTTTTTCGTGTTTTTAAGAACTTCATAGAATTCACAGAATTCTAAGTAATGATAAAGGTAATGAAAAAAGATTTTTGTCAGTAAAGAACCCAGCTATATAATTAATTAAATACAATTACACCTACACATTTATTTGAAAATATGGGAAATTTCAGTCATTTGTATCATCTCTCTCATCTAGGTCACAATTCAAAGTTCTACACGTACAATTTTAAAAATAGACTTTTTTTTTTTTTACATTACATTATGTGGCTGTGGAGTTGTATTAATTATATTATAAAACCAAAATTCAGTAAAAACCAAGAAAACATGACCATGTGGCTTTATTTTGTTTATTTCATCCCAAATGACACTAGATGGCAGTGCAGGCGAGTTTAATCAAACCTGAGGTCGGGCGAATTCATGTTCAAGAGATCTAGATCGAGCATACAATGTAGGCTATAAGGTATTATGCTATTACAGTATATAGAAACATATAATATATAAATTATTTTTTTTAAATCTCATAATGGAAAAAGATAAAACATTTGGTCATCTATTCAATTTGTTCAACAAATTACACCTGAATAAATATTAGAACTATTAGGCCTAATCATAAATATTATTACTGAATGTCTGATAAGCACACAGTGGGTGCTGTGATTATGCAAACATGGCCTAGATTATTTAAAGAAACTTTGACACTTTATCTGACCTTTAAGAGTGACTCCTTTAAATAGGTTACAAAGCTATCTCATTTCATATATTCAGAAGTATTTTACCAATATTCATTAGCTATATCTGGTAAGGAACTTTTCTCTTTTTTCCCCAAATAGCACGAAAAGGCGTCAAATAAAAAACAAAACAAAACAAAACTAAAACATCTCAATTTATTGTTTAATGGCAAGTATTATTATGATTTTTTTGTGCTAAATGTTGCATGCTTGCATGTACATGTATAATTAAAAACAAAACAAATAATGCCTTTTCATTCATCTACCGATATTATATTAAATATGAAATGCTCTAATAGGCTTTTTCGCGAATACATAAGCATTACAGAATTATTTGAAGTTATTAACAAAATGAAAAAGTTTGAGGAGAAACTTTAATAATTTTGCACCTCCTCACCGACACAATGCATGCACGACTGCACAAACACGCAAGTTGCATTCTCACTTTTTGTTAGTGAGTTGCATTGTGCATACCACAGCAAAAGACAGACAGCATCACTTCCTTGATTTCACGGGACAGAGGGTGAGTCTCCTCCCACTCGAGTGGCATATTGGTGAGAAAAAGCCTCGTTTGTTTCACAGGAAGAAGTTGAAAACATGAAGAAACGCGACAGTTAGAGGAATCAAAACTCAAAAGTCGCATCTCTTCTCTGGGCGGCTGGATTAAAATGCGTTACTGTCAAAGCGCAGGAACAAGTGGATTGAGACATTGAGTCGACTGGACACCACAACGCGCTGGATCAGAGTAGTTAAAGTATCAGAAAATCTTCTGAAACATTTGCAGATATGTCGGAACACAGGTCCAGTTTCCTTCACATTGGGGATATCGTGTCTCTGTACGCGGAGGGAACTGTCAATGGATTTATCAGTACTTTAGGGTAAGTGCCTCCCAATGATTATTATATTAGTCTTAAAAATGACTAAACATGGCAGTTATACATTTTATTTAGATATAGCTACTGGTGTGATTATGTTGCCCAAATATGCAATAGTAAAATATTAAAAAAAACATCCAATACAATTTCAAAGATATTTCAGATGCCAGATGAAGTTTGTTTAGTCGAAGTAGGAAGTGATTTGAGTACACACTGAAGGCCAGAGGTGCAGTTACAGCATTGCTTCAAAAGCAATAATGCAAATCATGAGCAGGAATGCAAAGTTTGCTGTTAGTTTACACACCAATACTAATACAACAATGTTGGCCTTTTTTTTGGGTCATTTTTTAATTTAAAAATCCCATTTTACACATGGGAAAATGAACAGCACATTTGAGAGAAATATCACTGCAGTGCACACAACATGCATGAAGACTCCAGGCATATCTTTCTTCTAGAAAAATCTGTTTTATTTTACATGGAGCGGGTCACCACCTCATGGGTGCCGCCATTTTTTATATCACGTGACCTGCTGTCATGCAATTGGCCTACTAATAATCATGATTATAATAATGTTCACTTTATCGAAACTCTTTCAGTTAGTGCTCTTTACAAAGTATAGCAAATAAAACAATATGACAACAAACACATTATACTGCAGACATGGAGTCTTATCAACATCATACTGTAGTTCAGAGTAAAGATATTAATTAGGATGTGTGCAATTTAACCACCCAGACAGAATTAGTATGCGTGGATAAAAAATAGTACATTTAAATCCAAAAACACTGGAACTCTTGGAATGAATAAGACTGAGCTAAACGCAGATAGAAACTTGGTGAGTGCACCGTTATTATTAACGTCGTCAAATTTAATTTGACCGTTTCTGAGACTACACTGTACACGAAGAATTTCATTCGATTTTCACGTGGTCATGTAGGAACACATCTGCTTGGGGGTTGTGTGGAATCACTTTTGCATTGTTGTGCAGTGACTCATCAAGCAATTAATGTGCAGAACAAATGACGCTCACTGTGGTCACAATATACAGCTTTTCTTTGCTCAAATATTCATTGATAGATTTTGCAGCATTGCATCAGATGGATTGCAGCAACTGTCACTTCTCTGTCACTTTTCGCAATTCATGACAGAGCTGTTTAGTGGTTTTGGAGTATTCATATTTGTAAAACTTCATGTGTAGTTTTTCAATTTCCTGCTATGATAGCATATGATTCAAATGTAACCACAGAGGTTTTGTTTGAGAGCATAAATTCTGACATGCACATAGTTCACACATACTTTGTGTCAAAGTAAGCTGTCAGACTGCATGTTTCCAGTGTTGTAGTGCAAAGTTAATATTGCAGTTTTTGTTAGGTCTTTTGTTGTATTTCTATCCAGTCATATTGTTCCATATTTTGAGACCGGCAGCGTTTGTTGAGGATAGGATATTAACATACTATTCTTACTGTCTCTGCAATTTATGAATACTGTGCACAGTACAGTATGTAGAAATTGTGCATAGACCTCAGATGACCTACTACATCTGCTAAAATGTACAGTACAGAACACTGCAATAGAGTGCAACAGTCGGGTTAAAAAAAAAACAAAAAAACAATTCCAATTAATTTTCTCCATAAAAGGGGAGTTGATTTTTGACTTCTAAACCTTTAAAGACAGACCTAGCACCCACTCCCTCCCATGAAGCACTGCGAATGATTTAGTCAGTGTCTCTAAGCACTCTCTCAAACTACTCAAAGGGATAGTTCACCCTAAAACAAAAAATGTCATAATTCACTCACCCTGATGTTGTTCTAATGACATGCCTTTCTTTCTTTTTCTGACCACAAAAGTTTTTACATTTTTTAAAAAGGCGTTACATGTACTTTTTTCTCCGAGGTTAACATAGTCTTAGTGTTCTTTGCAAAAAGAAAGTTATCACGTTCACATCTGTCAGCGGCTATTCTGACTGTCATCAGACAAGCAGAGTTCTTGTCCGGAGATGTTCAACTCAGTGAAGAATGTACATACTGTAGATACTTTTTTTGTTAGGGATGCTCCGATCATAATTTTTGCAGCTGATACCGACTACCGATTTCTTGTCATCATGATCGTCCGATATCAATTCATTTAAGCTTTATATTGATATGTAAGATCTGTGTTGACTGTCACTTAGGGCTGGAGCGGCATTTACAACACAGAGCCGTAGTTAACTGACAAGCTGAGCCATATAGCATTAATTATCGTGGACGTATCACCTGCGATAATTAATGCGATATGGCTCAGCTTGTCAGTTAACTACGGCTCTGTGTTGTAAATGCCGCTCCATCTGAAAGCAGGTAATGGCGATTTACTACTAATCAAGGAACCGGCTTTACTGACGATATGCGCCTAACAATGTCATGCGATATATCGCCCAGCCCTACTGTCACTGTTAACCCCTTACACCCTGAAGGCATTTACATGATTTCTCATTTGATAGGAAACCTTTAAAATTTTGAAGAAAATAGTACTTATGTACTTAACAGACAATCCCAGAAAAAGGTGTTGCAATTTATTGATTTATTTTGTTATTTACTCATGCTTGACATGATGACTATTAGAAAGTACATATGGCAGGTCATAAAATCAAGTTTGGTTTAGTTTGTGATGATCTTCCAGCAGGCACTGATTTAGAAAGCAGAGGCCCCTGGGCACAAAATCTTGGAGGCCCTTCTCCCCCTCGTAGGCTCGTGGCCCAAACTAACACAGCATCTTAATTTTTAGAAACCGTAAAAGGAAGCTGTGGGTTTTTCTTTACTTTAAAACAAAACCACTTTGTCCAACTCCATTTCTTGTAATGTTAACTGTGACAGCTAGGGATGGGACTTTTTGTCGACAAAACGACCGACATTCGACACATGCTCCACTCGACAAAAAAAATAGAGTGTCGACATGTCGAGGGGGCGGGGCTTGTGGGATTTCCAAATTGCATTTTTTTTTGGCTTTTAATTTATTACATTTAATAAACTTTATTTTTATTTACTTTACTTAAGTTATTATAACTTTACTTTAACCTCGGTTCCCTGAGAGATAAGGGAACGAGTATTGCGTTGCAAACGCTATGAGAAAACTCCTTTTCTCGAGAAAAGAACGACCATGGTGTGTAAACAGAAGCAGCAGCGGAAATATGCACGATCCGCGAGTGCTGAAGACGTTCTGCACCGCAGGAGGACACAAATGGGCGGCGACAGCTTCTTACAGTGGCGGGAGCTTTTTCCTCAGCGCCGTCAACAGAAAGAGCGTTAACTGTAGGTACGTACACACCGCCGCCGACTTGAGCTGCAAAGAAGCTCTGGCCGCCCTGTCAAGGACGCTTGTCGAAAGGACGCCTGGCCGGGACTCGCTCTCTCTCTCTGCTCGTGCGTGCGCGCTTAAAATTTCATATTTTGTTATGAACATTCACCCGCCAGTGTGGCGGATAGCCTTTTGAGGTTTACTCGCCAAACAGAAAATCTACCCGCATTTGGCCTTAATTTCGGACCCTGATGTAGAATATTTTCCACCCTCCGCATTGCTGCTGCTCTTTAAAAAAGAAAAAAAAGGCCGACAATCCGACAAAAAGTCGACACATGGGCCTCGACAGTCGATTTCCCAAATCCCGTGTCGTTCCCATCCCTAGTGACAGCAAAGGAGATCTATAAATGCACTGTTAGACATTTTATCGTATTTTTGCGGTAACTTACTGGCAGCACTATTGCCAGTAAGTTACTGTAAGTTCCCCTTTACAGTAGCTTACCTTTAAATGTGTTTTACGGTATGATGCCCTTACCGCAATTTAATTTTACAGTTTGATGCCCTTACTGCAGTTTAATTTTACAGTATGATGCCCTTACCACAAGTTAATTTTACAGTAAGATGCCCTTACTGCAGTTTAATTTTACAGTATGATGGCCTTACTGCAATTTAATTTTACAGTATGATGCCCTTACTGCAATTTAATTTTACAGTAAGATGCCCATACCGCAATTTCATTTTACAGTATTATGCCCTTATTGCGACTTATTTTTACAGTATAAAACAGTACTATTTTATTATTTATATTTTATATGAATGCTATTGAATTTAATAAATTCCAAAAAAGTGACTTGAGTCCATGTATATCAGCATATTCTTTATTCACTGTCACAATCAATTACATCCATTTTATTTTTTTTATTGTGATGCAACATTAGGCAAGGCAGTTTTATTCATATAGCACATGTCATACACTTTGGCAATTAAAAGTGCTTTACACAGTAAGGAATTAAAATAATCACAAAATAAAATTATGGATTTTTGAAAATGACCTTTCATGTAGTGTGTAACAGCTCTAAGGCCTCGTTTACACTGTAAGTGAAATCTAACCCAATTCCCATTTTTTGCTCATATGTGACACAGATCGGATGTGTTCTATGACAGTGTAAACCGGAAAAAAAGGCATGCATTCGGATATTTCGAGATCGGTTTCAGGCCTCATTCATATGTGGAAATAAATCAGATATAAATCAGATATGTGCCAATGCGACTGTCATATAAACAGGCAGATTGGATTTTCTGAGGCATTAGGCAACGTCTCCGCGGTTTAATGATGAGAGCAACCCTGACGCGCGTCTGCAAAGGGACGGATGGGCCTCGTTTTCACTGCAGGTCTTGATGCCCAATTCTGATTTGTTGCCTATATCCAATTTTTTTGACCGTCCGTTTACACGTTCTTTCAATTGTGACCCATATCCGATTCACGTATTTACACTTGACATACTATCTGAAATGCTGCACATGATTAAAGGGGGTTCTTGTACGGATGGACAAACTGCAGTATAAACGAGGCCTAAGTGAATGAAAACATCCTGCAAATTTTTAAATCTGAAAGTGCACTGTATATAAAGTTATTTTCTTTCAAAAGTAAGAGTCGACAATGAAATGAATCGTTTTTCAAACGAGTCATAAGCCATTTTGTTGTGACGTCAAGACGAAACATTTGCATATTGCCGACTCCAGGAAAAACTTGAAACCCTTCAAACACTACAGCTGATCCATGTGGATGCTGGATAGCATCATGTTGAGAAGACGCTGTGCTCGACAATGTGACGGTAAAGCCAGTTTTATTTTCTCTGCCCAAGAAAGAGTATGTGAAGAATCAGTGGTTAAAGTTCATCTTTACCACGATATCATAGCAGTATAATCATAAACTTTTGCTGCGTTCCCTTTATTTTACTGACGACTGCTTCTCAAATCTCGGAGTTCAATGCAGGATTCGCAAACCCCTTGCTCTTGGAAGATGGAGTTCAAAATACTTAGTTTTGAGTTTTATTTTGTGTAGGTCTCCTGTTAACTGGCTAACTCACGTTATCACTGTCTTACTTAAATACCTATGCTAATCAGTTTGTGGGCCACTATTACCTATAACTGTGTCTATTAATGCAGATTGTCTGTCGTTCTCACTACTTTGAGGAAAGATTAAGCATGGAGCAAGATTTGTTTTACCAACATTTATGTTACATCAGTCATTCACGCTAGAGCTCGGCTAATGTATGCACTGTAATTGATACGGTTTCCACGTGTTCACCGCAATAAATTAGAAAAATACTCTGTAAATAAATAAGTAAAATAATCGGTTTGTTTGATGTACATGCACTTGTTAATGCTGATGGTGAGGAATTACAGTTGCAACATCTCATAATGTACCTCAAACTGAGTAATGTATCACTGAGAAACGTCCTGCTCAAGTCGTCCTTGCGATGGAGGTTCGGGTTGAATTACTAGTTCTTCCAGTGTTTCATTATTGGACTCACGTTCGGATTGATATGGTAAAATCGACGTCATCATTCGTTACTGTGTTTAGTTTACGGTGTAGGAAGCCTCTATCCTGGAAATCCAGACCTAAATCTAAAAGATTAATGGTCTGGCGTCGACTAATGAAAATCGCCCAGCTCGAGGGGCGGTACCAAGCATGCATTTGAAAATCTCACTGCACGCAATTGGATAAGACTACAACCAATCACAACAATAAACCCCATACGCTTAGCTACCAGTGGAGCTAATTGGTAGATTAGACTCTTACCATATCCGGTCGGCAAAACAGCAAAAACGTCCTTCTTGCAAAGGAGCGATTCGAGCGCCGTCTTCTGTTCCTGTTTTAGATAAAAAGCCAAGTCTAACTCATTCATTGTAGCAGCCAAAACCGTTTAAAAAAACTGGTGTTCATCCATAGCCATCTTGCAATGTTTATAATGACTTCGACGTCACAGCGCTGTCGTCATCTGTTTAGCTCGCCTCTGGCCCACCTACATACCAGATAACCGGATGTGATTGGTGCAGCTCAGATCGAGGAGCATATTTAATGAGCACCATTACTCGACACCAGAGTAACTCGCTGAGCAAATTCAACTTGTGCTCTCGCGAGAACTCTGGATTACCAGGGTAGGAAGCCTCAGGACAAAAAAACTGATCTGATCATGATACTTTTTTGTGTGCAAATAAATTATTGTTAACACACATCCACACAAACACACACACACACTCATTAATGAATTTTATTTTAATAAAAAAAAAGAAAAAAGGATGAGGTCACACAGTTAGTGGGGTCTTGGAGGCCCCCTAGAGGTCGGAGGCCCCCGGGCACCAGCCCAATCGGCCCGGTGGTAAATCTGGCCTTGTCTTCCAGCGCTGTTTCAGCTGTGCGCTCCTATACTATGTCGCACGGTACATCAAGACCCTGTCAATCCCATCCAAGCGTGCTTCAGCTGTAAAACAGTCTGAGATCCCAGAAGTCCTGTAGCTTTAGCCAAGCAGCATTTCATGTCACTCCGTGAGGATTTTCTCAAGAGCTACGCATCATGTTATGTTGTGTATGATTTTGTTTGGATCGAGACAAACTGCTCTAAATAATGTTGTGAGATTTACTATGGTTTGCTAATGTTTTGCGAAGTTACAAAGCAGAACGTGACACAAAAACCTGATCTGGAAACTGTTTACATGCGCGTCGGTGGCAACTTTTTACGGTTTACCTCATCAAATTGCATTTGTAGAGATATGTGTTGGTCGCCATTCACTGCCATTATATGGACGTGCGAGCGGGACATTTAAAAAAAAATCTCCTCTTGTGGTCTGAAACAGAAAGAAGGGCATTCTGGCATTAGAACAACACCAGGGTGAGTAAATAATGACTTTTTTTCATTTTAGGGTGAACTATCCCTTTAAATATTTATATGCATAATATGTATATTTTGCAATAAATGTGAAATATTTTGTTTCTACATATAAGATCACCATCTTTAATTCAATAATGTCATTCATAATGCTTCATGGGATTGTAGTTCTATCCTTTATTAAAGCCGTTAAGTACAGTCTTATACCTTTTGTCTTTTTGTCTGATTTTCAAGTACTTTTTTTGGTTCAAATCAAAGTTTGTCATGTTGTGATTCACCTCATAGCTTGTTGGTTTACTTTGGTTCATGACTTATAACTCTTAAAAAAAGACTTTTATGAAAACCATAAGGGAAAAATACTTTAGAAACCAAGGCCGCTGAAAATGTTGGTGGCCACTTTTTCACATTATGGGAGTGAAAAACCCAGAATGCAATGTGTTTGATTTAACTTTCTACTGTGATGATTATTCGTTATTTGACACGTTATTTGAGTAAACTGGAACATTATTTGATCAGACTGCCAAAAGACATGTTTTACAAATTTTTTCTGTTTGCATATCGCCAATTCGAACTATTTTGCAAACTTGGCAGTTGTATAAACTGCAGTATTCAGTAGTATACTTGTAGTCCATGCCGAACATAGCCAAAGCCTTTCTTCTGAATCTGATCCTAAACAAGGCGATTTTGGATTATTTCCCAGGCTGTCATGGGTTTGTAGAGATATAATGGAAGTTGTTAAATAGACTTAAATTAGAAAGGCTTGTCTAAGGACTCGTTGTGATGTACTGGAAACCTAGAGGAAATACTGATAAGAGGCTTCATTGGTTAAAATTCAACATAATAAACATTTATGACCATAATTTGAAAGTAGTTTGGTTAAAAGCACAATAATGTGGGTGGTTTAGTTCTGTATACTGTATCAGTTCAAGGTTGTAAAAGCAAATGTAGTTGATTTTAGTCTCAATTTCTTACATACAAAAAACACACAGCTTCTCTTTTAAGTAAAAGAATAGGATTTGTTATAACATGCTTCACTTGTAGCAAAGAATGATCATTTTGCTTAGGCAAGGTCTAACTCCTTCACTCATGTCATCAAGTAATGGAGCTATAATTAGCATGTTTGAACACTGCCGGTCAGGCTTGCATTTGGTTCATGTTTAACTTGCTGTACTTTGTTGTCTTTTGAAGATTGCTGGCTGTCAAACAGTTTTAAAGAGAACAAGAAGCACTCTGTTACTCATTTATGAGCATGTAAAACTAGACCGTTAGCACCTTTCCTGTTTTCTACCCCCCTTTCTATTACACATCCTATTAATGTACTTAATGTCTTTGTTTAATACACCTATACAGATACACAGGAAGATGAGGAAGTGTGCAGGCAAAGCCAATAAAACAATTTGTCACTATAAAAATATCCATTTGCAGCACTTATTTGGCTTAGTCATCATTTGGTGGAGTGGCTCTTTCTGTGGTGGCTTGGTAGCTCTGTGGTTGTTGATGTTTTTTTTTTTAAATATATAATTATTAATCATAAGGGATTGTTATTAAATGCAGACATACCTAAAGGTTAATGTGAGGATAGGCAGATTTTAATAAAGCATTTTTGATAAATTGCGTACAATTCCTTATATTTCCCTCTAAGGTTTTTCATAGTCCTTATTAGAGGTGCACTCTTAAGAAAAATGGTTCTAAACAGTACCAAATTAGTGTTATTCGGCTTGTAACAATATAACCCTTCTTGGTGCTAAATAGAACCCTTTTTAGAACCATGCTTTGAAAGTGATATAGGACCTTAATGGTGTTATAAATAACCTTTTCAATGATATTTATTTTCATTAATATTAGTATATTAGTATCTTCATATTATTATTAATATTCATATAATTTTTTTATAAATGATTTATTAATATTGGTTTTTTTTTAGCGCTCTATCTGCCTGGTCTTACCTTGTTGCCTCTATTTTGGTTTTACATTTTAAAAAAAACAGCATGTTGTGTCAATTTAGGTACTTTTATTCTTTATTGACATGCCAGATTGTAGCAAAAATTATGGTGCTCTAACAACAGAGGATAGCTAAATACATTAATAAATAACAATTGACATTGAACATGATATAGATGTAATTAGGACCAAGTTCCATTGAAATATCTTCACTAATCCCCTATGATGTCTTTACAGCCTTCATTATGTGTGTATTCTGAGTGGCAGTTTCTCTCTGCAGATGATGAGGTTATGATACGTGACAGCATTTGAAATACACAATTGAGTTTAGCGTTACATTGTGTCTCTTTCATTTGATTATGTAAAAACAATTATGTTCATGAAGGCCAAAATGAGCAAAAATGGACAGAATGAGCCCTTTACCATGTTAACAAGAAAAAGTGATATAAAGTCATGGTATAGATTTGATGTGTGTGTGTTTTTATTTTTTTTTGTGAATGGGTATGTTTAGGCATAAAGTCATAATTAAAAAAATCAAACAATATGGATCATAAATTCCATATCTGTTACTTTGTGGAGAAGAGAAGATGAGTATCCTTAACTGAACAGAGCTGCTCATACTTACATGTTCTGTTAACTAAAAAGAGAAAAAGACATGATTGTTAGGAAATGATTGTTACATTTTTTAAAGTTATAGTTTATAGACATTTTAAGAAATTAATAATTTATTGTTGAAAGTATGTTGACAGTATGTGTATAGCTGAGCTCCAGAAAATCAGTAATGAGGAGGTTTTGACAGTTACAGATTTGAAACACAAAAAGGCGGGAATAAAGAACACAAAGAACCATTTCAGCATATAAAGGGTTCTTCAGGATGATACAGTACTAAATAGAACTATTATTACGTGTAAAGAACCTTTAAAGAACCATCTTTCTTTTAGAGTGTGGGTGATATACCGGTAGACATGATTAGAGTTCTCAACGGGTCGGGTCGGCCCGACAAACCCGACGGGACCCGCGGGTTCGGGCCGGGTTCGGGTCGAAAATATAATCAAATGACTCGGGTCGGGTCGGACCTCGGGCTTAATCTTTTCCGCTCAAAAAATAAATAAAACATTTATTAATCATCGCTGCTGTTGACCGTAAAGAAAGTCTGGCTGCTGCGTGTAACGTGCATCATGGAGAGGGGCGGGGCAGACCACATTCTCTGGGCAGACCTGACGCCGCTGCGTGCACGCCTTTAGTCTGGAGAAGAAGATGGAGTGAGGAGTAAACTTGCCGCAGGTGAATTCACCGCCGCTACTACAGCCTATTTATATATTTAAAGTTTATTGTTTCAGTTGTTTGTATTGTTTGTATTGTTAAAAGGTGTGAACATTAAAGGTTGATTTGAATTCCCATCTGCTGGTCATGATAATACGTTTATGAGAGAAAAAAAAAATCCGACGCGGCGTCGGGCCGCGGGTCGGGTTCGGGCAGATAATTCATGTTTATGTGTCGGGTTACATCGGGTCCGGGCTTTAAAAGCCACGGGCCGGGTCGGGTCGGGTTGTAATTTTTAGGCCCGTTGAGAACTCTAGACATGATTAACAGGTAGAAATTTGTCAACCAGTTGAGATTTTGAACTATTGTCTCTGTCGTGGTTGCGCTCATACCATACCATTCAAGCGCAATAAGCAGCGAAAGAGGACTCACCTGCTGTCTGAGAGACTGTTTTTGAACACATACACCTGCTCATACAGCGCGTGAGTACTGAACTTGGCGCCTAGAATTCTTTTTAGCGCCTTACTGGGCTTGAACTGTCAAATACACACACTTACATATCAAAATGCCTACCTTTGCGAGTATTCTCATAAACACGTTTATGTCTTAAGTGAACATAAATGTTTGAGAAAGAAAGCGCATGTGTACTGTATCAGTATAGCATATGAGATTAGTGCATTCACTCTTAAAGTTCTATTGTAGTCTTTTATTTCTAGTGCTTAAAGTTTTTCAGGTAGGTCTATTTCATTTGTGTCTTTGTTCTATTGTAGTTTTTTGTCCTGTTGCTTGTAATTATTTTCTTTGTTCCTATTTTATCACTGACTGTTTACTTGTTTTTTGTATTTTACTTAGTTAGGCAAGCATTAGTTTTTTTAATGTGATTTTTATTTTATTTTATTTTTTTTATTAGTGATGAGATTTATGAAATTTCAGTAAAATGTTTATATCATAACTTTATTTAAAGCAAAAATAACTCTTATCGTGATATATCGTCATTGTGATTTAAAATTATTCATATTGTGTTATTAGATTTTGGTCATATCGCCCACACCTAATTCTTATTTTAATGACCTTGAAGCAATGATGTAGTGCAAAAAAAAAAAAAAGCTCTCAAATTCTGGGAGAAACACTTAGCTGTCAGAGAGCAACTTGCTGTTACTTGATGTTATAGACCTGAAAATCTGGTCTTTGCAACTTTGGCATTCAAGAGAATTTAACTTCTTACTGTAGAAGGAAATTCATACATTGAGTTGAGTCTTTTTTCTTTTTCACAATGCTAAATTGTTCAGTGCTCTTTATTCTGTCTCAAAGCATGGAAACTAATAGTAATTAAATATATATATATATTTTTTATATAATTAAAGAAAACAATTCAAAAAGTGCATCAATGCTTATAAAATATCAGAATCAGAATCAGAATCAGAATCAGAAAGAGCTTTATTGCCAAGTGTGCTTGCACCCACAAGGAATTTTTCTTGGTACTGAAGCTTCCAGTGCACATATACAAATACAAATACAACAAGAAACATAGTAATACAAATTCTAAGAATAAAAATATATAAAAAATAAATAAAAATAGTATAAAAGTAAAAAAGTAGGGTCACAGTTGGGTTTAGTCCGAATAAACATTTACAGATTATGAACATATTTACAGTATTTTGAGTAGTATGAATAATATAAATATAAATATCACCTGAGTTAGAGAATATTGCACTAGACAGTGGGAGTATTGCACTTACAGGCATATTCCTTGGGGGCATGTTAAGTGTTCAGAAGGGAAATGGCCTGTGGAAAGAAACTGTTCCTGTGCCTGGATGTTCTTGTGGCCAGTGATCTGTGTCGCCGTCCTGACGGTAACAGTTCAAACAGGTGGTGTCCAGGGTGAGTGGAGTCTGTGATGATTTTACCTGCTCTCTTCCTCACTCTGGAAGAGTACAGGTCCTGGAGGGTTGGCAGGGGGGCACCAATAATCCTCTCTGCAGTCCGGACTGTCCGTTGTAGTCTCCTGATGTCCGATTTGGAAGCTGAACCAAACCAGACAGTGATGGAAGTGCTTAAAACAGACTCAATGATGGCTGAGTAGAACTGGATCAGCAGCTCCTGTGGCAGATTGAACTTCTTCAGCTGGCGAAGGAAGTACAGTCTCTGCTGGGCCTTTTTCACAATGGAGTCAATGTGATTTGCCCACTTCAGGTCCTGAGAGATGGTAGAGCCCAGGAACCTGAATGACTCCACTGCTTCCACAGTGCTGTTCATGATGGTGAGTGGGGGGAGTCCTGGGGTGTTTCTCCTGAAGTCCACGATCATCTCCACTGTTTTGAGCGTGTTCAGCTCAAGGTTGTTATAACTGCACCAGACAGCCAACTGTTCAACCCCCAGTCTGTAAGCAGACTCGTCACCATTTTGGATGAGACCGATGACAGTGGTGTCGTCTGCAAATTTCAGGAGCTTGACAGAGGGGTCTTTAGAAGTGCAGTCATTAGTGTACAGGGAGAAGAGCAGAGGGGAGAGAACGCACCCTTGGGGGGCGCCAGTGCTGATGGTGAGGGTCCTGGATGTGAGTTTCCCCAGTCTCACTAGCTGCTGCCGGTCCGTCAGGAAGCTGGAGATCCACTGACAGATTGAGGATGGCATGGAGAGCTGAGTCAGTTTGGCTGTGAGAAGATCAGGGATGATGGTATTGAAGGCCGAACTGAAGTCCACGAATAAGATCCGTGCATAAGTCCCAGGTCTGTCAAGATGTTGCAGGATATAGTGCAGTCCCATGTTGACTGCATCATCCACAGACCTGTTTGCTCTGTAAGCAAACTGAAAGGGATCCAGCAGGGGTCCAGTGATGTCCTTCAGATAGGCCAACACCAGTCTTTCAAACGACTTCATGACCACAGACGTGAGAGCGACAGGTCTGTAGTCATTAAGTCCAGTGATTTTAGTTTTTTTGGGAACCGGAATGATAGTGGAGCGTTTGAAGCAGCAGGGAACTTCACACTGCTCCAATGATCTGTTGAAGATCTGTGTGAAGACTGGGGCCAGTTGGTCAGCGCAGGCTTTTAGACAAGCAGATGAGATGCCGTCTGGGCCTGAAGCTTTCCTAGTCTTCTGTTTTTTGAAGACTCTGCTCACGTCCTCCACGCAGACCTTAAGCTCAGGTTGGATGGCAGAAGGGGGGAGGAGAGGGGTTGCAGGAGGTGATGGTGGATGTGTGAAGTGCACATCAGAGCGGGTGTGAGGTGTGAGTCTGGGCTTCTCAAACCTGCAATAGAATGCATTGAGAGTGTCAGCCAGTTGTTGATTCTCCACAGATGGGGGGGATGGTGATTTGTAGTTGGTGATGTTCCTCAGGCCTCTCCAGACTGATGCCGGGTCGTTGGCTGAAAACTGGTTTTTCAGCTTTTCAGAGTAGCTTTTTTTAGCAACTCTGATCTCCTTTGTCAGTCTGTTTCTGGCCTGGTTATACAAGATTTTATCCCCACTTCTGTAAGCATCTTCTTTGGCATGACGAAGCTGTTTGAGTTTCCCAGTAAACCATGGTTTATCATTAGTGAATGATAAGAATGTCCTGGTAGGAATGCATGTATCCTCACAGAAACTGATATATGATGTTACAGTATCTGTGAGCTCATCCAGATCGGTGGCTGCAGCTTCAAAAACAGTCCAATCAGTGCAATCGAAGCAGGCCTGTAGGCCCTGCTCTGCTTCGTTGGTCCATCTTTTTACAGTCCTTATTACAGGTTTAGCTGATTTCAGTTTCTGCCTGTAGGTCGGTATAAGATGAACCAAACAGTGATCAGAGAGCCCCAAAGCTGCCCGTGGGACGGAGTGATACGCATTCTTTACCGTGGTGTAACAGTGGTCCAATATATTACTGTCTCTGGTAGGACATGTAACATGCTGTCTGTATTTTGGCAGTTCACGGGAGAGATTTGCTTTGTTAAAATCCCCAAGAATGATTAAAAGAGAGTCTGGGTACCTTTGTTCCATTTCAGCTATATGTTCAGCCAGCTGTTGTAGCGCCGCGCTCACACACGCGTCTGGAGGAATGTAAACATTCGCGAGAATGAATGAGGAAAACTCCCGCGGCGAGTAGAAAGGTTTACAGTTTATGAAATGCACCTCTAAATTAGGAGAGCACATCTTCTTCAGTGTTGTTACATCTGAACACCAACTTTCGTTAATGTAGAAACACAATCCACCACCTCTCGTTTTCCCCGTTAGTTCCGCGATGCGATCCGCTCGGAACAGCTGGAAGCCCGGCAGATGTAGTGCGTTGTCCGGTATGGCTTCACTCAGCCAGGTTTCAGTGAAGCACAGAGCAGCGGAGTTTAAAAAATCCTTGTTAGTGCGGGTGAGGAGAAGAAGTTCGTCCATTTTGTTAGGAAGAGATCGGAGATTCGCAAGATGAATACTGGGTAGTGCAGTGCGGAGGCCACGCTCGCGGAGTTTAACCAGCGCGCCGGCGCGCTTCCCGCGTTTGCGTCTGACCGCGCGTTTTAACAACACCGCTGCCCCTCCAACGAGAATGTCCAGTAAAACGTCTGAGTTATCAAAATCTGTAAAAAACTTGTCTGGTGTGTGTTTCCTAATGTCCAGAAGTTCGTCTTTGGTGAAACTGATAGGAAAAGAATGACTAAACGCAGAACAAACGAACAAAAACAATACAATGACTGGAGAGCTCCACACCGAGGCAGCCATCCGCGGCGCCATCTTGATTTTGGAATGATGAACTCTTTGTATACCTGCGATAATTAAATAGAACAGCTTGTCCCACACTTTATGGGCTTATTATTGTGCATATTTTACCAATATGCTAGCCTGCCACATAATATACCCCTGGTTTCACAGACAAGGCTTAAAGGGATAGTTCCCCCAAAAATGAAAATTATCCCATGATTTACTCACCCTCATATATAAACCCTCACCCTAAAAACATATTCTGGCTCTTCCAAGCTTTATAATGGTAGTGAATGGGACCTAATATTTTGAATATATCGTATTCCAGCACGTGACGTAGGACGTCGGCGAAGCGTAAGCTCCGGTGAGAAGTGATGAACACAGAAGTGCAGAGAGGAGAGAGCAAAAGTCCAAAACGAGGATTTTAAAGGAAAAAATGACAGAGGATTTCGATATAAGAGGAGCTTTTGTTTGTTCAGCCCTATTTGTTTGAACCGAGAGGCGTTTAGGTTTAAGCTTATGCTACTCCTACATCCTACGTCAAACACTGCGTCAGAAGTTACTCTTTTGCCGCAAGTTGACTTGCGTAGGCCGTCTGCTGGAAGCTAGTTATTTTAGTTAATAACATTATAAATATGGATATTTTTCTTACAAAAGCTCATCGCTTTGCTTCAGAAGGCCTTTATTCACCCCCTGGAGTCAAATGGATTACTTTTATGATGAATGCATGCACTTTTTTTGGCCTTCAAAATATTGCTTCCCATTCACTACCATTATAAAGCTTGGAAGAGCAAGGATATTTTTTAATCTGATTGTGTTTGTCTGAAAGAAGATAGTCAAATACACCTAGGATGGTTGAGGGTGAGTAAATCATGGGATAATTTTGATTTTTGGGTGAACTATCCCTTTAAGCCTAGTCCTGGACTAGAATGCATGTTTGAGCTGTTTTAACTGAAAGCAACTTGCTCTGACATATCCTTAAATATGTCAGTGCCCCTGTAATGTTTTGTTCTAAGGTACGTTTATAAAAGCTATTAAATGCCCTAATTGAAGCCCTGAAATCGGGCCATAGTCTTTTTTTATTTACATAAATGATGGGTTTCACTTGATGATTCATACTTGTTATCAGTTTAAAGGAGCACATTTCTGGTTTGTTGTTGAGGAAAGGGTACTTGAGGTACAAAAAGGTTGGGGAAACACTACTGTCACCCAGCTCTTGGTTATGAGCTTGAGAGAGTAACAGGTGAAAAGTAATACAACTGCTCCGAAAACAGCCTTTCTGTGTGGCACTTCCTTCAAATGTTCCCTTTTTTGTGTCTTCTGCCATTGTAAGGAAGGAAGATTAGCTTGATGTTGTAGTGCTGGTTTGATTCATGAAGCATTTAGCATATTCATAAATTCAGATTAAACAGCAAATGAATTCAATAAGCAACTTAATTTTACTGTGACAACACAACATGTAACCTTTAAGAGTCTACACACACCCATGTTCCTCCGGTCAGTTCAGCGCAGTGGAGTGAACTTCATTTTATTGCTGAAGTATTTATTTACAGATCTGTGTTCACAAGATAGCCGAGCTGAGTCAAGGGCTATAATTAAGAAAACCTTGAGCTGTCGTTGATAAGTTATTGCCTATTTTTAGTTTTAACTATAACACTGAGGGAAGCCTGGGTGTTAGTATGTTTATCAGGCCTACAAAGAGCACTGTAGCTTCCTTCTTTATCTAAAGTTGGTCCAAGCTTTCACAAAAAACTCTATGTTTAAGGAGAGGCTCGTCAGTTAAATTTCCCCTCAAATCTCTGGTAAATTGTTGATGATAAACTAAATAAAATCATATTCTGAAAGATTTCAACATTTCTGTAACCTTATTCTGTTATGAGCGCCTGTGACTGAGGATAGTGTGTAATTTAAATTAGACTGTATGGGTTTGCATTGACAATAGAGTGGGCAAATATGTTCTGCATTCAAAGAGAGTTGAATAGTTTGTTGATTTAGGATTATAGAAGCATTGTCATTGTCAATTGAGTCCTCGTGGGAGGAAACTGTTTGCTTTGATATACTATTAAAGGGGGGGTGAAATGCTCATTTTCACTCAATCTCCTGTTAATCTTGAGTACCTATAGAGTAGTATTGCATCCTTCATATCTCCAAAAAGTCTTTAGTTTTATTATATTTATAAAAGAAAATAGGCTGTACCGAGTCTTTCCGGAAAAAAACGAGCGGCTGGAGGCGGGCCCTGTGGGCGAAGCTAAAGCTGTGCTAACGCGCCGAGC
The DNA here is from genome assembly GCF_949319135.1 of Squalius cephalus. Taxonomy (NCBI): domain Eukaryota; kingdom Metazoa; phylum Chordata; class Actinopteri; order Cypriniformes; family Leuciscidae; genus Squalius; species Squalius cephalus. Next base: position 12,233,062 of record NC_137127.1, on the reverse strand, counting down.
TAGTAACACACAGAGACAATAGAAGCAGTTTTACTCACCGAACCTTTATCATTGTGACTGCTCGATCCTTAAGCATTAGACGATCTGCAAATCCGTCGATCTGGGCTTTGTTTATAAAACAATCATCGTCGAAATGCAGAGAACAAACAGTCTACACAACTCCGTTTATGCTCAGGAAAAACAAACTCCATCCACTGGTGCCTTAACGCCGGGTTCTTTGGGAATCTGTGCAGGGTTGTCTTGCCCTGGCAACCAAAAACACACTTCTTTGGTGACATTGGCTTCCCAAAAGCCGGGCAGGGCGCTTTGATGGCGAACTGCTTTCGCTCTCTTGCTCTGGTCTACGAGTGCGCGCGCGCCCGCGATCTTACCGGAGAAGTGCCCTTAGGACCCATATAAGGAAATTCCGTTACATCTGACGTCACACATACCCATACTCGAAAAAAACTTTCCGAAACTTGTGACAAACCGGAAGGACAATTTTTGGCACAGAAATACTCCTTCAAACGTACAATTTAATTTTTGAAACTTTGTCCATGTTTAGCATGGGAATCCAACTCTTTAACAGTGTAAAAAACTCAGTATGCATGAAATAGCATTTCACCCCCCCTTTAAGCCTACTAAATCTAATTTCTTCATAAAACCTGAATTGTCAAGTTGCTCATTTTGCGTCTACCATGTACTTTCTGATGTGCTTCAGAATCCCCAGAGGATCTTACTTCCACTCTTTGAGTTGATGCATGGCAGTTGCACTCATAAGCATAGAAACATTTTTGAAAATCTCTTTTAGACCAGTCAGTGTCCACAGCGAGACTTCAGTAAATGATGCTGGACTTATTGACTTTGTTTGAAGTTTTAACCGACTGAACGCAAATCTGACTTGGTTTTCAAATCTGAACTTTAGGACTGATTTTCTACACTTTCATTTTACAAGTAATGTAATCTGATCCACTTGTTCAATATCTGATGGAAATTTTGCCACATCTCTAACGTAAATTGGAGAAAGGTCCCTAAGAGAACATAATTGACTGAGGCATTTTTCCAGTGTTCAAACAAATGTCTTGAGGAAAGAGAGCAAAAATGAATGTATACATTAGCTTCAGATAGTACCATTCAAAAGATCAGGGTTGGTAATTTTTTTTTTTTATGTTTTTGAAACAAGTATATTACGCTCACCAAAGCTGCATTTCTTTAGTTAAAACAGTAATATTGTGAAATATTTTGAAGATAATTTGAACTATGATGTTACAACAATAAAACAAACTACACAGTCACATTCCTGAGAATGAGAACTTTTCTGTTTTGTGAAATACGTAAAAAAATACATATTCATATTTATATTTGTGCATCGCTATTTTGGGGGAGGAGCGATTTTGTGACGATTGTATTTTTAAGCTTTAGATTAATTCTTTGTGTTCCACATACACAAATGTCATTATATTCTGTGTAAAGATGAGATTTTAAGATTTAAAATGATACCATATTTGGGGTGATAATATCTCCAGAAACCTTAAAAAATTAAGTGTAAATATAATTACGTAGCTCTAGGCCCCGCCCCGCCCACGGACAAGTAGAGTGGAAGAGGTTAAGCTGACTGTTTTATACACAGTTATAGTTTATTGTATTGTTATTTTCATTTTGTGTAATTTTTCTGTATTTCATACAACAGCCCAAGCATACATATACAATGGAGTGTAAAATGGAGCTGATTTATTACAGTTTTTTTCCCTTATGAGTTTGTCAAACTCATAAGGGAAAAAAAACTGTAATAAATCAGCTCCATTGAGGATTCCAAGTGATCAAGGGTATGACGTACATCCGAATGAACGAGACTGAGGGACGTTAGTGAGGGAATGGTGTAAAAAAATGGACTTGGACGCAGGAACAATGGGCTCAGCCCGAGACCCATTCTAATAAAATATGATTTCGAAGTTTAAACCATATATCCATCCATTCCCCAAACTGCTTATCCTCTGAAGGGTCAACCCATGTACTGTTTTCAAAAAATCTGAGGTTTTCTGCTTGTCTGAACAAAGAAAATGATCTCTGTTTCTATTTAGTTTTGTTAGTAATTTTCTATTTTAAGGAAATTGTTGACATTGAATCATTCAATGAATGAATACTAATAAGTTGTCATATTTTCCTTCTCAGTTTGGTGGATGACAGATGTGTGGTGCAGCCTGATGCTGGGGATCTTACAAACCCACCGAAAAAGTTTAGAGGTGAGTCAGTTCGACAACAATCACCTTAAATGCCCCAATGCTAACATATTAGCGCCATTACATGCCAATGGACTGTTAAATCAATCAATCATTTGTTTATTTATAAAGTTAGCGTCGCTACTTTTGCTTAGTTCCACTGCAGTGTATTCATAAAAGTGGCAGGCAAAATAAATCCCAACACCAAACAGTATAAATATGTAGCTGTAGCTTCCTGTGTCTGTGTTTCTTAACACCTGCTCAGTGCTCAGCCACTGATTAATTACTCGGCCCTTGAGCGATAACAGCCTCCCACACACTGAATCTTTGCTCTTGCCAAGGCCATGCAGTCTGTCTGCGCCCCACGTCTTCAGCTTTATAGTGAGATCTCAGTAGGGTGCCTGGCTGTTGCTTAATGACTACAATTGTAAGCTGAGGTGGGTAAACAGTGTTGTTCCTCAAGTGCAATTTGGTAGACTTTACACGAATCAGAATAGCACAAACTGTAAACTCTTATTTCCCTCTTGTGCTGGAGGGCTTTGTTGAAACAAGAGGCGCAGTACGAGTCAATACAAGCATACTGTGCTTTTGAATGTAACAGCCTTGTCATAATTACTTGCGCTTTTTTTAAACTACTGATGAATTTTCTAAGTAATAGTTTAATGATAATTGAGGGTAAAATATGCTTTTAATGACTTTCATATAACAAAAATGTCAAATTTGTATTTTTAAATAAAAATCAGCCCCTCGGATATTAAAGTACCTGTAAGTTTAATTTCAGGTCTATTGTCAATAGTGTAGCGATGTTTAAAGCTTACTTTATGAGTAAGTCACATTCAAACTATAAGCAGCTTTCTGGTGGTCAATGCGCTAAAACTCGTCAACCCAATGCGAAACATGTTGGGAAATCTTATGGCCTCTTGCGAAATTTCTGATTGTGTTGATTCCTTTTACAATGACCTACAATAATATAATGGTTTATGTGGTGATTCATCTAATCGCAAAGTCAATGAGCATGTGTATAAATCCAAGTGAGAGGATTTATTCTGTTTAAAATGTTTCCTTATGTCTTTTTAAAATCAGACTTTACCCTTTATATTTTACTTATACCTTTTTTGGAATAGACACATTTTGGTTTTATTTCTATTTCAGTTTTATTTCTGTTTAATATAATTTATATGCGTGTGTGTGTGTGGGTTTGTGTGGGTTTGGGTGGGTGTGTGTGGGTGTGTGTGTTTATGCAGTATGTGTATATATATATATATGTGTGTGTGTATGTGTGTGTGTATGTATGAATGAATGAAATGATTTATATAGTATATATAAATTAACTATATAAATATGTATAAATGCCTCCATTCATTCATTCATTCATATATATATATATATATTATACAGTGTGTATATATATATATATATATATATATATATATATATATATATATATAATATACATACACACACACACACACACACACACACACACACACACACACACACACACACACACACACACACACCATGTGTATCCAGAAATCTTCAGCAGCTAGTACAATAATTGTTCTTTCTGTTGTCTAGATTGTCTCTTCAAGGTGTGTCCTATGAATAGGTACTCTGCACAGAGACAGTTCTGGAAAGCAAAACAGGGAAAACATGGGAACAACTCACAGGGAGATCTCTTCAAGAAATTACAGGTAGAACAGGCTGCAGACAGTAGATATGCATCTTAGTTCTTTAAAATCACTGATTATGCAATAGAATGGTATTTTGACATTGCTAATTATAGTTTGCTGTCCTTTCTCCTTCATTTTGCAGCATGCTGCGGAACTGGAGCAGAAACAAAATGACACTGAGAACAAGAAATTGCTGGGAGAGGTTGTCAAATACAGTCGGGTTATACAGGTACAGTCAAGCTTCCTTCTTATCAACAAATGTTGTTTTTTTTTGTGTTTTTTTTACACTTTTGGCTGGACATCGAGAATGTTCTGTTTGTTTTCACACTGTTGCCAAGGCTGCTAGTGCACTGCTCAAGGGCCAAATATGCATTTGACAGCGTGGGTGATATACAGCTCCCGAACCAATAGAAAGAAAGGCCTGTTTGATTGGTCACTTCAGTCTAAATGTTTCTATGAGCTTTCACCAAAGCCATAGTTTCAGACATTTTACCAAACTTATTTGACCCAAAGGGCCCCTCCTTTGAGAGGCTGCTGAGAGCTCCCCCTTTCTGGATGTAATTTGGGGCGTAATGGGTGGAGCTAGAAGGTCCAACCACACCATAACCCTACCCATAACTCTATCCCTCCACCCATTAGATCCACAGAGGAGGAGCTGGACTGGGTCAGGCTCAACCCATGACGTCATTTGGCTCTGCATTGAGCACCGCTTGCCGCCTTTTGACTTCCGCTGTTGCTTTCAAAGCTAATGATTTATGAAGTCATGATTATGGAGCTAAATCCATGTGCCAGTGGCCTTGTGTTTCACTTTGAGTTTATTGTCAGATTATAGTCTCACATAGCCAGACTTCTTACTGCTGAATAATGTCTGGTCTATGTTGCAGCTTATTTAGTCTCCCACTTACATTGTGTATACATCCATATCACGCCCACTTACATTTTCTAAATCCATACTGTATTAACTAATATGACTGTTCATAAGTGTGGGGTTGGAACATTTAAGTTTTTTTTTTTTTTTTCATGTTTTGAAAAGTCGTTTCTTATGCTCACCAAGACTGCATTTATTTGATCAAAAATACAGAAAACAGTAATATTGTGAAATATTAATACAATTTAAAATAATGGTTTTCTATTTTAATATATTTTAAAATTAAATTGATTACTGTGATGGCAAAGTTGAATTTTCAGCAACTCCATGTCACATGATCCTTGAGAAATCATTCTAATTTGCTGGTTTGATGCTCAAGAAACGTTTATTATTATTAGCAAAGTTGAAATCTGTTGTGCTGCTTGTGCTGACTTCTGAACGGTAATCTATATGTTACAGTATTTTTAATACACTATCCTTACATTTTCAGCTGCTCCATATTAAGAGTAATAAGTACCTGACGGTGAATAAGCGTCTGCCGGCCCTGCTGGAGAAGAACGCCATGCGTGTTTCTCTGGACCCTTCGGGAAATGAGGGCTCCTGGTTCTACATCCAGCCTTTCTGGAAACTACGCAGTGAAGGAGACAATGTAGGCACAGAAAAACATCTGAAACACTCACTGTTTAGTTTCTGATGTTTATCATGTTTATTTCTTTTTTTTTTAACATTGAAATAGTGTGCAGCAGTGGTTTATGGGTCTTTTACCCATTTTAAAAAGCTAATCGCCTCATCATAACATTAACATCTTATTGTCTTAACTCATCTGGTTTCTCTTCTTGTTTTCATCTCAGCAACTGAATCATGAAGGTATATAATCTGTTTGCAGCATGCATGTATGCGAGTGTGTGTGTACACAGAGAAGTTTGCAGCATGCTAACGTGCATGTAACATGCAACCCTAACAGCCTGTTACAGAATGTTTGCACAAAGTTGTGGTAGATTTTTTTTGTCTTGATTACTTTTTTCTTTCAAGCCTGAATTATTAAATAGTTTCCAAATACTATTAGATCTAGTTTGCAACTGGTATCCAAATCTGAATAGAATTATTAAATAGTATTCACAATGTTGACATTGACAGGTTGAGGTCTGAATGTCATGCTTGTCTATGATGTTATGTTGTGTATAGAGAGGAAGAGAGTGCTAAACGACACACTTCACTCACACATTCTTTACAAATTGTGTTCACTACCACTTGCAGCATGCTATGGTCATTATATTTGTGTGTGTGTGTGTGTAAACAAGTTCTCTATTCTGTTGAATATTTAGTGCTCTCATTAGTATCTGCTCTTTAAAGACCCCACGAAATGGCTTGACAAATGTAGTTTTCTTTCCCATGTGACATAATATATTTTCTTTCTTAATAGCCAATGTCCTTTAGTTAGTTTGTTTTACAGCCATGAATCATTATATGGATCTTACTAATCAAGTTACTGTAGATGTTGGCTAATGGTATTAGGGAGAAGGATATTTTTATTCTAGAGAATTTATTGGACAAAAATTTGTGGATTCTTGTTCATCAATTCAGGAGTCATCAATATTTTTTATCTGTTTTCCCAGAAGAGAAAGACTATAAATGTGAACATTTGCTAAAAGTTAACTATGTCAACCTGTAGGAATATACTAGCAGGGATGCTAACAGACATGTACTGAAAAGAATAAAGAATCCCTGAAAACCATACTTGAGTAAAAGTACAGATACCTTACAACGAAAATGATTCCAATGCAAGTTACAATTTCAATACGACTTGAGTAAAAGTCTTACCCCTGGTTTCACAGATGAGGCTTAAGCCTAGTTCCAGACTAAAATGTATGTTTGACCTGTTTTAACTGAACACAACTTGTACTGACATGTCTTATAATATGTCACTGAAATTGTTTTGTCTCAACCAGTAATGTTTTTTTCTAGGGTACGTTTATTAAAGCTACTTAAATGTCCTAGTTTAACTAAGGCCTAATCCTGGCTGTGAAACCAGGCCTCAGAGTATCTGATTTTAACAGTACTTGAGTATTTTACTTATACTGAATGTAGGCTCAAAGATGCACTAGTCCTCAACACCTAAGAGACATGCCAGTGAAATACAAGAAACAGTTGATTTGTTCTATTGAGATGATCAAAATATTGTAATGTTGCAACACCTCAATATTGTAATAAATCAAGGTTGACACAACGTCTACAAACACTCAAGTCACAGTTAAGCTCTAATGCTCAAACGGGGAAAAGAAAACCAATATCTTTCAAAAAGTTATTATTAATATAATGGATACATGAAATATTGTAAAGTAAAATGAAATAGTCAAAGCCTTCTCGCACTGGACACTGGTTTCGGCCTCATCACCGGCTGCAGTCATGTCCTCATCTCAAATATGAAACACCTGCGATTCAGCATCTAGCTGCTAATGTGCTCGCATTTGTGTAAAGTAACCTTGTTGACAAATTACTGGGTGAGTAAGGGCAAAACTCACAAGATTTAGTACCTTCAATGCCCTGTAGATGGCGATATTGATTATTTTGTAGCAGAAATAAACTGCTGCAGAAAAAGTTAAGTGCCATGCAAAATGTAACAAGTAATTGCATTACTCATCACAAATGTATTGGATTTAAGAGTATACTTATTCAAAAACGTAGTCGAGTAGAGAGTAAAAGTTACTAATTTCTTCGATACTCTGTAAAACTACAAAGTAACCAAAAAAATTCTTAATTAGTAACTAATTACATTTACTCAAATACTTTACACCACTGACTGAAAGCCACGAAATTCCAGTTTAGATTTCATGGGGTCAAGAATGTCTCTAAAACACCAATTTCCAAACTATGCATGTCACATGATGTGATGTCATTTTGTTTCCTTTATTGTTGAAAAGTAGCCACAGCAGAAACAGTTGATGTGGAATGCAGTGTTACTTGTGTGTGTATGTTTGTAGGTGGTGGTTGGAGATAAAGTGGTTCTAATGCCTGTGAACGCAGGGCAGCCTCTCCATGCCAGCAACATCGAACTCCTGGATAACCGTGGCTGCAAAGAGGTCAGGCACTAGATGTGTTCTCAACAGTGCTGTTAATGAAATCACATGATGATGCACAAGTTCTGATGCGTTGTGTTAGTTACCTGGAAAACCTGAAAATATCAGGGATGTTTAGGATTCCAGGCTTGGAAAAGTCATGGAAGTTGATACAATGTTATGTATATCTTGAAAATGTCATGGGAATTTCTTATTAGAGAATATACTGATGTATATTTGAAAAAGTGTACTTGTGATGTATTTTTTTTTAAAAAGTCACCCGAATGTATTTTAAATTTTTTGTCTCACCTTACATTTTTTTAATGTCTTGTATAGTTTTTGGTTAATTGTATGACTTTTGTTGTTTATTTTGTTCTTGCCATTAAGATAGACCTGCTGTTGACATGACATTAAAATATTAAATATGATAAAAAAAATAAAAAAAATATTAAAAAAATAATAATGTATATATGGATATCTAATGGAAATTCAATAAAGATGTGTGTTTTATATTTCCGTTGTGACAGGTTAATGCTTTGAACTGCACCACCAGTTGGAAAGTCACTCTCTTCATGAAATTTAGTGAATACAGAGATGATGTCTTAAAAGGGGTGAGTCTGTTGTTTGCGGATTGTTAGTTATGTGGGGATTGATGTTTAGGTTTGTTTTGTGGTTAATATTCTCTCTTTAACCATGTGGGTATCTCATTTTGCTTCACTCAGGGGGATGTGGTGAGGTTGTTTCATGCAGAGCAAGAAAAGTTTCTTACTTGTGATGAGTACAAGAAGCAGCAGTATGTCTTCTTACGGACCACCCTCCGCCAATCAGCAACCTCCGCCACCAGTTCAAAAGCACTCTGGGAAGTGGAGGTATAGTTCTGTATGATGAAATACAAATATTTTCCTTGCAGTTCTTCAGTTTAGTTTTTACAAACTAAAAGTTATCTGTATGTAATGAAGTAAAATGTATCATAATAACATTTTATGGTTTATAAATGTGGTATACGCTACCGTTTAAAAATTTGGGGTCAGAAAAAATGTTTTTTGAAAGAAATTCAATCTAATCCTGTCCCGTGTGCTTCAGGTTGTCCACTATGACCCCTGCAGAGGAGGAGCCGGTCAATGGAACAGCCTGTTTCGTTTCAAACACCTCGCCACAGGACACTACCTTGCGGCCGAGGTACACATTCAATCTACTTTGTCTGGTCCTTTCCTGAAACTGTTTTCCTTTTTAAAGAGCTGTGTAGTATATGGTTTGACCTGGTGTGGTTTGTGTGAATGCCTGTGGTTTACATTTATTTGCATGCAGCACATGAAGCTTTTCCTAGGGCGATTTAGCTGTATTTACTTAGCTGACCCTGACGTAACAGTATCTGAACGCTAGGCTTTGTTTACGCCTGGTCACTTCGTAAGATGCATTCGAATTCTGCATCACTCAAACCACTTCAGGAGGTGGGATGAGACTCATTCCTGATGAACTAGACAAGTGTAAATGCATCTGGTTGTTGGAGCCTCATGTGTAAATTTTACTCCTCCTAAAATGGTACCAAAAAAATAAATAAACGTGTGAGTGCATGTTATAGGGTACTGGGGCAACTCAATAGGCTATAGGCTGCTCAAACATTTCTCATCAAATTCTCCCAAAACCAATCTGAGATATAATAATATTACAATTCATTTTATAGCTCTGTATTTTTACTGTATGTCAGTCTCATTTGTGGCTTATTTTTTTCTGTTAAGGAATTTTGGAGTAAATACCTGAGAAACATATTAAGAACCATCCTAATTCTTTTATGTGACATGTTTTAATGTTCAAACGTTTGGTATCAGAAAGTTTTTCCTGAAAGAAATTAATACTTTTATTCAGTAAAGATAGAATAAACTTATCAAAAGTGACGGTAAAGACATTTTATAATGTTACAAAATATTTCTGTTTCAAATAAATGCCGTTCTTTTGAACTTTCTATTTACCAAGTAACCTTGGTTTCCACAAAAATATGAAGCAGCACAACTGTTTTCAACATTGATAATAATAAAAAATGTTTCTTGAGCATCATTTCAGATTTTTATTATTTCTGGAGGATCTTGTGGCAATGAAAATTCAGCTTTGCCATCGCAGGAATGAATAACATTTTTAAATCAATAACAATTTTTAATCTATATTAATCTATTAATAGTATTAATACTATTAATATTGTAAAAGAAGAAACTTTTTGTTTCTAAATTAAGCTTTATATATATATATATATATATATATATATATATATATATATATATATATATATATATATATATATATATATATATATATATATATATATATATATAAAAAAGTTTAATAATAACTTTAATAATAATCTTACCGACCCAAACATTTGAACGGTAGTGTATACGTAATTGTAAACCTCTCTGAATTCTCTTAATGATCTCTTAAACTATGAAGGACTAACCTCTGAGCAACAAAATGTTCTTCTGGAGGGGTGTATTATTATATTTTATGGTTTTGAGAGTGCAGAAGATGGGCTGCAGGTGGCAGTCTTCACAATGTTTTCGTCACAGTGGTACAGAACCATTCGCAGCCATCCACTGTGCACAGGCCAGACAGAGGGCTTATTGTCTGAGATAAAAATGCTGAAAGAATCTGCCTTTGTCTCTGTGTGAATGTCATAGGGCTTTCATAAGCACTTCTGGTTCTGTTTCAGGTGAATCCTGAATTTAAAGATCGAAAAGACAGTATCAGCACCAAAAATGAGGTAAGTCAGACCTCACTTGGATGCCAGCTCTACACAATAGAACTTAAATGTCATTACTAGGACTTCAAGGAGTCTGAGCTTGCAAAATTTCACAGAAAGTGAATGGAAAAATGCTTTTTCCATTCACTAGAATTCCACACATTTTTCCCCACAATCACCACAGAAATGTAACACAAGTTTGCAGATTCTGTCTGGGCATGTCCTGGATCTAGCAATCGATAAAACATTGATGCAAGGCTTTAAAGTTAAAACCAGCCCTAACAAATAGATAGTGTATGCAAGAATCACATTTGTTGATTGTGTTAAACTTTAGAGGAAGTTTTGCATCTGACTCGCTCTGCTTAAAGGGATAGTTCACCCAAAAATGAAAATTAGCCCATGATTTTACTCACTCTCAAGTCATCCTAAGTGTATATGACATTCTTCTTTCAGACGAATACAATTGGAGTTATATTAAAAAAATGTCCTGGCTCTTCCAAGCTTTATAATGGCAGTGAATGGCTGTTTCTGTTTTGAAGTCCATAAAAGTGCATCTATCCATCATAAAAGTGCTCCACACGGCTCCGGGGGGTTAATAAAGGCCTTCTGAAGTACTGTCGTACGTGCGTTCGCGAGAGACTGGCGTTCCAGCGTATGACGTAAATTCCGGTGACGAACGCGGAAGCGCAGAGGATAGAGCAAAACCACTGATCTATATAAATTATAGTATTAATATTATTATAGTATAATTATAGTATTAGTATTATAGTCATTCTATATAGATCAGTGAGCAAAACACCGGAGCGTCCTACGTCATACGCTGGAACGGCAGTCTTTCGTGAACGCGCGAACGACAGTTAGCGGAAGTTAGAGATTACAGTTTGTAAAGTTTTAAATATGGATATTTTTCTTACACAAACGCTTCAGAAGGCCTTTATTAACCCTCCGGAGCCATGTGGAGCACTTTTATGATGGATAGATGCACTTTTATGGACTTCAAAATAGAAACAGCCATTTATTGCCATTATAAAGCTTGGAAGAGCCAGGACATTTTTTTAATAAAACTCCAATTCTATTCGTCTGAAAGAAGAATGTCATATACACCTAGGATGACTTGAGGGTGAGTAAATCATGGGCTAATTTTAACTTTTGGGTGAACTATCCCTTTAAGTGAACTACCCCTTTCTGTCTCGGCTACACGGCATTGCGGCTCAGCCCAACTCTCTTGCACAACTTCACTATTACGTAATCCGTTTCTCTCCCTTCCTTCCCGCTGCAACAGACAGACTCGCACAACTCTCGTTCTCCTACTCTCCAGAGAATTTTTTTCGTCTTCTGCCTGCATCACGCACTGCACCTTTCCGCTGTATTAGCATTCTGCTTCAGCAGCCTCACAGACAAACACACTCGCACACGCGCAGAGGGGGCTCCTTACATAAGGTCTGAATCTGGGGGTGCCCCGTGAGAGTCAGGCAGACGTGCTGTCTGTGTCTGCTTTCGTGGAGGAGTGAGTCAGAGGAGCTGCAGAGAGTCAGAGCAGAGGAGAATGTATAATGCCGCTCTCCAAATAGCCCTCCATCAAAAAAGCTCTGGTGAAAAGAGTCTGTGCCACAGATGCAGTCCTGCATAATGTCCTCACTGTAGATGACCTCTGTGTTTGTCTCCTCTGGATATATATATATATATATATATATATATATATATATATATATATATGTATGTGTATTTTTTTTTTTTTTTTTTTGCAGGAGCTGTGTCTATTATAGTAATTCCTGGTTCAATGCTGTCAATTAATACCGAACATTATTCCTACTCATTTCCTCAGTTTTTAAAAACAAGGCAAATATTTTGCACCAGAAAAACACTAATGGAAATATAGCCACAATACATAAACATTGTACATTTTAACATGAGATTAGTGTTATTAAATTGCTTGCAATCATGTCAAGCTTTGAATCCTGTCCTGATTTAACAAAAATAAGAATTGCACATTTCTGTTTTTAAATGCTTAGCTTCATAGACTTCCATTGGAATTGCATCACTATAAATGGATTTATTTTATTTTATTTTATTTTTATTTTGTTTTACTTTTAGTTAACTATAATAACCCTGGTTTGAGGTCCGTCACCCTGATTTTCTTTTAATGTAAAAATAATGAAAATTGTAGATAAATTGTACATTGTAGAAAATAAAAACTCAGGAGAAAAAAAAACTACATATTATTACCTATAACTGCAGATTCAGTGAACTTTATACACCGATGTGACCTTCCCCTTTCTCTCTGTGCAACATCAGACCAACACAGACTCTTTGTACTCTAAAAAGAAGTGGCAGGCTGACAAGATCCCCTACACCCTTGTTGCAGTGCCCCATGGCAATGACATCGCCTCTCTCTTCGAATTGGATGCCACCACCTTACAGCGGGCAGACTGCCTGGTTCCCAGGTTAGTTCCTCTTCACCAAAATAACTTTCATCCATGACAACCCTATTAGAATGGTTTTGCATTTAGATTTGCATTTATTTGTTTAGCAAACACTTTTATCCAAAATAAGGAACTGTACAAGGAATCACCCTTACAGAAGCTGTACGAACATCCAAAATTGGATAAAAGTGCAAGTTAAGAGATGTAGGTGTGAAAAAGCAGCAGTATGGGTTTTTGAAAGGGTGTATAGTGTGTTAATGATTGTAGAACAAGTGATCTCAATGCATTCAAGTGCTCACAAAGCCTTTTTAGTGCAACCTTTTGGATTTTAAAAATGTACTTAAAAACCATTTGTCCAGGTTAGTTTTTATTCAAGTGCTATCAATGGGATAGGAGTCCATAATATGTCGCATCTACTGTTGGGTATTTCCTGTAGCTCAAACATCAGAGAATGACGCTACCTACTGCAAGTTCTTTGGTTCGATCCCTTGAAAATATGTACCTTCTTTTTTCAGGAACTCATATGTGAGACTCAGGAACTTGTGCACAAACACCTGGGTGACCAGTACTAACATTCCTATTGATGTTGAGGAAGAACGACCCGTTATGCTCAAGGTTGTTTATTTCCATTTTTGATTTGAAGAAAAATTATCCTTGTCAATGAAAGCTCATGTAATTGCTCTCTTTATTTGTGCAGATCGGCACCTGCCACATGAAGGAGGACAAGGAGGCGTTCTCCATTAATTCTGTCCCCCTATCAGAGGTCAGAGACTTGGACTTTGCCAACGATGCCAACAAGGTCCTGGAATCATTTGTGCATATATTGGGTATCAGCAATTTCGCAGCAGCAAATGAACGCAGGTAATGTCATACTTACTGGAGGCCTTTTAATGCGTTAAGTTGTGGTCACATTGGCCTTCATGGTGCGGTCACAATGGACCTTTTCGTTGCACTTTAGCAAAAACATGTCCATGCCAATAGCATGCACTCTTAAAAATAAGATTCTTTATTGGCATCTATTTTTCCATTTAACACCCATGAAACCTTTCCACTGCCCTAAAGGTTCTTTATAGTGGAAAAAGATTCTTTAGATTATTAAAATGTTCTTCACACTAAGAAAAATTGGTTCTTTTAAGAACTATTCACTAAAATGTTCTTTGGTGAACCCAGAATGGTTCATCTATCTATAAAAATCTTTATTTTTAAAAGTGTAGAGATGTATATCTCTATGTATGTGTCTAACCAAGTAGCCTTTTCTGTTGGTCAGCACTGTGAATTCAAGTGTCCAATGTGAACATGAGTGAAAACTTATTTTCACTCTTCCAAATTATATATTGGGTTACATTTCCATAAGCAAAGGATTCTTATGAATTAGATGTGATCACTACTATACATTTATAATTTTAAAAACATACTTGCTCTTATGTTTTTATGTTCAGGTTTACTATTAAGCTGTTGGAGGATCTGATCTTCTTTTTGTGCGAGGTGCCAAACAACGGGCAGGACGTTCTGGCTGTTGTCATCTCGAACCCCAACAGAGAGAGGCAGAAACTCATGAGAGAGCAAAACATCCTGGCACAGGTTTGCTCAAACAGTGTACTTACAGTAAACTGATTCTTTAAAGTCCCCCTGTAGTCAATAGTTTTATCCCTTAAAACTCATCTTTGATCACCAAAATGACATATTGAAACTTTTTTTTCCCTGTAAAAAAGTTCTTTATTCCTTAAAATAGCTTGAATTCAACTCTACAGTACACCCTTTCTTCATTTAGTATACGCAGACTCATGAATATGAAAATTAGCTCCGCCTCCAATCAATCACATGATCCACTCACTCAACTTTACTGTAGTAAACGCTGCACAATGGCAGGTGAAAATACTGGTTAATTAATTTAATTCAACCATATATGTTTGAACCAGAAACTGATTCAGAAGAAGAAGTGGAAGAGTGAATTATACAGGCTCGTATACAAGTCGATGTATCAGAATGGTAATGCGTTTTATGTATGCCGGTAATTAATATGATTAGCATTTGGCTTGACTACGTTATTAAACAGCTAATAATGTGTTGCTAATGTTAAAACCATGTTCCTGTTCGCCATTTCAGAGTCAGACGGCTGCCTTCTAAAAATCAGCATCCTTACAAACGCTTAGAACAACTTAGAACGCCAGTGGAGAAAGGCATATAGTTCATCATGACATCGTAATATCCATAATTCAATTGTACCCGATTTTTCATATCAACAGAAAAATATACCACGATAACCTGGCTTCTCTTGAGACTACCCTTCTTCACAGCTTGTTTAATGATATGCTAAACCCTGCCCACACATTGACTTGATTGGTTACAAGGTAGTTTGTGACATAAGAAACACCGGCGATTTCAAACCGCTTTTTTGAGACTGTCTTTGGTTCACTGCAGTTTTAAGGAGAAAATACTCAGTAATGGTGTTGACTTATGAATTTGCACATGGTTTGTCTTAAAGTATATTATTAAAAACACCACATAAACAACATTAAAAACTTGATTTAAGGACTTTAAGGACCATCGTTTCCATGGCAGATTTCTGACTGTAATTTTTACGTTTGCAGATCTTTGGAATTCTTAAAGCCCCATTTTCGGAGATTAAAGACTCGCCAATGCCGAAGCTTGAAGATGTGGGCGAGCAGCGCAACGCTGCATTTAAATACATGCTACAGCTGTGTTACAGAATCCTGCGCCATTCCCAACAAGACTACCGCAAGAATCAGGCAAGGAACATCTTCAATTATCAACTCCAATTAATCAATCAATGTATGAGACTAATACACGTGTCCTCTTTATCACAGGAGTACATAGCCAAGAATTTTTCCATCATGCAGGCTCAGATCGGCTACGAGATCCTGGCCGAAGACACAATCACTGCTCTTCTGCACAACAACCGCAAGCTGTTAGAGAAGCACATCACCGCACGTGAGATCGAGACCTTTGTCAAACTTCTGCGCAGGAACCGAGAGCCCAGGTCTGACCCAGAGATTTTGACATCCACTCAAATGTCTGGTACTAACCAAAACTTGCAGAAAGTATGAAAGGAAATGGAATGGAATCTTTAAGGAAAACTAATTTTTTTAATTTGGGACGAGCTATATTGAGATCAAATAAGAGATTTTTAAGAATTCTTTATGACACATATGCTGTGATGTCCTGCTGGATGAAAAGAAATTAAGCATATTTTTATTTTCCAATTTCTTATTTTATTTTTTAGAAAATTATTATTTGTCCTATTAGGATCATTTAGAATTGGTTCCAAATTATGATTTAATTACATAGGCATAAGCTTTCCTTGATGTTTTTGGTTGGTTTTTTTTTTTTTTTCTGGCTAGGTATTTGCAGCGTTCTTACTGTAGAACCATGTTTTTTGTTTTTGTCGAGTTTTGTACACTACCATTCAAAAGTCTGGTCAGTAAGATTTTTTGATGTTTTTGGAAGAAGTCTCTTATGCTCACCAAGGCTGCCTTTTTGTTATCAAAAAAGTAAAACAGTAATATTGTAATGTTATCACAGTTGAAAACAGTTGTGATGCTTAATATTTTTGTGGAAACAATGATGCATAAAAAACAGCATTAATTTAATGCGTCCTTGCTGAATAAAAGTCTTAATTTCTTTAAAATAAAATACTAACCCCAAACATCTGAGTAGTAAACATTCAGATGTGATTCTTGCATTCGATGCAACTACAAGTACCACATTTTCACATTGGTTAGCAGTGGTTATAAGGTTCTTGTGCATTTTCCCCCAGGTTTCTGGATTATTTGTCTGACCTGTGTGTCTCCAACAAAACAGCCATTCCTGTCACTCAGGAGCTCATTTGCAAATTCATGCTGAACCCCATCAACGCAGACATCCTCATCCAGACCAAGTGAGAGCTGTTCTGTGCTGCCTCCTGACATTATCTGTATAACAATGACTCTGTATACAGCTATTGACAAGGTCATTTAGCTTTTTATGTTAAGATATATGACTGGGGCTTGTGTTTCTTTAGACTGATCCCACACACTGAGACCTCTCTGGAGTCATCTTTAATCCAGGAGGATGGTGAGGATGAAGAAGTGTGGCTATACTGGATTGATAACCACAAAGAGCCTCATGGGAAGTCCATCCGTCACCTGGCTCAGGAAGCCAAGAATGGACAAAAGTTGGACGTTGACACAATTACATATTATAGGTGAGAGTTTAATCACATTTAATTTTTTTATTTTAGGCAGGTTGCTTTTCACTTTGAATCGGAGTACTTCTGAATGTTTAAACAGCTGTGTTATCAAGTGCCCTATCCATTCTCTTGCAGGTGCCAACTCAATCTCTTTGCTAAAATGTGCCTGGACCGGCAGTATCTGGCCATCAATCAGATTTCCAGTCAGCTGCCGGTGGATCTAATCCTGCGCTGCATGTTTGATGACTGCCTGCCTTACAACCTGCGTGCCTCATTTTGTCGTCTAATGTTGCACATGCACGTGGACCGCGACCCGCAGGAGGCCGTGGTGCCCGTTCGCTATGCTCGTCTGTGGACCGAGATACCCTCCAAGATCTCCGTCAATGAGTAAGATGGAAGCCAGTTTTTTACCAGTGTTACTTCTAGCATCACATTGCTTTATTTATAGGACTGTTTTGTGTTGTTTGGCTTGTCTGAATGTGTATTTGGTGCACAGGTATGATTATGAGTTCAGAGACACGTCCAGAGAGGAGATGAAGAGAAAGTTTGCCCCTACAATGCATTTTGTGGATGAATATCTCAAAGATGTTGTCAGTCAGCCTGATCCATTTGGAGACAGTGAAAAGAATGAACTGACCCTTGAGGTGAGATTATGGTTGGTTCCTATAACAGTTCTCACATGTGTAATTTTCCATAAATGTGGACAGAAAACCATGCAGAAATGCTATGACATTGTTTCCTGGTCTATTCAGCAACACCACTTTTGAATCTACAGTGCAATACAAACAGCCTGACGATTCCTGAATTAATGACTCTCTAAGTTGATTTTTCGAACGTTTGACTCAAGTGAGTTGGATGTAGTGAATCAGAACCATACAGTGCAAACAGTGTCCACTTCTTGAAGTATTCACCATTATAAGCTGCTTTTGTTAGTGAATCAAATCCATTCATAGAGCATGACCGGTGTATTCCGACCTGATTCCTGAGCAAATGACTTTAAAGAGTTGGTTTTGATTCCCAAATGAATGACATTATGAGCAATTTTCTTTAGTAAATAAAATCTATCCGTATACAGTGGAACAATGTAGTCCAACGGATTCCCAAACAAATGACTCTGAGTTGGTTCTTGTAGAGAATCAAAACAACACAGCACGGCCATTGTAGTCCTTTTTTAGTGAATCACATCATGTTGTATTTGATGCTTGTGACATCTAAATCGGTGTAGTTAGTGACAATGTATATATCTGTTATTTGTGTGTCAGGTCTGAGGTTTTTCCTGAGCGTATTATGTGATGTGTCCAGAGGACAGAGCAGATTGGCTGCATTAGCTCTAACAGAATACTAATGATTCACTCCCTAACACTTTGAATTTGAATGGCTTTGCCTCTGTCTGTCTCTCTCACAGGTGGTCCACCTGGCACGTAACCTGGTCTACTTTGGCTTCTACAGCTTTAATGAGCTTTTGTGCCTCACGCGCACCCTGCTGGCCATCCTGGACATTGTCCAACCCACGTTCACATTCATGTCCAAACTCAACAAGGGCCCTGAGGGAGGTGAGAGACTTTTTCAAGTTGTCTGTTTTCACTCAAGCAATGCGTCTTCAGTATTTGTTTTACAAGATAATAGCTGCTTGTGCTTGAGGAGGTGTAACACTTCAGGCTGTGTTTGTGTAGGTAATAATGTCATGCGTACCATCCACGGTGTGGGTGAGATGGTGACTCAGATGGTTCTGAGCAGAGGCTTGATGATGGCCCACTGTCTCCCCGATGCTCAGCCAATCCACGGAAAGCAAATCTGTCTCCCTGACAACGAGAACGTCATGGTGATGGACACCAAGCTCAGGATTATTGAGATTCTGCAGGTGATGCCCTCATAGATTGCTGTAAATCTGTTGCAATGAACTAAATGTATTAATTACACTGCACAAAACTCAAGTTTATGTCTTCCACACTATGTCAAAGAAAGGTTTTGGAAATTATATTAAAGGGTTAGTTCACCTTTGAAACAAATAAAGATATTTTTAATGAAATTTGAGAGATTTTTGTCCCTCCATTAAATTCTATTCACTCAAAAATCTGATGCTTCAAAACAGTCACAGAGATGGAATCCATATTAATGGATTAATCGGTTTAACATTTGAATGGTTTAACATTTTGATGAACAAATTTAATTTAGGCTTTTATTCACATATAAACACTGATCAACTAACATATATAGAGCAGTCAAATTTGGTAAATGGAAGCTCAAGACTTGGATTAAAGTGTCTGAGTTTGGGTGGACTATCCCTTTAAATGTTGGCATCATTTTACATTTCATCTTTTCCTTTTATAGTTCATTCTGAATGTGCGTCTCGATTACCGCATCACCTATCTGCTGTCTATCTATAAAAAAGAGTTTGGCGAGCAGACTTTGGACACTTCTGCCTCAGTGACGGAAGTTCCTGTCATGGCTGGTGAGAGACATTTCATGACATACAGTAAACATTCATTTTCAGATCCCAGTTGAGGAGTTTATTCTTGTTTTAAGGGTCTGTTTGCATATGTTTTAATATTCCTATTGTGTATTTCAGAGCCAAACATTGAGGAAATTGCAGAGAAAGCAGAGAACATGTTTTCGGGAAGGTGAGGGAGTGATTATGCTTAAGAATTAACTATTGGAATAGCTTGATTGATATCGGCACTGATGCTGACTTTTTTTATAATTTTTTTTAAATGGGTTAGTTATCAGTCAGACATAGCCAAATTAAAATACTGATTGATACTGTGTGTTAATTGCTGCCAAGCTCCAAAACAAACAAAAACAGACTGAAATTTACACTACTATTCGGTTTGGGTTGGTAACTTTAAAAAAAAAAAAAAGGTTTTTTTAATGTTTTGAGAAGCGTCAGAGACTGACACAGAAGAGAAGAAATTGTTTAATAAAGTCGTTATTTTTGGGGGGTTTTGCGCACAAAAAGTATTCTTGTCACTTCATAACATTAAAGGGGTGATGAACTGAGAAATCAAAGTTTCCTTGAGCTTTTGACATATAAGAGATCATCATACTATAATAATATCCTGTAAGTTTCAGAACTGAAAACTACCTTGTTAGTCCAATAAAAGCTTTTATAGACATCAGGCTCAGCAAACGACTCGTTTTTCAAAGTGGGGAACTATGACGTCAAAGAGGATAAAACACCGCCTCCACAAAAGTAGATCAACTCCTACTTCAACACGGCCTGTTTAGCCCCGCCCACCGATTCGCCCAAACATGCTAAATAACATAGGACGACATGATAATTGCTACCGGATCGAGCTACTTACAAGCAATAAACATGCTGTTTACTAAATATTGTGCAGTGCCTGTTTGTGGAAGAAGACAGTCATAAGCTTCCTTCGGATTCCAGCATGGTTAAACTTTATTAAATCAGTCAATCACAATTTCCCGACACGGATCTGCCAGCAACATGTAAGTAACCATGTGTATTCTAATGCCTGATCTGCGATCAGTGATTTCGGTGTAATTATTCAAGTTCAGATATTTCTCTTAAAATCGTTCAATACTGTTTATGCATCAGTGACTAAACGATCAACTTCACATCATTTCTCGTAGTATTATGAAAATAATCTTTTTTTAAACTGTTATTAAATTATATAGCCTACAGAAAGCGATCAAAGAACGATCCCTTTCCATTCGCCCAAGCCGTCAATCAAACAGCACAGCGCGAGCCGCGAGAGCTTATCTGGACACTTACCAAACTCGTGATGAAATAATGACACTGTTACACTACACAACGAAGCTCTTACTGTGTACTCACATCGTGTTTGCATTGTGATTTGGTGTAAGCATTTGTGAGAGTGCAAAAATTGCATTGCAATGATAAGATCTTTATTCACGCGATCAACAGACTGTCTGTCATCTGCTCAGTGCTCATCATGCTGCAACCTTTCATGTGATGGAATAGATTTAAATATAATGCTTTAAACGATACTTTTCACGATTTGTTAATCTCGATAGCTGTAATAGTAAAAACGTAGTAAAAGTTTTCGAGAGAGTTCCTGTAATACTAGCTATTTCATATGCAAGCATGTCAGCCAATCACAGCAGTGGGCGTTTACACTGCAGTCTCACAGCAGACACGCCCCTTAAAACGGAGCGTTCAAATCTGAGGCAGAAATCAGGCTTGGAAAAATGGCTTTTATTTATAAATTATGACAATTTTTTATGTAAAAATCATACTAACATTATAAGGGCACCCCAGGCAACATTATAAAATAATAAAACAATCCAGTTCAGGACCCCTTTAAGGTTGAACCACTGTAGTCACATGGACTATTTTAACGATGTCTTTACTACCTTTCTGGGTCTTGAAAGTGGTAATTAAATTGCTGCCAATGGAGGGACAGAAAGCCCTCGGATTTCATCAAAAATATCGTAATTTGTGTTCGGAAGATGAACGAAGTTCTTACAGGTTTGGAACGACATGAGGGTGAGTAATTAATGACAGAATTTTTATTTTTGGGTGAACTAACCCTTCAATTTGATTAAAATACAGTATGTTGTAAAATATTATTACAATGTAAAATAGCTGTTTTCTATTTTAACATATATTTTAAAAAGTAATTTATTCCTGTGATGGAATAAATTCCTGTCTTCACTGTCACATGATCCTTCAGAAGTCTTTGTAATATGCTGATTTGCTGCTCAAGAAAGTTATTATTTCTTCTTTTTTTTCCCCTCAGTGTTGAAAAGAGTTTTGCTGCTTAATATTGGAAACAGTGATAAAAAAAATTTCCAGGGTTAATAGAAAGTATATATTGATCATAGAAAGATTAATAGAAAGTTCAAAAGAACAGCATTTATTTGAAATATATTTTTTGTAATAGTTGATCAGTTTAATGCGTCTTTGCTGCATAAAATAATTTATTTATTTCAAACAAAAAAAGGAAATCTTTCTGAAACCCAAACTTTTAAATGGCAGTGTAAACTTCTGTAACTTTTCTTGTTTTAATTTTCAGGAGCATTTGTGAGGGCATATTTTCTAACCATAAAAAGAAAAAGTGTGCTGTCCATTTATGTCAAATACTTGAATTAATTGAAACAAATAACAAACAACAATATTAACAAATATAGCTGTTAAATATAAAAAATCAACATCAAATATGAAGAATTTGTAAATAATACACAAGATATCAAAACACAAAACTCATTCTGCTACATTACATTTCAATAATTTTGCAGGCCCATATGTATCTGACATTTTTTCCCCAATCTCTATTTAATTTCTGACCCTTTTTCCATCCTCTCAGACACTTAAAATGTACCATTTCTTGCTGCTGTCTTTTAAACTTCTAATTAAAAAACACATTAATCAGGCCTTGTGTTTTGTGTTCACAGTGCTAAGGAGAGGAGCCCAGTGGACCTCGATGATGAAGGTGGTCAGACGTTTCTGCGGGTGCTCATTCACCTCATCATGCAGGACTACCCTCCACTGGTCTCCGGCTCCCTTCAGCTCATCTTTAAACACTTCAGCCAGAGAGCCGAAGTTCTGCAGGCCTTCAAACAGGTCTCACTCTCACTCATACTACTGTCTTCGTATCAGTGTATGGAGACTGGCAAGTTTTTAAATGGTCTGTTTTACTGATAGACGCATTATTTGCCAATGAATGTTTTTTGTTCTGCAGGTCCAGTTGCTAGTTTCTGAGGAGGATGTGGAGAATTATAAAAAGATTAAGGCAAGCCTGGACCAGCTGCGTCTGACAGTGGAGAAGTCTGAGCTGTGGGTTGAGAAGAGTGGAGGTTACGGCGGTGAAGATATTGCTGAGAATCAAAACAAAGAGCAGAATTCAGAGGTGTGCACCTACTGGCAGGAGAAACACTGCAAGCGTATTGCTAAATTATAATGCAACAGATTTGCTTCTTCATCACAGTGCATTGTGAATTCAATACAGAGAATACATTCAAAATCTTATTTTGATGCAGTGATTAATGTTTGATGTTGATTAATTCTCTTACCCTTAAAAGATTGGCTGACTAATAATTTAGTTCTAGTAATCGACCAACATTATATTACAGATATTAGAAATATAATATTCATAATGCACATGCTCTTGTAGTTTAATAATCATTTTTAATCATAATTTTGTTATTATTGTGTCAAAAATCAGAACAGTGTTGTTAGTAACTAAATCTATTAAAAAACATTTTTGTTAATTGACATGAAGCTAAAATAAAATATACATTTTATTTCAGTTAGTTGACAAAGCAAGATTTCTAATTTTGTTTGTTGAAATACTAAATCTACTAAAACTAATCTGAAATAAAACAAAGCTAAATACAAATATAAAAAAACTAACAAAAATGACAAAAGCGCATAACAAAATGACTAAAAACTTAATTAAATGTAAAATTAAAAATACACTTAAAAGGAATTTTCTTTCAGTTAGTTGCCATTTAAGTTGAAATACTTAAAACTGCTAAAACTAAAATATAAAATATGAATAAATTAGGGCTGTCAAACGATTAATCGCGATTAATCGCATCCAAAATAAAAGTTTGTTTCTACATAATATATGTGTGTACGGTGTATAATTATTTTCTATATATAAATACACACACATGCATGTATATATTTAAGAAATATTTGCATGTATATACTGTGTATATATATTTATATTATATATAATTTATATTATATATAAATATTTTATATATAAATAACACATTTTTCTTAAATATATATGCATGTGTGTGTATTTATATATAGAAAATAATTATACTCCATACACACACATATATTATGTAAACACAAACTTTTATTTTGGATGCGATTAATCGCGATTAATCGTTTGACAGCCCTAGAATAAATATATAAAATATAAAATATTACTAAAGATAAATGAAAGCTTAGAAATATTAAAAAATAATAATAATAAAAATGGCAAAAGCACAAAATTACTAAAACTAAATTTAAAATGAAAACTGAAAATATAGTTATTCCAAAAATATGAATAAATACTTATTAAACAAGTATGAATAAATACTCTAGTAGTATATAAATAATACTTCAATGACACTAAAGCAGAAATAAGAGTTAAATAGTGCTGCATATCTGTTATGTGATACAGTAACATAATCTATATCAGTATCGGTCATAGAAAATCAATATCGATGATGTTACCTGACTGTGTGTAATATCTGGTTTACAGGAAGCAGGTATCTTGAGCCCAGTGCAGGATGGGAACAATAAACCTCAAATAGACAGCAACAAAGCCAACAACTACAAAATTGTGAAAGAGGTGTGAACTTTTTCACTCAATGTTTCCTCCACTCCAAAGAGTACAAGTCTTACATATTACATAACGGCAATGCTAATAGCCGCATACACAGCAGAATTCCCTCTAAATGTAATGCCGGTCTCATGGTTTTGTGTCTGGTGTGACATAGATCCTGCTGAGTCTCAGTAAACTCTGCTCTCCTGCTAAGAAGATTCGCGTGCAGCAGCAGAGGCTGCTGAAGAACATGGGAGCTCACACTGTGGTGCTGGACCTGCTCCAGATCCCGTATGAGAAGGTGAGTGGACATTCCTTCAATCATATTACAGTAAATATTACAGTATTACAGTACATGCTGCAGTAAAATGACTCTAGATTTGGAGATTATCATTTCGGGATCCTTATGCTGCCAAATTCTTGCTGCTCCATCTCCAGGGGGATGAAAAGATGGACGAGATCATGACTCTAGCCCACACTTTCCTTCAGTACTTCTGCAGAGACAACCCTCAAAACCAGGCGCTGCTGCACAAACACCTCAACCTCTTCCTCACACCCGGGGTGCGTTTCACCAGAGAGCTATTCACCCAAAATATGAAAATTCTGTCATAATTTACTCACCCTCAAATTGTTCGAAACCTGTATGAATTTCTTTCTTCTGCTGAAAACGGAAGATGATATTTTGAAGAATGTTCACAACCAAACAGTTGTGGGGCACCATTGACTTCCATAGTATTTTTTCCCCATACTATGGAAGTCAGTGGGGCCCATCAACTGTTTGGTTACCGACATTCTTCAAAATATCTTCTTTTGTGTTCAGCAGAAGAAAGGACAGGTTTGGAACAACTTGAGGGTGAGTAAATGATGACAGAATTTTCATTTTTGGGTGAACTATCCCTTTAAATGAGCATTACATGTCCTTGCAATTAATAATAGATTATTTGGTGTTGAAAGGGAATTCTGAGAATATTTGATTTGATTCTGTCTACGCTTCACTCAGCTTCTGGAGGCCAAGACAATGTGCTACATCTTCAGGAACAACTACCACCTGTGCAATGAGATCAGCGACCGCGTGGTGCATCACTTTGTGCACTGCATTGAGACCCACGGCCGTCACGTGGAGTACCTGCGCTTCCTCCAAACCATCGTCAAAGCGGATGGCAAATACGTGAAGGAATGTCAGTGCAAAATCATGAATGAGGTGAGATGGACTTTGAATTTAATGCTCCATGGAGATAAGCGCAATTCAGACTCAAAGCACACATTAATCATGTTCATAATACACATTAATATTAAAACAATATATTTTGCACATATTTTTAAAGTATAATAATTAATACTATTTTTAAAATGTTTGTATTTATAAATTTCTTTATTAAATGTTTTTATTTATTTTTTTAATTTCAGTATTTTTTTAATAACTTTTCTTAAAAATGTGTATTTCGTGATAGTTATCCTTACATTTTGAGAACATCTTAACATTCATTCTAGTATTCCTCTCCACTTATTGTCAAAAAACGCTTCCATTCACATGAAAGTGAATTTATATAGTGTTCTAGGTGATAAATCAGACAATGTGTTTGTTTTGGACGGTAGCTGGTGAACGGAGGAGAAGACGTGTTGGTCTTCTATAATGACCGTGCCTCTTTTCCGGCACTGCAAAATATGATGTCTTCTGGGCGGGATGAGAACGGGTCTCTGGCGTACCACATCACTCTGGTTGAGCTGCTGGCAGCTTGCACCGAGGGCAAGAATGTTGATACCGAGCTCAAGTGCAACTCGCTTCTGCCACTTGATGATATTGTCAAAGTGGTCACGCACGAAGACTGCACTGCAGAGGTAACAGAACATTATCCCTATCTGAAAAGTTCTTCTCTTGAAAAGTGATGGAGCTGTTGTACATGTTGTTGTTTATGCACTTTATAAGTTATCTAATGATATTTGTCTGATTATGGAGAAAAAAATGTCCAATTACAGTCCATTCCAAATGAGCTAAAAGTTAAACACACTAAAGGCCTCATTATACTTCTGCGTCGGACCTACGCCGGAGCCTATACGCCGTAGGCAACGAGTTGGTTTTAATTTATACTTCTGTGTCGTTGTCCGCGTTGACGCGCACCTAGGGAGCATGTGAAACCCCGAGGGAGGGGTTCTGGCAGACCAATCACCGCGCTTGTGTCCGCGTAGAATTGACGCGTTGTTACATTTTTGGAGAGGTGCACGTCAGGGTACGCCGTAGGGTACGCGCGCTACACACAGCCTACGACGTAGCTACGGCGGCAGTTCGACGCAGAAGTATAAAACAGGCTTAAAGAACATGTACAGTAGGAAGCTGACGCTTAGAAAAAAGGCACAGTGATGGTATAAGATGGAATTACCATAATGCATTGATATACAGAAGTTAAAAAAAAACACACTACAGTTTAAAAGTTCCTGGTCAGTAAGATTTTAAAGAATTTTTTATTAAGAATTATTACTTTTTTTCCAAAAACAAAAGATTTCTGTTTAAAAATCAGCAGCACAACTGTTTTCAACATTGATGATAATAATAAGAAACGTGTCATGAGCACCGAATCAGCATATTAGAATGATTTCTCAAGTATCATGTGTTTACTGTTTTTACTGTATTTTTGATCAAATAAATGCAGCTTTGGTGAACATAAGAGACCTCTTTCAAAAACATTAAAATCTTACCAGCCCCAAACTTTTAAACAGTAGTGTATGTATATTTTTTGTCCACACATTTAAAATGTATGAATGTTATTGAATAATATAAAATAATTATCAATAATGTAATTTAAAATGAGAAATATGTTTATTTACATTGAAAAGGTGTTTTTGGGTCATTGGATACCATGGTACTGAAAGATTACAGAGAACATATACTCTGGTATTTAGCTGGTATTCCAAGGTACTTCAAAGAACATCATAAAACCACGATTGTATTTAAACTACTTATACTATACTATTTAAAACCATTTTTTTAAGTGACATCAGCTAGCCTTTTTGAGCATTGTTTTTTCCTCTTTTGCAGGTGAAAATAGCATATGTAAATTTTGTGAACCACTGCTATGTGGACACTGAGGTGGAGATGAAGGAGATCTACACCAGCAATCACATTTGGAAACTCTTCGACAGTTTCCTTATAGACATGGATAAGGTGAGTTAAATGACACCAACTCTCTCTTTCTCTTTCCCTCCCTCGCAATTTGTGAGGCATGATATATTACACACTGGTTCGAAGAGCTGTTTAGATCATCTGTGACTGATTTGTGATTGCTATGTGGGCGATAAGCATCCTGAACTGTGATGATGTTGTTGTAGGTCACTAGCAGCTCCACAGACAGGAAGCATGCTGACACATGCCTCGAAAAATACGTCACCGATACCATCATGGCCATCGTCAAGGGCTTCTTCGGTTCCCAGTTCTCTGTCAGCAATTCAAACCTTCAGGTAGAGCGAGAAAGTTTAATCTATGAGTTTGACCACAACATGTCTCATTCGTCTGAAGCATTTCTCCTCTATGAATCAGTCATATTAATGTGGTGTTACTTGTGATGTTTGAGTGGGAAATCATACTGGATCTCTTCATCAGGCCCATCAAGAAACTTTCACAAAAGTGCTGCAGTCCTCCTGCACACTCTACAACTGCACCTGGCTTAACTCCCTGCAGAAGACTAACATCGAGGGTTGCATTAAAACCCTTAATGATGTCGGTAAGTTGTCAGACACGTGTCTTTTAATCCAAATATAAGGCCGCCATGTGACAGAGGGTTTTGGATTGCCCTTAAAATGTTATTTTTAATGTACGGTACTAATGTACTTAAAAAAAAATTAAGATATTTTACATATTTTATGGAAAAACAAATTAAAACATTCAACTTTGAGAATTTAGTAAAGATTTAGTGAAGATAAATACATACACAAATAAATATGCGATAAATCAAGGTAACGTCAAATAGACTTTTCACACTAACAGTTTAGTTTTAAACCCTAGGTTAATAAATCTTGGGTTATATTGTTCCCATTTTACTACATACTTCATCTTGGGTTAAGTAGTTAATTCTGGATAGTTAAGTCTAACTATTTCACTTGCTATATTTCTAAACCTTTTGTTCACATACTCATTTTCATACAGTATTTGTGAGGATAATAACATTTAATTTGACAAGTACAGCTCACAAAAAGCATGCAACCTGCAAAATAAATAAATAAATAATGTATGAATAAGAAATGTATCTGTGGAAATATTGTCACAAAATTGTACTCTTGCCTTAAATAATCTAAAAATCATACTATAAAACGTACCCAAAAAATCATAGGAAAATACAGAAGTGTTTGCTATCAGTTTTTGAGATTTAACATGTTTTTAAACGTGTTTCCCTCAGATAATGCATAAAGGTTTTTTCATTCATTTCTAATGAAGTTACAAATGTATTGTAGTCTGTAAATGTGTAGGCTACATTTGTAAACACTGTCTTCCTCTTAACCCTTCCCAGCCAAGAGTCGGGCCATCCCTATTCCAGTGGACCTGGACGGTCTAGTCAATGCCCTGTCGCTGAAGACACACACCAGCATGGTGCAGCGTGCAGTGAAGGACTGGAAGCTGTCGGCCCGTGGCCGTCCCCGCAAGGAGCCCTTTGGGGCCCATGATTACAAGATCATTGAGAAACTACAGGTAACGTCACCTTCACATCAAAAACGGTCACCGTTAAAACACCCTCATCTGTGTAGTTTTCTAAAGGCAACTGACCAATCAGAATCATGTACCCGAATGCAAGTGGCATAATTTTACCATCTGAAACGTGCTGTGACTTATATTCCAAAGCAACTTAATGTAATTAACAGCAAGCACGCAAAACATGCTACACACAAGTACACACATTTGAGAAATGTGGTATGAATTTAATTTTATAACGCATTTCCCAAATGCCCATATTTTTTGGGGTTTTTTTGGTCGTACGGTAGCCTATTCCATATGCTATTATTTATAAAATGTAATAATACACCTCCTTGCACATCCTCACTGATCCAGTAATTTTCATATGCTAACCCTAGGGGGTCCGTGGAAATGTCTAAGGAAAAACTGTGTACATTTTTTATGAATAAATATCATGATATCATGACACGAGATCTCGCGAGACTAAAATGTGACGAGATTTCTCGTCGAATGAAAAGCTGTCTTGCCTCCACTGTCGTTTTGCTGTTTATAAAAATAAAAACCATTGTAAATTATTGTAAACGTCTACTCTGCTCATCCAGCACGAGTTGCAGTCACATACATACTGTGACAGTGCAGCAGGAATCACAGTTCACCGATCTGCGTGACGATGGCGGAGGATTTGTTGCGCAACAGAGCGTTGACCACACAAAACGCGTTTTTCCATTCCAATGCGGTACTTTTCCATTGTTTTTTCTATGTAAACACGCGCTAGACGGATGTGTATAACGTTGCGTTCGTGTCTTGCACCTTTTGCAGCGTCTCGCGCATAACACAGCATTCTAAAAACGCGGCGCTCAAGTTAAAATCAGTTCCCCCATTCCACTGCCAGCGTCTCGTTTTACAAAGCAAAAACGCGTTCTGTGTGAATGGCCCCTTAGCGCGATCACGAATTTAAAAGTGAAAGTAAAACACGAGCTCCCTGATGCACGCAAATTAGACTGCATACAATAGCACGTCTCCCAATATCAAACCTATCTCTAGACGGTGTAGTTGTGGCTCTGGTCTCTGTTTGCACTTTGAATACTGAGAGAGTTGGCCTACTTTATGGTTGCACTTGCACTTAATTATTGCTTGCACTAATAAGACTAAGAAAAACTGTTATTTACACTGTTTTTATTTCTATTTTTAATTTGTGGAAAGTAGTTCCATTAGGAGGTCACACACAGCCTCAATCAGAAGCTCTTGAAGCTCATAATTCATGTACAGTAAGGTCCGTTTGAAATCATACTTGAGAGAAGCCAGTCAGTTGAGTTTGTGGTAAAACCTTGTACAGTGCTTGTATATTGTTGTATTTCATTGTATTTGATAATTCATACTCAAAGTAGAACTGAAATGACATTCATTACAAGATGATTTAGTTAAAACATTTCAAAATGCACCTGCAGACTATTTTTCCAGTCATGAATTTTGTCATTGATGATTTCTATAAAATATTGTGCAAAAATCTTGTCTCATTCTTGTGAACCCAATCTCGTGTCTCGTCTTGTCTCGTGAGATAGTGTCTCATCACACCCCTATAATTAAATGGTCACACACTTTAGTTTGCGGATCACATATTCACTATTAACTATGACTTTTGCCTCAAACTCCTAATTTCCTGCGTATTAACAGTTAGTAAGGTAGTTGTTATAATAAGTTTAGGTATGGGGTAGGGATAAGGGATAAAGAATATGGTCATGCAGAATAAGGCATTATTATGCACTAATAAACAACTAGTTAATAGTGAGATTTGGTCCCCAAACTAAATTAGCAAATGAATAAATAAAAAACAAGATTAAACTAAGTAAATGGAATAAAATAAAACTGAGTAAAATAAATACATTACAGTAATTTCATATTTAGGGGTCCATGGCATCTAAAAGATTGAAAACCCCTGTGCTAAACTGCTAATTATAACAGTAATAGTACTTGTGTTAAAAGCCTTGTGTATGTGAAAAAAGGCTTTTGTCTTAAATCGATTACTACTTTTGATTTGATTGATTTGATTTATGTGTTTCAGGGAGTCGTTGCATATCTGGAGGAGCAGTTTAGTCCACGGGTACAAGCAGAGTTCTCTGTATTAGTAGATGTGCTGCACAGCCCAGAGATGCTGTTTCCAGAGTCTGCTCAGCTCCGCAGTGAAGATGGAGCCTTCATGTCGAAGTGAGACACGCACCCACATCAAACAAATTAAAGCTGTGCGTCATCCACAATGAATATTAAACAGGTCCAGTGACAGTGTTAAAAATAGCCGTAGGTATAAGTATGACATTATAGATCCATGATAATTTCTGCTATCTTTCCAAACATTATATCAGCAACATCCTAAACAACTGATTTTTTGTTGTTGTATGTTTTGCCTGTAAAAATGGGATTAAGTATTGAAGTAGAATTGAAAACATTTTATGTTCGTATAAATGTGTCAGACCTGCTTCTGCTGTGAATGGTATACCAGCAACATCATATATAAGCTATAAAATGTATTTGTTGTGAATGTGCCTGGGGTTCTGAGTGCCTTATATAAGCAATTATCTGTGTCTGAGCAAGATATACCTCTAAAATCACAGTAGGTCTGTTTTTGAGGTGCACTTGTATATGTCTACACGGCTAAGACATAAAATATATTTCCTGTTTCCTGATTTTTTTTGGCCATTCCATTCATTGAAATTACTTGACTTATGGAAATTTGTTGTGCAAAAACAATTTAAATACTTGAATGCAATCCCTGATAATATGTGATAGCACAGGTAGGTTTCTTCAAGCATCTTGGAGACGTTGCAGCAGTTCTTGTTTTTTTCTGATTCTTCATGTAATCGCAGACAGACTGGATAAGATCTGGAGCACCGGCTGTTGTCAGACTCTTTGTGCACACAGAAATCTCACTGGATTATTACAATTAATGGCAAAAGGAATGTTTGAAAATGTAAACTGATATTTACTACTGACACACTACAGCAAAAGATATAAATAACTGGCTTAAAACTATTTTTTTAGACTTTTGCACAGTACTGTATGTTCACTTTTAATGTTATCGTTATCGGCCCGATAAGAAAATTTGGCTGATATATTTAAGCCGATGAATAATGGATTATTTCCTTCAGCTATACACTTCAGTTGTGCACTGTTCATCATGATGGTTTAGAATTGCTTGAAATATGATTGAAATTAGAGGAACAAAGAGGAAAATACAGTTAAGTGCAATGTGCAGCGCAAGTCTGTCATATAGGCTACATAACATTATAATGAGAATATTATATACAGCGGGGAAAATAAGTATTGAACACGTCATCATTTTTCTCAGTAAATATATTTCCAAAGGTGCTATTGACATGAAGTTTTCACCAGATGTTGGTAACAACCCAAGTAAGCCATACATACAAAGAAACAAACAAAAATAAGTTCAGAAATTAAGTTATGTGTAATAATGTGAAATGACACAGGGAAAAAGTATTGAACTATATAGACAACTGCTGAAAACTTACAGTAATTAAAAAGCAATCCAGCCCCCTGTCAGTGGAAATTAATAACAGCTGGTTCAGTCCCAAATGATGGCCTACAAAAAGGTCTCATTGCCAAGGTGTCAAACAAGACACATCTCATGATGGGTAAAAGCGAAGAGCTGTCTCAAGACCTTCGCAACCTAATTGTTGCAAAACATAATGATGGCATTGGTTATAGGCGCCATTCTAAGCTTCTGAATGGTCCAGTGAGCACTTTTGGGGCCATAATACGGAAGTGGAAAGACAATAATTTCACCATAAATTTGCCTCGACCAGTGCTCCTCGCAAGATTTCTGATAGAGGAGTGAAAAGAATAATCAGAAGAGTTGTCCAAGAGCCAAGGATCACTTGTGGAGAGCTTCAAAAAGACCTGCAGATAGCAGGTACTGTTGTCTCAAAGAAAACAGTAAGTAATGCACTCCACCGCCATGGCCTGTATGCACGCTCACCACGCAAGACTCCATTAGTGGAAAAAAAAGTGAAAATACTGGGAGAATATAGTGTGGTCACATGAGAGCAAAATTGAACTGTTTGGATGCTATAATACACACCATGTTTGGAGGAGAAATGGCAGTGCACATTACTCTAAAAACACCATACAACTTGGTCTTGGCTCTTGGACAAATCTTCTGATTATTCTTTTCACTCCTCTATCAGAAATCTTGCGAGGAGCACTGGTCGAGGCAAATTTATGGTGAAATTATTGTCTTTCCACTTCCGTATTATGGCCCCAACAGTGCTCACTGGACCATTAGAATGGCGCCTATAACCAATGCCATCATTATGTTTAGCAACAATTAGGTTGCGAAGGTCTTGAGACAGCTCTTTGCTTTTACCCATCATGAGATGTGTCTTGTTTGACACCTTGGCAATGAGACCTTTTTGTAGGCCATCATTTGGGACTGAACCAGCTGTTATTAATTTCCACTGACAGGGGGCTGGATTGTTTTTTAATTACTGTAAGTTTTCAGCAGTTGTCTTGGCTTTCAATGCCTTTTTGCGCCTCCCTTTCTTCATGTGTTCAATACTTTTTCCCTGTGTCATTTCACATTATTACACATAACTTAATTTCTGAACTTATTTTTGTTTGTTTCTTTGTATGTATGGCTTACTTGGGTTGTTACCAACATCTGGTGAAAACTTCATGTCAATAGCACCTTTGGAAATATATTTACTGAGAAAAATGATGACGTGTTCAATACTTATTTTCCCCGCTGTATAATTGTGTGCTTGGGACATG
This sequence comes from Squalius cephalus, assembly GCF_949319135.1. Classification (NCBI taxonomy): domain Eukaryota; kingdom Metazoa; phylum Chordata; class Actinopteri; order Cypriniformes; family Leuciscidae; genus Squalius; species Squalius cephalus. The sequence goes on along the minus strand of NC_137127.1, from coordinate 12,199,232 downwards.
GCTTTTAATGATGAGACTTTTGTTTTTGTAATCAGGCTCTCAAAAATTATATAATAATTTGGATTTAGATTTATTGGCCAATATATCGCTTATCGGCTTTCAAATATAAATAATTATTGGTATTGGGCAAAATGTTCATATCGGTGCATCCCTATATGCGCCTAAAGGGTTAGTAGTTTTTCCTCAAATCTGGCTTGCAAATCAATTGATTTTATTGACAGATATCAAATATGTGGATTGATTTACACTATGTTAACTACTCTTATGGGGTCAGTAAGATTTCATGTTCAGCAAGGATGCATTAAATTGATCAAAACTAGTAAAGACTTCTACATTGACTTGTACATTGGCCAGTTTGGTATTCCTGATTTATTGTTAATGTTAAATATGATACTATATTTTCTCGCAGGCTTATCAAACACACCAAGAAACTGATGGAGAAAGAGGAGAAGTTGTGCATTAAGATCCTGCAGACTCTTCGAGAGATGCTGGATAGGAAGGAGACACTCGAGGAAAAGGTAAGTGTGATGAGAACGTTTCCATAACCTAATTTCAGCCTTTTTTATTCCCTCTTTTACTTCATGAATGAATAAGTTATCTTAGTCTTGAACCAAAATTACAACTCATCTTGTTCACGGAGTGTATAAAATGCACACTGTAATTTATTCCTGTGTTGGCAAAGCTGAATTGTCAGCAGTCTTCAGTGTCACATGATCCTTCAGAAATCATTCTAATGTGTTGATTTGCTGCTCAATAAAGTTCTTAAAAAAAAAAAAATTGTTCAGCAAGGACGCGTGAAAGACATTTAGAATAGACTTCTTTCAAAAACATTAAAAACACATGAAAAATCTTTTAACTAATAGTGTAGAAATGTTTTTCTAATGCAACCTTACACTAACAAATAGCGGATCAGCTCATGTTGTGTAGCACACATCAAATATGCACCTGCCATCTGTGATGTCATAATGCCTCTAGGGATTGTTGATGCCATACCAAAAACCACCAGAAGAGGGCGCTAGTGCCAAAACCAAGAACTGTGAACCTGATGACCCTTCCCCAGAGCACGAGAGAGTGTGCGTGTGTGCGCATATGCGGGGCGAGTGAAGTGAAGCGCAGCTCTCGGGCCTCTGCAGTGTCGTTGGCATCTGTGGCAGAGTGAATGCTGGGAGTCCTAAAGCTCCAGACAGTTAATCAGCATTCAGCGGAGAAAGAGTCCCGCGCTGTTACATAAGCAAAGGCACATGAGGACACACTCATAGTGTTGGAGCAGGTAGCCAAATCACCCAGCACCACAAATCAATACTGCAGAGAGCTGACTACAGCCTTGCACATGGGGATAGAGAGAGCCAGAGAAAAATAAGGAAGAGGACAGAATAAAGGACAGGAAAAGCAGATTTATTCCCAGCTGTTGCATCATTAACATTATGACATCATAGTCATTATGACATCACAGTTAGTCGTGGAATGTCCTTAATGTAACATTTCAGCTGATTCAGCTTTGTTTCATTATGTTTCATAAACTGAACTAAATCCGCACTGAACTGACTTGAGCTGAATAATGACACTGTTGTCTTTTTTTGAGCTGTTTTATAGCAGAATTGAATTCTGTTTGCATCAATGATTCTGTTATTTTCCTGTTTGTCACTGTAAAGCTGCTTTGAAACAATCTCTATTGTATAAAGCACTATATAGATAAAGGTGACTTGACTTAACATACACGACTTGTCAAGTTAAGTCAACTTTATTTGTATAGCGCATTATACAGATTGTTTCACTGTAATAAATCGCAAAATAATATTGCCAACAATGCAAATTTCATTAAATATGAGATCAATTCAAACTGCTGTAAAGCAGCTTCAAAAATACAATAGTATCATTATTCAGCTCAAGTGAGATCTGTGTTAGTTCAGATCAATAACTGTGAAAAGTTCATTAATTATGAAACAAGTTCAATTCAGCTATAAGCAGCTCTACAGAAGACAATAGTGTCGTTATTCAGCTGGAGTTAGTTCAATGTTGCCTCAGTTCTAGGCCGCATTTCCCAAAAGTATTGTAAGCTAAGAGAACATTGGTGAGCTTTTGTGAAACAGCCCAGGTCAGTAGTTGATGTTGCAAAAATTTGTCAATTATGAAACACATTCGTTGCCATAAAGCAGCTTTACAGAAGACAACAGTGCCTTCAACCAGCTCAATTCAGAACTTGTGACAAGTTTGAAAGCAACTCATATTTGTTCCATCTCTCCACCACTGAAACGATAGTGTGCATAATTCCACGTCAGTTTGTGTTTATTTTGGAGCGCTCGTTCTCCACGGGGTTGAGCTGTTTTGTCGTGTTCTTCCCGCCCTGAGAGTGGTGCTGCAGTTTCACGCAGGCATGCTCGGCACAGACCGCCGGCTCCCCGGGGAGAGAGAGAGTAGGAGGGTGAGCTAGGGGAAAGAAGAAGGGAGGGAGCGAGCATGTGAGAAGCCATGTGAGGGAAGAGAAAAAGCGTGGCGCAGCAGCAGGCGGAGGGATTGGAGAGGTGCGGTGTCTGCTGAGTCCATGAGGCGACAGAGTGGGGGGTGTTTACGTAACCGGCCTGCAGTGTCTGAGCCAAACTCACGTGGCTCATCATGTTCTCGCTCTTGCTCACTCGCTCGGTCTCTCCCTTCATTTACCACTTGTTTATCTCAGTGTTTTTCTCTAAGCCTTTGTTTTTTGGTTGAATTTTGCTTGTATTAGCTAGAAGCCATTCTCTTTTTATCTCTTTCTATCACTTTCACCAATGACTTAGTGGTTTGGTTGCTGAGCAGCAGGTCATGACTCATGAACATAATTGGCCTTTCTTGCTCTCCCTCTCTCTCTCTCTCTCTCTCTCTTTCTCTCTCTCCGAGGTGAACGTGAGCATGTGGCAGCACACAATGTTCAGAATGTCAAGCAGGTGCTGTTGTTTTCTGCTGTTGTTTTAGATATGTGGTAATGGCCAAACGGTCAAAGCAGAGAAGGCTGACAACAAAGCTTCAAATCGCAGTGTATCAATACTGTTTTTGACACTATAGAAGGATTGTGTGTAGTTGCGTTCAGACTTGTGGTTCCAGAGAGAGGGCATGGTTTCTGTGATGACTTATAGTCCCCATGAAATCAAAAGCGACAGTTCTTTTTTTGATTGAATATTTCAGTGTTAATTTTTTTTTTTAAAAAGTGCCCTCGTACACGTAATCAAAAACGTTAACTTGCACTTCCCTCACAATGATAATTAAAGCTTGGATAGGCAATTTTTTTTTTCAAATGTTGTCCAATCATTACATTCGGTCCGAATGCAATGATAGGATGTCCAACCTGCTTGTCAACATATATTTACATACCTTCGCTCACACAGACATCACAAATCATCATTGTTCCATGAGGACACGGAGTCACAGAGTGCTTCAAACAAACAGCTTTTACAGTTCCTCCTGAACCAAAACAACAAGCTTATGTTGCATTCACGCTATGTCATAATTACCATAATTATGCGATGGCAACCCGCAACGTTCTACTCAGAGCTGTTCACATCCTTTGACTCAGATTTATGGTTTTTTGGCAACACTATCAACGCCGTCTATCGTGACGCTTTGCAGACTCAGCTCTGAATAAAGTTGCACTTTTTGGTGTTCAAACAAGAAAGTTCTCAAAACAAAGACTGGGATGTACTGTACTATGTTCGTGGGCAGGTTGTGTTCTAACATAGTCAGTTACGTCAATGAAAACACAGATCTGTTCATAAATCCCTCTGGACTAACTCGAGCACGAGCACCAGGACGATTTCCATGGAAAAGGCGGTAATAGAGACACCACACAGGGTTCATGTTTTTGCAGAAATTGATAAATGTGTGAGTGTTCATGGCTCAGTGTACATGTAAAAACCCCTCTGTAAGACATCCAGGCCAGTTATATTCTTTAGCGCATACTTTTCCCTCTTTTCCAAGACTTTGCGTCCAGCTCTTGTTACAAAACATTAACCGCGGCCTGTTCTGGAGTGTGTTTGTATAGAGTAATACCTCACGTCTCACGAGTCAGGCGTGCCCTTGAAGTAAACTCTCTCATGCCAGTATTTGGTGACTAACTTTGTGTGTGTGTGCGCACAGGTCTCTCCTGTTTGTTGACAAAGGAAAGAAAAGCCCTGTTACATAACAGACTATGTCTCTCTCTCTCTCTCTCCCTCTCTCTCTCTCCCTCTCTCTCTCTCTCTCTCTCTCATCCTGCTGGATCTCTCTCCAGCCAAGTTTCACACTACCGCCCGGAGGCAAAGCAGCTTTTCAGATTACCAACCTCACACGGTTAAACCCCTCACACACATGCAGATGCACACACTCACACACCACTGAACTGGGGGTGGGACACGTACATGCTCTAAAACGCAGCTCATACACTAGCTCAGTGCTAGCAGGTCTCCCTGATGACTGCAATGAAATACGACTGTTTCAGCCCACACACAAATCCCACCAGAGCATTCAGAGCTCTTAGACCAAAGCCTACACAGACACACACACACGTTTAACCCCAGGGTCTCGCCAATGCCATATGCCAGCAGACCTGTTCTCACAGTTCTTACAGTGAAATAAAGCAGGATGTGGCGTTCCTGCTGCTACAGTTGGCATTTAAAATCTATATGAAACGTGTTCGCGACACATTTAACTTCTGTACTGGGACCTACGGTTGGGGACATTCAAGATTGAGACCATATTGAAAGTCTGGAATTCAAAATTTGGAAATAAGCAAACTGTTTTTGAAAAATGTAGAATAAAGAAACTTTGGTAACACTTAAGTTTAGGGTCCAATTTTCACCATAAACTATTCTTACTATAAACAATTACTAATAACATTAACTTAATCAGTGCAAGTTTACATTTTATTTGATACTTGATCTAAATTAATTTAAATAAACTAAAAGGAAAAAAACTAAAATAAAATAAATGTAAATAATGTCTAGCTTACAGCGGAAACCCACCAGTAGGTGGCGGAAAGTCACATCACATTGAGTCCTTGGGCCCTGTCTTACACCCGGCGAAATGCAGCGCCAAGCGCGACGCAAGTTTTTTTTTGCTAGTTTCAGTCCGACGCGGTTATCATTTTCACGCCCTGCGCCACGTTGTTTAAATAGCAAATGCATTTGCGCCCACTTGTGCACCCATGGGTGTGCTTATCTGAAAACGAGGTGTGTTCTGACACATTGTTGGCGCATTGCTATTTTGAGGCAACAGAAATAGACTGCGCCATTGCCCAACTGAAACCTGGTCTAAAGTCAATGGCGCAATATTTTTTTTGTTATTTAATGAGCGCGTTAGTAATGTGCGCCTGCCGGCGGGTTCACAACGTGCGTACACTCTTCTTATTAAACACACAGGGACGCACAGCAGCACACAAACATGCCAAATATTTTAAATAAAAGGATTACAATGTAAAAGATTATTATTGTATACATAAAGATATGGTGGAATCCGGCTTGTCCCGTAGATGGTCGCACTTTTACCTCGCGCACAAGCAGATCCGTTTGCGCTCTGGAGACGCGTTCGGTCTTTCCACTATCAAATTCCGTCAGGTAAATAGCGAATTTGCCATGGCACGAGTGCAACTGGCATTTAAAGGGAATGGGAGATGAGACTCTGATTGGTTTAACGCAAGTAAATCCCAAAACACACCCATTACTCAGAATAGGGACAACCCTTTTAGACCATGTGCCTGCCGCGCCGACCATTTTCCCCGTCGTTAAACTAGCAAAAGTGGATTCGGACACGCCTTAAGTGAACTTGCGCCGTGCGCTTTAGACCATGCGCTTATATCGTTAAAATAGGGCCCATTGAATCATTCATTCAAATCAATTCATTCAGAAACGTTGATTCATTTAGGAACGAAACATGGTGCTCGAAGACGCGCAACATGATGTGGCTTTTTTTGGAACTATTTTCATTGAAGGAACAAAAACAGACTACTGTGTTACTTAATACTAATTGTTTGTTGAACTTTTCTATAATCTCAATATCACATTTGCAATAAATTCAGGGATATATCAGCACTCCTGCTGTTGCTTAACTATTGTTATAAATGTAAAAACCAGGAACTGATTATTGGGGTATTTTTTTACCCTTATAACTTGAATTTTGGGGACATTTTTGTTCATTTTGATGCCATTTTTGCCACAAGCCCCCGTTAATTGCAGACCCTGGTGTGTGTCAATCTAGATCCAAGAGGAATCAAACCATACAATCCCGTTTCGAGAAAGAAAACAATGTAAAATTAAAACAATTTAATAAGAGGAAAGGTTTGTAGCACACTTACAATTTAAAGTTAAATTCATTACTGAAGGTAACCTATACTGATTTAAAAATGACTGATTTCTTTATAAATATTGCGTTGTGTTTATAAACCTGTGAAAATAGTTCCCGTGCCCCTGGCCAAATTAGAAGAGATCAACAAGCATTCTTTTAGCAGTTATCAAGCTAACGTTATCGATCAAATCCTTGCCAATTAAATTAGATCTGGAAAACGGGATTCACATACTATTCATTAACACACACAGCGATACCTCTTTTTAGCTGCAATGTATCGTCGGACTGCAAGTCGAGGATACCAAGGCAAAATGTGGAAGGCTCGTGCCCCAGTTAAAAGGGTCTAGCAATGCCCCTGACTTAATCCTACCAAATACCTAAACTTAACGACTACCTTACTAACTATTAATAAGCAGTAATTTGGAGTTTATTGAGGCAAAAGCCGTAGTTAATAGTCAATAGTAAGAATTGGACCCTAAATTAAAGTGTGACAATGAGTAAGAAATTACATTTTCTATTCAACTTTTCACTAACATTTAATTAGAAAAATACTCAGAATTTGAACTAGTGTTCTTCTCCCATATTTTTATATTCAGAGCCGAGTGTCTCTTTAATATATAACTCTTGTTGAAAAATTTTCAATCTGTTTGCAAGTTTGCGTTCTGTATTCATGAGGATGGTGTTTTTTCCTTCCCACCCCGTTTAAATAAGTCATCAAGCATGGTGCATGAGGTGTGTGGTCGCCATGGAAATAAGCCAGTACATGCTGTACAGCTCCTTTTCCTTTAAGAGTCAGAAAAACACACCTATAAGATGATCCACAGGGGGTTCACAGAATGCAGCAGCAGTGAGCTTCAGTGAAAGGACTAACTTCAGGAGCAGCATGTACTCAGCAGCTTACAGTAGATCTGGTTCTTTATAGTCAAAAAACACCATTGGAAGACACCGTAGTTGTTACTCATGGGAATATATTTTTTAATAAAACCGTCTAAGAAGAATTGGAAATAATTACCTGTGGAATTTGCTTAGGACACAATGTCTGAACCTACTTGCCATACCACCCTTATTATTTACTTACAGGACATTAACTGATTACTTATCAGACTACATATATAGGCTGCATTTATTTGTATTGAAAATATAGTAAAATATTCTGATTTAAAATAAATGTTTTCTGTTTTTGTACATTTTAAATGGTAATTTATTCCTGTGATGCAAAGCTGAATTTCCAGCATCATTATTCCAGTTTTCAGTGTCACATGATCCTTCAGAAATCATTTCTGCTCAAGTAACATTTCTTATTATTAGCAATGTTAATTTCTTTTGCTACCGTGATAAAAAAAATCAGTATTATTGATGAATAGAAAGTTCAAAAGAGAAGCATTTTTTGAAACAGAAATCTTTTGTAACATTATAAATGTCTTTACTGTCACTTTAGATCAACTGAATGCAGTCTTGCTAATAATATCTGTAAGTTTTAAAGTTCATCTGTTTGTTATCCAACTTGTTGTTTTTTAACTTAATTTTAAGGGGGTTCAATCTTTATTTAGGGATTCACACCCTAGTAAAGTGCTTCAGTGGTTTGTGCTCATTTGATATCCAAAACAAATTGATATCTCCATCCTACATGCTTTTATAACTACCTCAATGGAAGGCTGTACAACAGATGTTATAAATGCTGGCAGTTTGTCAGTCCTTTGCTTATAAATTTGAAGTGGATTCATCATGCAGATTAATTGTGCATGAGACTAAGCATCTGTAAATGTGTACGGAGTACTGTTTGTGTAACATGCCGTGTTAATGTGTGTAAATGCTCACTTTGGTGGGTTCCGAAGGTTCGGGTGTGTCTGAAAACAAGGCCCAAGCTTCCACGGGTCAGGCGCTGACGGCATACAGTGCATCTCACAAACACATCCTGTGCCCCTAATGATGTTAGCCGATCACATGCCCCACTTCCGAATGACACCAGGGTCGGTCATCTTCAGGAATGGTTGTTTACGGCTGTTTGTCTTGGCCCTGCCTGCAAATCAACAAATTTCTCCAATTGCTCTCACATGCAAGACTAATTTGTTTTGCTCCTAGTGGCACTGTTTATGAGGAGAGCCACATTGAACACTGCTGCCACTGAGAGCGGGTCATAAGAGACGTCTGGACCAATCGCAGAGGGTCAGGCCACTAGCCTGGGCGGATGCTTACAGGAACCCTGAGTTAAGAGTCTTCACTGTGAGAAGATGAAATGCAATGGGAGATTGATATTAGAGAGTAGCGTTGGGTTTTATGGCCAGAACCAAAGCCAGTGTAGCTTATGATCAAGATGCAGCAAGATCTTGAAATGTTCTTTAAAAAAAACAATTGAACGGATCTTTCAGATCAGTTTTGTGAACCAGATAAACTCTTTCAAAGAAAAGATACAGCTCAAAAGAATGATTCATTCCACTCGAATGAACAGAGCTATTAAGTGCATGAGTCATGTGGATCACTTTCATATAAGGGTCAGAAATGTACTTTTCCATTAAGGGGCAGCATTTGCTTCCTGGAATTGATTTCCTAGGGCATTTTTTACCTTTATAATTTTTATATATATACCTTTTTAATGTTTCTGTGTTGCCTTTTATGTCAGATACTTAAATTTAACAATTACTTCAGTCAATTAGAATACTATAACCTATAAAAAATCAAGGCTTCACATTGGTTATTTTAGTAGCATGGAAAAAATAGTTCAAATTGGGGATAAATTAAATACAGAGAGTGAGCAAAGATTGTTCCCCATTACTAAAGCGGCCCATCTAATTCAAGTTATACATTCTCGCCGAAACTCACGTTACAATCACTGTATCTGGACTTTGTTGTTTATGATGAGAGGATTTTTTTCACCTCGCAATGTTTGGATTTTTTATTTTTAACCGAAACTTGGCTCAATGTTGGCGACCTGAGCCCTTTCACAGAGCTTGTACCACTGGACTGTGATTTTCTTAGTTCACCCCGTACCACTGGTCGCCGTGGGGGAGGTATTGCATCAGTTTTTAAAAAGAAATTTGACTGTCGAAGCATGAAGACAAACATCTTCTCAAGATTCGAAGTGCAGTTGATGCAAATTGACATATAAAATCCGGTGTTATGTGTGTTGGTGTATCGACCACCCAAAACAAATAAGAACTTTATTCCTGAGTTCACTGAGTTTTTAGGGGGAATCATGACGAAGCATGATAGGCTCTTGATGATCGAGGATTTTAATATTCATGTGTGTTGTCCCTCAAATGTGCTGGCAAGAGATTTTTTAAATCTTATTGATTGATTTAATCTTGTCCAGTCTGTGACAGACCCGACACATTAACATGGACACACCTTGGATCTTGTTTTATCTTATGGTTTAGCGGTATGTGATCTTGAAATTACTGATACTGGTTTCTCTGATCATAAGTCTGTTGCTTTCAAAATTTCTCTATCATACCCTGTGGGGAAATCCTTTGTGTCCCCTCGCAGGTGTCGTACTATGAACTCTGAAACTATTGAAGATTTTTGTAGTATGTATAATGAGGTTGAAGGCCAGACGTGTTAAACCAAAATTAGAACCATGGTTAAACGATTCCACTCGTGCTCTCCGTTGGTTGTGTAGACGTGTAGAGCGAAAGTGGAAGAAGAATAAGCTCCAAGTTTCTCACGATATTTTTAAGGGCCCGCTGTCAAATTATCAGGAAATGGTCAAAACTGTGAGGGGCAAATATTTTTCTGATCTTATTGAAAAGAATCTCCATAATTCTAGAGTTTTATTTAATACATTGAATGCTGCGATAAATCCTCCTGCCTCCAATGGTATTGATGTCTCTGTGCAAACTTGTGAAAATTTTCGCACACATTTTATAGACAAGATTGGAACACCATGTTGGAGTGCGAGGAATGGCCCTTCAGTACTTTAAGTTCTATCTAACGAACCGTAGTTTTGCAGTTAAACTTGGCGAATGTTTGTCGACTTCACCTCCACTTACTTGTGGTGTACCTCAAGGGTCCATTCTTGCTCCCCTTTTGTTTTTGTTATACATGCTCCCTTTGGGATCTATTTTCAACAAACATGGTGTTTCTTTTCACTGTTATGCCGACGACACGCAGATTTATCTGCCATTCAAAAAGAATAACAAGAACGCTTTAAGTCTGCTTTTGGACTGTCTAAATGACGTAAAAAGCTGGATGGCTTTAAATGATCTGAAACTTAATGATAATAAAACAGAAATTATTTTATTTGGACAAATTGAAAATTCAGTTTCTCTCAATTCTAATCTTGGTCCCTTGGCTATGTACAATAAGGCGTATTATTTGACAAAGAACTCAAATTTGATAAGCAAATAAATAATGTTGTTAAATCCTGCTTTTTTAATCTGAGACTTCTATCCAAGGTAAAGAGCTTTCTTTCTTTTAATGATCTTGAGACAGCCTTTATCTTATCACGACTCGATTACTGTAATACTCTCTACACAGGAGTTAGCCAGACAGCGTTGGCGCGTTTGCAGATTGTCCAAAATGTGGCCGCTAGGCTATTGACAGGTACAAGAAAGCATGAGCACATTACTCCAATTTTGTACTTGCTCCAATGGTTGCTGATCCGTTTCCGTATAGAACATAAACTTTTAATGTTTGTTTTTAAATCCTTAAATGGTTTGGCACCTACATATCTTGATTCCTTAGTGAAACGTTATATACATCAAATAGATCCCTGCGGTCTTCCGATCAGTCTCTTTTAACGATTCCAAGATCTAGATTTAAACTTAGGGGTGACCGCGCCTTCTCGATCGCTGCCCCGAAACTTTGGAATTTGTTACCCGTTCACATCAGATTGGCTCAGACTATTTCGAGTTTTAAATCATTGTTAAAAACTCATTCAATTCAACCAATGAGCATGTCCACTGAACAGCGGTGACTCTGATTGGCCTTTGCATTCATAAGCTCGACAGTAACAAGTGTGCACAATGATGCAAAAACTTTAAAAAAGGAAATCTGATGCAAGGTGAACAGATCTAAATGTAATTCTGCAGTCGACACTCTTCATCCATTTTCACATTTTACTTAAATCGCTAAATTGTAATAGATTTAGTTTAACTGTTATTTTTTTACCCCCTTATTTTGAATTTGGGGGGCTTTTTGTTCCTTTTAGTGGTATTTTTGTCTCAAGCACTTGTTCATTTCCGACCCTACTTTCATGTGCTTTTGCATCTTGAAAGCTTTCAAGCTTCAAAAAGAATGCAAAGGCACCATAAAGCTACTGTATATCTTTTTCTCACTCATTCTTTCCCACTTCCCCGGTTTCTGTTATACCAGTTCTCAACTCTGAAAAGATGTAGCCATGGTGTTCATGTCTAGACTGCCCAATGAGATTTTAGGTGTATGGATTTTTCTCTCTCACTCTTTCTCTTCCATAAATCTGTTCCACCCAAAGCCATAGTCCTCCTTCCGCCCTTAGATGAGAGTGCAAGGTTTCAGTCTATTCACTTTACAGTGCCAATGAAGTTTTCTGAAGGTCTTTTGTTTACAGAATCGTTTTAATGGTTAAAACATAAAATTACTTCCTTGGCTTAAATTAGCAGGGAATTTTTGGTTGTAATACACCTCACCTGTCACAGACTTTATTATTACTTTAGCACCCTTTAAAAATGTTATATTATTATACTTAAACAGCAAGTTAGGCTGCATTTATTCAAATTTTTTTTGTAAAAAACGTAATAATGTGAAATATTATTACAGTTTAAAACAATTTTCTATTTGAATATAGTATTTGAATATATTTTTAAATTTGTACATTTTCAAAATTTACTCCAGTCTTCAGTGTCAAATGACCCTTCAGAAATCATTCAAATATGCTGATTTAGTGCTCAAGACATATTTCTACTTTATTGTCAATGTTGAAAATGGTTGTCCATATGAAGAGTTCAGATGCAAAAGCCTCTAAGTGCCATCTGAAATTTTCTTCTAGAATGATCATTTTTATCAAGCTCATATATTTAAGTTCAATAATTTCACTTAAATGACAATTAATAGGTCATTTTCATTGTCATTTAAGTGAAATTACTGAACTCTATTGAATTCTAGAAGAAAATTTCAGATGGCACTTAGAGGCTTTTGCATCTGAACCCTTCATATACAAAATTGTGTGTGTATATGTGTGTGTGTGTATATATATATGTATATATATATACATATGCACTGTGATGTGTGTGTATATATATATATATATATATATATATACACATACAGACATACATATACATACACATACACATACACACACACACACACACACAATTTTGTATATGGACAACAAAATTATATATATATAATTTTGTTATCATTATTTTTTACTGTATACTTTTTAACAAAACTTAAAACTAGTAAAAAAAAAAAGTGTGGCAGCTGTAAGTTTAGAGCAGAGCTCAATGTGTTGTAATGGGAGGTGAAATGACTCAGGGTGTGCTGTGAGGCCTAAGACAAAACCTGACTTGATGAGACCAGCAGCACAGAGCAACCCTCCCTCTCTCTCTCTCTCTCTCTCTCTCTCTCTCTCCCTCTCTCTCTCTCTCTCTCTCTCTCCCTCTCTCTCTCTCTCTCTCTCTCTCTCTCTCTCTCTCTCCCCCTTTCTCTCTCTCTCTCTCTCTCTCTCTCTCTCTCTATCTCTCTCTATCTATCTATCTCTCATTCTCTTGATCCCTCCATCCGAAGTTCGCAGTTACCTGCAAGACAGCAGCAGAGGGCTTTTTTTTTAAGCTTGCTGAAGCATCCCAGGCTTAGCCAGGCCAGCCGCAGTGTGGCGTGCCCGTGCACATTTTAAAAAAAGTCAGCCTGTCTGTTTCTTCCTCCCCACTGCTTTATCTATCTCTCCATCTTTCCCTCAGCCGCCTTCTCTCTCTCTTTCTTTCTCTATCTCCTATGTGTCTTTTTTTTCTTGCTCTCGCAGTCTCTCTCTCTCTTTTGTTCTCACTTCACCTGCGCAGGGTTTTTTTTTTACATGCAGCAGCAGACGGATGAGTCAGGCTGGCACAGCTACCTTCATCTCTCACGTTCCTCCTCTGTCTTCCTATAAAGTCCTCTGCAGAAGTGCAAGAAAGACTGCAGCATCAGGAGACACTAAACTCCCCCATTACAGCTGATTTTGTTGGAGAGAAAGCAGCTTCTAGGAAAGCATGTCCAATTACAGTGAACAGGAGCAGGACATGACACGAAGAGGCCCCGAATATAGACATATATGGTTTATTATGGCTTATGTCTGAAACCTAAAGGGATGATTCACCCAGGAATTGTGTCATTGTTTACTGTCACATTGTTATCCTCACATCGCTCCAAACCTGCATGACTTTGTTTCTTCTGTGGAACACAAAATAAGATATTGTGAGAAATGTCTCACAAAAGTCACCAAAACTGTTTGGTTACCAACATTATTTTGTGTTCTGCAGAAGAAAGTAAGTTTGAAACGAACATATGGGGTGAATAAATGATGACAGAACTTTAATTTTTGGATTAACTATTTCTTAAATTGTGTGTGTGTGTCTTCACAAGGGAAATGGATTAATAAACATACTAAATGATGTTTTCTTGAACATGTAAAAATGCAGAACGTTTTCTGTGTTGGGTAGGGTTAGTGTTAGGGGATAGAATATACAGTTCGGACAGTATAAAAATCTTTACGCCTATGGAGAGTCCCCACAAAGATAGCGAAACCGAATGTGTGTGTGTGTGATGGTTTGTCCAGACTGTTGAAGCAGACACAGTCTGTGCTGACTGCTGATGGGTGTTTACTGAGAGAGTGGGAACAGCAACAACACGTGCTTGTCAGAGTGAGAGAGAAAAGTGTCTTCTCTCTGTGGCAGTTTGTCAGTCTTGTGTCAGCACATGCATGGCCACACAGCCACCCTGGGTTTCATTATCCTCCTGTGCAACAGTGTAGAAGGGCAAAGTGAGTAAAATGTCATGGCTTGTCTGCCACGTTACTTGTTTCTTGGTGCCCACAGGGGATTCAACAACCATGATTTGCTGTTAGCTAGTCGGTTGCAGGTGGTGTTTGTGGGAGGGACATTGTCATTCTGGGATTTAAATCTACAAAATGTGTAGAATTTGTTCACACTATTTTTAGTAGATTAACCCGAAAAGTGAAATACTGTATGATTTAAAAGTAAACTAACATATTGGTGACCTGAATTATATACATGTATAAGGCAAGGCAAGGCAAGTTTATTTATATAGCACATTTCATACACAATGGCAATTCAAAGTGCTTTTACATAGAAGAAATTTAAATAATAAAAAGAAATAAGAATAATTAAAACAGTTTAGAAAACAGTGGGACAGTGCTCATTCAGTAAATGCACAGCTAAACAGAAGTGTTTTGAGTCTGGATTTGAAAGTGAGTACTGTAGGAGCACATCTGATCTCTTCTGGAAGCTGGTTCCAGCTGCGGCTGGCATAATAGCTAAAAGCGGACTTGCCATGCTTAGAGTGAACCCTTGGTATTTCTAGCTGATGTGAACCTAATGATCTGAGTGATCTGTTGGGTTTATATTCAGTGAGCATATCTGCAATGTATTGAGGTCCTAGGCCATTGAATGATTTATATACCAGTAATAATACTTTAAAATCAATCCTACAGTACATCTAACTGGGAGCCAGTGTAAAGACCTGAGGACTGGTGTGATATGTTCATATTTTCTGGTTCTGCTCAGAATCCTGGCGGCAACGTTCTGTATGAGCTGCAACTGTCTTATGGTCTTTTTGGGAAGGCCAGTGAGGAGTCCATTACAATAGGTCTGACTCTAGTGTCACACCAAGATTCCTGACTTGATTTTTAGTTGTTTGACCCCTAGAGTGAAGGTATGTGTTCACCTTGAGAACTTCATCTTTGTTTCCAAACGCAATGACAGTTTTGTGTTTGTTTAACTGAAGAAAGTTTTGGCACATCCAACTGTTGACTTCATCAATGCATTGGCACAGGGAGTCAATGGGGCTGTAATCGTTAGGCGATAGGGCTAAGTAGATCTGTGTGTCGTCTGTGGTAAGCAATTTGGTTCTTTCTCATTATTTGGCTCATTGGGAGCATATACAGGTTGAACAGGAGTGGCGCAAGAATTGAGCCTTGAGGGACTCCGCATGTCATGGATGTCCACTCAGACTTATGGTCTCCTATACTCACATACAGTACTAACCTAACATATATATATATATATATATATATATATATATATATATATATATATATATATATATATATATATATATATATATATATATATATATATATATGAAGACTTCAGATGCAAAAGCCTCTAAGTGCCATCTGAAATTTTCGTCTAGAATGATCATTTTTATCAAGCTTGCATGTTTATGTTCAGTTATTTCACTTTAATGGCAATGACAATTACCTATTAATTGTCATTAAAGTGAAATTACTGAACTTAAATATATGAGCTTGATAAAAATGCTCATTTTAGAAGGAAAGTTTACATGGCACTTAGAGGCTTTTTCATCTGAAGTCTTCATATATATATATGTGTGTGTGTATGTATATTTTTTTTAAATTTTATTATTTATTTATTTATTTATTTTTCATTGTTTTGTTGTTTTATTTTACTGTTTCATTGTTATTTTTTATTGTTGAATTGTTTTATTTAATTTATATATATATATATTATTGTTTTAGTTTTATTTCATTTGTTTTTATTGTTTTTATTTTATTACTTTTTATCGTTTTTGTTCATTTAATTTTTTTATTTTTTTTTATTGAATTTGTTATTTTTCATTTCTATTTTATTTTATTATTTTATTGTATTTTTTTTTTATTTTTTTTATTTTTTTTATTTCGGACTCCTTTCTGAAATGTCATGTCAATTATGAATTTCTGGTGTAATGGTGATCTTTGATATTTCATACTTTCATACAACTGATATTTGAGCCACTCCTACAAGCTGTCGAATGAACAGGACAAACCGAGAGTCACACCTGTTGATAAATACGTTTGTCAATCGTAATTAAACTGTGACCACGTGAACAGTCTTTCTCTCTCCAAACTCAAAAACACAGAAAAATAGCTGCAACCATTCCCAACCAGATGTATAAAAGCAAGAGAATGAGACAGGCAGGAAGGATACAAAGATAATAAAAAAGCATTCGGTCAGGAGACAAAGGAAGGGAGAGACAATCACTATACCATCCCGCTCCTTCCGCCGTGTCTTCCTCGTGATCTCTCAGCAAGCCACCACCAGGTGTTACATAACTCTCTCTCTCTCTCTCTCTCTCGCTGTGTTGATCTGTCTATCTCTCTCGCTTGCTCTTGGTCTCTATGCCAGCCACTCTCCCCCCCACCCTCTGTCTTTTTCACACGTTCAGTTTCTCTCCCACTGGGAAACAGATTTTCAAGGCAGCCGTCTGCTCTCTACCTTCAGCACTCGCTGTCTACCCTCTGCCTCCCTGAGGTTTCGCTACACTTCTGGCATAATTACAGCAATTACTACAGTTTATACTAGTTATGTAAAAGTTGTCCCATGTGAGTGTGTGTTTTTATCCAACACGGTTGGGAGGAAAACACGTGAAAGTGTGAAGGGAATCAAAACGGACAGGAAATGAAGCACTCTGAAAAACTGAGTTTACTATGAATAGCAGTAGGTAGTCAAAAACATTTTTTTTTTTTTTTTAAATAAATATACTTAAAGGAATGTTCAGGGTTCAGTACAGATTAAGATCCATTTAGTTATATTTCTGTAAGTCTCTTATGCTTATGTATTTATTTGATCAAAAATACAGTAAAACCATTTTTTTAAAAACTTTAAATAACGGTTTTCTGTTTGGATAAAATTTTAAATGTAATATATTCATGAATTTTCATAATCATTACTGCAGTTTTAAGTGTCACATGATCCTTCAGAGAGCATTCTAATATGTTATTATATATTAGTAATATATTATTAGTAAGAAATAATTGACATTCTGGCCTGTTGAATTGTTAAAAAATCAGGCACTCCTCGGGTGGGCAGTATTTTCTAATAATTCAACGGACCAGTCAATTAGTTCGCTTATTCTACGGTTACACTACACCTCAAGACATTGTTCAGATGATGTGTTTCAAGACATTTGTCAGGTTTTTGTCCTTAAAAGGCCTAACCCTAATTTCTTAATTTCTTCTGGGCATCTAATCCCACACCTCCGTTGCTAAATCCAAAATGTCATTTTAGAGTTAGTAACGGAAGCTTCAGCCACTGATAGCAGACTAATAGTTATTAATGAGAGAGAGAGAGAGAGAGAGAGAGAGAGAGAGAGAGAGAGAGAGAGAGAGAGAGAGAGAGAGAGAGAGAGAGAGAGAGAGAGAGAGAGAGAGAGAGAGAGAGAGAGAGAGAGAGAGAGAGAGAGAGAGAGAGATTTAGCAGATTGTGAATTACTTGAATCTATGTTGAATCTCAGCTAAATAATTTGGTGATGTGAAAGGAGCATGCAATGCGGTCAAGACCTGTCTGGAACTACTTTAGCCGTGCATTTCCCTGAAAATAATAGTGCAACAGTTGGGTTCCGGAAGTAAAAACTCCATTCATTTTTGCCATAGGTAAATTGATTTTAAACGGTATCTTATAAACCTTTAAAGACAGACCTTCTGTGAGCTACAAGGTTGTTAATCGATGGTATTTGCTTATGCTTATGCCAAAGCCATCAGCCTGCATTATTTCAGCTTATTTTTAAAATAGTAGTGTTTAACAGTTGAATTCCTGGTTAAAAACTACATTACCCATGATGCTGGACAGAAATTTACACCAGAGAGTCGAAAAAGCAACACACTCCAAAATAGCTCTTTAGAACAGTTCTGTTCTTTAAACAACATATTATTTAACTATAATAAAAGTAATTTGATAATAAAAGTTATAGAATGATACATCTGTCTATCTGTATATGGGGTTTCTTGAACATTTAGAATATGCCATATTTTGAGGATGACTCAACTGCCTTTCTCTGTTGTTTCCTCAGGGTACCACACTGAGGAAGAGTCTCCTTACACACTACTTTGGCAACCAGCGACCCCACACCAAAGCCCTGGATTACAGCAGTGGGAACAGTTCTTCCTCTGGAGGTCTGGGACAAAGATGACCATTAGAAGAAACACTGTCCGCTCACCATAAACATCCTGACTCAACAGTGTGTTTCTGTGTGTATAGGTAGCTCTCCTGGGCAGGACTCTGATAAGCCAGGCACTAGCGTAGCAGACATCCAGTGTGCGCTGGACAACGTGGGAGCGTCCGAGCTGGTCATCGACCTCATCGTCAGCACTAAGAATGACCGTATATTTGAGGAAAGCATTCTGCTGGGCATTGCACTGCTGAGAGGAGGGAATACACAGATTCAGGTATATAAAGGTGGTGCTACACATTCACAACATGCCATCCACAAGATCCAGATGATGTAATTTCCTTCATGTCTCCCTGCAGAACTCTTTCTTCCATCAACTGCACAAGCAGAAGAAGTCTGAGAAGTTCTTCAAGGTCTTCTATGACCGGATGGAGCAGGCTCAGAAAGAGATCCGCTCTAGTGTGTCAGTCAACATGTTTGAGCTCAGCTGCAGGAAGAGAGAAGAGGAAGGAGAAGGCTCTGGAATCAGATATAAGAAAGGTGTACTTCCACTTTCTTTCATTAGAAAAATGTTTTTTTTTTAAGACCATGGAAGGTGAATATGATGAAAGTATGAAGAAATGTTGGGTCATATTTCACCCCAAAATTAACAGAACAGTATAATCATATTTTGTTTAAGAAAATCAAGCAAGTTATTTATTTATACATTTATTTCTTTATTTTCTTCTTATATTTTTTTCTTCCATTTTCATTTTGAGATTGACTCGGGAATGTTTCTTTGTATGTTTTCAGAAGTTCATGCTTCATTCTGAAATATGAGTTCAGAGATAATTCAGTAGATCTAAAGATTTCCCATGGTTAACAGATTTATTTATTTCAATACAAGGTTGATAAATGGTCTGAATGAAAATTCTGGATGCTCTTGGCTGAAAACTGAAAATGCTTTTTAAAAAGGATTCATTTTTTATTTTAAATTAGCATTTTTGTATAAGTGTATTAATATTATACTTGTTAATGATACTGAATTTAAAAAATACAAGCTAATACAATAAAGTAACCACACTTTTGTTGAAAGTAACACTATAATTGGACAGAATATATATTAATATTAAATATCAATGTATTATTCTATATTCGGTTCTATGCAACAGAATCAGATTTATTTTATTTTTTTTACCAATTATTCAAATAATATAAAGTCCTACAACGCTTTTATTATCAGAGCATGTGAGCAGATCAGTGAACGAGAGGCTAACGTCGTTTTCCCAGTGTTTCCCAGCATGGCTATACCACACCATCTTACAGCACAAGTATAGACCTAGTACTTCATAGAAATTTCATGTTGGCGCATTATTTGAGCGGTCGTTGCTTTTCCAATGAGAATGAGCGGTACATGGGTGGAGCGTTCACATGGGCCGTAAGCAACTGAGCTTTGCACATGCAAAGAGCAGAATATTGAGCAGAGCGTCACAACTCGCAGTGACAACGGCTAGAGCGAGAGTGAAACTTGAGCGCTGAACACTGAGGGGCGGGGAGGCATATATTTTTGGACGTTTTTCAAAATGCCATTTTCGGTTTTAGTCTCTTGCTGAAAATAGAGATGTGTCCTAATTGCAGTGTTCTGCTTTATCATGTTTAGACCTAAAAAGAATGACCTAGACTCTCTAAATGATGTGCTATGTCTGAATTAGAAGTATGTCATTGGTCCTGTGAAAAGCCTGTTTATCACAAACAAGTGTGCCTTAATGCATAGCTAACCATGTGATTGCAGTTCAGGCCTGAGGCAGCGTAAATGAAGGGACAGTCAGGCATATGAATAGTATCTGTCCCCATTTCAACTGCTGTGCTCCATATCCTGTCACATGAGGTCATGTGAGGGGTAGCTGGCATTTTATCAAAGGCCTGCTGTTAAAAAGCAGGGTTTTATTTAACACTTCTCATCGAGAGAGGAAAGATATCAAATTCGCCTAGTCGAACGGTGTAGTGCACAAGACATGATTGCCTGATAAGGAGAAATGTTGTTGACAGTTACATGGCAATTCAGTTTTGAATAATAATATTCAAATGTGCCTTAATATGTATCCAAAAACAACAAAAAAGATCTATTTCTTTCAAAAGGAGTACCTACGACTTACTATGGATGACTTTGAATTGGTATATCAATTCTCTAGCATGCTGAAGAGAACTCAATCAGTATATCCTGCAAGAATTTGTCATTTATTGAAGATAGAAATACATTGTTGGCTATTTGTTACCACTATAGACATTTAAGGGGGGCTAAGTCTATCAATATCAGTTATCAAGTTTAACATTCCACATTTGCACGTAAAGTTTTTACGTTTAAGGATTTGCAATTAAATCCATGATTGAGTGATTCATTTGCTTAAGCAAATCGTTCAGTGGTGCTGATTCATCAGATTGTGTCTGGTTTTATTTGAAAATATTTGTTATAGCTTATAATATTGTTTCTGAGTTTAAGTTGTTAAATATTCTATAACAACCTGTTTATTGAACTATAATATAAAAGTAATACCAATAAATATCAGCCTGTGGCTTTATGCTTATGACTGAATCACAGCTCTTGAATGTGTGATATATTCCTTGATGTTGTGATAATAATAAATATATTTTATCAAAAGTACTTCCAGGTACAGTACCTAGTATGGATGACAGATTTTGAATTTGAATTGACCTTTGAATAATATTTTGCAAATGTTCTTTAATATTACATCCCATTCAATGTTGTTATACTGTAGTTAACTAAAGAAATTAAAAATTAAAATAATTTTCAGTTATTGAAATACAGCTGAAATAAAATATAAATATTTAATGAAATACTTAACTTAAACTTAAACATAAATGAAATGTTTCCTTGGCTAATAACTGAAACAAAATATTCTACATAAATTATTAAAAAATACAACTAAAACAAATATAAATGAAAGCTAAATAGAAATATATTTTTTAAAAATACTTAAAAATAATATAACTGATTAAAAAAAATCACTTCAATTGAAATTTTTTTAAATTAAAATATAAAAATAAAAGCTAATTCAAGATATTGATGAATACTAAATAAAATTGATTCTTTAACAATTTAATAATCAGAAGTTCATTCTTTCTTCTCTTATGAAGTTCGAGACTCCTTACACCTCAGAGAAGAGATGCGGGGTCAGCTTAAAGATGCCTCCTCGGTCACCTCAAAGGCCTACAGCATCTTTCGCCGGGAATTGGACCCCGAGATGGAGCCGATGGGGTCGGGACAGGACGGGATGGAGGAGGTGGTGGAGGAGACTCAGATGAGCCAGGCCATCACCATCATGAAACCAATCCTTCGCTTCCTTCAGCTGCTCTGTGAGAATCATAACAGGCACTTGCAGGTAGGTGATGCAAATCTTCTATAATTATTATTCGTCCAATTGTTCTCAGCCTTAGTTTGTTTGACTGTAAACCATTCCAGTGTGCTTAGAAGTGAAAACGAACAATGCTGCCTTTTACAGTGTCAGAAATCATAGGGCTTTAAATTAGTGCTTTTCCATTGTGAGAACAAAAAAACATTTTTTGTTGTGCAGATAAACATCTCAAGGGACCCCTGACCTAGTTATGGACGAGTCTGTCTGAACTGAGATACTAATTACTGCCACTCAGGACTCGACTTGAGTTATTAGTCAAAATCTTTCTGTTCTCTTGTATACAGAACTTTCTGCGAGATCAGAGCAACAAAACCAATTATAACCTGGTGTGTGAGACATTGCAGTTTCTTGACTGTATCTGTGGAAGCACAACGGGAGGACTGGGGCTGCTGGGGCTCTACATTAATGAGAGGAACGTATACCTGGTCATACAGACGCTTGAAACCATCACAGAGTACTGCCAGGGTCCTTGCCATGAAAACCAGGTATTGATTGAAACATCGTCTTCATTGGAAAATGGGGAGAAATCCGTTTCCACATAGAGTCCAAGTGTTAGATTTGGTACCAAAATTAATTTATTTCTAGCTTTATTAAAGATGCAAAAATAAGTCTTTTCTACATGTCTAAGACTTGATAAATAATAGTTTGGTATCATAGATTGTGTATTTTCTCCTCCGCAGTCATGCATAGCAAGGCATGAGTCAAACGGCATTGACATCATCATCGCGCTCATTGTGAATCCAATTGATCCGTTGGGAAAGAACCGACTTGACCTTGTACTGGAGCTGAAGGTACTTGTTTGTTTGCAGTTAATCACGTAGTTTGAATAAGGAGGCAATTGATGTATAATACAATTTTACAGATAACAAATTGTTTTGAAGCATTGCAAATTTTGGATTTGGCATGTAAAAACATCTGCACTTTTAGCTCCAGGAGAAAAATGTGTGAATATTCTTAACTTCACAGTCATTTATTATTAAAAGGCTCTTTTCTTTACAATTAACTATCAGAACAATGCATCTAAACTTCTCTTGGCCATCATGGAGAGTCGTCATGACAGCGAGAATGCGGAGAAGATCCTGTACAAGATGAGACCCAATGAACTGGTGAGCTAATCCGTATCATACAATATTGCTGCTGTTGGATGATACTGTATATCAGCGTTCTTAGAACCTGAACGAACTGTTGTGCATGTGCAATCAATAAATATGCTTTAGATCATCTTTTATCAGCCAAAACATGTCTGTTCTGTGCTATAAATGCAGTAATGTTCTCATCTACAGGTTGATGTGATGAAGGAGGCTTACGTTCAAGGAGAAGAGAGTGAGATTGATCAAGAGACATCAGATCAGATCAAACCTAAAGATGTTGGCCACAACATCTTCATCCTGGCCCATCAGGTAACATTTAGATGTTTAATGTGAGCTACCAAGCAGGTCTGTGTTTACATCAGGGGTACTTACAGTTGAAAGACTTACATTTTGCTTTGTTAAACCTATGATAACTAATCAGGGTTAATAGCATTTGTTGGTGCAGATTAAGGGTACTTGAGCATAATGAAAAGGTTGGGAAACGCTATTGAATGTGACACAATATAACAATTAATGATAGAACACATTGCAATATCTGTTAAAAGTACAAACCTACTGAAGATAACGGAGGATTAGATGAAAAATCAAAAAATCCCTCTGAAGAAGGGTTAAGGGATAGATCACTCAGAATTCTTTCATTAATTACTCGCCTTCATGCTGTTCCAATCCCGTAAGACTTTCGTTCATCTTTGGAACACAAAATGAGGATCTTTTTGATGAAATCTGAGAGCTTTCTGTCCCTCCATTGACAGCTACGCAACTACCATTTATATGTGAATAAAAGCCTAAATTCAATCTGTTCATCATATAAAGGGATCGAGTCACTTCAGAAAATGTGGACTAAACCGCTCAATTCATATGGATTACTTTTACGATCTCTTTATGACATTTTTGAAGCGTCAAAATGGTAGTTGCGTAGCTGCCAGTGGAGGGACAGAAAGCTCTCAGATTTCATTAAAAATACCTTAATTTGTGTCATTTTCAAGTAATTAATGACAGAGTTTTAATTTTTGGGTGCACTAACACTTTAAGGCCTCTTGTGAGTTAATTCTCAATCAAGTTGTGCATTTCTCAGTTTCAATCTTCTCTTTCACTTCCACTGTCTCAGCCATCTGCCAGACAGTTTATATCTGTCTAACTGGCTGCTTTCATAATGACATAACTTCAGGTGTTCATCTATCTCTGTTTTTTCAAACACAAATCACATCACACAGACGACTGAGAGAGAACTCTAGTACAAGTATGCATAGTTCTCTCACTGTTAGCTTTGCTGGAATAATATATGTTATGGCAAACTCTTGCCACAGTTTTCAGTGATATTTTTGTTTAAAATTCAGGACTTTTACGCAGACCTTGTGGCTATTTTAGATAGACAATGGTTTGAGAAACACTGGCATATGGCTATATGATCTAGTTGGGGAGATTCTACTTCACTTGGACCATTTGCATAATGTTTGTCAGTCTCATTTCCCTGTGTAAATTTTCACTATTAGAAAACAAGCAGAGCCTGAGGACATAATAGTCGAGCGGAGAAAGAAGGAGAGGGAGTCAAAGGAAAGGAATAATCCCTTATTTTCTAATTTCTCTGACACTGAGAAAGAAATAAACAGAAATTACTTTAAAGGGGACCTAATATGCAACATTCACTTTTACATGGTGTTTGAACATTAATGTGTGTCAACAGTGTTTGTACACAACCACCCTATAATGGTGAAAATCCACCTACTCCTTTTTTATATTCCCCATAAATCATAAACAGTGTATTAAAAAAAAGATGTTCGCATTTTCTACACATTGTGACGTCAAGACTGGTGACAGAATCGAACCTATTAGCTTAGATCCTCCCCTGAGTGAGCTGGGGGGCGGGGAAAGCAGCTCATTTGCATTTAAAGATAGCATGTTTTTGATTCCATTAAAAAAGGGGCATGCTATAATAAATGATCTTTGAGGTATTTTGAGTTGAAACTTCACATGACACATACAAACTGACACATACTGGGGACACCTGAGACTTAAATTACATCTTATATTAATAGGTCTTTTGCTTAAAAATTGATCAAACATGTACATTTATTAATGATTACTGACATTTATTTTTAATTAGTGGCGTTGTTAAGGCAAGTGTCACTTTTGCAATTGTTCATACTTAGAATTTACAGTTTTCTATCAAGTAACCACTCAGAAACAGCATAACAACATGATAAAAACCATCCATTACACCCTAGCACCTTGAACCAAGAACCAAGTCCAGGTCACAATTACTTCAAATTTTTCAAAAAAAATGTTTTCATGTAGTTGCATAATGCTGCGGATGGTTTGAAATGTCAGTTTTGGCCACAATTAAAAATGGACATTTTTAAATAGTTTATTCAACAAGGCAATTGTTTGAATTGCTGTGAACTTATGTTCATGAGAGAACGCTCTGTAAACATTCTTTGATTGTCACAGAAATGTGTGTAAATTTACTTTGTTCCTCAGGAAGTTAAATTGAATAGTGATACTGTAAACGGTTTTGACAAAGAACATTCCCATGTCCTTTTTTCCATTGTGGTTTCAATTTCTTTTTGTTTGCTCAGCGTTGTTGGCGTGTTTTTTTTTGTTAGCTACAGTGCTGAAAAACAACTGCCAAATACAAGATCCTCCTGTGTTTACTGGGAACATGACAAAGTAAATGACATTATTTGGTGTCAGTTTAGCTCTCAATTGCGTGTCTTGCTCTCTTCCAGCTCTTATAAACCGATTCCTGATGTTACTGTAGCTTTGATCTGAAATGAAAAGAACACTGTAAACATTTTTGGCTTAGACCTCAGTGAGGAGGCAAAGTGATTTCACCTTCTTAGTGTCTCAATGCGCACATCTTTTGTGTTCTTTCAGCGTGTATGAAAACAAGCATGTAAATCCCTCGCTCCTATTTACCGCGTTAAGGCCATTATGCGATGAAGGAAAGGAGGGTGTGGAATGATTGCTTGTCTGTCTCAAGGACTTGTCCTTGTTTGAGGTTACAGAGAGTGACCGTCTGCCTTTTTAGAAAGACTGGTTACTTCAATAGACTGAGCAGCATTCTTTATGTATAAACTACCTTGTTTTTTATGGAGATGGTTCTTTACTTAAATGAATTGCTTGGATCTTGCTGAGCGGTATTGATCGTTCGTTGCCCTTTGATCCCGTCATCTGTTGGAAATGATTTTCAGAGCACTGTTTTTGATTAGGTTGTCTCTGGATGTTGTTGTCTCAATAAGGAATCTTGGCCACATCACTGTGGGTATTCAGTCATTAAGATAAACATCAGAGTTCTTCGGCATGGGCTGATCTTAAAATGTTTTGATTTTGAAGTAATCCGGTTGATCAGTCCTGACCTCTTATGAATTGACTCATCCAGTGGTTGCACTGGCATTATGAAACTTCTAAATTGCTAATGTGATTTGTGTTAGTCAAATCAGCAATGCGTCACTAATAGATTAATGGTGTTCCTGCAACTTCATGCACTTTGTCTCAGAGGTTGACTTTTATTAAAACTAACAAATTGTAGCATTTTTTCTCTTTTTTGTTGTTGCTATTTTTCAAATGTTTAGATTTTGTTGATGCACCATTGTCTCAAAGTCAGACTTTAAATTTTAAACTAAGAAAATCCATTATAAGTTATGAGTTATTACATCTAAATATACATCTAAATAAAATAAACCATTTCAATATTTATTTTGTGAAAATTATATATATATATTTATACAAAAATGAATAGCCTATATATATATATATATATATATATATATATATATATATATATATATATATATATATATATATTTAATCTATATTTAAATTTGGTTTTATATATTTTTTTTTTTTTACACACATCCTCAGTTGTAGCATTATTTCCACCACATCAAACATTTTTTTAAAACTTTTTTTAGGTAATAAATTTTTTATCAAAAGTTAATATACTTTATCAAGAGATGAATACGAAAAAGATAAATATCACTTGAAAACACTCTTCTTTTTTTGACTGTCCATCATTTTCAATCATGTTGGAATTTTTATTTAGTTATTCAAAAAGTTTTTAAAAATATGCATTTTTTTAAATTCTTGAAAAATACAATGAGTTAAATTCAATTAGTTTCATAATAATTATTTAAAGGGCTAGTTCACCACAAAATTTTGTTATTCACAATGTTTGGATGAATTTTGTTTTGTATGTTGGGTATCTTGCCACTGTTCTTGTCCATTTTGCTTTAACTTAATAATTGTGTATTGGCATACATAAAATTCTAGCTATGAAATTAAATTTAGCATGACAAAATAAAGGCCATTTTATTACAAAAATTTAATTTCCACATAACAATGTTATAAAATGTAACGCATAATTTGAGGTAAGGTGAAAATGAAACTGTGGTGGAATGTTCATGTTTTTAAGCAAAAATGACAGAATTCACCTGTACAGGATGTATAGTTTTTGTCTATTTTTAGTAGACAAAAACTAAAAACAAATTTAAACTTGTAAGACAAATTTAAAAAATGTCTAAAAGTTCGCATATTTTGAAGAATCACCCTGATATGGAACTGTTGTTTCTGAATCTGTTGTGTTGACTGAAGTGTTTTTTTATGATCAGTTGGCACGCCACAATAAAAACCTCCAGCAGAGTTTGAAACCTGGCCTAGACCCCAGCATCGAGGGAGAGACAGCGCTCAGATACTACGCCAACCACACTGCTCAGATAGAGGTACGACAATTAGAGAGTTTGCTTAATTGCAAAATTAACTGCTTAATTTAATGGCTTTTCTGTAACTTTATTATGACACATTTGATGACCTATTTACATATCGTTGCTTTTATCAGAAATTTAAGTCAAAGTGTATTATTTAAACTTAAACTTAAAATTGTCAATTTTTTTATTACATTTTTAGATTGTTCGTCATGATCGCACAATGGAGCAGATCGTGTTTCCTGTGCCCAACATCTGTGAGTACTTAACAGAAGAATCAAAAGTGCGTGTATTCACCACCACAGAGCGAGACGACCAGGGCAGCAAGGTCAACGACTTCTTCCAGCAGTTTGATGACCTCTACAATGAGATGAGGTGGCAGAAAAAAATAAGAAGTGGGTTGTTTTTACTTTGCTCAAATGTAACAATTTATCACAAGTTTGAGTCTGTGCCAGAGTTATTATACTGATGTATTGGTGTGTGTTTGCAGATAATGCACCACTTTTCTGGGTGTCAAAACATATATCTCTATGGGGTAGTATCTCCTTTAACTTGGCTGTGTTAATCAACTTGGCTGTGGCTCTTTTCTACCCATTTGGAGATGATGGAGATGAAGGTACGGCTTTGATTCTTGATATCTAAAAAGTTGCGTAATTATGGCCCTATGATTTCCGTGGCACGAAACACAAACGGAATCTATTCATAAAAATGCAATTGACTGTATAACATGGAATGTCACTGAATTTAGCAAAAATTGGATGAATAAATCAAAAGTGCACATTAAATCGTATATGGACTAGTGTCTGTGAATATTACATTTAGATATGTAGTTTGCATGTTCTGTGTGAATTAGTAAATACACAACGTAGTGTTTCATATAAACTTCTCTAGAGCTGCTTTGAGAGTCACTTAATCCAGCATTTCACCTTTTCATTTAATAAAAACTAAGCTCTTTATACAAACTGCTAAAATAAAGTTTTGGTTTAACTTGAACAAATTATGACAGAATTATATATTGTACAGTATAATGTACTTCTTAAAGTACTACGTAATTACAATAATAATAATAAAAAAAAAAGTTTTCAAAACATTATTTTAAAAGTATATCACTGTTTTTCATCCATGTTTTAAATGAAACCTCTTTAATTGCAAACCTCTGTTGTGCAGCACTTTGTTTGCAAAAAAGGTTACTTTGATGACTGCAGTTTTTGATAATACATTTGTAGTAAATCATAAAAAAAGAAAAATCCAGAAAATGTTTAAATAGAATTTCTGAAAAAATACAGCACATTTCAAATGGCATTCTTGTTGTTAAAATTTTAATAAATTATTAAATTATTCTTTTAACCATTAAAATGGGATCCAGAAAAATTGAAATGGAAAACACTGAAATCAGTTTATTTTAATTTTTACAAATTCTAAGGGTCATTACATCATAATGATATTATTTTATCTTCATGCAGTTCATTGTTTTGTCTTTTAGGTATCTTGCCTCCATTCTTGTCGGTATTGCTTTGGGTGGCAGTGGTCGTGAGCACCTTCACATTGTTTGTTCTTCCACGGCGTGGAGGTATCCTGGCGTTCCTGGTCACCGTCATCTTCCGCTCTATATACACGCTGGGCTTAGGACCCACACTGCTGCTTCTGGGGGCCGCCAACGTAAGGCAAATTCATTACAAACCATTCACGCTTCATTTAGCCCGTCAGTATTCAGCGTCCGTGAACTGATTAAGTGTCAAAGTGTTGTTTTTTTTTCATTTATAAACCAACCGAACTTCTATTAAAATAGACCATCCACTAACACCTCATGTCCGCTGATTAATCGTTAATACCTATTAATTACAAAAAGCCGCTCGATATCTGGCTAAATATGAAAGATGTCAGCAGAGGATCTAGCGTTGCCATTTTGAATCAGTGTCAGTTACATGTATGATGACAGAAGCGGCTGATGTGCTTGATGTGCGTTCAGATAAAAAATGAGAGTGATTTCATGCCTCCCTCTCAGCCAAATGGAGCTCCAGCCTTCAAACTGCTGACACGTCCCTCTGTTGTGTCAGTCTGTTTGCGTCTGTTTAAGCTGGCGTCTCCTCAGCCATTATGGCACCACATGAAGGACCAACAGAGACATGTGCTGAAACAGATTCTAGAAGTCTGGGATACTAGATGCCACTCGCCACATCTTCCTAGTAGTCGCCACAAACCATGTTTATCCTCGCTGCAAGTGCAGACCGTATATATTTTCTTTCACCTTGCTCATGGTTTTGAGTAAGTACTAGCTTTCTAAGTGACACATGAATTTGCTCTAAATTCAAGGCTTAAGGCCTGTTTACACCTAGTCACTTCATGCATGTTTACTGATCAGATTGACTGTAGCCTATAACACGCTCACACGTTTATTTAAAAAAAAAATTGGGAGGAGTACAATTTACATATGTGCCTCCCAATAGCCAGATCCATTTACACTTGTCCAGTTTTGTCTGGAATGAGTCTCATACCACCTCCTGAAGTGGTTTGAGTGATCTCAAAAGCATTTCAGAGGGCATTAACAACTGGTCTCCTCATGCTATCTGGATATCTTGGATAGCTATCTGATCAGGAAAAAAACTCATGACCAGGTATAAACAGGCCCATATTTACTTACTTTGAGGATAACAACAAAGGATATGGAAATATTTTCCTATCATTTAAAAGATATTTAATTAAAAGCCTATTTTTCCCCAACTATGCATGATTTATATGGTTTAGGTGCATTATATTATTTGCATTTATCGTTGTTTTTTCTTTGCTATGTGTGAAAGGTGTTTGTATTGAAGGATGTTTTAATATGATTGTAAGGATCTATTGCTGTCGGGTAGCATTATCTTCTAATGTCTTCTCACAGCTGCTGAATAAAATCGTGTTCCTGGTTAGTTTTGTGGGGAACCAGGGCACGTTCACACGAGGGTACAAAGCAGTTATCATGGACATCTTCTTCCTTCTGCACGTCGGTTACGTCATCGTGTGCATGCTGGGTCTGTTCGTGCATGAGTTCTTCTACAGTATCCTGGTACGATTTCACACTTTTTGCAATATAATTTTTTTTTATAAATGAAATTAATGATTTAATTCTGTTTTGTTTTTTGTATTGTTTTTAAAGTGGGGTCCAGGGATGCTTCCTTTGAGAGAAAAAAATCTCAATGTATTTCTATGGCTGTCAAAGTTGTTAGCTTAGGATATTAATTAAATAGATAATATAATCATTTAACACATTTACTGATTTTTTTTTACTATTACAGTTTCTTTCTGGCTTCTAAAAACTGGACAGAAATTATGAGATTAGTTACAATTAATTGTATTCTATTGACAGTGCTAGTTTTAACAGTAAGAAATAAAAAAACAAATGTTTTTGTATACACAGATTTTATTTAATGTTTATAAAGGTTTCTTATGCTCACTAAGGCTGCATTTATTTGATCAAAAATACAGTAAAATCAGTAATATTGTGAAATATTACAATTTGAAATAAACGTTTTCTTTTTTTAATATATTTTAAAATGTAAATTATTCCTGTGATGGCAAAGCAAATGGTCAGTATCATTACCCCAGTCTTTAGTGTCACATGATCCTTCCGAAATCATTTTAATATGCTGATTTGGTGCTAATGCAATTATTATCATTATTAACAGTTGTGCTGTTTAATATTTTTGTGGAAACCGTGATATCTTTTTTTCAGGATTCTTTGATTAGAAAGTTCAAAAGAACAGCGTTTTAAATAATAAATTATTTTACATTGCTACAAAATATTGTCAATTTTGATCAATTTAATGCAAATGTAATAATTTATTTTGACTTTAGAACAATGATAATTTAAATATTTAAAATTATTTATTTTTGAAACATGTTTTTATAATATTCCTCTTTCTTTCCTTCTCTAGTTGTTTGATCTTGTGCGTAGAGAGGAAACGCTCCTAAACGTGATGAGAAGTGTGACAAAGAACGGCCGCTCCATCTTCCTCACAGCTGTTCTGGCTATCATCCTGGTCTACCTCTTTTCCATTGTGGCCTTCCTCTTCTTTAAAGATGACTTCCTTATGGAAATAGACCGCCTCCCTTCTTTAAGTAAGCATGAAGTGTACATGATGTCCCTGTCACGCTCTTTGCTGTAATGGCCTCCTATCTTTCCAGCTGCACATTGCATAGAACTTGTTGTTTTGGTCTTTCATTTCATATTTCCCAAATGTTCTGTATGGATGAAGTCATTATCATATGCTAATGTGCAACCCTGCGTATCGTATATGTAAATGACTTAGTATGAATGGCAGTAAAATGTCTCTTTTAGTAAGAGTAGCACATCTGCGATGAATTCAGTATGTACATGTGGATGCGTGACGGTGAAGATATTCCGTGTATGTGTGTTTATATGAA
Organism: Squalius cephalus; assembly: GCF_949319135.1. Classification (NCBI taxonomy): domain Eukaryota; kingdom Metazoa; phylum Chordata; class Actinopteri; order Cypriniformes; family Leuciscidae; genus Squalius; species Squalius cephalus. Next base: position 12,167,255 of record NC_137127.1, on the reverse strand, counting down.
CACATGGCCATGTAGCGTTGTTGAGATGGGAGAGGACCTGCTAGCACATGGCACCTGTTGCATAACCCAGCAGTGGCCACACTCCCTTATATAATCACTTCCTCTGTGCACTGCAGCACTGCACAAGCACTGGGGACAGGAAAGGGACACGCATACACTGGAACACAACAAACATGATTTAATAAAGCTTTTCTATTGTGAAAAAAACTAGTGCTGTCAAATTGATTTAATCGCATCTAACATAAAAGTTTTTGTTTACATAATATATGTGTGTGTGTATATATTATTATATTTATATTTATATATATATATATACAGTATATATATATATATATATATATATATATATATATATATATATATATATATATATATGTGTGTGTGTGTGTGTGTGTGTGTGTGTGTGTGTGTATGTATATATATATATATATATATATATATATATATATATATATATATATATATATATATATATATATATATATATATATATATATATATATATATATATATATATATATATATATATATATATATGTATATGTATATGTATATATATGTATATGTATCCCCACCCCAAAAATGTCCCCAGAAATGGTTTTAAGTCAGTTATTTATATCTTTTGCTGTAGTGTGTCAGTAGGAAATATCAGTTTACATTTCCAAACATTCTTTTTGCCATTAATTGTAATAATCCAGTGAGATTTCAGTATGCACAAGGAGTCTGACAACAGCCGGTATGATCTGATTTCACCATCATCGAGTCCGTCTGTGATTACATGAAGAAACAGAAAAAACTGAGACAGACTAAATCCAGAAGAACTGCGGGAACATCTCCGAGATGCTTGAAGAAACCTTCCTGCAAAGCTACCTGAAAAACTATGCGCAAGTGTACCTGGACAAAAGCCGTTTTAAACGCAAAGGGTCGTTACACCATATATTGATTTGAATTAGTTAATAGAAGTTAAATCATAAATAAATTCAATTTGTGATTTTATTTTTGAAAGCATTCTCACTTTACAGCATTTTAACACAAGTGCCAGTACTTTTCACAGTACTGTAGCTTTGCAGGAAGGTTTCTTCAAGCATCTCGGAGATGTTCCCGCAGTTCTTCTGGATTTAGTCTGTCTCAGTTTTTTCTGTTTCTTCATGTAATCACAGACGGACTCGATGATGGTGAGATCAGATCATACCGGCTGCTGTCAGACTCCTTGTGCATACAGAAATCTCACTGGATTATTACAATTAATGGCAAAAAGAATGTTTGGAAATGTAAACTGATAGTTGCTACTGACACACTACAGCAAAAGATATAAATAACTGACTTACAACCATTTTTGGGGACATTTTTGGGGTGGGGATATTAACATGCCTAAGACTTTTGCACAGTACTGTATATGTTTGTATATATGTATATGTAGGTCTGTCTGTGTGTGTGTACGTGTCTGTGTATATATACTGTATATATGTATAAATATGTGTTTGTATAAACAGTATACACACACAGACATATATATATATATATAATATATAAATAAAATATGCACACACATATATTATGTAAACAAAAACTTTCATGTTAGATGCGATTAATCGATCACAAACGCATGCTATGAATGCAGATTTGAATGTTTTTACCAAAAAAACTCAATATTTGTTTGGTTTGTTTTTTAGAGAGGCCAAATGTGAAGGAGTCTATGAGCTGTCTGAGTGAGTCCTGTTCCAACTCCGCCTTTAGTTCTCACCACGGTAAGTCACCTCTGTATTTGTTTTTACAGTGGCAACGCCCCCCAAAGACTTTCTGGACAGTCAGGCCACACTTAAAATGTATGAATGTCCTTGAAATAGACAGCAAAATGTCAAACCAAGTGGCATTTAGTTCAAGAAATGGCGCACAAGCACGGTTTTCAGGCAAAACATTTCACAAATAGAAGCTTTTAAATGATAACATATTTTTGCAGATGCCACTTGATCTGGTATATTTTTTGGCTAATGTAATGACATTCATGCATTTTTAAAAGTGATTTAGGTGTTACTTAAATGATACTTTTTAGAACCACAGTTTGCGATATTGATGTCCCATCAAATGGGACTTCCATTGTACAGCTGTGCATGTGTATTGTTAAACTGTAAAATCCTGGACTCATGGATTTATTTGTGTAGTTTGAATGTCGCATTGAGAACGACATCAAGAATAATTCAGCATTTACTGTGCAGCACTGCAGTTTCTCTTTTGATTTAACCTCCGTCTCACCCTTCAGCTGAATGTTCTAGCATAAAATGCGTTACTGGTGGCATGTCGTGTGATTTGTGTGTGCGTGTGTGTTTATGGTTTTTTGAAGTGTATGTTTGTGAAAGGCTGGTCGTGTGTATTTATTATAGAGGTTAAGGTGCTGAAATGACCCATGAGAGAGAGAGAGAGAGAGAGTGTGTGTGTGTGTTGAGGAGATGACTCATGTGCTGCTTTGTTCTGCTTTGCCCTGGGAGTCTTTAAAGATCACCTGTGCTTCTAGATATCAACACGTGCGCACTCTTTCTCTCACACGCTCACCCTCTTTCTTTCTTTGACCTCTCCCTCACTGTCTCCCATCTCTCTCTGTGTCCCTCATGTATTCCTTACTTACCTTTCCATGCTCATTTCTTCAATCTTCCTGTCTTTCTTACTTTGTTGATGTGTCTTTTCTTAGTCTCTGCTCCTGCACAATTTCTTTTAAAAGCCTAATGGCCTTCTCAAACTGTGTATATACATTACAGTGGGGTCCAAAAGTCTGAGACCACTAGTACAAATCCGTTATTTGCATGTGATGGATAGATGAATAAATGGAATGATTGATTGATTGATTGTATTATTATTATTTATTAATATGAATAATTCTAAAAATGTATAAAAAAATAAAAATTGTATAATTAAAAAAATGTAAATGCATAATTTAAAATGTAAATATTTCAAGAAATAGATCTTTAAATGAGTAATTAATCTGAATACATAATTATAAGTCTAAATATATAAATAAAAATGTAAGTAAAAATCCTGAATATATAGTTATAAACCTGAATAAATATTTATGAACCTGCAGACGTACTTAAAATATTAAATGTATAAATAAGTAAAAATTCTGAATATATAATAATTATTTCTGAATAGATAAGTAGAAAAAAAGAATAATATATATATATTCTTGAATATATAGTTACAAATGTTTAAAACTGTTATGTTATCTATGTCTGTATATTTGTGTGTGTGTTCGTCCCAGTGGAAGTAACGGATGAAGATGATACAGAACGGGTGTGTGACACCCTGCTGATGTGCATCATTACGGTTCTGAACCATGGGCTGAGAAACGGGGGAGGAATCGCAGATGTTCTGCGCAAGCTCTCCAAAGAGGTGAACAGAATATCATCAATGCAACACATTCAGACATGAGATACGCCAATAAATCCTTCGTGGCGTCACTAATACTGTCAGTATAATCCATCCAGACATCTGTACATCATGCTTTTACAGACCCCTGCATTCGTTTACACTCTCTCTGAGCGTCTGTCTATATTCTTTGAAGCGTTGCAAAATCAGTTATGGCTGCTTCAAAGGGTCTTTTTTGTGGATGATTGAAAACTGCTGATCAATAATTTGATTTAAAAAAACTGAATTTAGGTCTTATTTTGCAATATTTCACTTTTACAGCCGAAATATCTCAAGTAAAATCTTAATTTATAACCCCCTCGCTGTTGCTCCTCAGGAGCCCATGTTCCCGGCACGTGTCGTGTTCGACCTCTTGTTCTTCTTCATTGTCATCATCATTGTATTGAACCTCATCTTTGGTGTGATCATCGACACCTTCGCTGACCTGAGGAGTGAGAAACAGAGAAAGGAAGAAATTCTGAAGACCACCTGCTTCATTTGTGGTATGTCTTTCTTAAAGGGAACATATTATGAAAAACAGGAGGTTAGCTAATCATAACAGTGTTTGTTTCTATATTTTGTAGAATTTCTGAACTAAAATGAAAATGAATAGCTGGGTTCATGTGTTCATTAAAAACGTGAAAATATTTGTCTTTTCACAAAATCACTGGATCTTTCAGTAAAATTGATATGAATTGTTCTTCATACCTCAAAGTGGTATGATGGAGCTTAAAGAGGACCCATTATGCTTTTTCTTTACATTTTCAACTTTCTTTAGTGTGTAATGTTGCTGTTTGAGCATGAAAAAGGTCTACAAACCTACAAAGCACAAAGTCCAATTCAAAGGGACATCAAATCTTCCAGGAACGTATTCGTCACAGTATACCACATTTAAATAATTCCCGCCGAAGGCATACACACACAAAAACAAACAGGTGCGAGGCCTAATTGAGTTACATTATTAGTGTATTGAAACTTGCAGTTATGGTAAGAGGCGTGACATTTAAGAAACACACTCTTAAGTAATTGGCCAATCACAACACACTGGTCCAGCAGACCAATCAGAGCACACTGTGCTTTTCAGAAGGAAGGTCTTTATAAGAGACGGGAACAAAACAGTTACTAAAAGACTGGAAAGAAGGCAACAATGTAGAATATGTGACAAATAATGTTTTTTGAACATTCAAGCATGAAAACCTATTATTGTAGACTCCAAAAACAAAATCAAGACTTTGTAAAAGGGCATAATATGACCTCTTTAAGATTTCAGTCTATTCCACATGCAAAAGTTACTTTAAAGGTACAGTTGCAAAATTTCTTAGAGAGGGCTGAGAATTGTCAAGTAAAACATTTGTTGCCTATTTTAATGCAAAAAATAAAATGCTACAAATGTGTAGAATATCATAGCTTTAAACGCAGGTATTTTCAACATCTGCACACCAGCGAAACATCTTCGAATGGCTTGGAACTAGCCAGTGGTGCGGCTGTAAGCAGATGTCATGCCCTGTCACATTCTGTTACTCTGACTGCCTTTGAATTTTTATATGAGGTCTGTGACAGGCCTTTTTATTTGATGGATTCAACTATGATCATGGTGACATTTACTCCAATGAAGAAGACCATGGTAGAGAAGAACAGATGTGGGGGAAAGTTTTATAGTGACTATAAACAGTGGAATACCATGAATAAACAAATGATTTTGACTGACAGAATGGCTTTTCTTTGAAGAATCATTATCTTATTATCTGCTCATCTTCAGGACTTGAGAGAGACAAGTTTGATAACAAGACCGTGTCGTTTGAGGAGCACATCAAGTCGGAGCACAGCATGTGGCACTATTTGTACTTCCTGGTCTTGGTGAAGGTGAAGGACCCCACCGAGTACACAGGGCCCGAGAGCTACGTGGCCCAAATGATTAAGGTTAGTCCTCTGGCACAGTTGGTACCATGATACAGTGACCCCTAAAATGTATTTGGACACTTTGTGTCTGTCAAACTTTATTGGATTTTTTTGTCCCCACTAGGAAAACAGCTTATAACTCAGTGATATATAAAAAGTGATGTTTCTGAAAATGTAAAATTGCATAAAATTTTCTGTGATGGATAGGTTTAGGGGAAGGGTTAGTGTGGGGATATAAGACAGATTGTTCAGTATAAAAATCATTATGTCTATGGAAAGTCCCCATAAAACATGAAAACACTGTGTGTGTGTGTGTGTGTTTATATCTCTGTGCACTGTTTTCAGTTGACGCCAGCTAAAGGAGACCGTGAACTTCCTTAAAATAAGAGAAAGACTCCCTTGATGGCATTCCTAATGTCTTTTGATGCGTGTGTGTGTTCTAATTTGTTTGTTTATATTTGTGTGTGTGTGACCTTCTCTTGCTCCTGGTATCTCACAGAGAATACTGAAAGTAGTGTAGTAATTAAAGCCTTCGTTAAGACTGCTTTTTCTCTATAATAATGGGCTGAGTGGGACTAATGTTTATCGTGGAGGGTAGGAGAACGATCTCTGTGGTGTTATATGGCAATTTCATATTTTCTGCACCATTGGTAGTTTGCAAAATTCAGAAAAGTTTATTAAAGGGTAAATTTACAGTTACAGCAGTCCATTAATATGGGTTTTACAATTCAAGACAATTAAAAATGATGCCTACTTGCGCATATTTTTATGAAAATTAATTATAATTCAATATTTTTTTAAATGGAGAAGTTGGAACAGGTTTTGCTGGAATACATTTGCAGGGAATCCCGTTCACAGCCGTTTAAAAAGCATTCCAGGACATGAAGAGTGTGCGTGAGCTCTGAAGAGTATATAACATGATTGATTTGTTTACCATTTTTGGTTACTATACATACAGTAATTCTTGAATGTGAGTTCATGTGTTCTAATATACACTACCATTCAAAAGTTTGGGGTCGGAGAAATTTGTTATATAGCTCACCAAGGCTGCATTTATTTGATCAAAAATACAGTAAAAACTGTAATACTGTGAAATATTATTACTATTTAAAACAACTGATTATTATTTTAAAATCTATATTTTAAAATGTAATTTTTTCCGGTCCCACTTTATATTAAGTGGCTTTAAGTACTATGTACTTACATTGAAATTAATAATTTGATACAATGTACTTATTGTGTAACTACATGTTTTTACATTGTACTTACATTTAAAAAATTCCTGCATGTAATTACAGCTGTAATTAATTTATGTAATTACATTTGTAATTACACAGTTGACCCTTCCCTTACACCTTAAACCTACCCAATCCACCACACCTGTCCCTAACCTTACCCGTATCACACCTCAATAGCAGCAAAAGTGTTTTACAATACAACATGAACACATCAAAAAATAAGTACAATGTACTTGTTGTAAGTACATAGTACTTAACGCCACTTAATATAAAGTGGGACCTTTTTTCCTTTTCAGCATCACATGATTCTTTAGAAATCATTCTAATATGCCGATTTGGTGCTCAAGAAACATCAATGTTGAAAACAGTTAGCTTTTTATGGAAACCGTGATGCTTTTCTTTATTTTTCAGGCTTCTTTGATTAATAGACATTTTTGTAACACTATACATGTCTTGACTCTTTTGATCAGTTTAATGCATCCTTGCTGATTAAAAGTATATATATTTTTTCTTTTAAATCTAACTGACCCCAGACTTTTTCGGTAGTGTATATAAATGTAAAAAAAAATTATGTGTAGATCTTGGTTCTGACAGAAAGGAGTGCAAACACTGTTAATCAGCTAGGCATTAGCGGCAGATGCTGATAATCTGAAAATGGCCAAAGGTTGGTCAGTTTATCAGCCTGGCCAATAAAATGGCATATTAGTAGACTGAATGTTTGGGTTCAGTGGAAATCTACAGAGCTTTTCTGCTGGATACTGCATGCTCAGAATCCATGAAGTCCTGCTGATGACACACTGAGTTCTACAGTATAGTACTACATTAACTAATTACTGTGTGTTGCTACAAACACAAGGGCCCTTATTAAAGCTGTGATGGGAGAGTTGAGACATGGGCGATGCATAACTAAGGGAGACAAGTTTGTTTAGTTTCATCAGTGTTGTTCTGTCTCGTGTAAGGATGGGTTAGGAAACAGTAACTGAATGCAAAAACACTACAGCCTGGCACTGACACTTTTTGAGCACAGCAGTTTCAACTGCAGGTTTACATTGAAGTGTGTGTGTGTGTTTGTGAGTTTGTGAGATTATCACTCACAGGCTGCTGGAAAAAGAGTGTGAGCAGGTACTGCAGCAGTCACAGCATTATGTAACCCATCTCAAGTGGCCTGCTATTAGCTCAGCCTATCTTCACACGTGCTCTCCTGTGTCCCACACACACACACACACCTGCCACGCCACTCATTATCACACAGTGAGTCAGGCGTCTCCTTGGCAACACGGTCGTCATGCACTGTCGGCAGGAACGAGAAAAAAAAAAAACTCTTCGGCCTCTAGACTTGTGATCAATGCAAGTTCAAAGGTCACGCATTCACCGTTGTATCCGTTTCTCCCAGCTGGGCGTCTCAGGATGCGTGTGTGTGTGTGTGTGTGTGTGTGTGTGTGTGTGTGTGTGTGTGTGTGTGTGTGTGTGTGTGTGAACAGATGACTGCAGGAGTGCGTGCGCAGCGGCTGGCCATACTAATCAAACTGATTATTGCAATCATGCTGCTATTTCCAGAGCCGAGTCGATGGCAGCGCTCTGAAACTGCCTTTCCATTGCAAAACAGCATCTTTATGATGATGAGAGACGAGGACACGTGATCGAACGATTATGCAGTCTGTCAGATGGGAAAAGAAGTTTAATGGCACTTTAATGACAGTCGAAACACCTTTCCCACACACTAGTCTGCAGCAGTGTGCTTGTGCCAAAGCGTATATGTACGTTTGTGAGGTGTTAGCTGCCATGCGCTTTGATGTTAAAATGCTTTCTTCTATATACCTTAATGATAAGCCAATGAGAAGTAATCCATTTGCAGGTTGATTTGGCTTGATTTGGTTGTTTGTTTGGGGTCTGTAAGATTTGTTTTTGAAGGAAGTCTCTAATTCTCACCAAGCCTGCATTTATCTGACAGTAGAAACTAAGCTTGTGAAGTATTTTTTTTTAGTTTTTTTTTACAATTTGTAGTATTTGTTTTCTAATATATTTTAATTTATTCCTGTGATGGTAAATCTGAATTTTCAGCAGCCATTTCTCCAGTCTTCAGTGTCACACGATCCTTCAGAAATCATTCTAATATGCTGATTTGCTGCTCAAGAAACATTTCTCATTATTATCAGTGTTAAAAACAGTTGTGCTGCTTACATAAAAAAAAAAAAAATTAAGATTGTAAACGTCTTTTTGATTAATTTAATGTACCCTTGCTGAAGAAAAGTATTCATTTCTTAAAGGGGACCTGTCATGCAAAATTCACGTTTCTGAACATATTGTGTCTGCAGTGTGTGTACACAACCACCCTATCGTGGTAAAAATCCATCCACTCCATTTGTTATTTTCTCCATAAATCTTAAACCGTGTCTCAAAATGAGCTGATCAGGAATATACTCCAATGTTGACATCCCACTGGAACAGTCCCCGCCCACGACTGGCGACGGAATATGTCCTATTAGCTTAGCTCCTCCCCTTAATGAGCTCAGCCCAGAACATTTAACAGCAGCATTCAAGTAAGAAATGTATTCTTATTAAAGCTAATGTGGTCATTCGGTCAAGTGCTGTGAGGGATCTTCTGTTTTCCTTTTGTTGTTTGGTTCATATTGACAGCATATATGGCAGTAGGTACTATATATTATGCTGTTGTCACTTTAATACACAGACATTACCTTGTGTTTATTTGACAGTTTAAGTTCAATAAGAGAACTTAGTTTAATACTCACATGACACGCTGTCTGACATCCAGTTTCTGTGCGCGTGCTTCGGATGTGTGCGCTCAGAAAACCAGAATCAAAACTGATATGACTGTAAAATGCATGCAAATAAAAAACTTCCATGATGACGAAGAACTCCAGTGTCACGTGAGCGTGGCCCGCGATAGAGATGATAATCAAAACTAAACAGATGTTTATCTGACCCGAGGCTCGAGCTGTACAGGCTCCGCCCTCTTCTGGAAAGCTGGGTGGAGTGCAGCAGCTCATTTGCATTTAAAGATACATGCACGAAAACGGCATGTTTTTCCTTCCACTCAAATTGTAAAGTGTTACCAAAAATCTTACTGTCCCCAACCTTTTGAGCTGTACTTTATGAAGCAACTGGATTGCCTTTATCATTGAATGTTCAATGTTAATTAATCATAGATAATTTATGATAAGTTATGATCAGGGGCCAGTTGCATGAACATAGCCATTATGTTAAGACTGTGTCTTAAGAACTAGTACAAACAACTAGCGATTAGTTAGGGATATTCAGTCTTACTTTTCGGTATTAGACCAATCTACGTTTTTATATTCCTGACTTAAAAAAAGTTATGTGCAGTCCTGAAGAAAAAGTTTGATGTCTAACTTGTAAGACTAGTCTTAGCATGCAACCGGCTCCTGGTGACCCTCACTAAACTCCATTGCTCAATGTTGTCCAGGTTTCATGAGAAAGATACTTTGTCCCTACTCTATCTTTCAATTTGGTTTGTTTGTTTCCCCCGCTGGCCAGACATAACAATGTTGTTTTCATGTTTGGTTTTTCGCTCCCTTTATATCCTCAGGTTGCATCTTTACTAAAAATATGGGGCATTTCATGATACTTGACCCTCACAATCTGGTCTCTGTTCATCCGTCCTCACTTAACCTATGTTTCCCCACTTCATTCCTTGTTTTTCATAGAGTTCATAATGCACCATTCTCTGGAACCAATTAGCCGCAATTTATGCCTAATCCTAATTTCCCCTTTTTCCTGTTTTAGATCCCAATGAAACATTCTGCAAAACAAGATTGCTCTTTTCCAGAGAGATAGAGGTGCTTTGTCCCAATTTTGATCTGAAAGAGTGCTTGACCTTGTTCATGCGCCTGTTTCTCAGAAGAGCAACGGATTTTTTCACTGTGTTTTTCTTGGAAAGCCTCACTCCCTATTGTATAGCGGAGAAAAGCACTGCGTTTGAGTACGAATGTGCGCATGCCCGGGTGTGTCTCCTCGTGAGTGTGTGTTGTTTCATAATTGTGTAAGGGAAGGCAGTCTTTTCCCACCTCTAAACATATCCTGGAACTCTCTGTGTACCTTGCAGCTCTCCTGTCAGGCTGACTGTGAAAAGCACCTTACATAACTGCTGTGCTGAGACTGCACTGTTACCCCCCTCCTTATCTCGCACACCCCAGACTAGATCAAATCATATACATGCACATTAATCGCATACGCGCTCGCACACACAATTTGTAGAACACAAACAAATATCTTGTACGTGAGCTACTGTGTGGGCACACACACTTTACAAACATAATGACTCACTGTTATTATCGAAAACACAAAAAAGCATTTATAACTGGCTGCAGTTGATTTGCGTGACTACTTCCTGATTCTAAAGTTATCTTTGCATCCAGGCCTTTGTTGTCTAGATCTACCTCTATATGCTTTAGATTTTGGAGTTGGAGTTTTAGCACACTTGCTCATATTTATAAGCATGCAATTGCTAGCAGAGAGGGGTCATGATGATTGACTCGGAAGTCCGTGTTCTAGTGTAGTCAGGCTATGATTCACAGCACTAAACCATTTCATATTTAGTCAGGGTCTTATATTCCTTTACATTGCATAATTTGGTTTGTTTTTAGGATGATGTCAGACATCCTGTCTATGTTGACACCAAGTGATGAGTTTGCATTCTTAATTGGATTTTTCGCTGTTCTAACTTGGCACGATTAAATAGGTTATTGCGTATTAGTACACTACCGTTCAAAAGTTTGGGGTCTGTAAGTTTTAATAGCGAGGATGCATTAAATTGAACAAAAATTATATTAAAGACTTTTGGGTCATTTCGTGTCAAATCAACCAAATTTCAGAAACTTTCCCAGCTAAAATGTTTGATTTTGTTAATATTTTTTCTAAAGAAAGTCTAGCATAAATAGTGATGAATGCCAAAATATAAAATTTTATGGGTGTATATTTACTGAATAATCCACTATTTTGTAGAGGGGGGGTCAAAAATGATTTGGAGCCAGATTACAGAAGGGTAAAAATGACTTTAGAAAGATGGCAGCATCATTATTTTATTTTTACACAGAGATTGGTTGGTCTATTTGTAAAATCTGTTGACTTTGGCAATCTTTGTTGATATTATTTGCCAACAGTGACAGTACAAAAATGGAAAAAAGCTCTTCTTTACTAAATTTTGCATGCCTGTAACTGTAAGATAACTTCATATCCTTTTGCATTTTGTTCTATAAACTTTTCTATAGATATCCATATTTTTAAAGACTTATATGGAGCAATTTCAGATATATTAGATGTCAATATGACTCTGAGTAAGTTGTACATGTTTTTAGGTGGTCAAAATTCAAATATGGGTCACTTTTTTTATACAGCTAATATTTTTTTTCTTTCAAAGAGGAACAGCTGAAGAACAAATAATATTGAAACTACTAATTTTTTTTTTTTTTCAATCAAAACAGTTGCATAGAACATACCTGTCAGAGTGCCATAGATATTGTTTTTCCAAAGTTTGCATGCCTGTAACTCAAAAAGTATTATATCTTTTAGTAAAGTAAGATATTGCAATATGATTTTAGATTCTGGTTCTTAACAAACTTTTCTTTTGAAGTCTTCATTTCAGCAATACATGGTTCAATCCCAATAGATATGGGAATCTCAATGTGGCTCCATGTTTAAATTGTTGAATTCTACCCATTTTCAGTGGACAAAAACCAAATGTGAGTCACTTTGCAGTTTGCACACAGCTGATAGTTATTGCATTTAAAGGGAAATGCCTGAATAATAAATAATGTTGAAACTAGGAATGTATCTTGTTTTCCCCCATCAAAACAATTGCAAATAACACACCTCTCTCAGTGCCAAAAATCCACTGAAATGGTCAAATTGAGACACATTGTTCTTCAAGTGTATTTATAAGAATCTATATTTGAATTAGTTTCAAGGATATTTGGAAGAAGGGATTTTGTTCATTTTAACAGATTCTGAAGCTACATGTTAACATTGACATCTCAATATCTCTGGGATTAAACCATATAGCCTTAAAAAAAGATTTCAAAAGAAAAGTTTCATAGGAAGGAACAAGAATCAAAAATGATATTCAGAGTCAGATATCTTTAATACTTTAAATACAAAAAGTATCAGCTGTACCACTTAAAATCTGTCCAATTTAACAAGTTACTCATGGAACCACATTGAAATCCCATTATCTCTGATATACAGACCTATCAATAAAGTATTTTTACCCCCCTGTAATCTGGCTCCAAATCTCAGGTGAAAATTGTCCTTTTGACCCCCAACCTTTAAACAGTAGTGTATATTTAGTTTGCATTGTTTCTATCCCACAACCTTATTAGAACAGACTTGCGACCTATTTTTGCGGCCCACCATTTGCCAGAGAGGCAGTTTCTGAGTGACAACATGATGTGCTTTAGTGCACTACAGTCTTTGAGACCTTTAACTGCTACTGTTATGCAACAAAACTCTACTGCTATACTTGCACTATGGAGTGTGAGACTGTCAGCAGGGTAAAACATCCTCCAAGAAGTTGTTAAATTCTACAGCCATTAATCCCACACAATCACCGCATTCATCAATGATTTTGAAGATAATTACTGTCATTCTTCAAATGACCTGTTGTGTGCAGTGTTCCTGTTATTATCTATTATCTTAAGTCTCTGTTTTTTGTGAGAACTATTATTGTTTTGTACTTATTTAGCCTATTTATTTGTTGAATACGTCTGTTAACTGTTTAAAGAGCTGCACTTAAGCCATTAGTCCATATATCGCAATACAACGCCACTTTTTCAGCAGAAGTATTTTTTCCTATTTGTTTTCTTGAAAATAATAAATTTCTAAAAATGTATAAATTATAAATTTATACAAATTTATTAAACATGTAAATCACCATGTTTGGGCTCAATAAGAATTTTCTATATTTAATACATTTTAAAATGTTATTTATTCCTGTGGTGGCAAAGCTGAATTTTCAGCAGCCATTCGTCCAGTTTTCAGTGTCACACGATCCTTCAGAAATCATTTTTATATACTGATTTGGTGTTCAAGAAACATTTCTTATTATCATCAATGTTAAAAACAGTTGTGCTGCTTAATATTTTTGTGGAAATTGATCTTTTTTGTTTTGAATTCTATTATGTATAGAAGGTTCTAAAGAACCCAAAAAACTCTTGCTGAGTTTTCGAATGATAGTGTAAATGTGTAAAACTGTTTCTTTGCAAAACAGTCATTGGGAAACAACATTCACAACTCTCTCTTCCCTTCAGGAGAAGAATCTGGACTGGTTTCCCCGGATGCGGGCCATGTCTCTGGTGAGCTCGGAGGGAGATAGCGAACAGAACGAGATCCGATCGCTGCACGAGAGATTGGACACCACTGTCTGTCTCGTGTCTCAGCTGTCTGGCCAGCTCTCTGAGCTTAAAGAACAGGTAACATACAGCACGCCATCCAATGGGACAGCCCGGTTTCACAGAGCAAAACATTCTTTCTCCTCACAGGGCCTCTGAAGTGTTTACTATTAGGCCCTGCTGTGGAAGTGCGTCAGAGCTGGGGTGGGGCGGCGCCCCGGGGCGATGTGGATGTTCCGGCTTTGCTCCGCTGTGTCGGATCACTGCCATCACCTGCCTGGCCCACATGTGATTCCGCACAAACAGTTTAACCGATTCACATGACACTGGGAGAGGGAGAACTGTAGGTTTTAATGGGACGTTAGAAAAGAAATTGCTGCCCCATGGCTCAGTTTTTTTTTGTCTGCATGGTTTGACCTTAGACTTCAGAGTTGAACTGTGTTATGTGCAGAAACGCACAAGAACTGCACAGTCATTGAGAATCGGCACTGGTCCAAACCAGTGGGCCAGAAACATTCGAACTAGAACATTTAACCACACCGCGGTGCCCCTCACATCCTTCTGATTCCTGACGGTCACGAGGAGCGGGCTTACTGTAATTCTCCTGGCAGTGCTAGATGTTAAATAACTTATTAAAGTGATTTCTCCTCCGACAGCCAGGCCTAATTAAACAGATTCTCCTCACCTCTCAGCTCCAGCTAGGCTGAGATCCAGCTCAGATACAGTAGGCCAAATCCCAACTTGTCATGTTTTCAGACAAACAGGCTCTCTCTGATTTAGTGTAGCTCACTGTGTTCCACCTCCATTCTCTCGCTAGGCCTGTTTACTTAGTAGTTCCCTTTTTTTTGTCTGGAACACCCACGAAAAAAGGTACAGTAGTGACCAAAGGTGATGTCCGGAGGAGATATTTGTTTTATATATATATATATATATATATATATATATATACATATATATATACAGTACCAGTCAAAAGTTTGGAAACATTACTATTTTTAATGTTTTTGAAAGAAGTCTCTTATGCTCATCAAGCCTGCAGTTAAAAAAAAAAAAAAAAAACAGTAATATTATGAAATATTATTACAATTTAAAATAATGGTTCTCTTTTTTAATATACTTTAAAATGTAATTTATTTTTGTGATGCAAAGCTGAATTTTCATCAGCAAGTACTCCAGTCTTTGGTGTCTTATGATCCTTCAGAAATCATTCTAATATGATGATTTGATACTCAGTTATTATCAATGATGGAAACAGTTGTGCTGTTTAATATATTTTTTTGGAATACTTTTTTCAGGATTCATTGATGAGTAAAACGTTAACAGCATTTATTCATAAAAACAGCATTTATTCAAAATAAAAACATTTCTAACAATATAAATCGTTACCATCACCTTTTATCAATTTAACGCATCCTTGTTGAATTAAAGTACTAATTTCTTTAAAAAAAAAAAAGTTATTGTTCCCAAACTTTTGAACGGTAGTGTATATTGTTACAAAAGATTTCTATTCTAAATAAATACAGTTCTTTTTAACTTTTTATTCATCAAATAATCCTGAAAAAAGTATCTCAGGTTATAAAAAAAATATTAAGCAGCACATCTGTTTCCAACATTGATCATAAATCAGCATATTAGAATGATTTCTGAAGGATCATAAGACACCAAAGACTGGAGTACTTGCTGATGAAAATTCAGCTTTGCATCACAAAAAAATTTTACATTTTAAAGTATATTAAAAAAGAGAACCATTATTTTAAATTGTAATAATATTTCATAATATTACTGGGGGGTTTTTTCTGTTTTTTTTTTTTTTAACTGCAGGCTTGATGAGCATAAGAGACTTCTTTCAAAAACATTAAACTTTACTTTACTGATAAGTAAAAAACAAAGACGAAACTTGTTTCAATGAAAACACATCAATTGTGAGCCGTTACACAGAGAATTCAGTTTTTTCACTGTAAATTATAAGATGACATGTTCTTTAACACTGTACATGAAACGTCTCATTAGATCTATACAGTTTTTTACTGTAGAGTATGGGAAGTTACAGTTAACCTGTTTTGTGTGTGTCTTTATCCACATGTACAGATGACGGAGCAAAGGAAGAACAAACAGAGACAGGGCTTTCTTGGACCATCACAAATAAACCATCAAATCCCCCCTCCACACTGAGGATGAACTTATCACCTCTTCACACACACTCACACACAGATGCTGATGTTCACACCATGAACAACAATACACTCATGGTGATATCACACTTTACATCATGACATGACAGTTGTCCAGTTAGATGAATAGAAATGACTACAGACTTGAGTGTCATTTCATAAGTGTTTCCTCGTTTAAATCTTATAGATGGAAGACGTTTGTTAATGCACAGAGTGTTTTTATTCGGAATATCACAAACCCTGGGCTCATGAGGGAATTTCCATTTTCTCCCAGAGGACTCGGCTGTCTGAATTTTTTTTTATTTTTTTTTCTATCAAGGGTCAAGTATTAACTCCCTCACATTTTAATTGTCCTGTCCATAAGTATTGCTGTAACTCAAAGTGGACTTTAATCAGTGCTGGAATAACTGGAGAGATAAAGTGCCTTTAGAGAGTTTCATAGTTTTTTTATAATTCACAATTACTTTAATGAAAGATAGAAGACTGGAAACATTGTTATCTCATAACCAGACAATCATGTGACCGTTGGAATGTGTTTGCATCACCTTCTACAAAGACCTAAAAGCTAGTCTTAACTCTTAATGACTTTTATTGTGTATTTTTATGTCAGACATGTGACTAGCATGTTTGTGCTTGCCTTATATACAGTTGTACAGAAAATAATAAAGAATTTATATTTGGTATTACAATGCTTAGTTTGACTGGATGTTGTGCAGAATGACTGTGACCCAAAGTTAAACTCATGTGATTCTCTAGTCTATTCTTTAAACCTTTTAGAAACTCAAGATTAAGGTTTGGAGTTAATCCACCCATTTCCCATTAATTTTATTGGCAGTCATTTATGAGTATTTTTTTTTAGGACCATTTAACCGTTTGACTCATGTGGGACCCTGTTGTAACATCCTACAAGGTAAAAAAAAAATCCAACATCAGTCTGTCCGACGTTGGATGTTGACGTCAATCTGACGTCAACCCGACTTTATTTTCCAACTAAAATGCAACCCCTGCAACCAAAATCATCCCCTGACTGACGTTACTACTTTCTACTCAAGGACCTTGACAGAATTGTAGTGGAGTAAAAAGTAGTGAAGTTTCAAATGTAGTGAAGTTGAAGTAAAAAGTTTCCAAAAAAAATAATACTCACGTAAAGTACAGATACTCAAAAAGTGTACTTAAGTACAGTACTCAAGTAAATGTACTTTGTTACTGTCCAACTCTGCTCATGTCCTCAATTTATTTGTGTTCTCATAGCAAGTGCCACAAAAGTCACCAAGTATCACACCATTCCAACGTAAAAAAAAATAAATAATTTAAATGTAAAATATTTTTGGTCCTAAGTGACTGAGGAGCACCAGAGGGTTATATCTAAATTAAAATAAAATAAAATTGTACCTTATTTCCTCAAAATTATTAGTATATAATCTATACGTTTGTAAATCAAAGACAATTTAACTGAAATGTTTAGTTAAGTCAAAGTCTTATATAAGTAAGTGTTGGGGAAAGTTACTTTTAAAAGTAATGCATTACAATATTCCGTTACTCCGTAAAAAAAAGTAACTAATCGTGTTACTTAATGTTACATTACTTTTGCATTACTTTTTCTCACCTGGACTGGGCTTGTTTGTTTGTTTTTTACACTCCAAAAGTGAAATTAATAAGCCTCAGGCTGAAGAAAATGCAAAACACTCCTGTACAGTAGAGGGTGACTCTCAAACAAACCTTTTGCAGAAGAATAGGACACACGAGAAGAAAGTTTGACACTCTTATTTCAGCAATTAAAAAAAAAGCCAATGTTTTGTTTACCTAAAGTCATTCTTGCTTATTAATTTGGCTGAATTGGATCATCGAAGGTCAGCAAAGACATTGGTTAATAAAGTGAGATTAAATACATCAAGTATATTTGTGTAATTTAACATTTAATTATTACAGGTTTGCATAATACGAATTTGCATTTCACTGTTTTTATTCACTTTGAACAATACTGAATCTGTTTTTGTCAAGTGAGATGAGTAAATGCATGCTAGAACTCCATCATATTTACACAGCGCACACTCTGCACCTTAATCACGATTTCTCTAAGCATTGGGAGAAGAGAGGTGTCAGTCAATAACTGGCAAAACAAAGTAACTTGTAACAGATATTTTGTTGGAAATTTAAAAGCAATGCGTTACTTTACTAGTTGAAAAAAGTAATCTGATTACATGTGTCGATAATGATTGTTGGAGTAATTTTGCATTAAAAAACATCCATTGATTGCTTAAGCTATAGTATTGATATAGCCTAGGGTAGAAGACTAGTTTATTCAGAGTACAAAGGCTCGTGCCTTAACTCTGGCACGGGTTAAAATTAGCCCCTGATGCCTCCATAATAGCTCACAGCTGTCACTAAGCAGGGGAAAGTCCAACATGTCTGGAATGCACCATCAGGGTCCAGAAGACAGTTAGTTGGATAACTGCCACTCTTACTAAATGTCCCCACTCGCTCTGATCGCACGTCTTTCAATCTAGAAGCAAACGTCATAGACATACTAGCAGTTATTCAATGTTCAGTCTCCCCCTCAGAATGCATTTTAATGATCGTTGATCCTCCGTAACAACTTGACTCACACATTTCCGTCATTCAGGTGTGCGCAGTTGGTAGGGCAAGACAGTGTACACCATCCTGCATAAACACACTCATTAATCTAAATATACCACCCTCCCTTCCTCCTTTCTGCATGTGACTGTGCGTGTTGTTGTCATGCTGGTGGGTCTGAGAGCAGATGAGATCTGTCACATGAGCTGGTCTCGGAGAGGCGAGAGATCACCCCTGCTGCACTCTTTCCTAAAAGCACTGCAAATGTGAGGGGGATTTTTCATTTGACTCAGCGTTCCTGCTTAATCGATTAGTGTACGGAGTGACTTGCTGAAGTTCTGAGAGACAGAGAGATCAAAGCCATTTTTCTAAAGGAATGAAAAAGATGTTTTTCAAATGTTCACTGCTCTTGTCCATACAATGAAAGTTAATTGTCATCTATCAGGCTAAAACAACACAAAATCAATAGCATAAGTATACTATAGATTTTTAAATTAATTAATTAATTTATTTATTTCCAGCAAGGATTCATAAAATTAATAAAACTTTTTAATGTTAGAAAAGATTATTCATAAAAAATCATGGAAAAAATTGATCAAGGTTTCTACAAAAATATTAAGCAGCACAACAGTTTTCAACATTGATAATAATAAGAAATGTTTCTTGAGCACCAAATCAGTAGCCTAGAAATCTAGACGCACTGGCAGCAAAATTTATTTTGCAGCCAGGGTAGTCTAGCAACTCTCCGTTGACTTTCAGAGCTGTAAAAACCTAAGTTGGGTCAGGCCAATCACATCGTGTATAGAGTAGGCGGGGCGGGCTTAACATAATGACGACAGAGTCGCGACGGTTCCCTGCTACTTGAAAACAAAGAATGGTGGCTGCTGCTGGAGAACAGTCTTTCGAATCGGCTTTGGCCGCGACTCTGGAGGACTTGAAGTTAAGTTTTTCTTTGAGAAAAGAGCAAAGAACGGCACTTAAATCATTCTTTAAAAAGGGAGATGTGTTCGCAGTTTTGCTTTTGCCGGCCAGATTCAAAAGTTGAATCAACTAACGTCAGCTCCGCTGTTGGGAAAACGCTCTGGTTGGTTGAAGCGCTGTCCTATTGCATGCAGAGTGAATTTGAAAGACAGCTGTTTATCCCGCCCCTCGGATTGAGCCGTGTCTATGGTGAGTTGCCAGACCTAACATCTTGTCTGGCTTGCCAGACTACCAAATCAGTATATTAGAATGATTTCTAAAGGATCATGTGACACTGACTGCAGTAATGATGCTGAAAATTGAGTTCAATTGAAAATATCTTAAAATAAAAAAATACTTTTTAATAAATTATTGTTTATTTTTTAGATTAAATATGACCTGGACACATTCTTGACAGCTTTTGTGTGATACACCTATAGGAAACTGATAATTATTTAAACGGAGAAAAGCATTCCTGCACAATTGTTATGCAAAATCAATATTATTACAAGAATAATATAGTAATATAAAACAACAAGACTTATTTGTGTTGTAAACAGTGAGGTACTTAAATTTGAGGATGTGGTCCAATGATGGCATAGTTTGGCAGCATGAGAAAAACCAGCCTGATCTCACGGCAATTCGTACGAATTCTACGAGGTGGCTAATTTGTACGAATTCATACGACCTCACTCGTACGAATTCGTTCGATTTTTGCTAAATCGTACATATTTTACGAATTGCCCAATTCGTATGAATTCATACGAATGACCTACCCCTGACCCCGCCCCTAAACCTACCCATCACGTGGGTTTAGACAAATCGTACAAATTCGTACGAGTGACGTCGTGAGGAATTAGCCACTTTTTAATCACTCGTACGAATTGGTCGTGAGATAGCGTTGGAAAAACACATAAGTATGAAATTCAGTTAATCATTTTTAAAGGACATGCAATTGGATGGAAAATGAGAGAGAGTTATGTAAATGCCTTTTATTAGAAATCAGCTCAAAGGAAAGATGAGTCATACAAAGCTTACATTTATGAGTGTTTTTTTCCTATGCCGAAGCATCATGTTGCATCTCTTCCCAACACCAGACTGAAGGTCTCTTTAAAGCAACAGACTCTTTTAACACATCAAGCAACCGTCTTCCTGTTGGCAGTGTTCAAATCACTCAGTCCTTTTCATTTGCTCAGTTTCGTTTCATTGACAATGAGTTAATAAGTACAGACTGAGCTTTTTTGGATTGATTGTCAAGTTTCTCTCAGTTTTCACCTTAAAATGAAAAGGTTAAACTGCATGTACCCTTCCACTGAATGTAGTGTATCTGTTTGTCTAAGTACCCCTTTAATCCCCCCCACTGGCTGTATGAAGAGTGACTTCAGTTCACAAGCCTGTCCAGCCTCGTCACTCATTTCTGACTGCTGTTTTTTACAAGTTCTCGAGACAGTTCTTCAGTTTAAGCAGTACTGTATTTATTTTGGTATGTTTGTGTTATATTTTAGAAATTTATATATATATATTATATATATAGTAAAAAATCTACATTTCAAATTTCTCTGTTGCATGAATCTAACTGATCGTTATAAGCTAACAAGTTTTACTAAAATAATGCAAAAAAATGCAAAACATATGTATTTATATATGTATGTATATATTAGTTCATATATTAGTTAATATATTAGTTAAGCGCGATTAATCACA
Organism: Squalius cephalus; assembly: GCF_949319135.1. NCBI lineage: Eukaryota > Metazoa > Chordata > Actinopteri > Cypriniformes > Leuciscidae > Squalius > Squalius cephalus. The sequence continues at coordinate 12,145,946 of NC_137127.1, read as the reverse complement.
TCTAACATAAAGGTTTGTGTTTATGTGTGTTTATTATATTTATTTATACATATGTTATATGTGTGTGTGTGTGTGTGTATGTGTATGCATATACAGTATGTGTGTGTGTGTATATATATATATATATATATATATATATATATATATATACTGTATACACAGTAGTCAACATTTGATCAAACATTAGGCTCGTAGGCACCACGTAGGCTCACTATTGGCCGACGCTGGTCATATGTGATACGTGGTGACGTGCAACACAGACGCGCTACGCTTAAACACTACGTGAAAAGACCCGAGGCCCAGAGAGAAGGAAATGAAAAGTGGAATAAAGTCCTTATTTTTGTTTGTTTTTGCACACAAAAAGTATTCTCGTCGCTTTATAAACTTAAGATTGAGCCACTGGAGTTACTTGGACTATATTAACGATGTCTTTAATACATTTTCTAGGCCAGCAAGTTTCGGTCCCTAAGAAGCCTATGGAGGAGTGAGACAACTCTCAGATTTAATCAAAAATATCTTAATTTGTGTTCCGAAGATGAACGAATGTCTTACGGGGTTGGAACAACATGAGGGTGAGTAATTACTGACAGAATTTTCATTTTTGGGTGAACGATCCCTTTAACAAATTAACTTTTTTTGATCCACTAGAAATGTTGACTACTGTATATACACCCATATATTATATAAACACAAACTTTTTTGTTAGATCCGATTAATCGCGGTTAATCGATTTGACAGATATACAATGTTTTGAATAATTTGTAAATATTCTTCTGCAAACTCGGATGGAACACCAGGAATTTCGAAAGTGTGAAGAAAATGCATGCGAAAGGTGAAGTTTGTGCAATTGATTGCATTTCTTTTTTAATTTTTATTTAATACTGGCACTTAATACTTTATTTAATTTTTATGCATGACATTACCACAATAGTAACAACAACAGCAGATTGTGTCACTATTTTATTTTTTTAATCTTCAGGTCTTGTTTTGCATCATAGATAAAAATACTCTCCTTGGCAGTGGTAACCAATGTAGAAAAATACAATGAGTCTAAAAATTGCATAAAACTTTCCAAAATATTGTAATATGGCAATACAAACACAGACTCGTTCAATTGCTTTGATAAAAGGTTGCATGGCAGATAGCTCCCACTGGGGCAGATATTGCAGCAAACAGTTTCTTCCCTAAAGGCACAAACACTCCCACGCGCCACATGTTTACTTCTCCACGGAAATCTCTCGGTGCCCTAAACTTTCTGCCAGTTCTGGTCGGAAGGAGATCCCATCTGTAGTCCAGCGAAAAACACCTGGTACCTGTGCTTCCAGATCAGGAAAGCCCCCAGCAGACAGACGATAGCTTGAGCCAGGTTCAGCAGCATCTGCAGAAGGTAATACATCGGTAGAGTGCTTATGATGGCACTGCAGTCTGTCACACCTCTGTAGGCGAAAGTGCGGGCGATGGGGTCCTCGGGGTCCAGGGTGCACGTACAGTCCTCCTTCATTTCCTTGCAGCTGTAGCTGTTGGTCAGGGCGTAATGGTAGCACTGGAATGCGATGACCAGTACGGAAATGACCAGCCCCATAGTGCACAGGAAGAAGTACAGGAGCTGGGCAGAAGTCATTTGTGATGATTAAGGCAGGGCGATGGAGATAAGATTTTAATTAGACTCAAATGCCTATACTTGTTCATTTAAAACCAGCTCAGTGTCTTGGTGACTCAGGAATGGTACTGGCAATATCAATGGTCCATTAAATATTAAAAAATGCCTAATTAAAGAGACAGTTCACCACGAAATTTTAATTTTGTCATTAGCACACTCAGGCCATACAAAATTAATTTCTTGCGTTAAACACAAAAGGAGATGTAGGCATAATGTTTACCTCATGATAACAATGGATAATGATTTTAAATGTCAAGCCCCGTGCAAAAAAACAAACAAAAAGTTTGAAAAAATGAGAGTATCATAAATGTGGTCTTGTGTTTTGTGGCGCCACCCTTAAAGGTTCCCAAAGAGAGTTTAAGCAGCGATGCCATAGAAGAACCACTTTGGGTTTCCCAAAGAATGTTTCAGTGAACAGTTCTTAAAATGTTTATTATCTGAAGGTTCAATGGATGTTAAAGGTTCTTCATGGAACCACAGATGCTAATAAAGGACCTTTGATTTTTAAGAGTGTTTTTAAGCAACGACAAAGGTAAACGATTTAGAATTGTGATGGGAAATCCGACTCATTTTCAGAGCCAAAAGAATAAGACCAATTGGACATCTTCTTGGTTCAATGAGCAGGCGAGCTGTTGACTCGAGAACCAACAGAACCAAATTGTCCGGTTTTGTTAACCGCTTCAAACTATTTATTGAAAACAACTGACTCGAAGGAGCATTGCTTATTCATAATTCAAAGACTTGGAATATTGAGCTTGATAAGTATGCCCCACTTTTATAATACTATTATGGTGTTTTTTTTTGTTTGTTTTTTTGAGACATTTAAAATCACTTTCCAGAAATAAAGGTTCCAAAAGGGATTTTTGTGATGCCATAGGAGAACCATTTTGGGTTCCCTAAAGAATCTTTCAGTGATCAGATCTTAAAATAAATTTTTTTCTTTGTATGAAGAACATTTTAATAATCCAAAGAAACGTTTTCCACTATAAAGAACCTTTTGTGCAATGGAAAGGTTCCATGGATGTTAGCATGAAACCATCAATGCCAATAAAGAACCTTTATTTTTAAAGAGTGAATGGCAAAAAATGGCAATCCTTTTGTGTTTCATGGAAGAAATAAATAAAATAATAGTGTGTTGGAATGACGTGGTGAGTAAATGATCATCATATAATGAAATAATTTTTAATTTCTGGATATTTCATTCAGTTCATATATGATGATATGTAGATTTTTTTAACCTGTTGCCATAGCTAGAAGTATCTTGAGCTACTGTAGCACCTTTGTGAGTTTTAAAGTCTATTTGAAATGTATTTACATACAGTATGAGGAGGCAATTGGAATTGTCAATTTATCCAAAAGCTGCATTTATTTTTCACCTTTATGATAAACTGAACCGATGCTCTCTCATCAGGCACTCTGGTGATGCAGAAGAGGATGAATCCCAGCAGAGACACCACACACATCTGCAAAACACAAACATACAGTAGAGAAATTTTAATAGACTTGTCACTCAGACCCCAAATGTACCAAAAAATAATTGAGTTGGAGGGTGGATCACTGTTATCATGTGCAACTCAAAGTCTGTTGCTGAAATCTTTTGTCATTGTTGCCATGAACACATACCAGTCACTGGATTGATCTAATCTTATTTGCAGTGCAGCAGAGCTCCTGAGTTTCTGTGTCTGCCAGGCTTGTCATGAGCCAACCATAACCCTCATTGTAATCAGCATTGTGCAACTCAGCATTGAGCTGTCATCTGATAATACATTGACTGCTGCTGCAAATTGAATAGCTTGACCCCCCCCCCCCCATGATATCTTTATCTCTCACGCTTTTTATCTCTCTCTTTTCTTCTCTCTCTCTCTCTCTCTCTCTGTGTTTTCCCCGCTCTTTTCTCAGCGTGATTGGAGTCTTGTGACTAACGTGTGGTATCTAATTTGATTGTTTTTCCCAGGTTCTGAGGCAGAGAAGTCTTGGTGACCTCAGCGTTTTTCTCTCGTGAGGCCTAAACTTGAGATCTCTGATCTATATTGCTGCAATGAAATGTGTGCGTTTTAGGATTCTGAATTTGTGTATTCAACATAGCCGTCGCTTATGTTATGTTTTATTGCCACATTAGCTAATGTTTTACACAATAAAAGTGTTGTTGGGGGTTGTGTGGCAGTCAGAATTGAACAGAGAATGCTTTTTACATTTCATTTTAATTTCTTGATTTGAATTGAGGTAGCAAACAGTATGCAAAACTGCAATTTGAATTGAAATGTAACATTTTAACAACTAAAAGCAAAGTTGGTAACACTTAGCCTAGTTAACCACATTCATCTTAATGTTAATTTCAACATATACTAATATATTATTAATATCAAAAGTTGTTTTGTAGTTGTAATATTTTTTTTAAAAAAGTTGTAATGTTATTTAAAGGGTTAGTTCACCCAAAAATGAAAATTCTGTCAGTAATTACTCACCCTCATGTTGTTCCAACCGCGTAAGACCTTCGTTCATCTTCTGAACACAAATTAAGATATTTTTGATGAAATCAGAGCTATGTCTCACTCCTCCATAGGCTGCTATGTGACCGAAACTTGCTGGCCCAGAAAAGTCATCAAAGAGATCGTTAATATAGTCCAAGTGACTCCAGTGGCTCAATCTTATGCCTGGTTCAGATTACACGATTTTTTTGTCTGTTACGATAGTCACTGTGTCAGATTACACGATTTTGACTCCTAAAAATCTTGTCATGTCGTGGACAAGAAACATGTCAGACTACACGTTGTTTTCCGACCAGTCATCGCGAGCCGTCTCACACACTCATTCACTCGCACATATAGCCTAATACACGCACTCACTCACTCACTCACTCACACACACACGCTCACTCACTCGCACATACACACTCGCTCACTCGCGCACACACACACACACACACACACACACACACTCACTCGCTCACACATACGCACTCTCTCTCTCTCTCTCTCTCTCTCTCTCTCTCTCTCTCTCACACACACACACACTCGCTCACTCACTCGCGAACACAGGTCTCACTCACTCACTCGCGCGCCGTCGTCGTGGAGGACCGTTAAAAAATTAAACATGCTAGTCTTTCTGTCCTGATGTCGTGAAGCATCGCAGACGCGACGTAGGTTGTCGCCCACTATGACACACTATACGAGATGAAACGATCGAATCTTGCGTCCCGACGCCCGTTGTCGTTTGCGAATCCCCACGACACCCTACGTCAAACGGATCGTGCCAAAATCGGGCTAAAATCGTGTAATCTGAACCAGGCATTAAGTATATCAAGCGACGAGAATACTTTTTGTGCGCAAAAACAAACAAAAATAACGACTTTATTCCACTTTTCATTTCCTTCTCTCTGGGCCTCTAGTTGGTTCGCGTAGTCTTTTTGCGCAGCGCGTCTGTGTTCACGTCACCACGTAGGCTCACTATTGGCCGACGCCGGTCATGTGTGTGATGCGTGATGACGTGCAACACAGACGCGCAGCGCAAAAACACTACGAGGCCCAGAGAGAAGGAAATGAAAAGTGGAATAAAGTCGTTATTTTTGTTTGTTTTTGCGCACAAAAAGTATTCTCGTCGCTTGATATACTTAAGATTGAGCCACTGGAGTCACTTGGACTATATTAACGATCTCTTTAATAACTTTTCTGGGCCAGCAAGTTTCGGTCACATAGCAGCCTATGGAGGAGTGAGACATAGCTCTGATTTCATCAAAAATATCTTAATTTGTGTTCCGAAGATGAACGAAGGTCTTACGCGGTTGGAACAACATGAGGGTGAGTAATTACTGACAGAATTTTCATTTTCATTTTTTTCAATTTTCATCTTTAATGGACATGAGCTAACATGAACTAACAAAGAACAGTTGTACTAAAGTTGAAGAAAGATTAAAGGGACAGTTCACCTAAAAATCATTTACTCACCTTCATGTTGTTCCAAACCTGTCTGAGTTTCTGCTAAACACAAAATACGATATTGTTAAGAATGTTGGTAACCAGAGAGTTGATGATAGCCATTGACTTCCATAGTATTTTTTTTCCTACTATGGAAGTCAATGGGTCCCATCAACAGTTTGATTACCAACATTCTTTAATATATCTTCTTTTTTGTTCAACAGAAGAACGAAAGTCATACAGGTTTGGAACGACATGAGGGTGAGTAAATGATGACACAATTTTTATTTTTTGGTGAACTATCCCTTTAATACTATAACAAATGCATTACATTTACTCAAACTTAAATTAAATAATGTAATTTCTATTATATTCATCTTAAAACTGATGCATGCAAAGTTATTTCAGACCCCGTTATGTTTCCGGTCTACGTGACTGAACATGATGTCTGCACTCAGGGATTGCTTTGAGCTGGCTTGAATCTTTTGAACAATTTTGCTATTTATAAGTTTGATCTTACTCTCTTGTGATTCTCAAACAAAAACAGCTGTAGTATTTTTAGATTTATTTAGCTGAGGAACCCGAGTTGTTTTTAAACTCTAAATAGGCTTCTGCAACTGAATACTTATGTGCAAAATTTAAGAAGCATGAATTCTTTGTAAATCACTGCTGAACAAGTGAAATTTAATCAAAATCTCTCAGTGGTGAATCTCATATCAGCTTTACAACATTCAGACTGCAGGAAAATGTGACTCAAATATATATATATTTTTTTCTTTCATTAAAGTGTGAACAGCACAAACCACATGGCAACTGATCTTTTCATTTAAGCCTCTTCCATACACTGTAAAAAAAAATCCTTTAAATTTACGGTAAAAAAAAAAAACGGCAGCTGTGGTTGCCAGAAATTTACCATAAAAAATACGGTAGCAACATTTTAGGTTTTACAGATTTAACTTAAATTTAATGTAAAATACCGTATTACATTAACTGATATAACGTTAATATACCAATCTACTGAAGTACTTTATAACTTTGTAGTACACTGACAGACACCAAACACAGTGGCGATGAGAGTCACATGATGATTCAAAGCCTATCACAAGCAGCTTTTCCACAAGTTGAGAAGGTCAAAACTAATTATTAGAAGGTGCACAATGTAATTCACACAAACACTAAACACCATCATTAAAAAAATGCAATAAACATTAATTTACCAACATTAGATGTAACATAAAACATTAAATGTACATAACTAATAGGAAAAACAAAAACTAAGAAGAAACAGAAACAGTTATTCAATGTGAAGTGTCTTGCAGGGAATTCTGGGAATGTCAATTTACAGTTTTTCACTTTTCTTTTTCACTTCCAAAAACGTTAACGTATTTTACTGTAAAATTACATTAAATGTACGGTTCGATCTATTACAGTTATTCACCATATATAGCACTGAAACTTTCTGTTAACCAATTAACTGCTCTTCACCGTAGCATTTTTACAGTATTTTACCGTTAAAATCACAATCAGTTTTTACAGTGACCGGACCTCAGTCTGAACAGTCATATCGTAATTCATGCTACTTTAACCCTTTCATGCATGAATTATGATATCCTCAGTCAGGATTTTTTTCCTATGTGTTTTTATTGCTCTTAGGGCATGAAAAACAAGAATTGATTTTTATTTTATTTTTTTACAAATTTTTCAAAGAGATCTTCAGATGTCCACTTGAGTGGACAGCATGCATTTGGTTTAAACTTAAGATATACTAGATTTAATATAAGACAATAATCAAACACATAAAGTATGTGAATTTAACGAACTAATCAATACAATTATATCAAATCATGTGAAAACTATAAAATATATACAAAAAATCTAAATGCAAAATATTGCAAAGGCTTCATACAACTTCATACAAGTTGCACTTGGCGTATCTTTGATATCAGAACATGAGGACATGATTCCATCAGATTTTTCTACAGTCTGTCAAGGTACAACTGTGGAAACCAGTCAGATGCTCCCTCCAGTGCACCAGAGTATGGAGATTTACCCTTATTAGCTGATAATTCTGATTATGTTCAAGATGGACATGCACATTTCTATCATAGCCCTCCTCTGAGAAAACCTAGCGATACGTTTTTTCAATCTCATCTGAAATGATCAGTGTTGGGGGTAACGCACTACAACTAACATGCATGACCCATTCAGATTACTTTTTTGATGTTACAAGTAAAGTAATGTGTTACAAGTAACATGCATTACCTAATCAGATTACTTTTTGATCTAACAGGTAATTAACTACAAGTAATGTGCATTACCTAATCAGATTACTTTTTTATGTAACAAGTAAAGAAACGCATTACAAGTAACATGCATTACATAATCAGATTACTTTGTGATGTTATGAGTAAAGAAATGCATTAAAATAATGCATATTACATAATCAGATTACTTTTTGATGTTATGAGTAAGGAAACACATTACAAGTAACATGCATTATGTAATCAGATTACTTTTTGATGTTATGAGTAAAGAAACACATTACAAGTAACATGCATTACGTAATCAGATTACTTTTTGATGTTATGAGTAAAAAAACACATTACAATAACGTGCATTATGAAATCAGATTACTTTTTGATCTAACAAATAAAGTAATGCATTACAAGTGTCATACATATGTAATCACATGACTTTTTTCAATGTCAATGAAAATTACTTTCTAATAATACAAGTACATTTATTTACAGTAAAAAAGTCACTGCAGATTAAGTTTTTAAGTTTTAAATTTCAAAAACAATATTCACATTATAATTATGAATTGTAGCTGAAATATAGCAGTTGATGCATGACGTCCACTACAGTGGACATGTGATTAATCAGAGTTTTCTCTCAATCTAAAATCAAAACTTGGAAAATTTTACTGTGATATGACTCATTAGATATTGCTTGATGCTGCAATATTTTTTTTACCTCCAAGAGTCTCCTAGATTCGAAGGAATGGGTGGATATTCTGGAGCAACTTGGCATGTCTGACTGACCCTTGGCCATCTTAGTTTGGAGGGGGGAAAAATCGAAACACAAAGGCTTGCCACTTGATTGCAATTTATAGGATGATGCACAAGGGTCCAATGAAGAGATTGATGTGCAACTTTGCCATAAAAACCCGTGCAAATTCAAGAAAATGCATTTTTAATAGCTGTCCACTGTAGTGACCACTATGCGTGAAAGGGTTAATGACTTTTCCATAAGTTTCAAGGTGACAGCTTTACACAAGCAAAACTTTAGGGGTCGTATCGTAAATATTGAAATATTATCTCCTCATGCTTGTCTTTGTCCTTCTTATCGCCTGTGCATCACCTTAGGAATGAACAAATAACACTGACTTCAGTGGCCTTCCCATGACAGCGTGCTGTATATGCGGTCTTTGTTTTTGTTCTTTTGCGCATGCGATGCCAGTTCAGGATAGAGATCAGTTCACACTTGAATCTGATATTTTAAACCCATTTTAGAAAGACAAAAAAAAGCCTTGCAGTGTGAACGTAGTTATTATTTTTGTACTTGGATGTGCACATGCTCTCTCTAACAGCATGCTTGTATGCTTATGTACAGTATAAGGCTGTGCGGCCAATGAATCTGATGCGATGGCCTCATGCATGAAAGAGTAAAACAAGGCATGCTGGGAGTTGAGGGAGAGGTTGATGAAGAGCAAAAGGAAGCTTACAATGATGCCGGCCCAATGGGGCGTCTCCCTGGCCAGGAGAGAGGGGCTAATGGCAACCATGAGGAAGGCCACCCCTGCTACTGCGATGCCCAACAGAAGCTGGAACACAGCGACCAGCAAAGGAAAGCGGCAGCCACAACATGTTTGGACATCCTCCAGTAATGGGCCTTCAGGTTTTGCTTTTCCCTTCTTCTCATTGCCAGGGGTTGCGTTACCTCCTCCAGGCGACCCTTTCGGACTCGTCCCCGACCCCATAATTCCTCCTGTCTCGTGCTGAGATTCTTAATCTTCCTTTGAGGCCGACTGGATGTTCTTGCTCTCGCCCTCTATCTGTTTGTCCTTCTTTTTCTTTCTCGCCTGCCGTTTCTTTTGCTCTCTTTAGCTAGACTGTTCCTTCACGCTGCCTGCCCTGCCCTGCCCTTCCCCTCCCTCCTCACTGGAGGCTTCTCTCCCTACGCGATCCCTGCTCGCTATTCAGAAGCAGAAAGGGCTCTGAACTAATATGGAAAACATTTGGAGCAGATTCCACAAGAGCCACATATAGAGCACTAGGAGAGGAGACGGAAAGGAGGGAGGGTAGGAAAGGAGAGGGGAGACATAAAGGGGGGACTCCAACACACGACAACTACTAGACTCCCTGAAACTAAACAGGAAACAGGGTTCTTACAGAGAGAGTAGAAACAATTCTAGTCACTGGCAAACATGTGGGTGTGTTTTACAGCCTGGAGTTAGTCACATGATTTTGATGAAGTTACGTGATCCGCGGGCATGTGAGAGGGTTACAGTTAATCTCTTATTAATATTATGAGAGAGAGCAGATATTTCACTTTGTGTTAATTATGGAAATTCATTAACTACATGCAGGACACGTTTCTTATAGTGGATATGTCTGTATTCACCTAGAGCTTCTTTTTTTTCTCATTTTATATTTCATGCTCTGATTTTAATAGGTTCATCAGCTGAAGTGTTCTGAAGGCTGGATATTGACAGAACGTGGTCTATTTTTAGCCTATATTGAGAGCTTATTCTATGTGCTGTTGTGTAATGTCACAGTCACACCTCGTCTTATATCATAAGCAAAGCATTCTCAGTAGATTTTATAGATGTCAATTCATGCTCAACATGCTGCACAAAACTCTAGAAAAGTTTCCGTTATAAAGTTGCGAATATCGTAGCAGACAAATTGAAAAACAAATTGATACAGTTCATTTCGTTTAAAATAAATACCAGATAATCATAACTGTCCATTTGCAAATAATAAACAGATTACTAATAAAATATGATTAAGAAGAAGAATTTATTGACATCAAGCATGATTATGACCCCCACCCCCCACCAAAAGAGGAATTATCATCTTAGACAAATAGTGATAATTATATTTGGCAAACCTGATAAACAGCCTATATGAAGGCATTTTGATTTATTTAGCGACTTAAATGTGCTTTTGAATGTTTGTTTACATTAAATTATGAAATATTCGTGTTGATGTTGTTTTTTCTAAAAAGATTTTGTGTTGGTTTAGCCTATAATAATTTGAACTGTCTTCATATAGAAACATTTAAATGTTATTAGTGCTGGTGTTTCATATTTACATGTGTAGATATTATTCCTGAGATTTAAAATGCAATTATTTTAATGCTTTGGAGCGATATGCTGAGGATTCTTTTTCAGAGTCTATTCAGCAATGAACTGACAACTTTCAAAACCCGTTTAATTCCCAGACTCTCGAGCTGGTGCATTTACACGTGAGTGTGCGCGCGGTTCCTGCCTGGTGGAGGCGCGCGTGCGCGGTAGTCGCCACGAGCAGACTGAGTGCTGGGCAAAGTGGCAGCTCAGGCGAGCGCGCACACACTTCATCATTCAGAGGTGCTGTGCGAGACCGGACACAACGCACTGACGCTCCGCTGATACTGGATTAACCAAACCTGATTGTAAAGAAGCGAACAAGAAAGTGGGACAAAGTTATGGATGAAAGAATACCTAGAATGCAGGGCAGACAGTTCCTGGATCACGCGGATTTCTTGGGGTAATTTTATTTTCGTTTTTTTTATTTTTATTTTTTTTTATTAAATTTAGTTTAAAGCAACGTTATTATTTTTTAATGTGTGTTGAGATTAAAATAGTGTTTTCTTTTTACAGGGTTGAATATTCGTCTCTCTACATGTGCAAATCCAAAAGAGGGATGAAGAGAGAGGAAGGAAAGGTAAGCAAACTGTGGACCCGTGATGGAAACGTGATGTCCGTCAAGTTCACGTAACACCATCGTTATTAAGAATTTGAGTGATAATTATTACTTTAAGAACTTTTTTGCAATGGCTGCTACTTCCCATTCGCAGGACGCGTACAAGTTACCACACAGACTGATCGAGAAAAAGAGGAGGGACCGAATAAATGAATGTATTGGGCAGCTGAAAGATTTATTACCCGAACATCTCAAACTTACGGTAACATCACTTGAATTTTTATTTTATTTTTTAGTCTTATTAAAATGTGTTTTGTAAATTTATATTAGGGAAATCCTATAAATGTTCGTATTGTCTTACAGACTCTTGGTCACTTGGAAAAAGCGGTAGTTCTTGAGTTGACGCTGAAGCATTTGAACGCTTTGACAGCTGTCACAGAGCAACAGCACCAGAAGATCATCGCTTTGCAGAACGGTAAATTACATAATATGCAACCCACACAATACAACCTGAGAAACATCTATACCACATGAAGTAAAACAGAGTAAATGTAGCTTAAACACTAACATAACTGCACATATTGGCATAATTATGTGTATTTATCTTATTTATATTAATGTCACGTGTTTTATATATTTAAATCTTATATATTTATATCTGTTTTGCATCTATCTATCTGTCTATCTATCTATCTATCTATCAATCAAGCAGTGATCTATCTATCTATCTAATCTATGTATAGTTTATCTGTCTGTCTATCTGTCATTTTTCTGTTGTATATGACAGGACTTTGTCTTTGTTTTATGACAGGTGAGCGATCGTTAAAGTCCTCCCTCCAGGCTGACTTAGACGCGTTCCACTCAGGCTTTCAAGCATGTGCCAAAGAAGTCCTGCAGTATCTGAACAAGGTGGAGAACTGGACGGCGCGCGAGCAGAGGTGCACGCGACTCATCAACCACTTACACAAAGTTTCCGCGCAGTTCCAGTCGGGCGCAGGGATCCTGCAGCAGCAGCAGCAGCAGTTGCCAGGCGACGACGCTCCGGAACGGGACACGCAGAGAGACACACAAGCCAACTGCGTCCCTGTCATCCAGAGGACTCAGAACCTCGAGCTGAACGAGAACGACACAGACACTGACAGCGGATATGGAGGAGAGGCGGAGAAAGGCGATGGCAAATGCGAGAAAGGATGTGACACAGCGAAAGGAGTTAAGATCAAGCAGGAGTTCGGAGACGAACGCGTCACCAAAAAAGCCAAACTGAACTGGTCTGCGAACGGCGCATCTGATTCCGCCAATACCCGACCGGACGTGGCGCTCATGAACTCTTTAATGGGAATGACGGGTGTTGGTGGACAACAGACTCCCTTTTGCATGCCGTTTTACTTCATAAACCCGTCCGCAGCAGCATCGTACATGCCTTTGTTTGATAAAAGTCATTTGGAGAAGTTGGTGTATCCAGCGGCTGCGGCGCTGACCACGCCGTTCCCGTGGCTTTACCCCGGGATTCCCACTCACGCCTCCACCGCAGCTGCGGCCGCCGCTGCCATCGGTTTCGCCGGTGCGTGCGCCGATAAAACCTCCGGATTTGACGCAGCATCCTCAAAAGACGACGAGCCGCTGTCTCCTGACGGCGACCTGTCCAGCGACGCCGACCTGGCCTCTCCTGTGTCTGGGGACCATGGCTCAGAGAATGATGCCGGTCATCAGTCCCAAAGAAATGAAAACGATGGTACATAAAGCTGGTCCTTTGACCGTTGAGTGCACACTAGTTTGCTTGTAAAATTGCTATTTATCTGTTTATCTTAATTTAATTGTCATTGAGTATTTAGTATTAGTGTTTCTATGGATTTCCAAGCAAAGGCTATTCTTTTATTGTTTTGTTTTTGTTTTGTATTATTATAATTATTATTAGGATTCAAAATTTCACAACAAACTGGTTTATCAGAATGGGGAGAATGGGGGACGTTGTAACAGCCAGTGCCTTTTGCACTGATTCCTTGAGATATTTGAATGAAAATCCAATTGACTGCAGCCACTTTTATGTCCTTTATGTCTCGCCATTTAATGGCATATTAGCATTGACTGAAAATGTGTGAAATCTCAGACTTTGCTCTGGGGTTTTTTTTGGGTTGTTGTTGTAGTTGTCTTTTATTTTTTTTAATTTTTTGATGAAGAAATGTAGATTAGTGCAATACAAATGCTCTTTAAGCTAAAGAACGGCACTTATGCTAGCTGAGTTTTCTTTTTTTGTGAAGATTTGGAAGTCACATATTGGACTCTTGGATGTAATGTTTGATATTGACCTCAAGCAGGCTGGTGTGACTGCTGCAGTATTTGTCAGATATAACTTTCTATTATAGTATGACTGGATTTCAGTCCTATTTCGCTCTTTTCAATGTTCGGTGCTTGAAAGAGTTGCCTACATACCTCAACATACCGTAGAGTTTGGGCCACGACTCATTTCTTAGAGATGCTCCTCTGGTAGGGGTGGTGACGGAATGTTTCGAGCGATTTTAATTGGACAAATGGTGTGAGCAACAATCCTCCGATGTAATGTTACAGCAGCCCCCGTCTCTCTCTCTCTCTCCCTCTCCCGAACAATTGTTCTGAATCACTTGTTGTGAAGGAAATCAGCACTCCAGATGAGAATGGCGGGACCAATCACCTGTCAATCATCACTGAGAGTGCTTTGCCAACAATCTGACATCAGTGTCCTGTGTCACCTCTAGCAAAAATGTACAAGGTATTATAGCACCTTATGGAACTTTGATATTGAATGTAATCTGTGTTCTTTTGGTAGATATAAAAGTTTGTACTGTATATATTCTGATAAAAGTAGTTATTTAATCCAGAGGTAAAGTGCACTTTTTCTTGCCTTCTCAGTTTCCTATTACACAATCCTCACTCTTCGTTTTTAAGCCAATGCCCTTTGAACTCAAACTATGATGTATGTCTTTCTTAAGGAAATCTTCTTAAATACAAGGCAAGTGTTGGAATATATGTATGGCATCATACTCTTGAGCTAGCATAAACAAACAAACGTGAGCTGGCTCATTTTAGTCTGTGGTAGGAGAGACAGCTGTTGAAAAGTATGTAAGGTAAGAGATATGTGATTATATCAAATGTGTTTTGCCTTTTCGGAAACATTGTCACTATTCATGACCTTGAAAAAGCTAAATGGGTCATGCTGTGTATTGTACAAATGTTGTGGAGCACTGTAACATGACATGAATAAACATGTAAACGGACCTTTTTAGATTGGATAGATCTGAAAAATCAGGAGATCACGGAAGGCTCTTGAGTTTTATTGAATGTGATTATTTTTCTAGGCCTGGGTTTATTAATGCATAGGAACAGTGATGTACCAGCTGCCATTTATTTCTGCATTGTAACACATTTCATAGGCCCTATAGTGTCTTTGCCTCAACTGTCATTTGCCTAAACAGTGGCATGTGGATGTATATAGTTTGTGAATATGCTGTATGTTTAATGTTCATGTTGTAGAAGAAATCTATGGATTTTTTTAAAGGATACACTGAGAGACTGCTGCACATTTCCTTAATGCTTTACACATTTGCTGTTTGAAATTATGCAGCTCAGTTGTCAAATAAAAATAAGCTCATGTAAACAAAATGCTATCACCCAACTCATTCATTTCAGCACCGATATGCACATGATATTCATATAGGCCTATTACACAGTATAACACTTCATTGCAGTCAGTGACAGTCCGTTTGAGTGTTATTTTCTATGTGAACCACCCAGAAACACCCACTTACCTGCAGCTGACATCAAGAGATCTGCTAACACTAGCTTCATGTAAATAGATTTTATGCATATTTAACAAAACCTTTCGCTATTTAATAAAAGGCAACCAGGAAATCTAAAAATCAGTTTAGTCTGAAACTGGATACTTCTAAGGAGTCAACCATAACTTTTGGATCAATAAGCTAAATAAAAACTATCCTGTTTAGAAACTAAAATGTGCCAATTTCTTTACTGTCATTAATCAAAAATGTAATTAAATTGTGTTTAATGGGCCCAACAAACAAAACCTATAAAATGACCTTTTATAAATGAAATAATAGGATCCTTTTTGCTTATGTTTGGATGTTTGTGTTGAGAACCAAAGAATGAGTCAGCTTGTAAATCAGCTGACAGGAGATTCATAATGTTGGAATGTTGAACAACCAAAGTTAACATGTGATATTAATCTGTAAAACAAGGAAGCTAACCACAGACATACAGTACATTTTTAGAGAGAAAAATCGGCAAATCATAGCTTTGTGTGAAATAAAAAGGATAAACCAACAGCAGGGGCTCGTCTACTAAATGCTTATATAAACATGTAGCTATATGTCTGGAAGTCTTATGCAATAGAGTTGTGATAAATGGTGTTATTTCAGTGGTTGCACTGAACTGAAAATAGTTATTTAACGTTACTTCTTCAGGACACCCATGTTGGGGATGTGTGAAGTGATAAGAACGCATTCGTTTTTACATTTCAGCGTTCTGTTTTGCTAAACAAGTTCAACTTTGTTGTAAATTTGTGGAATCTGCTGTCAGTGTTCTGACGGTCCTTTGCCACATTCTCAGACTGGAACGAGAACATTATCGAGATCACACTGACCTCTAGTGGTAAAACTGTGAAGACACATGTCATTTAAAGCTTACAATTTCAAATAGCCGCGGTGTATTCAATACAATACAACATGAACACAAAAAGTACATTGTACTTATTTTTCAATGTAAGTACATAGTACTTAACGCCACTTAATATAAAGTGGGACCGATCATTTTCAAGTAAAACCTGTTGTTGAAACACTGATAACTTAACAGGGAGTTTTTTAAGGTCATAATCACATCTGGGGAAGATTCACGCCTCCTAATTTCATAAAGATTTGACTGGGGATATGAAACCAAAAACTATTTTCATTTTTCAAAAAAGATCTTAGTCAATTCGTTTTAATAGTACCATTAATACATCCAATGTCAATTGCTTTTAGCCCTCCTTCTTCATACTCTTTATTCCTTTTCTAATGTTGTGTGTTTTCTTTTCCAGATAAAATTGAAGTTGGCTTGATTTATAGCTTTTAATGCATTCTTATGAGTTTGAGTAAGCTGGGTTAATGAGTCTAGAAATGCATTCCTATTCTCCGCAATCCTGTAGCCTACATTTATTGAAATTTTTTTTTGAAGTTTGTGACTAAACAAAAAGATCTTTGTTTAAATCGGTGAGATTTTTATTTCAAAATGTAGGCTAATTGAGATTTATTAATCTAATAATTCAAACATAAAAATGGAAATAAATAAATAAATCACTTAATGGACAAATTAATAGACATTTAACTCATGTTTTAAAATGAAGTTAAATAAAATAATATTTTAATATTTTATTTTTTAATTGAACAATAAATCTACACATTTAAGGTTTATTCACTTCATGTTTTAAAATGTAGTTCAATAAAATAATGAAATAGTAAATACATTTTACAATTTTACCAGTAAACAATAAATAAACCGTTTTTTATGTCTATCTGTCAATGTCAAATTGCCCATTTTAAAAGTAATTTATTTCTATTTTCTATTTTTTTCCATTTGAATTATTTAATTGGTAAGTTTTATTTTAAGTGTCACTTTTAGTCCTTTATAGTTGTAGCCTATGCAAATATGTATGTAAATTGTGAAATTAAGGGGGGAAATCCGAATTGAAACGATCAGCACCAGTGTCCACCAAGTGACATTCCATGTCATTCCAAATGGATCTTTAACAGGGACATAGGCTAAAAACACTGCCCAGGCCAAAAAAATTACATAAAATTTGATTTAAAGTTTGGATTTAAAAAGGCAAATGCTTGCGGGTACTGTATATGATTGGATCATTATTGCAGTGATTATTGTGTTTCTAGCATGTTATGTTGGCAACAGTTCTACTAACTCCAGGTGCATACAGTACATTTTTGGTCAAGATCTAATATTGACAATGCAAGAGACAAGCACTCTGTAAAGTCTATTCCAGCACATCCCAAAGACTTTCAATGAATTTAAGGTCTGGACTCAGAGGCACCAATTCATGTATGAACATGATTCTTCATGCTCACTCTCAACCATTCTTTCACAATTTGAGCCTGATGAATCTTGACATTGGCATCCTGGAATATGGCCATGATGTGTCTTCCTACATGGTTGTTTAACCCTAAAACTGGCAATGTGATCTGGGTGTAACATAGTTTTTGTCATCTTTTTTGGGGCGTAAGAATGATTTTTTCATCAAATCCTTTAATCATTTATCACAGCCTGGTCTGTCTTGAGTATGCTGGTCACATGATTTGTTTAATTTTTTTGTGATTAATTAGTCAGCCTGACCTAAATCCAACATGGCTGCCAGTGGTGCAGGACATTCAGATTTTGAGATAAGTAAATATGTATTAAACTTACTTTTCTTTTGAAAAAATAATACTAACACTGCTAACATTAATTATGAACATTGTCTTAAGGAGCTGAAAAAGAAAATTTATAAAAATGTTGCATGTTGTTATTTAGCACGTTTTGAAATAATGTTACACCTGAGTCACATTGCCACTTTTGGGTATAAAAAAGGGATTAACTTTGTATTCATTTTTGTAACAATCTTTGTATTCTGAGTTTTTTTTTTTTTTTTTTTTTACAAATTATAAAATTTACAGGTTAAACTGATACAGCCTGTCTGTCTTGAGTATGCTGGTCACATGATTTGCTTCAAGTTATCTGTGATCAATTAGTCAGCCTGACCTAAATCCAACATTTTTTTACCATTTTATCAATTTTTATGGTAAGGCAAGGTCTGATCTCAAAACGGTTTTAACAGGCTGAATCTTGAGTTTGCAAGCTTTCCAATGAGATATAATATGTCAACATTATATGAGTTGAAGTATAGGATATAATTGTTTTAAACATGCAATGGCAGTTACCGTTATAGCTTTGGTCCTTTTTTTATACCCTAAACAGGCAATGTGATCTGGGAGTCACAACTCATAAAATCCAAAATACATAACATTTTTCAAAAATTCTTTTGGATATGATTTACTTAAGTCCAGATGATATAAAAAATGACATGAAATTATTTGTTGCTTATCATTTTCTACTCTTGCCTGTTTAAAGGTTAAATTTAAGAAATGAAAAGCTACTCACAAGTAGGGCAAGAAGAACTGTTGTCCAACAAATAACATGCTGGAGTATAATAATCACTGCAATAATGATCCAATTATAGACTTCTAAGCAATTGCCTATTTAAATCCAAACAGCAACTTTTTTGGCAGAACAGTGTAGGCTACTATAAGGCCATACATATAATCAGATTTATTTAGTTAAAATACTATATATATATATATATATATATATATATATATATATATATATATATATATATATATATATATAATTTTTTTTTTTTTTTTTTTTTTTTTTAGGTACATATATTTAACATATTCGACCAAATTAAAATGTGATTAATTTGATGTAATTACATTTATTCCGGTCAAAAAAAGAGTCGACAGATTAATCACCAGTAGTTTAATCTTCTTCACGTCCGTGTCTAATAAACATTTCCTCAGAGCCTTTATTCAAATTCTAAATGCGCAGAATCGAGCGCAGCCTTGACGTTCTTCAATGCATCATCACATGACGGTGAGCAAAAGTTGCTCGGCAGCACCATCACGTCAGCTGACTGCAGCCGTTTGTATTATATCAGATCACACAACAACACACTCTCAACAGACAGATACTACTCCTCAGATGCGTTAACAGGTCCCGAGGACTCGCCAACATGAGAATCGCCTGTGTGCTGCTAGCTGCTGCCTTTATGTGGACGTCCGACGCTATTGTTCGGTAAGGTCGAACAAACAAACTTAACAATAACAACAACACAATCCGATCATATCGCCTTGTAAACATCGCAGTGTGATCATTGTAGTTCATTCACGTTACTTGCACTAGTTTAATTAAAAAGATTATAGTTGTCTCTTAAGACGTAGTGCCTCTATATCATTTTAAACGTGTAATAATGCTGTCTAGTTAGGCTGCTCACCAGGTTTTAAGACACAGTCCTGTGTGAAAACGATTAACGTTACAGAGACTCAGAGGTCGTTACGGGTCTCCCACTAGACAACGAGGCTGGTCGTTTGTGATTCAGCAGAAACTAGGAGCTGTTTATAGACCAATATGAAGGGCCCTTTAAAGTTCAAACCTTTAGAAATCCCGTTTAGTGCACTGAAGCTGATAAATCTCTCCCAAATGACTCAAAAACAAGTGAATAATGGTTTTTTTCACGTGGTCATCAATTACTTTATTTTGTGGAAGGCCTTTGTTTTGTAGTTGTATTTAACTTGAATGTTATAAATTGACCTAATTTTTCTGTCAGTGACACATACTGAGGTTTATTATTCACCGCCTTATCAAAGTCCAAAACACTGCTGGTTTTACGGCATCACTTATTGTTATACACATGCAAAGAGAAAATTATATTTGTTAGCCATAACCGATGCAACTAATTCATTTGTAATGTGCTTATTTAACTTGGCATGATTGATTGTAAGTATGTATAGTGAGCCATTGGTAAGGTTCTTGCCCTACTTAAAAGTTGTGTTCATCATGATAAAGGGGGTGGAAAGGAGCCTTGACTTGCGTTTAGCATGAGAATGTTTGTAGTTTGCTGCAGGTGATGTGGTTATGACCGCAAGATAACCGTGTGCGGTTTACTAAATCCAAATGTGTCTGTTTCTCTCCAGGATTCCTCTAAAGAAGTTCCGTTCCATCAGACGGACACTGAGTGACTCTGGCAGAGCTGTGGAGGAGCTTGTGGCTGGTTCTGTGCCCCTGAAATACAACCTGGGCTTCCCAGCTAGTAATGGTCCTACTCCAGAAACCCTCAAGAACTACCTGGATGTGAGTATTGCTTGTTTACGTCATTTCCTGTGTAGGGCAACTGTGGTTTGCGCTGTTTTGCTAATGCACATTAATCCGTTGGCTCTACTTAATGTAAAACCATTTACTAAACATCTCTAATTGTAACCTATGTTGTTTTTTCGGAATATCACTAATGAATTAATTTGACTTCAGAGGCATGTGAATGTCTCTTTTTAACTGCAGAGGTTGCACAATGCTGTACATCCAGGAAGTAGCAAATGCGAGAGGACGAGCAGTTGTTTTAGTTTAACTAAATCAAGTAAGGGTACTGTTGGCGGTGGAAACACAAGCCGGATCAGGGTTTACCGTCCCGAATCGTACTGTACCGTACCGTACCATACCATACCGCTCGGTGGAAACGAGCCATTACAGTCCTTTTGCAGAGTCATGTCATGTGATTAGTAAATACCACTATGTCGGCATTATGGAACGTGACTAAGTGTAGGAAAAAGTGAACCTGAAACTTGTCCTGTCATCTTTATTCACCACAATGTGCTAGTCTGTTTCCTGTCATAAGCTGTAATGGACAGCATGATGGTGTGATTGACAAACTGGTCATGAGTTTGTTTGTCATGCTTCTGTCACAGTGCCTTTCCCACAGTAGGCCACGACAATCCTCTTTGGCAATGAACAGCTGATATTATTGCTGAAACAGGCTTAAGTAATTGATGCAAGATCTTAAGGGTTAAAAGATCACATTCGTTTTTTGAGTGACTTATGGGAGATGCACATTATGATTAAAAAAAAAATGTTGTCCTAAAAATGTCCAGTTTTCTTTTCTTTTTTTTGTATCTCAATCTCAATTACATCTAGAAAAAAACGTTGGTTGGCATTTGTAGTTAAGGTAATAATAAATTAGAATATCAGTAAATCAGTAAAAAATGTATTGTGACATTTATTGCATTTTTCTTATTAAATTCTGAGATTTTCAATTCACAGTGGAACTGAAATCTTCAATATTTGCATGCATAAGTTTTCGTTTTTTCGGAGGACCTAGTAATTGTAAACAAATTGTACAGACTGTTGTGGCGCTGAATTTTGAATAAATTTTTTGTTTACAGGCTCAGTACTATGGAGAGATCGGGCTTGGCACTCCTGTCCAGACCTTCACTGTAGTGTTTGACACTGGATCCTCCAACCTGTGGGTGCCCTCGGTCCACTGTTCCCTGACTGATATCGCCTGCTGTAAGTCCACGCAGAGCCTAGGGATTTTATCTCAAACAATATTGTCAGATCAGTGTTGTCCTTACAATAAAATCTACATGAATTCTTCAAGAAACAAGAAGTTATTTGACTCTGGCCAAATGTTGCTCAAGCTTGTCAGTGACATCTTTTTAGTGGTAGCAAGTTTGTTCCTGTATTCTGAAAAAGAACTTTTTAGAGATTGTATCACTACATTTCAACATAGTTTGGTGAAGTCTTGCAGATCAGCCTCAGTGACAACTTTACTTGGTGTGAATGTTTGGGTGTTTTAAAATGTGAGCAAAGTTCTGTATCTTTAGTCAAATTTGTACAGTTAGAGATAAGGGCACCATGAAATCAAAATTGACTTCATATTTTATAGAATATTGCAGTATTTATTATAAATTATTTATCCGTGCACACCGGGGGTGGGGGTGGGGGTGGAAATAGGCTAACCCAGAAATAGGCTACGTTTTTAATAATCTGTCAACCCCAAAAAATGAGCGTTTAAGGACACAAAAGTGGATACAGGCTGGAACGAATGGCTCAATTGTGGGATCCTGACACTCAGTATGCACTAAAAAATACACTTACCAGTGACAATGTTTACTGCAGTGCACACAATCAGCAACGAGTTAAATCATAACATTACAAACTTTGATTTGAAGCAAAAAAGTATTTGGAAATTGGACAAAAATACAAGGGTACAAGACTATTTACTTAATGGCTTTAGTGAGAGAAAGAACTACAATCCCATGAAGCATTGCGAACAACATAAATGAAAAACAATAAAATGTTGATTATAGACAATACATTAAGTTTATTGCAAAATATGCATAAATATGCAAACATTTAAGTATTTTGAGAGTGTTGGGAGACCGACTCAATTATGTCATTAGCAGTGCTTCATGGGAGTGGGCGGGGTGTTTTGCTTGTTTCGACTCTCTGATTGGTGGAATTTTCTGTACAGCATCATGAGTAATGTAGTTTTTAAACCACGAATTCCGCTGTTCAACAATTATTTTACGTCGAAATAATGCGGGTGACGGCTTCAACAGAAGTAAATGCTATCAATTAGCAACCTCATAGCTCACAGTAAGGCTGAAAATGGAGCCTTAATGGAGTTTTTAAGTTTTTACTTCTGGAACCCCACTGTTGCACTCTGAGCAAACCACAACCATCCAACGAGCCAATCAATTCCTGATGGATAAAATCAAGTCCCGCCCTACCCTACTTTTCTTGTTCGAGAAGCCATTTCACTCGGATATATGTCACAATAGAGAAGAAGAATATTGCAACTTCAGTATTTCTTTTTTTAAACCTGTAGTGCTTCATCACAAGTACAACGGGGGCAAGTCAAGCACTTATGTGAAGAACGGGACTGAATTTGCCATACAGTATGGATCCGGAAGCTTGTCTGGGTATCTCAGCCAGGACACATGCACGGTAGGAATCAACAAGTAACAAGTCTGAACATTTTTTTTGTCACCAGAAATGGTGAAGGCAAGAAACCGATCTGTTACTTCTCTTTCAGGTTGGGGATATTGCGGTTGAGAAGCAGATATTTGGAGAGGCTATCAAACAGCCTGGAGTGGCCTTCATCGCAGCCAAGTTCGATGGTATTCTCGGCATGGCCTACCCTCGCATTTCCGTAGATGGGGTTCCTCCTGTGTTTGACATGATGATGAGCCAGAAGAAAGTGGAGAAAAATATTTTCTCTTTCTACCTAAACAGGTAAATGAATTTATTCAGGCCATCCTGGTTTATCCAAGATGCTTATAAAATAATCAAATAGTTACATGTCAGTCTGTCATAAATGTGTATTAAATGCAGTTGAATCATTCGGGCCTGATTGTTTTGGATGTCCTTGTTTTAATTGCCCGACAGAAACCCTGACACCCAACCTGGTGGTGAGTTGCTCCTTGGAGGCACAGACTCCAAATATTACACTGGAGACTTTAACTATGTGGACATCAGCAGACAGGCCTATTGGCAGATTCACATGGATGGGTGAGAGATTTTTGGCTTCTGTGTAACGCAGTGGTCGTCTAAACATTTAGTTGATTTATACAAATCTATGTTTAGAAATCAAGAGTTGGGAAATGGTTTATCTTTAGGCAAGAAAGTATCTCATTGCAAACTTTCTGGCTGTTTAAGCCTTTCCATCATGCATTGCTCTGTGGGAATCACATTTTAAGTGCACAAACTGTCCACTATTAAGTGGTCTTTTTTTGAAAATTTTAGGTTATAGAGCTTTAAATATGGTAATTTCTTCCCTTTATCATAAAAATTCAGTGCCTTTTAAGCACAGTTTGTTCATTTATGTTTGAATTTGAGTTTAGCAAATTTGTCATTTATATGAAAAATGGCATGCATGCATATGTAATATACTGGTCTGTCATGTGATAGGCAGGAATTCTACCACTGAACCACCAATGCAGAAGATCACTATAACAATAATGTAGTGTTAACAGTTCCCTGTTTATGTGTGTAGCATGAGTATCGGCAGCGAGCTGACTCTGTGTAAAGGAGGATGTGAAGCCATCGTGGACACTGGGACTTCCCTGATCACCGGCCCCGCCGCTGAGGTCAAAGCCCTGCAGAAAGCTATAGGAGCAATCCCTCTGATCCAAGGAGAGGTACTGCAACTTGAAATATTGATATTATTATACACCTATAATACACTATTATAAATAATAGTTTTCTATTTAAAAATTCCTGTGATGGCAGATTTTCTTCATTACTACAGTCTTCAGTGTCACATGATCCTTCAGAAAACATTATAATATGCTGATTTGGTACTCAGGAAACATTTCTTATTATCAGTGTTAAAAAACAATGTGCTGCTTAATATTTTTGTGGAAAAAAAAGATTTTTTGATCAATAGAAAGTAAAAACATTTATTTGAATGGAAATCTTCTGTAATTGTATTTCTTTACTGTAACTTTTGACCAATTTAATGCTTCCTTGCTGAATAAAAGTATTAATTTCTTTTTTTTTTTTTAATCATACTGACCCCAAACTTTTTTAAATCAATTTTTTTATTATTATTCATATTTATATATTTTTAAAAGTCTATTGTGAACAAAGCATGCATTCTTAGTGTGTTTTTAATAGTGTAGGAAAATCTAACATTTTGATAACTTTCTCTTATTAAACACGTTTCCTCTCTAGTACATGGTTGACTGTAAGAAAGTGCCCACACTCCCCACCGTCTCATTCGTCCTGGGTGGAAAGACTTACACACTGACTGGAGAACAGTACATACTCAAGGTTAGTCTTGTTTTGTCACCTCACTGCTGTTGTTTTGATGTGGTACTTTGCATTAGCAGAACTGTGAAATCGAGGTGTTGTTTGAGGAAAAAGTCACGCCTGAGTCAGAATAAAATCATGTGCCTGATGTTTCTTATAAATCACATGCAGCTAGTAGCCAGTGAAAGCAAAACATTCTTACGTATGACAAAGACATTCTAAAGATTGTGTGTGTGTTTACAGGAAAGCCAGGCTGGAAAGGACATCTGTCTGAGTGGATTCATGGGTCTGGATATCCCACCCCCCGCTGGACCACTGTGGATTCTGGGTGATGTGTTCATAGGGCAGTACTACACCGTGTTTGATCGAGAGAGTAACCGAGTGGGCTTTGCTAAGGCCGCCCAATTGTAGAACTTAACACTTAAGATGTGTCATGAAAGTAATAAGAAATCTAGGAATCTTTCAATATCATCTCTGCTTAAATGATAGTGTAGCAGTATGATTGTGTTTGCACTGCTCCTAGCTTTCTGATGTTTTCGTTTTAAAGTGGCATGTTGAGATGAAATGATTCAGGGAAAAGTCAAAAAGATGACAATTTACACTCATTTGCTTTTTAGATGAAGCTTATTTTAATCCTTATGTGATTGTAACACCAGGTTTTAACATTTATTTTCTAATTGTTATGTCATTGATTTTAGACACTACCTGTTTTGAGATTTTTATTGTTGAAAACGACCTTCCAATGACAGAACAAATCAAAATGGACAATAAAGATGTTTTAAACCCACCCATGTTGTCAAACCTTTTCATTTAACAAGGGCTCAGGTTTAAGGTTTCATTTTTTTTTTAAGATGCATAATATAAATTAATATTTGAGGAGTTCAGTGCCATCTGAAATTTTCTTCTAGAATGATAATTTTTATCAAGCTCGTATGTGTAAGTTCAGTAATTTCACTTAAATGGCAATGAAAATTACCTATTAATTGTCATTTAAGTGAAATTACTGAACTTAAATATACAAGCCTGATAATTATCATTCTAGAAGAAAATTTCAGATGGCACTTAGAGTCTTTTGCATCTGAACTCGTCATTTATAAGTTGATGATTTAATCATAATGGCAACACTGGAATGTTAATTATATATATATATTAGGGGTGTAACGATATTCGAACCGAACCGAAAAACCGCGATACACCACCCACGATACGAATCGCGATACTCTCATGGCGTACCGAACACGCCCACCCCGCCCCTGCTGTCCCGGCTCATTGGACCTCATGTCTTATGTGTACACAACGAATACAGCGTTGTTGCCTAACCACCATTAACCACATTTAATCGCAATAAGCTCAGTGTTTTGTAACTTTCGATAATAAGCAAGGTGTAATCTTTCAAATTCTGTCTATTTGATCACGAAATTCAAACCTTGAATGTCGTTTTGGCGCTCTTTGATGTGGCGTGACAGGCTCCTCATTTAAAGCGGCAGCGCGGAGCGCGAGTAAATGCGAGCATCTCGTCCTGAGTTACAGAATAAACATGAATGGACACCTGAAGGTATGTGGAAAGATACAGTATACTTACTGAAAGGCATCATAACTCGTGTAATCGCTCAGTCAGTGTTTCAACAGCGGAAATACGTCAATAAAACGCTTAGTTTTTCACATAGCTTTATTTAGCTCAGGCAAGTCATTCAGTGTCCACAGCTTGTTGGTTTGCTAAGGAAATGAACTCTTTCACTAAATAAATGCACTATATTAGCCTATATATTATATTTTACTTAACCTGTTAATGACATCTTGATTATTTAATGTATGTTTAAAATATCTGTCATGAAAATGATTATATTTCAATAATAAATTAGAGTAAAAACATATGTTAATGTAAAAACTGCCTTATGTGCAGTTTACATGTTTTCATACAATTTGTTACTTGAGTGTTGATTATTATTATATCTAAAAATAAATAGCAACTGAATTTAGGCTAAAAGTCTAGGCTCTGTTGTTAAGCTTTAATGTTATAGTAATGTGAAAGTAAGGGCTCCTATATAGTTTACAGCATTAGCAGCAGATACAATTTTTTTTATCCTTGCGAAACGTTTACTTGTTACTTAAAATTAATTTAAAGACAAGGACACAATTTGTTAATTAAAGCACTGTTTAAAAAAAAAAAAAAGCAATTTTAGCTTTCTAAACCCCCCACCCCACCTAAATGAACCGAACCGAACCGAGACGTCAAAACCGTGGGACGTACCGAACCGTCAGTTTTGTGTATCGTTACACCCCTAATATATATATATATATATATCAGGCAGAATTTTAATATTGGTGCATCCTTAATATTTGTCCATGTACAGTTTTGATCGTGGTCATGTTGTTGTGAAGTGCAACAAAGTAGTAAAGCACAAAAGTGTGTCTGAATCCTTTATCTTTTAATCTCAATACTGAGAAAGAAAATACTGCGTCATTGAGCAAATTCATGAAAAATATATACAGGAAGAGGGAGGAGTATCAAGACTCCATACAATGATAGCACGTCAGCAAACATACAAACAAAAAAAGTCAGCGTACTGAATTAAGCACTTACCAAAAAACATGATCTGTATTCCAAACTATATTAGAATAAATGTATTCATAATATATTTACAGAATACCTTAAATGTACAACATTCACTCCTTGTATTCTATTAACATTTTTAGGTTTGTTTAGGCACACATTTTTTCGAACAATGAGTTAGGGTTGTATTAAATGCAATCCATACACAATTTAATTACATCCAAGATAAACATGTTGCATGTTTTCCACTTTTTACGCATACATTTACATTCTAGTCTTTTCAACAGCTGCTAAGCTGCTTCTAATCTCTTTTTTTTTTTTTTTTTTTGTGGACAGTAACTGCCCTGCCTTGCAACATTATCTGTTTTTACAAATAGCCATTCTAGAGTAGAGCATAAACCAGGGGTCTACAGGCCCCTAGAGAGTCGGGTAAGTGCATGTAAGCAGTTGGGGCAATGGGTCGGGATAGGGGTGCGTTAGAGCTAGCTACACATATAATACAATTACCCCCCGGTTTCACAGACGAGGCTTAAACTAGTCCCAGACTAAAATGCATGTTTGAGCTGTTTTAACTGAAAGCAACTTGCACTGACATATCTAAAAATATGTCGGTGCCAGTCTTTTGTCTCAAGATGCACACCAGTAATGTTTTTTTCTAGGGCGCATATATAAAAGCTACTTAAATTGAACTAAGGCCTAATCCTGGCTTAATCTAAGCCCTGTCTGTGTAACCAGGCCTGGACCTGTGAGGATGGAAGAGAGCTGTTCGAAGCAAAGAGAATAAGAGAATGCTGTCTGTTAGCATTCCTGTTCATCTCAATGAGAGGGAGCTTGATTGTGATTGGTTAGTCAGGTGATTGACATTTGAAGCGCTGGAACTTGAAGATGATGAGGTTCTTACAGGGTAAATGAACTGACGCTGGCCCTCACAGTTACAGATGACACTGGACAGGTCCTCACAAGTCAGATTCGGGCATGTCCGGAATGTCTGTAATATTGGGCATTGTGTATCCAGTGCTGCAGCTACCGTTGAGCGTGACGTCTGCGCTTGAAGGAGGGCCGTTCTGCTTACGGTAGTTGGCCGGCATGGGCGATGGGGCTTCGCTCGGCGTCTTCGCGTTGAGAAGACTTGCGTCATCTTCATCCTCTTCTCTGCTCCTACAAGCGGTGTCTTTTATAATGCGGCCCTTCTTGTAGGAGACGGTGGACAGGCCTCCTGCGTTCTCGTCGATGATGTTCAGACAGCGCAGGATGAAAACCACAGGCACAGGGAGGATGGCGGTGACCACCAGTGAGATGCAGACAGCCAGGCCCCAGGGCGGATAGCTGAGAGTCTGTTCTTGAGCCTGAGAACAGACACAGTGATTGGATTATTCCGGCAAAGGAATAATTCCACTTTAATCCTGTGGTAAAACTGCGCATCGAAAGCCTTAGAACAACCTGGGCTTAAAGAAACAGTCAATTTTCTGAAAAGCAATGGCATTAACTTATCTCAATAGTCACATATAGATTAGTGCTCATAATTGCACTAGTCACACCAATAAATGTCCTTACCCTAAGCTTTTTAAAACTGACAATTACTGTAATAAGATGCACAATTCACTTTATCATTGTTACAGGTATTGTATTATATAATTAGGATCATGTGACACTTAAGACTGGAGTAATGGCTGCTAAAAATACATGCATGATCAAATACATGCAGCCTTGGTGAGCATGAGATTTTTTTCCGATTGTTTTATTTAATTCATTTTTTGTTTTATTTGATTTATGGTGAATGCAAGATGTACATTTTATTTTTTACATGCGTTTGCAGGTTCTATGTTCCCATATTATCTCTTTTTATTTCTATTTATTATCCCTCATGTTGATTTATTGTCTGTAATATTGAGTTGTTGTAAACATTTCTAAATGCTACATATTTTCCCAGAAAACTACTTTAAAGTGATTTGAAATGAAATGATTTGAATGACTAAATAATAAAACTGACTAAATAAAACACAGTTTAGTATGCAAATAGATGGACAAAAGACCAATTTTAATACCCTAATTAGTCTTAAATTCTAAAGACTAAATTAATTAGTCTTAAAATCTTAAATTAATAAATGATTTTTAAACTTTAGTACAAAATATATTAAACATTATATATATGTTTCAGGTTTAAAAAACAAACCAAAAACAGAACACCTATAGGTGAAATAATCTGAATGGAATCTGTACCTCTCTGAAATATAACCTCTGAATAAAAAAATGTCTGAATAAAATGATAGCCATATTTTAAGTTCAAAACATTATTGCACCTTAAGTATTAAAGTGTACCCACCAGTTGCTGGTTCCATGCACTGTAACTAGGTGGCGACAGTCCCAGCTGAATGAGACTTGCGGCCAGAAGACCCAGCAGCAGCACCGGTGTGACAAACTTCCACATATAGTAATAGAAGCGGTATGGAGTGAAACCAAGCATGTCCTTCAGATCCTCAAAGAACCTGAATAAACCCACAGAAGAGAGAGAGAGAGGCATCAATGCCACAATCACTGCAAATTAGCTTATTTTGATGGTTTAATCAAACTTGTAGGGTCATTAAAACCAAATCCTCAAACCAATTCTCTCCGGACATAACTTTTGGTCACTATACTGTATGAAATTTCATTTACATTTATTTTCCATCGGTTAGTTTGTAACCGTAACTAACTTGAATTTCAATAAATATACAGTATATAAAGATGAAAACAAATACCTCTCACATCAATATGAATCTCAGTATTCAGTGTTTTTATTTTTTTTTATTTAGTCTTAAATATTTTAAATAGTTCTAATAAAAAAAGAAAATGAACAAAACAAAAACAAAGTTTAATATTTTAAACTCATTTTTTGTCATATATCTTAAAATATCTTTTTCAGACATCTTAGACTTTTAAATTGCGAGCTGGCCTTTTTTCAATCAAGATGATTTAATCAGTCAATGCCACAATCAATTGAAAGTAGTAGTTTATGTCATTTAATTGGGTTGTGAAAACAATCTATTCTTTTATGATTGCATAATTATAATAAAAAATGTCTTAAGGTAGTATAAGACAGTAACAAACTTGAATTTTAATAAATAAATGTAGTTGATAAATTCTCTTGATATAAATACGTCGCTCATCATGCCACCAGAGGGCGCTGTAAGCTCTCTAATTAGAGGCTGAGTAACATACTTGTCGGTGCCGTAGACCCAGGCCACAGCAATGTTCTCCAGAAGAACCACGATGAGCAGGGGTAGAGTGGCAGAATAATCGTCAAACATGGCCACAAAGTAGTTCCCTGATCGCTGGACAAATATTAAACCAATAAAGAAGGCAAGTACACAGCAACCAACTGTAAAGAAAGCAGAGAGCAACAATGTGTATAAATCCAAAGGATAAGTTAAACTGGAAATGGGAAGGGGGTACGACGTTATCCTCTCAGTATTTTATGAAAGCTCATAGAGTTATTATTCTCATTAATGTTACTCGATTTTCTGCGTCTGTGAGTGGGCATTGTTGACTTTTGTGAGTAGTGGAAGTAGCCTAACGTTACGGAAATGTGTCTGTCAGGCCGATAAGTTACTTAAAGGGATAGTTCACTTTGAAATAAAATTTTGGTATGTTTTAGCTTACCTCAAGGGCATCCAAGATTGTAGGTGTCTTTTTTTCTGCAGTAGTTTAAATTTTGACATTTTTAGGTCAAACCGTTCTTGTCTGTCAGTCATTTAATGCAGGTCTATGGTCACTGTCTCAAAGAGCATGCACAGAGTCCAAATTAAAACAATTTAAAGTTGTTAAATTTAAATTAAAGCGGAAAAAAAGACACCTACATCTTGGATGCCCTTGAGGTAAGCTAAAACATACCAAAATTTAATTTCAAAGTGAACTATCCCTTTAAGTTACTTTTACCTTTACATGGATAAACTTAAGTGAAATTATTTAGGTTTAATCTGATTAAATGTCAATTAAATCCATGCAGTATACTGTTAAAGTAAAAATTTGGGGTCAGTAGAATAAAAAAAAAAAAAAAAGAAAAGATGAATCAGTAAGGATACATTAAATTGATCAAAAGTGACAGTAAATACATTTATAATGTTACAAAAGATTTCTGTTTTAAAGATTAAGGAAAAAAAATGTATCATGATTTCCACAAAAATATTAAGTGTTTTCAACATTGATGATAATGTTTGTTGTGATTAAAGGAATATTTCAGCTAAAAATGCAAATCTATCATATGGTTTCAGAGACAGATCAAATAATGATCCATTATATTCTTCAAATTATTAAGTAAAAATGTTTCCTTCTCATATTGCAGAGTCATGTTTTTTTTTGGCATTGGCTGACCTGTGAGGTATTCCTTCCGTACTTTGAAGGTGTCCACAATGGGGGTAAGGATGCCCTGGATAGTGCCGAACATGCTGCCCAGTCCCAGATTGACCAACATAAGGAAGAACATCACAGACCAAAAAGGTGAGGCTGGGAAATGAGTCATGGCTTCAGTGAAAGCGATGAAGGCCAAGCCTGTGCCCTGCACCGCCTGTGAGAGAAAAGATAAAGGTAGGATTCAAGCATGCCTTCAAAAACATGAACATATAAATAAAAAGACAAGTGTAAGATTAGGCTTGACTTGTATCATGGCAGCTTGTTTTGCACAGGCAAACATAACTTGTATTTTCCTCAGAAAAAGTAAAATATACTTTATCATTTTTTTTTTTTTAATGTCAAGATATTAATATTAGATTACTGCTATAGCGATAATGTACATACATCTGTTTATTCTGTACTGTTAAAATGCTGTAGTTTGCTTGAGGCCTCTGCATGAATTATTCAACATGTTTTAGTGTGAGGGTTTATGTCGAAGCAAGCAGAAACGTACAAAAATAGATTTGGGTAAAACAAAACACATCAAAAGATGCAGGAGGAAATGTGCCTGTGTTAAGAAAGAGCCATATTCTAGTAGGCCTATGACGGTTCTTGCAGGTGTTTGTGGTTTAATCTGATAATGGAATCACCTCAGCCAACACGTACCACATATATTTCCTTTTGTTTCATCATGTAGCGCCTCTTAATCTCCTACACACTAAAGGCCACTAAAGTACTTCCTCTGCAGTTTCCATTATTTTGGTCATAAACTTTTAAGTATTTATATATCCTCTTTATGTGATCTCAGAATTGCATGATATAAACGCGAGATATAAAGTCAGAATTGTGAGATATAAACTTGCGATTCTGAGAAAAAAAAAGTCAGAATTGTGAGATGTAAATGCGCAATTATCTTTTAAAATGTTTTATTCTGTGGTGGAAAAAAGCTTCCACAAAAAATACATTTTTTTTAGTAAAAAACAAGCAAGCAGGCCCAGCCCAGGTGAGAAAAAGTAACGCATAAGTAACAACACATTCATTTCCATAAAAAGTAACTTAGTAGTTACTTTTTCAGGGAGTAACACAATATGGTAACACATTACTTTTAAAAGTAATTTTCCCCAACGCTACTCATCATTGACCCCTATCTATTTAGTTTGTTTGTTAGATTTTCTAATAGCTGTGAAGTATGGGTTTTAAAATGACACTTTTGATAGCGAGTGCTCTCTTGTGTTGTATTAACTTTCAAAACATGACTGGAGAGAGAGCCTAACCAGCAGGGTTAAATTCCATGGAAAGTTTGTGTTTTCAGTTGTCTCTAAGGTTTCCCCGTGTGTCTCTAAGGTTTCCCCGTGGTGTATCAGTTCACTATAAGCTCCTCCTCACCTTGTTCAGCTCCTCTTTGATGTCGCAGTTGTCTAAGCCTAGGCGTGGGTAATCGTTTTCCATCACGCCCTGGATAACGCTGGTCATTTGCTGGTAGTCCTCGGGGCTAACATTACTGAAGTTAATATGGTGTGGGATCAAGCTTGGATTAATCTCTTTGCCAAGGAAATCAATGATCTTCTTTGTGTTCCTAAGATACATTAAAACAAGAAATTCAACTACCGGTCATTGGACCTGTATGCAGTTTCATGACAGTTATGGACTGTAAATTTATTTGAATAATATTTGGAACTTGCTACTAAACTGCTACTCAGGGTTTTGTCTTGGACTTACATTTCCACACATTTGTCAATCATGATGTTGGCTTTGAAGCCCAGCACAGCGAACACTACTAGAGTGGCCAACACTGAGGTGAAGAAGTTAATGAAGGAGACCAGCACAGCATCAAAGTGGCAGTTGTTGTCTCGCTTGTTGTAGCTGGAGAAGGCGATAACACCACCGAAACCAAGACCCAGGGCAAAAAAGACCTGCGTGGCAGCTTCACGCCACACTTTGGGCTCCAGCATGATTTCCAGCTGTAAGAAGATAGTGAAGTTTATTATTTGTCACATGCTAAATCATGCACTGTGATATGCTTTTTATTTAGAATATCTGAAAACATTAGAAAATATATAAATTTGCCTATGGTTAAACTGAGAAGCCAATTTTTTAACCATCCAGGCTGATAGCTACTTTAAACATTTAAACCACATATTTTAACATATGATCATATAAATAATTACCTTGAGTCATACACACACAGTAACACTCTTAAAGGGAAATTCTTTCATCATTTACTCACACTTTTATTGTTCCAAAGCTGTTCAGGGTTATTATCATTAACTAAAACTAAACTTTTTTATTAATTAAAATAAAGCTATATATTAGATGGACAACTTAAACTGAGAAAATTAGAAATATTGCCTCAGCATCTACCTGAAATAAGTTCAAGCTGAAGCACTAAAATGATTGGAATCTGGAAAAAAATGGAAATAAAAAACTAAAACTGAAATAAAAATAAATGAAACCTTTATAGTAATATTTAAAAAGAATCAAAACCCACTAAAAGTGACATAATCACATAATTACTAAAATATAAAAATTAATTAAAAACATGAACGAAAACTGTAATATTGTATAAATAATACCAAAATAGCACTGTGAATTACTTTTCTTTTGTGGAACCTAAAAGAAGATATTACTAAAGAATAGGGTTTTTTTGGCCATAATGGATGTCAGTAGTCAACAAAACTGTTTGGTTACCAACATTATTTCTTTTTTTGTGTGTTCCGCAGAATAAAAAAATGCATCTAACCATTTGGAGAGTAAATTATGACAGAATATTTATATAAATATAAATAGAATAATACTTAATCAGCCTTTTTAACTACTGAATTGCACCATTGATAACATAAATGTAAAAACAGCTCTAAAAAGCTTGTTAAATATAGGATTTTATATAAAAAGAAAAAATATTGTCCCCCCATTTCAGCAGTGCAGTGATTGTAATGGCTCTGTACTAATTACCATTGTGTGTGAAACAGAAGCAGTACAAATCTAAAGCTTTGGCCACGTACTATCATTTAATTGTGTGTTACACAAACCACCGTCTGATAAGACTCTAAAGCGACATGTAACTCAACAATGGACACATTGACAGCCCTTTGCTCTGAGGAGAAAGTGTGACCACATCTTGTGTCTGTGTGTTGGATGGATATTATGTAAAATAGCTGGCACAATTAGACAGTCTGCTGCATTTCAATGTGTGCTGATGGAAGATTTAATTCACTTCTGCCGAGTCACATCACAAATGCATGCTGGGAAATCTGGCTAGGGTATTGTTTCCATAGATACATCTACTGGTCTTCACCGAACTGAGATGAGTGATACACATAGGAATTAATTATGGATGATTACGGTAATTCTCAATAAATTGGATTAATTGCTGCAGTGTGAACCAGAGCATGTAGAATAAATTGGTCTAACCATTGTGGTAATGTGTCATCTGCTCACACATACACAGCGTCTTACCTTCGGGGTGAACATGTGGATGATGCCGTCTATAGAACCTTTGAGTAGGAAAGCACGAACCAGGAAACAAATAAGCACCACATAGGGGAACAGAGAGCTGAAGTACATCACCTGCAGTCAGACATAAACAGATTATCAAATAATGCCAATGTAAAATTGAATGCTAGTATTTCTTAAGCTGTAAGATCATTTTCTGCACCTTAAGGGGCAGAAAAATGTGCCCTCACTTGCTGACAAACTACGAATCGACTGTAAGGCTTTTTCTTTTTTATAGTGCACCCAATTCTGGTTTGTTTTCCAAACCTTTAAAGTCCCCCTGTGGTGAAAATCAAGGTTTTAATATTGTTTATAAGTCTATGTGGTGTTGTTAATATGCTCTAAGACAAACCATGTGTAAATTCATAAGTCAACACTTTTTTTTCCTTAAAACTGCAGTGAACCAAAGACAGTCTCAAAAAACGCAGTTTGAAATCGCTGGTGTTTCTGGCGTCACAAAATACCTTGTAACCAATCAAGTCAATGCGTGATTAACGAGTGGATCTCTGAGCAGTGAGTGGAGGCGGGGCTAATTTGCATATTCATAGAACCGCACATACTAAATGGGGCAAGGGTGAAGAGTTACATTCAAGTTATTTTAAGGCATGACATTTTTTTTTTAAAGGAAAAAGTGCTTAAATATGTCATTTTGGTCTGCTGTCATTCACAGATGAGTTTTAAGGGATAAAATGATTGACTACAGAGGGACTTTTAGTTACGTTTTCACAGTCATTTGCATTTGTTCAAACATTACAGTGAAAAAATTATTTTATTACAATAGACAGCTCATTTTGAATGAACGTTAATGAAGATAGATGCTTTGTTTAAGCCAGATGGTGTGGTTTAGGCATCTATGACAGGCCTGAATGCAACATGTGACTGTAAATGAGTGAATTGAGACACAGCTGCAGACACTTTGTGTGTGATGTAAAATGCTAGCCTGAATGGCTAGTTCAATCAGACTGAAGCATATTTCCAGAAATCTGACATATGGATTTGGTTTTGATCTAGTTTGTAATAACTGGGTTTCAAACTTTCATGTGGTATTTTGCCATTCAAAATACAACTAAACGCATTTAAGTCAGAACTATTTTTGCTGACTGTCTGAACAAAGCCTAGACTTAAGTGTCTAGTGCTTATCCTGGCAATACATGGATAGTCAGCTACAGAACTAAGATGATGATACTGATTGCGGTTTGTCGAGGGATGTTGTAACCAAAGGCTTTGCTCTAAACGTACATCAAAAGAGATGGAACTGTTGAGTTTTATATCTTGCATTGTTGCTGACAATGAGATCATGTGTGACTCAGTGTTGTTATTGTTAACTAAAACTATATCTAAAGTGATTACAAATTTTTTTTTTTTTTTTGAAAACTGAAGCAAAGCTAAAAAATATAACTATTCAATAAACTTTTTAAACTTAAAATTAAAAATGTTTCCTTGGCAACTAACTGATAAAAATAAGATAACGTTAAAGTATTAAAATGACTAAAACTAAATGTAATAAAGAATAAATTAAAGCTATAGAAAAAAACTAATAAAACTGATTTTTACTATAACTTAAACTGTAATTGAAATCTGAAAATATAAAAATAAAAGCTCAAAAATATTACAATAACTCTGTTGTGACTCAAAACCTTGCGGCAATGGGAACAGTTGGTTCTCTTTATGAGTTCAGTACAGTCATAAAGTTACACCCCAAACTTAATTTCATAATTTTCTATTTTACAAGAATGATAATTTGGGGGCTTTAATGATTAATACTTAACTTAATCCTTAAATCACATACATAATTGATTTTATGGACAGATTTTAATTAGGGTTATATTCATTTTTAATGTGTATTTTAGGAACTTGCATTGCATTGAGGTTATACATTTTATCAGTTCATGCATTCCCTGGGATTTAAATCCATGACCTTGGCATTACTAGCACCATGCTCTGTCTGATATAAAAAATATATGTGCAGTCATATATTCATTTAAATGACTTTTTTAAGTAAACAAAACGGCCTTTGTTGATGGCATTAATGACTTGTACATACTGTATGACCATAATGCTCAAAAGCCTATACTGACTCATCTCTGATTCATCAAGGGCGGACCAGTCTTATAGTGTAAAGTCTTAACTTCAACTATCCCACAACTTAAAAGATTAAAAGACATTTCTTTGTGGTTCCCCAAAAGTTAAGCATCACAAAGGTTATACGAAGATCCTTTAAATAAATATATCCTTCTTCCTGCAGACACAACTCTAATTCTACAGTACAGTATACTCAAACACCAATAATTGTAGTTGAGTAAGGTTACAGGGTACAGTGCCACAGAACTGTGAATAGGGATGGTGCACATAAAACCATGGCAACCAGCACTGCCATGCTTTTGTGCACACAATGACAAAGAAGAAGAAGAAAAAAATCACTGTAGGATTTTTTTTGTGTGAAATACGCTTTTGTGGGAATGTTGAATGAGAGATTGGTATTCTTTTGTGAGGTAAATCCTAGATTAGGCTTCAAAGGTTGTCTTTATCCCCTTCAGAGTATAGCATATATATCCCATACTATAATATCCTTACTGACTGAGGGGCCAAACTTACACAGTAGAAGGGATTGCTGTCCCTTTAACTGGCAATATATTGAAGTCACCATGAAACCAAAATGGACATTTCCTCCTTTTTTGTGGAATATTGCTGTATTTATTAATTCTAAATTATTTATCCGTCCACATCATCATCATTATTATTATTATTTTATTTTTTTAATTAATGTGCCCTTATAATCTTTAACTTCCCTTCTTCTCTTCTCTGATGGCGTGTGGGTGGGAAAACCTGTCGCTCACATGAGATCACAGCAATAGCAAACCACAACCATCCAACGAGCCAATCAATTGCTGATGGACAAAATGAAGTCCCGCCCTACATTTATTCTTGTTCGAATACACAATAGGGAAGAAAATGCTATTGCAACTTTCGTTTCATACCAACTTTAACTGCTGTTCAGAAACCTCTATAGATGATCTATCACGAGCAAACATCTATTTAGTGCACCCTGTAATCAAATGTAATCAATTTGTGGATATTGAAACGTATATGTAATTAATCATATTTATACTACGGGGGAATGCTTGAACCTGATTGGTTGACGAACGTTCTAAGGTGTGCAATTATTTTCAGGGAAACATACGGCTAAAGTAGTTCAAGGCAGGTCTTGACCGCATTATAGTTCTATATCACTTCGCCAAATGATTCAAAGGTCCTTACAGCCCACAACAGCAAGAATTGTGGATGAGCATGTTTTTTTTTTGCCACAAAATTACGTTTTATTATGTACGGAAAGTTTCTCCCGCTTTTTCTCCCACTTAAACATCAGCAATTGATTGGCTTTGATGATTTTAGCAGAAAAATTGTTTACCAAACTTAAAAGCTACATGAAATTTCTCACTAGCGAGGTAATAATGACGCTGTTCTTGTAGCAGATAAACTTGCAGTTGAGACGCTGCTGCCAAACACTGTTGAGAGACGCATAGACTTAGGTAGTTCACATACGATTGCTCTCTCTCTCTCTCTCTCTCTAACTGCATTAATAACTGCATTAGTCTGCTATCAGTGGCTGAAGCCTCTGTTACCAGCTCTAAAGTGACGTTTTGGAATTAGCAACTGAGTTTTAGGATTAGATGCTTAAATTAGTCCTACACCTAAAAGCGATTTAAGGACAAAACCCTGACAAATGTCTTGAAATACATCATCTGAAAAATGTTTTGAGGTGTGGTAACTGTAGTTTAAGCAGAATAATTGACTCCGGGCCGTTGAATTATTGAAAAATAATACACACCTGAGGCATTACCACCTCGGGTGTGCGTTATTTTTCTAATAATTCAACAGCCCGTCGTCAATTATTCCTTACCCATGTATAATTATATGTATTTTTTCCCATATGCACTATGATAATGGATGCCTTTAAAAATGAAAACCCCTCAATATGGGGGTTTTAATACCCACATGAATTGAAAATCAGCTGTCAAAAGGGAACCGGGTCAAAAGCTCACTGATGTCAGAGTACCACATTTGGTTTTATCAGTATGGACGCTGCATCACGTTTCACAAAGTTATGCAGGCATGGATCACATGAGAGGCTGATGGTTCTCATTGATATAGGACGGATCAGTCTGAGGGTCAGTGTTTCTCTCTGTGCTACTATTAAGACATCCCTTGAGGTCTTGGCTGACTTTATTCTGTGACTAAAGGCAGACTTTCCTAGAACAAAATACAAAACACTTTTCTTACCTTTCCAGAAGACTGGATACCCTTCATCATAGCAAGACACACCATGGTCCAAGCAACCAACAGGCACAAAGTCATCTTCCAGTTAAGTCCTCCACTCTCAGAGATGGAATCGGAGATATCCAGGGCCACACGATACCAGTAGAACGTAGTAGCTGAACTTTTCTCACACTCTGGTTCAATATCTACACAATAACATGAAACTTATAATCTTGTACAGCATTATAAGATTCATTCGAAAAGTTATTCAGTATATTAAAATCTATTGTTTCTGTCTACATACAGTATGTAATATACTGAATGTATTTAAAAAAAATAACTTACATGTATTCGTTTTGTTTTTGACCAGGGGACACTCGTGCCACGGAAGAGGATGCTGGAAGGACTGCGAGAAGTAGAAGAGACTCCAGCCGATGATGACATTGTAGTAGAGTGCCACAAAAAAACACACCTGCAATTAGAGCGAATGCAGTTAAATGAATGAGCTACACCCTCTACTCCATCTCCCCAACTCTTTAAAAGGTTTAATTAGTCACCTCTCCCCTGAGCAAAGACTGTGTCCATCTTTGGTTATTTTTATACAGTGCACTTAAAATAACGTATGTCTACATGAAAGCACTGATATTCACCAAACAGCTGGCGAAGCCGATGCCACCCAGGCGTGGACTGATGTAGTTCCACACCCCGATACTGCCCCGTCGGATGCGCTGGCCCACTGCTAGCTCCAGGAAGAAGAGGGGAATCCCTATCACCACCAGCAGAATGAAGTAGGGAACCAGATACGCTCCTACAAAGAGGAGAACTGGTTATGGCCCTATTTATTTTGGAAGCAAACTTCCACACTGTTATACACAGGACTTGGGATATACAGTATGCCAGATACACAAGTGACAGTGATAATCAAACATTCTTCAAGGTCAATGTTTGATAATTCTTTAACTGCCATTATTGGTGTCTAAAAAAAATTAAGTTTTTAACGTTAGTGTGTATTTTATACTGTATTGATAGTTTTTTTTCCTGGTTTTATGCCGATTTATTTATCCATTCATTTATTAGTTTGTTGTTTCTTGATTTATGGTTATTTATCATGCTAATCATGTAAATGTTTTGTGTCTAATCCAATGTTATTTTAGTATTATTTATATAGTATTTATTAATATTTTGAAATAGCTTTTATTTTTATATTTTCAATTTTCATTTTAAAGTAATTTAGTTATGTTCTTTTGTTTTATTATTATTTAGCTTTAAGTTATTTTTATTTCACTTTTAATGATTCAACTTTTTTTTTCAGCTTTATTTTAAGACAGTTTTTCAGTGTTTAATAGTTTTAGTTTTGTAACAACACTGGTACAATCTAAAAAAATATATAAAATATGAAAGAACTGGTTAACCCACTGTTATCTGCAAATACTTTCTCTCTTGAATTAAACTCTCATTACAGAGAGCCAAAGAAGGACGAGACTGACATTTCAAAACTGTTCAAGCATTGCCAATGGCACAGGATAGAACATTCCTTCCCAGTGCCTTATGGGGAACAACTTCAATACAATGGCATTGCTTTGATGGTCTGCTGCTCTTCCAACATGTTGCAGTCATGTGCTTTAACACATAGAAACCTACTGAGATTCACAGATAAGTATGATTTTAGACACCACCATCTGGTATATTTAGAGACCTGAATCATATTAGAAACATAAACTACAGAGTCATTTACAAAAATTAAACTAGACAGTAAGTACTCTATGTTCTGTAAACTGCAGCTTGGTTTGTAAGATCAACTTCAACCTGTATATTTTATTAAGTGGCAACTATACAGTACAGGCTTTGAAATATCATGAAATGTAATTTACAATTTTGAGCCATTTTGCATTGATTCCCTTTGTCATACAGTATATGCGTAATCTAATTTCTGGAGCACCTGACCCAGGCAATGAAAAAGGTGAGCTCCACCACTGATTTTAATGTTTTATCATTAAATGCATTTAGCAGCCTTATTGTAGTCAGCAATAGTGGTATTTAGATCTTGTGTTGTGCCCAATTAACTTTGAAGTATTAGAATCTTACCAAAATTGTCATGTTTTTGCATTTTGTTTAAGGTTTAATGTAGGTCAGATTGGTGCGCAGTGAGATGCTTGTTTAAAAATGTATGACTCCACGGGTTGTGCCTAAGATGACATCTGGCAGACTGGGGCAGCAAAACGTCATAGGTGTGTTTCTTTGAGGACAAAATATGCTGTCATTGATGCCACATACTGTAGATGGTGCGGTGTTGTGGTTGCTCTGCCCTGGCAAAGACAGAGACAGCCCACACACAGTGGCCTATTTAATCTAATTACAGATCTGCACAGCAGGGTGGCCACACGCACTTATTATAACCTGGAGTAAGTAGTAAGACACGGCAGGGTTGTGGTCAAATTCTCATGCAGTTAGACAGAAAAGTGTATACAAATGATAGCTATTGCATATGTTTCTTTCTCGTCTGTCTTTCTTTCTGATACAGAAATCATTCACTAACGCTGAAAGTGTCATTTCCAAATGACATAAGGAGAACAAAGAGAGACATGAGTAATCTTATCTACTGTATGTCATTGTTCTCAGGGAGACTAGGTTAAGAAGCTGTAATCTGCTTTCTCTTGACATTAAACAGC
Organism: Squalius cephalus; assembly: GCF_949319135.1. NCBI lineage: Eukaryota > Metazoa > Chordata > Actinopteri > Cypriniformes > Leuciscidae > Squalius > Squalius cephalus. Next base: position 12,103,746 of record NC_137127.1, on the reverse strand, counting down.
TTTGTATAATCACAGATGGGTAATATAACCTGTGATTATCCTGTAACATGCAAAACGTTTCATTTCAATGCCATGCCTGACTGATGTGAGAACATAGATATCTCACTCAAACAACTGTTTCTAATTCGTTTTTATTGACTGATATACACTATATGAACAAAAGTATCGGGACAACTGACGATTACACCAACAGGGACTGTAATGACATTGCATTCTAAATACAGACATTAATATTGAGTTGGTCCCCCCCTTTGCAGCTACAACAGCTTCCACTCTTCTGGGAAGGGTTGTCCCCCCCCCTAAAAATATCATTAAAAACCACACTGTGTAGTGTAAATAATATAATGATATATACTTAAAATAATTGTGTAAGTAGTAAAACTATTTTTTTTAAAAGCGCTGTAAGTTTAGAAACATTTTGAGTCTCCCGTCCCTTGCCTCACAGTGTTTTGGTCCACTGCCCGCTTTCCCTTTACCTCACCTACACACAAGTCCAGTGGGAGAAAACTAAGTTCTTCAGTATTGTGGAAGGCTAAGTTGGCTGAGTTGGCTGTCAAGGCTATTTTATTCACTTTAAACATCGGATGAAGTGATTCTTTTCTCTTTAATACAGACGATGCTGAGTCATTAATAAATTAGTCATGACAAAAAATTATGATAACCGTTTTTTTCCCCCCATAAATCCGCTATAACGTTACCCAGCTTGTTTGGTAGCTTGTTTAATGCTGCAGCTTGTTGGATAGTAAGTCACCCACTACAACTAACATGGCGATAAGCCTATGTGTGATCTGATACGAGGCTTATATTTTAGATCTACCGTTGTGTTGGGTTTTGCTCAATACGATGTTAAGTGGCAGATCAGTGGGCTTGCTGAATATCAGAGACGTCCTCTATCCCAGACGAAACCTAAAATACTATGTGGAGGATGCCAGATAATTTAATAATTATAATATGACCACATGGTGAACCTAACTCGTATTTAAACAACTATCGTTGTCCCTCCAAACTGCTGATGAAATTTACACCCATGACGAGAAGTGTTGGCTTGCAATCTCTGTTCCATTTCAGCCAAAAGTTGTTCAACGAGGTTGAGGTCAGGGCTCTGTGCGAGCCATTCCCATAAAGTTGGAAGCATCGCATTGTCCAAAATGTCTTAGTATGCTTCAGCATTAAGATTTCCCTTCACTGGAAGTAAGGGGCCTAGCCTAACTCCTGAAAAACAGCCCCATTATACCATTATCAGGCAGCTTACGTTCTACTGGCATTTGGCAAACCCAGTCTCGCCCATCAGACTGCCAAACAGAGAGGCGTGATTCGTCACTCCCAAGAACATGTTTCCACTGCTCCAGAGTCCAGAGGCGGCATGCTTTACCCCACTCCATCCGACACTTGACATTGGACTTTGTGATATGAGGCTTGCATGCAGCTGCTCGGTCATGGAAACCCATTCCATGAAGCTTCTGCCGCACAGTTTTTGCTATGGAATCTGCAGAGCGTTGGCAACTTTTACCTCAGCACTTGGTGACCCCGCTCTGTAACTTTATGTGGTCTTCTGCTTTGTGGCTGGGTTGCTGCTGTTTCTAAACACTTCCACTTTCCAATAATACCACTTACAGTTGACCATGGAATAGGGCCTATCTAGCAGGGATTATTTCACAAACTTGACTTATTGCAAAGGTGGCATCCTATCACAGTACCATGTTAGAATTCACTGAGCTCTTCAGAATGAACCATTTGTTTCACAAATGATTGTAAATGCAGACTGCATGTATAGGTGCTTGCTTTTAGATACCTGTGGCAATGGGTCTGATTGATGGGGCAGTTTTTTTTTTAAACCTGTCCTGGAGGACCCCCAGCACCACACATTTTGTATGTCTTTTTTACACACCTGATTCAACTCATCAGCTCATTAGTAGAGACTGCAAGACCTGAATGTGTGTCAGGGAGACATACAAAATGTGCAGTGCCTGGGATCCTTCAGGAGAGGTTTGATAACCCCTGAGTGGACCACTTCATTATGGCAGATCTTTGTTTATTTTGACTAAGTTTTATTTTATTTGTTGTAATATTATGCCTCAAAATGACATTCATTTCTCTTAATTGTGTGTATTTTCAGAGAAAGACCTCTGGCACTGAGAATCGTGTTTCCTGCAGACACGTATGCAGGAAATGTATAATGAGAACTTGCAAATAAGGTGTCAGACATATGTCTGACTTTAGGTTGTCAAGTTTTTGAAATGAGGTTTGTGTTCAAGCATTATAAAAACAATGGTTTATTTAATTCCATTTATATACATTTTGAGGGGAACCACAAGGGTTCTCACAATTAAAAAAATATTCTGTAATTGATAGAAGATAGTGTTACTGAACTGAAAAAGTTCACAGTTTCAGATTCAATTCCCAGTCCACAGACTCTCTAAAGATTCTTCATTCAATTGTTTTTGTGATTTATGAGGATAGAAATTTGTATAACGACATGGGTATTACACTGGTATTACAACGTGAATGTGATTTATGAGGACATTTCCTGAGTCCTCGTATTTCAAATGGCTTAAAAAAATATACTAAACAGTGTTTTATTAAAAATGTAAAAATGCATAAAGTGTTCTGTGATGGGTAATGTTAGTGTAGAGGGACTGAATATACAGTTTGGACAGTATAAAAACCATTACGCCTATGGAATGTCCTCACAAGTATAGCAAAACAAACCTGTGTGTGTGTGTAAATGTATATTTCCTAACAATGAGAATAGGTACTGCAATTCAGTATGATTGTGTACTGATAGGATATTCGTTTTAAATAAAAAAGGAAAATATAGGACATTTTTGTAAGCTCTAAAATAATGCTGATCATATATCTATGTATTAAATTGATAATGGTCATTTTGAGACATTTAATTGGATTTACACTCTTATAAAAAATGTATTTTGCTGAAATGCATAACCTACCACCACCGTTTTTCTGGCACAAATATGGGAACCTCCAGACGTTGCCCAGGCCCACTGAAAAGCCCACTTGGGCGAGGATGTACTGGAGCTTGCTGCTCCAGGCGGGTCTCTCCTCCTCTTCCTCCTCCTCTTCCTCTGAGCCCTCTTCAACATCCCGCTCCTTATTCTGAGGAACATCTCCTACCATTAGAGAGCTCTTTTTGAAAGAGTCCTCACAGCTATCTTCATTGGAGAGTAAATCTTTGACAGATTCCGTAACATCGTCATCGTCAATCTCTCGCTTGACGGTTTTGCTGTTTTTGGGCATTTGAAAATGTCTTTTTTGGCGATGGGGAGGGAGAGATTCTAGGAAATCCTTTTCGACAGGGTAGGTTTCGTTCAAAAGGGCAGATGTAGGTCAGATAGACTAATTTAGTCAACGGAAAGAAAAGTGTGGGTTGATGAAACGTTTATCTTCTCATTTTCACGGTACAGGCTTCCTATTAGATACAAAAACAAAGAACAGAAACTAGACAGCTTAATTCCCCACACATGATGCAATGTGACACTTAATTGCATGTTAAATGTCCTTAAAAAAAAGATGACTTACAAATGTAATATTTTTGTAGCAATAACTTATTGTTTTACATCAGGCAGATAACACAAATCTTTATTTTTCTCCACTGACTGCATATCACAGAAACAAGTGTAATTCCCAGAATATCTCATTAAGTTGGGACAGTTTATGCATTACGTTTAGGGAAAAAATCGCGAGATTTCTTTCACATAGAGAGTACTTTTAATTTCGCATTCATTTTAGTAACAGCAAATTTGTTACACGAACGTAAATAGAGCACAATACAGTGTTTTCAATAGGAGGCTGTGAGTAAACCATGACTCGCATCACAGCTTCCATCTGATATCAAATGTCATTTAAACCAACCGAATCGTTCGGAACACGATCATATTTCCCATCTAAATAATTTAAGCCCCACTTCATAGCACGAGGTCGGTTCATTTGCATACGAACCCAAACAGACAAGAGCGCGCCTTCTGTGATCACGTGGCGCATCGCCCCAGAATAAAGGTTTGAAGAGCGGATTTGCAATAGATGGACAGTGAAATAATAGTAATCACGCTATTAAATCAATCTTTTGTGGCTCGAAACCTCTGGTTTTGTACATTGTATGCTAAACCACGAGTGTACAATGTGAATGATGCTGCACGGCCGCTCTCGGTCGAAGCTCATGTGATTAACAGATTTCTTTCAAGGCTGCACCTTTTGCAGCCTCCAGCAGAACACATTTTGGCCTCTTCGTTATTGAATTTACAGTCAAATCTCTTAAAAAATAACGCCTATATTCTCTAAAATCTTTTAAAATGAGCTAAAAAAAAAGGGGGAAAAAAGCATCGTTAAAATAAGGTCATGAAATCTATATGCGCATAGGGTGTCAACAATATAGGCTAAAGTACATAATTTGTCATTAGCAAAGGCCATTGTGTCAACATGTGTAGATCCAATTTAAATTCCACTTATTTTAGGAAAAAAACACTGACTGAAAATAGACACTTACGCTCATGCGAATAACATTTATTATTTACGAATGAAATACAATATACATTTGTAAAGAACTTCATTTTTACCCCCCGCCCGAATTTACTGTCACCCATGTGCGAGGTTTCATCATACACACTGGATGTGATTGCGCAGCCGTTCTCATCCCTATGTCAAATAAGCACAATCAAATAGAAAAATAAAACAATCTTACCTTATAACGAATCGAATGGAAATGAACAAAGGTTTTGAAAAGAGCTGTTTCGACCTAAATACGGTTTATATTCGATGGTTTGGACATCTCATATACAATCTGATGTAAATGTGATGCAGGAGGCGCAGATGCTCTGTCTACTGTATCAGTGTCGTCCGTCCCACACGGGATTGGGGAGGGAACTGATTTGAGATCCCCGAAGAAGTAGAATAGGCGTGTCTTATGTAGGCTATTAACATCATTTATTTGAACAGATCAATTAATATGGCAACACTGAATTTTGGTTTAGAGTGTGTTTTTGATGTTTGAAAATAATTGTAAATCGGACCCCCACCCCCACCCCATTACATAAAACAGTGGTACAACCCACTACAGCCCACCACAAGCTGATTTTTAGGGGTGTACCGGTAACCTCGTGCTTGGAAATCTTACATCAGCTTTACAATAAAATGGCTGAAATCATAGATATTGACACGGATTTAATCAAAGGGCCACTTCGTTGGAAACGCTGCTGTTTTGTCTGGATTATTATTATGCTTTTTTTTTTTTTTTTTGTCTTAGAACGGGATGTACGGATCTGTAAATGGTAGAAACTTGAAATTTGGATGTCTGAAACGCGCGCCCCTACTCAGGGAATAAATGGAGAAATCAAATGCGCGTAAATTGCACTGTTGGGGGCGCTATAGAGAAAACAAAATGAATAAATTGTGACTTTTTGGTTATAATTCATAATTTCTAATAATAATAATGTGTTTTACATTCACTAATTCCTTGGCTCATGCTCTTCGTATCACACGTAGCTCCATTTATACATGTTTGACTGATGTTTCAACGTGGCTCCTCAGCGAATAGGCCTACTATTTTAATGAAAACAAAATAACTCTTAATCAAAATGTCAGATTTTCAATCTGTATACAAAAGTATACAAAAAATGTGATGCTGTTTAGTCAAAGTGTGGCGCTAGCCTATAACAGTGACAAAAATGTAGCTTCATACTAAATGTAAATAAATTGGCAGTATTTATCAGTTAAAATTGTTGTAGTTTAGTATCAATTAAAAATGTACAGGCAAATGTTAGGCTTTAAGCTCATGTTCTTTTCTAAAATGTGTTGGTAACACTTTATTTTACTGTCCTTGTTACACATGCTACATGTAGTTACTGTAGTAATAACTACATATGCATATTTACGTGCAACTACTCCTAAACCAACCCCTATTCTTAACCCTAACCCTAAAGTAAGTACATTGTTTATTATTACTCAGTAGCCTATTTAAATGTATAATTACACTGTAACAAGGACACCTTAAAGGTGACATATTATGCCCCTTTTCACAAGATGTAATATAAGTGTCCCCAGAATGTGTCTGTGAAATTTTTCCCCCAGCTCAAAATACCCCCCAGATCATGTATAGCTTGTCAAATTTGCCCCTTTTTGGGTACGAGCAAAACGCGCCCGTTTTTGTGTGTGTCCCTTTAAATGCAAATGAGCTGCTGCTCCCCGCCCCGCCCCGTTCAGAAGACGATCGATCCTTTTACACGAGCTTCGGATACAATAACAAAACATGTGAATAATCGCACTTATTGCAACTTTTAGACGCACCTGGACATTTCTGAATGGTTAGTGGATACATTTATGTAAGCTAGTTGTTGTGGAGTTACATTGATTATGTTACATGTACCGTCATGTTGCTTTTACACAAGTCGACAGTTCCCTGAGGTCTTTAAGACAGCTGTGACATTTTTTGGGGGGTCAAATAGTGTTCTGTGCTCGTCTGTACAACCAACTACAGAACAGTTTGCATGCTTCGCTAGAACTTTTTCCATTACGTTATAACTGGTTAACGTTACATTGTTGTCGTTTGCGAAAACCAAATGGCGGTGCCAAGGTGGAAATGTGCAGATGGGGCTGTAATATTATAATAAAATCCCCTCCCTATGTCAGAAAGGGAGTGAAATCTGATCAGTTTATTTTTTTGACATGCTTGCAGAGAAAGGCTTACCAAAACAAAGTTACTGGATTGTCACTTTTCATGTTTTCTGGTTTGGTAAATGCACTGGGAATCCGATTATAGCACTTGAACATGGAAAAGTCCTATTTTCATGGCATGTCCCCTTTAAAATAAATTATGTTTATTTGAATGTGTGTAAAAAAACAAGCATTTCTTAAAGATTTTATGTGACTCCCAACACTGAGGGACAGTCAGTGTAAAGGTTCTGGAAAGTAACTCTGATACATGCTGCTAGTATACTAATTGGAAAATGTGTAATTGATTATAAAGTAATAACTTGTTCTTTAAAAGGGCACATCGATTGCTTTCTTGTTCCCAGGCTGTTGTCTGTTTGTGACATGTGACTGTACTGCTGATAGCTGGAGGTGATCATAATGTTCCTGGACCTTTAGTGTGATGTTACATTGCACTCAGCACATTGTGATGAGCCACAGGAGCAGTTTCCTTGGATAAGGTTTAATCCATGACACCATTAGATGAAACATAAAGCTAATTATGCCACAGACATCTCAATAGATTATTAGAACTACATTTATGTTGAAATATCACATCTTAGGAATCATTCATTATACATACATGTATGCATAAACATGCATTATGCATCTCCCAGGGCATTATTTTGGGAATGGTTCCAGCATGTGATGATAACAAACACAAACCAGTCTGTCACAGATGGCAGGTTGTTCTACCTACCTGTTAAATAGTTAATTTCTTAACTACGCCAGTCAAGTAACACGATGCTTTGCTGCTGTCACAAGTTGCTCTATTCGTTTGTTTTTTTACCCCAATACCAGATGTCCATTTTAAAATTGTGGCTGTTGTGGTTTTGTGGAACAACTAATTTATAATAGTTTGAGTCAAAGAGTTTAATTAATCTATATATCATTATGACAATTTAAAGTATACAATAGACAATTCATACACTGTTGCTTTCTTGGAGATAAATATACAAATTCCAGAAAGTGGTATTTCATGCATCCATCTCCAATCTCCAAGTTTGATCAGTGCTCATTTCCATTACTGAAATTATACTTAATGTAATGCGATATGATATGATTCTAAATAAATATGCATCTGAATCACAAATATCCATTTTAAAGAGTCCTGTACTGAATGAGTGTCCAGCAAGCCCAGGACAGTAAGCGGCTTTTCCCTGAGTGAATTAGCATTTAATATACTCTGACACCATTCACATACCATTGAATCCCACCCATGCTGTAGTTACCTTTATCCTAATGAAAAAAAGATGTATAATACTCTCCCCTCTGCTTTTTCTCTCTCGCTTTATCTTTATCTCCCTCTGTCCGGTACCCTTTTATTATATCTAAACTGTCCCAAGATAATGGAATTAATATGGGAATTGGAGTGGACAGCAGTGCCTTCACAAGATCTCGGAGATGCTTGACATTGAGAGGATTAATTTCAATGTGGTCTTGAAACTCTTCTTTCTCAAGAAAATATTTCTGTGTCATTGGGTTCAACTTAGTCATGGGATAATCAGAGGGTTGGGAATCCTTTAAGGAATGAAACCTATGGGAAATATCATAGACAAAAAAAAGGTCTATAATTTGATATCAATAGGTTCACTTTGTGAACTGCAATATTCACATATTAAATTGAATATTGGGTCAAGAGGGCAGTGTCAGGTACTTGCATGAACCCGTGCAAACCCAGAAAAAAAGACAATTAAGGTTAGATACCAACAGGAATAGTCATTCAGTAATAATAATGTGAACTTTTTATAATAATAATGTGATTTTTTCAGTTTGTTCATTTCTTATACATGCAGTGTAAAGGGAGGTGGGAAATATTTTACATTCGATGAAAGCTAAAATAAAATTAATAAAAATCCATAAATATTATTATTAAAATATATTTACTGTATTTTTGTCTTTATGCTGTACAAACAACATATGCAATACTACTAAAACATTGGGTGTTTTCACACTTGTAGTTCGGTTTGTTAGGTCCGGACCGGACCAAAAAACAACAACATTTAAGTCCACTTAAGCGTTCATATTGGCATTTTAACACCGAACCTAAATATACTGAACCAAAAAGCATAGGAATATGTTCACAATTGGTAGTTTTTTTTTACGTAGGCTATATTTTGATGGAACTTACCGAACATCCAAAACAATGCTGTGTTCTGGTGTCATGATTCCTGTCTTGTGTTCCCCTTGTCTTGTGTGGACTATTGTTATTTCTTGTCCTGTGCCATGTTTTGTAGTCCTTTGTAGTTTTTCTTGTTTATTAGTCTCCCCAGGTGTTTCTGATTAACCACGCCCCCTTGTTATCTTGTTTAGCTTGTTTGACTGTGTATTTAAACCTCTGTGCTTCAGTTGTTGTTTGTTGGTTGTTGTAGCTGTTTCCATGTTCCATGTTCCATGTTCCATGTTCCATGTTCCAGTCCTGAGTTCTGTGTTCCATTGTTTGCCCTGGATTTCCTGTTTGTTTCATTAAAGTAGTGCTTGCATGTGGATTCTCTCTCCACTTCGTTCCTGCCTCAATGTTACAGAACGACCGACCACAGATGAATCCAGCAGCATTAAAGGGGAATCTCCAGCCAAGTAGGCGGCCACGCCTGATTCTGGTTCCCAGGATGGCCACCGCCACGTCGCCTGAGAGATCGTCTACGGCAAAGATGGCCGCCGCCACGCCTAAGAGATCGTCTATGGCAAAGATGGCCGCTGCCACCCCTAAGAGATCGTCTCCGGCAAAGATGGCCGCTGCCACGCCTGAGAGATCGTCTCCGGCAAAGATGGCCGCTGCCACGGCTAAACCTGAGCCCTCAGCAGAGATGGCCGCTTCCACGCTTCCTGAGTCTCTTTCTGTTCCTTAGACATGCGAGTACAATTGTCCTCTTATTGGTCAGAGTTTCCTCTGTGTAATCCTTTAAGATGATTGACAAGTTCGCTCCATGAGCTTATTGTGGCTTTATTTGTAACTGTCGAGACACACGCAAACACTATACAAATTCCCGCTGTTAATTTATATAGCCTACTACATTCATATTAATACTGCAGCAAATTCAAACACGCTCTCTCTGGATCTTCCAGCATTGTCTAGATGTTAACTGTGTCCGGACACACGCAAATACTAGACGAATGTTATAATGCAGCTAGAGCAGGAATCAAGGCTTCATCGGCACAGCATTCTCGCACAGAGAAGCGTAATTACATTTTAAGATGAAGAGGTGCTCTTTTAGTTTTCAACTGTAATAATTAATGTGGTCACTCACAGAATCACTACTGCTTTTTATATAACACAAAACCCGTTATGAATTATAATACTATTTGATTCATTGGTCCGTTGGGTCCAATTGCTTTCACACCTCAAGCGAACCATCCCAGAGTTTGTTTGCAATCGGGCCGAGACCACCTCGTTCAGGCGATCTCGGAGCGATTGTTTTGGAGCGGATCTGAGCGCGATTGCCGTGTTCACAAATGCCTAAACGAAATGAAACAAGGGAGAAAATGCACCAGATTACAAAACAAATTCAGGTGTGAAAGCACCCTAATTCAAATGAACCGCACTAAGAGAACAATCGCACCAGGGTTCGTTTTAATCGAACCAAACATGCCAAGTGTAAACACCCTTGGTCCGCTTCTAAACGAACTCTGGTGCAGTTCAAATGAAAGGGTGCTTTCACACCTGCCTCATTTAGTTCGGTTGAATAGCACAAGGGTTTGTTGTTCCCCTTGGTGCGGTTCGCTCGGGCAGGTGTGAATGCAGCAATCGCACTCGGGTGCGCACCAAACAAGCGTACTGAGACCTCCTTGAAGAGGTGGTCTCGTACGCTTTCAAACGAACACTGGAGCGGTTAGTTTGTGGTGAGAACGCGATTCAACCTCGAACAGACCCAACTGCCTAGAGAACTGCATTTTTGGACTAAACCAGGTGCCGTAGTCCTGAAGTGACTTGCGATGCGCCTTTGCAGTGTATTAAAATATTATTTTCCAGCCGCATCCACTCTTAATTCTCAAAACGTATAGTTTGGCTAAAATGGTGTATACAAACTATGTAGTATAAGATGACCAGGGATACAATTAGCCCGGGCAGTCGTCTCTCCATAGTATGACTTACAAAAGCGGCATGCTGTCTGCTGGCTTTTCCTCCTCTTTGTTTACTTCCGGGAGTTCCGTTGGAATTTTTCCGCACGTTAATTCTGACCAATCGAAGGGCAGTTTAGGAAATATGTTCAAAGACACATCTGGCCAAAAAGTGATGTGGATGTTGTCACGTGACTGCATTATGGTTCGTTTCACCAACTCATCAACTGATTTGGGCCAGAGCAATCAGTATGGTGTGAAAAAGAACCAGAAAGGCTGAAAAAATGCTACAATTGTATATTTTTTTTCCCTTGGTCCGGAACGGTCTACATGAACCAAACTACAGATGTGAAAGCACCCACAACACGGAACAAAGACATGTAAACACACCAAAAAAGCGACATGATGTCACAACATGTGACCCTAAAAAGGGCAGACCTGTACGCAAATCTGTTTTTTTCTCTTACTCGAGATGTTGCCCATCATCACAGTTTGGCACAGGTATCAGAACTGCGTCTCCTCGCAGCAGATCTTCGTCTCCGGCCACTGTTTTGACTCCTTTACACATTTTATAAGCTCTTCACGAGTTCTTAGCTCGTCAAAATAGCAACATAATATGTAGGTTATAATGGGACTAAATGTTGTTGTTTTTTGGTCCAGACTTGTCCAGACCAAAGGAACCAAGTGACCTACAGGTGTAAACCAGTCTATGGTGTGAACACACCCTGAACTAGAAATGACAAAGATATATATATATATATATATATTTTTTTATTTTTTTTTTTTTTTTTTAAGTTTTAGTTTTTATCAGTATTCTGAATTTTTATATTTTCAGTTGTCAGAAATACACAAATGAGTAATAAATTCAATGTGTCTGTCACTTGCTTTGTGGAGAAGAGAAGTATCCTCAACTGAACAGAGCTGCTCACACTGTTAAACTGAAAAGAGAGAGAAAAAAAGAACATGATTGGTAGGAAAGCAGTTACAAAATTTATGGACATCAAGAACCTGTTGACAGTGTGTTGACAGTTTGTGTTTTTGGATGGTTGAGCTCAAGAAAATTTAAGAACCCTAAACTAACTTAACCAAAGAGGTTTGTAATAGTAGCCTATAAGAATCTACAGTCACAGAGAGCAACTCAGAGCTGAAGCCACCTTTTCAACAAGTTCTTTCTCTCTCTCTCTCACCCACTCTGAAATAATGAATGGAAACAATTAGCTTGAAGAGCAATGACCAGATAAAAGCAACAGACCAGTAACAGAAAACCCTTTACAGTACAAACACAGGAACACTATCCAAACTTGAGCTCTGTTCGGAGCTGAGCAGGTTTTGACTGTCCTAATCTGCAGTGTAAATCTGCAGCCACTGCTTGTCTAGTCCCTGTCTGGGTTCCATACTCTCAGACAAAAGCTCCGGACACTTGCCCAGTAACAAAGGGGTCGATGCCACTCTCCGCTAATTAAAGCAGACAAGGCTTGCTGATGGGGCCTTTTTGAGCAATTGAACAAGGTGAATGCTTCTCCGGGATCTGATGAAACACCGAAAGTTGGTTTGACTTCAAAAGCAGACTCCTGCAGCCACTCAGAGGAACATATGATCAAAATATGTCCGGTTTCTAGGGAATAAAATGTATTTGAGTGCTCTAAAAGCAATTGCATGCCAAATGAATGAATGTAAATAAAAAACACAATCTGTCATGACCTGGCTGGTCAACAGACCCTGCAAAAGTACAATTTAGACCCAGCTAACAGGAACATTATCAGAACTTATCTGACGTTCATGGAAAGGTTCTTCCAGTTAATAATTTTTTTTTTTTTTCAAAGTTATCTGGTCTTTAATAACATTATCAAAACATTAGCGCAAAAAAGTTATTTATCATTTATGGTACGTTTCTGTGAAACATTTTAGTTAGATGTTAATCTGTTTTTTAATGTTACTACTTACTAGTTTATAAAGAGATTGTAAAAACTAATCCATCTGAATTGAGAGGTTTAGTCCAAATTTTCAGAAGAGACACGATCACTTTGTATGACAAACAGATTGAATTTAGGCTTTTTATTCACATTCATACATTGATCAGCGAACATAAACAGAAGCTCAACCGAACCTGCTTGATGCTCGAGAACAGACCTCATTGGTTCTTACAGAAGCTCAAACGTGCTGCGTAACACATGAGAATTAACCTCATTTGATCTTGGTAAACTGCTGTGTAACAGGGGAATGAACCTTCTCGCACAACGAGAGCTGATGTGAGTTGATGAATGTTTATATGTGAATAAAATCCTAAATTAAATATGTTGAGTGTATAAAGTGATTGTGTCTCTTCAGAAAATTTGGAATAAACCACTCAATTCATATGGATTAGTTTTTCAATCTCTTTATGAAGCGTCAACGTGTAAGTTGCATAGCTGTCAATGGAGGGACAGAAATCGCTCAGATTTCATTAAAAATATCTTTCGTTTATTTATGTTCCGAAGATGAACGAAAGTCTTACGGGTTTGGAAAGACATGAGAGTGAGTAAATGATGACAGAATTAATTTTTTTTGGTGAACTAGCCTATCCCTTTAATGAATTATGTTGCCACTAGGGGGCGCCAAATATAAAAAAAAAAATAATGTGTGCTGGAAATGCTGTACCTTTCCATAATAGCTTTACAGAGTTGGCTCAAACAGCTGTTAATTTTTAACAATACGTTTACATTAAAATATAACGCTGAACTTATTAAAAAGCAGCCCGACAATATTAGATGGGTTCTCTTCATGAAGTTTGTCCCTCATGCCACTCTGTACTTTGTTGTCCATAGCAACTGCGGTGGACGCTAAACTACAAACATGAGGAAAACAGAGAAACAGGTGCTGTGTAACACACAGTCAGGAAAATAAAGTGTTGGTTAAATACTTAAGAGATGCTTTTCTATCATTATTATTAGTATTGTATGCTGCTGTTGTTAAGAGTTGACAATGATATAGTTTACTTTAACTACAAATCTGCGGGTTTGCTGTTGCTTCGCGATCAAATACACTCGAAATAGGAACAATAATAGCCTAGTGATGTTAATGGATAACATCGAACAGGCAATAGATGAGGAGCTGATGAAATTGAACCTCGATCCTTCTGAAAATGATTCAGAGTCAGAAGATGACATCTTTAACGTTACTGTTTTGGATGGAAATGTAAGTGGCTATTTTATTTTATTTTGTTATTCAGTTCTTAAAACTCGAATTTAGTCGACTTTCCAACATTGTATTACAACCCACTTTATTATGAAAACTTTATTTGATAATTTAAAGTTATATTTAATTTATATTGTATTTAATCTTTACTGGTATAGAAAACAAGCATGGGTTAAAACAAACATCGCTAACATCTAGGCCTAACGTTACATCGAATATGGTAATCTATTCCACTTTTGTGACATTAAGAAGATATAATTTATAATTCACGTAGGCCTAACTTAGTTCATCCAAAAATATGTACGTTTACTCTACCTGTCCTTTCATCACTGTCAATAACCTGTTTTCACAGAAGCTACATGCAGAAGATAATGTTAGGCTGCCTGACTCAGTACTCGCATATGTTGAAGCTTCAAGAAATCGAATGAATGCCTTTGAACAATTAATCCTTGAAGATGTTGAAGAAAAGGGTGAGAATCATTTTAAAAGATCAGATTGAAATTCTGAATTAAAACATCTTAAAGTTTATATTATAGACTGCTTACTTGAGGTATTGCATTGTTTTTCCCTTTTCTGGTTCCCTATAGATTTGTCAAGCCAAGAGCAGTCTCACCTTAATCACAAAGATAATCCTACAACTGAACCAGCTTCAGATTTTATAGAAGACCCCATAAAGTGGAAAGAGAAAGTGAGTCATGGTTATTTGTTTGTGGTTAAATGGAAATGGGATTATTATCCCATCTGAGTCATCGCAGAGGAAAGGAGTGTCTGTGTTTTGTCCTTAACTTAACCTTTAATTCAGTTTGTCCCTCACAGTAGCAAATGATCTGTTACATATCCCAGTTATGTTTGTGTTCAGTCAATATGAATTTAGGCTGTAAATTCTCAGAACTTACCCTTGTTTATCCTCAGACATGCAGCATACTGATGATGTACAAACATACATCAGATGATGTACTGCATAGATCCTATTTTGTTAGTTCATGAATATTATAAAAATGCACATGTTTTTGTCAGATAATCTCTGAATTAGAGGAACAAGTTGGACTTCTAAAAGACGTTGAGCCACAGAATGCCCAGCAGGAGATTTCAAATATGTCATGGATGGAAGGTACATTTTCTGTAATGATGTGGTTGGATGGGCCTGTATTTTAAGTTTATTAACACACTTGTAAAAAACTAGGTTACACTGTTGTTAAATCTGCACAAATATCTTCAATGGTTTTGTAGATTGCTTATTAACCTCTTTATATTCACCGAATTGTACCTTTACTCTGTTTTTAGATGTAAGTGAGCGTGATACATTCACTGAGATTGAATTGCAATTTAGTCTTGAGTGGAAAGAATTAGAGAAAAGACTCAAAGAGGAAGAGGAGCAGAAATTAGCTGCACAGGAGGTAGAAAGACTGCTGCATTTCAACTCGGAAAGAGAAGAAGAAGAGAGGAGGAGGAGAAGACTGATGGAGTTTGAGGAGGAGCTGAGGAAGATAGAGGAGGTCACTCTGGTAGGACTGTCTAACTTTTTTTTATTTTGTATAATCTTTTTAAAATTAGGAGAAAAGTTGATTGAATAACAAAATCTAAATTCTGTATGTCAATAACAGTTTCAAAATGCTGGAGTTAAAAACGAAGTTCACCACACAGAAGATCTTCAACTGCAGCTGGATAAACGGCAGGTGAGTTTAATATGCCTAAGATTGTTGAAGATGGTATTTAATGTGTCAAAAGTCAATTTTTTTTATAAAAAAAATGCATATATGTAATATAAAAATAAATGTTTGTTAATATATGAATGAACTGAGTTGGTGTATTATGTAAAAACACACACACAAATGAGACAATTTGTTGAGTGTATATGTCAAGTCAAGTCACCTTTATTTATATAGCACTTTATACAATACAGATGGTTTCAAAGTAGCTTTGATAGTGTTGACAAGAAAATGATTCAATGATGCAAACAGAGTTCATTTCAGCTGTACGGCAGCTCTAAAGGACAACAGTGTCATTGTTCAGCTGAAGTCAGTTCAGTGTTGATTCAGTTCCGTTTTAATTAAATATCATCAATTATTAAATTACTTCATTTAATCTATAAAGCAGTTCTCCAGAAAACAGTGATGTCATCATCCAAGGCAGCGTTTCTCAAAAGCATAGTGAGCAAAGTTGAAGAGACCATTGGTGGCAATGGCTCTACGATCTACTTAGGCTTACGGTGCTTTTGGGAAACACAGCCCAGCTCAGTATGGTGATGAGGCTGGCCATAGGTCTAATATTAGTGCGGATTCCAGTCTTCTTACGATGGAAGAAGTACATTGTGTGTTATGGGAAGTGTTCCTGGTTCTGGTTGACCTCTGGGGCTGCTTTGCATCCTCTGGCACTGGAAACCTGCAGCGTGTGGAAGGCAAGATGGATTCATTGAAGTATCAGGAAATCCTTGGAGAAAACATCATGCCGTCAGTTATGAAACTGAAGCTTGGGCGTCATTGGACCTTCCAACAAGACAATGATCCCAAGCATACCTCAAATTCCACCAAGGCTTGGTTGCAGAAGAAGTTCTGGAAGATTCTACATTGGCCATTACAGTCACCTGACTTGAGCCCCATAGAAAATCTCTGGTGGGATTTGAAGAAGGCAGTTGCAGCATGCAAACCCAAGAATATTACTGAACTGGAGGCCATTGCTCATGAGGAATGGGCTAAGATTCCTCTAAAACGCTGCCTGAAGCTGGTGTCTGGTTATACATCTGGTTATTGCAGCAGGACATAACAGCAAATGGGTGTTCCATTAAGTACTAAAGATGCTTGCCATGAAGGGGTTGAATAATTTTGAGACCGCAGAAGTCATTAAAAGTTGCATTTTCAGTTGAATTTGGGGAAACCACATGAAACATTTGTTGTGTTGAGCTATTTCAATTACTTTTGTTTGATTTGTTCATTCCAAACAGCTGAAAGTTAGTAAATTTTGCCAATAAACCTGATATGCAATGAGGGTTGAATAATTTTGATTACAACTGTACATCCATAAATATCACAGGCCACTTTATTAGGTACACCTGATCAACTGCTTGTTAATGCAAATATCTAATCAGCCAATCAGATAGCAGCAACTTTATGCATTTAGCCATGTAGAAATTGGGCATGTACCATGATGGTAGTTGAACAAATCACATGCTGTGATGAAGCATGATCAGATTGACTTCTCACAAGGGAGTCAGCGCAATTCAATTATCTCTTCTGCCAAAGGTTAAGAGATTGAGAAATATGAAGTATGTTAATGCATTTACACAGCAAGAAGAAAATATGTTGCTATATTAGTGCAAGTGAAAGTTGTGAAGTTAGTTTATATATTTGATAGGTATACAGATCTGTCGATTTTTATCTGTCGATTCCAAATCTTATTTATCTTACATATTATCATTATATACAATTTAATTAAATGCTTAATAATAATTGTTAAATTGTAAAATTGCTTGTGTAATGGATTATATTTAAAAGGCGCAAATGCGGCTGAAAATCTGCACCCTCTTGAATCAGGGACAACAATAACTTAAAATTATTAGAATGTCACTTCAAAAATGAGTTTAAATATAATAACAATGTATAGTCTATAAAAATGGAGTTAGCCAATTTGACTCATTGAGAGTTTTTGGTGAACTGACAGCTACTTCATGATTTTGAGTTGGCTGCCATTTTGGAATATGGCCCAAAGGCTTTGATTAGGTAATTCAGTTGTGTTTGATTAGAGATGGAATTGCAATCTGCAGGGAGGGGGGCCTCCAGGAGTGTAACTGCCTGCCCCCTGTATTTAGGAGGCCTTTCCACCTGTCGAGGAGCTCCTTCAAGGCACGTAGAATTTCAAGGGATTTAAAGAAATTTAAAGAAAAAATTGGCGAAAATGGCCCACGTAAGACGATCCCACAAGGTAGCGTGGCCTCCATTAAGGCTCCAGTCTCTTCGGGGGCGTGGGTTCGAATCCCACCGCTGCCAAGACAGCCTTTTAGAAGGCACTTGTGGCTGCTATGTCTAAGCAAAAAGACTGGAGAAGTGATACTGCTTGCTCCCGGTGTCTTCCAAACTCAGCCGCTTTTGCTTTGCTTGGCCGAACTCGGTGGGCTTCAGAGCCTGACGGTGAATTTTTCTCTATTTCTTAAAAAAAACAAAACAGAAAATGGCCCACGTAAGACGATCCCACAAGGTAGCGTGGCCGAGCGGTCTAAGGCGCTGGATTAAGGCTCCAGTCTCTTCGGAGGCGTGGGTTCGAATCCCACCGCTGCCAAGACAGCCTTTTAGAAGGCACTTGTGGCTGCTATGTCTAAGCAAAAAGACTGGAGAAGTGATACTGCTTGCTCCCGGTGTCTTCCAAACTCAGCTGCTTTTGCTTTGCTTGGCCGAACTCGGTGGGCTTCAGAGCCTGACGGTGAATTTTTCTCTATTTCTTAAAAAAAAAAAGGTAGCGTGGCCGAGCGGTCTAAGGCGCTGGATTAAGGCTCCAGTCTCTTCGGAGGCGTGGGTTCGAATCCCACCGCTGCCAGCAGTGATTTTAAAGAATGGCCAGACTGGTTCAAGCTGATAGAAAGGCAACAGAAACTCAAATAACCACTCGTTAAAACCGAGGTCCACAGAAGAGCATCTCTGAACACACAACACGTCCAACCTTAAAGAAGATGGGCTGCAGCAGCAGAAGAACACACCGGGTGCCAATCCTGTCAGTTAAGAACATGAAGAGGCTGCAGTTTGCACAGGCACACCAAAATTGGACAGTAGAAGTTTGGAAAAAATAGTTTCCTGGTCTGATGAGTCTCCATTTCTGCTGTGACATTCAGATGGGATGTGGTGGAACGGGAGAGTCACATCATGGATGTGAAGCAGAGAAATCTGCAGCAACTGTGTGATGCTATCATGTCAATATGGACTAAAATCTCTGAGGAATGTTTCCAGCATCTTGTTGAATTTATCCCATGAATAATGAAGGCAGTTCTGAAGGCAAGAGGGAGTCCAAACCGATACTTGCAAGGTGTACCTAATAAAGTGGCCAGTGAGTGTATGCGTGTTTCTGTGTGTGTGTGCGTGAGTGTATATGTGTACCAGTCAATGTTTTTTTGGTTTATTTCAGAACTTAATCAGGAAACTGGAGGAGCAGATTGAGGAGGAGAAACAGGCTTTTGAGGAGGCTCAGGAGGAGGAAAGAAGGAGAACCCAGAAGCTTCACTGCGGAGCAGCCACAAAGATCCAAGCTGCTCTCAGAGGAGCATTAGCTCGTCGCTGGAGCAAAAAAGAGCTGAGGAGAAAGAGAGAGGATGAGAAAAGATATGAGGAGGAGAAGAGGGAATGGGAGAAGATGAAGAAGGAGGAGGAGGAAAGAAAAAGGATAGAGGAGGAAGAGCGAGCACAGAGGGAGGAAATGGAGAGACGGAGAGCAGATTATGAAAGAACGAAAGCCCGTTTGGCTTTTGAGGAGGCTCAGGAGGAGGAAAGAAGGAGAACCCAGAAGCTTCACTGCGGAGCAGCCACAAAGATCCAAGCTGCTTTCAGAGGAGCATTAGCTCGTCGCTGGAGCAAAAAAGAGCTGAGGAGAAAGAGAGAGGAGGAGAAAAGATGTGAGGAGGAGAAGAGGGAATGGGAGAAGTTGAAGAAGGAGAAGGAGAAGGAGGAGGAAAGAAAAAGGATAGAGGAGGAAGAGCGAGCACAGAGGGAGAAAATGGAGAGACGGAGAGCAGATTATGAAAGAGCGAAAGAACAAGATCGCCATCGTCTGGAGAGAGAGCAAAGACTTGAACAACAGAGGAGGAAAGAGGAAGAAGATAAGGAGAGGAGGAGGGAAATGAAGAGGAAGGAGGAACAGAACAACTTTACAAGTGTAATAGATGATTGTAGAAGACAGGAAGTGGATGCACACAGGAAGAATAAAGAAAAGGAGAGAACAGGAGTGGAAAGGATTTGCCAGGTGGAGGATGAATTTAAAAGAGAGGAAGAAAGAGAGGAAAATGAGATCAAAGGCAATGAGGTAATTGTTAGAAAACTAGAAGATAATAATGAAAGAATAAGACATGGGAAGAACATGGAAAACACATTGGATGACGACAGGAATGCGATGAAAAAACAGGACAAAACTAAAGGCATAAGCACAGAAGACACAGAAAGATTAGATGATATGAGACCACAAACAAAGAGTGATAAAAAAAGAATAAAGAGCCATGAAGAAAAGAAAAGAGTTGATGGCAACGTAAAGCTTGATTCTCAGATAAATCTCTCACAATCAAGAAAAAGCTTTAAATTGACCAAACCCACTCCAGAATCCCACATAAATGCACATCAGGGTTTTTCCAATGACCTTGGCATTAGTTTAATTGGTTCCCCAAGTGTTGCAGATCACCTAAGTGTTGAAGCGACTCCGAGCGTCGATACAGACTTGACTATGCCGGCTTCTGATTTGAACGATGTAGTACCTGAAATGAACACTAGAGGACATCAAAATACTACCGCTATTGAGCTTAAGGACCATGAACCTGAAAACCAAGAATCAGTTTCAGTATGTCTGCCTGACAGCACAGAGCAGAAGCGACTGGCCTGGATGATGAGCTGCACTCCTTGGTCCAAACTATCATTGCAGAATAAAAGGAAAGTGTCTTCGGCACAACAACAGTCCCAAAAAAGAGGGCCAAGAAGAAAAAGAGTATCCAGTTTACCCCCTCTGTCTGTGAACACTATTCTCAAAACAGGAACTTGGAGCTCTCTCAAACAGGTAGAAATTAAAACCCATTTCCTGGCTGAGATATGTCTTATATGTTCCTGCTGACTTTATTGTCATTGTGCTGGTAAAAATCAGGTTACGACAGTGATGCTGGAAGACCTGCCGGGTTGTTGCCTGTCTACACTGTCCGAGTGTAACAAACTGCAGACTTTGACACTTAGACGCTGTGGACTCACATCCTTGGATGGATTGAACCAGTGCGCTCAGATCAGATACATTGATGTACAAGTAAGAAAGAACAAACTATCAGTGCAATGCAGTCTACATGATTATTTTACACCTTTCAAGTAAAGTCTCTTATGCTTACCCAGGCTACATTTATTCTATCAAAAATACAGTAAAAACAGTCATATTTTTAATTATTATTCCAGTCTTCAGTGTCACATGATCCTTCAGAAATCATTCTAATATGCTGCTCAGGAAACTTTATTAATGTTATTGTATGTTATTAATGTGTGTACCATTGTTTCTCACATTTAGGAGAACTCAATTACCCATGTGGACTGTGGAGGTCTGGTCAACCTTCAGGTCCTCCTGCTGGGCAAGAACCTGCTGATGAACACACACGGTTTTGATGGAGCTGAAAATCTGCAAATTCTTCAGCTCTCACACAACAACATCTCTCGTATCAGTGAGTATGTTCACTAGAACTGCCTTTATGCTTTATGTATTCTATTTATTTTTCATTGCAAGCACTAAAGAAAGAGAAGCTGACTGTTGGTCATTTGGAGCTATCTGGATCTCGATTGCGCCACAGAATTAGCATTTAATATTAAGTGTTGTCATTGTCCAGTAGAGGGCATCATTGTTCCAGTTTGGTGACTTCAAATGGCCTTTTGCCCTCATTCTCCTTGCAAAATAAATCTTGATGTCTCATTTCTGAGTAAATGGCATCGTATTGAATAAATATGAATAAATATATCATAAATAAGAGGATAAATGCAGTTTAAAGGTATTTGCTGTCAGTATTAGATGATGTCCTGCCAATGCTGCCTTTTTATATTAGATTATCCTTTGGCTGGTATTAGATATTGTCACCATGGCCAAGAATTATCCTCATACACTCCCACACTCCCACTGAATGATATATCTATGCTTTCTTAGGTGGTTTAGGACCCCTGAAAATGCTTCTGCGATTATCAGTGGACCATAACCAGCTGCTCAGCACGAGAGGTTTGAAGGAAATTTATACCCTTCTGCATCTGGACTGTTCGTACAACCACCTATGTCACGTTGAGGGTTTGGAGAATTGCGCTCTTCTTAACACACTTGACCTCAGGGGAAACAGTCTGACTGAGGTAAATCTTACACAACCAAAGAAACAAACTAATTAAAACGATGAGTAGTAAGATGTCTTCAGAATTAATATGAAGATCATATTGATAATCTCAGTTTTCCATTACTTTGTTGTTTTGTGAACTGTTTAATGTTCTTACTCTAATTAACCCAACTGAAATCATAGACTTTAACCACTTATAATTTATAAAGAGACATATTTCCAACCCAGTGTCCAGGAAATGCGTAATTTGAAACCAGTGTTCATTACATGAAACCAGCATACGTTATACTGAAATCCTATGCTGCCGTCACTTTAATTGAATTATCGTTATCTGTTTTGCTTAATGTGTGGATATTAGTCATGTTCAGGATGAGGCGTGATCCACCCATCTCTGGTGATGGGACCGTGTTCATTGTTGGAACATAAAATATGTCTTTCTGTGTAATCAAGTGGTCAAGAAGGAATTGTTGTTGTTTTTCTTTTTGTTTTTTTTCTGGCTGATGGCATAGCTGCCTGTCCTGCAGAACCATGTTCTTTTGAGGGACCTTTACCTGGATGACAATCTAATATCTTCCATTCTTGATCTGGAATCTTATTGGCTACCTTTGCTCCGAAACCTTTCTGTGGCCCAGAACAGGTAGGCCTCAATGGAGAATGGCTGTGTTTCAAAACCTATTAAGTTGCCTACCTACTCATTGGTTGGTGGCTCA